>NC_088383.1:98975000-101375000 GCF_037993035.2 Macaca fascicularis | reverse complement strand
GAGCAGAGATTGCGCTACTGCACTAGGGCCTGAGCGAGACAGCAAGGCCTTGTCTCAAAAAAAAAAAAAAAAAAAAAAACCACATGTGACCTGCAAAGTCTAAAGTATTTAAATAAAATAAATATTTATTTCTCTGGGCCCTTTTCAGAAAAGGCTTACCAACCCCTGAGGGCCTTGCAACTCATAAGTTTCCTATTTACGAAAGCTTAATAACAGACTTGCACCAGGAAGGCTATTTGAAAGAAAAAGGCTAATGTGGAAAAAAAAATCTCTTTACACAAAAATTATTGTAAATATTAGACACAAGCAAATAACTATTATATTCATTGGTGATAAAGTAAATCTCCTGTAAGGCAAGGTTTGAAATGTATGCGGATCATAAACATCAAGTTCAAGATAATGGTTAACTGTGGCTGGAGGAAAAGGGATAGAGAGGGGAAAGGGGGGGATCGAGCAATGATTGTTTTGTTTCTTAATCTGGGTGATGAATATACAAATGTTTATTACATTGTTCTTAATAACTTTTGTAAGTCTGAAGTATTTTGTAACTAATGTTAAAAAAAGAAATCAAATAAAGGCATACGGAAAAGGTAATATTGCCTGGTTTTATTAAACAACCAAAATAAGTTTAAAATTTGCACTTGTTATATGCACAGCATTTTTAAATAAAAATTTTCAGAACAACTACTAACAGAAGCCCCAGAGTACAACAACTGGTAAGTGTCACTGGCTAGATTTAAGATTGCCACCAAATTTCCTCTCTGGCACCTCGCTTAGAAACCTAGTCATCACCTTTGATATCTACAATTGAAGTTACCAGGGCTGAGTAAACAATAGCCTAAGAAAGTTTGTTGAAACAGGTTTTTCCAAAAAAATAGCCTTTTAATTTTAGACTACTTTGGGGTTTACAGAAAAGTTGCAACAGCAACTGTTAACAGCCACAAAAACAGACACACAAAACACAAACTCAGTAAACTGTGGAGAGCCTCTAAAAAGTTGAATACATCAATTCTAACTAAACAGCAGTTTCTAGCTCATTTTAAAATTGGGAAGTTATTTGGAAACGAGTCAGGGGAGGGCCGAACACCCCTCCACATCTTATCTCGAAATATCCATTTAATTTGGTCTATGAACAAACAGGCAGATAAAAGGGAAAACTAGCACAATCAGAAATTTACACTAGCTTAGCTTGTCTTGATCTTTTAAAAAACATAAACTCACTTTATAACTTAATTTTTAATGTTTAAAGACAGATGTTTACTTGTTTAGTAGGGATGCAGAAAATACTGCATCTAGAATAAAGAGAAGAGTGGTTGATTGCTTTTTAGAGGCGATAATACCAACGTAAGTGCTAAACCATCTGCAAAACAGGTATTCAGTCTTACTTCCAAACGGACAAACTACATGAAGTAGCATATATAAGTGACACCTAAGTCTTTATTGACTATAGTTTAAAAATAACGCACTTTTCAGTATGGAACAGTGATCAAACCAAACATACTATTTTCTGCTAAAAATCAGACACACAAAGCAACCGGGTGTCATTTTTATTGAACAGAAAGAGGAGAACCAAGAAACTGGGACCCTCAGGAAATGCAAATAAAATCCCTCTCCCTGGACCGCGCACTAGGGGGCCCAGCAGCGAAGCCCCGGCGCTCGGAATCCTGTCAGCCCTCTCCCTACCTGCATCTCACCACCACCTGGATGTTCTTCCCCTTCTCTTCTTTCTTCTTCGCAGACGAATTTGGCTGCGACGCCATGACTGTCCCCGCCAAAAAATCAAGGCCTGGCCGCGGACTTGGGCGCTGTGAGGCGCGGAGGGGCTTGGCGGCCGACGGGGGCCGGAGTCTCCCTGGTCCCTCCCGGGCGCTGGCGTGGCCTGGAGGACCGACGCACGCAGCTCGGCGTCCCCGCTCTCTACCCGGTACTCTGGCCGTGGCGTTTATCCCGCGCCAGCCGGAGCCGCCAAATCACCAATCTCGTCTCCACCCCAAGCCCCAGAAACCAAGCAACGACTCGGCGCCTCAATTTGAAAAAGGGACCGAGTAGCCGGACCAATGATTGCGCTGGCGCGCAAGGCACCATGGGATGCAGTGTCCTCACCGGAGCCCCGCCCTCGGAGCGTGGCCTGCGGGAACTTAAAGAGTTGGGCTGTCCGCCTGCTCCGGAATTTTGTAGTCCAGAGCTGAGACTTTGGAACTAAGCGTGGAACTTTTAGCGTAGCGTGGCTCAACTTACATAACGTCCCTAGCCCAAAATTCCCTCATCTGCAGAGAGGAAATAATAGTAACCATCTCAGAGGGTTAGGATGAGAATTAATGAGCTCGTGGAAATAGATCGGAATATATGGTAAGCACTCGCCATGATTATAATTATTAGAGAATTGTAAGAGAGGGCAATAGAAGCACAGAAGAGAGGTCCAAAGCGAGCCGCCATCCCGGAGGCAGAGACCAGGATAGTCTTTTTTTTTTTTTTTTTTTTTTTTGAGACGGGGTCTCGCTCTTGTCACCCGGGCTGGATCTCGGCTCACTGCGCCTCCCGGTTCGAGCGATTCTCCTGCTTCAGCCCCCGAGTTGCTGGGATTACAGGTATGTTCCACCACGCCCGGCTAATATTTGTATTTTCAGTAGAGATGTGGTTTCACCATATTAGCTAGGCTGGTCTCGAACTCCGGACCTCAGATGATCCGCCCGCCTTGGCCTCCCAAAGTGCTAGGATTACAGGTGTGAGCTACCGCGCCCGGCCCAGAATAGTCTTGAAGAATAATTAATGTCGGGGCCCGGTGGCTCACGCCTGTAATCCCAACACTTTAACGGGCCGAGGTAGGAGGATAGCTTGAGGCCAGGAGTTTGAGACCAGCCTGGGCGACATAGGGAGACCCCCCTTCGCCCCCCGCTCCCCGATGCGTCTCAACAATAAACAGGAGGAAAAAATAGCCTGGTGTGGTGGTGCGTGCCTGTTGGTCCCAGCTACTCAGGAGGCTGAGGCAGAAGGATCGCTGAACAGGGGAGATCGAGGCTGCAGTGAGCCGGGATTATGCCGCTGGATTACTACAGCCTAGGCGACAGAGCAATGCCCTTTTTCAAAAAATAATAATAATAATAATAAGGAAGTGTTAAGAGATAGGCTACTACAGGTTCCAAATCGTGATGAAATGGACACTGGATGCCATTTGGAGGACTCTGAATTTATCCTTCGGTCATCATCTCTAAGCGACTCCAGGCAAAAAAGCAGGGTCCGCCTTGATTGTAGAACGACTGCACTGACCGACTGACGCAGGCCGCGGGCGCGCTGCGCTCCGGGTTTCCGCGCGGCGCAGCGGGCGGTCGCATCGCAAGGAAGCTGCGCAAACGTCCGCCGCCCCGGCCTACGAATCCCAGCATGCAGCGCTCGCTGGGGCCTGCGCGCCCTCAGTCACCTCTGGTCTGCTGCAGGCGAAATTTTCGGCGTCTTGGCAGTGCCTGGCGTGACTTGACCGCTGTAGGTGTGGGATGCCGCATCAGGAAATACTGTAACAGGAGCCTATTGTTATGAATAACGTTTAAAATCTTAAGGAAATTGAATACTTGAACAAAGGATTTTTAGCAAAGCAATTTTATTTTTGCGCAGAGGGGTGCCTTTTTGGCCAGTCGCCACGAGAGCACACCTGAACAAAGGGGCAGGAGAGTCTTTATTTTTGACCCAAGTCCTGCCCCTGTATATTTTTTCCCATTGGCTGGGGTCGGGTCGTATAATCTAAACTAATCCCGTTTGGCTAAACATTTGATTTTTTTTAGATAAGGTGGGCACGTAACAGAAGGCGGAGAGGAAAGGGGAAGGGATGTCTGTAATGAGCTAGAAAGTTAGTCCTCTTTTCAAATGAGGAAAGGAATGTGAGCTGGTATTGATAACGTCTGGTATTGTGGCGTGCCTCGGCATTTAACAAAGGCAAAAAGAAAAAAAAGGAGAAAAAGGGAAAAAGGGGAGGGTACTATGAATTAAAGAAGAAAAGACTGATCGGGTTATTTGAAGAGAAACATCATATCTCACACTATGTTGTAGTCGGTTCCTGGAACTGTGCTTCTGGCCCACACAACCCATGAGAACCTAAATGTCGTGTTAGTCTATTAAGTAACACCCCGGTGTAGTGGAAAGCTCTGATGTCCTTTTTATGTTCCTCCACTTGCTAATCCCCTACATGCATCCCACCCCTCCGGCCCCCCGCCCCAAGGAAATATCTGCATCTATAGCTCCTTCTGCTGGTCATCTCTATTTTGAGTAGCCAGCTGTCTGTTGATATCTCCTCTTAGGTGGCTCGCTGGCATTTCAAAATGGGACCTATGCCAAACGGAACTCTATCTTATCTCCACCTTAATCTTTCTCATCTGGATGCTGGAGCTAACCAGAACCTTTTATTCCTCCATGTGTAGTGGAGTCCTGTTGATTTTGTCTCCCCTGCGATGGATCACCATAGTCCAAGGCTCTTATCTTTTCCCTGAACAACTGTCATCTACCTCCTTAACAAGATTCTCTTCTGCCCTTTTCTCCTCCCCTCGAACCCTCCATTACGTTTACTCAGCAAGGGAAGTGTCTTTTAAGAAATAAGAAAATAAGACCATGCTCTTCATCTGCTTTTTAATCTTACACTATCTTCTCATTTGTATTTGGAATGAAATCCAAACTCATTACCATGCCCTGTAGGGTCCTCATGATCTGGCCCTTGTCCATACAATCAACTAAAGGCACTTTCCAAAAATCTCATTACCATGCTTCAGAGCTCCTAGCTTTTTCCTGTGGCCAGGTCCTTGTACCTGACATACCCTCTGCCCTAAACTGTGTTTGGCTCTTTGCATGGCTTACCCATTCTCATTCTTCAGCTCTCAGTTGAACTTTCTCTTTTAAAAACACCTATCCTGACCACCCTATCTAAAGCACATTGTTCATAATTTTCTCTTTTTTTTTATTTTTGAGATGGAGTCTCACTCTGTCCCTCATGCTGAAGTGCAGTGGCATGATCTTGGCTCACTGCAACCTCCGCCTCCTGGATTCAAACAATTCTTGAGCCTCAGCCTCCTGAACAGGTGGGATTACAGGCGCCCCACCATGCCTGGCTAATTTTTTTTTATATTTTTAATAGAGACTGGGTTTCACCATGTTGGCCAGGCTAGTCTCGAACTCCTGACCTCAAGTAATCTGCCCTCCTTGGCCTCCCAAAGTGCTGGGATTACAGATGTGAGCCACTGCACCTGGCCTTCCTCTTATAATTTTCTATCCCAGAACCCTGCCTATTTTCTTCATAACACTACAGTCAATATATTGTGTGTATTGACAGTATATTACATTGTCAATATATTGTGTGTCTCCCTGGATAGAATGTAAGTTTCATTAGGGACCCTGTCTTTTGGTTCAGTATTCTTTTCCCAGTGTCTTGAACAAAGCCTTACACCAAAGTAAGGCTTTACTCAATAAATATATATTGAGCACCTGAAGGAAATTACTTAACGTCTATCAGCCTTGGTTTCCTCATCTGTAAAATGGAGATAATAATAATTACTATTATTGTGAGGATGAAAATAACATATGCAAAGTGCCGGGGATATAATAGGGAAAAAAAATCTTAATTTCTCCCTTTTGGCTGGGCATGGTGGCTCATGCCTTTAATCCCAGCACTCTGGGAGGCCGAGGTGGGCAGATCACGAGGTCAGGAATTCAAGACCAGCTTGGCCAATAAATATGGTAAAACCCTGTCTCCACTAAAAATACAAAAAAAATTAGCCGGGCGTGATGGTGGGCACCTGTAGTCCCAGCTCCTCGGGAGGCTGAGGCAGAAGAATCGCTTCAACCCAGGAGGCAGAGGTTGCAGTGAGCCGAGATGGCACCACTGAACTCCAGCCTGGGTGACAGAGCTAGAGTCTGTCTCAAAAAAAAAAAAAAAAAATATCCCCTTTTCTTTCATTTTGTTTTGGTTTTTCTGAGTCAGGATCTTGCTCTATCACCAGGGCTGAAGTACAATACACCATCACGGCTCACTGAAGCCTGGACCTCCTGGGCTCAAGGGATTCTCCTATCTCAGCCACCTGAGTAGCTGGGACTATAGGCACAAGCCACCAGATTTGGCTAATTTTTTTTTCCTTTGATAGATATGGGGGTTTCCCTATGTTGCCCAGGCTGGTCTTGAACTCCTGGTCTCAAGTAATCCTCCCACCTCAGCCTCCCAAAGTGCTGGGATTATAGGCACGAGCTACCCTGCTGGGCCGTCTTTCCTTTCTCTTTAGTAAATATTCAAACAATATATACATTAATAGTCACATGGGTTGACGCAAGAAATTCAAGAGTCTCCACTTGATAATAGATACAGCTACCGTTTATCTACGGTTTACTGTGAGTCAGATTCCATGCCAAATGCTTTGTGTGCATCATCTCATTTAATCTTCAGAACAACTTTCTGAAGTAGGAACTATTACTTTCCACTGTTTTATCAGTAAACTAGCCAAATAAGTTTGTCTGTAGTCATACAGCATATGACTATACTTACACTTTAATCATAGTATAAGGTTAACTATTGGGGAAGGAACTTAGAATTCTTTCCCATTCCAACTCCCAGGCTCTTAACTACTGTCTTTCCCCCTGAATTTTTTTCATTTGCTAAGTGTGCATGTATTCTTTTTTTTTTTTTTTGAGACAGAGTCCCACTCTGTCGCCAGGCTGGAGTGCAGTGGCGCAATCTCGGCTCACTGCACCCTCTGCCTCCCGGGTTCAAGCGATTCTCATGCGTCAGCCTCCGAGTAGCTGGGATTACAGGCGCATGCCACCACACCCAGCTAATTTTTGTAGTTTTAGTAGAGACGAGGTTTTGCCATGTTGACCAGGATGGACTTGAACTCCTGACCTCATGATCCACCTGCCTCGGCCTCCCGAGGTTACAGGCGTGAGCCACCATGCCTGCCTGTATCCACTTTTATCATACTGTTTTTGAAGTGCTTACTGTGGGCCTGGCAATGAATATACAGGGTGAATTATTGTACTTGCCCTCAGGGCTAGGTCAAATAGAGATAGCCAGGGTCTAATGGCCACGTGTAAGTGTTTTGTTGCACTAAGCAGTCCCTGAAATGCCATTTTACATTGCCTTTATTGAGTTCAAACTACTCAGGCTAATAATCAACATTTCTTGGCTGGGCATGGTGGCTCACACCTGTAATCCCAGCACTTTTGGCGGCCAAGGCAGGTAGATCACCTGCGGTCAGGGGTTCGAGACCAGCCTGGTCAACATGGCAAAACCCCATCTCTACTAAAAATACAAAAATTAGTCAGGTGTGGTGGCACATGCCTGTAATCCCAGCTACTTGAGAGGCTGAGATAGGAGAATCACTTGAACCCTGGGGGTGGAGGTTGCAGTGAGCCGAGATCGCGCCATTGCACTCCCACCTGGGCAACAGAGCGAGGCTCCATCTCAAAACAAACAAATTAGTTGGGGCCAGGCGTGGTGGCTCACATCTGTAATTCCAGCACTTTGGGAGGCCGATTCGGGCAGATCACCAGGTCAGGAGTTAGAGACCATCCTGGCCAACGTGGCAAAACCCTATCTCTACTAATGATACAAAAAAAAAAAAAAAAAATTAGCGTGATGGCATGTGCCAGTGGTCTCAGCTACAAGGGAGACTGAGGCAGGAGAATCACTTGAACTTGGGAAGCAGAGGTTGCAGTGAGCCGAGATCATGCCACTACACATCAGCCTGGCGACAGAGTAAGACTCCATCTCAATAACAGTAATAATAATAATTTAAGTCTAGTTAAACTGAATTCTAACAATGCAACATCGTTGCCCATGTGTTTGCTCCGGCACTTCTCTTTCAAGAGTATATGTACTTCTCGAATAAATTATTTTAAATTGATTTTTATTTTTCCTAAAGAAAAACACGGAGGTTGGGCATGGCAGCTCATACCTGTAATACTAGGCAGGAGAATTGCCTGAACCTGGGAGGCAGAGGTTGCAGTGAGTCGAGAGCATGCCGCTGCACTCCAGCCTGAGTGACAGAGTATGACTTTGTCTCAAAAAAAAAAAAAAAGAAAGAAAAAGAAAGAAAGAAAAGAAAAGAAAAACGTGGAAATGTTTTATAAAGTTAAATAGTTCTAAAAGGCTTGTAACAAAAAAAAAAGGTATTTTATCTGCCTTATCCCACCCCAATGCCTCTAGACCTTTACCCCAGAAAAAACCAACCACTTTAGCTGTTTGTGCAGGCATTTACATATTTCTATTTTCATAAGGAATTTGTATATACTGTTATTTGTATTTATTTATTTATTTATTTATTTTTGAGACAGGGTCTCACTCTGTTGCCCAGACTAGAGTGCAGTGGCTCTATCAGGTATCACTGCAGCCTCAACCGCTCCAGTTGAAGCAATCCTATTGCCTCAGCCTCCTGAGTAGCTAGGACCACAGGCACATGCCACTACACCCAGCCAATTTTTTTCTATTTTTTGTAGAGACAGGGTCTCACTTTGTTGTGCAGGTTGGTCTTGAACTCCTGGGCTCAAGTGATTCCCCCACCTCGGCCTCCCAAAGTGCTGGAATTACAGGCATGAGCCACCACGCCTGGCCCTTGACCTCCTGGGTTCCAGCAATCCACTTCCACCTCCTGAATAGCCTCAACTGCATCAGTTGAAGTGATCTTACCGCCTCAGCCTCATTAGTAGCTGGGACTACAGGCGCACACCACCACACCCACTAATTTTTAAATTTTTTCATAGACATAGGGTATTGCTTTGTTTCCCAGGCTGGTCTCCAGCTGCTGGACTCAAGCAGTCCTCCGCCTCAGCCTTCCAAAGTGCTAGGATTATGGGCATGAGCCACCCCTGTGCCAGACCTATACCGTTATCTTTTGATTAATCAATTTTAGACATTATTTATTGACATCTTATGGTAGGTGAGGTTTAGTTCTCAAACTCTACCATTCTCTCTGCATTTCCTTCTCTATATACCCAATATTACAATTTCTGGTTAAATCAATAATCTATATTCAGGTTATTATGTCTGTTCATAGCTGAGAATTTCATTCTAGTGACTAGAAATTTTGCAATGAGGCCAGGCGCAGTGGCTCATGCCTGTAATCCCAGCACTTTGGGAGCCCGAGGCAGGCAGATCGCCTGAAGTTGGGAGTTTGAGACCAGCCTGGTCAACATGGTGAAACCCCATCTCTACTAAAAATATAAAAATTAGCCGGGCATGGTGACACATGTCTGTAATCCCAGCTACTTGGGAGGCTGAGGCATGACAATCGCTTGAACCTAGGAGGTGGAGGTTACAGTGAGCCAAGATTACACCATTGCACTCCAGCCTGGGCGACAGAGCAAGACTCCACCAAAAGAAAAGAAAAGAAAAGAAATATTGCAATGATGTGCCTTAGTGTGCATCTACTTTCTTTTTTTTTTTTTGACATGGAGTCTCGCACTGTCACCCAGGCTGGAGTGCAGTGGCGCAATCTCAGCTCACTGCAAGCTCCGCCTCCTGGGTTCACCCTATTCTCCTGCCTTAGCCTCCCAAGTAGCTGGGACTACAGGCGCCTGCCACCACGCCCGGCTAATTTTTTGTATTTTTAGTAGAGACAGGGTTTCACCGTGTTAACCAGGATGGTCTCGATCTCCTGACCTCATGATCCGCCCACCTCAGCCTCCCAAAGTGCTGGGATTACAGGCGTGAGCCACCGCACCCAGCCAATGTCTGCATCTACTTTCATTAATTGGGCTGAGCTTTTCAGTCTGGCAAGTTGTTATCTTCAGTCTGGGAAATGTTTTTGAATTATTCATTGAATATTTCATTTGTCATGTCTGTTCTTTCTCTCTGGAACTCCTATATATAGTAGATTTCTACCACCCAGCAATTACTACCATTAATATTTTGATGTATTTCTTTCCAGTTGTCTATTCATGTATTTTCAATAATTGAGATCATAATTGAATATATAGGGTTTTTTTTTTGTCTTTTTCCCCCCTTTTTGTGGAGAACAGGGTCTCACTATGTTGCCCAGGCAGGTCTTGAACTCCTGGACTCAAGCAATCATTCTGCCTCTACCTCCCTAAGTGCTGGGATTACAGGGGTAAGCCACTATGCTCAGCCTGAATATAGAATTTTGCATCCTGAATTTCTATTTAACATAAGAATTCTTCCAAGACCGTCCAGACCTCATCTCTACAATAAATGAAAATAGTTTCAGCCATAGTGGCACTCACCTGTGGTCCCAGCTACTTGGGAGGCTGAGCTGGGAGGATCACTTGAGCCTGGGAGGTGAGGTTGATCATACCGGTGCACTCCAGCCTGGGTGACAGAGCAAGATCTTCTTAAAAAAAAAAAAAAGGGCCAGGCACAGTGGCTCATGCCTGTAATCACAGCACTTTGGGAGGCCAAGGCAGGTGGATCATGAGGTCAGGAGATCGAGACCATCCTGGCTAACACGGTGAAACCCTGTCTCTCCTAAAAGTACAAAAAAAATTAGTGTGGTGGCGGGTGCCTGTAGTCCCAGCTACTCGGGAGGCTGAGGCAGAAGAATGGCATGAACCCGGGAGGCGGGGCTTGCAGTGAGCTGAGATTGTGCCACTGCACTCCAGCCTGGGGGAAAGAGCGAGACTCCGTCTCAAAAAAACAAAAAAACACACCTTTAGTTAGTTTTAATTACTCAACAAATGTTTACTGAGCTTAGGTGCATATTCTGTGATAGTCACAAAAATGAATTTAAAAAGTCCTGCCCTGCCAGGCACGGTGGCTCACACCTGTAATCCCAGCACTTTGTGAGGCTGAGGTGGGCAGATCACCTGAGGTTGGGAGTTCAAGACCAGCCTGACCAACATGGAGAAACCCTGTCTCTACTAAAAATACAAATTTAACTGGGCATGGTGTCACATGCCTGTAATCCCAGTTACTTGGAAGGCTGAGGCAGGAGAGCGGCTTGAACCCGGGAGGCGGAAGTTGTGGTGAGCCAAGATCATGGCATTGCACTCCAGCCTGGGCAACACGAGCAAAACTCCATCTCAGAAGACAAAAAACAAAAACAAAACAAAACAGGCAGACAGGTTCTCACTGTGTCACCAGGCTGGGGTTCAGGGGCACCATCTCAGCTCACTGCAACCTTTGCCTCCCAGATTCAAAGGAGTCTCCTGCCTCAGTGTCCCAAGTAGTTAGGACTACAGGTGCGCACCACGAAACTCGGCTACTTTTTGTATTTTTAGTTGTTTTTTTTTTTTCTTGAGACAGAGTTTTGCTTTTGTTGCCCAGGCTGGAGTGCAATGGTGCAATCTCAGCTCACCGCAACCTCCACGTCCCAGGTTCAAGCTATTCTCCTGCCTCAGCCTTCCAAGTAGCTGGGATTACAGGCATGCACCACCACACCCGGCTAATTTTGTATTTTTAGTAGAGATGGGGTTTCTCCACTTTGGCCAGTCTGGTCTGCAACTCCTGACCTCAAGTGATCCGCCTGCCTTAGCCTCCCAAAGTGCTGGGATTATAGGCGTGAGCCACCACGCCCAGGCTTAACCTTTCATATTCATAATAAACAATAGATTAGGAGTGATGTCTTAGTCATTTTTGTATCCCACCTAGTAGCAAATACAGTGCTTAGTAAACGCTTGTCAAATGCATATTTGCTGAATCTGATCAAATCTTGTGAATGTAACTACCATTTATAGGAAATATAGGAAATAAACATGTTAAGTCACATTGTAAGAATACAGTCAGCAGGCCAGGCGCGCTGGCTCATGCCTGGAATCCCAGCACTTTGGGAGGCTGAGGTGGGTGGATCACTTGAGGTCAGGAGTTTGAGACCAGCCTGGGCAACGTGGTGAAACCCCATCTCTACTAAAAAATACAAAAAAATTAGCCAAGCGTGGTGGTGCACGCCTGTAATCCCATCTACTCAGGAGACTGAGGCAGGAGAATCGCTTGAACCCAGTAGGCGGAGGTTATAGTGAGCCGAGGTCACTCCATTGCACTCCAGCCTGGGCAACAAGAGTGAAACTCCGTCTCAAAAAAATAAAAAGAAAAATAATACAGTCAGCAAAATTTAGAACATTGGGAACACTACAGGATAAATGACTCAACTCCTTTGAGAAATAAATTGCAAAATAAAAAAGAGGAGGGAGAGGAGGCCAGGCACAGTGGCTCACGCCTGTAATTCTAGCACTTTGGAAGGCCAAGGTGGGTGGATCACCTGTCAGGAGTTTAAGACCAGCTTGACCAATATGGTGAAACCCCATCTCTACTAAAAAAATACAAAAATTGGCTAGGCGCGGTGGCTCACGCCTATAAGCCCAGTACTTTGGGAGGCTGAGGCAGGTGGATCACTTGAGGTCAGGAGATCGAGACCAGCCTGACCAATATGGTGAAACCCCATCTCTACTAAAAATACAAAAATTAGCCAGGCATGGTGGTACGCACCTGCAATCCCAGTTACTCAGGAGGCTGAGGCAGGAGAATCTCTTGAACCTGGGAGGCAAAGGTTGCAGTGAGCTGACATCCTGCTGCTGCACTCTATCTAGCCTGGGTGATAGAGCAGGACTCCATCTCAAAAAAACAAACAAAAATAAATAAATAAATAAATAAAAAATAAGAGGTATAAACCTGTGGATTAAAAAAGATTTAGAATTGACAAGCTATGGGCCGGGCGCGATGGCTTATGCCTATAATCCCAGCACTTTGGGAAGCCAACGCAGGTGGATCACCTGAGGTCAGGAGATCAAGACCATCCTGGCTAACACAGTGAAAACCCTGTCTCTACTAAAAACACAAAAAATTAGCTGGGCATGGTGGCGCGTGCCTGTAATCCCAGTTACTCAGGAGGCTGAGACAGGAGAATTGCTTGAACCAGGGAATTGGAGGGTGCGGTGAGCCAAGATTATACCACTGCACTCCAGCCTGGTGACAGAGTGAGACTTCATCTCAAAAAAAAAAAAAAAAAAAAAAAGATCAAACAGGCCGGCATGGTGGCTCATGTCTGTAATCCCAGCACTTTGGGAGGCCGAGGCGAGAGGATCATCTGAGGTCAGGAATCCAAGACCAGCCTGACCAACATTGTGAAACCCAGTTTCTACTAAAAAAAAAAAAAAAAAAAATTAGCAGGGCGTGGTGGTGGGCCCCTGTAATCCCAGCTACTTGGGCTGAGGCAGGAGAATCACTTGAACCTGAAAGGCAGAGGTTGCAGTGAGCTGAGATCATGATGCTGCACTCCAGCCTGGGCAACAGAACAAGACTCTGTCTCAAAAAAAAAAAAAAAAAAAAAAAAAAAGAAAGAAAGAAAAAGAAAAGAAAGTGAACAAACAAAAATTATTCTAAAAAATGTGGCTAAATCTCACCAGATAGTGAAAGAAAGCCAGACCCAAAAGAGTATATACTGTATGAGTGCATTTACATTAAACTGTAAACCAGGCAAAACTAATTTATTGTGTTAGAAATCAGGTTAGTGGTTACCCTTGGGGTGACAGTGACTGAAAGGGAGAATAAGGCAGAGCTTCTGGGTGTGTTTACAGGGATGTGTTCAGTTTCTGAAAATTCACTGAGCTGTACACTTGTCACTTGTTTACTTTTCTGTTTGCAATACTTCAATAAACTCTTCAGAAAAAGATAATCTTCAAAAGATACAAAACAAAACAAAAAAGAAACATGTTAATCAAATGAAGTGTTTTGTTCTTATTTGGATCCTGATTTGAACAAACCCATTGTGAAAAAGAAACATTTGAGGCAATCAGGAAAGTGGGAACACTCAGGAAAGTAGGAACACTGACTAGATATTTGATGATATTAAATAATTATGTTAATGTTTTAGGTATGTTCGTGCCTGTGGATTTTTTTAAGTCCTTTGAGACATATACTGAAATACTGAGATGAAATATTAATAATATAATGCCCGGTATTTGGTTCAGAACAATTTAGTGGAGGTTGAAGGAGTTGGAGGAAAAGATAGAACAATATTGGCCATAAACTGGTAATTATGGAAGCTGAATAATGAATGGATGCCTAGGGTATTTATTATTGACATTGTTGGCTGTGGAATTCTAAAACTGTATTTTTCAAAATGTTTTTATCCTAAATGACAGAATCTATGTTGACATTGTTGGGCTATAGAATTCTAAAATCATATTTTGCCTGGAATAGTAATATGATTTTCTTTTCTTTTGTATATGTTTGATTACTTGTTCCATAATACAAAGTTTTCTCTTTTTTCTTTCTTTTTGAGACACAGTTTTGCTCTTGTTGCCCAGGCTGGAGTGCAATGGCACTATCTCAGCTCACTGCAATCTGCACTTCCCAGGTTTAAGCAATTCTCCTGCCTCAGCCTCCTGAGTAGCTGGGATTACAGGCATGCACCACCACGCGTGGCTAATTTTGTATTAGTAGAGACGGGGTTTCTCCATGTTGGTCAGGCTGGTCTCCAACTCTCGACTTCAGGTGATCCACCTACCTCGGCCTCCCAAAGTGTTGGGATTACAGGCGTGAGCCATTGTGCCCAGCTTTCTTTTTTTTTTTTTAAATGAGACGGAGTTTTGCTCTTGTTGCCCAGGCCGGAGTACAATGGCGTGATCTTGGCTCACTGCAACCTCTGCCTCCCGGGTTCAAGCAATTCTCTTGCCTCAGCCTTCCGGGTAGCTGGGACTACCGACGCCTGCCACTGTACCCGGCTAATTTTTTGTATTTTTAGTAGAGTCAGGGTTTCATCACATTGGCCAGGCTGGTCTCGAACTCCTGACCTTAGATGAGCCACCCGCCTCAGCCTCCCCAAGTGCTGGGATTACAGGCGTGAGCTACCGTGCCCCTCCCAATAAAAAGTTTTAAAATCTATATTAGTTTTAAGTATGATACTATGGTAATAAAATACCTAAAAGCAACATGAATTTTTTAAAATGTTTTATAGATAAGTGATTAATTATAAATTTGTTTGTTAAAAGTTTTCCTAAATGACTCATCTTTGCTAGCCCTTAAAGGTAAATTTGAGTTACTTTATGAGCAGTATCTATAATTCATATTTTCTACACACAGTGAAGACAACTCTCGATTTATCCATTCAACAAATATTTATGGGCCCAGGGCTTGCTTTCAATGTTGAGGATACACCAGAGAAATAAGCAACCAGGTTTCTATGCTTGTGGTATTTACATGTTAGTGAGGGAGATAAATGAGTAAATTAAGACACGTAAAGTAAGGCCAGGTGCGGTGGTTCATGCCTGTAATCCCAGCACTTTGGGAGGCCAAGGTGGGCAGATCACTTGAGGTCAGGGGTTCGAGACCAGCTTGGCCAACATGGTGAAATCCCCGTCTCAACTAAAAATACAAAAAACCCAGCAGGGCATGGTGGCTTATGCCTGTAGTCCCAGCTACCTGGGAGGCTGAGGCAGGAGAATCGCTTGAACCCAGGAGGTGGAGGTTGCAGTGAGCCAAGATCACTCCACTGCACTCCAGCCTGGGCAACAGAGGGAGACCCTGTCTTAAAAAGATAAAAAAGGCTGGGTGCAGTGGCTCACACCTGTAATCCCAGCACTTTGGGAGGCTGGATCACCTGAAGTTAGGAGTTTGAGACCAGCCTGGCCAACATGGTGAAACCCCGTCCCTACTAAAACTACAAAAATTAGCTGAGCGTTGTGGCGGGTGCCTATAATCCTAGCTACTCAGGAGGCTGAGGTAGGAGAATTGCTTGAACCCAGGAGGTAAAGGTTGCAGTGAGCCAAGACCACGCCATTGCACTCCAGCCTGGGTGACAGTCAGACTCTGTCTCAATTAAAAAAAAAAAAAAAAAAGTCTCTTGAGACATTTTTCTTTTGAGAAAAATAGATGGCTAAAATCAATGTTCCTCAGCTGTTCATTAAAGAATTGGTGTTGCTCAAGAGCCTTAAAAAAATAATACAAATAAAAATGATGTTTATGAAAAATGTTTAAGGTCTTGTAAGAATTATTGTTTGACACAAGGTCTGGCTGTCTTGCCCAGGCTGGAATACAGTGGCATGATTTTGGCTCACTGCAACCTCCACCTCCCGGGCTCAAGCCATCCTCCCACCTCAACATCCAGAGTAGTTGGGACCACAGGCATGTACCACCATGCCCAGCTAATTTTTTATTCTGTTTTGATTTTATCTTTAAATAGAGATGAGGCCTGTGTTGCCCAGGCTGGTCTTGAACTCCTAAGCTCAAGTGATCCTCCTGTTTTGGCCTCCCAAAGTGCTAGTATTACAGGCATGAGCTACTGCACCTGCTGCCTAATTTTTTTTATTTTTATTTTTTTATATAGACAAGGCCTGACTATGTTGCCAAAGCTGGTCTTTAACTCCTGGGTTCAAGCATCCTCTCACCTCTGCTTCCCAAATTGTTGGGATTACAGGCATTAGCCACCGCGTTGGCCCTAACTTTAAATTTTCCTTTGTTATTAACTACCTAGGTATGTTTTCTCTTTAGCTATTTATACAAAATTTTGAGTTGGTGGATTCAGAATTCAGATTTTGATTTTGAATATATAACAATAGGCTAGATTAGTTCAAAAAACATTTTTTTTTTTGAGATGGAGTTTCACTTTTGTCACCCAGGCTAGAGTGCAACGGCTTGTTCTCGGCTCACTGCAACCTCTGCCTCCTGGGTTCAAACAATTCTCCCACCTCAGCCTTGCGAATAGCTGGGATTACAGGCATGCGCCACCGTGCCCAGTTAATTTTGTATTTTTAGTAGAGATGGGTTTTCTCTATGTTGGTCAGGCTGGTCTCGAACTCCCAACCTCAGGTGATCTGCCTGCCTTGGCCTCCCAAAGTGCTGGGATTACAGGCATGAGCCACCATGCCCAGCCTCAAAAGACATTTTTAAGTTTTATTTTTGAGACAGGGTCTCACTCTGTTACCTAGGCTGGAGTGCAGCAGCACGATCTCAGCTCACTGAAACCTCTGCCTCCCAGGTTCAAGCGATTCTTGTGCCTCAGCCTCCTGAGTAACTGGGACTACAGGTGCACACTGTCATGCCCAGCTAATTTTTAAATTTTTTTGTAGAGACAGGGTTCACCATGTTGGCTAGGCTGGTCTCCAACTCCTGACCTCAAGTGATTCACCTGCCTCAGCCTCCCAAAGAGCTGGGATTACAGGTGTGAGCCACTGTACCCGGCCTATTAAAAAAAAAAAAAAAAAATTATTGGCCGGGCGTGGTGGCTCACGCCTGTAATCCCAGCACATTGCAAGGCCGAGACAGGCAAATCACCTGAGGTCAGGAGTTGGAGACCAGCCTGACCAACATGGAGAAACCCCGTCTCTACTAAGCATATAAAAATTAGCTGGGCATGGTGGTGCATGCCTGTAATCCCAGCTACCTGGGAGGCTGAGGCAGGAGAATCGCTTGAACTCGGGAGGCAGAGGTTGCGGTGAGCCAAGATCATGCCATTGCACTCCAGCCTGGGTGAAAAGAGAGAAATTTCGTCTCAAAAAAAAAAAAAAAAATTCTTTTTCTTTCCTCTGCTAAAACATCCAGGGGGACAAAAAATATTATTTTTCTGAACATTACCAATTAGGAAATAAATGTCAATCTGTCACCACTGGGCTTCCTTTTTAAGTTTTTTTTTCTTTCAATTCATTAGGAACTCCTGACTCAGCTCTATGGTGAACTCTATTCTATCTGAACTAATGGAAGGAACCTACAGCACAGATGAACACTAATAACACTAATATTTGGCTTCTAGTATATCAGAGTACTTATATTTGAATATGTGTCTAGTTTTCCTAAGGCAAAGAATGACTTCAGCACATTACTTTTTATGCCTCTAAAAAAGTTGTAGGCCGGGAATGGTGGCTCACACCTATAATCCCAGCACTTTGGGAAGTCGAGGCAGGGGGATCATGAAGTCAAGAGATCGAGACCATCCTGGCCTGCATGATGAAACCCCGTCTCTACTAAAAATACAAAAATTACCTGGGCATGGTGGCACGCGCCAGTAGTCCCAGCTACTCTCTAGGCTGAGGCAGGAGAATCGCTTGAATCCGGGAGGTGGAAGTTGCAGTGAGCCGAGATCGCACCACTGCACTCCAGCCTGGCAACAGAGCGAGACTCCGTCTAAAAAAAAGAAAAGAAAAAAAAGTTGTCTAGGTGATTTACACCTTATACTTGTTTGAGTGAGAGTGGGAAAGATTATACCCCAGATCTTCACATTTCCTACTTTTTCTCATCATTCTGGGGTCTGCTTGAATGTCACTTCCTCAGAGGGGCCTTTCCTGACCACCCGTTCCTTCATATCACTTACTCACTTACTTGATTATTATCTGTTTTTCCCACACAGCTAGAAGGTAAGCTCCATCAAGACAGAAACTTTTGTCTTTTTTGTCCACTGCTGTATCCCCAGCACCTTTATAGTACCTGGTATCTGTAAGGAATTCAACAAACATTTGTCAAGTCATAAATGAGATGAGCGAATCACAGCTTTTGGAATCAGACAGTCCCGAGTTCAAATTACAACTCCACTCTTTCTGTCCAATTGTTGGCAAGTTACTTAACCTCTCTCTGCCACAGCTTCCTCATCTCTGGTAGGTGGGGAAATATCCATTACAGAGGGTGGTCATGATGACTAATGAAGGATCAATGTACAATGTCAGACATAGAGTAGACCCTCAAAATTGTTACTTTTCTTTCCATCCACCTCCTTTTTATTGAGATGATAGTTATGAGACTATATTAATATTACTCTTTCTTATCCAGGACATCCACTTCAACCAGAGGGAAATTTATCATGAAGCCAATGAAGTTTAAACTTCAGGGCTGCTCACTTGCACAGGCTCCAAACTGGGATTTGTAGAGGGAAAGCCAGTTGTCTAGAAGCTCTCATTTTGTTGCCCAGGCTGGAGTGCAGTGATGTGATTTCAGCTCACTGCAACCTCCGCCTCCCAGGTTCAAGTGATTCTCCTGCCTCAGCCTCCTGAGTAGCTGGGATTACAGGTGCGTACCACCACGCCCAGCTGATTTTTGTATTTTTAGTAGAGACGGGGTTTCACCATGTTGGTCAGGCTGGTCTCGAACTCCTGACCTCGTGATCCGCCCAGTTTGGCTTCCCAAAGTGCTGGGATTACAGGCATGAGCCACCACGCCTGGCCATCTGGAAGCATTTTTATGTAAACATTTCTAATAAATAGCCTAAAGAGATCTCAGGGAAAAAAAAGGTACTAACCTCCAAGTCTCCAATATTTGTTGTGATGTATTTTCTCTCTATAGTAATCTTTTGACTGCTAATTCTGTATTTATAATTTGTATTTTATGTCTCAAAGAGGTCCCCCAAATTGTATATGTTTCAAGCCCTCCAAGTCTGAATCTACCCTTTACCCAGTTCATTTATAGATTCCATTAATGGAGCATAGATGTATTCAGAAAGTCTGCATTTACACTCTCAGAGGAGCTGCTTCAAGGCGATTGGCTACTCTGCATTGGGACTGGTAATTTAAAGATTCTTAAAACCACGCACTTGCAAACCCCACTAGGAGGCTTGCCATAATTTTTTACCTGTTTTCATCCAAAGGTTTGCCTTTAGGTGAAACTGCATTGTTAAAAAGACCGTGGGTACGCCTTCGATAAAGCATCAACTTGATTAAGGAATCCTCCTACTGAATTCCCATTTAAAGCAATACTTGGACTAAGGACACTGTTTTTGGTTGCAGTCTTTGGTCTACCAATCAGAAACCTAAAAGTACTTAAGCTGGGAAGTTACCATCCATAATCGCATTCTTCCTTAAAGACTCCCATAAGGTATTATGGAAAGTTAGATCCATAACAACTATTAGGCTGTTCGTGGGTGCAAAGCATTCTTTCCCACTGGGGAGAAAATTCTTTGTTTAAAAAGGAACGACTGAAGCCGACTGACACTAGTAGTATTCCTAGTACGGAGTACTAATAAGAGTAGTAGTTTCTACTCTGGATCTGAAGCCTTGTTTTGCTGTGGCGCCCGTCCCATCCGCACCTTCTTCTTAAGAGACCTGCTAGCTTCCCCAAGGATGGAAACGTCCCCCTGGGTCCTGACCTCTCTACCGCGGAACCCTGCGCCTGAATTTCCCCCACGTCGCACTCCAGCCTGGTCTCCAGCGCATGTGTGCCTTCGCGGTCCACGTCCCCACCGCGCTCTAGAGGGAGCCCGCGAGCCGCGCGCCCGCCGCGGATTCATTTTTCTGTGAAGCCGCCGAGACCAGGAACCTAGTTCCGACACCTGCAGGGTCCGGCACGCTAGTCAGTGGGGGTGCCTCAGAAAACATGGCCCCGTGTGCCCTCACTGTTTTCATGAACGGCCCCTTGCTCCCTCACAGCCAGACACCTCGCCACCCTCACAAGTGCGGCCGGTGGGACCTAGCTGGGACCCTCCCCGCCTGGGAAAGTCTGGGTGCTGGCTCCTAAAGCGCCCCGGCCAGACGCCCGTCCCACCAGCCTGCCAGCTCAGGCCTCGGCAGGCCGCCGTCCCCAACGTCCTCGCTAGCGTCTTCGCCCCGTCCGGCTCCAGGCAAAACCCGGAGCGGCTGCCTCCCTGCAGCTCCCGGGAGACCGCGCGGCGCGGCGGCTAGAGCATGCGCAGTGCGCAGGGCCGGCTCGAAGCGCAAGCAGGAAGCGTTCGCGGTGATCCCGGCGACTGCGCTGGCTAATGCGGTACCGGCTAGCGTGGCTTCGGCACCCCGCGCTGCCCACCACCTTCCGCTCAGTCTTCGGCGCCCGCCTGCCGCCCCCGGAGCGCCTGTGTGGGTAAGTGGAATGGAGCGCCCGGGCCCTCGGGCCCCGTGGGTCACGGTGGTTTGGCGCTCGGGTTGCAAAGTGGTGATTCAGCACTTAAAGCCGCCGCCGCTGCCCCTCACGCCGCCCGTCCCGCCGGCCTGGGGCCGGGACTGCCACGCTGAGGCCGCCCCGGGGCCCGGAAGAGCGGCTGGCCAGGCGGGAGCCAGAGGCCTGGTCCAGAGTCGGGGACGTCCCTCGGGCTGGTGAGGGACCGGGGCCGTTACCCGGGGCCACGGGGCGTGTGCCAATAGTGTGGGGGCGCGGGGGCGGACAGAGTCACCCGGCCTGCACCCGGGAGCCGCGCCGCGTCACTCTGCCGGAGTCCGCCTGTGAGGGGGCCGGGAACCTGAGGCGGACTCGAGCCGTGGGGTAAAGGAATCCGGCGACTTTTGGGGGACCGCTTCTTACCTTGCCCTCAGCCCTGCCCTTTCCTCCGGGCAACTGAGTTTCCAGGACCGTGTGGAATGCCCGCGCTGGGAAAAAAAAGTTTGTCAGCCTCCCGCCTTAGTGAGAAGAAGAGTGTGGGGTTTCCTATCAGGGGACATTTAGGAGCCGAAAGATACCTCGGGATCCTCTACAGCAGCTCCCTTGTTTTGCTCGGAGACAACCGGGGCTCCGAGAGATGGCTTGATTTCCCGACAATTGCCGAGATTGTGGCAAAATCAGGATTAGGACACAGGTTTTTTGCCATCCAGTGGCGTGCTCTCCACTTCACCGTTGATCTGCGTACGCTAGGCTTTTTCAGGCTTGTAGTGAACGTTGAATATTGTTTACTACGAATGGAAGAGGATAGGCAGTATTATCTTGCCCTCCCTAGAAACATTATTTGAACCCCTCCTGGTTTTAATCGGAAATAGCCAGCACCTACTAAGTGCAGGGCACTGTGATGGACCCTCTATGTAAAGTATGTGTGTGCCTTCCAAGGAACTTTGATTTGATTGGAGCGGATTGGGATGCCACGGGAATTGAGATAGCTAAAAGGGTGTGTTGATGAGGGTCAGAAGATGAGTAGTATGGGTAATGTGTGGAGGTAGAGATAGAAAAGTGGGGGGTAGGCTGGCTTTGCAAGAAATGGCGGAAAGATTGGAGTGAGGGCTGCCGTGGGCGTAATCCAGCCTAGATATGCGGGCAGTTTGTGTTGGAACGGTGAGCCGATTAGTCTGGTTGAAGCTTTAGAGGATTTCCCTGGGGGAATTAGGAGGACACAAGTCCTGTATTATAACGGTAGGGTAATGCTGGCCTGGGTCTTGAATTCTAGTTGAGATTTTCCCAGTGCGTAGTAGGTAGGGAGCCCTTAAGTTTTTAAGCTGGGAAGTTATTGATGGAACTGGGAGTTTAGAAAAGT
Organism: Macaca fascicularis; assembly: GCF_037993035.2. Lineage (NCBI taxonomy): Eukaryota > Metazoa > Chordata > Mammalia > Primates > Cercopithecidae > Macaca > Macaca fascicularis. The sequence continues at coordinate 101,352,936 of NC_088383.1, read as the reverse complement.
AGTTTGGTGGCTGTGTGCAGGATGTCAGGGAGTGGAGAGAGTCCTGAGGCAGAGAAACCTGTTGGGACTTAGTCTTTACTGCCTGTGTTAGGACGGTAGCAGTGGGGCACTAAGAAAAGCTAATACAAATGAATACTGTATGGAACTTGTTCTCCTCTGTTTTCTATTACATCACAAAATCTCCTATAATGTGCAAAAGACCCCTGAGCTTAGAGAATCAGGTGGTAAGCACAAGCAGGATGCCTCCTTTTGTCCTCTTTTGGATCAGTCCGCTTTTGTTCTAAATTCATTACTGATAGGCTAGGCTTAGCTTCATACTGTCTCCAGCATATAGCATTTGTGATTTTTAAAGAAAGCACCAATTTTAAGTTTTATATAACTAAGTGGTTTGTATGTTCTAGTGAAAATTACATTTTCTCTGTAGTTATTAAGTCCAGTCGACCATCCAGAGTTTCAAGATATGTTTTTCTCGAAGATGGAAATTTGGGAGATTCAAAGCATAATGAATGAGATGAGCCAGCTGGAAAGCTCTAGCCTAAAATGAGTGAGTGAGGCTTTTAAGGAAAATACAGGTCCAACCAAAGGGATTGGGGCATAGTTTTAGGAAGGAAAGCCCTAACATCTGAAGCTACCACATATTCACACCTTGAAGAATGCAGTCAGCCCTACTGTACATCGTAGGAAGAATGTCTTTTTTTTTTTTTTTTTTTTTTTTTGAGACGGAGTCTCGCTCTGTTGCCCAGGCTGGAGTGCAGTGGCCGGATCTCAGCTCACTGCAAGCTCCGCCTCCCGGATTCACGCCATTCTCCAGCGTCAGCCTCCCGAGTAGCTGGGACTACAGGCGCCCGCCGCCTCGCCCGGCTAGTTTTTTGTATTTCTTAATAGAGACGGGGTTTCACCGTGTTAGCCAGGATGGTCTCGATCTTCCGACCTCGTGATCCGCCCGTCTCGGCCTCCCAAAGTGCTGGGATTACAGGCTTGAGCCACCGCGCCCGGCCCAGGAAGAATGTCTTAACCGAGATAGCCACACAGCTATTTGCTGGAAGAGCAGGGATTTAAAAACCCATGTCTATCTGGCGTTGGAGCCTGAGCTCTTAACTGTTAGGTACTTGCAAACACAAGTACTGCCTCTGCTGGTATTTGGGCATTCATTTTCTGGTCTAACCTCTTGAGACAGAGATGGTCTTAAAGCATTTATTTAAAATCAATCCATTTACAAAGTAACCTCCTTGTTCTGTGTTCAGCCATATTTTATAACTTGGGACTGTGTGGAATTATCTGAACTGTCGGGGCACCTGGAGATAATAGCCCATTTCCCTGGCAACAACTTGAGCCACCTGGGCATCAGTCATCTCACTTTGCAGGCAGCCCTACTTTGAATTTCCCTGTTCTGTAGGCTTAGGAAACAGTGGTATGTCAGTTGGGACTATCAACATTCAAGCTTTTAAACTACTTTTAATCAGAAAAATGCCTTTTAGTAGTGTAAAAGGACAGGGTATCGCTGAGTTTCTTTAATTAACCTAATCCACACATCCTGCCTGTCTTGAAAGTTAGGGTTGAGGCCAGGTGGAGTGGCTCATGCCTGTAATCCCAGAACTTTGGGAGGCCGAGGTGGGTGGATCACTTGAGGTCAGGAGTTCAAGACCAGCCTGGGCAACATCGTGAAACCCCATCTCTACTAAAAATACAAAAAAATTAGCTGGGCGTGGTGGTGGGCGCTTGTAATCCCAGCTACTCGTGAGGCTAGGGCAGGAGAACTGCTTGAACCCGGGAGGCTGAGGCAGGAGAATCACTTGAACCCAGGAGGCGGAGGTTGCAGTGAGCTGAGATCGTGTCACTGCACTCCAGCCTGGGTGACTGAGCGAGACTGTGTCTTAAAAAAAAAAAAAAAAATTAGATTGAGGACAGTCTTCCCAGGATAGGGGAGGAAAAGTTCAGTATGTTTTCTTTTAAGTTCGATACAGGGTTTCACTCTGTTGCTCAGGCTGGAGTGCAGTGGTGTGATCTCAGCTCACTGCAATCTTTACCTCTTGGGCTCAAGCGATCCTCCCACCTCAGCCTCCTGAGTAGCTGGGACTGCAGGCTCACGTCCCCATCCCACAACTAATTTTTGTATTTTTGGTAGAGTTGGGGTTTTGTGGTGTTGCCCAGGGTGGTCTCAAACTCCTGGGCTGAAGCAATCCCCCCGCCTCCCAAAGTGCTGGGGTTACAGGCATAAGCCACTGTGCCAGGCCCAGTATATGTATCATAAACATTGGTTGCCTTTCTGTTTTTCTGTTGGTATTTTATATCTCCTAAACATGTACCCAGAGGATCAGGCTACCTTTTAGCCAGGATGACAAGGCTAGAGCACTTTCCTTCCACAGGGGTAGATCCTCTATAGATATGTTAGGTTTTGGAGAGTTCTCAGTTGGCTGGTCTTCAGTCTGTCCTCATTGTTCTGTTAGTTTAGACATTATTTGAATATCTACTCTGTAGTGATCACACACTGTGTCCAGTACTATGTAAATGCAAAGATAGCCATAAATCTTGTCCTCAAGGAGCTTTCAGTAATAAACAGTAAACTCCTTTACCTCTGACCCTTTACTAGACACCTCCACTCTTTTTTTTTTTTTTTTTTTTTTTTTTTTTGAGACGGAGTCTCGCTCTGTGGCCCGGGCTGGAGTGCAGTGGCCGGATCTCAGCTCACTGCAAGCTCCGCCTCCCGGGTTTACGCCATTCTCCTGCCTCAGCCTCCCCAGTAGCTGGGACTACAGGTGCCCGCCATCTCGCCCGGCTAGTTTTTTGTATTTTTTTAGTAGAGACGGGGTTTCACTGTGTTAGCCAGGATGGTCTCAATCTCCTGACCTCGTGATCCACCCGTCTCGGCCTCCCAAAGTGCTGGGATTACAGGCTTGAGCCACGGCGCCTGGCTGACACCTCCACTCTTATGTTTTGTTTCTTTCAATTAATTTTGAAAAACAACTTAGTATTTTTTTTAATCACAATACAGATTACTTTTTTAAAAAGTGGGACTCACAAAATTATTTTATTCTTCTTAAAGAACTGTTTTGTTTCTTTTTGCCTATTAAAGGTATAACTTTTTTTTTTTTTTTTTTTTTTTTTGAGACTGAGTCTCGTTCTGTCGCTCAGGCTGGAGAGTGACAGGATCTTGGCTCACTGCAACTTCCACCTCCCAGGTTCAAGTGATTCTCCTGCCTCAGCCTCCAGAGTAGCTGAGATTACAGGTGGGCGCCACCACACACAACTAATTTTTGTATTTCTAGTAGAGACGGGATTTCATCATGATGGCCAGGCTGGTCTCGAACTCCTGACCTCAGGTGATCCACCCGCCTTGGCCTTCCAAAGTGCTGGGATTACAGGCATGAGCCACTGTGCTCGGCATAACTTTTTTTTTATTTTTTATTTTTATTGTTTTATTTTATTTTATTTTATTTTTTGAGACAGAGTCTCCGCTCTGTTGCCCAGGCTGGAGTGCAGTGGCACGATCTCGGCTCACTGCAAGCTCCACCTCCCAGGTTCACGCCATTCTCCTGCCTCAGCCTCCTGAGTAGCTGGGACTACAGGTGCCCGCCACCACACCCAGCTAATTTTTTTTGTGTGTTTTTAGTAGAAACGGGGTTTCACGGTGTTAGCCAGGATGGTTTCTATCTCCTGACCTCGTGATCCACCTGCCTCGGCCTCCCAAAGTGCTGGGATTACGGGCATGAGCCACCGCGCCCGGCAACGTAACTTTTTAAAGTAGGACTCACAAGCTGCTTTCTGAAGGGAAGGCATCACACTCTGCCTGACACATAGTAGGTACTCAGTACATATTTATTGCATAACTTAATTGATTAATGGTCTTTTTTCAGAACGATTTTTCTCTGCAGAGTCCTTAGTTTTGTGATGTTGGTATTATCATTTTTTTCAGTTTAGTTTGAAAATCTTTGAATCTTTTTCCCTCATTGCCTATTCCCAAGACCCAATCCTCCTGAGTCTTTCATCTTAAAGACTCCTAAAGTTTCTTGGAGTGATCTTGACCCTCATCACCATCCTAGTTCAGAACGTGATCATCTTCAGTAACATCTTACATCAGTGAGATTATCTCACCTGAACAGGTTTTAGAACTGACTTTTCCAGCCTTCTGTCTCCCTACTAGTTGATTCTTATCATCACTGTCAGATTAATAAATCACTTTTCCCAAGCTGTTGTCTTGCCTAAAGATCACCAGTGGTTCTGCACTATTTCAAGATCAAGTTCAAACTTCTTGACCCAGCATGTAAGCATTCTGTTGGCTGGCCTTAGCCCAGCTTTTTAGCCTAACTCTTCTCCAGTCAGACTTACCAATTTGCTGTCTCCTTTTACATGACCTATTCATTCCCAATTCCGAGATGCCCTTTCTCTCTTTTCTTTATATGACTAAATCCTTTCTTATTTTTAGGCCTTGTTATACAGGTCACAAAATTACTCTTCCTTTTTCTCAATTTAATAATTATTAAAAACATTGTGAAACATCTGTTTGAGGTTTATATATTGCTTCTTGTTTTTGTACTCTCTTATTTAATATTGTACAAGCCCGAGTATATAGGACAAAGAAGAAAAACAAAACAAACACCTGTGTACCATCTACTTTAGGAAATAGAACATTTCCAGCAACTTTGAACCTGTCTGTGCTCACCTGCCCAGTTGTAACTCTATTCCTCCCCTGTAGAGGTATTGTTATTATTATTTTGAGAAAGAGTCTGGCCTTGTTGCCCAGGCTGGAGTATAGTGGCGCGATCTCCGCTCACTGCAACCTCTGCCTCCCGGCTTCAAACGATTCTCCTGCCTCAGCCTCCCAAGTAGCTGAGACTATAGGCGTGCACCACCATGCATGGCTAATTTTTGTATTTTTAGTAGAGATGGGGTTTCACCACGTTGCCCAGGCTGGTCTTAAACCCCTGACCTCAGGTAATCCACCCACCTCAGCCTCCCAAAGTGCTGGGATTACAGGCGTGGGCCACTGCACCTGGCTGTACTGTTCTATATTTGGATAACAATTTCCTTAGTTTTCTTTATAGCTTTATCACATTTAATACTTCTTAGGTAGCATATTGTTTAGTTTTATTGCTTTTGACCTTCAGTACAAACTTTTCTTCTCTGAGTTACTTTTTTTCATTTAACATTCATTTAACATCATTCATAAAGATGTATGAGTTCATTGCTGAATGGCAGTCATGCAAATATGCCCCGGTATCATATCGATCATCGCAAACATTCTGTAAGATAGGCCTAATCTATATTCTGACAACTTCCAAATGTATTTGTCTAGCCAGAACCTCTCCCTCAAATTTTAGGTTTAAGTAATAAACTTCCTACTCAACAGTATGAGTCACACTGGTCTCCTTGCTTGACTTGCTCTTACCTCAGATCATTTGCACTGTTTTCCCTCTGCTGAGAACACTCTGCTACTAGTAAGATTGGGGAGAGCTTGGCAGAGAACGCAGGGTTTGAGCAAGAGTCTTTGAAGGAAATATTGAATTTGGATGAACAAAGAAGGAGAGTTGAGAAAACATTTTGTTTTTTGGAGACAGGATCTCACTCTGTCACCCAGGCTGGAATGTGGTGGCACGATCAAAGCTCACTGCAGCCTTGAACTCCTGAGGTCAAGTGATCCTCTCACCTCAGCCTCCTGAGTAGCTAGGACTACAGACTTGTGCCACCATGCCTGGCTAATTTTTTTTTTTTTTTTTTTTGAGACGGAGTGTCGCTGTGTCACCCAGGCTGGAGTGCAGTGGCCGGATCTCAGCTCACTGCAAGCTCCACCTCCCGGGTTCACGCCATTCTCCTGCCTCAGCCTCCTGAGCAGCTGGGACTACAGGCGCCCGCCACCTCGCCCGGCTAGTTTTTTTTTTTGTATTTTTAGTAGAGACGGGGTTTCACCATGTTAGCCAGGATGGTCTCGATCTCCTGACCTCGTGATCCGCCCGTCTCGGCCTCCCAAAGTGCTGGTATTACAGGCTTGAGCCACCGCGCCCAGCCGCCTGGCTAATTTTTTAAATTTCTGTAGAGGCAGGATATTGCTATGTTGTCCATACTGGTCTCTAACTCCTGGCTTCGAGCAATCCTCCTGCCTCTGCCTCCCAAAGTGCTGTGATTACAGGCATAAGCCACCACAACCAGAAGAGAAAATGTTTTAGATAGAAGGAATGGTATTAGCAAAGGTGCAGAAGTAGGGAAATTCACAATATCAGCAAAGGAAAGTGAAATTTTGTCCTATTGGATATAGAGAACCTCAGATACTTTTTGAGCAATAGAGTGACATATGAAAGCTATGTTTTAGGATAATTAATCTGGCTGTTTTTTGTAAGCACAGTTTGAAATGCAGGCGGAGACTGAGGGATGAAGAAGGTAGTACAAATGACAGGGAAATAAGAGTGTCTGCAGAAGACATGTGCAAGAAGGATTCAGCAGGGTTTAGCTATTGATTGGGTATAGGGATGATGGGGGAGTCAGAGAAGCCTGAGATCTTGAGCCGGAGTGACTTTGAGTCTAGGAAGGGCCACCAGGGTAGGGAAAACTCTCGTGGGGGAGACCCAGCTCTGGGAAGTTCAGCTATGTGAGATGTTTGTCCTGCCTGGCAGGTGGCAGGTTTTCCAAAGGCATACCAAGAGAACAGGTTGATTGGGTACAGCAGTGGGGCACAGTCTTGTAGGCACTTTTGGGCTGGCTATTACCCTCAGCTCCCATAGGGAGCGTAGAACAAGTCTGACCTGTGCTGGGGTCTAAGTGGATTCAGCTGTAATGCTGTTGCTGCCGCTGATAATGTTTTATTTTAAAAGATTTAGTAGCTAATATTTATTGAATGCCTATTATATGTTAATGCTTCTTTGGGTGGGAGGTAGTCATCCCCTCAAGCAGTTATTCTTTGTTACAAACAATCCAATTAAACTTGCTTAATTATTTTGAAATGTGCAATTAAATTATTGTTGATTATAGTCACCCTATTGTGGTATCAAATACTAGGTCTTTTTTTTTTTCCTTTGGTACCCATTAACCATCCCCACCTGCCCTCAACCATCCACTACCCTTCCCAGCCTCTGGTAACCATCGCTACTCTATCTCCATGAGTTCAGTTGTTTTGATTTTTAGATCCCACAAATAAGTAAGAACATGTGATGTCTGTCTTTCTGTGCCTGGCTTATTTCACTTATAATAACCCCAGTTTATGCATTTTATTAGGAGCTTTGCATATGTCGTGCGTGCGTGCGTGCGTGTATGTGTATGTGTGAGAAACAGTCACTGTCACTCTGTCGCCCCTAGGTGGAGTGCAGTGGTGTGATCAGGCCTCACTGCAGCCTCGACCTCTCCCGGCTCAGGTGATTCTCCTGCCACCTCAGTACTCCCATGTTCCCCAAGTAGCTGGGACTAGTAGCTGGAACTCGGCACATACCACCATACCTGGCTAATTTTGGGGGGATTTTTTTTTTTTTTTTTTTTTTTTTGTAGAGACAGGGTTTCGTCATGTTGCCCAGACTGGTCTCAAACTCCTCGGTTCAAGCAGTCCACTTACGTTGGCCTCCCAAAGTACTGGGATTACAGCCGTGAGCCACTGCACCTGGCTGCATATGTCGTTGTCTTTAATGGCCACAGGAATTCTGTGGGAGAGTGGTGGTGGTGGTGGTTTTTTTTTTTTTTCTTTCAGATAAGGATATTGAAGCTCAAAGAGGTTAACTTGCTCAAGGACACACAGCTAATAAGTGGCTTAGTGAGATATGAATTCAGCTGGGCTCACTCAAGAACCTCAGGGGTGACCATTATATTATCTTCTTCCTAGAGGTAGCACGGCATCTTTAGTAGAGATGGGGATATTAAAACAGGGAGATATTTTTAGGAATAATATACATGGTAGTTGCTGATGTTGAGTCTGAGGTGATTACTGGATAGCCAAGGGGAGATCTGCAGGAAGCATTTGAAATGACTGGAATGGCCGGGCGCGGTGGCTCACGCCTGTAATCCCAGCACTTTGGGAGGCCGAGGCGGGCGGATCACAAGGTCAGGAGATCGAGACCACGGTGAAACCCCGTCTCTACTAAAAATACAAAAAATTAGCCGGGCGCGGTTGTGGGCGCCTGTAGTCCCAGCTACTCGGGAGGCTGAGGCAGGAGAATGGCGTGAACCCGGGAGGCGGAGCTTGCAGTGAGCCGACATCGTGCCACTGCACTCCAGCCTGGGCGACAGAGCGAGACTCCGTCTCAAAAAAAAAAAAGAAATGACTGGAACTTGGTAAGAAGGCCTGAGCTGATTTCTTAAATCTGAGCATAGAGTTGAAGACACAGACATGGATGGATATAGGAAAAATAATCTATGTTCAGATGTGGTGGGGAAGGGGCCAGCCTTGACAATGCTTACATTTAGGGATAAGAAGGAAACATAGTTGGAGAGGTTGGGTGTTAGAGAGGTGGAAGATGACATCAGAAGTGAAATAGTCCGAACTTCTAGCCAAAGAGATTTTGGGGAGGATGGAGTCTTGAGAAAATAACAAATACCATTTCTTTCTTTTCTTTTTTTTTTTTTTTTTTTGAGACAGAGTGTCGCTCTGTTGCCTAGGCTGGAGTGCAGTGGCGCTCACTGCGACCTCTGCCTCCTGAGTTCAAGCAATTCTCATTCCTCAGCCTCCCGAGTTGCTGCGATTATAGGCGCCCGCCACCATGCCCCAGCTAATTTTTCTTTCTTTTTTTTTTTTTTTTTTGAGACGGAGTCTCTCTCTGTCACCCAGGCTGGAGTGCAGTGGCGCGATCTTGACCCACTGCAACCTCCGCCTCCCAGGTTCAAGCAGTTCTCTCCCTCAGTATCCCAAGTAGCTGAGACTACAGGCATGTGCCACCATGCCCAGCTAATTTTGTATTTTTAGTAGAGATGGGGTTTCACCATGTTGGCCAGGCTGGTCTCAAACTCCTGACCTCAGGTGATCCGCCCACCTTGGCCCCTCAAAGTGTTGGGATTACAGGCGTGAGCCACCACACCTAGGCTCATGTGTTTTTTTGGCAGAGGTGGGTGAGAGGGGACCAGATCATCTTTAAACTTCCTAGCTTCATGAATCTGAGACTTTAAGTTTTGGGGTTTTTTTTTTTGAGATGGAGTCTCGCTCTGTTGCCAGGCTGGAGTGTAGTGGCCTGATCTCAGCTCACTGTAGCCTCCGCCTCACGGCTTGAAGTGATTCTCCTGTCTCAGGCACCCAAGTAGCTGGCACAAAGATTTACTCTTAAATTTTCTTTTAATATTTGTATTATTGGCTAGGCGTGGTGGCTCACACCTGTAATCCTAGCACTTTGGGAGGCCGAGGTGGGCAGATCACCTGAGGTCAGGAGTTCGAGACCAGCCTGGCCAACATGGTGAAACCCCATCTCTACTAAAAATACCCAAAATTAGCCAGGCGTAGTGACAGGCGTCTGTAATCCCAGCTACTCAGGAGGCTGAGACAGGAGAATCACTTGAACCTGGAAGGTGGACGTTGCAGTGAGCTGAGATCACCCCTTTGCACTCTAGCCTGGGCAACAAGAGCAAAACTGTCTCAAAAAAAAAAAAAAAAAAAAAAAAAAAAAAAAGAGTTGTATTATTTAATTATTTAGCTGTTACATGGAAGTCTTTGATCTATTTTGAGTTAGTTTATATATATGGTGTGAGGTAAGAGTCCAACTTCACCTTTTTACATGTGGATATCCAGTACTGTTTGTTGAAAAGACTAGTCTTTCCTCATTGAATTGTTTTGGCATCCTTTTTGGGGTTTTTTTTTTTTTTTTTTTTTTTTGAGATGGAGTCTTGGTCTGTTGCCCAGGTTGGAGTGCAGTGGCATGATCTCTGCTCACTGCAACCTCCGCCTCCCATGTTTAAACAATTCTCATGCCTCAGCCTCCTGAGTAGCTGGGACTACAGGCGTCCACCACTGTGCCCAGATAATTTTTGTATTTTTAGTAGAGATGGGGTTTCACCATCTTGGCCAGGCTAGTCTTGAACTCCTGGCATCAAGTGATCTGCCCACCTCGGCCTCCCAAAGTGCTGAGATTACAACATGCCCAGCCATCATCCTTTTCGAAAATAAATTGATCAAAAAGTGAGAGTTTATCTCTGAGCTTTCTGTTTTGTTCCATTAATCTGTATGTTTATCCTGATGCCAGTACCACACTATTTTGTTTACAGTTGTTTTGAAGTCAGGCAGTTTGAGTCTTCCAGCTTTGTTTTTCTTTCTCAAGACTTTTTTGACCATTCTGGGTCCTCTGCATTTCCAAACAAGTCTTAGGATCAATTTGTCAATTTCTGCAAAAAAGAAGTCTTAGGTGGGATTTTAATCTATTTGGGGATTACTGTTATCTTAAAAATACTGTCCTCTCATCCATGAACATGGGAGTCTTTCCATTTAGAGTTTAAGTTTTACATTTCTTTTGTTAAATTTATTCCTAAGTTTTTGTTGTTGTTGTTGTTTTTGTTTTTGTTTGTTTGTTTTTGAGGCAGAGTCTCACTCTATTGGCCTGGTAGAGTGCAATGGCGAGATCTTGGCTCACTGCAACCCCCACCTCCCGGGTTCAAGCCATTCCCCTGCTTCAGCCTCCCAAGTAGCTGGGATTACAGGCATGTGCCACCACGCTCGGCTAATTTTTGTATTTTTAGTAGAAACGAGGTTTCTCCATGTTGGTCAGGCTGGTCTTGAACTCCTGACCTCAGGTGATCCCCCCACCTCGGCCTCCCAAAGTGTTGGGATTACAGGCGGGAGCCACTGTGCCTGGCCTTTTTAGTGTGATTCTCTATATAATCACAATACCATCAAAATCAGAAAATTATCACTGATGAATAGAAGTGAGAGTGGGCATCCTCATCATGCTTGTTCCTGATTATAGAGGAAAGGCTTTCAACTTTTCACTGCTGAATATGTTCATTGTTTGCTTGTCTTCCATGGCCCTTATTGTACTGAAGTACACAATGGAGGTATTCCTTGTATACCTAATTTGTTGAGAGTTTTTACCATGAAAGGCTGTTGAATATTGTCAAATTATTTTTCTGCATCTATTTTTTCCCCTTTTTTCACAGATCCTGCATGTGGCATCTGAAAGCTGTCCGTGAAGAGGGATTTTTTTTTTGTTTTTGTTTTTGAGATGGAGTTTTGCTCTTGTTGCCCAGGCTGGAGTGCAATGGCAAGATCTTGGCTCACTGCAACCTCTGCCTCCTGGGTTCAAGCGATTCTCCTGCCTCAGCCTCCCAAGTAGCTGGGATTACAGTCATGTGCCACCACACTCGGCTAATTTTGTATTTTTAGTAGAGACGGGGTTTTTCCATGTTGGTCAGACGGGTCTTGAATTCCTGACCTCAGGTGATCCACCTGCCTTGGCCTCCCAAAGTGCTGGGATTACAGGTATGAGCCATTGCACCTGGCCATCTTTTTTTGTTTTTGTTTTTGTTTTTGAGACACTATTGCACTCTTGTCAGCCTGACTGGAGTGCAGTGGTGCAATCATGGCTCACTCCAGACCTAAATTCTTGAGCTCAAGGGATCTTTCTACCTTAGCATCCCTGAGTACTTGGGAATATAGGCGTGTGCCATCATGTCCAGCTGTTTTTGTAGAGGTGGTGTCTTGCTATGTTGCCCAGGCTGGTCTTGAGCTCTTGAACTCAAGCCATCCTTTCATCCCAGCCTCCCAAAATGTTGGGATGATAGGCATGAGCCACTATACTTAGCCTGTTTTCTACATCTGTTGAGATTCGTGTGGGGTTGTTCCCCCTTCATTCTGTTAATGTGGTGTATCACATTTATTGTTTGCAATAAGTGTGTTGATGTTGAACCATCCTTGCATTGCAGGGATATATCTCACTTGATCACGGTGAATGATCCTTTTAACATGCTGTTGAATTTGGTTTGCAAGTATTTTGTTGAGGGTATTTGCACCAATATTCATCAGTGATATTGGCTTGTAGTTTTCATTTTTTTATGTGTCTTTGTATGGTTTTGGTATCAGGGTAATACTGGCCTCATAGAATGAGTCTGGAGTTATTCTTTCCTCCTCTATTTTTTGGAATAATTTGAGCAGAATTGGTATTAGTTATTTAAATATTTAGTATAATTCAGCAGGAAAGCCATGGGTCCTGGGCTTTTCTTTGCTGGCAGACTTTATTACGGCTTCAATCTTGTTACTTGTTGGTGTGTTTAGGTTTTGGATTTCTTCATGGTTCAATCTTGGTAGGTTGTGTGTGTCTAGGAATTTACCCATTTCTTCTAGATTTTTCAATTTATTGGCATATAGTTGCTCATAGTAGCCACTAATGATCTTTTGAATTTTTGCAGTACCAATTGTAATGTCTCCTTTTTCTTTTTCTTTCTCTTTTTTTCTCTTTTGAGACGAAGTCTCGCTCTTGTCCCCCAGGCTGGAGTACAGTGGTGTGATCTCGGCTCACTGCAACCTCCGCCTCGCGGGTTCAAGTGTTTCTCCTGCCTCAAACCTCCCGAGTAGCTGGGATTACAGGCGCCTGCCACAACGCCTGGCTAATTTTTGTATTTTTAGTAGAGACGGGGTTTCACCATGTTGGCCAGGCTGGTCTCAAACTCCTGACCTTAGGTGATCCGCCTACCTCGGCCTCCCAAAGTACTGGATTATAGGCGTGAGCCATCGCACCTGGCCTAATGTCTCCTTTTTCATCTCTGTTTTTATTTGTGTCTTCTGTCTTTTTTTCTTAGTCTGGCTAAATGTTTGTCTGTATTCATCAAGGTTATTGGCCTGTAATTTTCTTTTCTTTTTTTTTTTTTTTTTTTTTTTTTTTTGAGACGGAGTCTCGCTCTGTCGCCCAGGCTGGAGTGCAGTGGCCGGATCTCAGCTCACTGCAAGCTCCGCCTCCCGGGTTCGGGCCATTCTCCTGTCTCAGCCTCCTGAGTAGCTGGGACTACAGGCTCCCACCACCTCGCCCGGCTAGTTTTTTGTATTTTTTAGTAGAGACGGGGTTTCACCGTGTTAGCCAGGATGGTCTCGATCTCCTGACCTCGTGATCCGCCCGTCTCGGCCTCCCAAAGTGCTGGGATTACAGGCTTGAGCCACCGCACCCGGCCAATTTTCTTTTCTTATAGTGTCCTTGTCTGGCTTTAGTATCAGGGTAATACTGATTTCCTAAAATGAGTTTGGAGGTATTCTCTCTTCTTTTTTGGAAGAATTTGAGAAAGATTGGTATTCTTTTTTTTTTTTTTTTTTTTTTTTTTGAGATGGAGTCTCACTCTTTTGCCCAGGCTGGAGCACAGTGGCACAGTCTTGGCTCACTGCAACCTCTGCCTCCCAGGTTCAAGCAATTCTCCTGCCTCAGCCTCCTGAGTACCGGGAACTACAGGCATGTGCCACCATACCTGGCTAATTTTTGTATTTTTAGTAGAGACAGGATTTCACCATGTTGGCCAAACTGGTCTCGAACTCCTGACTTCAGGTGATCCGCCTTTCTCAGCCTCCCAAAGTGCTGGGATTACAGGCGTGAGCCACCATGCCCAGCCTGCTTTTTCTTTTTGTTATTTATTTATATTGCTATGAACATACATTTATGTTAACTTATGGCTGAAAATTCAGTACTATCGTTCTTTGTTTTGTTGCTCAAATTATGATGGCTTTGACCCTTAGGAGTTTCTTTGTTTTGGCGCCTGTGTATTTTGAATAAACCCCATTTTTTTTAGAGTATTGTTTTACTTGTGTTCCAGACTCATCTTATATTTTTCTTGCCCTAGCCCTTGAATCAATCACTTAGTTCCTTTTATTGGAAAATAATTTTTTTTTATTTTGAGACAGAGTCTTATTCTGTCGCCCAGGCTGGAGTACAATGGCGTGATCTCGGCTCATTGCAATCTCTGCCTCCCAGGTTCAAGCAATTCTCCTGCCTCAGCCTCCCAGGCAGCTGGAATTACAGGCATGTACCACCATGCCTGGCTAATTTTTGTATTTTTAGTAGAGATGGGGTTTCATCATGTTGGCCAGGCTGGTCTCAAACTCCTGACCTGAGGTGATCTGCTGACCTCAGCTTCCCAAAGTGCTGGGATTACAAGCGTGAGCCACCTCGCCCAGCCGGAAAATAATCTTTAGAGACCAAGGTCTGGGCACTAGATGTGCTCATTGCTGCTGAGGTGCCATTGCTTCTAGTGGACAGTCTAATGCTTCTAGTGGACAGCCACATATACACATATTTATATTTCTGTGTCTTTCTGTATCTATTAAAAATATAAGTTTACATTGATACCTTTGATTCCAACTTAGTACCACAATTTTAGCCTTTTCCAATTTCTTATTTATAACTTCTTTTTCCAACAATGAGAACACTGGATTTCATTTTCTACAATTTACTTTCTTATTTCCTCAATTCTAGTGTACACAAAGTTTCATAATTGCTAGCTCACCTGTGAGAAACACTTTTAAAATAGGTCATAATATTTACATATAGTTCTTTTTCTCTTAAGCTTTATTGTATCCAGTCAAAATCCAGCTTTCCATAGTTAAATTCTTTTCTTTTACACTCCTTCAATGTGATTATGTTACTCATTTATAGTTGTTAGGTTAGTTTGTTAGAATTTTTCTTTTTCTTTTTGAGATGGAATCTCGCTCTGTCGCCCAGGCTGGAGTGCAGTGGCTCGATCTAGGCTCACTGCAAACTCCGCCTCCAGGGTTGACGTCATTCTCCTGCCTCAGCCTCCCAAGTAGGTGGGATTACAGGCGCCTGCCACTATGCCCGGCTAATTTTTTGTATTTTTTAGTAGAGACAGGATTTCACTGTGTTAGCCAGGATGGTCTCGATCTCCTGACCTTGTGATCCACCTGCCTGGGCCTCCCAGAGTGCTGGGATTACAGGCGTGAGCCACTGCGCCCGGCCAGTTTGTTAGAATTTTGATTCTGTTTCCCACGCCACCCCCCATCATGGTTGGTTTTATTATTGTGATAACAAATATATAATATAAAATTTATTATTTTGACCTTTTTGTGTGTGTGTATAGATGGGGTCTGACTATGTTGCCCAGACTGGTCTCAAACTCCTGGCCTCAGGTGGTCTTCCCACCTTGGCTTTCCAAAGTACTGGGATTACAAGCATGAGCCACCACACCTGGCCCATTTTGAGCATTTTTATGTGCATTGTTCAGTCGTGGTAAATACATCCACGTTGTTGTGTAACCATCACCGTCATCCAGCTCTAGAACTTTTTTCATATCACCAAACTGAAACTCTATGCCCATCAAATAATAAGTCACCATTTCCCCTCCCTTCAGACCCTGTCAACCACCAGTCTGTTTTCTGTCTGTGAATTTGACTACTCTAGTTACCTGATGTAAGTGAAGTTGTGTAGTATTTGTCCTTTTGTGATTAGCTGATTTCTTTTTTCTTTTTTTTTTGAGACAGAGTCTTGCTCTGTTGCCAGGCTGGTGTGCAGTGGTGTGGTCTTGGCTCACTGCAACCTCTGCCTCCTGGGTTCAAGCAATTCTCCTGCCTCAGCCTCCTGAGTAGCTGGGACTACATGTGCACACCACCACTCCCAGCTATTTTTTGTATTTTCAGTAGAGACGGGGTTTCACCATGTTGACCAGGATGGTCTCAATCTCTTGACGTCATGATCTGCCTGCCTCGGCCTCCCAAAGTGCTGGGATTACAGGTGTGAGCCACCGCGCCCAGCCAGCTTATTTCATTTAGTATGTCTTCTAGGTTCATATGGTAGCATGTGTCAGAATTTTTTCCTTTTTAAGGCTGAATAAATTTTATTGTATAAACTACATTTTGTTTATTGATTCATCCATCAGTGGACACTTGGGTGACTTCCACCTTTTGGCTGTTGCCAGTACTGCTGCTATGAACATAGCTGTACAAATATCTGTTCGAGTCTTTGCTTTCATTTCTTTTATATATGTATCCAGAAGTGGAATTGTTGGATCACATGGTAATTCTATTTCTAATTTTCTGAGGAACTGCCATACTGTTTTCCATACTGCTGTACCATTTTGTATTCCCACTAGCAGTGTGCACAGGCTAGTTTTTCCACATCCTCACCTGAACTTATTTTATTTATTATTATTATTTTTAGAGATCGAGTCTTGCTCTGTCTCCAAGCTGGAGTGCAATGGCACGATCTTGGCTCACTGCAACCTCTGCCTCCGAAATTCAAGGGATTCTTCTGCCTCAGCCTCCTGAGTAGCTGGAACTACAGGCGCACGCCACCACACCTGGCTAATTTATGTATTTTTAGTAGAGACGGGGTTTCACTATGTTGGCCAGGATGTGTTTTTTTGTTTGTTTGTTGTGAGACGGAGTCTCCCTCCGTCACCCAGACTGGAGTGCAGTGGCACCATCTCTGCTAACTGCAAGCTCCACCTCCCGGGTTCACACCATTCTCCTGCCTCAGCCTCCTGATTGACTGGGACTACAGGCGTGTGCGCTACCACACCTGGCTAATTTTTTGTATTCACGGTGTTTTTAAAATAATTATCCTAATCGGTATGAAGTGGCATTTCATTTTAGTTTTGATTTGTACTTTTCTAATGATTAGTGATGTTGAGCATCTTTTTATGTACTTATTGGCCGTTTGTATATCTTCTTTGGAGAAGTGTCTTTTCAAGACCTTTGCCCTTTTAGAATTTTTTTGTTGTTTTATTGAAGGTTTTGATATATTCTGAATATTAACCCCTTATCAAATATTTTTTCCCACTCCACAGGTTGCCTTTTCACTGTATCCTTTGCACAGAAATTTTTTATTTTAATATAGGTCAGTTTATTTATTTATTTACTTATTTATTTAGTTTTTGAGATGGAGCTTTGCTCTTGTTGCCCAGGCTGGAGTGCAGTAATGCGATCTCGGCTCACCGCAACCTCCACTTCCTGGGTTCAAGAGATTCTCCTGCTTCAGCCTCCCGAGTAGCTGGGATTACAGGCATGTGCCACCATGCCCGGCTAATTTTTTATTTTTAGTAGAGACATGGTTTCTCCATGTTGGTCAGGCTGGTCTTGAACTCCCAACCTCAGGTGATCTGCCCACCTTGGCCTCCCAAAGTGCTGGGATTACAGGCGTGAGCCACCATGCCTGGCCAATTCAGTTTATTTTTTTCTTTTATTGCCTGTGTTTTTGGTGTCGTATCCAGGAAATCATTGCCCAATCCAATGTCATGAAGCTTTTGGCCTATGTTTTCTTCTAAGAGTTTTATGATTTTAGCTCTTATATTTAGTTTTTTATCCATGCCCCTGGATTTTTTTTGTACACCAAAGTTAAAGAAGAATAAGAAGAATTCAACTATCTTTTTTCTAGTACTTACTGTATTGGTCAGTTCTCGCATTGCTATAAAGAAATACCTGAGACTGGATAATTTATAAAGAAAAGAGTTTAATTGGCCCACAGTTCTGCAGGCATACTGGAAGCATCATGCTGGCATCTGCTCGGTTTCTGGGGAGGCCTCAGGAAACTTTCAGTCATAGTGGAAGGCGAAGGGGAAGAAAGCACTGCTTACATGGCAGGAGCAGGACCAAGGAGGAGGGAGGTGCTACACACTTTTAAACAACCAGATCTCACTCACTATCACAAGAACACCACCAAGAGGATGCTGCTAACCCATTCATGAGAACTCTGCCCCATGATCCAGTCACCTCCCATCAGGCCCCACCTCCAACACTGGGGTTTACAGTTCAGCTTGAGATTTGGTGGGGACACAGATTCAAACCATATCACTTACATAGTTTCATTGTTTACATTTTGTTTTCTTGTTTATTGGGAGTTTATATTTGTGAATGATGTTAGATGTGGATCTGATTTTGTCTTTTTCCTGATGGCAACTCAATTGTCCAGACACTATTAAAAGTCCATCTCTTTTTTTTTTTTTTTTTTTTTGAGACAGAGTCTCGCTCTGTCGCCCAGGCTGGAGTGCAGTGGCCGGATCTCAGCTCACTGCAAACTCCGCCTCCTGGGTTTACGCCATTCTCCTGCCTCAGCCTCCCGAGTAGCTGGGACTACAGGTGCCCACCACCTCGCCCGGCTAGTTTTTTGTATTTTTTTAGTAGAGATGGGGCTTCACCGTTTTAGCCAGGATGATCTCGATCTCCTGACCTTGTGATCCGCCCGTCTCGGCCTCCCAAAGTGCTGGAATTACAGGCTTGAGCCACCGCGCCTGGCCTAAAAGTCCATCTCTTACACTGAATGCCACTTCTGTTAAATGCTAAGTTTCCATATGTATTTCAGTCTAATTCTCTACTTTCTAGTCTTTTCCATTGTTCTTTTTTGTTTTCCGAGCCAGAGTCTTGCTCTGTCACCCAGGCTGGAGTGCTGTGGCAACCTCTGCCTCCAGGGTTCAAGTGATTTTTCTGCCTCAGCCTCCCAAGTAGCTGGGACTATAGGCGCCCACCACTGCGCCCAGCTAATTTTTATATTTTTAGTAGAGGCAAAGTTTCACCATGTTGGCCAGGCTGGTCTCGAACTCCAGACCTCAGGTGATTCACCTGTCTCAGTCTCCCAAAGTGCTGGTATTACAGGTGTGAGCCACCGTGCCTGGCCTTTCCTTGCTATTTATTCTTGTGTGTTTGTTTTTCCATATAAACTTTAACATCAATATGTCTCCATAAAGTAGCTTTTTGGTATTTTTATTGGCGTTCTGCATTAATTTTTAAACTATACTTGTCAGAGCTTTGGGAATCCTTGTCAGTATCACCAACACTGATGGAACCTGGAATTTTTGTTTTGTTTTGTTCATTTGGATAGGGGGAGGGTGTGAATGACTTCCTCTTCCCTTCTTGAACTAGTCATTTCATGTTATGAATTAGATTTCCATAAGATTTCAGTGGAAGAAAGCATATTTCTTTTTTAAAAAATAGTTTGAAACTTGTATCATAAAGTAGCCTCTACTTGAATGCTTGGTGCTGTGGTACTGCTGACACAGCCTAGTCCGTGAAGACTAGGTTAGATTGTCTACATAAGCATCAGTTGCTCTCCTTGTATCTACCAACATTGAACTTAGTTTTGCCTACTGTGGCAAGAAAAAGTGAGTTCACTTTTTTACCTAATAGTCTTGAATGCTTGTGGATTGCCTTTATCGATTGGTTACAGTTTTATGGATGAGTCCATTTTAATGGTATTGAAGAGAATATAGGTGATCATCCTTTTTTTTTTTGAGATGGAGTCTCGCTCTGTTGCCCAGGCTGGAGTGCAGTGGCACAATCTCGGCTCACTGCAAGCTCCGCCTCCCGGGTTCACGCCATTCTCCTGCCTCAGCCACCCGAGTAGCTGGGACTACAGGCGCCCACCACCTGCTAATTTTTGTATTTTTTTTTAGTAGAGACGGGGTTTCACCTTGGTAGCCAGGATGGTCTCAATCTCCTGACTTCGTGATCGGCCCACCTCGGCCTCCCAAAGTGCTGGGATTACAGGCGTGAGCCATTGTGCCCGGCCAGAGGTGACTTTTTTTTTTTTTTTTTTTTTTTTTTGAGATGGAGTCTTGCTCTGTCACCCAGGCTTGAGTGCAGTGGTGCAATCTCAACTCACTGCAACCTCCGCCTCCTGGGTTCTCTCCATTCTCCTGCCTCAGCCTCCCGAATAACTGGGACTGCGGGCGCCTGCCAAAACGCCTGGCTAATTTTTTTGTGTGTGTTTTTAGTAGAGACGGAGTTTCACCATGTTAGCCAGGATGGTCTCGATCTCATGACCTTGTGATCCGCTGTCCTCAGCCTCCCAAAGAGCTGGTATTACAGGCGTGAGCCACCGCGCCCGGCCGGTGACTTTTCATAAAGTCTATGTCCCAGCACTTTGGGAGGCCGAGGCGGGAGGATCACGAGGTCAGGAGATCGAGACCATCCTGGCTAACACAATGAAACCCCGTCTCCACTAAAAATACAAAAAAAAAATTAGCCGGGCGTGGTGGCGGCGCCTGTAGTCCCAGCTACTCGGGAGGCTGAGGCAGGAGAATGGCAGGAACCCGGGAGGCGGAGCTTGCAGTGAGCCGAGATCGCGCCACTGCACTCCAGCCTGGGCGACAGAGCGAGACTCCGCCTCAAAAAAAAAAAAAAAAAAAAAAAAGTCTATGTCTATATACGTGCTATGTATCCACAAAAAGAAAAAATAAAATACAAAGTTTATATCTAAATGAAGAAATAGAAATAGAATAGCATTGGTGGTAAGAGAGTCAGAATCAAGGCTACTAAATTTCTAAACTTCCAGCAGTTATTATCCTATGTGTACAAAGAAACAAAGTGGAACCTAAAATTGACAGCAACATTGGGCCAAACTACATTAGATTAGCAGTTGAGTGAGGATGTAAGTGCTAGAATTAGGCTGTGGGTTCTGTTCCATTGTCTGCTTGAATTTTTCACCTGAGAAACCATTTAAAAAATCATTTTGGAAATTGCCCCAGTTGTGAGCTGACAAACTAATTCCTTTTTTTTCATGGTTTTTTTTTTTTTTTTTGAGACACAGCTTCGCTCTTGTTGCCCAGGCTGGAGTGCAGTGGTGCAATCTCAGCTTACTGCAGCCTCTACCTCCTGGGTTCAAGCAATTCTCCTGCCTCAGCCTCCCGAGTAGCTGGGATTATAGGCATGTGTCACCGTGCCCGGCTAATTTGGTATGTTTAGTAGAGACGGGATTTCTCCATGTTGGTCAGGCTAGTCTTGAACTCCTGACCTCAGGTGATCTGCCGGCCTCAGCCTCCCAAAGTGTTGAGCTGTACTTTTAACTTGGTGAAGTGTTTAACAGCATGGTGGTTTTGTGTCTAAAGACGGGTTTGAATCTTAGCTCTTCTATTTTATACCTATGTGGTTCCAACCAAATAACTTTTCTGAGCTTTAACTTCCCCATCCAGTAAATAATGGGAATAATAGGATCTATATAAGGGGTTCATTGAATATGTTATGTATATAGATAATATATTATATAATATATTTATTCCCTAAACAAGTATATGTCCTGCAAGATACTAACTGAATATTCAGTAAGCATCTGTTCTGACATAGTGGTTTTGCTTCTTTCTAAGCTTAACCCCTTCACTTGTGCACTAGATTCCTTACTCTAGGACAAGGTTCCTGTAAAGTTTCCTTCTCTCTTTCTCTTTCTTTATCAGTTTTTTCCCTCTTCATTTAAATCTTTTGTGGCTTAGATTTCGATTGATTGATTGATTGAGAAATATATAGATACATAGATGGGAGTTTATAGAGAAGCTTTTTGTACTTTAATGAGGCTGTCTCTTGGGTTTAAGTGGATAGAATTGGTTGCAGTGATTTTCATCCATTATTTTGGGGGTAATAAAATCAGAACTATAAACTAGGGTCTTTCATCCTTAGCACTATTGATATTTTGTACCAAAATCTTTTTCTTTTTTTTTTTTTTGAGACGGAGTCTTGCTCTGTCGCCCAGGCTGGAGTGCAGTGACCGGATCTCAGCTCACTGCAAGCTCCGCCTCCCGGGTTTACGCCATTCTCCTGCCTCAGCCTCCCGAGTAGCTGGGACTACAGGCGCCCGCCAACTCACCCAGCTGGTTTTTTGTATTTTTTAGTAGAGACGGGGTTTCACCGTGTTAGCCAGGATGGTCTCGATCTCCTGACCTCGTGATCCGCCTGTCTCGGCCTCCCAAAGTGCTGGGATTACAGGCTTGAGCCACCGCGCCCGGCCATCTTTTTCTTTTTTTAAAGATACAGTCTCACTCTGTTGCCCAGACTAGAGTGCAGTGGCATAATCTTGGCTCACTGCAACATCTGCCTCCCAGATTCAAGTGATTCTTGTGCCTCAGCCTCCCGCGTAGCTGGGATTACAGGTTTGTGCCACCATGCCCAGCTAATTTTTGTATTTTTAGAAGAGACAGTATTTCAGCTTGTTGGCTAGGCTGGTTTCAAACTCCTGGCCTCAGGTGATCCGCCTGCCTCAGCCTCCCAAAGTGCTGGGATTACAGGTGTGGGCCAAATAATTCTTGTGGGAGATATCCGGTACAGTGTAGGATGCTTAGTGGCATCCCTGGCCTCTACTCACTATATGCCATTAGCACCTTCAGTTGTGACAATAAAAAATTCCTCTAGTCATTGCCAGATGTCCTCAGTGGGGGGTTGGTGAGTGGGAATAGTCACCCATTGAGAACTACTCACTATAAACACTGGCTCATCTATTGCAATTGTAAAGGGATAATTATTTACCTGTTTTCCTAATAGTCTTATAAAGTATAATCCTATTATCAGCCTGCCTAATGAATGTTTTTGACCACCAGAAATGACAAATAACATCTGGAATTCACATGACTATGTGTTAAGAATGCTGGTAATAACATGGTGGTTATGGAGGTGGTCTGTTTGCACCTCACCCACTACGACCATAATAATGATGATGATTTTATAATAATCAAGTTACCATTCATGGATGACTGCTGTGTACCAGGAACTATACCTTAGTGAAGTTTATATAAACATATTTTACAGTAGAAACCCTGTGAAGGTTGCCTGAGTATGATGCAACTATAGGTACCTCTGTCAATTTAATGGGCCATATATACATTTCATCTGACTTTGTTTGTTTGTTTGTTTTGAGATGGAGTTTTGCTCTTGTTGCCCAGGCTGGAGTGCAGTGGCGCGATCTCAGTTCACCGCAACCTCTGCCTCCCGGGTTCGAGCAATTCTCCTGCCTCAGCCTCCCGAGTAGCTGGGATTACAGGAGCCCGCTACCACGCCTGGCTAATTTTGGTATTTTTAGTAGAGATGGGCTTCTCTACGTTGGTCAGGCTGGTCTTGAACTCCCGACATCAGGTGATCCACCTGCCTCGACCTCCCAAAGTGCTGGGATTGCAGGCATGAGCCATTGAACCCGGCCTCATGTGACTCTTGATTGTCAAAACTAGATGAGGCCAAAATGGGCACGATGGCACACCCTCCTACTTGGGAGGCTGAGATGGGAGGATCGCTTGAGCCTGGGTGTTCAAGTTCAGCCTGCGCAACAAAGGGAGACCTGTTTTTAAAAACAAAAACACACTAGATGAGGCCAGAAAATCTGGTTTGACCAGAATAGTCCGGTAGTATCCAGTACCTCAGGAGCAGAGAGGTCATTTGGTAAAGACGAAGGTATGTAATTACCGAACACGGCCTGGAAGTTGTCAGTAGATCAGTGCAGACAGTGAAGAATCATACTAAGGCAAAGTACAGGTCAAGTTTCCTGAGGCTGCATTCTCTGAGTTGGGCAGATTATCTTCTTTCAGAACCAGCATGTACACATAGGTGGAACTGAACCCTCTGTACAGAATACAGGTTGAGCATTCCAAATCTGAAAAATTCAAAATCGGAAATCCTCCAGAATTCTAAATTTTTTGAGCACCAACATGATGCTCAAAGCAGATGCTCTATTGGTAAATGTAATGCAAATATTTTAAAATCCAGGAAAATCTGAAACACTTCTGATCCCAACTATTTTTGATAAGGAATATTTATGGTTTGCTTTTTTTAGAGGGCTATCTTGAGAGAATTAGTTATAGGTCGATAACTCTTTGACCTATAACTAATTTGAATTAATCTTTAGAAGCCAGGCCAGGCGTGGTGGCTTGTGCTTATAATCCCAGCACTTGGGAAGCCGAAGTGGGAAGATTGCTTGAGCCCAGGAGTTCAAGTCGTCCTGGGAAACATGGCAAAACCTGTCTCTACTAAAAAAAAAACAAAAACAAAAACAAAAAATACAAAAAATTAGCCGGGCATGGCGGCGCATGCCTGTAGTCCCAGCTACACAGGAGGGTGAGGTGGGAGGATCACTTGAGCCGGGGAAGTCATGAGCCGTGATAGTGGCACTGCACTCCAGCCTGGATGATGGGAGCGAGACCCTATCTTAAAAAGAAGAAGAAGAAAACCATGACAGGTGTCTTTAAGCTGCCCTTGCTCTTCTGGGTTCATGAAGCATCTAGGAGAGGTTACCCACATGTAAAATTAATTGAGTTTGAAGAAATGTTAACTTTGTATGGTATTCTTTTAATTTTGTTTTAAAAATAATTTGTCTCATTCAAATCCTGAATTAGAAGTTGTTTGGTATAAATATTGAAAGTTGTTGAGGGGAGAATTTATTCAAAGTTTAATCATTTTGCTTTTATCTATGTTATACTTAGCTCTTTATTAGTTACTGGGAGTGTCAAGTTTTATTTTTAAATCTTAACTAAAGTCTAAAGTAATTACTAAAAGCTAGTTCAAATAATACGTAATGAGTAAAGACCTGAGTTAAAACATTTAGCATACTGAGTTAACTTTGTTGACTGATACTGTACTTACATGGGCCTCCTATTTCTTGTGGCCAATCAACAGAAGTAATTGTCTCAAGATACACCTGAGAAGGTTTAATTATGTTAATTGTACTACTGTTCCTTAGTGAGCTTAGTTTAGCACCTCTTTGGTATGGGTAGCTACTTTCCAGTATTCAAGTGGTACTGTTTCCAGGATGATTTTTGGTGGTTGATATTTGTAATATCAGTAATTCATATATCTCCCCCTTCCTTTTATTTTACTGTGTTTTATGATATTTTGAAAAGCTCTATTTTTAAGAACTTTGTATTGAAAGATGTCAGTGTTCAACTTAATGCATTTTTACAAACTGAACATACCTGTATAACCAGCACATGACCTGGAACCCCAAAGCCCCTTCATTCTCCTTTTCAAATCCAATCACTACTCCCACTCCCAAGGGTTAATGACTATCCTGGAATGAAGGCATAGCTTGATTTTACTTGCTCTTCTGCTTTGTATAAATGGAAGGTTACAGTATTTACTCTTTTGTGTCTAGCCTCTTTCACTCAACCTTATATTAGTGAGATTCATGTGTATTGTGCTTTGTTCTGTATTATTCCTTTTTATTGCTGTATACTTTCCATTGTGTGAATGTACAATTTATAATTTCATTGTTGATTGTCATTTGATCATTTCTAGTTTGGGCTATTTTGAATTGTGTTGCTATGAACATATAAATGCATTTATTTGGGTTATTTATCTGTTACTAGCGTTGTTAGGTCATAGTGTGAGCTTTAGTGTATAGTGCCAACTTTTGAAAATGGTTGTGCCCATACCAAATTGCATTTCTATAGCGGTGTGTGAGAGTTTGTTAACTTCTCTAACACTTGGTATTTGCCCTCTTTTTCTTTTTGGCCATTCTGGTAAATATGTAGTAGTATCTCAGAAAATCTTCTGTTGGGAAAGTTAGTTGCAAATTTGGGACCTCTTGGGACTTTAACCTGTCACACCAACTTCATGCCACCACTGAAACCTCAATGATATCTCTTCATCCAGTAGAGTCCCTTTGCTTAGGGCAAGCATGATCTTCAATCTGCACTCAGAATTACCAAATATTTTCAGAGAAGAAAGTGAATGATGATTATCAGCGCACCTCAGAGGTTGCTTGCCTTTCTGGAACTAGTTTATCCAATCCTGTTGCTTGCACAGCTTTCCAACATCTTTGCAAACGTGACTTTTGTGATTTATCATGGCCTTTTCCAGTTGTTGAAGTTGAATTTGTTTGCCATGAGCTACTATATCCTACCCAGAAATGGAAGTCGTCAGTAGATTCTTGGGATTTTCTATATACATAATCATATTGCTTGAGAATCATGTTAATTTTTTTCCTCTTTCCTTTCCCATTTCTACATGTTTTGTTTCTTTTTCTTGGTTTTTTTGGACTGGTTAGAACTACCAATAAAGTGTTGAAATAGAAGAAATGTTAGTGGCATCGTGTTGGTAGAGGAGGGCGTGAGATTGTTTACATTATTTGTCATGTAAACTATTGAGTATGATAATTACCGTAATTTCTGTGATATTCTTTTTAAAATGAAGAAATGTAATTCCAGTTTGCTGACTTTAAAAAAATACATGAATGGTTGTTGAATTTAAATACTTTTTTGCACCTATCAAGATGATTATGATTTTCTTCCCTTTTTTTCTGATCCTGTGGTTTAATGTATACTTTTAAAAATTAAAAATACTTAAACCCATTCATGTCTACTGTAGTACTCATTTTTATGTTTCCTCTCATGCATGAGGCAGTTCTGTACATATACTCTCTCACTTTAAACCTGTTATACATTTAATCCTGCCATGTATTATGGTTCTTAGCTAAGGGACTCCTTTGGTAGATTAGAAGCATTCCAGACTCCCCCTACACCTCTGTTTTATGTGCAGAAGAAGGAGTAAAAAAACTGAAAACTTTCCTTGGAGCATTTATTTTGACCTACTTTTTGTTTCCTGGCTTTTGTTATTTGGGATTGTAAGGGAAGAAGAATGGGGTCAGGGAAGGACTGTGAGGGTGATAAACAGGAGCTGGAGAATTAAACCAGTATATGATTTCCTTCAGCACCACCTTCTGTTCCTCCCCTTCCCACGCTTCCTCTTTCCCTGTAGTTCCAGCTTTACCATAAATCAGCTTGCCTTTGGGCAAGTCACTTAACCACTTACCTTTTTTTTTTTTTCTTTTTGATTATACTTTGGTATGCAAGCACTGACTGAGGTTTTGTTTCTCATTTGGAATTGAAGAGGATGACTGTGAACAGCTGTTGTGACCCATCACTTAGGGAGAATGGAAAGATTAAAGGAACAGTTTATAAAGCACATGACACTTTAAAAAAATGAGAGTGATTGTTATGATTAGATTTGTGCAATAGTATTCTATCCTTTTTTTTTTTTTTTTTTTTTTTTTGAGATGGAGTCTCGTTCTGTCACCCAAGCTGGAGTGCAGTGGCGCGATCTCAGCTCACTGCAACCTCCGCCTCCTGGGTTCAAGCGATTCTCCTGCCTTAGCCTCCCGAGTCGCTGGGATTACAGGCATGCGCCATCATGCTTGGCTAATTTTTATATTTTCATTAGAGATGGGGTTTCACCATGTTGGCCAGGCTGGTCTCGAACTCCTGACCTCAGGTGATCCTCCCACCTCGGCATCCCAAAGTGTTGGGATTACAGGTGTGAGCCACCACGCCTGGCTTATATCTTACATTTCTTAACAGCCCCGAAAACTCCATGTGGAAGAAGGATACTTGTGATACACTCTTGGTACCCAAACTACAAGAAACTTTCTATAGTTACCTCTCTGGCGCAAGGTCTAAAACAGAGGTTTTGTTCATTTGCTTAAACTTTATAACGTTTCTATAAAGTGTTCTGTGTTAAGCTTGTCACTTTTGGAATGAACAACCATTGATAGGCATGCATCAAACTAAAACAACATTTGCAAAAGCACTTCTCTCTAGAATGATACTGCTTTAGAATTTCTTTAAATTGCAACCACCCTACTTCATTTAAGGGTTTATTTGTTGGTCATAAACTCCTTTCCAGAGGACCAGGACATAGAGTTACAATAGCTGATATTCTGCCTGGCACAAAGGCAAAACATCAAGGGTGAATAAGATTTAACTGACAGGATTTTATTTTGTACCCAACTTTATGATCTAGCTGGTGTATGAAGTGAGGTATACATGTTCCTATAACTGAAGAGCTTTGGGTAGGTGGTTCCCTAAGACATGTTGTTATTTTTTAGTTCATGTAATATTAATAGTACTTGGGATATATGATCTTAAGCATTAATATGTTGAGGCATCCTAGGGCTCATACCACCACTATCTTGTCACCCTCTGCTTATTTACCTCTGCCTTCTGGAAGGAAGTGGGAATGTTATGTAGTGTGGTTTTGATTCCAGGCCTTTTCTCTCTGGGTTCCTCCTCCACATGCATGAGTGCTATAGGCCTTGACTTCCACCTATGGTTTTGGGAGGGGGTGGATGGATTCCACAGAAGGGAGGTTTTGGTTTGTAATTCACTATTAATGTGATCACTCACCTGTTCAGGTTTATAGGTCATTATTTCTAAATCAGGTCTGACTTTAAATTTGTAAGAGACCAGTGGAGGTGAGTAGGAAGCAAAAAGCAAAGTAAAATTTCCCAATCTGCTACTATATTGATTGTGAAACACTTGAAAGAGAGATGAGAAAGACTGAAAGATCAATTGAATAAAAGATTCTTTGCATAGTAAAATTTACTCTTGGTGTGGAATTTGGAAATGACCTTATATTTGGGGATTTGTTTTTGCATACCTGAAATTTAGGCCTTTACATGTCTTAGTCCATGATTGTGACCTGGAGTTCCTGTTATAGTTCATTAGCACCATGCTTCTTGTTTTTCCACTATATTCCTCATGCTTTTTCCTCATTGTCAGGCTCCGCTCACATATTTCCCTTCTATCTTGATTGATTGTCTCCTTGCCTTTTATTTGGTGTGCTTCTACTCTCCCCTCCTAGACAGGGTTAGGTGCACCCCTTCTATTACTCCCATAGTGCTCTGGGGACAATTTTGTCACCACACTTAAAAGATAATGACCTGGGCTGGGTGTAGTGGCACATGCCTGCAATCCCAGCACTTTGGGAAGCCAAGGCGGCAGTCGCTTGAGCCCAGGGGTTTGAAAGACCAGCCCGGACAACATGGCAAAACCTCATCTATACAAAAAAAAATTACCTAGAGGCCAGACACTGTGACTCATGCTTGTAGTCCCAGAACTTTGGGAGGCCAAGGCGGTTGGATTGCTTGAAGTCAGGAGTTCGAGACCGGTCTGGCGAACATGGCGAAACCCTGTCTATAAAACAAAACAAAAAATTAGCTGGGTACGGTGGTGAGTGCCTATAGTCCCAGCTACTGGGGAGGCTGAGGTGGTAGGATCACCTGAGCCCGGAATGTTGAGGCTATAGTGAACCGAGATTGTGCCTGGATGACAGAGTGAAACCCAGTCTCAAAAAAATAGAAAAAAAAGATAATGACCTGTTTTTATATCTGACTTCATCACTAGTCTCGGTTCCTTCAAAACAAGGGCTCTGGTGTACTCATCTTTGTAACCATTTGCGTAGTGTGATGCCTGGACCTTAATAGACTTTGTTAAATGTTTGTTTGGATATGGAGGGGAGGCTGGATACAGGACTGGGAGTTAAGACTGAGTTCGATTATAACTTTTTGTTGTGTGATCTTGGGCAACTGATTTATTAAACTCCTTGAGATTCAGTTTCCTTGTATGTAAGATGAGGGGATCTAGCCCACCTGGGGATCTTGTTAAAATGCAGATTATGGCTCAGTAGGTCTCTGGTGGGTTCTGATATTTTGCATTTTTAACAAACTCCCAGGAGAAGCCAGTGTAGCCAGTCCATGAACTACAAAGGACTATATAACATCTAGTGGCTCTTCCAGTTTTTATCTTCTGTGATTATAGTCATTGTTTTAAATTCTGAACAAAATGACAAAATATGGGTTGTAATTACTAAATATCTCTCCAGCTTATCAGAGTGCTGAAAAGACAATTCTGTGCCTTATGAAGTTTCCAGTGTATGACAATATCCCTAGAATTGAAAGTAATTTTATTGCTCTTAAAATTTTAACTTTAACAAGTTAAAAATATAATTGTCTGAGAAAGCATTTGGGTTAACACTAGCTTGTCATCTAAATTGCCAGTATGCTTGCTTATTGGAGAACATTTGCTGTAAATAAAATTACTCTTGAAGGCTTTATGCTAATGATCTGAGGTAGATGGACAGGTGATCTTATGAGTATAAATAGAGACAGGCAAGCTGTTGATGAATTCATCATCGGAGGAGGAAGAGTTCCCAGTCATTGTCTTCACTTCTCCAGAAGGTGAGAATCAAATTGCTGTAGGAAGTGTTGATAGATATGCTATAGGTAAACCCAGACTTTGTATTGAATAGGATTGCCAGAAATAGGTTTTGTTTGAAAATGTTGCTACTGTTTCTTTTGGGTTTTGCTTCCTCAAGAAGTCATGATATTTGATTAGGGAGTATTGCCACCTTGGAAATTTTTAGCTTTTCTTGATCCTTTGTACAAAAGTAGTTGGACTAATTTTTATGTGTGACTTGTAGAATAATAAATCCATCTCTTTACTCTCAACCATATCAGGAATATTAATCCAACACAACTTAAGCATCCAAGTAAGTTATATCCATGCCTGTGATGAACTCTGATAATTTTGTAAATAGTTCTTACTGGGCTGGAACTGTTTTGTCTACCTACATCCTACTCTGTGTTTTACAATTTAAATATTTTTTTGTCTGAAAAAATTAAAATCCAGATAAGGGAAATTGAAACCCTGAAAAAAAGTACAGAGTGTAGCTTATAGTTAAGGTGGTTATCTTTATTATATAGAGTTTTTAACCTCCCACATAGTAAGATAATTTATACTTCCAAAGTGAGCTATGTTTCATCTCCCTTCTACACAGTTGTGGTTTAGACAGAAGTTTTAGACCATCATCATCATTATTACACTTTAATCATTTGTAATTCTTGGTTACCTAAGTCAAACTCACTGGGTCAAGCACCACAGAGGAAATTGAGTATAACTATCACTAGAAGACCAACCCCTTTTCTCCCTGGAGTAGATTCTTGCCTGAGGTAAGTTCAGGCATTCTCTTTGGTACACACGGAGGTTCTTATTAACACTGCCGTTTTAACACTGCCCTTCTTGCTGGGGGTCTTAATGGAGGCTGCCTTGTGGCTTATTTAGTGTTATGTTGCTGCTAAGTTGGGGCTCATTTTTAAAAATCATTTAATTTATATTGAACTCAGTGTTGTTGAAACAAACTGCGTACACACTGAAGGCATTTGCTGCAGTCTAAACAGATTGTCCTTTGCCAAATGTCTTAACCAGAACTGTTTTTTTTTTTTTTTTTTTTTTTTTTGAGACGGAGTCTCGCTCTGTTGCACCCAGGCTGGAATGCAGTGGCATGATCTCGGCTTACTGCAACCTCTGCCTCTGGGGTTCAAGCGATTCTCCTGCCTCAGTCTCCCAAGTAGCTGGGATTACAGGCATCCGCCACCATGTCCAGCTAATTTCTTGTATTTTTAGTAAAGACGGGGTTTCACCATATTGACCAGGCTGGTCTCGAACTCCTGACCTTAGGTGATCTGCCCACCTCGGCCTCCCAAAGTGCTAGGATTACAGGTGTGAGTCACTGTGCCTGGCCCAGGACTGTTATCTGAGGTTCCTTGTACCCCTCTTTGGAGTCTGAAATAGACCATTTCCTGTCACCCTGGGAATTATTACTGTTTTACCGCAAACACCATTTTTTAGACTTTGCACTCAGATATTTTCATCGTTCTTTGACATTGAATTTAAGTGGTTTATGGCCAATGAGATAGCAAATAATTTTTTTTTTTTTTTTTTTTTTTTTTTTTGAGACGGAGTCTCGCTGTGTCTCCCAGGCTGGAGTGCAGTGGCGTGATCTCGGCTCACTGCAAGCTCCGCCTCCCGGGTTCACGCCATTCTCCCGCCTCAGCCTCCCAAGTAGCTGAGACTACAGGCGCCCGCCACCACGCCCGGCTAGTTTTTTGTATTTTTAGTAGAGACAGGGTTTCACCATGTTAGCCAGGATAGTCTCGATCTCCTGACCTCGTGATCCACCCGCCTCGGCCTCCCAAAGTGCTGGGATTACAGGCTTGAGCCACCGCGCCCGGCGCAAATAATTATTTTTTATTTTTTTCTTTTATTATTATTATTATTTTTTTTTTTTTTTTGAGACGGAGTCTCGCTCTGTCGCCCAGGCTGGAGTGCAGTGGCCGGATCTCAGCTCACTGCAAGCTCCGCCTCCCGGGTTCACGCCATTCTCCTGCCTCAGCCTCCCCAGTAGCTGGGACTACAGGCGCCCGCCACCTCGCCCGGCTAGTTTTTTGTATTTTTTTAGTAGAGACGGGGTTTCACCGTGTTAGCCAGGATGGTCTCGATCTTCCGACCTCGTGATCCGCCCGTCTCGGCCTCCCAAAGTGCTGGGATTACAGGCTTGAGCCACCGCGCCCGGCCTATAAGAGAATTTTTCTGACATCTCTGTTAAGATTGCCGGACTTTTCCTGCTCTGGCATTCAGCTCTTCAGCAGATTACAAAAATTACTTGGGGTCCTTCCAACTTTTTGTTTGTTTGTTTTATGTCCTTGTTATTGCTGCCGTCATAGGACAACACAGGTCTCTTATTTTATATTAGAACTTGGCAGGATTGTTCCTCATTGGGGGTTGTTCCCTATGGGGGTTGTTCCCTATGTTCTGAGCATGTGTATATCAGACCTGCAAGTTCCAGATCTACCCTATCTTTCAATATCATCAGTTTGAGCAGTGTTTGGACTGACCCAGTAATAATTCTTACACAATATCTCACCTCACTTATTCCAGCAGATACCTCTGAAATAGTGTGAAATAAAACTCTATTCTAGGCCAGGCGTAGTGGCTCACGCTTGTAATCCTAGCATATTTGGAGGCTGAAGTGGACAGATGGCTTGAGCTCAGGAGTTCAAGACCAGCATGGGTAACAAGTTGAAACCGCATCTCTACAAAAAATACGAAAAATTAACTGGGCGTGGTGGTGAGCGCCTGTAGTCCCAGCTGCTTGGGGGAACTGAGGCAGGAGAATGAGGTCTGCTTGAGCCCAGGAGGTTGAGGCCTGCAGTGAGCCAAAATCACGCTACTGCATACAAGCATGGGTGACAAAGTGAGACCCTGTCTCAAAAAAAAAAAAAAACAGCAAAAAACTCTATTCTAGTTCTGCATACAGACCAACACATGGTCTAAGCCACCCTGTCTCAAACCCCTATCCATGTTCTGTTTCAGATACAAATAGGGTTCCATGAAAACAATTTTGTTAGCATTTCTCTGAAAGAATGAGGGGTAAGAGGGAGGAAAGGAATGACTGCACCCTGTAGAGTGGCTATAAAAGTTTTCCTCCAGCATTTAAAAAAATCTGATGATGTATTATATGGGTTTAGTTGACATTATTGTTTGTCCTTAAAAATAAAGTCACAAATCAACAATTAATAATCTCTTTCTTTTCAGTTTCCAAAAAAAGACTTATAGCAAAATGAATAATCCAGCCATCAAGAGAATAGGAAATCACATTACCAAGTCTCCTGAAGACAAGCGAGAATATCGAGGGCTAGAGCTGGCCAATGGCATCAAAGTACTTCTTATCAGTGATCCCACCACGGATAAGTCATCAGCAGCACTTGATGTGCATATAGGTACAATTGAAAATTGTGAATTAAGCTTCATTTTGTTTCATTGACATAATGTTGACATTTATTAGAACTTTCCATACGTGTTTAAATACTCAGTAGTTACAGTTCTGTGTACCTTATTTTATACCAGAACCCTCGTAAAGCTGTTGGTAAACTGCAGTTGTCTCAGTCAAATAATCTTACATTTTCTAAGGACGTTTTGTTAGGTTCCCACCTAAGGTGACCTAGCAGCAAAAATTCATTGCCATTCTTTACAGTAAGAGTTATAATTTTTTTTTTTTAAACCTTGGTACATTTAATAATATATTCCTTTTTCTTTTTCTGTTTTTTTTTTGTGTTTTTTTGGGGTTTTTTTGTTTTTTTGAGGCAGAGTTTACTCTGTCGCCAGGCTGGAGTGCAGTGGCACAGTCTCGGCTCACTGCAACCTCTGCCTCCTGGATTCAAGCAATTCTCCTGCCTCAGCCCCCTGAGTAGCTGGGATTGCAGGCGCGTGCCACCATGCCCAGCTAATTTTTATATTTTTATTAGTGACGGGGTTTCACCATGTTGGCCAGGATGGTCTTGATCTCTTGACCTTGTGATCTGCCTGCCTCGGCCTCCCAAAGTGCTGGGATTACAGGCGTGAGCCACCGTGCCTGACCTAATGTCATATTTCATAGGTTCTTGTGTGCACATTTCTTTTTTTTTCTTTTCTTTTCTTTTTTTTTTTTTTTTTTTTTTGAGTAGAAGTTTCGCTTTTGTTGCCCAGGGTGGAGTGCAATAGTGCGATCTCTGCTCACCGCAACCTCCACCTCCCTAGTTCAAGCAATTCTCCTACCTCAGCTTCCCGAGTAGCTGGGATTACAGGTATGCACCACCACGCCTGCCTAATTTTGTATTTTTAGTAGAGACAG
Source organism: Macaca fascicularis (assembly GCF_037993035.2). NCBI lineage: Eukaryota > Metazoa > Chordata > Mammalia > Primates > Cercopithecidae > Macaca > Macaca fascicularis. Next base: position 101,319,095 of record NC_088383.1, on the reverse strand, counting down.
GGTTTCTCCATGTTGGTCAGGCGGGTCTTGAACTCCCGACCTCAGATGATCTGCCCGTCTTGGCCTCCCAAAGTGCAGAGATTATAGGTGTGAGCCACCGTGCCCAGCCTCGTGTGCACATTTCTTTTTTTTTTTTTTTTTTTTTTGAGGTGGAGTTTCGCTGTTGTCACCCATGCTGGAGTGCAATGGCGTGATCTCAGCTGACTGCAACCTCCACCTCCCAGGTTCAAGCGATTCTCCTCCCTCACCCTCCTAACTGGGAATACAGGTGCCCGCCACCACACCCAGCTAATTTGTGTACTTTTAGTAGAGATGGAGTTTCACCACATTGGCCAGGCTGGTCTCGAACTCCTGACCTCAGGTGATCCACCCACCTCAGCCTCCAAAAGTGTTAGGATTACAGGTGTGAGCCACCACGCCCTGCCATGTGCACATTTCTTACACATTTAATGTTGCTTTAATCAGGTTGCTTTTTTTTTTTCTTTCTTTTTTCTCTGAGACAGAGTATCACTCTGTTGCCCAGGCTGCAGTGCAGTGGCTCAATCTCCGCCCACTGCAGCCCCCACCTCCAGGTTCAAGCAATTTACCTACCTCATCCTCCCTAGTAGCTGGGATTACAGGTGCCCGCCACCATGCCCAGCTAATTTTGTAGTTTTATTAGAGACAAGGTTTTGCTGTGTAGGCCAGGCTGATCTCAAACTCCTGACCTCAGGTGATCTGCCCACCTCGTCCTCCCGAAGTGCTGGGATTAGGGATGTGGGCCACTGTGCCCTGGCAGGTTGCTTTTTATGTATGTGTACAGTTAGTGGGACAGTGTTTCTTTTTGTCCTCTTTGAAAACCTTTTAACTCAGTGCCATTTTAGAACTGAGGAAATAAGCTAATATTGAACAAATAACTATTGCCTACCGTAATGCTTTGGACTACCAGAGTGATTTGCAAATGTCATCTAATTTGTACTCACACAGCCCTCTTAGTTGGGTATATATTGAAGCGATTGAGCCAAGATAGGTATTGTGCTTACCATTTCACAATAGCTAGTAGAGCCGGTAACCCCCAAATGCATGCTGTTAGCACTGTGCTATATAGTCTCCTGCAATGAAATCATGACAAGAAAATTCTAGCTCTTAAAACTGTGAGTCCAGCTCTTTCTTCCTGTCCAGTATGTGGTAAAACTAATGTTCGGAGACACTAAGTAACCTGCCCAAAGTTACCAACTAATTAGTGTCAAGAGCAGGCACTAGAGACCAGTCTTCTGACTACTGATTTGCTTTCTAAATAATAGCATTTTAGGTAACTTGTGCTTAACTTTCTCTGATTATATGGTTGGAGTTGTCATACTAACAAGAACTACAAGTCATCTGTACTTACTAGCTTTCAACATAAGACAATGATTTATTATATACGTGTTTTCTCTTTCAGGTTCATTGTCGGATCCTCCAAATATTGCTGGCTTAAGTCATTTTTGTGAACATATGCTTTTTTTGGGAACAAAGAAATACCCTAAAGAAAATGAATACAGCCAGTTTCTCAGTGAGCATGCAGGAAGTTCAAATGCCTTTACTAGTGGAGAACATACCAATTACTATTTTGATGTTTCTCATGAACACCTAGAAGGTGCCCTAGACAGGTAATGCAGAATACCCTATGAATTATCCAACTTTGTGTACTTGTCACATTAATAATAATAACAATTATTATTTCTACAGAGATGGCTTTATAGCTTCATAGTTTAACAAAAGGTATTTTAACCTGTGTTTTTCCCTGTGTTTTCTGAAAAAGAAAAAATGAATGATGTCATATATTTACTGAGTGGTAAAGGAATAATAATGGCATGACTTTAAATGAGTCTTCAGGCCTGCAAAGTATTTTATTGAGGTATAGAATTTTTAGCAGCCCTTTCCATTCTAACTGGTGTTACATCTAAAGCATGTGATGAGGACTAACCTGATAGTGTCATTGATCTCTTTTCAGACATACTTCTGTTCCAGAATGCTAAACCTTAAATATTCGCTCCTCATTCATTTCCTTGCTTCTCAAGGATGCTTAGTAGATACAGAACGTTTTGATCTGCTATTTCAACCATGGGGATATTTTGAAAGTGTTTTCTGGAGCAAACTCCATTAGGCCAATTTAATTTCTTGGTCAATATATATATATTTTTTCTTTAGATGGAGTTTCGCTCTTGTTGCCCAGGCTGGAATGCCATGGCGCAGTCTTGGCTCACTGCAACCTTCGCTTCCCGGGTTCAAGCAATTCTGCCTCAGCCTCCTGAGTAATTGGGATTACAGGCATGTGCCACCATGCCCGGCTAATTTGGTATTTTTAGTAGAGATGGGCTTTCCCCATGTTTGTCAGGCTGGTCTCGAACTCCTGACCTCAGGTGATCCGCCCACCTCACCCTCCCAGAATGCTGGGATTACAGGTGTGAGCCACTGCACCCAGCCTTGGTCAATATATTTTTTTTTTTTGGATCAATTTTTTATACAGCTAACAATTTCTAATTTTTTTGTTACATCAGCGATTTGATTCATTATTTGAAGTGTAACTTATCCTTGGTAAATATTTATAGTTTTCTGTGATGCCAAGGTGTAATTCAGCAACTTTTTTGATCTATAATGAAATTTGACACTTTTAGTCACTGTCAGCTTTATTTGCTTACTTTTAATAATAATTGTTATATTTTTGAAAAAACATTATCAAAGCGAGGGCGTGGGTTTATGATATGTACTGGGTCAGAGTAGTCTGTTTCCTACTTATTCTAATATTTTATGTTTCAGTCTTTAGGCAGCAGCTTTGAGGTATAATCATCTCTGATATGTATTCCCAGAGGACTTCCATTAATGAGTGCCCTGGGATCATACACTGAATTTCATTTCCTGCTTTACAAATGCTGCAGCAGATGTTCATATAGTAGATCTCTGTATGATGGAGGATGTCTGTTACTTGTCTCAAACTAAAAATCCACTTGTATAAGAGGATCATTTTAAAAACCTGATTATACTGTGTCAAACATGATCCTTTATCTGGGCCTATCCAGCTTTGGTATGTAGCTGTTAGACATTTTTCCCAGCCTCGAGGTATTGAGGTGGGTAAAAGATGTTATGTGGCCAGAAATTCTCTGTTTTCATACATCTTTGATTATAGACTCCAGATAGATAGAGTTTCCCCTTGTGGTATATGTAAAGTACTTAGCACAGTATCGTATTTACTTATGCACTTAAAGTGAATAGCAAGTAATGATAATGGCTTCTGTGACAGCTGGACTGTGAGGTAACTGAGATGTTTATAGACCTAAGAGTTCCTTAGACCCACTGAATAAAATAGTCCTGTTCAGAGCCTCTGCTCTTAACTTCATCTAAATCAAGTCTTATTCTATAAAATGGGATGTAAAGTTTCTTAAGAATTACTACAGGAATCCTGAGTTAAATTTAACCTGATATAGAAGAGTTAATTTATTAGCTGTAGGTATCTTAAACTTTGGTACTATTATTAAGGAATAGCCTCAAGAAAGGCCTATTGGTTACTTATGTTAAAGTTACATACTGTGTTATTTACTGAATCACTGCTTATTAAAAATTTATGGACTATTTCTCTTATAATTTCATCAAAGCCCATAATCATGTCTTAGGCAAATTATGTCATACCTCAGGTTTTTCACTGCGTTATGTTTTTTCCTACTAATTCAAGTTTGTTTTTCTACATAAGAAGAAAGAAATATTCAAATTGAGCCTGTTAAAAGTAGGTCACTTGTTTGTCCTAAGGTGCCTGAGTCTTAGTGACATTGCACCTAAAACTGTAAATTTAAGATTGGCCTCAAAACTATGACCTGCCTTTTTCTTTCTTTCTCTTTTTTTTTTGGAGAATTAGCCACATATAACAGTTTTTATAGACATGCCAAATTAAAAATCTTAAATAGACTGCTGTTGTCTCCATAATCTGCCTTTTTTGGTGTTAATTTTTTAAATTTTCACTATTTATCATCTCTGGGGTAGATCAACTCCTCTGCAGTTACCTCTGTTCAATATTAGATTTTTCTTCTGTTCCATAGCACTTATTTTGTATTCCTTTTTTCTTAGTAGCAATGGTTGTTTTGTTTCTGATTCTGCAAAATTTGCATTTCATATCTAATAAGTTTGAAAAATCTTTTTAAAAGACCATTCTTTTAAAATGACATCTTTCAAGTTTTAATTATGTTTCATACCCTTAGGTTTGCACAGTTCTTTCTGTGCCCCTTGTTCGATGAAAGTTGCAAAGACAGAGAGGTGAATGCAGTTGATTCAGAACATGAGAAGAATGTGATGAACGATGCCTGGAGACTCTTTCAGTTGGAAAAAGCTACAGGGAATCCTAAACACCCCTTTAGTAAATTTGGGACAGGTTTGTCAACAGCTGCTTTCCTTGACCTCATTTAAACCCAAGGCCACTGCATAGTATTATATTTTATGTTTATATAAAATATATTTATGTATATAACCCATGGCATATACAGTTCATGGCATATTTTACATTTCAGGATAGATTTCAAAATTCCACATTTCTACTTATATCCTGTTCAAATAGGGTTCTAAATGTTTAAGGAGCAGAGCAGTTAGAGTTGTGAATAGGTATTAACCAGCATTCCATATGGAGAAGATAATAGATTCTTTTATTCCAAAGCCTACCTTCCAAAGTACTTTTTTTTGTAAAGGCTCACTATAGTATTGTTGAATCCACTTGTCCTCATTTCCTCCACTTCTGCTAATCCAGATGCATAGCATCTGCTCTGGGGTTAACTCTGTGGGAGACAGGACACTGTAGAAGACACAGAAGATCCCTGCTCTGAAAGTGCTACAATCTCCTAGAGGGAGATAAGAAGTGGGGATAACAGGAAGTAGAATAAGATAAATGTGGAGACTCTTGACTTTATAATTGTACCTTTTTCTTCAATTTTTCATTAAAAAGTACTTGTTTAAATATTTAAACAGTAGAAAAGCATTTAAAGTAAAAATAAAAGCAGAAACACCAAGTCTGTCTATTCTTTATCTATTCCTGCCAGTCCTACTCACCAGAGGTAATCATTGTTAACAGATTGCTTTACTGTTAAAATACTGTTTTGGGTATTATAAAAGTTTATAAGAATAATGATAATATATTATTTAGTGTACTTAGAAATTTATGCTTAAAAATTCTCTGACAACATGCTTATTTTATAAATTAGTTTTGGGAACTTTTTAAAACCATAAAGACAACTTTAAGTTTGGATATCATTCTAATATGTCAAACAGCAGTCAGAGAAATTAGCATAGCTTTACAGATTTAGGAGTTTTAAAAAATTACACTTTGAAGCAATGATATTATATTCTTTAGAACCGTAGTACTCGGCACTCAATATTAACATAATTGCCAAGATGAATAGTGTGGTTCTTAGAATGTCTACATAATGCTGAATTTTTTGAGAAGTGATTTTTGTGGAGAACATCAGCATACATGGTATGTAAAGAAGGGAATGTGAGTTTTAAAAAACAAATATCAGGTCAGGCATGGTGGCTCATGCCTGTAACTGCAATACTTTGGAAGACCAAGGTGGGAGGATTGCTTGAGTTCAGGAGTTTGAGACCAGCCTGGGCAACATAGTGAGACACTGTCTCTACAAGAAAATAAAATAATTAGCCAGGCATGGTGGTATGTGCCTGTAGTCCCTGCTACCTGGGAGGCTGAGGATGGCTTGAGCCAGTGAGGTCAACTACAGTGAGCCGCAATTGAGCCACTGCACTCCAGCCTGGGTGATAGTAAGACCCTGTCTCAAAAACAAACAAACAAAAAAAACAACTTTTTTTTTGTTTTTTCAAAAACATTACATTCAAATGATTATTTATTTATTTGAGATGGAGTCTGGCTTTTGTCACCAAGGCTGGAGTGCAGTGGCCTGATCTCAGCTCACTGCAACCTCTGCCTCCCAAGTTCCAGCAATTCTCCTGCCTCAGCCCTCTGAGTAGCTGGGATTACAGGCGCCCGCCACCACGCCCAGCTAATTTGTGTACTTTTAGTAGAGATGGGGTTTCGCCACGTTGGTCAGGCTGGTCTTGAAATCCTGACCTCAGGTGATCCGCCCACCTCAGCCTCTCAAAGTGCTGGAATTACAGGCATGATCCACCGCGCCCAGTGATTATTTGTTTTTTAAAGTAGTCTCTGGTATGTTAGATACTTACACAAACAATGCTACTATTGTGCAGAATATGTTGGAGCTCCTCTTTGGGAGTTGCCTTTTGTAAAATAACCTCACTGGTGACAAATTATAATCAGCATAATCAGAAAGCAGTTACACATTTTCCAGAAATAAATCCAGTGAATAAGGTGAGTAATGTTACTTCTGGTCACAAACAAGGAACATTTTTTTTTTCCTGTAGAGATGGGATCTCACTATGTTGACCAGGCTGGTCTTGAACTCCTGGCCTCAAGTATTCTTCCTGCCTTAGCCTCCCAAAGTGCTGAGATTATAGGCATGAGTCACCATGCCTGGCCACAAGAACAATCTTAAAATATTCTGTAGAAGGGTTTCAGGAATGATGGGCAAAGAGATACATTGCATGGCATATCCATATGGGTGAAGTTTCAGGGCATATTTCTTTTTATAGCCTGACAAAGCAAGGCAGTTAGTAAAGTACATGGTAATATAAACAGCTGAGAAACAAGTGAGCCAGACTCAGTACACAGTACAGAAAATGTGATATAATAGAAATGTCAAGTTACCTTCTGATTTTAGAATTATAAACTTACATTGAATTTAGAAGTTCTATGTATTTTTTTTTTTTTTTTTGAGACAGAGTCTTGTTCTGTCACCCAGGCTGGAGTGCAGTGGTGCAATCTCGGCTCACTGCAAGCTCTGCCTCCCGGGTTCTCGCCATTCTCCTGTCTCAGCCTCCCAAGTAGCTGGGACTACAGGCGCCCGCCACCACGCCCGGCTAATTTTTTGTATTTTTTTTTTTTTTTTAGTAGAGACGGGGTTTCACCGTGTTAGCCAGGATAGTCTCGATCTCCTGACCTCGTGATCCGCCCGCCTCAGCCTCCCAAAGTGCTGGGAGTACAGGCGTGAGCCACCGCGCCTGGCCATAGTTCTATGTATTTTTAAGGTCACAGGTACATTTGAAAATTTGATGAAAGCTCTATGCCCTCATCTCAGATATTATGCATATTTAAAACTTTGCAAAAGTGATCCTTGAAGTAGGATCCTTTGTCAGAAATTCATGCTAATGTATGTAGATTGCTTTAGCCTCAGATGTTTTTGTGAATGTGGGCCACTTTGTTCATCTTGGAATTTGTTTTTGTTTTTGTTTTTGTTTTTGAGAGAGTCTTGTTCTGTTGCCCAGGCTGGTGTACAGTATGGTGATCTTGGCTCACTGCAACCTCTGCCTCTCAGATTCAAGTGATTCTCCTGCCTCAGCCTTCTGAGTAACTGGGATTACAGGCACCCACTACATTGCCCAGCTAATTTTGTATTTTTAGTAGAGATGGGATTTCACCATGTTAGCCAGGCTGATCTCAAACTCCTGACCTCAAGTGATCCCCCCGTCTCAGCCTCCCAAAGTGCTGGGATTACAGGCATAAGCCATCATGCCTGGTCTCATCAAGGGATTTTGATTTAAAATAATAATACTAGGAAAAGGTATGTATTTTTGAATGATTAAAAACCACACATTGTATTATCTGTTTTAAGAAAACTTTACAGTAAGATGTTTGTCCCTAGCATTTTTCATGCTTCAGAAATAGTATAGATTAGTGGCTTTCAAACTCTTTTTTGTATACAACTCATAGTAAGAAGGGCATTTTATTTGGCAATTCAGAGCACATATATGTGTTTGTGTGAGCAGCTGAAACAAAAGTTTTGTCAAACACTATCTTACATCATGGGATGCAGTGTGGCACTTTCCGTTATATTCTGTTTTTTGTTTTTTGTTTTTTCCTAGAGAAACTCTGGTCTGCTAATACTTTAAATGCATTTAATTACAATATAATGGGTCCTGACCCACAGTTTTAGTAGTCCAAAGTGATAGACAATAAACTCTGAGCATTGGATAAAATACAGCACTCATCCGTGAACAAAAATAAACCACAACAATAAAAAACTTTTTTTTTTTTTTTTTGAGACGGAGTCTCGCTCTGTCGCCCAGGCTGGGGTGCAGTGGCGCGATCTCAGCTCACTGGAAGCTCCGCCTCCCGGGTTTACACCATTCTCCTGCCTCAGCCTCCTGAGTAGCTGGGACTACAGGTGCCGCCACCTCGCCCGGCTAGTTTTTTGTATTTTTTAGTAGAGACAGGGTTTCACCGTGTTAGCCATGATGGTCTCGATCTTCTGACCTCGTGATCCGCCCATCTCGGCCTCCCAAAGTGCTGGGATTACAGGCTTGAGCCACCGCGCCTGGCCAATAAAAAACTTTTAAGCTGATTAAAAACTATTGTAAAACATCATGATTAATGGAGGTTTCAGAAGATTTCTGTTGAAAAAATAAGGATGCCCACTATCACTTTTTGTTTGGCTATACTTACAAGTATTAATCATTACAGTAAGTCAAGGGGAAAATGTGATTATAAAAGATGGAAAGGAAGCACCACAAACAAAACCTATTTCTTTATTTCTATATGATAGGATTGCCTCCATAAAAATACTGAAGGAAATCTTCAGATCAGTCATTACAAATAATTAAGCAAGGTTGCCAGAAAGAAGAGGAACACACTAAAATTGCGGTTGGTTTTTTTGTTTTGTTTTGTTTTTGTTTTTGTTTTGAGATGGAGTCTCACTCTGTCACCCAGGCTGGAGTGCAGTGGCGCGACCTTGGCTCACTGCCATCTCCGCCTCCCGGGTTCAAACGATTCTCCTGTCTCAGCTTCCCAAGTAGTTGGGATTACAGGCGTGAGCCACTGTGCCCGTTCATGTTCTTGTATCAATAGTCAATTACAGGAAAATGCTGGGGTAAAAATTATTTCATTCTCAATATTTAACAAAGCTATAAAATACTCAGAAATATGCCCCAAATTTCTCTAAATTCAATGCAGTGCCAGTTGAAAGTCCTGTAAGTTTTTTTGAGGGTTTTTATAATCTCATTATAAAATTAATAGGAGAGTAAAAGGCCAAGAATAGCTAAGATAATTTTGAAGAACAAGGAAAACTACTTCTACCAGGTACCAAGACTTATTATAAAGTTCTAGTTGTTACAGTATTAGAATTGATGCAGGGGTGCATGAAGATACCGGTAGAACAGATTATAGACCCTGGAAACATATCCACAAACATGGAAACTTGATGTAAGGAAGAGGTACATTACAAATGAATGAAAAAAATATAGTTCTTTCTTAGGACTTTATGTAGACTTTCCATAGACTACAGGCACGTGCCACTGAGTCTGGTTCGCTGCAACTTTTAAAAGAAAATATATGAGAATTTTTTTGATCTTCAGGTGGAAGAAAAATTCTTAAACACACAAAAAAAAACCCCATAAAGATAGACATAAACCATAGGTTTAGAGATAAACTTGACCTCATTGAAATTTAAAATTCTTGTTCAAAAGAGACACAAAAAGCTAGATGTGGTGGTATGCACCTGTAATCCCAGCTTCTCAGCAAGCTGAGGCAGGAGGATGGTTTGCACCCAGGAGTTCAAGACCAGTCTAGGCAACATAGACCCTGTCTTTTTTCTTTTTTTTTTGAGACAGAGCCTCACCCTGTTGCCCAGGCTGGAGTGCAGTGGTGCAATCTTGGCACTCTGTAACCTCCTCCTCCTGGGTTCTAATGATCCTCCTATCCCAGCCTCACAAGTAGCTGAGACTACACGCACACGCTACAGCACTAAGCTAATTATTTAATCTTTTTTTTTTTTTTTTTTTTTTGAGACGGAGTCTCGCTCTGTCGCCCAGGCTGGAGTGCTGTGGCCGGATCTCAGCTCACTGCAAGCTCCGCCTCCCAGGTTCCCTCCATTCTCCTGCCTCAGCCTCCCCAGTAGCCGGGACTACAGGCGCCCGCCACCTCGCCCGGCTAGTTTTTTGTATTTTTTAGTAGAGACGGGGTTTCACCGTGTTAGCCAGGATGGTCTCGATCTGCTGACCTCGTGATCCGCCCGTCTTGGCCTCCCAAAGTGCTGGGATTACAGGCTTGAGCCACCGTGTATTTAATCTTTTGTAGAGATGGGGTCTCCCTATGTTGCCCAAGCTGATCTCAAACTTCTAGGCTCAAGTGATCCTCCTGCCTCAGCCTCCCAAAGTGCTAGGATTACAGGCATGAACCATCTTGCCCATCCTCTTCACTTCTCTACCCAGTTTCCTTCCATGTCAGGTTGATGTCAATATTAAATGAGATTGTGCTTGTGAAGCCCATAATAATGTTAAATAAATCATGTTAATAGTATAATACCTGATTGGTAGCTGTGAAAGGACAGTAGGATTCTGAAAAGGTCCTTGCCTTGATTCCATATAGATTTTAGGATTGTTTTTTTCTATTTCTGTGAAGAATGTCATTGGTATTTTGATGGGGGTTGCATTGAATCTGTAGATATTTGGATAGTATGGAATTTTAACAATATTAGTTTTTCCAGCCCATGAATACAGGATATCTTTCCTTTTTGTGTGTGCCCTCTTTAATTTCTCTCATTAGTATTTTATAGTTTTCATTGTAGAGATCTTTTACTTTTTTTTTTGTTTTTCTGAGACGGAGTCCCACTCTTTTGCCCAGGCTGGAGTGCAGTGGCGCCATCTCAGCTCACTGCAACCTCCACCTCCTGGGTTCAAGTAATTCTGCCTCAGCCTCCCAAGTAACTGGGATTATAGGCTTGCACCACCATGCCCAGCTGATTTTTGTATTTTTAGTAGAGACGAGGTTTCGCATGTTGGCCAGGCTGGTCTCAAACTCCTGAGCTCAAGTGATCCGCCCAAGTTGGCCTCCCAAAGTTCTGGGATTACAGGTGTGAGCCTCTGCGTCCAGGCTGAGATCTTTTACTTTTTTGGTTCAATTTGTTCTTAGAGGGTGTGTGTGTGTGTGTGTGTGCTTTGTGTTTTTGTGTGTGTGTGTGTTTTGTTTTTGTTTTTTGTAGCTATTATAAATGGGATTGCTTTCTTGATTTGTGGGGTTATTTTTCTTTTTTTCTCTCCAGATTGTTCACTGTTGGCATATAGAAATGCCACTGATTTTGGTATGCTAACTTTTGTATCCTGCAACTTTACTGAATTCATTTATCAGTTCTAACAGGTGTTTTTGGTAGAGTCTTTAGGTTTTTCTAAATATAAGATTATGTTGTCTATAAACAATGGCAGTTTGACTTCTTTCTTTACATTTCGGATGCTCTTTATGTCTTGTCTAATGGCTCTGGCTAGGACTTCCAGTACTATGCTGTATAAAGTGGTAAAAGTGGGGATGCTTGTCTTCTTCAGATCTTAGAGCAAAGGCTTTCAATTTTTTGCTGTTCCATATGATGTTAGCTCTGAGTTTGTCATATATGGCCTTTATTGTTTTGACATATGTTCCTTCTGTACCCAGTGTGTTGAGAATGTTTATCGTGAAGGGATGTTGAATTTTGTCAAATGCCTTTTTCAGCTTATGGTGTTTGTCCTTGATTTTGTTACTGTGATGTATCATGTTTTTGTTTTGTTTTGTTTTGATACAGTCTCACTCTGTTGCCCAGGCTGGAGGGCAGTGGTACAATCTCGGCTTACTGCAACCTCTACCTCCCGGGTTCGAGTGATTCTCTTGCTTCAGCCTCCCCAGTAGCTGGGATTACAGGCACATGCCTGGCTAATTTTTGTATTTTTAGTAGAGACTGAGTTTTGCCATGTTGGCCAGGCTGGTCTGGAACTCCTGATCTCAAGTGATCCACCCGCCTTGGCCTCCCAAAGTGCTGGGATTACAGGCATGAGCCATTACACCTGGCCCTGTGATGTATCATGTTTATTGATTTGTATATATTTGTATATATTTTGTGTTTGTTTGTTTGTTTGTTTGAGATGGAGTCTCACTCTTTCGCCCAGGCTAGAGTACAGTGGTGCCATCTCGGCTCACTGCAAACCTCCACCTTCTGTGTTCAAGCGATTCTGCTGCCTCAGCCTTTCAAGAAGCTGGGATTGCAGCACCCACCACCACGTCTGGTTAATTTTTGTATTTTTAGTAGAGACAGGGTTTTACTATGTTGGCCAGGCTGATCTCAAACTTCCGACCTTAGGTGATCCACCTGCCTTGGCCTCCCAAAGTGCTGGGATTATAGACATGAGCCACTGTGCCCAGCCTGATTTGTATATGTTGAACCATCTTTGCATCCCTGAGATGAATCCTGCTTGATCATGTTGAATGATACATATATATATTTATATTTTTCTTTTCTTTTTCTTTTTTTTTTTTTTTTTTTTTTGAGGTAGAGTCTCGCTCTGTCACCCAGGCTGGAGTGCAGTGGCGCAATCTCGGCTTACCGCAACCTCCACCTCCCAGGTTCAAGCAGTTCTGCCTCAGCCTGCCAAGTAGCTAGGATTACATGCCTGCCACCATGCCTGGCTAATTTATGAATGATATTTTTACTATGTTATTGAATTCAGTTAGTGTCCACTTTGGCTTTTTCTCTTCATTATTCAAATATGCATTTAGTTTCATAGTTCCTGATAAATTGGAAGCCATTTTTCTGCCCTATTTTGTTTTTTTGTTTGCCTCTTCATGGAATTAAAGTAGGAACAGTTGAATATTTACAAGTAGGTTTAGAATAGGAAAAGGAAAAACTTAGTTCTGGTTATGCCTTACTGATCTGTTTCTCCAAACATAACTCTGCCGACACTGTGGGAGCAACTGGGTTTAGTCAGCTGGGAGGGAAATAAAAGAAGGAGGTCAAAGAGTGGGTGGGAGCATTGAAACAGGTACTCCTTCATGTATAGGTAGAATGAAAGGCAAAGTAAAAGACAAGAATACAGAGGGTGGGGCTGTGTTTTAGGTGTGGGTGACTTTTTTTTTTTTTTTTTTGAGACCGAGTCTTACTCTTGTTGCCCACACTGGAGTGACATGGCATGATCTTGGCTCACTGCAACCTCCACCTCCTAGGTTTAAGTGGTTATCGTATCTCAGCCACCCAAGTTGCTGGGATGATAGGCGCATACCACAATGCCCAGCTAATTTTTTTTTTTTTTTTAAGTAGAGACAGGGGTTTCACCATGTTGGCCAGGCTGGTCTCGAACTCCTGACCTCAGGTGATCTGCCCACGTTGGGCTCCCAAAGTGCTAGGATTATGGTGTGAACCACTGCGCCCAGCTAGTGAAAAGAAAGAAAATTTCTTTTCTTTTTTCTTTTCTTTTCTTTCTTTCAGACAGGGTTTCCTTCTGTCATTCAGGCTGGAGTGCAGTCGCATAATCTCGGCTCACTGCAGCCTTCATTTCCTGCGTTCAAACGATTCTCCTGCCTCAGCCTCTGGAGTAGCTGGGATTGCAGGCATGTGCCGTCACACCTGGCTAGTTTTTGTATTTTTATTAGAGTCAGGGTTTCACCATGTTGCCCAGGCTAGTCTCAAACTCCTGAGCTCAAGTGATCTCTGACTCCGCTGCTATTTACTCTGGTATGCTTATTGCAAGTTCATAGGATTGTAAGTATAAATGAGCCCGAATTTTGTCTGTCTCAGTTGAAAAGTAATTTTTTTAGTTCCCCTACATGTAAAGTGCATTTGAAAATGCAAAGAAGTGTAACCAGTGTCATTGCACTCAAGGTGCTGAAAGTTTCGTTGGGGAAGCAAGGCAAACCCAGGATTTCATTGAGTGTAATTTTAGCTTTGATTTTCCAGGATCATCATCTCTCCTTTTTCTTCCTCCTTTTTCTTACTAATTTTTATTGAGTGCTGTGCTAAGTACTTTACATGGATTATTTAATTTCTAATAATTCTCACAGTAACCCCAGTAGGTAGATGCTCTTATTTCCATCTTATATACGTGTAGATTAAGACTTAAGATAATTAAATTGCCTAGGGTCCCTCAGCTTTTAAGTGCTAGAGTCAGGATCTGAGTCCAGATTTGGAGCTTTTAAACACTATTCTATTTTGCCTGTTTTAGTGTTGCCCAGAATTTAATTCTCCAGGATCTTAGTGGAGATGCAGTTTCACTTCTGCTGAAGTATAGGTAAGATTTCCTGGCCGGGCGCGGTGGCTCACGCCTGTAATCCCTGCACTTTGGGAGGCTGAGGCGGGCGGATCACGAGGTCAGATCGAGACCATCCTGGCTAACACGGTGAAACCCCGTCTCTACTAAAATACAAAAAATTAGCCGGGCGCGGTGGCGGGCGCCTGTAGTCCCAGCTACTCGGGAGGCTGAGGCAGGAGAATGGCACGAACCCGGGAGGCGGAGCTTGCAGTGAGCCGAGATGGTGCCACTGCACTCCAGCCTGGGCGACAAAGTAAAGACTCCGCCTCAAAAAAAAAAAAAAAAAAAAAAAAGATTTCCTTAAGCAGAAGGAAGAGCCATTCAAGGGGAAAAAGAAAAGGAATTATTATTTATTGTATTTGGCTAATGTTTTAGTCTTGCAGGGAGTACAGAGAGGAGAGAGATAGGGCGGTAGTGAAACTCTCTGTATAGGTTATGGATTTCAAATATTAAGTCAGTCTGAACTCAAAGCCTGTGTTCTTCATGATAATAATTAGGTTGACCCCCAAAACCATGACATGAAGAAAAGACCAAGGAGTGAGCTTGGTTTCTTTTGGAGAACATGAGTTAGGATAGTTTGAGTATAACAAAGGATGCCTTTGCATAGAAAAATAGGAAGGAATAGAATAAAAAAATAGAACCAAATAAAATTGTGGAATATGAGCCAGAGAGTAGTTCAGTGACTCCTGATCCTGTGGTAAAGATAATAACACACCAAATCAGACTCTAATACAAGTTCAATTACTTTTTTCTCTCTTCCCTCCCACCCTTATTTCCTCTTTCCCTTCACCATTTTTTTCATGAAGAATTTAAAACATACACAAAAGTACACAAAATACTATAATGCCCTATGTGTGCATTACATTTCCATTCACCCTTTTGTATTATTTTGAAGAGATACTAGATATCATTTTGCTCATAAATATTTCAGTATATATTCTAAGACATAACAGTTCATTTTTAAAAACATAAAAATACCATTATTGTTACCATTAATATCAAATATCCAGTTAGTGTTCAAATTTCTAGTGTTCTTATAAAAATCATAATTTTTAAAGTTTATTTGAATCAGAGTCCAAATAAGGCTCAAGTATTAGTGATTGTTTGATATGTCCTTTATTATTATTATTATTATTTTAATTTTTGTAGAGAGAGGATCTCACTATGTTGTCCAGACTGGTCTTGAAATCCTAGCTCCAAGCAATTCTCCCACCTTGACCACCCAAAGTGCTAGGACCCCAAAGTGAGCCACCCAAAGTGAGCCACCACACCAGTCTGATATGTCTTTTAAGTCTCTTTTTAGCTTATGAGTTCATCCTTCATCTCTTCCTCTGCTCCTTCCCCTCACTCCCCTCTTGGAATTTATTTATTGAATAATCAGATTGTTTGTTTTATCGAACTTCTCATAGCCTAGATTTTTTTTTTTTTTACTGCACCCCTAACAATGTAGTTTAACAAGTTCCTCTGTCTTCTGTATTTCTACAAATTGGCAGTTGGATATAGAGACTTGATCAAATTTGTCTTTGACTTTTTGACAAGGCACCTTCATAGGTGGTGATGTATTTTTCCATTGGGCATACGATGTCTGGTCATTTATTTGTGATGTTGCAAACATTGATTCTCAGTGCATCACCTCCCTAATTTTGGTTTTTCTAATGCTAATTCTATTATTCCATCTGTTTTGGTTAACTTGAGTACTACTGTAAAATCTCTTTTTCTACTATTTGGCTAGTCAGTGGTACAGTTACTATAGGAAAGGCAGGATAAATGCTTTTATTCCATTCCGTTTATTGACCAGTTTTCAAAATAATGAATTGGTTCGTCAGCATCCTTCAAGGTGACTAATTTGTTTTTTTGAGTGTATCACATAAACTCATGGATATAAAAACACTTCATATATTTTAGTCCATGTAATCATTTATTGTTCCCTAAGCTTTTCCATGGATTTTGTTACTATCTTTTTTACCCTCACTGGGATATGTGTCTACAGAAAACTAGAAATTTACTGAAAACAAGACCTGGACCAATCAAGTGTAGGAGTGTTTTCTGATGGCATTTAAGAGGTTTTTGCTTAAAATCCCCTCTTATAACTCTTATCTTGTGCTTGCATATACCTAGCTGCAGAGGAATTGTCATTTTAAATTTTGTGAGAAAATTCACATATATTAAAAGGCTTTAGTCTCTCACTTCCAGGATTTTTAGAAGACTGCTATAGCAAGAAGAAAGGACTTTAAAAAAAGTTTATAATAATTCCAAGTAACTAGCTATACGTATGTTAGCCTAACTTTCAGGATCTTGGGTTTTCAGAGAATGTATACAATTAAAATGGCTTATAACTATAAAGTTGACCTCTCCCTGAGAACATACTATTGGAGCAACCTCTGGTTTCCAAGACATTTCTAAAACTTAAAACTCATTCCTTCTCAGAATAAGAAATATATTGCTGACTTCAGAATTTTCCAGGAAAATAAATTTTATTCCCTCGAAAATCAGCATTCATATACATTAGTACTGAGTTTGTAAGCTTTATTTATTCTAAACAGAATTTTAAATAGTTGTTAAAATGAAAATATAAAGTAGCACTTACTGGATTTTACAATTTACCAACCCCTCTTCACATCCATTATTACATTTCTTAGGCTTCACAAAACCCCATGTTAATACTGTGTAATTATTGTCTGATAGATGCTATGCTGAGCCTTAACATGGATTATTTATTTATTTATTTATGAGATGAAGTCTTGCTCTGTTGCCCAGACTGGAGTGCAATGGCTTGATTTCGGCTCACTGCAGCCTCCACCTCTCAGGTTGAAGCGATTCTCCTGACTTGGCCTCCCCGAGTAGCTGGGACTACAGGTGACTGCCACCATGCCTGGCTAAGTTTTGTATTTTTAGTAGAGACGGGGTTTCGCCATATTGGCCAAGATGGTCTCAAACTCCTGACCTCCAATAATCCGCCTGCCTCAGCCTCCTGAAGTGTTGGGATTACAGGCGTCAGCCACCGAGCCCGGCAGATTATTTATATTTTAATTCTCACAGCAATCCTGTGAGGTTGGTTCTCTTATTATTCCCATTTATGAATAAGTAAAACTGAGGTGTAAGAGAGGTTAAGAAACCTGCCTGTGTCTCACAGCTAGGAAATGAAGGAGAGTCAGGGATTGAGCCCTTCCTTGCTCTTGCCAACTGGACAAATATCCATATTATCCCTATTTTACAGATGAAATAAATGACCCCTTGGAGATATTTGGAGACTTTTCCAGGGTTTCTAATTAGCACATGATGGAGTCAGGACAAGAATCCCTGAATTCCTAAATGCCAAGGCAGTGTTCTCTCCTAGCAGGCCTAGAGTGGAAGGGTCCCAGTAGGTGAGCAACCCTGATCCTCCATAATTAGGACAGTATGTGTCTAGAGACTAAACTGGTATTTATTATCCCAGTCTTATTCACGTTGTTCTCCATACATGGATTCTTAGTTGTTGGGGGGCAGTCATCTGGACCATTTACTCAGCTTCTAGCCACAATCTATTTTTTTCCTTGGTGAGTACATCTTTTTATTTAATGATCCACTCAGAAGCCAAGTGTCCTTCCTACAATTCAAATTGTAACAGCAGTAGCTACTGTTTGTTGTTTATTTTCTGTTGTTTATTCATTAAGTATTATGTTAAATACTTCAGTATTTTTACAGATGTATGATGTATGATGTAGTTGTCATACAAAGAGGTAGGTACACAGACATTTGCCAAATCATTCCCTGTCACACTGCTTAAAGAAAGAATGTTACAAATGCACTTTGAGCATCCGGTGTACACGTCAATTGCATTTTCCTCCCTGCTCCTGAGAGATAACCACTATATTCTTTAATGATTATCATTTCCGCATTTATAGTTTTATATGTTTTTATGTTTCATAGAAATAGTACTTTATTGTATGTAATCTCTGCTGCTTGTATTTTTTATTCAACATTTTGTTTTGTAAGAGTTGTCCATATTGATGAGTATTCCTCTGATAATTTTTGTATTTTATTGCTCTTTGAAAAATTCACTGAATGAATGTACCACTATTTATCCATTTTCCTGTTAATGAAACAGTGTTACTATGGAATTCTTGTACATGTCTCCTTGTACACAGACTCCTCTGGATACATATATCCAGGAGTGGAATTACTATGTAGTAGGATATGGACATCTTCAAATTGACTAGAATGTTTCCTGTAGCGGTTGATCCAAGATGCACTCCCTCAGGCAGTGTCTGAGTTCTCATTCTCTGCATACTAAACAACAGTTGATGTCATAAGACTTTAACATTTTTGTTAAGTAATAGTCTTACGCTTTTTTTACATGTATTTTTCTTACTATGTACTTTAAGCCCACTAATGTCAGTTTAGGAGATTGAGCCACAGAGAAGTAAAGTAACTTGTTCAAGGCTATGCAGTGAGAAGATATCTGGCCCCAGGAGAATCAATTGAACCTTGGAGGTGGAGGTTGCAGTGAGCCTAGATGGCAGTGTAAAGCACTAAGGAGCTTAAGCAAAACTCCCTCTGGAACTGTGGCTTTTAGAATCTTCATTTAGTAGAAAAGAAAGGCATCATCAATACTCAAATTTCACCTTGATATGAGAGAACTTCAAACATTCTCCAGCGAAAGGCCTTTTTTTTTTTCCCTAAGGAGTTAGGACTATGGGTATGCATCTAAGAGCATCTGGACCCCTCAGGTAGAGTGAGAGAATGTCTCAGGACCTCTTTGGGCAGTAAAGCAGAACTAGGTCTTATTTATTTGTTTGTTTATTTATATTATTTATCTATCAGTCAATCAGACGGAGTCTGACTCTGTCACCCAGGCTGGAGTGCAGTGGTGCGATCTTGGCTCACTGCAGTCTCTGCCTCCTGGTTTCAGGTGATTCTCATGCCTCAGCCTCCTGAGTAGCTGGGATGATAGGCATGCCACCATATTTGCCAGGCTGGTCTTGAACTCCTGGCCTCAAGTGATGGGCCTGCCTTGGCCTCCCAAAGCGCTAGGATTACAGGCATGATTCATTGTGCCCAGCTTCAGCTCGTCTTCAGTGAGAAATTGAGAGGACTAATTAAGAACCTGGAACCAACTTGGGCAACATAGACCCTGGTTCTACCAAAAAAAATAAAAAAAAAAACTGGACGTGATGGCACATGCTTGTGGTCCCAGCTACTTTGGAGGCTGAGGTAGAAGGATCTTGAGCCTAGGAGGTCGAGGCTGTAGTGAGCTGTGATTATACCACTGCAGTCTAGCCTGGGCAACAGAGTAAGACCCTATCTTTTTTTTTTTTTTTTTTTTTTTTTTGAGACGTAGTCTTGCTCTGTGCCCCAGGCTGGAGTGCAGTGGCGCGATCTCGGCTCACTGCAAGCTCCGCCCCCCTGGGTTCACGCCATTCTCCTGCCTCAGCCTCCCGAGTAGCTGGGAGTACAGGCGCCCGCCACCTCGCCCGGCTAATTTTCTTGTATTTTTAGTAGAGACGGGGTTTCACCGTGTTAGCCAGGATGGTCTTGATCTCCTGACCTCGTGATCCGCCCGTCTCGGCCTCCCAAAGTGCTGTCTTAAAAACAAGAACAACCTGGAAACTTGGGTGATAAGCTACGTCTAGGGAGTATGAAAGTATGTGATTACTTTGTGACTAGGAAAAGGTTAATGAGTTAAGATTAAGGTTACTTGCTAGGCTGTGTCTTGCACATTTTCTCTTCACTGGATCTGTTAAGCATTCTGGGACATGAATCTTTCTTTACTCAGTGCTGTGCAGCGCTACTGAGCTGAAGACTGAGTTTGAGAGCGCCATCTGGTGGCTTTCTGTAGACATCCAATTTCATGAAAGGGACTTTCCCAGTGCCCCTGTATCAGATATTATAACAACACAAGAAAAAAAAAATTAAACCACATCAAGAACATACTCTCCCATAGTTTTATCTCTGCAGAAGAAAGACAGGATCTCACTTAGTGTAAGTAGAACCAATAATAAAAGTTATTGTGCCAGGATCTTAGGATATTTCCGGTCAAGATGCCATTTTGGAGAGATACTGATCATTGGAATTTCATCTTCCAGTCCCTAATTTGCAAGGTATTATTTAGAGAATTTGACTATTTGTTTTTGACTTACATATTTTACCCTACTTGAATTAGTTATTAAGATTTCATGAGAGCTGTTAGTGGTTCACTACATACATCGCTGGAGAGTTATAAAAATAGCATTGTATCCTTTTTTTAACCAGTCTAGATCACATCTATGAGAATTCACATCACAAATTTAATGCTTTGGCCCAAAATAGTGAATTTCTTTCCACAAGTAACTTGGCAAGTTCCAAAAAAATCCCTTAGTGACTCTGTTCAATTAATTATGGAGTACATAGAGAATTGAAAATTAAAATAAGCATGAATGGAGGCCATGTGGATCTTACTTTGTCTTTTAAGCACTCATAATACCTGCTATCTCATAGGGATTTTAAGAAGTGGAAATATAGATACAGATACAGACCTATTTTATTGAGACAGTCTCACTCTGTTGCCCAGGAGTGCAGTGGTGCGATCTTGGCTCACTGCAACCTCCGCCTCCCAGGTTCAAGTGATTCTCATCCCTCAGCCTCCCGAGTAGCTGAGACTACAGGTGCCCACCACCATGCCTGGCTGATTTTTTAATTTTTAATAGGGGGTTTCACCATGTTGGCCAGGCTGGTCTTGAACTCCTGACCTCAGGTGATGCACCCATCTTGGCCTCCCAAAGTGCTGGGATTACAGGTGTGAGCCACTGTGCCCAGCAAAGAAGTATAATTTTTTTTTTTTTTTTTTGAGACGGAGTTTCCCTCTTGTTGCCCAGGCTGGAGTGCAATGGTGCGATCCCAGCTCCGTGCGATCTCAGCTCACTGCAACTTCTGCCTCCCGGGTTCAAGTGATTATCCCGCCTCAACCTCCCAAGTAGCTGGGATTACAGGCATGCACCACTACACCTGGCTAATTTTGTATTTTTATTAGAGACGGGGTTTCTCCATGTTGGTCAGGCTGGTCTTGAACTCCCGACCTCAGGCGATCCACCCGCCTCAGCCTCCCAAAGTGCTTGGATTATAGGCATGAGCCACCACACCTGGCCAAATGTGTAATTTTTTTTTTTTTGAGATGGAGTCTGGCTCTGTCGCCCAGGCTGGAGTGCAGTGGCCGAATCTCAGCTCACTGCAAGCTCCGCCTCCCGGGTTTACGCCATTCTCCTGCCTCAGCCTCCCGAGTCGCTGGGACTACTGGCACCTGCCACCTCGCCCGGCTAGTTTTTTGTATTTTTTAGTAGAGACGGGGTTTCACCGTGTTAGCCAGGATGGTCTTGATCTCCTGACCTCGTGATCCACCCATCTCGGCCTCCCAAAGTGCTGGGATTACAGGCTTGAGCCACCAAGTCTGGCCAAAAGTATAATTTTTATAAGACACTTTTAGGCCGGGCTTGGTGGCTCAGGCCTGCAATCTCAGCACTTTGGGAGGCCGAGGCAGGCGGATCACCTGAGGTCGGGAGTTCAAGACCAGCCTGACCAACATGGAGAAACCCCGTCTCTACTAAAAATACAAAATTAGACAGGTGTTGTGGCCCATGCCTGTAATCCTTGCTACTAGAGAGGCTGAGGCAGGAGAATCACTTGAACCTGGGAGGTGGAGGTTGGGGTGAGCCGAGATCGCGCCATTGCACTCCAGCCTGGGCAACAAAGGCGAAATTCTGTCTCAAAAAAAAAAAGGCTGGGCACAGTGGCTCACAACTGTAATCCCAACACTTTGGGAGGCCAAGACGGGCGGATCACGAGGTCAGGAGATCGAGATCATCCTGGCTAACACAGTGAAACCTGTCTCTGCTTTAGCCGGGCGTGGTGGCGGGTGCCTGTAGTCCCAGCTACTCAGGAGGCTGAGGCAGGAGAATGGCGAGAATCCAAGAGGCGGAGCTTGCAGTGAGCCGAGATCGCGCCACTGCACTCCAGCCTGAGCCACAAAGCAAGACTTCCTCTCAAAAAAAAAAGACACTTTTAATTCCGTAGACTATAGTTTAAAACGTTGCTGGTTTGTACTGTTACCTGTTTATTCACATAACATTCAAATAAATTTGAGTTATTATGTGTATTAGAACTCTATTTTTAAAGTTCATCTTAAGGAATAGCAGTGATAATTACAAAACTTTAAAAGTCCATATATTTTGCTTTTTCTAAAAAATGCCTTGTTCTTCCCTTCCAGGTAACAAATATACTCTGGAGACTAGACCAAACCAAGAAGGCATTGATGTAAGACAAGAGCTACTGAAATTCCATTCTACTTACTATTCATCCAACTTAATGGCTGTTTGTGTTTTAGGTCGAGGTAAGAACCCTTACAATTTTTTATAGAGTTGGATAATGTAAGTTTTTCATGTTGGCTTTTTCACAGTATTAGAAGATGGATATAAGATAGAGGTGCTTATTTGCTCAGAGTCCTTTGAAAATGATCTACTTGTTAGAGAATAGGTAGGTGGGGATTTTTATGTTTAAATCATTGTGTTCCCCAAAGAAGTTTAAGTGGAGATCTGAAAAAAATACAAATTACTACAGTAATAGGTGCTCTAAGCATATAAAAGCAAGGCAAGCCCAGCCTGAGCACCATAGTAAGATCCTGTCTCTACCAAAAAAAATTTTTTCTAAATTAGCGGGATGTGGTAGTCTGCACCTATAGTCCTAGCTGCTAGGGAGGCTGAAGGAGGAAGATCCCTTGAGCCCAGGAGTTAAAGGCTGCAGTGGGCTGTGATCACCACACCACTGCACTCCAGCCTGGGTGGCAGAGAGAGATCCCATGTTAAAAAAAAAACTCACACACACAAAAAGGACAAAGATTGGCAGATTTGACCTTATAACAATTCAGAAAACTGGGGAAAAAAAAAACAAAAACAGATGATGGTAAACTTGGGAGACTGTTTGGAATGTAAACAACGGTTTGATTTTTAAAATGCAAATTAACTACTAACATTGTTTCCTGCTGTTTTTAAGTAATACCCACTGCAGATGGTGTTGCTTTTTTGTATTGGTAATGGTGGTATCAGTTGCTTTAGTCTTTCTGGAGGGCAGTTTAACAATATCAGTCTTAAAAGTAAATATGCATTTTTACTTTTAAAAATGCAATCTCAGGAAATAATCAGAGTTCAAATAGGAGATATAAAAAGATGTTTCTGTCAGTATAGTATATATTAGTAAAAATTTAGCAATCTAAATGTTAATAGGAAATTTGCTAAATACTGATTTTATAATTGTAAAATAGAATATCTTATAGAAAAATAGCATTTCTTATTCTGCTTTCCATCTTGCTTTTTCTTTATAGTATTTATTAATACTTCAGGTATTAAATGTTTGTGTGTTTTTGTTGTCCACCCTACCAAAATGTAAATTACTTGAGAGTAGAAACTGTTTTGTTCACTGCTTTATCCTTAGTACCTGGGCTTGTGCTTCATGCTTGGCACATCATAGGTAAATGTATATTGAACGAATAAACAGTTTTATGACAGCATTTTAATATCATGGGAAGATATTCTTAATATATTCTCATATATATGAATATATATTCTTATATATGCATATATAAATATAAAACATTTTAATTAATACATGTATATTATATGTAAGAATATATTGTATATTTTTTAATGTTCTTAATATATTAAAGAGAAAACAAAAGCTGTTTACAAAAACATGTGCTATATGGTCCCATTTGGGGATTTATTAAAAATTCTAAGACATATCCCTCCCCCCAAATTTTTTAAAACTCTAATAGGGGCCAGGCACAGTGGCCCACACCTGTATTTCCAGCACTTTGGAAGGCCGAGGCAGGTGGATCACTTGTGGTCAGGAGTTTGAGACCAGTCTGGCCAACATGGCGAAACCCCATCTCTACTAAAAATATAAAACTTAACCAGGCATGGTGGCAGGCACTCGTAATCCCAGTTACTTGGGAGGCTAAAGCAGGAGAATCGCTTGAACCTGGGAGGTGGAGGCTGCTGCAGTGAGCCAAGATTGTGCCACTGCACTCCAGCTTGGGCAACAGAGTGAGACTCTGTCTCAAAAAAACAAACAACAACAAAACACTAAAAACTCTAATATACCATGTATGGTGTAGGTAAAAGACAAAATGGAAAAGCATGTACTAGAAATTTGATAATGTTGTATAGTAGTTAAGAACTCACATTTCACAGTCCAACAACCTGGCTTTTCATTCCAAATATACCGCTTGCTTAGCTGTGTGGCTGTGAGCTAACAAACTTACTTCAGTTTTTCAAACTTCAGTTTTCACATTTGTGAAGTGGTGGGTGGTACCTTGTACCTGTTGTGAGGTTTAAATGAGATAATAAAAACTGTTTAGCATGGTGTATGGCACATAGCAAATGCTTCATAAATGGTAGTAGCCACTCTAGTAGCATCTTTATAATCATGAAATTATGGTAACTTTTGTTACCATAATTTAGCTTTTGTTTCCAAGTTTTCTACTGTTGGCAAATGTGACTTTTATAGTTAGAAAGTAAACTATTTTTTTAAGTTGGTAGCAAGAACCAGGGTGTAAAATGGGTTCAGGGAGAGAGGACAATTAAAAAAAGCATACTCTGTAATGCTGTGTGCTTGCTTCAGGTAGGTGGGTTTAGAATGTTAAAATATCACTTGCTGTTTACAACCCAGTCCTGGGAATAGGTAGGTGCCTAAACTGTTTTTTTTGCTTGTTTGTTTGTTTGTTTAAATATATGTTGTATTTGAGATTAAACACATGATTTTAGTAAGCATTTAATGGGCAAGTGACAATGGCAATAGATGAATCAAACCTGAGCCCTGTCCTCAGAATGTTCTTGGTTTAGTGGAAATGACAGAATAAGTATCTAAAAAATAAAGTGTCTCAGTTCCCTGATCCATACACATCACTCTCCCATTGTGACTGACTTCCTGTGCTGAACCCGAGGGAGAGGTCTTTACAGTACAGAGGTATGAGGAGGAAACTGGATCTCTTAGAGGATTCAAAAATAATCCACTCCTTCTTTTGGCTGGAGGAGAGAGGAGGAGTAACCATGTGGAAGGATCTCTGTCACAAGGGTACAAAGAAGTTTTTCTGTTCTTGCCTGGAGCTGTTTCTCTAGCTGTGGCAGCACTAACTGTCTGAACACTTGCCACATAGGTAATCATCAAGTGCAGACACTGAGGTTTCCAAACCTTGATGATATGAAGGTCAGTGGTCTCTATGGAGCCCACAGTTTAGTGGGATAGATAGACTGTGCTGTAGTGTTTAGCTCCCTTACCTTTAAAAAGTGACACTGTGAATTTATGCTTTTAGGGTAGAAATATGCAAGAAGAAAGATTCACCTGGTAGAACCTTGCTCAGGATGTTGCTGTCACCAGCACTGCAGGCGCACAAACCTTTATTGACTGCTCACCTTGTTTCAAGTCATATGTCCCATCTGCCAAAAGATGTCTCTGACATCTCTCGCTACGGCGTTCCCTCTGCATTCCTAAATTCACTTGTCATGTGACAAGCAGCCCCTGGTCTGCCTTGTATTTGGCTCTGGACATTTTGGAGTCCATCATACATGTCAAAAAATTGAGGCAAAAGTAGGTGTATTTTATAAATCAAATGCAAATGCCTACACTTAAAGGCACAATAGAGAATTTTACACCATATAAAGGCAGCTCTCAAATAGTCATTTAGTACTCCCGAGAATTCATGGAAAAGTTCCAAATGGGTCATAGAATATCAAGGCAAGATTCTTATTTGATTCAAATGCTTACTGATAGTAACAGGTTATGAATGTTTATACCATTTATAAATAACCTGTTTTTGAGGAGACATAATCAAGATGAGAGGTTATCTTGTTTATAAAAAGATAGGTTTTGGCCGGACACGGTGGCTCACATCTGTAATTCCAGCACCTCAGGAGGCTGAGGTTGCCAGATCACTTGAGCTCAGGAGTTTGAGACCAGCCTGGGCAACATGATGAAACCCTGTCTCTATTAAAAATACAAAAAACTAACAGGGCATGGTGGCGCACACCTGTAATCCCAGCTACTGGGGAGGCTGAGGCATGAGAATCACTTGAACCTGGGAGGCGGAGGTTGCAGTTAGCTGGCATCGTGCCACTGCACTCCAGCCTGTGCAACAGAGCAAGACCTTGCCTCAAAAAAAAAAAAGATAGGTTTTTTAAATACTCCTTTCTTTTTAGGATAATAGTAATTTGTACAAATGGAAAAAATTTAATTCCACACAGAAAGGTATAAAATAAAAAGCAAGCTGTTCTTTATTCCATCCTATGACTGCTGTGCCCTCTTCTCAAAGACCTAACTTATTTCTTGTTATACTTCCAAAAGTAGAATTTTGCTAATATCACATATATATACACACACATATATAACATGTGCATTTTGGAGTCCTTCATACATGTCAAAAAATTGAAGTAAAAATAGGCGTATTTTATAAATAATATGCAAATGCTCACATTTAAAGGCACAAAAGATAATTTTATACCATAGAAGGCAATTCTCTATCTATGTATAAGGTGAATGTTATACTCTGCTAGTAGTTCAGTATATATGCCTGTTGATAATCATAGTCATTTTTCCAAATGCAATTATTGTTTCTAATATTTGTTTTAATTTTATTATACTTGTGAAATAATATTGTGGATAATATTTTAAATGTGAATAATTTTTTAAAATGGAGATAGGTGTGAGGTGTAATCATTTTCACATTTTCCTTTCAGTGGTACTGAGACTTTTCAGGAGATCCTAAGATTTTAAGCTCTCCCTGTTGTATGTTACGATTCACTTAAGTTCTGTTTTCCTTGTCTGTTTTCTTGTAGAATCTTTAGATGACTTGACTAATCTGGTGGTAAAGTTATTTTCTGAAGTAGAGAACAAAAGTGTCCCACTGCCAGAATTTCCTGAACACCCTTTCCAAGAAGAACATCTTAAAGTAAGTGCATAAATTTTGGTATTTTGTGTTCTTAATTTGTGGACATAATATATACCTAGTTTACCGTAGACCAGGTGAAAATTTTTGGAGATTTCATTATTTATGTTTTTTTTTTTTTTTGAAACAGAGTTTTGCATTGTCACCCAGGCTGGAGTGCAGTGGTGCGATCATGGCTCACTGAAGCCTTAACCTCCCTGGCTCAGTTGATCCTCCCACCTCAGCCTTCTGAGTAGTTGGGACTACAAGCACACACTGCCACACCTGGCTAATTTTTGTATTTTTAATGGAGACAGGGTTTCACCGTGTTGCCTTGACTGATCTTGAACTCCTGATCTCAAGTGACCCACCTGTCTCAGCCTCCCAAAATGCTGGAATTACAGGCATGAGCCACTGCACCCAGCCCCTATGTAGTTTTTTTGTTTGTTTGTTTCTGTTTTTGTTTTTTTTGACAAGGAGTTACGCTCTGTTGCCCAGGCTGGAGTGCAGCGGTACGATCTTGGCTCCCTGCAACCTCTGCTTCCCAGGTTCAAGCAATTCTTCTGCCTCAGCCCCCTGAGTAGCTGAAACTATAGGTGCATGCCACCGTGCCCGGCTAATTTTTGTATTTTTAATAGAGATGGGGTTTCACCATGTTGGCCAGGCTGAGGTCGAACTCCTGACCTCAGGTGATCTGTCTCCCTTGGCCTCCCAAAGTGCAGGGATTATAGGTGTGAGCCACCGCACCCAGCCCCCATGTGGTTTTAAATATTTGTCAGGATAATAAAATCAATCTCACATTTATTAGGATCATGAATCACCAAAAACATATCAATATATTCTGGTCTTTACATGCTAAAAGTAGTTTTGGTAGCTGTAGTCTTAATAACTGTTGAAGCTGTTACCCTGTACCTGAAGATAAGCATTCAAAACCATTAATATTTAGCTGCATGGTTCAGGGGGTCAAACATGGACTATGTACCGACTGTAATGAAATTCCACTAGGAGAGTGCTGAGTCATTTATTTGTGGTCAGTGTATCATTTTCTGTGGCAATTGATTTGCTCTTAAATTTGGTATTCTTCCATGAAAATCGTTCTTCATAGTTTAGAAATATTTTCTTCAGTAGGAGTTGTATATAGCTAATCTCTGTGATTTGTTTTCTCCAGCAACTTTACAAAATAGTTCCCATTAAAGATATTAGGAATCTCTATGTGACATTTCCCATACCTGACCTTCAGAAATACTACAAATCAAATCCTGGTCATTATCTTGGTCATCTCATTGGGCATGAAGGTCCTGGAAGTCTGTTATCAGAACTTAAATCAAAGGGTAAGTCTCCTGGGCAGCAGCTTCTGAGTGTCCACCACATCTTTTCACTCTGGCTCTCATTTTCTCCTGAATATTGTCCTGTGAATGAACATTCTTAGATGTGACCATTTTGGGTTAGTGAGTGAGATGGTGGTTGTTGGCATGCTGTTGTCTTTTTTTTTTTTTTTTTTTTCTTTTTTAGATAGAGATGGGGTTTCACCATTTTGCCCAGGCTAGTCTCAAACTCCTGGTCTCAAGCTTGGCCTCCCAAAGTGCTGGGATTACAGACATGAGCCACCGCGCCCAGCCAGTAGTCTACTCTTGACTGGGAATTGATGTGAGGAATCTTCAGGAAAGCCCCCACTTCTGCACCATCTGAAACTGCTTTTCTGAACTGATTTTTTTTCCTCCATCTTTTTTGCAAGAGGTTCATTCTCATGTCTTAGGAATATACAATATGAATTTTAAAAATTTTTCTTAGCTTCAAAGAAGCCACATATGCAATCAATCATGTTGATTTCCTTTGAATGTTGCAGGCTGGGTTAATACTCTTGTTGGTGGGCAGAAGGAAGGAGCCCGAGGTTTTATGTTTTTTATCATTAATGTGGACTTGACCGAGGAAGGATTATGTAAGTATTGATTCACCTTTTTACTTTTGAATGAAAATTTACTTTCTATGATGTTTTTTAACTTCTTGCTGTGGATCTGTTTTATGTTGAAAGCTATAACACTTTAATTCATACAACTTATCCATTGTATTTTTCATATGTAACTTGGCCTTTGTTTCATGGATGATTCTTCCCCCCTTAACAACTGATCATTATGTTGCACTTGTTAAATGTGGACTTGGCTTTTTATTTGCTCGTTTACTGCCCCAACACCCTTTCTGTCACATATCCCTGAGCCCAGAGGGCCATGTGTGTGGGACACCTAAAACCAGTCTCAGGGAGGTGAGGACTGCATTTTCTAAGAGGGACCATCTTCCACTTACCTGACTTTACCTTAGGACTGAGCTCACTGCTTTGAAGGATTCAAGGACTGAATGGTTTTTAAGTGTGCCCCTTTTTTCCAGTACATGTTGAAGATATAATTTTGCACATGTTTCAATACATTCAGAAGTTACGTGCAGAAGGACCTCAAGAATGGGTTTTCCAAGAGTGCAAGGTACTTTTGTTTCACCAAAACTTTTCTTAAGGAATCTATTTTTCAAGAACAAATACATGTGAATTAATTTAAATTTAAGGCCCAGTTAAACTTTTAAAGTTTTTTTCCTAATTGAACTCTAAAATTTTGCAATGTATAATAGTATTAGTTAAGGCTTAGTTGTACTAGTCTGATTTGCTACTTGGGGCACAACTAAGGGGAAAGGCATCATGTAGCCCTTTTTAGGATGGAAAAGAGAAGAAATCAAATGCTTTTCCATCGCTCAGAAGAAAATCAGCAGTTTCTTGAGCTAGAATCTGTCAGGGATTATGTTACTCCCTGCCTAAAGCTGCATGAGCTCTGTCATTTTCAGATCTTTAAATCTGTAGCAAACTCTCAAAGAAGTAATGAATTGTTTATGTATGATTGTGTTATTAAAAGTGATTTTATTATTGTATGTATGGGAAGAGCCCGGCTTTTTTTTTTTTTTTTTTTTTTTTTTGCATAAAACAAATGGTGTTTGTCTTTCAAATTTTTAAAAGCCTTTTTAAAATGGGTTTTTAAAAATATGTGCTTTAAAGCCTATCGAGATTCTCAAATGTATTTTAATATGAGAAACATCCTTTTTAACTAGATAAAAGTTTAAAGATATAATTTCTGCTTCCAAAAATTATGACAATAACTCCTAATCTGAGTGCTGTTCTCTGAATGAGTCACCAAAATCATCTATGGTTGAATTGTTGGATCTCACAAGGTTCTTTCACACAGTTTTTCTAAATTCTTTGGCTACTAGTTTCAACAACTTGGGCTATAGAGCCATATCCTGTATTTGTTATTTTCATTGAAAATTGTTTACCTATTTTGTTTTTGGTTTTAAGCCTAGGTTGATGGATTAAATTTTATACACATTAAGAAATTTTTTAAATACCCTATACATTTCTAAATCAAGCATAGCCATTTTTTCAGAAAGTGTGATAAAGTATTTATGGAGTATTTATGGAGTAGCAAGCTTATAGTGCAAGCCAAACACTTAAAAAAAAAAATGTTTCTGAATAAGGGTGGACATATCTAATTGGATTAATTTTCTATTTTAGGACTTGAATGCTGTTGCTTTTAGGTTTAAAGACAAAGAGAGGCCACGGGGCTATACATCTAAGATTGCAGGAATATTGCATGTAAGTTTGTTATTTTACTGTATACATTGCTGTGTAGAGTATTTCAGCAATCTTGTATATATTATTTTCAGTAATAAGTGAATTATTGAA
Source organism: Macaca fascicularis (assembly GCF_037993035.2). Classification (NCBI taxonomy): domain Eukaryota; kingdom Metazoa; phylum Chordata; class Mammalia; order Primates; family Cercopithecidae; genus Macaca; species Macaca fascicularis. Next base: position 101,288,331 of record NC_088383.1, on the reverse strand, counting down.
GCTGAGGTATAAAACTTTAAACTTTGTAGCAACAGGGCAAATGTTGATGTCAGGATATGTTTAAAATCTTAATTTTCATCCTGAAATTTATTTTCTGTAATATTTTTGTTAAATACGCATTTTGCTTATTGACTTTAAATATATTTCAGTTCTGCAGCATGTCAAGTGCTACTTATGTGAAAGCTATTGATTGTTTACTTTTTTTTAATTTCCATTGCTACCATCCTAGTCTGAGCTATCATGATTTCTTGCTTGGGCTACCATGATAGTCTTTTACCTGGGATCCCTATTTTCCTCTTGGTCCCCATTGTAGTTTATTTTTCCAGCCTCGTGATCTTTTGAAAACTAAAATCTGAATGTTTCACTCCTCTGTTTAAATTCCTTCAGTGGTTTCCCAACAGAGTTGGCATAAAATGCAAAATTTTCCTTGGCCTACAAAGTGATGTGGTCCCAGCCTATCTGGCCATCTTCTATACCACTGTCCAGCCCATCTCTCCCATTTGCATTCCACTCCAACTGTACTGGCTCTCTAATTTTCAGACATTAAGTTTATTCCTCCCCCATTGCTATTTTCTCTACATGAAACACTTTTCTATCTGATCTTTGCCTGGCTAGATTCTTATCATTTGAGTCTCCCCTCAGATTTCTTCTCCTCAGACCTTCTCTGACTTCCCAATCTAAAATAATGCCCCTCCCCCTTTTGTATTGTTTTCATAGCACCTCTCACTAAAATTACAATATTTGTTTATTGTCTGCCTCCCTCCCAATTACAATGTCTGTGCACTTCTTGGAGGACAAAGGATTTCATGTGTCTTACCTACTGTTTTATCCATAGTGTGTGGAACAGTGCCTGGCACAGAGTAGATGTTCATTAAATATTTATTGGATGAATGAATCAGTCAGTGTGGAAGCTGCTCTTACCAATATTGGAAGTTGCTCTTACCAAAAAGCATCTTCTGCATTGTTTTTCTACACTGGTCAAAAATATAAGCCATTTTTTTCCCACAACAGTTTCCCAAATGTTTGTCTAGTATGTTTCATAGAAATTTAGGAAATTCTGTTCATAAAAATGTGTGTACTTTATATTTAAAAATGCTGTAGGTGTCAGCATTTTATTACCGAATTTTCTTCATTAACAAGTACTCAATTTTTGACCAGAAATATTCATGGTTTTCCGTGAAAGAAATGTGATTTTGCTCTCTATAATGGAAGTATGTTTGGAGATTAACAGTATATTTGGCAGAATCATCAAACAATATGAAACTGCTTAACAATGTGGTAGGAAAGAGAAAACGATTTAGGGCCACAGAAAATTTTTCCAATGGAGTAAAATTTAATTGAAGGGAGAAAGGGTGTACAGTAATGAATTTAATGTGTTACATATCTGCTTTAATAAACTATGTAGTAGCTATGTGTATTTATTTATATTTTCCTTTTTAAAAGTATTATCCCCTAGAAGAAGTACTCACAGCGGAATATTTACTGGAAGAATTTAGACCTGACTTAATAGAGATGGTTCTCGATAAACTCAGACCAGAAAATGTCCGGTGAGTCACCATACAGATTTTACTATTATACACTAAAGTTTCAATAGTGATTAGAATCTGAAAAAATTTGAAATTTTGAATAAAATGCTTTTAAACATTTTATCAAGCATGATTATAAAAGTAGAGAATAGGCCGGGCGCGGTGGCTCAAGCCTGTAATCCCAGCACTTTGGGAGGCCGAGACGGGCGGATCACGAGGCCAGGAGATCGAGAGACGATCCCGGCTAACACGGTGAAACCCCGTCTCTACTAAAAAATACAAAAAAACTAGCCGGGCGAGGTGGCGGTCGCCTGTAGTCCCAGCTACTCGGGAGGCTGAGGCAGGAGAACGGCGTAAACCCGGGAGGCGGAGCTTGCAGTGAGCTGAGATCCGGCCACTGCACTCCAGCCTGGGTGACAGAGCAAGACTCCATCTCAAAAAAAAAAAAAAAAAAAAAGTAGAGAATAGTATAATGAAGCAACACCAAGCTTCAACCACTGATACATGGCCAGTCTTTTTTATCCATCCCTCTTCAGTCATCCTCCTTCCACCCTAGATTATTTTGAGGCAATATTTCCAAAAGATGAGGACATTTTAAAAAACAAATATAATTTTATTATCATAAATAAAATAGAATAATAACCTGTCTTAACCTGACTTTATTCTAACTCAAACTGCCAAAGTATCAGCCCACCTATCTGGCTCATATAAGCAAGTGAAGACACCCTCTTTTACTTAAGGCACAGTAAAGATTACAATCTCAGAATCCTCCTGATTGACCAGTGGTTAACCACGAAATCAAAAGTCCAAACTCTTATAGCAGCAGAGATATTCTTGCTAGAGGAAAGTAGTCCCTAAAGTGCCTGTGAGCCACCACATGATATTCCTCCCTTAAAACTGAATTTCATATATGTTTTCTAAAGTCAAATGATGGAATATAATTGAATGATACGTTTTACATTTTTAATTTTTCTCCTCTGTTAGAGAAGTATTTTTGAAATTCTACTGGCAATTTGGTGATTAAGTAAATAAGTTTTGGCCGGGCGCGGTGGCTCACGCCAGCACTTTGGGAGGCCGAGGCGGGCGGATCACGAGGTCAGGAGATCCAGACCATCCTGTCTGACATGGTGAAACCCCGACTCTACTAAAAACACAAAAACAAAATAAGCCAGGAGTGGTGGCGGCGCCTGTGGTCCCAGCTACTGAGGCTGAGGCAGGAGAATGGCGGGAACCCGGGAGGCGGAGCTCGCAGTGAGCCGAGATCGCGCCACTCACTCCAGCCTGGGAGACAGGGCGAGACTCCGTATCCAAAAAAAAAAAAAAGTAAATAAGTTTTTTGGAACAGTTGTTTTATGAATAAGATCAACAATGTGATAGAACTTTTTGAAGAAAAAATCTTTTGGGGCTTGGCATGGTGGCTCCCACCTGTAATCCCAGCACTTTGGGTGGCCAGGGTGGGCGGATCACCTGAGGTCGGGAGTTCGAGACCAGCCTGACCAACATGGAGAAATTCCGTCTCTACTAAAAATACAAAATTCCCCAGGTGTGGTGGCATGCGTCTGTAATCCCAGCTACTCAGGAGGCTGTGGCAGGAGAACCGCTTGAACCCGGGAAGTGGAGGTTGCTGTGAGCCAATATCATGCCATTGCACTCCAGCCTAGGAGACAAGAGGGAAACTCCATCTCAAAAAAAAAAAAAATCCTTTTGACAGAACTGTACTGTCAGAGTCTTTTCCTAGTTACCATTGTTTTAACTTTTCCAGACATATTATCAAAGATTCATTAGCTATAATTGTATATATATGACTTGCACCATACTGTTTAGGTTGAGAACAATAATTAATGTCCTCTAATGTTCAGGTGGGCTTGGCCTATCTATTGTGACTCCTAGGTGGTTGGTGGAGTCGGGTGATTTTCTTCTAGGAAATACTATTAGCCAGATTTTACCTGACCTCATGCTAGGATTCAGCTAAATATTCTATTTTTTTGGGAAGCCAAGGCAGGAGGATCACTTAAGCCTAGGAGTTTAAGACCAGCCTGAGTAGCATAGTAAGACCCCATCTCTATTTTAAAAAGTTTTAGTGATTTTTTATATTATGATACAGTGTTTGGGTGAGTACAAATAATTAGCTTCAAGAACAATTTTTTATAGAGATAGGGTCTCACTGTATTGCCCAGGTGGATCTCAAACTCCTGGCCTCAAGCAATCCAGTTTAGCCCCCCAAAGTGCTGGGATTACAGCCGTGAGCCACATGCGCAGCCTATAATTTTCTTTTCTTTTTCTTACTGAGCCTAGAATTTTTAAATTGGAATAAGATACCATGGTTTTGAGGTTTAAAAAATATATTAAGTGTCAAAATTTAGAAATCTTTTTCAATGAAAATAGTGTGAAATTATTTAGAAATTAAATTTCCGGTTTGAGGTACCCAGTAGCTTACAATGTTTCCTATGCAGTTTCTTGCCAATATGTTAAGTTCCCATTCATTACTCAAAATTAATTACTCAAAAATTGATTATGATACAGAAAATCATACTAAAAAACTAGAAGAAGTTACCGACAGCTATGAATTCACTAGAGATTGGTTAGTTGATCATTCTGCCTTTAACAGCAAATGCTCTTTTTCAACTCTAGATAATTTACTGAGGAATTGAAAAATGAAGAAATCTTTCGTTTTCCATTCAATGAACAACAGATAAAGTTGTAGATTAAATATTTGTATAAGCTAATATGTTAAGTTATTCATGCCTGACATAGTCTAGTGGGGGATGGCGAGATATAGTTCACATAATTTAAATGGTTTAAAGTGATATATACACTGATACACAGGGTTGCGTATGTAGGAAATCCTAAGGAATCTACTTTCGCCTGCAAAAATCTAGAAATAATAAGTGAATTCAGCACAGTCACAGGTTGCAAGGTCAATATACAAAAATCAATTGCATATCTATATATAGCAACAAAAAAATAGAAAATTAAAAGAACTATTTACAATAGCAACAAAAGCATAATATTACTAGGAATGAGTTTAACCAAAGATAAGCAAGACTTCTACATAAAAAACTAAAAACAGTAGAAGAGAGCAAACAGTAGCCAAGAAAAATGAAAAAAGACTTAAATAAATGAAGAAGCATACTATATTCATACATTAGGAGACTTATTAATATGTTAGTTCTCTCCAATCTGATTCATAGACTCAGTGTAATCATAACCCAAATCCTGGTAGGCTGTTTTTCTTCTTTTGATTTATTTATTTAGAGACAGGGTCTTGCATTGTCACCAAGGCTGGACTCTAGTGGCGGGATCATAGCTCATTGCAGCCTTGACCTCTTGGGCTTAAGTGATCTTCCTGCATCAGCTTCCTGAGTAGCTGGGACTATGGGTGCAAGCCACTATACCTGTTTAATTTTTTTTTTTTTTTTTTTTTGAGATAGAGTTTCACTCTTATCACCCAGGCTGGAGTACAATGGTGCGATCTCGGCTTACTGCAACCCCGCCTCCCAGGTTCAAGCAATTCTCCTGCCTCAACCTCCTAAGTAGCTGGGATTACAGACACCCGCCACCACACCTGGCTAATTTATTTTAGTAGAGACGGGATTTCACCATATTGACCAGGCTGGTCTCGAACTCCTGACCTCAGGTGATCCGCCCACCTCAGCCTCCTAAAGTGCTGGGATTACAGGCATGAGCCACCGTTCCGGGCCTTTTTTCTTTTTTATTTTTTTTTTTTAGACGGAGTCTCGCTGTGTCGCCAGGCTGGAATGCAATGGCACAGTCTCGGCTCACTGCAACCTCTGCATCCTGGGATCAAGCGATTCTCCTGCACTCCCTAGTAGCTGTAACTACAGGCGCGTGCCACCATGCCCAGCCAATTTTTGTATTTTTAGTAGAGACGGGTTTCACCATGTTGGCCAGGATGGTCTTGATCTCTTGACCTGGTGATCTGCCTGCCTTGGCCTCCCAAAGTGCTGGGATTATAGACATGAGCCAACACACCCGGCTTTTTTGTTTGTTTGTTTAATACAGTCTTGCTCTGTTGCCCAGGCTGGAGTGCACTGGCGTGATCTTGGCTCACTGCAACCTCCTCCTCCTGGGTTCAAGCAATTCTCATGCCTGAGCCTCCCAAGTAGCTGGGATTACAGGCATATGCCACCAATGCCCAGCTAATTTTTAAATTTTTTTGTAGAGCAAGAGTCTCACTATGTTGCCCAGATTAGTCTCGAACTCCTGAGCTCAAATGATCCTCCCACCTCAGCTTCCCAAAGTGCTAGGATTACAGGCATGTGCCACTGCACCTGGCCTTTTTTATTTTTTTAATTTTTTTTATTTTTTTCTGAGATAGGGTCTCACTCTCGCCCAGGCTAGAGTACAGTGGTGCGATCTCAGCTCACTGCAACCTCTGCCTCCCAGGTTCAAGCGATTCTCTTGCCTCAGCCTCCCGAGTAGCTGAGATTACAGGTGTATGCCACCACGCCCGGCTAATTTTTGTATTTTCAGTAGAAATGGGGTTTCTCCATGTTGGTCAGGCTGGTCTCAAACTCATGACCTCAGGTGATCCGCCCACCTCGGCCTCCCAAACTGCTGGGATTACAGGCATGAGGGCATGAGCCACTGTACTTGGCTAGTCAGTTGATTTTATTTTTGACAAGAGCATCAACATAATTGAGAATGGAAAATCTTTTCAACAAATGGTGCTGTTCTACCAGCTGCATATCTATATGAAAAATGATGAAACTTGACCTTTACCTCATACTATTTATAAAATTTGAGATAGATCATAGACCTAAATATCAGCACTAAATCTATAAAACTTCCAGAAAAAATAGGAAAAAATCTTCAAAACCTTGAGATAGGCAAAGATTTCTTGGATAGAACATGAAAAGCAGTAACCACTGACAAAAACACATTGGCCGTGCACAGTGGTTCACGCCTGTAATGCCAGCATTTTGCAAGCATAGAGGGAGGATTGCTTGAGCGCAGGAATTTGAGACCAGCCTAGGCAACATGATGAAACCCCATCTCTAAAAAAAATATGCAAATTAGCAGGGTGTGGTGGTACATGCCTGTAGTCCCAGCTACTCAGGAGGCTGAGGTGGGAGGATTGCTTGAGCCCAGGAGGTGGAGGTTGCAGTGAGCCGTGATCATGCCACTGCACTCCAGCCTGGGCAACAGAGTGAGACCCTGCCTTAAAGAAGGCTGGGCGCGGTGGCTCATGCCTGTAATCCTAGCACTTTGGGAGACTGAAGTGGGTGGATCACCTGAGGTCAGGAGTTCAAGACCAGCCTGGCCAACATGGCGAAACCCCGTCTCTACCGTAATCCCAGCTACTTGGGAGGCTGAGGCAGGAGAATCACTTGAACCTGGGGGCCAGAGGTTGCAGTGAGCCAAGATCACGCCACTTTACTCCACCCTGGGCAAAAGAGTGAAACTCCATCTCCAAAAAAAAAAACACATACACACTGATAAAATGGACATCATCAATATTAAAAACTGCTCATTAAGTGATATATGCATTTACTTACATGATTGAAATACATGGAAGAAAAATACCCAGAACACACACTAATTTTTACTTTACTTGCCACACTAATTTTAATTTACTTGCCTCATTTAGGCAAATAAAACAGTTTAAATATTTGTATTTTCCTCAGTGTACTTATATATTCCGGGGGGAAAAAAATCAACCTAAATCTGGTTGAATTTTACAACCAATTCTACAAATAAAACCTTTTACCAACATGAGGAGGAAGAGCTGTAGATTTACTAATAGAACTTATTAGACAATCTGTTTTCCAGGTTCAAGCAATTATCTTGCCTCAGCCTCCCAGTAGCTAGGATAACACGCACCCGTCACCATGCCTGACTAATTTTTGTTTTTTGTTTTTTGAGATGGAGTTTCGCTCTCGTTGCCTAGGCTGGAGTACAATGGCGCGATCTCGGCTCACTGCACCTCCGCCTCCCGGGTTCAGACAATTCTCCTGCCTCAGCCTCCCAAGTAGCTGGGATTACAGGCTCCTGCCACCACGCCCAGCTAACTTTTTGTATTTTTAGCAGAGATGGGGTTTTGCTGTGTTGGCCAGGCTGGTCTTGAACTCCTGACCTCAGGCGATCCACCTGCCTCAGCCTCCCAAAGTGCTGGGATTGCAGGTGTGAGCCACCATGCCCAACCTGTATTTTTTTTTTTTTTTTTTTTTTTTTTTTTTTTAGTAGAGACAAGATTTCACCACGTTGGCCAGGCTGGTCTCAAACTCCTGACCTCAAGTGATCCACCCGCCCCGTCCTCCCAAAGTGCTGGGATTATAGGCATGAGCCACCATACCCAGCCTCACTAAACAATCTTTAAGATTCCTTCCAGTTACTAGTTTTGTGTGGTTTTGTCACCTACTACTAGTCATGAGATCTTGGATACATAATTTTTTTCCTTCAACGTTTATTGAATCACTTATGTGAAACCTCAGAGTTGACAGTCCTGAAAGGGGGACTTGTGAAAAGTTAACTTTATATAATGTCATGAATACTGGCTCTCATTTAATTTCCTTGAACCCTGTTCATCTGCAAAATGGGGATAGTGCTTTATATGATGTAAAATGTTTTAGCAAAGTCAAAAAGTGTTGTACAAACACAAGCTAATGCTATATTAAAGGTATACCATATAATAAGGTTGTGCTTTTTTTTTTTTTTTGGTAAGAAAAAACCATGATTTAAATTCTAATCCTTGCTGCTCTAGAGCCAGTAATTGACCCAGCAACACTTTGTAGGAGTGCATTTGCTGGAGCATATGTTTTACTTTTGAAATTGCATATTTCTAAATGTGATACCTTATGCAATTAGAGTTAAATACCTCTTTTTACTCTCACATTTAAAGAGAAAGCACTTTTCCTCTACAGGATTGGTCTCTGTGACTGTTACAATTGTAACTGCAGTAGGTCAGTGATACATGGTGCAAAACAACCTGGGATAATACTGCCAACTGCCAGGCCAGACTAGGGTGGCTCAAGGGTAAGATTACCTTCTTTAATACCCACTGAGACAAGTTTAACATTGCAACCAGGTAGGGAAATAAACAGGACACTCTTAAGAATAAAAGGAACCTTAGAGGCCATTTAATCCAACTCCTGTTAGGTATACACTTGGCCCTCCATATCTGCAGGAGATTGGTTCCAAGACTCCCATGGATATCAAAATCCAAGGTGCTCAAGTCCCTTATGTAAAATGGTACAGTATGGTACTGTGTATCTGTTCTGTAGTATCCCAGCTAAGTAGTTACCAGCTTCAGTTTAACTTCTTCCAAGGATGGGAAACTCATAATATTAAGGTAGCCAGTTTCATTTTTGCCAGTCCTAATTGTTAGAAAATTATTTTGAATTTTGAGACTTGATGACTTGTTCAAAGGTGTTTACCTATTATTACTCTATGATCATTGTCACCCAGCTCCCCTGATCCTATCATTTGGTGCCTGTTTTTCCATATTAAATCTACAAAAACAGCTATAGAGTCTTTGTCATGTGCCTTCCTTTAGTCATAAATAATTCCATTTATTTGGGAGAAGTTATTCTTGATTAATCCATGAAAGTCCTAGTGGTAACAACGGACTTCTTGTCTAAATGTTTGGCAGTCTGACAGTTACCTGTAGAATATTGTCAGGGATCAATGCCTAATTTACTGGCTTCTGGTGTTCAGACTTCACTCCTTTTTTCTTTTTGAAAGTTACAGCATTTGCCCATCTCCATCTCTAGTTTTCTGCCTCATCTCGTGTTCTCCAGCATTTCTAAAAGATGATGGACAATGATTCTGTTAGGATTTGGTAGTGGCATAAGCATTAGAAATTGTGACTCATCTGTATTTGGAGATGTGATTTCTCTTTTTTAATTTTCATTTTTTTTGAGACAGAGTCTTGCTGTGTTGCCCGGGCTGGAGTGCAGTGGCACAATCTTGGCTCACTGCAACCTCTTCCTCCTGGGTTCAAAGGATTCTCCTGCCTCAGCCTCCCGAGTAGCTGGCATTACAGGCACCCACTACCACACCCAGCTAATTTTTGTATTTTTAGTGGAGATGGGGTTTTACCATATTGGCCAGACTGGTCTTGAACTCCTGAACTCAAGTGATCCACCGGCCTCGGCCTCCCAAATTGTTGAGATTACAGGCGTGAGCCACCACACCTGGCCAGAGAAGTGATTTCATACTTGGCTCATTCACCTATCTTCAACTCCTTTTTTCTGTGTTTGGTCCACCTTTACAGTTAAAAGACCCATGTTTCTTTCAAAGACAAGGTAAATAAGAGAGGGGAGTAGTCCTGCCATCTGTTAACATGAGATTAACTGATTACATTTTGCTATAGGTCATGTGTCCTATTAAATTATGAGTTTCTTCTAAATAGGAACTGTATTTTGTCTTTCCCAGAATTTGACCTGGTAAGAACTCAAAAGTTGACTGAATTTTCTCAACTTTAAGCCTTATCTTTCTTGACTTTTTTCTTACTTTAAGAAACACTTTAGTCCAGGCGTGGTGGCTCACGCCTGTAATCCCAGCACTTTGGGAGGCTGAGGCAGGTGGATTACCTGAGTTTGGGTGTTTGAGACCAGCCTGACCAACATGGTGAAACCCCATCTCTACTAAAAATACAAAAATTAGGCCAGGCGCGGTGGCTCAAGCCTGTAATCCCAGCACTTTGGGAGGCCGAGACGGGCGGATCACGAGGTCAGGAGATCGAGACTAGCCTGGCTAACACGGTGAAACCCCGTCTCTACTAAAAAAATACAAAAAGCTAGCCGGGCGAGGTGGCAGGCGCCTGTAGTCCCAGCTACTGGGGAGGCTGAGGCAGGAGAATGGCGTAGACCCGGGAGGCGGAGCTTGCAGTGAGCTGAGATCCGGCCACTGCACTCCAGCCTGGGCGACAGAGCGAGACTCCGTCTCAAAAAAAAAAAGAAAAAAAAAAAATACAAAAATTAGTCGGGCATGGTGGCAGGCACCTGTAATCCCAGCTACTCAGAAGGCTGAGGCATGGAAATCGCTTGAACCCAGGGGGTGGAGGTTGCAGTGAGCCAAGATCATGCCACTGCACTCCAGTCTGGGGGATAGAGCGAGACTCTTTCTCCCCAAAAAAAAAAAAACAACACACACACACTTTTAAAAAAATGGTTTTTAGCATTTTTCACGAGCCTCATCACTATTTAAGTATGATTTTTGAGTCTCATCAATAGATATTTTTTTTCCAACCTTCTGTCTTCTCTGTGTATCCTTTAAAAATCTAATTTGATATCATGATAGTATAGAATTTTACTAGTGGAAGGAGAGAGTTCATCTAATTTGAATCCTTATTTAAAAATTAATGAGGCCGGGTGTGGTGGCTCACGCCTGTAGTCCCAGCACTTTAGGAGGCCAAGGTGGGTGGATCACCAGTTCAAGACCAGCCTGGCCAACATGGCGAAACCCCGTCTCTATTAAAAATACAAAAGGCCGGGCGCAGTGGCTCATGCCTCTAATCCCAGCACTTTGGGAGGCCGAGGTGGGCAGATCATGAGGTCAGGAGTTTGAGACTAGCCTGGCTAACATAGTGAAACCCTGTCTCTGCTAAAAATACAAAAATTAGCCAGGCATGGTGGTATGTGCCTGTAGTCTCAGCTACTCAGGAGGCTGAAGCAGGAGAATGCTTGACAAACCCAGGAGGCGGAGGTTGTGGTGAGCCAAGATCACGCCACTGTACTCCAGCCTGGGCAACAGAATGAGACTCCGTCTCAAAAAAAAAAAATATTAAAAATTAATGATACTGAGGTTTAGAGAGGCTAAATGGCTTGTGCCTAACTTAGATCTGTAATTTTGGCAAGATTTCAAAGAAAGTGATTCAGAGTATCTGCCAGAATCCCAGTTTCTTATTGCCAGGTCTGTGCCCTTTCCACTAATTCTGTTTGAATTAATCACAATTACCTATGAAGCCTCTTCTCATTCTTTGGATATCTTTTCCCTTTTCTTTGTCAGGGATCATTTGTAAAAATCTCAAGAGAATTTATTATTTGGGAACCATATTGCCTTTTAATGTCTGTAGTCAGGAGACCTTTTGTTTCCAGGTGAGTTCCATCCAGCTTCGACAGCTGCATTCCCTCCAAACATTTTTAAATGTACTTGAAGTCAACAGCATTCATTCTAGCCCACTGCTTCCTTTTCTTGCTGTTGTAAGTTTTAGTATGAAAAGGTTGTGTTTTCTCATGTTTCATTTTTAAATTTCTTTCTTTTTCTTTAATTAGAGACAGAGTCTCACTGTATTGCCCAGGCTTGCCTTGAACTCCTGGGCTCAAGTGACCCACCAGCCTTGGCCTCCCAAAGTGTTGGGATTACAGACTTGAGCCACCATGCCTGGCCTTTTTTCTCATTTCTAAGGATCACATCATTACCATATTGGCAGCCTTTTCTTCCCCCACACTCTAGCCACATTAAAAAAAAAACTGGGCTGGGCATGGTGGCTCACACCTGTAACCCTAGCACTCTGGGAGGCCAAGGCGGGAGGATTGTTTGAGCTCAGGAGTTTGAGACCAGTCTGGGCAACATGGTGAGACCTCATTTCTACCAAAAAAAAAAAAAAAAAATTAGCTGGATATGGTGGTATATGCCTATAGTCCCAGCTACTTGAGAGACTGAGGCAGGAGGATCACCTGAGCCCAGGAGTTCAAGGCTGCAGTGAGGTATGATCACACCACTGTACGAGATCCCGTCTCAAAAGAAACCCTATTTTTCGTATAATTAGATTTTCAGCAGATGGTCTAAAGTGCTCCAATATTTGTACTAGTTTTTCTCAACTGTCTGCGGTTGTGTATACCATAGGTATCTGTACTTCAATTATTGTTTTTCTCCTAATTCAAGTGCTCTTCCCTGTACTTTCACACTCTGGTTCATAGGTGTCTATATGGGTTTGATGTGTGTATACTCTGTCTCTACCATTATTTTCTTCCCTGTCTCTATTTATTACATCATACATTCCCTTTCATTGTATATTTCAATCTTGAATTCCTTAATGATATACTAACTGTTGGTCTGAAAGTATCTCTTTTTGTTAGTCTGGTATTTGATCTGTGCCTAGTCTGAGGAACTGTGCTTGTCTATTTCCTTATAATAACATTTCACATGTTACCCGTACACCTCACTTTGGTATATAGCTATCCAAATCCCTAAAGACTGTACTTGATGGGTCTGCCTTTTTCCCCTCCTTTTTTTAACCTGAGCATTACTGCACAGCCTTCAGTGTCTGCTTTCTGTGTCAGATAGTCATCCTCCAGAGCATCTGGCTTGGCAGCTTGTTTACTTTCTCAGAACTGAGTTTAAGGTTTTCTTGTTTCAGAGGGCAAGTCCACTCCAGCCTGGGTGTCAAAGTGAGACCCTGTCTCTAAAAAAAAAAGAAATCAAGTGTTTCATGGAAGAGTAGATGAGAAGACCATCTACCAGATTCTTCTACTTAATGTGTTTTTTAAAAGTCTCCTTGAGAATCAATCCATTCATTCTCTGAGAATCAACAAGCCCGAGCTCCTAGGCCTGAGTCTGCATAGGCTCTATCATGTATTGAATGCCCTTAAGAGATACCATACACTCTTCATACAGCTATATGATTTCTGTGAACTCTACACATACAACTCAAAAGGGATTCTTGAACTACCAACGTGCATCACTTCCTTCTGGATGCAATAATAGAACTCTTTGATCTGTCAAACCGTATGATTCCTCTGTATCTTTCTGTGGAACATATTTCTTATTTAGCATGTTTTCTAGAACTGGTAGTGGTTAGTGGCAGATAGGCCAGATCAGAAACACCTACAGCTGGAGGATTAGTCAGTCATACTGACAGGTGAGTCAGCTTGCTTTAGGATATCTACCAAAAAGCAGATAACAAGACCAAGTCCAGTCAGCCAGGTAGAGTATTTTATCTAGAATGTATAAAAAATAGATGGGGCCTGGCGCGGTGGCTCAAACCTGTAATCCCAGCACTTTGGGAGGCCGAGACGGGCGGATCACGAGGTCAGGAGATCGAGACCATCCTGGCTAACACGGTGAAACCCTGTCTCTACTAAAAAATACAAAAAAAAAAACACAAAAACTAGCCGGGCAAGGTGGCAGGTGCCTGTAGTCCCAGCTACTCGGGAGGCTGAGGCAGGAGAATGGCGTAAACCTGGGAGGTGGAGCTTGCAGTGAGCTGAGATCCGGCCACTGCACTCCAGCCCGGGCGACAGAGCGAGACTCCGTCTCAAACAAACAAACAAAAAAAATAGATGGTAGTTCACACTACTAGCGTTGAAGTTGGGGAGGTTCTACAAGGGGCAGGTATTTGGAACAGAGACTGGGATTCTCAAAATGGATGAGTATCATCAGAGGGGAGTTTCGATTGCAAGTACTAGGCTTTCAGCTGTGAGGCCAACATTCAGAGGCTAGAATCAAACCTCTAGGGGGATAGGTGAGAACAAGCAGGAACAGATATGGACCTAGTTATTTGAATTGGGAATTGGGACTTAAGGGAGAAGTGGAACCAATAGCAGGACTGACTTTACACCAAGTTGCCCAAGCTAATTGGCTAGAATTCCTTGACCCATAAGATTCAAAATAGGACTGGTCCCAGCCTGTGGTTGAGTCCACTGGTGGGGGTGTAATGATTCCAACTTCAATGATTAAAAGGCGGTAGAGGCAGAGTGTCCCTGATAGTGCTTTACAGGGATGGCTTAGAGTTCTACTGGTTCTGAACTTCTTTTGCTCCTCTAGTCTTGTCATTTTTTGTTCACTTATCTTTTGACATCATTTTATCTCTGCCTTCCCTCCTTGAACACTTTTTTTTTTCTTTTCTTTTTTTGCTTGAGACAGTCTCACTGTCGCCCAGGCTGGAGTGTAGTGGGCAGTCTCGGCTCACTGCAAGCTCCGCCTCCCGGGTTCCCGCCATTCTCCTGCCTCAGCCTCCCAAGTAGCTGGGACTACAGGCGCCCACCACCGTGCCTGGCTAATTTTTTGTATTTTTAGCAGAGATGGGATTTCACCATGTTAGCCAGGATGGTCTCATCTCCTGACCTCGTGATCCGCCTGCCTTGGCCTCTGAAAATGCTGGGATTACAGGCGTGAGCCACCATGCCTGTCCTTGAACACTTTTTTCCGTCTGACTTCTCTTCTGGGCTGTTTCTACTGTCGCATCAAAAAAAGCTTTTAGGCTGGCTCACACCTGTAATCCCATTACTTTGGGAGGCTGAGGCAGGCAGATCACCTGAGGTCAGGAGTTCAAGACCAGCCTGGCCAATATGGTGAAACCCCATCTCTACTAACAATACAAAAATTAGCTGGGCATGGTGGCGGGCACCTGTAATCCCAGCTACTTGGGAGGCTGAGGCCGGAAAATTGCTTGAACCCGGGAGGCGGAGGTTGCAGTGAGCTAAGATCACACCATTGCACTCCAGCCTGGGTGGCAAGAGCAAAACTCCGACTCAAAAAAAAAAAAAAAAAAATTAACCAGGCATGGTGGCAGACGCCTGTAATCCCAGCTACTTGGGAGGCTGAGACAGGAGAATTCTTGAACCCAGGAGGCAGAGGTTACCGTAGTAGACATTTTTTGGTCTTGTCCCTTTCTCCCCTAGTAGCAGGAAGGCCTGTGTATTTGTAGTAGATATATTTGATGCCAGTCTCTGGCAGGAAAAAAACATAGAGCAGAAATGTAGCAAGCAATAATAAAAGTTTCTTGGGTATGTGTGTCACATTTTTAAAATATCTGGATGAGCCAACAGGTTTTGTTAGTCATTCCTGTTATCATTCCTGTTAATTCTGCACCTGAGATATTCCTAGGAAGGAGTACTTTTTTGCCTTTTTTTTTTTTTCCCCAAGAGAAAAGGTTTTGATTTGTCACCCAGGCAGGAGTGCAGTGGTGTGATTCTAGCCTACTGCAGCCTCAAACTCCTGGGCTCAAGCAATCCTCCCACCTCAGATTCCCAAGAAGTTGGGACTACAGGTGCGTGCCACCCCACCTGGTTAATTATTAAAATGTTTTGTAGAGACAGGTCCCACTATTTTGCCCAGGTTGCTCTTGAACTCCTGGGCTCAAGCGATCTTCCTGCCTCAACCTCCTAAAGTGCTGGGATATCAGGTATGAGCCACCACATCCACAATTTCTTTGCTTTTTTTAAGGACTGTTTTTTAACTGACCTTGTTATATTTTTTCCCCCAGCTACTCTTCTTTTTAAATTTTAGTCAGTAGCAACCTAGAGGAATCTCTCCTGTGAGCAGTTTTTCACACTGAAAATAATGGACTATAACTAAAGGATAACAGGGACTATGATCAGAAACCTCTATTCTTATATTGCTTGTTTGGACTAAGCCTTACAGGATTTGCTGGGTCTTAAGAGGCCCAGCACGTTCTTGGATATTATTTATATTGTCCTTAATCAGGTTCTTTAAATTTATATATACAGTGTGAGTTTACAGGGTTTTTTTGTTTGTTTTTTCTATCTCTAGGGTTGCAATAGTTTCTAAATCTTTTGAAGGAAAAACTGATCGCACAGAAGAGTGGTATGGAACCCAGTACAAACAAGAAGCTATACCAGATGAAGTCATCAAGGTAGGGTTAGCTCATCTGTGAATAAGCCTGTGAGGAATCAGAAGGACATTGCTTCCTAGATCCACCAACTAAGACCGCAGAGTGTGGAAGACTGATGACCTAGTGTTGTCTGTACCATCCTAAGAGAAATCAATAAGTAGATAAGGAGCTGGAGTTTAGCCTTTTCATGAAGACATGATACCCTAGCCACTTTCTCATGTGTCTATCAAACCACCAGGGTTGTGCCTCATGCCATAAAAGGTAACTGAAGTGCAGGGTACACAGGCACAGGCAGCAGAAAGGCAAGAAGAGATGGAAGTAGGAAGCATGAGAGACCAATGCAAGGGCTCCAAGGAGCTCACAGTCTTGCTGTGAACACAGGCTGAGAAGGAGGCTCTAGGATTCATACCATGTTCACTTCAGGAGATGCTATGTTTTATGCCTCATGTTATAGCACCGTTCTTTTTGTCAACATAGGGGAATTATGATTTTCAGAACAGGTATGTTAAGACAATATTTTGTCCCATTCATCAGTAGTCAGGATTTTGCTTGTGAATGTTACCTACTTATCTAGTACTTTTTCTTTCTTTCTCTTTTGATTCTCATTGGCTATGTGCCTTTGAGATTGGCTCCATTATTCCTGGGAAAAGACCAGAAAACTTTACTGACTAGATTCTAGCTAAACTCGAGTAATGGACATTTTAAAAATGTACCTGTGTAATGACATACAAAAAAGGAATTAGTTTAAGAAAGAAAATCATCACTGATACTTCACAGCTCTCTGACATATTCATAATACAGAAGGAGATCATTGAAGCCCCCCAGTGTGTGAAAATGTCCATCTCTCTAAACTGTGAGGAAAGCTGATCTTCCATGAATTAGTGCTGGGTCTGAAATAGTCCTAAAACAAGAAAGAATCCCCATGTTCACCAGATTCTGACCAGAATAAACCTGCCCTGAATGGGCTTTTTTTTTTTTTTTTTTTGAGATGGAGTCTTGCTCTGTCACCAGGCTGAAGTACAGTGGCACAATCTCAGCTCACTGTAATCTCTGCCTCCCGGGTTCAAGCGATTCTCCTACCTCAGCCTCCCAAGTAGCTGGGACTATAGGCGCATGCCACCACGCCCAGCTAATTTTTGTATTTTTAGTAGAGACAGGGTTTTACCGTGTTGGCTAGGATGGTCTCAATCTCTTGACCTTGTGATCCTCCCACCTCAGCCTCCCAAAGTGCTGGGATTACAGGCGTGAGCCACCATGGCTGGCTGGGAATTTTTTAAGAACACATCTCTCTGGGAACTCAGTAGTGAAATTACTTATTAAGTGTTTCCTAGTCCCTACTATTCAGCTGTTCTGGAAACCTAAGATACCACTTAGGAAATATGGCCAACTTGCCCAGTGCGGAAAGACACAAACACAGGAGCTAAGATAGAACCGTAAAATCTGTAAGGCTGTGCCACACCAGCTAGAGATCAAATTACTGAATCCAGAAATCATAATTATTGACAATCAGTTGTTGTTGTTGTTGTTGTTTTTTAATAGACAGGGCATTGCTCTGTTGTCCAGGCTGGTTGCTTTTTTCTCCTGGCCAGTTGCTTTTTTTTTTTTTTTTAATGATGAAAAGCCTTATAAATTAGGTTCAACCATCAGTGGCCTGTGATCTCTCCCACTTAGGTTTTAGAACTAGGACAGGGAACAGATCCAGCCTACAGGTTGTGTGAATCCCAACCTAAATGTCAACTGTGTGTGTTTTTTTTGTTTTTTAGACGGAGTCTCGCACTGTTGCCCGGGCTGGAGTGCAATGGCACGATCTTGGCTCACTGCAACTTCTGCCTCCCAGGTTCATGTGATTCTCCTGTCTCAGCCTCCTGAGTAGCTGGGATTACAGATGCACACCACCACACTCGGCTGATTTTTTGTATTTTTAATAGAGATGAGGTTTCACTATGTTGGCCAGACTGGTCTCAAACTCCTGACTTTGTGATCCACACATCTTGGCTTCCCCAAGTGCTGGGATTACAGGCGTGAACCACTGCATCTGGCCTCAACTTTGTTCTTAACCTTATGCTTGAACTACTGGTTCACTTCAAAGTTCACATGATCATCTGGGAGAGGTATGGGCCAGTTCTTAAGAAGTGCTGAAGGCCGAGTGCGGTGGCTCATGTCTGTAATCCTAGCACTTTAGGAGGCTGAGGTGGGCAGATTGAGATGAGGAGTTTGAGACCAGCCTGGGCAATACAGTGAAACCCTGTCTCTAATAAAATACAGAAATTAGCTGGGTGTGGTGGTGCACACCTGTAATCCCAGGGAGTTGGAGGATGCAGTGAGTGAAGATCACGCCACTGCATTCCAGCCTGGGCAACAGAGTGAGATTCTGTCTGTAAAAGAAAAAAAGAAGTACTGAAGTGAGGCTGGGCATGGTGGCTTACACCTGTAATCCCAGCACTTTGGGAGGCTGAAGTGAGTGGATCAGTTGAGGCCAGGAGTTCAAGACCAGCCTGGCCAACATGGTGAAACCCCATCTCTACTAAAAATACAAAAATTAATCGGGTGTGGTGGCACACACCTATAGTCCCAGCTACTTGGGAGGCTGAGGCACGAGAATCGCTTGAACACAGGAGGCGGAGGTTGCAGTGAGTTGAGATCATGCCACTACACTCCAACCTGGGCAACAGAACAAGACTCTGTCTCCGGAAGAAAAAAAAAGAGAGAAGTACTGAAGTGAAGGACACCCCCTTTAGCCTGGCTTTCAGGCCATACATGGATAGTATAGCTGAAAGTATGGCTCTTATATAAATGACCTATTGTCTAGCAGTTGTGGGAATATATTCCTGGGCAGATTATTCTCCATTATTTAAAGAGCTAGAATAAACATGATCTGCATATGGACCAGTCAGCTTTTCTGTGTTCCATAGTCTCAGATTGTTCCTCAGCTGGTCATTTTGGAGATGTGGAGAGGAAGAATAGATAAATGAGCACAAAATCTTTACTAGTACTAGAAAGACCGACTCAAATTTCATGAAAACCGATCAATGGATTTGGTAGTACCTCCTTTATATATGATGGAAAACAATGCTGTGTGACATCTGTGCACTTAATACTTGCCCATATATTGAGCAGAGATACTATTTTAAACTCTTAAATCAGGCTCTTACTGCATTTGTGTGTTTCATTACTCATCCAGAAATGGCAAAATGCTGACCTGAATGGGAAATTTAAACTTCCTACAAAGAATGAATTTATTCCTACGAATTTTGAGATTTTACCGTTAGAAAAAGAGGCAACACCATACCCTGCTCTTATTAAGGTAATGTGTTTGAATCAGTGATTTTAAATTGGGGGACAGACCTAACACATGGGGGACTAGAGAAATGATTTCTTACATTTGGTACTATGTTGATTTGGGGGGGCTCACATACTGATAGATGACAAAAAAGCTGCAGAAAGAATAACTACAAGAAATATTAGAAGGTTGAAAATATTAAAGCAAGCAAACTAAACAATGCAGAATCTAGGAAATCGCTTTCTTTATAGGAGAAAAAAGTAAGTCTGAGCTGTAACTATAAGTCTGTGGAAAGGTCTGTGCCTCTTTTCCATGTCTGCTGAAGACCCAATAAGGAAGTAGGTTTGTGCTGCATTGTGGACATTAAAGATAAGAAAGGATCTCTACAGCCTGAAAGAGAGCAAGTCCAGGGGGAGCTGTTGGATTTCCTGCCCTTAAAAACATTCATTATGACATAGTGACTATATTAAATTAATGGAATAATAAACTAGTGCGAAGTGCCGTTGAGAAGTAGGGTTCCCTCCCCCTCTTTTTCAGACTATCCTTTTCATGCCATTGTTTCAGAACTTGAGTAAAGTATGTAAAAAATTGTATCAAATTATTACAGTACATTCTCCCTTCTAAACATATTTATTCTCCCTTCTAAACTGTTTGTAAACTGATGACTATAGGCACACACACGCATCTTTCTTTTTATCTTCTTCAAATGACCTGACATTTGGAAGAATTTAGATGAGCTCAGTGAGATAACAATCAGTGTTTAGGAACATGAAAATTTGTCTTAAGCAACTAGATTATTAATGAGGCAACCTTTTTTCTTTTTTTTTCTTTTCTTTTCTTGTTTTTTCTTTTTTTTTTTGAGACAGAGTCTTGTTCTTGTTGCCCAGGCTGGAGTATAATGGCATAATCTTGCTCTCTGTAACTTCCGCCTCCCAAGTTCAAGTGATTCTCCTGCCTCAGCCTCCCGAGTAGCTGGGATTACAGGCACCCACCACCACGTCCAGCTAAGCTTTTGTATTTTTAGTAGAGACAGGGTTTCACCATGTTAGCCAGGCTGGCCTCGAACTCCTGACCTCAGGTGATCCACCTGCCTCGGCCTCCCAAAGTACTGGGATTACAGGCATGAGCCACCGCGCCTAGCCCATTTTTCTTTAAAAATGACATTTTAAAGAGTTTTCTATTAGTTTATGCAAAGAGAAAGTTCATTTACCCCTCCTGTTTTTTACGTATTGTTTTTATTTATTTATTTGTCTATTTATTTATTTATTTATTTATTTATTTTTGGAGGCAGGGTCTCTCTGTTGCCCAGGCTGGAGTGCAGTGGTGGGATCATAGCTCACTGCAGCCTCAAGCTCCTGGGTTCAAACCATCTTCTGGCCTCAGCCTCCTAAGTAGCTGGACTATAGACGCACACCACACCCAGCTAATTTGTTTTTAATTTTTTGTAGAGATGAGATCTTGCTATGTTGCCTGGGCTGGTCTGGAACTCCTGGCCTCAAGTGATCCTCCTCCTTCAGCCTCTCAAGTAGCTGGAATTATAGGTGTGAGCTACCATATCTGACTTTTACTGTTTGTTTTAAATAGGCCTTCCCAGAGCAAACTAACAAGAACATTAAACCATTTATATCTCTTCCCAGAGTTTCAAGGTAGTTTCAAGTGACTAAAGCCATTCTTAGTATAGCATGAGTGAAGTGGAGAGGCAAGATAAGTAGCTTATTTGTTCATCCTTGGCCGTGTTGGTTATCCATGGTTGCATATTAAATTATTCCAAAACTCAGCAGCTTAAAACCACATCATTTAAGTTAGGCCAGGTGCGGTGGCTCGTGCCTGTAATCCCAGCACTTTGGGAGGCCGAGGCAGGCGGATCACGAGGTCAGGAGTTCAAGACCAGCCTGACCAAAATGGTGAAACCCCATCTCTACTAAAAAAAAAATTAGCCGGGTGTGGTGGTGCACGCCTGTTATCCCACCTACTCAGGAGGCTGAGGCAGGAGAATCACTTGAACTCAGGAGGCAGAGATTATGGTGAGCTGAGATTGCGCCATTGCACTCTAACCTGGGTAAGAGCGAAACTCCGTCTCAAAAAAAAAAAAAAACACGCATGCCATTTATTATCTCACACAGTTTTTTTCTTTTTTTTTTTAAGACTCGCATTCCATTGCCCAGGCTGTGGTGAAGTGGTGCAGTCATGGCTCACTGTAGCCTCAGCCTCCTGGGCTAAAGTGATCCACCAACCTCAGCCTCTTGTGTACCTAGGACTACAGGCACACACCACCATGCCCAGCTAATTAATTGTTCAATATATCTGTAGAGGTGGGATCTCACTATGTTGCCCAGGCCGATCTCAAACTCCTAGGCTCAAGCAATCCTCCTGCCTCAGCCTTCCAAATTTCTGGGATCACAGGCATGAACCATCATTCCTGGTCTCTCACACAGTTTTTGTTTTTGTTTTTATTTTTGTTTTTGTTTTGAGACAGAGTTTCTCTCCGTTGCCCAGGCTTGAGTGCAGTGGTACAATCTCAGCTCACTGCAACCTCCGCTTCCCAGGTTCAAGCAATTCTCATGCCTTAGCCTCCGAAGTAACTGGGATTATAGGCATGTGCCACCATGCCCAACTAATTTTTGTGTGTTTAATAGAGACAGGGTTTTGCTAGTTGGCCAGGCTGGTCTCAAACTCCTGGCCTCAAGTGATCTGCCTGCCTTGGCCTCCCAAAGTGCTGGGCTTACAGGTGTGAGCCGCCGTACCCTATCTCACACACAGTTTCTTTTTTTTGTTTTGTTTTGTTTTGTTTTGTTTTTTGAGATGGAGTCTCGCTCTATCACCCAGGCTGGAGTGCAGTGGCACCATCTCGGCTCACTGCAACCTCCGCCTCCCAAGTTCCAGTTCAAGCAATTCTCCTGCCTCAGCCTCCCAAATAGCTGAGACTACAGGCATGAGCCACCACACCCTGCTTTTTTTGTGTGTTATTAGTAGAGACGGGGTTTCACCATGTTGGCCAGGATGGTCTCGAACTCCTGACCTCATGATCTGCCCACCTCGGCATCCCAAAGTGTTGGGATTACAGGAGTGAAGCCACCACGCCCAGCCCTCATATACAGTTTCTGAGGAGGGCCAGGAATCCAGCAGTGACTTAGTTGGGTAGTTCTGGCTCAGGGCCCGTTGTGTGGTTATAGTCAAGCTGTTGGCTGAGGCTTCAGTCATCTGAAGGTTCAACCAGGGCTGGAGGATTCTCTTCCAAGTTCAGTTATGTGGTTGTTGGCCAGCCTTTTTCACCACATGGACCTCTCTGTAGAGTTGCTTGACATGGCAGCAGGCTTCCCCCAAAGTGAATGATCCAAGAGGGAAAGTGAGTGATCAGGATGCAAGCCGTGGTGTCTTTTATAAATGCAGTCTCAGAGGTATACCATTAATTCTGTCATATTTTGTTAGTAAGGCAGACCAACCCTGGTCTAGTGTGGGAGGGGACCACCCAAGACTGTGAATCTCAGCAGGCAAGGATTGTTGTGGGCCACCCTGGAAGCTGGCTGCCATTCGCTTGCAAGGGACTTCTGCCTCTGCCTGCCTCCCAGTGTCCGGAAAGATGAAGACAGGACAGTTGGTATTGGCTTCTCTGATCTGTCTTTTTCTTCACTGTACCCCCATCTCCCTAATACAGGGGAAATAGAAGGCAGATTTCACTGTGCTACAGGAGTCTGCAGTCTTTGTCTCCAGCTTTCTACCTAGTGACTCTGAGTATGTTTCAGGGCCATGGGACAGCAGCTCCAGAACAAAACTCTAACTATTGCCTGTGTTCTCCTCCTCTTGAAGAGTGATTTGATTGAACATTTTTGCTGAATGCACCTCTATTTCCCTAACCAAACTGTTTCTCCATCACAGGATACAGCTATGAGCAAACTCTGGTTCAAACAAGATGATAAGTTTTTTTTGCCGAAGGCTTGTCTCAACTTTGAATTTTTCAGGTATGTAAGATGAGTCTAGCTTATAAAGCTTCTTATAAAAATCAACAATTACATTTCCAAAAGTTATCTATTTTTCTTAAACATCCATGTCTAGAAATAAAAGGAATTAGAGTTATTTCACCTAGAAAAGGAGAGGCTGAAATAAATAAATAAATAAATAAATAAATAAATAAATAAATAAATAAATAAAAATAAAGAAAAGGAGAGGCTGGCCAGGCACAGTGGCTCACGCCTGTAATCCCAGCACTTTGGGAGGCCGAGGCAGGCGGATCATGAGGTCAGGAGATCGAGACCATCCTGGCTAACACGGTGAAACCCCGTCTCTACTAAAAATACAAAAAATTAGCCAGGCATGGTGGCGGGCGCCTGTAGTCCCAGCTACTCGGGAGGCCGAGGCAGGAGAATGGTGTGAACCCAGGAGGTGGAGGTTGCAGTCAGCCGAGATCGCATCACTGCACTCCAGCCTGAGCGACAGAGCAAGACTGTGTCTCAGGAAAAAAAAAAAAAAAAAAAAAAAGGAGAGGCTGTTGCTGTTAAGAGGTATTTTTTAAAAAAACGTTGTTAACTCTTTTTTTTTTTTTTTTTTCCATTAATGAGTATACCCTTTAGCTGAAATGATTTATGTTAGCTATTGTTAGGACGACCTTCTTAGCCTTCAGGGTTTTGGATTCTGAGGAGGCCGTAGATTTACCCAGAAGACTCACTGAAGAAAGAATAAATAATTTGGGGTGTTTTTATTGCTTTGGTTTTGTATTCCTGGAACTTGTCTAGAAGAAGAGGTACTAGTTACTAAATTATCCTGAGTCTTGTTTCGTCTTTTGTCTGGAGCTCCCTCTATTTCTGGCTTGATTACTTAAAAATTACTAATAAAAAGGGAGAAGATGTTTAGTAAAATTTATGAATAATGCTATTGCAGTAATTTCTCAGTGCATTTTCAATTCATCTCTGTCTTCCTTTACTTATTTGTGTGTTAATCACCCGATTCAGATTTTACTTTGTGAGTTTATACTTTTTATAATTTCATATTTCTAAAATTCAGTGGTTTATAAGATAAGCCTATCATGGTTTATTTGTTCAGTAATGTTCAATATGATAATCAGCTTTTTCATTAATTTTTATTCAGTTGGCTTGACATGAAATTAAAGGTAGATATGGTTTAAATGCTTTGGAAAAAGGGAAAAGAATCTGATTTTCCATCAACAAATATGTTGAGATTATAGTGATTATAAATATTATGGTTTTATAGCATGAGAGTTACAGATTATCTGAAACTGCTTAGAGTTTTTTTATTGTTTACACCAAACATGGGCTGTCAGGTTGTGGCTTATTATTGGTAAAGGGCATTACAAAGCTGCTTTTTATTTTTTGATATTTGAGAGTGATATTTTTAACACTGTAAGCAGCTTGTCACCACTTTCCCATTTGGCCTCTGTGATGATGAATTTCTTTAGAATACCCTTTGAGAGACCATTTTACATTTTTGTGTTCTCTGAACTGCCTAGCACATTTCCTACAATTGAAAATGTCTGCCTCCCACACAAATCCCATCCTATGGTCTGTCTTCCTAGAGGTAACCACTGTTCTGTTTCTTGTACATTTTAATTGAAATTTTCATGTGTGTGTCTATATCCTTTTCATCTTTTCAGAAATAAGATTATATTATGTGTAGTTAGCTATGGTTTTTAAAACCCTATGATCCATATTTAAGCATATAGTATCTGGTTACAAAATAATGTATTTTTTAAATTAACACATGAACCAGAATTTAGGTATCCCAGTTGAATCCTATTATCTTTTAAAAGTTAGTTTAGTGTCTTCTCCACTTCACCAGCACAGCTGCTGTGGATACAGCTGTTTTCGTTCTTTTTTTTTAAGGAGACAGAGTCTTACTCTGTCACCCAGGGCTGGAGTGCAGTTACTGCAGCCTCAAACTCTTGGGCTCAAGTGATCCTCCCATCTCAGGCTCCTGAGTAGCTGGGACTACAGGCACATGCCACCTCGCCAGGCTGGATACATCATTTTAGGACACTCCTTGGAATTATTTTCTGAGCCTGAGCCATAGTGCTTTGAAACCCCAAACTTTCTGGCTTTTCACTTCCATCTGAGAAAGGTGCATAGTTACCTGTGGGGCCGACCTCTGTCATAGCCTCTCTTTTGTTTTGATGATTTTGTTTTTGTGAATTGTGCCTTAAGTTTTTGAGCTGCGATTTGCCCAAAGAAGGAAATCTGTCATTGTGTATCATACTTTAAAAAATTTAATGGCAGATCATTTATTCAAATTTTCCAGTTGGAGAATATTTGGATAGCTGTAGAACTTTGTCTTTGATTTTAATTCTCTAAGTGACTACACATTTTATCCCTGTTTTTGCTTTTTTATCAGCTTTGATAAAATTGTTGGCTTTTGGCTGGGTGCAATAGCTCACACCTGTAATCCTAACATTTTGGGAAGCCAAGGCAGGAAGATCACTTGAACCTAGGAGTTCAAGACCAGCCTGGACAACACAGTGAGACCTTGACTCAACATTAAAAAACAAAATGTTGGCTTTGTTTTCAGTACATTAGTTATATTTACTGTGATACAAATAGAGTGAAACTTTTAATTTGCTGCCAAACAAACCAAGCAGGCACCTGCCTTAGGCCTTTAGCACTAGCTATTTCTTCAGCCTGGGAAGTTCTCCACTCCACCCCTTAGATATCCCCAGGGCTCGCTCACTCGCCTCCTTCAGGTCTGGGTCCAGATGTCACATGATAAGAGTGGTCTTGACTGGCTATTCTTATGTAAAGCAGCAGTCTTTCTTCCCTGCTGCCATCACCCCATCATTCCTTATTCCCCTTACCCTGC
Organism: Macaca fascicularis; assembly: GCF_037993035.2. NCBI lineage: Eukaryota > Metazoa > Chordata > Mammalia > Primates > Cercopithecidae > Macaca > Macaca fascicularis. The sequence goes on along the minus strand of NC_088383.1, from coordinate 101,262,182 downwards.
TTAATTTTACCTCATAACACTGTCACCAACTAAAATGTCAAATTCAAATATATTATTATTTGTCCCCTCTAGCTAGATTATCAATTCTGAGGTCAGGGACTTTGCCTGATTTGTCCACTCTTTATCTTCAGTGCCTAGAAAAGAGCCTGGCACTGTAGTAAGCATATAATACATATTTGTTGAATGAGTGAAACTTTCACTTTCTTCTGATAAAAGGTAAGCAAGGTTGTATAGTCAGAGGAGCAGGTCGTTTAACTTGCGTTTGAATCCCAGCTCTGCTGCCACACGAACTCAGGGGACCTGAAGAAAATTATGTTTCTTATCTGGGAAATGAAGTTTAGTTGATCACTGTGGTTGTTTAGTTCTTGTACTCTATAATTGTTTCTTCTTTGTTCTTTCTCATTTAACTATTTTTCTATTTTAGTTTTTTTCCCTAGTTTTGGCTGCTGTTATATGATAGAAATTATCAATTATTTTACTGACAGTTCTCTAGCTTTACTGCTTTGGGGAAAACTCAGGGATAAGTTAACATTTTCACAGGTCTCAGTTTTTCTAAGTTCATGTAATTACCACAGACACATTTCCCAGTCTTTTACTCCTGTCCACCAAGGGTGTGACTTGATTGGAGAGAGAAGGAAGACATGCAAATACTGTATGTGTTCTGTCGGCTGTGCTCTTCCCGTTAGCCTAAGCATAGCCATGCATTTTGGCCCGTTCCCACTCCTCACATACCCTGCATTTCTAACTTGTCAGTTCTGCCACACCATCTGGAGTAGGCAGTTCCTTCTCCTCCTTTGCTAACAGCAGTGCGTGCGCATGCGCGCACGCACACACACACACACACACACACACACACACACACACACACAGAGAGACACATACACATACATTTCAGGCTTCTTTTTCAGACATCTTGTTTTTTTCCTCATAAGAAGAAATAACCTCAAGAATTCAACCATATCCTCAGGAAATCATATTAACCGGTGTTCAATATCTTGATCCTTCTCAAAAGGCCATATCACATTGAGAAGTAATAAAATCAGCTATTTTACTGTCAACATTTTCTTCCAGCCCATTTGCTTATGTGGACCCCTTGCACTGTAACATGGCCTATTTGTACCTTGAGCTCCTCAAAGATTCACTCAACGAGTATGCATATGCAGCAGAGCTAGCAGGCTTGAGCTATGATCTCCAAAATACCATCTATGGGATGTATGTAAGTACCCACGCCTTAGAGCCTTCCACTCATCAACATTTTTTATATTGATTTGATGGAAGCATTTTTTGATTGAGGGTATGAGTTTAATTTCTTTTTTTTAATCTTTATGGCTAATCATATTTTCTCATTTAATTTTTAAGTTAGCTCTTATTCTAAGTGTTCAACTACATACCATTCATATTATGCAAATTTTCCTTGATTTCTTTTTTTTTTAAACGTCTTTCATCAGAATGTCATATTTTTCTACTCAAACAAAATTGGACCCTGATTTAGGTTTAGATCTTACCCATTCTGTATTTGAAATCTTGGTCTTTGGCAAAGGAAAATGAAATCTTCCTTCTTTTGTAAAACCTAAGGTTGTCATATACTATTTCCCTAGAAATCCAGATCATGAGGCTGCATATCCATACTCTTCGGTCATGTTTCTTCATTACCATGCCACTGCTTGAGGTATCAAAGCATTTCTTTTGTTTTTCTTTTGTTAGTCGCTACATTTATGCTGATCCTCTTCATTGCAACATGACATACCTGTTTATCAGGTTATTGAAGGATGATTTAAAAGAGTATACATATGCAGCACGCCTCTCAGGTTTGAGCTATGGCATTGCATCAGGAATGAATGCAATACTTGTAAGTAAAATGAAAACCAAAGAAAAGGCACCACCCCGTTTAAGCATTATGTTGAGCTTGGGAAAACTATTAACTTCTGCATTTTTAAACAAGAAAGTTGATGGTTTTTTTCCTTGCACCTTTTTGATGATCAAAGAACTCAAATTAGTGTTAGTTCCACTAATGAATGATTTAATAAAGTTTAGTGCATCTTGTGAACATGTATGTGTGCTACATTTATTTGCATGTTCTTCTGCCTGAGATGTTTAACATATTAATCCTGAAAGCATGTTGTTCTTTCCATATAATTGAGTATATTAACATCTGTAAGTAGAAGATATCAGTAGTTGTTGTGGTGATTGAATTTTACTTATAAATAGGCTCCCTTTATTTCTGCAGATAGTAGTATAAAGTTTCTATGTTCAGATACACCTGACATTTTAATTTGTTTTGTAGCATGCACCATTACCTACTTTATGTGTGTTTTAAAATAAGCATTATTAAATCCATCTAAGAAGTAACTAGATCCTTTCTTTGGAATGTGTTTTCAAGCTTGCTTATATCTCAATTCCAAGTTAACATCCCTTTTATGGCACACATTCATCTTCACTTTTCTTGAAAATGTATTGCATATTTTAGTAAAAATGAAAACGAGAGCATTTTGGGGTACTCCTTATTTAAATTCTTACACAAAAGATTTTAGGAGTTTTAAATTTTATTTATTTTCCAGTGACTTTTTTTTCTTCACATAAATAAATTCTCTGGTAACTTTTGTTTAATGTATAAGAATGTATATTAATCTAACCATTCTCAGAGTCCACAGAAGTTTGAAGCTCAGAGATCAAAATTAGCTCCAAATAGAAAAGTAATCAACTGTTTTCTCTTTTTTCTGTTGATTTTTAGTAGCATGTTACCATCAAAACACATAATATTTATTTATGACAAAATGGGTTTTCTGCTAATTGTCAGTCTAGTTCCTCCAGTAGGAAACATGATGTGCTCGCCATGGCCAGTGGCCTTCCCTCCTGCTGAGGTTCTTGCCTATCATCCTGCACAGCATGGAGACTTTCATGATATTCTAGCTGCAGTGTATCCTCTACTGCTTTGGGTGCCACCATGTGAAAATATCATGATAGAAATTCTCCATTCCCCACTTTTCAAAATGTTAGGCATTTAGAGACAAAGTGAATTGTGCTGAGTTGGCTGGGCACGGTGGCTCACACCTATAATCCCAGCACTTTGGGAGGCCAAGGCAGGCAGATTGCTTTGAGCTAGGAGTTCAAGACCAACCTCCTAGGCAACATGGTAAGACCCTGTCTCTACAAAAAACACAAAAAAATTAGCCAGAAGTGGTGGTGCATGCCTGTAGTCCAGCTACTCTGGAGGCTGAGGTGGGAGGATCGCTTGAGTCCACGGAGCAGAAGTTGCAGTCAGCCGAGATTGTACCACTGCACTCCAGCCTGGGTGGCAGAGTCAGACCCTGTCTCAAAAAACAAAAAATGTGCTAAGCCAAGATCCTGATGATACATACAGTGTATCCTTCTTACACATTTGTTTTGCCATTAGCTTTTGGAACAGCAACAGAACTTATCAAATAAGCAAGTGGTTAGAATTGTGGATCCTCCGTGGCACCGTGGCTCGTGCCTGTAATCCTAGCACTTTGGGAGGCTGAGGCAGGTGGATCGCCTGAGGTCAGGAGTCTCACTCTGTTGCCCAGGTTGGTCTTAAACTCTTGGGCTCAAGCAATCGTTCCATCTCAGCTTTCCAAGTAGCTGGGACGACATGTACATGCCACTATGCCCTGTGATTTTTATCTTCTTACCTCACCTGTAAAAACCTTAAGCCTGCCATTCGTTAGATATTCTTTTTGAAGAAAAAGCCACATTCTACAATTAGTTTTATAATGATAACTTGAATTTTGATGATGTAGTATATGCCACCAGAGTTCGATGTTAGGTGAGTTTACTTACTGTTGATTTTGTTTCAGAAAAGTAAAATTATGCTTTTGGGTATAGAGATTGCTAATGGCCAGGTACTTTGGCTCACACATACAGTTCCAGCTACTTGGGAGACTGAGGCAGGAGGATCACTTGAGCTCAGGAATTTGAGTCTAGCCTGGGTACCCTAGCAAGACCCTGTCTCGAATGAATGAATAAATAAATAAATAAAATTTTTTAAAAAGATGGTTAAGCCTGGGCATGGTGGCTCACACCTGTAATCCCAGCACTTTGGAAGGCCGAGGCGGGTAGATCACCTGAGGTCAGGAGTTCAAAACCAGCCTGACTAACATGGTGAAACCCCATCTCTACTAAAAATACAAAATATTAGCCGGGCCTGGTGGCGCACATCTGTAATCCCAGCTATTCTGGAGGCTGATACAGGAGAATTGCTTGAACCTGGGAGGCTGAGGTTGCAGTGAACCGAAATCGTGCCGTTGCATTCCAGCCTGGGCAACAAGAGTGAAACTCTATCTCAAAAAAAAAAGATGGTTAATGTTATCTTCCTGTTACACTATATTTATATATTTATGAGACATTAAAGTGAATGTTTCATTTTTTATATGTCTGTTTTTGAATTTTCTACATGTTTAAAAATCAAGTCAAGTTGTTTATTTGGAAGTTGTTTTGTGATATTTTTAGACTTTTAATACCCTGAATTCTTTCTGTAGCTTTCCGTGAAAGGTTACAATGACAAGCAGCCAATTTTACTAAAGAAGATTATTGAGAAAATGGCTACCTTTGAGATTGATGAAAAAAGATTTGAAATTATCAAAGAAGCAGTAAGTTTTCTGAACCCTGTTTTTTTATTCATAAGATAATATTGCTATGTTATAAAAAGTTTTCATAATAGTTTTTATAAAAGAAGCAAGGAGGAAAAGAAGCATTCATAACCCTGTTGCAGTCATCTCACCTTGTCTTTGCAAAATCTGATACTCCATCCAGAAAGAAAGCCTAGTTGACTCTTGTGGACACCCGGCCTCTTCTCTGTGGGTGCCAAGAGCTCACTGCAATTCAGAGTCGCAGCTCAAAATTTCAAAGAGAAGTACTTAGTGGCTGTCAGGGCCTCCTTGAATGTTGGATCCCAACCTCCAGTTCAGAAGAACACACAATTCATCAGACTGAGGTCTGCTTTCCCACAAGAACTTGTCACAATAGAGCACACTATTTGGGTTTGACATATCTTCCACTTCAATTCAATTCATATTTGGCCCAGTAATGGAAGTACGGGATGAACAGCTCCTTCTGAAGCTAAACTGTGACCTTTTCTTGTATACCAGAAGAAACTACCATCAGTTTTCAAATAAAGATCCCATATTTTATATGGCTACTTATTTGTGTTGCTTGCTTATGGAGACTTTGGGGATGGCTTTATAGCATAGAACCTAAAGATTCCAAAAGACATCCCTGAAAACTAGGGATAACTTTCTGAGGGACGAAAGATATCCCATAGTGAAGCACTTATAGTCCGTGTCAGATGCTGAACAAATGAAAAAGCATGCACTTTTATGTAAGGATCGGAGAGGAATAAACCCCATTCTTAATTGTATAACTTCAGAAAGGGGAAAGAAGAAAATATCCTAGTAACACATAGTTTATAGAGAATTGAAATTTGATTATAACTGGACTTTTGGAAAGATTTTTAAAAGATTTATAAAATTAATGAAAGCATGTCTCCTTCACTAGTATATGCGATCTCTTAACAATTTCCGGGCTGAACAGCCTCACCAGCATGCCATGTACTACCTGCGCTTGCTGATGACTGAAGTGGCCTGGACTAAAGATGAGTTAAAAGAAGCTCTGGATGGTGAGACTTTCTACTTAAAGCTTAATGCTTTCTTCATTTTTTTCCTAAATTTTGGTTTATTCTGATATTGACTGTTTATACTTTTAAATAACTTCTAGTTCTATTAAAACTGGCTGTGCCTATGTTTTATAAAAACAGTGGTGGGCAGGATGGCTATAATTAACAGTAACATATACTTTTAAATAGGTAGAAGAAAGATATTGAACATTCCCAACCCAAACAAATGATAAATAAACTTGAGATGATGGATATGCTTAATACCCTGATGTGATCACTATATGTTATATGTATATATAATAACATTATTATATACTCTATGAATATCTACAGTTATTATTTCTCAATTTAAAATAAAATAGAAAAAAAATGGTGGCTTTGAAGTGGTTTTTGCATTCAGGCAGGTTAGCCACATTTACTGTTTTTAATCTGGACCTATACCAGTTAATTACGACTATTTTTAGATTTCTGCAGACAGGCTGGGTATGGTGGCACATACCTGTAATACTAGTACTTTTGGAAGGTGGAGTTTGAGACCAGCTTGGGCAATATAGTGAGACTCTGTCTCTACAAAAAATAATAAAAATATTAGCTGGATGTGGTGGCATACACCTGTGGTCCCACTTACTCAAGAGGCTGTGGCGAGAGGATTGCTTATGCCTGGGAAGTTGAGACTACAGTGAGCCATGATTATGCCACTGCACTCCAGCTTGGATGACAGAGCAAGACTCTGTCTCTGCCTCCAAAAAAAAAAAAATTTTTTTTTTCTGCAGAGTAAATGCTCTGACCCAAGTACTAACCTTGTTAATAATGAAGGTTTTTTGTTTGGTTGGTTTTTTTTGAAGACAGAGTCTGCTCTGTTGCCCAGGCTGGAGTGCAGTGGTGCAATCTCAGTTCATCACAACCTCCACCTTCTGGGTTCAAGCTATTCTCCTGCCTCAGCCTCCCAAGTAGCTGGGATTATAGGCATACACCACCATGCCCTGCAAATTTTTTGTATTTTTAGTAGGGACAGGGTTTCACCATGTTGGCCAGGCTGGTCTTGAACTCCTGACCTCAGGTGATCCACTCACCTTGGCCTCCCAAAGTGCTGAGATTAGAGGCGTGAGCCACCGCAACCGGCCAATATTGAAGTTTTAAGAAAAGAAAAAGCTGAACTTCAAAGTCTTAACACACAATGTTCAGGCTTTTTTTTTTTCCTGCTTTAGCATCCTTAGATCAGTTCAGTTAAAAATTGGAAAATGTATAAAGCCTAAAGAGTCATCTTTTGTTGTTTTTTTTCTAGAATCTTAAGTCTAATTTTCAGGAGTTTGGCTTGAAAATCTGAAATTCCTTGAGAGCAGTGATTATACCTTCCTTCCATACTCCTTCACTTAGTATCTAGTATAATATTATGCCCTCAGTGTGTATCTAATGAATGCCTATTGAATGCAAAGAAATTACTTTCAGGATTTCTTTATTGGGAAAAAATGTAGATTGGTATCACCCTTTATTATTGTTTTAGATTTTTTACTTCTCAACATTACCTCACCAATTAATCTCTCTTCCTGTGTGCTCAGCCATAAGCGTTAAAATACAATAAAAAGAATTCTGGGCTGGGCGTAGTGGCTCATGCCTCTAATCTCAGCAGCTTTGGGAGGCCGAGGCGGGTGGATCACAAGGTCAAGAGATCGAGACCATTCTGGCCAACATGGTGAAACCCTGTCTCTACTAAAAATACAAAAATTAGCTGGGTGTGGTGGCACGCGCCTATAGTCCCAGCTACTTGGGAGGCTGAGATGGGAGAATTGCTTGAACCCAGGAGGCAGAGGTCGCAGTGAGCCAAGATCATCCACTGCACTCTAGCCTGGCAACAGAGAGAGACTCCATCTCAAAAAAAAAAAAAAAGAATTCTGTTGAATGTTTTAATAACCTTTTATGACAAGTTCTTATACTTATGTAACACTATGCTTTTGATGTCTTCAGTGACATAAATCGAGCAAAGTACTGAAAGTCATTATTTTGTTGGTTGCCTCAGGCATTGGATGGGAGGCTAGATTATGAAAATCATTAACTAGAACAGGTGCATTTTTTATCGGGACAATTAATATGCTTTTCTTTGCAAAATGATTATGGTCATATGCAATTAATAGCAAGAATTATACCTTTAAAAAAATACCACACAATTAATTTTAAATGTTTTCCAAAACGAAGACTACTTTTATAATGATCAAAAAGCAAAGGTTTGAGGGTTTTTTTCACCCTTCGTTAGAATCTAGGTCAGATGGCATGTTAATTTTAAGCAGAATAAGCTCTATAGTATCTCAGAGGGATATGAAGGCTTTCTAAATGGATTTTATGAAGATTTTATAAAGTACTTTTTTGGTTTAAATTTTTCTGCTCAAGTAAATAATTATTCCATTTTGATATATATAATCCTACAATAATCCAAAATGGCAGAATGGCTAATTTGGAAACAACTCAGTGTGAGAGGCTGCCTCTCCAGTGACTCTAAATCATTCAGCTATCCAGGTGCCAGGGTAGCAAGAACTTCGGGGTTCAGTGTGGTCCAGCAGCATTTACTGACTGCCTACCCTGTACCCAGCCCAAGACTCCAGGTGTTGAGATTAACAAATAATCAATTAAACATGGCAAAACCCCATCTCTACAAAAAAATACAAAAATTAGCCAGGCATGGTAGTGCATGCCTGTAGTCCCAGCTACTCAAGAGGCTAAGGCAGGATAATCACTTGAACCCAGGAGGCAGAGGTTGCACCACTGCACTTCAGCCTGGGTGACAGAGCAAGATTCTGTCTCAAAAATAAATAAATAATAATTTTAAATGATCAATTAGATGGGGTTTCTTTGATGAAGGACCTCCAGTCTGGTGGTGAAGCGTAAATATGAGTAGATCATTTTAATAGAGAGAGACAAGGGGCTAAGTATTGTGATGGAAAGCTGCAGAGTGCTGAGGGAGCCTAGTGAAGAGGACTTCTAAGGCAGTACAGTGGAGTAGAATGAACATCCACTTTGGAACTGACCAAGGATCAAATCCCAGCTCTGCAGTTTGCTAACTTAATGACTTTGAACAACAAACTTAAATTTTCTTAACTTAATTTTCCTATCTTTAAAGTGGGGATAATAGTACCTACTTTATAGTGTGAAAGATAACATCTGTAAAATTCCTGATCTGTGGTAAGCACTTGTTATTTCCATTCCCGTGTTTCTCCTTAAATGTCTGTCACTGATTTTAGCATCCATTGGTAGATCTTGCATGTAGCAATTATTACTATGGTGTCCTAATGGAGAAGGGACAGCTCTTCTTTACAGAAGGATTAAATCAATATATATAAAAAGAATGAGGGAAGTAGAAAAATTGCCATTAGAACTCCATAGTAATAATTGTTACAGGCAGTAACCACTAATGGATGCTAAAATTAGTGGGTCAAGTTTAAAGAAAAAATATTTGTATAATCTCATTTATTTTTCCCAAAATAAATATTTAGTAATTACAATAGGAAAAATAGGTGTAGATGGGCAAGTGGGCTTTTCCAAATTGCATATAGAGCATATATGAGTTATTAAATTATAAACAAAAGAATAAAATAATACATTTATAGTGAGGACATGTGGCAGACACCACCTTAACCAAGTGATTAGTGTTAACATCACTAAGTACTACAACATATCAACTTCATGAGTCCTCTGATAGGATGCAGTGAGAAAGGTGCATTACCTTTGTGGTATTCTTTATAGTAATACAGACATGAAATCTAATCGTAAGAAAACACTAGATAAACCCAAATGAGGGACTTCTATAAAATAACTGAACAGTACTCTTCAAAAGTCTTAAGGTCATGAAATATATGGAAAGACTGAGAAACTGTCAGAGATTAGAGAGAACTAAAGACATATGACAGCTAAATGTAACGGAGGGTTGTGGATCAAATCCTGGAATAAAAAAAAAAAAGACAAAAATGGGAAAAATCTAAATGAAGTCTGTACTTTAGTTAATAGTATATACCAATGTTAATTTCTTAGTTTTGATGGTTCTGAAAGATGTTAACATTAGGGAAAACTAAGTGAAGTGTTTACAGTAACTCTCTGTACTATTTTTGCATATCTTTGGTAAGTCTCAAATTATCTCAAATTAAAAAAAAAAAAAAAACCCTCATAGGTAGCACTCACTATGTCTTCTTACACCTTTGCAGATGTAACCCTTCCTCGCCTTAAGGCCTTCATACCTCAGCTCCTCTCACGGCTGCACATTGAAGCCCTTCTCCATGGAAACATAACAAAGCAGGTGGGTGGTTGAGGTTTTAGCAGTCTTTTGTGGATCGTTGCAAGATATTTTTTCCCTCTAGTCTTTCTCAAGATTGTTAACCAGCATGGTGTGATAAGAAACACATTAGAGTTTACTCAACCCTCTTGCTCTGTGGAGGAAGGTGGAGAGCACAGGGAAAGTAGAATGATGGTGATTAACTGAGGACCTACTTCCATGGCTGCCTCTTCTGCTGTTTCCTACCTTGTGCAATCATAGGAGGAAATGGGAGTAATTATCCCTACTCTGTATAGGGTGGCATAATTGTATAGTAGATAAGAGCACATGCTGTAGAATCAGACAGCCTGGATTCAAATCCTGGCTCTGCTATATACCAGATCTGTAATCTTTTGAAAATGTCTTAACTCTGTGCTTATCTGTTTTCTTCTCTGTAAAATTAGAGTTATAGAAGCACCTACATCATGTGTGGTAAGGATTAAATAGTACATGATAAGTACTTAGCACATGGAAAGCACTACAAAATTTTCATGGCAGTCTTGTCTCAAGATCCCTCAGTCTCGGCCTGGTGCAGTGGCTCACGCCTGTCATCTCAGTACTTTGGAGGCTGAGGCAGGAGGATTGCTTGAACCCAAGAGTTCGAGAGCAGCCTGGGCAACATAACTCTACAAAAAATTGAAAACCAGCCAGGTGTGGTAGCGCATGCCTGTAGTCCTAGCCACTCAAGAGGCTGAGGCAGGAGGATCTCTTGAGCCTAGAGGTTGAGACTGCAGTGAGTCATGATTGTGCCACTGCACTCCAGCCTGGGTGACAGAACGAAACCCTGTCTCAAAAAAAAAAAAAAAAGATCCCTTGGTTCTATCTCCGCTCCAGAGCAATATGCCCAAGGTCAGATGCTAATAAGTGGCAGAAGCAAGATTCTTACCAAGGTCATTTTACCTACAATAAAGCCTATGTTTGCCTCCCTTGCTTTTCTGTGACCCCAGGTGTCTGTAGTCAGGATCATTTCACTTGGGACCGTCTTTGGCAGTGCCTTTTTTCCAGCATCAGCATCAGTGTTGATGATTGTTTGGGTGTCTGTTTCTTTCACCACTACCACATTGACTCTATTGTAAAATGACCATACTGACAAACTCAGTTTTTATCCATTTGAATAGGATCAAATGTATTTAAGATTTAAAAATCCACTTTTATGATAAACAAAGCTAGTTTATTTCACAAACAAGATATGTTTATGTTTTTGTAATATACTGGGACATATCTTTTTCCACAGGCTGCATTAGGAATTATGCAGATGGTCGAAGACACCCTTATTGAACATGCTCATACCAAACCTCTCCTTCCAAGTCAGCTGGTTCGGTATAGAGAAGTTCAGCTCCCTGACAGTAAGTAGAGATGTTGTAACTTTGGGAATGGACTACTTTGACATAACAGTGTGGGTGATTACAGGTGGGCTGAATTTGGTATAGTTTTATGCCAAAGATTTACTTGGGAACCTCTACTACTTATAGAAGTATGATTAGAGATAGATAATTCACCCAAAAAAATTTTTGGTAGGAGGGCCAAATAAGTAAAATTGGAGGTAGGCAATAATTTTGAAGAAAATGATACTGGAATTGATGGGTACTTGAATGAATGGGAATTAGGAAGTAAAAGTATCACAGAGCTATTGACTATAAGTCATGAAATAAAATACATTTATAAAAATGGAAACTGGAATTATAATATTTAATTGGAAACCCATAGGATTCTTTGGCAGAAATAGTTTTAGGAAACCCACAGGTGCAGATAACATGTAATCATTACAAGTATACTTTTATAAGGGATTAACAAAGACTTACTGAATTTACATATTGCGGTTTACAATGTTGGATTACTTTTACATTAACAGTGGTTTCTTCTGATAAAAACTCCTTAAGCATTATTGTCGATATTGCTCAAAACTGTGTAATAGAAGGTATATTAAATGAAGGAAGAGAAGCTTTTTTTTGGCCAAGCTTGATTGTTTGGCTGTTCCCTATGCATTAACCATCTGTGCTGCCTTTTCTCCCCAGCTATTTTATCCTCCCAAAATGGTGTTCTCCTTTCCCCCTTCTTCCTCATGGGCTAGTGCCTACATCCTACTTCTCCTTCCAGGCCTATTTTATAAGCTACTTATTCCACTAAACTTTTTCTAAAACTCCCAGCTAGAAATAATCACATCTACCTCTGGACTTGCAGGACAATTTTTCTGAACCTCCCTGTTCAAGCTACTTAGCACTTCTCTTGTGTTGGGATTGAAGTGCATCTCCATCTTCTTATTAGACTATACATTCCTTAAAGCCAAAGTCTGTGTCTGTTTCATTTAAGTAGCTTCTAAAGCAACTGGAACATATTATTACTTCAGGATACCTTTGTTGAACGCTTCGAGATACGTTGAGCCCAGCTCTTCTATTGTGCATGACCAGTCATAACAGATCTGGTAGTGGTTTATTTCCAACTTTTGCTAGTTTATTCCTCAGTCACTACAACCAGGGCAAGAATCAGGATATGCTGATTCCACTACAATTAGAGAAAGACTCAGGATATGCTGTGCAAGAGCCATAGCAGTTGACTTCAAAGTGAGGCCAGTCTAGAAACAATATTTCAAAGTGAAATTCATCTTTCCTACTTCTTTTGATTCCACTTCCCTCTTTCTGTCTCTTTCCTAGGATCTTATCTCTTTTGCCTCCTAAGTACCCTCCCAAATTTCTCCATGTTCAAAAATAGCCCAGTTCACAGCTCATTCTCAAAATGCTAGGTGGTAGGAAATCATTCTGAATTAGCCAACTGATCAGATGTGAATGCTTTAAATAGTTCTTCACTTAACTCTCCATGGAAAGGCTCTTACTGTTTAAAAATAAAATATTCAGGCCAGGGTGGTGGCTCATGCCTATAATCCCAGCACTTTGGGAGGCCAGCGTAAAAAGATTGCTTGAAGCCAGGAATTTGAGACTAGGCTGGGTAACATAGTGAGAACTTGTTTCTACAAAAAATTTAAAATAAAAAAAAATTAGCTGGGCATAGTGGCACACACCTGTAGCTACTTAGGAGGCTGAGGTGGGATGATCGCTTGAACCCAGGAGGTTGAGACTGCAGTGAGCCATGATTGTGCCACTGCACTCCAATCTGGGTGCCAGAGTGAGAGACTGTCTCAAGTGAAAAGGAAAATGTTCAGGCATTATAAAGGGGATGTTTTATTTATCTTTATTTTTATTATTATTTTTTGAGATGGAGTCTTACTCTGTCACCCAGGCCGGAGTATAGTGGCGCAATGTCAGCTCACTGCAACCAAGGAGATGTTTTAGAATATGTATGAAAAAGGCCAGGCAACCAGGTGTGGTGGCTCACACCTGTAATCCCAGCACTTTGGGAGGCCGAGGTGGGCAGATCACCTGAGGTCAGGAGTTTGCGACCATCCTGGCCAACGTGGTAAAACCCTGTCTCTACTAAAAATACAAAAATTAGCTGGGCATAGTGGCAGGCACCTGTAATCCCAGCTACTCGGGAGGCTGAGGTAGGAGAGTTGCTTGAACCTAGGAGATGGAGGTTGCAGTGAGCTGAGATTGCACCACTGCACTCCAGCCTGGGCGACAGAGCAAGACTCCGTCTCAAAAAAAAAAAAAAGAAAAAGAAAAGGGCCAGGTGTGGTGGCCCACGTCTGTAAACCCACCTTTTTGGGAGGCCAAGGCAGGTGGATCACCTGAGATCAGGAGTTCAAGACCAGCCTGGCCAACATGGCAAAACCTTGTATCTACCAAAAATAGAAAAATTAGCCAGGTGTGGTGGCATATGCCTGTAGTCCCAGCTACTCAGGAGGCTGAGGCAGGAGAATTGATTGAACCCGGTAGGCGGAGGTTGCAGTGAGCTGAGATGGCACCACTGCATTCCAGCCTGGGTGACAGAGCAAGACTTTGTCTCAAAAAAAAAAAAATAATAAGGTATGAAAAAGCTAGAAGAATGTGAGGTGGGTGAGGGAGAGAGGCTTACAGGCCACGTTCCCTTCTCTCTGCTTTTTTTGTTTTGTTTTGTTTTTTGAGACAGGGTCTCACTCTGTACCACTGGAGCGCAGTGGTAGAGTCACAGCTCACTGCAGCCTCAAACTCCTGGGGTCAAGTGATCCTCCCGCCTCAGCCTCCCAAGTAGCTGGGACTATAAATGTGAGCCATGGCGCTGGCTCCCCTCCTTCTGATGAGAGGGAACTTAGTGCTGCCAATTTATAATCAGAAAGTTTGACTGTTGGTCAAAGTTGGACATGATCAGAAAAGTGAAATCAGTGAACTATAACTCCAGGCTTCTCTACCTCCCTTTTCTATTAATGTCTAAATTATCATCCGTAAGTGTGGGCAGACATAGCATTGACTTTATTAAACCCCAAATAAGTTTTTGAACTTGCTGCTGTCTTTTTGAAACTTCCTAGGAGGATGGTTTGTTTATCAGCAGAGAAATGAAGTTCACAATAACTGTGGCATCGAGATATACTACCAAACAGACATGCAAAGCACCTCAGAGAATATGTTTCTGGAGCTCTTCTGTCAGATTATCTCGGAACCTTGTTTCAACACCCTGCGCACCAAGGAGCAGTTGGGTGAGATGAAAGTGGGGAAATAGCAGGGTGCTGTAGACTTTGATGAATTATTTTCCCTGTAAAACATTTTCACCTGACAGTGTATCAGGCGTGCTCTACTTAGAGAGACTTGAGAAAACCTTGTTACAGAGAATCCACTTCTAAAAGATAAGCAATCACTATCTTATGGACAGTAAAGCAATTCTTTATGAGATGATACTGTATATTACATACATGTCAATAAAAGGCATTTTAGGTGGGGGGAAAGGATACTAAGGACAAGCTTATGGGTAGCAAGATGAGAAACAAGCCATCCAGAGGAGCTTAGATTCACTAAAGTTTGAGTTCCTTGAGGGCAGGTATTATCTCTCATTCATCTTTATATCCCAAGCCTGGAACATACAGAAGGTACTCAGCAAGTGTTTGCAGTTTTAAACATTGTTAAAAGTCTGGAGGTCCTGGCAGATTTGATCAATGAGGAAAAAAGTTCAAAGAAGCCCCAGTAATGACAGAAAGAAACCAGTGAAAAAAGGATGAGTCTCTCCAAGTACCCGTCATTGTTTAAATACCCATTGTGCTAGGTGCTGGACACGGAAAATGGATGCTCTGGATGGTCCTTCCCTTCGAGGAGCTCACAGTCAAATCAGGATGGCAGGCCTGTAAAGGAATAATTTTAGTACAGCATGGTAAATATTATTATAGGAGCTCAAACTATTGGCCGGGCACAGTGGCTCACGCCTGTAATCTCAGCACTTTAGGAGGCTGAGGCAGGTGGATCACCTGAGGTCAGGAGTTCAAGACCAGACTGGCCAACATGGTGAGACCCCATCTCTACTAAAAATACAAAAATTAACTGGGCATGGTGGTGCATGCCTGTAATCCCAACTACTCAGGAGGCTGAGGCAGAGAATCACTTGAACCCAGGAGGCAGGGTTTGCAGTGAGCGGAGATCGTGCCACTGCACTCCAGCTTGGGTGACAGAGCGAGATTCCACCTCAAAAAAATCAAACTATGAATGGCTATGTTGAAGAAAGAAACTTCCTCAGAAGTGAGACCCAGAGGCACCACAGCTGTTGGAGGTGGCGGGTCAGGGCAGGGCAGCTGAAGGAGATAAGCCAAGAGCTTGGTTTTGAAAAGGTGTTGAAGGGAGGTAGTGCATGGCCTCATGAGATAACATGGAAGTATGACTTTTAGTTAGCTTGATCTCTAGAGAGTTGCATTCTGAATGAATTGGTTTAGGAATGGATTACTTAACAAGAAATACAGTAGGATAGCCAGGTTCATATGCTGAACTTGGATGTTAAAGGAAACACAGCTAAGACTGTGACTAAGGGATGAAAATGAGTCCAGCATTTTATAGTCTAGGAGTAACTTTAGCATAAATTGAAGAGGATTAGCTAGCAGAGAATGAGGAATGACAAGATGGGAGTTTGAATAACGAATAGGATTTTTTTTCCTAAGAAGAAGAAAAAGTCATCTCCAACTTTGTAATCCTTCAGAGAGCTCTTCTGCTCTGTCCTTAGGAACTTAAACTATCTTAAGTGCTCATATTTCTTTAAGAGGTGAGTAATCTAAAACCTTAAACTAGATTTTATTTGCTCAGACAGGTTAGTTTTTAAAGGATTAAAAATGACCCAGGTCTCAAATGCCAAGGTCCTGACTGGCTGATGTCTGTGTTTCAGGCTATATCGTCTTCAGCGGGCCACGTCGAGCCAATGGCATACAGGGCCTGCGATTCATCATCCAGTCAGAAAAGCCACCTCACTACCTAGAAAGCAGAGTGGAAGCTTTCTTAATTACCATGGAAAAGTCCATAGAGGACATGACAGAAGAAGCCTTCCAAAAACACATTCAAGCATTAGCAATTCGTCGACTAGACAAACCAAAGAAGCTATCTGCAGAGTGTGCTAAATATTGGGGAGAAATCATCTCCCAGCAATATCATTTTGACAGAGGTAAGGTAAAATTAGGGCCCCAACATTTATGGCATTCAAGTAACATTTGATTAAGGCCATTCTACAAAATGGTATTCATTTTGTAGGTGATATTCCATTACCTATTTGGGGAGTTGGGGTCGGGGGATGGCTGGCACTTCTAAAGAAGTGTTACTTAATTTAACTCCAGTTTTCTATTAGAAACCTTATCTCTTTTTTTCCTCCAAACCTAGACGTGGATCTACCCATATCTCACAATAAAGTATTAATAATAATTCAATTTCATGTTTTCGTTTCATCAGTGTATCCTGAGATTCTGATCACAGATACCTAAGTATCTATTTCCCATAATACTAAAAAAATGAGATAATACCAGATTGAACCCCTTTGAGGCAAATGCTACCCTTGAGCCATAGGAGATTTGCCTATAGGAATCTCCAAAGATTTTTCACTCCTTTCAGATTTGGGAGAGCTGTGATTCTTGAAGTCTCCTGTCTTGAATCAGCTTCCTTTCACCTTGCTTCTAGAGCATAGATTAACAATGGATTGTGCTAAGCTGTACTAGAAGTCAGGGGATGTGGGTTGTGTTCTTACTCTGACACCAACAAGCTAAAATTCTTGGTCAAGACACCGTTTTTGGACCTCAGTTTCCTTACCCATAATTTTTATTTTTGTTTTGTTCTTTCAGACAGTATCTCACTCTGTCAGCCAGGCTTGAGTGCAGTGTGTCATCATAGCTCACCGTAGCCTTGAATTCCTAGGCTCAAGCAATTCTCCTGCCTCAGACCCCCAAAGTGCTGGGATTACAGGCATGAGCCACCATGTCCAGCCTACCTATAATTTATCTGGCAGTTGGATTCACTATTAATGATAATAGTATCTCTCATTTATTGAGCATTTACCATGTACTAGCATTGTGTTATTGTCATATATTTTTTTCCTAATTCTCACTGCAGCCCTATTAATTATCCCCCATTTC
This sequence comes from Macaca fascicularis, assembly GCF_037993035.2. Lineage (NCBI taxonomy): Eukaryota > Metazoa > Chordata > Mammalia > Primates > Cercopithecidae > Macaca > Macaca fascicularis. The sequence continues at coordinate 101,244,797 of NC_088383.1, read as the reverse complement.
CAGATGAGGAAACTGAGGCTCAGAAAAGTTGAGATGACTGGCCAGGATCCAAAAGCTCATAACCAGACAGCCAGGATGTGAATCCAGGCTGGCCTGGCTCCTGAGCCAAGGCTCTTACCCATTGTACTATATCCACTTACTTTTTTTTTTTTTTTTTTTTGAGACGGAGTTTCGCTCTTGTTGCCCAGGCTGGAATGCAATGGCACGATCTCCGGCTCACCGCAACCTCTGCCTCCCGGGTTCAAGCAATTCTCCTGCCTCAGCCTCCCAAGTAGCTGGGATTACAGGCATGTGCCACCACTTTGTTTTTTTTGTAGAGATGGGGTTTCTCCATGTTGGTCAGGGTGGTCTCGAACTCCCAACCTTAGGTGATCCCCCCCGCCTTGGCTTCCCAAAGTGCTGGGATTACAGGTGTGAGCCACTGCACCTGGCCCTTTTTTTTTTTTTTTTTTTTTTTGAGACAATTTTGCTTTGTCACCCAGGCTGGAGTACAGTGATGTGATCTTGGCTCACTGCAACCTCTGCTTCCCGGGTTCAGGTGATTCTCATGTCTCAGCCTCCCCCGAATAGCTAGGACTACAGGTGCACTCCACTACACCTGGCTAATTTTTATATTTTTAATGGAGATGGGGTTTCACCGTGTTGGCCAGACTGGTCTCAAACTTCTGGCCTCAAGTGATCCACCCACCTTGGCCTCCCAAAGTGCTGGGATTACAGGCATGAGCCACTGTGCCCAGCCAGCACCCACTTACTTTTATTTGAAATCAAAGCAAATGGTCACTTAAAAATGTGGATGCTTGACTGGGCACGGTAGCTCACGCCTGTAATCCCAACACTTTGGGAGGCTGAGGTGAGCAGATCATGAGGTAGGAGATCAAGACCATCCTGGCTAACACGGTGAAACCCCATCTCTGCTAAAAATAAAAAAAAAAAATAGCTGGGCATGGTGGCAGGCGCCTATAGTCCCAGCTACTTGGGAGGCTGAGGCAGGAGAATGGCATGAACCCAGGAGGTGGAGCTTATAGGGAGCCGAGATTGCACCTCTGTACTACAGCCTGGGCAACGGAGCAAGACTCTATCTCAAAAAAAAAAAAAGTGGATACTTGGCCAGATGCAATGGCTCACGCCTGTAATCCCAGCACTTTGGGAGGCTGTTGGACAGATCACTTGAGGTCAGGAGTTCAAGACGAGCCTAGCCAACATGGCAAAACGCCGTCTCTACTAAAAATACAAAAATTACCCAGCGTGTTGGCTTGTACCTGTAATCCCAGCTACTCAGGAGGCTAAGGCAGGAGAATCACTTGAACCCAGGAGGCAGAGGTTGCAGTGAACCGAGATCGAGCCACTGCACTCCAGTGTGGACGACAGAGTGAAACTCTATCTCAAAAAATATATATGGATACTTAAGAGTCTTGGAGTGAAGTATATTGTCATTTAGTGTGCTGTTCTGGGCTACTTCATATGGAAATGTTAGTAAAATATTGTTTGATTACTTTTTCAGATAACACTGAAGTTGCATATTTAAAGACACTTACCAAGGAAGATATCATCAAATTCTACAAGGTAAGTCAAATTCATATATTTAGATTTTGACTCATAAGAAAGTATTGTAGGGCTGGGTATGGTGGCCTACACCTGTAATCCCAGCACTTTGGGAGGCCAAGGCGGAAGGATCACTTAAGGTCAGGAGTTAAAGACGAGCCTGGCCAACATGGTGAAACCCCATTTATACTAAAAATACAAAAATTAGCTGGGCGTGGTGGCATACGCCTGTAATCCCAGCTACTCAGGAGGCTGAAGCATGAGAATCGCTTGAACCTGGGAGGCAGAGGTTGCAGTGAGTGGAGATCGCTCTACTGCACTCCAGCCTGGGTGACAGAGCGAAACTGTGCCTCAAAAAAACCAAAACACCTATTGTATGTGCTATATTGTGTGTTGCTGCTTTGAAGCCATTCAGGCTCGATTTATGAAGGTGTTTTTGTGGATTTAAGTTTTTTGACATAAACACTTAATGACTTTTAGAATAAAGACAGTTTTTATTGAACCAAGTACTGTTTTCCTCTCCCTCTAAACCAAGTTTGCCGAACCTGCAGCCTGTGGGCCACGTGCAGCCCACATTATGAGATGTTTTGCAAAATTTTTTTTTTGTTTTAGCTTATCAGCTATTGTTAGTGTATTTTACGTGTGGCCCATGACAATTCTCCCAGTGTGGCCCAAGGAAGTCAAAAGATTGACCCATGCTCTAAACCAAGGACTGTGACAGCCCTTCCTGACTTCCAAATCTACCTTTTTAGGCACACTTTCAGTTTCTTCTCTCTGTTCTCCACCCTACTCTGCAAAGAATATTGCTGAGCTTGTTTGGTGGGAAGGAAGAACAAAGAAAACAAAAGAACTTGAGAATCAGATTATTTTCCAAGCTCTGACAACTATAAATTGTCTTCACCCATTTAGGTGCCACTATGGCTGCTTTTTAAAATAAATGATTACTCACCTTTGAATCATGGTCAGAGATATAATAAGTTTTACATGCTTGTGCTCACTGAGGAAGTTTATCAAAAGGAAAGGGAGGCACCACCATTAAAGTCTTTCCAGCAAGCTTTAAGAGATTCACACCGGCTGGGCGCGGTGGCTCAGGCCTGTAATCCCAGCACTTTGGGAGGCTGAGTTGGGTGAATCATGAGGTCAGGAGTTCAAGACCAGTGTGGCCAACATAGTGAAACCCTGTATCTACTAAAAATAAAAATAAAAAATTAGCCGGGCGTGGTGGTGGGTGCCTGTAATCCTAGCTACTCAGGAGACTGAGGCAGGAGAATTGCTTGAATCTGGCAGGCAGAGGTTGCAGCGAGCTGAGATCGCACCACTGCACACCAGCCTGGGCGACAGTGCGAGACTCTGTCTCAAAAAAAAAACAAAACAAAGAGGTTCACACCATCTAAATCTTCCCCTCTATAAAAATTCTTAAGAAGGACAGCAAGATTTCCATTAAGTAGGTATATTAATGTGTAATAAGTATGCTAAATGCAAAAATTCAAAATGTATGCTGCAATGGAATTGTACCTAAAGTGTTACATATATTTTTTGTAATATATTGGGGCCTCTAGTTTGTATAAAATACTGTTATGCCTGTTTTTCACAATAAGGAGCAAAATTATACTCTGTGATTACTATGGTACCTTAGAATTGTCCCTTAATGTTCTAGCCATTTCTGGTTTGTCATTAGGTTGTTTGGTCAGGGACTTGTCCCGCCCTGTGCCCACATCCTTTTAGAGAGATACTCTACTTTACGGTATTTTTTTCTAGGGATGTATTATAGCTACCAGCACAGGAGTCAGTGCTTACAGTTCTCATTAAAATGACTTTGTGAAGTTAGTGGTACAATGAGGCTTGATCACATTTTTTCCTATACTAGGGTTTCTAATGTTTATGTAATTCACCACTCCTAGTGCTGAGTGAGAGGATAAGGAAAAAGTAACCATCTTTGACCAAAAGGTGCTGATTAGTTTCTTTGAGGAAAATGGTGATTTTGTATCATCCATGAGTTGGTTACACCTCTCCCCGCAACTCTTCTGCAAAAATATTTAGGCTGTTTGCAAACAAGTATTAACATAGCTGGTATCACTTTAACAATAAGAAAAGGAGATTATAGTTTCAGAATTGAGCAGCAAAAGCCGGTATTTTGAATGCATCTTTTGCAGCAATGAGATTTCACCCATTGTGGCTACGAAAATGAATGGCTAGACAAGGTATTTCCTTTACGTCATGGCTCCCTTTGCATTGTATAGAGGAAGAGAAGAGTCTCATCTAAATTACTCTTGTTATTCTGCGATAATAGCCTGTAGTCCCAGCTGCTGGGGAGGCTGAGACAGAAAGATCACTAGAGCCCAGGAGTTCAAGACCAACCTTGGAAACATAGCTAGACCCTGCTTCAAAAAAAAGAGAGAAGGGCTGGGTGCGGTAGCTCATGCCTGTAATCCCAGCACTTTGGGAGGCGGAGGTGGGTGGATCACGAGGTCAGGAGTTCAAGACCAACCTGACCAACATGGTGAAACCCCATCTCTACTAAAAATACAAAATTAGCCGGGCATGGTGATGCACGCCTTTAATCCCAGCTACTCAGGAGCCTGAGGCAGGAGAATCGCTTGAACCCAGAAGGCAGAGGTTGCAGTGAGCCAAGATTGCACCACTGCACTCCAGCCTAGGCGACAGAGTGAGATTTCGTCTCAAAAACAAACAAACAAACAAAAAACAGAGTATTTATAACCAGGCTTCAGCTAAGTTTAGGATAGCATTTCCCTAGCTGTGTTCCATGGTATGCAAGACATTAATAGGGGTACCTAGGAAAAGGATTTCATGATCATACAAGTTTGGGAAAGACGATTCCCATTCTTAGAGAATCACAGAGTGTGTTGGTATTGTAGAAATTGTAAGAAGTCCCACAGTAAAGACTTTAGCCTGCATTTATTTAATTTTGACTAACATTTTCTAAACTGATTTCACCATGCATCCTTTTTTACACAAAACACCTATAAATATCTCCTGGGACTGTAGCGTTCCTTAGAACATATTAATAGTTTGCAAGAAGGTGCAGTTGTTTGTTTTTAGAAAAATGAGGATTTTCCAGAGTTGGTCAGAAAATTGGGAACAATCTGAAACTGGAGAGGGTATTCTGCTGTCTGCTGATGTGGGTAGACAAGCGGGTAATGAAGGTTTGGGTGACAGGAGATGGAGGAGAGATCTTTGAAAGCAAACTTTTTACTCCAGTAAGATGAAGTTCTTAGATGAGGTACTACATGTTAATAGAGGCAGACCTGGGCTGAGCTCCTGGAAAAGAGGCTGGAGAGGTCAGAGCAGGCCTGTGAGAATCTGGGCTGTTTTGCCTGCTGGCGGGGAGTAGAGCCGGGAGCCATGGGCAGGTTTGCTGTGCAACATCAACAGGGCTTCCTTGCACACAGGACCAGGCTTATTAGTAACTGCTCAGTTACTAGTAACTGATTAGCAACTGCTCAGTTACTAGTAACTGCTCAGTTACTAGTAACTGATTAGCAACTGCTCAGTTACTAGTAACTAAATTAGCAACTGCTCAGTTACTAATAACTAATAACAGTTATTAGGAAGTATTGAGTGGATTTGGTTTGGCTGATGATTTCTCCACTCTAAGGATATGAAACGTTGCTTATGGCTAAGACATCAGAGGAACTTTGTCACAATTTGTACCCCATTAGAAAAGACAGTAAAAGTCTGCTGTTAAGGGAAAGGTTGGGACATACTTCCCCACAGGATCCACCTGCCAACCTAGCACTGCTGGCGTTCATGGTAGTAACTAAGGGGAATCCCTCCAAGCAGCATGGTGGAATGGAGAGAGCAAGCAGACTCTAGCTTCTGACACCATCATCTATGAACTGTGTGACCCATGTAATTCATGTAAGGTGCTGTGTCTTAGAGCCTCTAAAGTAAGAATCATCATGATGCTTAGTTCACAGAGAATTAAGTGAGCTGACATAGGAGAGTGCCTGATATAATGCAGGACTCAGTAATTGTTAGTTTCCTTTCTCTTTTGGTAGATGAACCACAGTTTACAAGCAGAATCTGAGAAGGTTCTTAGAGGAGCAGGCGTTGTGCTTGTCCCTGTCTTAAGCTCAGACCATTGTCTCTGTAGACACTAAAGATCACCAGGTACAGCCCTGCACAGCCCAGCCCAGTGAGTACTAAGCTAGGGTGTGAATCCTAGCTCAGGCACTTATCAGCTGTAGGAGTTTGAGCAATTTTTTAATCTCCTTGGATTCAGTTTTCTCATCTATAAAATTGGGTTAAGAATAATTATTTCCTTAGAGTAAGAAAAGGAAAGGGAAAAAAAAAAGAATAATTCTTGCCTGCCTTGCTAAGTATTTGTAGAGCTTAAATAAAATAACATAAGTGAGGAGAAAGAAAGGGAAGTATCTTTTCTTTCTCTTTTCTTTTCTTTTCTTTTTTTTTTTTTTTTTTTGAGACAGAGTCTTGCTCTGTCACCCAGGCTAGAGTGCAGTGGCGTGATCTTGGCTCACCGCACATGGCATACTTTGCCTCCTGGTGTCAGGCAATCCTCCCACCTCAGCCTCCCAAGTATCTGGGATTACAAGCATGTACCACCACATCTGGCTAATTGTTGTATTTTTGGTAAAGACAGGGTTTCACTATGTTGGCCAAGCTGGTCTCGAACTCCTGACCTCAAGTGATCCACCTGCCTCGGCCTCCCAAAGTGCTGGGATTACAGGCATGAGCCACCGCACCCGGCCAGGAAGGGAAGCATCTTTTCTATATTTGACTGCGTGATAGCTGAGTCTTCATAGTCATCAGAGAACACCTCAATGTAAGTTCTTTAGTGGAGCAAAAGGGTGACCCTGCTCTTCTTTCTGCCTAGGAAATGTTGGCAGTAGATGCCCCAAGGAGACATAAGGTATCCGTCCATGTTCTTGCCAGGGAAATGGATTCTTGTAAGTATTAAATATTGCCTTTTTAGGCTCATGTTGAGCCATCTGATGGTTGGCCTTTGTCATAGCTACATGCCTTATAGAACACCAGAAAGTAAAAGAGGTAGAGAACGGAAACTGGAGATAATGCCTGCAGATAATAAGGGGAAAAGAGAAATGAGGCAGTGAAGGAGAGAGCCAGTACCAGGTGACAGAATGCTGAGCTAGCCACAGTATCACAGGAAAACACAGAGGCTTGCTGTTGGGATGTCTCCAAAGAGGCTGCATGAACCACTGCATGTGGGTAGTATGGGTAAGCAAGCTAACTTCCCAGTCCTTCTTGCCTCCTGGCTTTTACTGGCCAAAGTTTGTCCTGTGGCCATTAACTCCCCTGGCTTTCTGGGCAGTTTTACTAGGTCCTTCTGGGTGGCCAGAAAGTCACATTAGACCTGGGCACTAAAACTGCTGTGGCCAAAGTTTTATGACCTCAGGAATATCATGAGCCATCATTGGGTGGCTCTGGATAGAAGGCAGGACAGGTACTTAAGCAGGCAACCTTGAGAGGATCTGAGAAGCACATGAACGGGGCCTGGTGCAGTGTTTTTAATTAACTGAGTCTGGTTTAGATTTTTTTAGTTGTTCTTGTGTGATAGTATCAGTAAGTACAAAGTATTAAACCTTTTATTTCTTATAGGTCCTGTTGTTGGAGAGTTCCCATGTCAAAATGATATAAATTTGTCACAAGCACCAGCCTTGCCACAAGTAAGAAATATAAATGTTATGTTAGATTGTACTGACAGAGGACTTTCTATTTAAAAGAAACAGCTTGTTGTTTTGTTGTTGTTGTTGTTATTGTTTTGAGATGAAGTCTCACTCAGTCACCCAGGCTGGAATGCAGTGGTGCGATCTCAGCTCACTGCAACCTCCACCTCTCGGGTTCAAGCGATTCTCCTGCCTCAGCCTCTTGAGTAGCTGGGATTACAGGCATGTGCCACCATGCCCAGCTAGTTTTTGTGTTTTTAGTAGAGGCGGGGTTTCACCATGTTGGCCAGGCTGGTCTTGCACTGCTGACCTCAAGTGATGATCCACCCGCCTCGGCCTCCCAGAGTGCTGGGATTACAGGCACGAGACACCGTGCCCGGCCGGAAGAGGCTTGTTCATCGGGACACTGATGAACTAAAAGTTTCAGGTCACCAGGTGTTGGAGCTTCTACTTTAGTTCTTCCCTGAACATCTAGTCACTCAGCCTCTACCCTTGTCTGCCTTTGCCTCCTGTTGGAACAGTTGTGTTATTTTACAATGTATCATCTCTGGCTACATCTGTTCCCAGCACTGAATATTGGAGAGGACTTCTTAGTCTCTCCCATGTTACCTGCATATGTTAATCATCTAGAAAGATTGACATTCACTTGCAAGAGGAGGAAACTGGCAGTGTAACTAGGCTCTTTGTGGGTGGGCACATCAGCCTCTGCTACTCTGCTGAAGCCTTGATGCTAGGCCTCTAAGTCCCTGGTGAACCAGCCCTTGTTTGCCCAGAGGAAAACCAAAAGGACTAAGGACACTTACCATAGGTTTGTACAGACCAACTCATGACCCTCCGGACCTACTGATCCAGAAGAAAAGGTCAGCAGATCGTGATACATGGGTTATTAAGTTATTAGAACTGAGGTGTGCTCCCAGTGTCCCCCAGAAAAGTCGATGTCCTTATTCTGATGTTTAGGTTAAATACACTAAAAGGAAACTTTTTTCTTTGCAGCCTGAAGTGATTCAGAACATGACCGAATTCAAGCGTGGTTTGCCACTGTTTCCCCTTGTGAAACCACATATTAACTTCATGGCTGCAAAACTCTGAAGATTCCCCATGCGTGGGAAAGTGCAAGTGGATGCATTCCTGAGTCTTCCAGAGCCTAGGAAGATCATCTTGGCCACTTTAATAGTTTCTGATTCATTATTAGAGAAACAAACTGAAAAGTTGTCAAATGTCATTATGTAGAAATATTATAAATCCAAAGTAATTAAATTACAAAATCTTATAGATGTAGAATATTTTTTAAATACATGCCTCTTAAATATTTTAAAATTTTTCTTTTCATTACTGAGAGAAATTTCCCCTATATAACAATGCTTAAAATGAATGATATTCCTGTAGAATCTTCCTTCCCTATTCTGTAAAATAGTCACTTGTCCGAAGAAAGTAAAAGTTAGTTCTTTTCTAAAAGCCTCCTAGGTTGACATAGAAGGCTTCACAACATTTAGAAAGTAATACCTTTTTAAAAATTGATCCTCAAATTTGCTTTCTACTTGATGGTTTCATGTAAATCAGTGGAAAACATTACATTTGGCAGATGATAAAGCAATGTAATCTTCTTTTACTAGTGAAATTGCTGGTTATATAAGGCATGGTTTTAATCTTTTTATAAAATTTGAACATGTTTTTTATTCCAACTAGTAAAATGCTAGAAAACCCTACTTATTTACAATGCTAGAAATACAGACTTACCTTACATCAATTTTGTCCTAAACCGAATTTCTCAGGATTACTGTGGTTTCTTTCATTCTGGTTGAATTATATTGACCTTCTTCTTCATAGTTGGTTTGCAGTGTTCCATGAGTTTTACTTTTCCTCATCAACATACTGCTTTAACACAACATATTTATTTAACACATACAAATAGGGTCAATTTCAGATCCTACTGAGTGTGTGACATGCTTTTCCAACATCAGCTTTTTGTAACCACCTGTATAACTTTTTATTACAGTGAAATTGCAGTCAGTATGTGAACCAAAATATCTTGCCCCTTTATGAATTTAAAAGGCAGCAAATACAAAGTCACCTTTTTGGAAATATAAAAAATAAAGCCTTGCATTCTTATATAGCAGGTCTTCATAAGACTCTAAAATTCCTTGTTGCTACCAGTCTAATCTTGCCTTAAATGTTATTTTTTTGAATATATAAATATAAACACATACACAGATGATGACTGGAGTGGACTTTTAAAAAAATATTTTTTTCATGAGATACTATTTTAGGTGAAATTGTTACTGTAGATTTAACAGCTGTTTTGAAATATTTACTGTTATTAAAACTTGCTTCAAGAGAAATTGTGAATATATTTCCATATACAAGCACTAGTAACAGTAAGTGGCCCTGTCATCCACTAACTCAGGCACAGTAAAGAATGGCATTTTCAAAGGACATTTTACCTCCCCATATGATTTGATTGGCTAGGACTTTCTTCTGTAGAGTCGTATCTTTTCACATCTTAAGTTTTTACATTTGCCATTTTCCAAATCTCAATTTGGGGCAAGAACGACATAGTCACAACTATGGGCCTGCTTTCAAAAGCGGGGCTCCATTTCTACTGTCAGATCAGTGTGGTGCTGTGACCATGTTTTTATCCCTACTTCCAAGAATCTCCTTGTATGAAGCCTGTCTTTGTCCATCAGAAGGTGTGTGAAATCACTTCCTTCTGGTTTTATGAATTTGTAGACTATGCAGCTTTTCATTAAACTGCAAGTATATACAAGACAGATCTAAAATTAGGCCTGAGTGTTCCAATCCACCACTGTACTAGTAAATAAAAATCCACCTACCTTTTATGTGGAAAATTATGTGCTATTGAGTAACTTTTAGCTCTTTTTAAAAAGTGGGTGAAATTTAAGTGTCTTTTTTTATGAGAATGACACATGAAGAGATCTGAGAGCAATCTCATGTAGTCTTCCATGAACCTGCAATTGTTGTTTAGTACGCGTCAGCATTTTCCAGTTTCCAGGTTGGATCTAGAGCTGCTGTTGATCACTCAGGCATACTAATGGATTCATTTAGATGGGTCCAAGCTGCAGTCCATGAGCAATAACAGACTACCCCATATACTGCAGTTTACTCAGTGCTTAGTAAATGAGATTTGTGGAACTAAGTTATTGGTTACCTGAGGCTTCTTAAGAAAGTCTTCTTTTTTGACCAGTTGATGTGAAAGAGGGAGCATGTGACACAGCCAGTATGGTGGAGTGCTAGGGTTATCCTGTTTACAATAAATTGCCTGAATTTCACCTCTGGAGTCTGCATTTGTATTATTTTTCCAGTTTTAGTGAAATAGTACAGTGGCCAGTTTTCAGCCTACCTCTCAACATCTCAGTTTGACCAGATTTCTTGCTTTCATTGTTCATAATGCAGAAAGCAGTGAATTATATTAACATTTTTAAAGTGTTTCTGAGTAACAATGATTTTTGTCAAATAGAAGACTCAATTTCACAACCTTAAGAATAGATCACTTTTGTAAAACAAGAATCTCAGTATTTGATGTTGGATTCCTTGCTGTGAGTGTTGTCACTGACTCCAAACCCAGAAAGATTTGTTCCTACCCTTACAGGGACAAAAATAAAACGGATAGAAAAACAAAAGATTTCTCTCCTCTACAATGAGTCCTTACATCTTCTTGCCACATCTCCAGCTGCAGGTGAGGCAGATATCTTGTTCAATCTCTGTCGTCTTGATCCCTGTAAAAATAATTTTTCTATTCATGTAGTGGCCAGCTGGCTCAGGCAGGCATTTCAAGAGGAAATCTGCTTGTTCCTCACTTTCCAGCCTAGGACAGTGGTCCAGCCCGTGCAGTCAGCATTGTGCTCAGGGATGATGCGGCAGCCCCACACAGAGGTCAAGAGCAACCCCAGGATTTATGAGTTGGGACAGTTGTGCTCTCATTCTCGGGGGACTCAGCTGGTTCCCCTGTTGCTTTTTTGTTTTTTTGTTTCGTTTTGTTTTTTTGAGACAGAGTCTCGCTCTGTCAGCCAGGCTAGAGTGCAGTGGTGCGATCTCGGCTCACTGCAACCCCCGCCTCCCAGGTCCCAGTGATTCTCCTGCCTCAGCCTCTGCGGTAGGTAGGATTACCGTGCACACCGCTTTGCTCGGCTACTTGTTTGTATTTTTAGTAGAGATGGGGTTTGCCATGTTGGCCAGGCTGGTCTCAAATTCCTGACCTCAGATGATCCACCTGCCTTGGCCTCCTAAAGTGCTGGGATTACAGGCATGAGCCACAGGCATGCACCCAGACACTTTTTTAAAGACAGGCTCTCTGTCACCCAGGCTGAAGTGTAGTGGTGTGATCATAGCTCACTGCAGCCTCAAACTCCTGAGCTCATGCAACCTCCCAAGTAGCTAGGACTACAGATGTGCACCCCCACACCAACATTATTTTACTTTTCTTTTTTGTAGAGACAGGGTTTCTCTCTGTTGGCCAGGCTGGTCTTGCACTCCTGGCCTCAAGCAATCCTCCTGCCTCAGCCTCCCAAAAAACGGAGATTACAGGCATGAGCCACTGTACCCAGCCCACAGTCTTTCAACGGGGAGGCTAGTGATAAAAATTTTCATCATCCCAGATTTTCAGAGGTGGAAATAGGCTGAGAAAGGCTGAATAGTTTGCACGGGATCATCCAGGAAGCAGATTCAAACCTCCGCTCAGCTCTTTAGAGTGTAGATCTCATTATTCCATGTGGATTTCCTGTAATAATAGCTTCCAAGCCAATGAATGTCCTTGTGAAACAGAAAGACAGTTGCTTTTACATGTGTATATAACTTGACCTTTTTCCCATGTACCATCTTACTTGATCTCTTAACCTTGCCTACTTTGGAGGGCATGAAACCAGATCTCACAGTCATACCCAGTCCACTGTGCCAGGCTACTTTGAAACCAGTTATCACCCCTGCCTGCAGAATCTCCTTCCCTTCCTTTTGGGGGTAATCCAGGCCTTAAACCAGTGTAAGCTCTTTTTCCTATTGCCCTGGAGTGATAGAGAGTTTCTGGGATCTTTCAAGAAGTTTGGAAGAGGCCAGGCGTGGTGGCTCACACTTGTAATCCCAGCACTTTGGGAGGCTGAGGAGGGTGGATCACTTGAGGTCAGGAGTTCAAGACCAGCCTGGCCAACATGGTGAAACCCCATCTCTGCTAAAAATACAAAGTTAGCCGGGCGTGGTGGCACATGCCTATACTCCCAGCTACTCGGGAGGCTGCGGCAAGAGAATTGCTTGGATCTGGAAGGTGGAGGTTGCAGTGAGCCGAGATCGTGGCACTGCACTCCAGCCTGGGCGACAGAGTGAGACTCTGTCTAAAAAAAAAAAAAAAAAAAAAAAGTTTGGAAGAGGAGTATGAGGAAGAGTCATGTTCACCTGTGACACCACCAGAGACAGCCACTGCTTGCATGGTGTTTCTCTGCAGTCTTCTTCCTGTGCATATAGGAAGGGGTCACATACTCAGTGTTGGAACTCTTCCCCTCAGTAGCCTATTTGTACTGAGCATTTTCCACATGATACCCTTGAAAAAAGTATGTCTTTTCTTGTTGTTGTTGTATGTTGTATGTTGTTGGTGGTGGCTCTTTGGTATCATACTGTATTGTTTGTTTATTGAGTCTTCCGGGGGGGTTTTAGGGTGTTTTCAAGTTTTGATCTGTGATAAACTTTCTTGTGCTGAGTATGTGTGTGGTTTTCTGATTATTGCCTTAAATTGCCGGGTTATGGAATGTGAATATGTTATTTAACTTTATATATTGAAAAATGTTTACAGAAAAGTTGTTGAAATAGTCCAGTGAATTCCCAGATACCCTTCACCCTGTATTGACCAATTTTGTTTGTTTCATATCCTGTCTGTTCTCTCTCTTATGTGTGTATGTGTGCTTGCGCGCGTATGTGTTTTGCCAAATCATTTGAGAGTAAGTTGCAGATGTTATGACTCCTCACCCCTAAATACTGCATCAAGTGTCTTCTAATAACAAGGTCAGTATGTGATAAGGAATTTTCCCTCACTCAGAGGGAAGTCTGGCCTTTGTCTTCTTTCTCTTTGTTATAGACAACTATATACCAGTAAATCTGACAACTTAGATGAGATGGACACATTACTTGAAAGACACAAATTGCCAAAACAGACATGAAAAGAAATAGGTGATTTGAATATTCCCTTACCTGTTAAAGAAATTGAATCATAATTGACACCCTTCCCATAATGAAACTTCCAGACCCACATGGCTTCACTAATGAATTCTATTCAACATTTAAGGAAGGAATTATACCAATCTTACATAACATTTTAGAAAACAGGGAAGGCCTTCCCAACTCACTTGACAAGGCTAGATTACCCCTATTCCAACTCAAAGATATTTCAAGAAAAGAAAGCTCCAAGCCCTTAAAAACAATCCCAAAAGTCCTTAACAAAATATTAGCAATTTGAATCCAGCAGTATATAAAAATGAATTTTTTATACAATTGATTTTCAAATATTACACCAACCTTACATGATGACCAAGTGGAATTTTCCCAGGAATTCAAGATTGATATATTATTTGAAAATTAGGGTTGGAGGCCGGGCGCGGTGGCTCAAGCCTGTAATCCCAGCACTTTGGGAGGCCGAGGCGGGCGGATCACAAGGTCAGGAGATCGAGACCACAGTGAAACCCCGTCTCTACTAAAAATACAAAAAATTAGCCGGGTGCGGTGGCGGGCGCCTGTAGTCCCAGCTACTCAGGAGGCTGAGGCAGGAGAATGGCGTGAACCCAGGAGGCGGAGCTTGCAGTGAGCCGAGATCGCGCCACTGCACTCCAGCCTGGGCAACAGCGTGAGAAAAAAAAAAAAAAGAAAATTAGGGTTGGGTGCAGTGGCTCACGCCTGTAATCTCAGCACTTTGGGAGGCCAAGGTGGGCGAATCACAAGGTCAGGAGTTCAAGACTAGCCTGGCCAACATGGTGAAACCCCATCTCTACTAAAAAAATACAAAAATTAGCCGGGCATGGTGTTGTGTGCCTGTAATCCCAGCTAGTTGGGAGGCTGAGACGGGAGAATTGCTTGAACCTGGGAGGCGGAGGTTGCAGTGAGCCAAGATGGCGCCACTGCACTCCAGCCTGGCTGACAGAGCAAGACTCCATCTCAAAAAAAGAAAAGAAAAAAAAAAGAAAATCAGGCAGGGTCTGATGGCTCACACCTGTCCAGCACTTTGGGAAGCCAAGGCCAGCGGATCACCTGAGGTCAGGAGTTTGAGACCAGCCTGGCCAACGTGGTAAAACCCTGTCTATACTAAAAATTCAAAAATTAGCTGGGCACGGTGGCACACACCAGAAATCCCAGGTACTCGGGAGGCTGAGGCAGGAGAATCGCCTGAACCCAGGAGGTGGAGGTTGCAGTGAGCTGAGATCGCACCACCGCACTCCAGCCTGGGCAACAGAGCAAGACTTAGTCTCAGAAAAAAAGAAAAGAAAAGAAAAAGTCAATTAGTGTTATTTACCATGGTAACAGAAATAAGAAAACACATTATGGACTATTTCAATAGATACCATAAGCATTTTACAAAGTTCATGATAAAAGCTTAAAGAGTAAAAGGTAACTTTCTCAATGTAATAAAGGGAATTTACAAAATATCTCCAGGTAACTTTTTCTTTCCTTTTTTTGAGACAGAGTCTCATCGCCCAGGCTGGAGTGCACTGGTACAATCTTGGCTCACTGCAACCTCCACCTCCCAGGTTCAAGCGATTCTCCTGCCTCAGCCTCCCAAGTCTCTGGGATTATAGGTGCCTGTCAGCATGCCCGGCTAATTTCTGTATTTTTAGTAGAGACGGGTTTCACCATGTTGGCCAGGATGGTCTCGAACTCCTGACCTCAGGTGATTCACCTGCCTCAGCCTCCCAAAGTGCTGGGATTACAGGCATGAGCCACCACGCCTGGCCTACAGGTAATATTTAATGATAAAATGTTGAACACTTTCCCCCTTAGATCTGCACCAAGACACCACTTCCCTTCAAACTTGTATTTGAGGTCCTAGTCAGTGCAGTAAGGCATAAATATTGGAAAGGATGAAGTAAAACTGTTCACGGACTACATGATCACATACGTAGAGAATACTAAAAATGCTACCACTAATAACAAGATTGCAGGATACAACTCAACATTAACAAGTCAATTATCTATACACTAGGAACAAAATTAAAATAGAATTTTCAATCACATCAAAATATAAGGAATTTAGGGGTAAAGTTCTACAAGTGTGTAAAACCTGTACACTGAAAACTTCAAAGCATTGCTAAGAGAAAAATTTAAAGATCCAAAAGGATGTTTGCTCATATTTACGGATTGGAAGGTGATGGACGGGAGGAAAAATATTTCTCACTTGTCTTGGGATCATAACTGAGGTCCTGTGATACTGTAATAAGATATACCAGGCACCGGGGCTCATGCCTTTAATCCTAGCACTTTGAGAGGCCGAGGTGGGAGGATCAGTTGAAGCCAAGAATTTGAGACCGGCCTGGGCAACATAGCAAGACCCCCAACCCCATCACTACAAAAAATAAAATAAAATTTAGCCAGGCCTGGTGGTGCAAACCTGTAGTCCTAGCTAATTGGGAGGCTGAAGCAGGAGGATCCCTTGAACCCAGGAATTCAAGGTTAAAGTGAGCTGTGATCACACCACTGCACTCTAGCCTGGATGACAGAGCAAGACCCTGTCTCAAAAATAAAATCAACAGGGCACGTTGGCTCATGCCTGTAATCTCAACACTGGGAGGCTAAGGTGGTTGAACTGCTTGAGTCCAGGAGTTTGAGACCAGCCTGGGCAACATGGTGAAACCCCATGTCTACAAAAAATACAAAAATTAGTTGGGTGTGGTCGTGCGTGCTTGTAGTCCCATCTACTTGGGAGGCTGAGGTGGGAGAATCGCTTGAGCCCACAAGGTCAAGGCTACAGGGAGCCATGATTGTACCACTGCACTCCAGCCTGGGTGACAGAGCAAGACCCTATCTCAAAAATAAGTAAAATGTACGTGGACATGAAAAGCATCCTGAATAGCTAAGTTAATTTTGAAAATAAAGAACAAAGTTACCCATCATGATAGCAAAGCTTATAGAAAACTGCAGTAATCAAGACAGTGTGGTATTGGCCTAAAAACAGTCATACAGATAAAGGAAATAGAATTGAGAGTCCACACATCGATTTCAGTTGTTTTTGACAAAAGTGTCATGGTAATTCAATGAATGAAAAATGGTCTTTCAACAAATCATTCAAGAATAACGAGATGGGCTGGGCACAGTGGCTCACGCCTGTAATCCCAGCACTGGGAGGCCGATGCAGGCACATCACCTGAAGTCAGGAGTTTGAGACCAGCTTGACCAACATGGCAAAACCCCACCTCTACTAAAAAATACAAAAATTAGCCAGGTGTGGTGGGGGCACCTGTAATCCCAGCAACTCGGGAGGCTGAGGCAGGAGAATCACTTGAACCAAGGAGGTGGAGGTTGCAGTGAGCTGAGATTGTGAGACTGCACTCCATCCTGGGCAATAGAGTGAGACTCTGTCACAAAAAATAAATAACTGGATGTCCTTTAGGTAAACAATTTAACCTTAACCCTTACTTCACAGTGTGTATAAAATTAACACAAAAAGGGTCAGGCTCAGTGGCTCACGCCTATAATCCCAGCACTTTGGGAGGCTGAAGCAGGTGAATCACCTGAGGTCAGGAGTTTGAGACCAGCCTGGCCAACATGGTGAAACCTCGCCGCTACTAAAAATACAAAAATTAATTGGGCATGGGCCAGGCATAGTGGCTCATGCCTGTAATCCCAGCACTTTGGGAGGCCACGGTGGGCGGATCATGAGGTCAGGAGTTTGAGACCAGCCTGGCCAATATGGTGAAACCCCATCTCTACTAAAAATACAAAAAAAAATTAGCCGGGCGTGTTGGCACGTGCCTGTAATCCCAGCTACTCGGGAGGCTGAAGCAGGAGAATCACTTGAACCCGGGAGGTGGAGGTTGCAGTGAGCCGAGATCGTGCCACTGACTCCAGCCTGGGCAACAGAGCGAGACTCCGTCTCAAGAAAAAAAAAAAAAAATTTGCCACACGTAGTGGCACACGCCTATAATCTCAGTTATGTGGGAAGTCTGAGGCAGGAAAATTGCTTAAATCCAGGAGGCAGAGGTTGCAGTGAGCCAAGATCGCTCCATTGCACTCCAGCCTGGGCAACAGAGTGAGACTCCATCTCCAAAATAATAAAATATTTGGAAAATAAATAATAATAAAAAAATTAAATTAACACAAAAAGGACTACAGCCAGGCGCAGCGACTCACACCTGTAATCCCAGTACTTTGGGAGGCTGAGGTGGGAGGATTGCTTGAGCCAGCCTGGGCAACATAATGTGACCCCATCTCTATAAAAAATTAGCCAGGTGTGGTGGCGCGTGTCTGAGGTCCCAGTTACTGGAGAGGCTGAGGTGGATCTCTTGAGCCCAGGTTGTACTCCAGCCTGGGTGACAGCAAGACCGTCTCAAAAAATAAGTAAATATTACTACAGATTTAAATAAAAACTAAAACTATAAAACTACAAGGAAATGGGAAATCTTTTTGGGAAAAAATTGACAAATTGAAGTTTTTTTAATTTTAAAATTGTCTTTTTTTTTTTTTTTTTTTTTGAGATGGAGTCTCACTCTGTGGCCCAGGCTGGAGTGCAGTGGCGCAATCTTGGCTCACTGCAAGCTCTGCCTCCCGGATTCACACCATTCTCCTGCCTCAGCCTCCCGAGTAGCTGGGACTACAGGTGCCTGCCGCCATACCTGGATAATTTTTTGTATTTTTAGTAGAAACCGGGTTTCACCGTGTTAGTCAAGATGGTCTTGATCTCCTGACCTCGTGATCTGCCCGCCTCAGCCTCCCAAAGTGCTGGGATTACAGGCGTGAACCACCGTGCCAGGCCAAAAATGTCTTCTCTCTTTTATATGTTTTTTCTTTGTTTGATTGGTTTTTTTGTTTTGTTGTTTTTTTTGTAAATAGAAACGGTCTTGCTCTGTCACCCAGGCTGGAATGCAGTGGTGCAATCATAGCTCACTGCAGCCTCAAACTCCTAGACTCAAGAGCTAGGCGCAGCTCAGCATCCCTGAGTAGCTGGAACTACAGGTGCACACCACCATAGCTGGCTAATTTTTAAAAATATATATTTTTTAGGCCGGGAACAGTGGCTCACGCCTGTAATCCCAGCACTTTGGGAGACCGAGGCAGGTAAATCACCTGAGGTCAGGAGTTCGAGACCACCCTGGCCAACACGGCGATTGAGACCACCATGGCCAACACAGAGAAACCCCGTCTCTACTAAAAACAACAAAAATTAGCTGGGCGTGGTGGCGGGCGCCTGTAATCCAGCTACTCGAGAGGCTGAGGCAGGAGAATCACTTGAACTCAGGAGTTGGAAGTTGCAGTGAGCCGAGATCACGCCATTGCACAACAAGAGCAAAACTCCATCTCAAAAAATATATATGTGTGTGTGTGTGTGTGTGTGTGTGTGTGTGTGTGTGTGTATTAGATACAGGGTCTCACTATGTTGCCCAAGCTGGTCTCAAACTCCTGGCCTCAAGCGATCCTCCCACCCGAGCCTTCAGAGTAACTGGGACAACCAGGGTAAGCCACTGCACCTGGATAAAATATCTTCTCTTGGCCGGGCGCGGTGGCTCACGCCTGTAATCCCAGCACTTTGGAAGGCCGAGGCGGGCGGATCACAAGGTCAGGAGATCGAGACCACGGTGAAACCCCGTCTCTACTAAAAATACAAAAAATTAGCCGGGCGCGGTTGTGGGCGCCTGTAGTCCCAGCTACTCGGGAGGCTGAGGCAGGAGAATGGCGTGAACCCGGGAGGCGGAGCTTGCAGTGAGCCGAGATCGCGCCACTGCACTCCAGCCTGGGCGACAGAGCGAGACTCCGTCTCAAAAAAAAAAAAAAAAAAAAAAAATATCTTCTCTTCAGAAGATACCATTTAAGAAAATAAGGCAGGCTGCTAACTGGGAAGATGTTTTTGCAATACATAAAGCAAACAAAGGACTTATATAAGAACATATGAGAAACTCTTGGATTATAAGACAACCCAATAGAAATCTGGTAAAAGAATAGATGCTTCACTAAAAAAGATACAGGCAGCCGTCAATATACCTTTGAAAAAATCCTCCAGGTCATTGACTATCAGGGAAACGCAAAGTAAAGCCACAGTGAAAGGCGAAACTATAATGAGAGATCAGTGACTGCCTGGAATCTGGAACTAGGACATAGGGTGAAAGGACTTGAGGAAACTTTACAATGGAAATGTTCGTTTTTTGTTTGCTTGTTTTGTTTTTTGCTTTTTGAGACAGAGTTTCACTCTTGTTGCCCAGGCTGGAGTGCAACGGTGCGATCTCGGCTCACCGCAACCTCCGCCTCCCGGGTTCAAGTGATTCTCCTGCCTCAGCTTCCCGAGTTGCTGGGATTACAGGCATGCACCACCACGCCCGGCTAATTTTGTATTTTTAGTAGAGACGGGGTTTCACCATGTTTGTCAGACTGGTCTCGAACTCCTGACTTCAGGTGATCCACCCGCCTTGGCCTCCCAAAGTGCTGGGATTACAGGCATGAGCCACAGTGCCCAGACGGAAATGTTCTTTAGCAACTAAAAAGCTGGGGGAAAAGTTATTTGGTATAAATCTATTATTTTGCTATTTTCTATTTTTAAAATCTGTTTTTATTATTTTTAAATGTTTTCTTTTGGGTTGAGTTTTTTAAATGATTTTTTTTTGTCTCCTTTGCTGGTGAAAAAAGTATTTTTTAGAAAAACAAAATGAGACCGGGCGTGGTGGCTCACGCCTGTAATCCCAGCACTTTGGGAGGCCGAGACGGGCGGATCACTTGAGGTCAGGAGTTCGAGACCAGCCTGACCAACATGGTGAAACCCCATCTCTACTAAAAATAACAAAAAATTAGCTGGGCGTTGTGGCGCATGCCTCTAATCCCAGCTACTCAGGAGGCTGAGGCAGGAGAATCACTTGAACCTGGGAGGCACAGGTTGCAGTGAGCCGAGATCACACCACTGCACTCCAGCCTGGGCAACAAGAGGGAAACTCCGTCTCAAAAAAAAAAAAAAAAAAAAAAAAAAGATACCATTCCATGCAGACTAGCATAGCTAAAATTAGATGTACTGATAATGCCAAGTGAAAGCTTCTAGCACATATTTACAAAAACAGTTTTCAAAGTTTCTGTTTCTGCTATAGAGTAGATACACTTGTTCTTTTTCCTTTTCTTTCTTTTCTTTTTTTTGTATTTTTTAGAACTGGGGTCTCACTCTGTCACCCAGGCTGGAGAGTGGTAGCACCATCATAGCTCATTGCAGCCTCGGACTCCCAGGCTCAGGCAATCCTCCTGCCTCAGCCTCCCGAGTAGCTGGGACTACAGGTGCATGCCACCACACCTGGCTAATTTGTTAATTTTTTGTAGAGACAGGAATCTCGCCATTTTGCCCAGGCTGGTCTCCAGCTCTCCTGGGCTCAAGTGATCGTCTCACCCTGGCCTCCCAAAGTGCTGGGATTACATGCATGAGCCACAGTGCCCAGTCACACTTGTTCTTTATTGTAGCAAAAGATCATATTTTCGGAAGTATTTCAGAGGAATCTTTCCACAACTATAAGGTAGTGTGAGTTAGAAATATAAAATTAGGCTGGGTGCATTGGCTCCCGCCTGTAATTCTAGCACTTTGGGAGGCCAAGGCAGGCAGATCACCTGAGGTCAGGAGTTTGAGACCAGCCTGGCCAACATGGCAAAACCCCGTCTCTACTAAAAATACAAGTTAGCCAGATATGGTGGTGCATGCCTGTAGTCCCAACTACTCGGGAGGCTGAGGCAGGAAAATTGTTTGAACCTGGGAGGCGGCTATTGCAGTGAGCCAAGATTGCACCACTGCACTCCAGCCTGAGCAACAAAGTGAGACTCCGTCTCAAGAAAAAATAAATTAAGATATGATTATGAGGACAGTGCTTCTGTCCCCCAGTCTCTGTGGGAGGATAAAATCCTAACTTCCATAATTGCCGGCTTAGTATGGCCGGGCGTGGTGGCTCACGCCTGTAATCCCAGCACTTTGGGAGGCTAAGGTAGGGGGATTGCTTGAGCTCAGGAGTTCAAGACCAGCCTGGGCAACATGGCAAGACCCTGTCTCTACTAAAAATACACAAAATTAGCCAGATAATCCTCCCACCTCAGCCTCCAGCTACTCAAAAGGCTGAGGTGGGAAGATCACTTGAGCCTAGGTTGCAGTGAGCTGAGATCATGTCACTATACTCCAGCCTGAGTGACAGAGTGACACCCTGTCTCAAAACAAACAAAAAAAAAAATGTAATTCCCAGCTTGCAGACACAGTCTATTCACATTTACACCGACCAACCCTTTGTAATGTTTCACTTGCGTTCCCTATTGCTCCTCCTTCCTACGCCCTCATGCTCCCTTTAAAACACAGGCACCTTGTGTAAATTAGAATGAAGTTCAGCTGTTTCCACTACTGTCAATAGTTACTGAATAACATCAGTTGTCACCACTTCAATTAAAGTCCAGCTTTGTTTATCTTTGACGGCCTGGATTAAATTTATAGGCGGCCATTATTTTGGACTGAGCTCCTACACTAAGCCCCAACAGACCAAACCAAAATGGAATCACTGATGCTAAAGTGCCAGACAATCAAACTGAAACTTTTTTTTTTTTTTTTTGAGACGGAGTTTCGCTCTTGTTGCCCAGGCTGGAGTGCAATGCCGCAATCTTGGCTCACGGCAACCTCTGCCTCCCGGGTTCAAGTGATTCTGCCTCAGCCTCCCAAGTAGCTGGGATTACAGGCATAAACCATCACACCTGGCCAATTTTGTATTTTTAGTAGAGATGGGGTTTCTCCATGTTAGCCAGGCTGGTCTCAAACTCCCAACCTCAGGTGATCCGCCCGCCTCGGCCTCCCAAAGTGCTAGGATTAGAGGCGTCAGCCACTCCACCCAGCCTAAATTTTTTTTTATTTTGCGACAGAATCTCACTCTGTCACCCTGGCTGGAGTGCAGTGGCACAATCTCAACTTACTGCGGCCTCTGTCTCCTGGATTCAAGCAATTCTCCTGCCTCAGCCTCCCGAGTAGCTGGGACTACAGGTGCGCACCACCACACCCGGCTAATTTTTCATATTTTTAGTAGAGATGGAGTTTTACCTTGTTGCCCAGGCTGGTCACGAACTCCTGAGGTCTGACAATCTGCCCACCTTAGCCTCTCAAAGTGCTAGGATTACAGGCGTGAGCCACCACGCCCAGCGTCCAACTGAAACTTTAAGGAAGCAGGAAAACCCCAAGTAGACCATTTTTCCTAAAAACAGGTGATTGCAGCAACCAATCAGAAGGAGCCCAGTCAGGCCAGGCACAGTTGATCACACCTGTAATCCCAACGCTTTGGGAGGCCAAGGCGAGCAGATCACTTGAGGTCAGGAGTTCGAGACCAGCCTGACCAACATGGTGAAACGCTGTCTCTACTAAAAATACAAAAGTTAGCCGGGCATGGTTGTGGGTGCCTGTAATCCCAACTACTCAGGAGGCTGAGGCAGGAGAATCACTTGAACCCAGAAGATTCAGTGCAATGAGCCAAGATCGTATCATTGCACTCCAGCCTGGGCAATAGAGCGAGAGTCCATCTCAAGAAAAAAAAAAAAAAGAGACCCAGTCAACCTGAACAGGTATCATTAAGGAAGTCCCCTTTGCTTTAACCCGTATAAGTAACCTGATGTTAACCAATCTTTTTGTGTTATTCTGTTTTCTTACTCCTGCTTTAGCTACTTTAGAAAACCAACTACTCTACCATACCCACTGGAGCACTTCGTCTGTTCTTTAGAAGAGATGCTGCCCAATTCGTGAGCCACTAACAAAAGCTAATTAGATCTTTAAACTAAATTTGTTGAAATAATGCTTTCTCATAGCCTCATAGTATGGACTCAGTATGAATGGGTTCTATATGGAATCTAAATTCAGATACTTAATTTCTGTGCAGTCTGTACACCAACTTAGCAGTATGATTGATGGTTGCTAGTTCTATGAAACTGTAGTACAGTTTGCCTGGTGTCCTAGCAGTATGTGGTTCAAGAATGCAAATTCTATCTTAAGACTTAGCCCTTCTGTATTGTCACTCCATAAATCATTTTGTAAATTAAAAAAAAAAATTTGTAAAGACAGGGTCTCACTCTGTCACCTAGGCTGGAGTGGTAATGAATGTGATCATGGCTTTCTGTAGCATTGACCTCCCAGGCTCAAGTGATCCTACCACCTCAACCTCCCAAGTAGGAAGGACTATAGGCTCACACCACCACACCGGGCTAATTTTTTCTTTTTCTATTTTTTTTTTTTTTTGGTAGAGGCAAGGTCTCGCTATGTTGCCCAGGCTGATCTCAAACTTCTGGGCTCAAGCCATCCTTCTGCCTCAGCCTCCCAAAGTGCTGAGATTACAGGTGTGAGCCATTGCACCTGGCCTATATCATTTAATGTGGGGACTCTCTTTGTCCTTAGATGACCATTTTTAAACTTATGTGACCATAAATGACCATGAATGACCATTCACAACAACAAAAATTCATTCTTGAGATAGAATACGTAAATGGATTCTTCATTTTTAAAAAAATTAGAACTCATATTTGAAATTTTAATAGAAAGCTGTAGGCCGGGCGCAGTGGGTCACGCCTGTAATCCCAGCACTTTGGGAAGCTGAGGTGGGCAGATCACTTGAGGTTGGGAGTTCAAGACCAGCCTGACAAACGTAGTGAAACCTCTTCTCTACTAAAAATACTAAAAATACAAAAAATTAGCCAGGCATGGTGGCGAATGCCTGTGATCCCAGCTACTCGGGAGGCTGAGATGGGAGAATCGCTTGAACTGAGGAGGTGGAGGTTGCAGTGAGTTGAGATTGTGCCACTGCACTCCAGCCTGGGAGACACAGCAAGACTTCATCTTAAAAAAAAAAAAAGAAAAAGAAAGAAAACAAACTATAGGCTGGGTGCAGTGGCTCATGTCTGTAATCCCAGCACTTTGGGAGGCCGAAGTGGGCAGATCACCTGAGGTCAGGAGTTCGAGACCAGCCTGGCCAACATGGTGAAACCCTGTCTCTACTAAAAATACAAAAATCAGCCAGGCATGGTGGCACATGCCTGTAATCTCAGCTATTCCAGAGGCTGAGAGAGGAGAATCACTTGAACCCAGAGATGGAGTCTACAGTGAGCCGAGATCACACCACTGCACTCCAGCCTGGGCAACAAACAGAGCGAGACGAAAGAAAGAAAGAAAGAAAGAAAGAGAGAGAGGGAAGGAAGGAAGGAGGGAAGGAGGGAAGGAGGGAAGGAAGGAAGGAAGGAAGGAAGGAAGGAAGGAAGGAAGGAAGGAAGGAAGGAAGGAAGGAAGGAAGGAAGGAAGGAAGGAGGGAAGGAAAGAGGGAGGGAAGGAAGGAAGGAAATCAAACTATAGATTTTAAAACATTTTGTCAGCTAAAATACATGCAAATTTTAAAACAAGACACATATCACTGACTAAAGATTCAATAGGCCAAAGGCTATTTTGGCCTGCCACCTTTTTTGTCAAACTATGGCCTGCCACCTTTTTTGTCAATGAAGTTTTTTGGACCACAGTTATGCCCATTCTTTTACATATGTATGCTTTCATGCTATAATGGCAGAGCTGAGTAGTTATGATACAGATACTATGATTTGCGTAGGGGTGAAAAGGGTGTGATACCTTTTGTTCCCATCATAAGAGTCAGGGCAGACACTTCTATAACAAAAGACAGGTTAACAAGAGAAAAGTGTAACAAGTTTATTTAATCATGGTTTTACATGACATGGGAACCTTCAAAATGAAGACCCAGAGATATAGAAAAAACTGTCCATTTTTATGCTTAGATGCAACGAAGAGTGGTCAGTCATGTACAACTGTGGCAAAGGGTGTGATCTAATGCACTAGACCGAGAAGAGGAAGATGAGCAAGACCCGTTTGCTCAGGTTCTTCTTGGCATCTCTGTTGTAGCATTTCTTCCTCTCAGGTATAGAACAGGATCCTGGAATGGGGGTCTTATGACCTACAGTCAAGCCAGATAGGTCAGGGAATTTCTTTATGACCATCTCTAGACAGAAAGGTGGGGAGAGGTTAGAATAATATTTTTAGGCCTTATAACCCACCGTGGAGAAGAAGGATTCTAGTTTCTATGGGTTGCTCTGGGGGACAAAGCGGGGAAGAGACAGAAGGGCAGGAGGTCAGAGAGAGCTGCTTCTGAGGCTTTCGCTTTGGGGTAGCATTTCCTGAGTCTCGACATCCAGAAAGCCTAAATATTTGCCACCTAGTGTTTTACAGAAGTTTTCCGGCCCCATCAATAGACAATCCACCACAGAGATGCCAATTGCTAAGTGCTGCTTTTCCAGCGAAGCGTCAGACAGCTCATGTTCATCATGGGCTGACCTTTCCTGCCACTTCCAGGCATATTCTTCGGGATTAAATTAGGTAGTGTCACAGTACCTGGCACATAGCTGTTTACTGAGCTTTATGTTTACGAGGTTATTATTGTCAGATATGGCACACTGACTTTTAAAAACAAATTATTACAAAATAAGAGTAACCTGAAAATACTTTATATATATATATCTTGTGTGTGTGCGTGTGTGTGTGTGTGTGTGTGTGTGTGTGTGTGTGTGTGTGTGTGTTTGAGACAGAGTCTGGCTCTGTTGCCCAGGCTGGAGTGCAGTGACGCGATCTTGGCCCCCTGCAATCTCTGCCTCCCAGGCTCAAGCCATCCTCCCACCTCAGTCTCTCCAGTAGCTGGGACTACAGGCGTGCACCACCACATCCGGCTAATTTTTGTATTTTTTGTAGAGATGGGGTCTCACTTTGTTGCCCAGGCTGGTCTCAAACTCCTGAGTTCAAGTGATCCTCCTGCCTCGACCTCCCAAAGTGTGGGGATTATAGGCATGAGCCACTGGGCCCAGCCAGTATTATGTTTTTAAAGTAAATTTTTATTATATTTTAGTAATTTAATAATGTTAACAATTTGCAAAACATTACTGTTGGTGGAACATAGTTTGGGAAGTGCCGTAGGCCCTTGATAGTCAAAACATGCTTGGTGGACCAGTATGGGCATCAACTGGAGCTTGCCCCAGACTACTGGATAAAATCTACCTTTTAACAAGATCTCCAGGTGAGTCATACATACAGTAAAGTTTGAGGAGCACTTCCAGGTACATCTCAAGGATTTTATTTTATTTTATTTTATTTTATGTTTATTTATTTATTTTAGACGGAGTCTCACTTTGTCACCCAGGCTGGAGTGCAGTGGCGCCATCTCGGCTCACTGCAACCTCTGCCTCCGAGGTTCAAATGATTCTCCTGCCTCAGCCTCCCGAGTAGCAGGGAATACTGGTGCATGCCACCACGCCCAGCTAATTTTTGTATTTTTAATAGAGACGGGGGTTTCACCATGTTTGCCAGGCTGGTCTCGAACTCCCAACTTCAGGTGATCCAGCCACCTCAGCCTCCCAAAGTGCTGGCATTACAGGTGTGAGCCACTGCGCCCGGCCTATTTTTAAACATTTTAAAACATGTCTTTGATGCCAGGCACTTTGGGAGGCTGAGGCCGGCAGATCACCTGAGGTCGGCAGTTTGAAACCAGCCTGACCAACATGGAGAAATCCCATCTCTACTAAAAATGCAAAATTAGCCGGACATGGTGGTACATGCCTGTAATCCCAGCTACTCAGGATGCTGAGGCAGGAGAATCACTTAAACCCGGGTAGCGGAGGTTGTGGTGAGCCCAGATCACAACATTGCACTCCAGACTGGGCAACGAAATCTAAACTCTGTCTCAACAACAACAACAACGACAACAACATGTCTTTGGTACACATCTGCATCTATTTCTATGGGCATAACAAAAGGTGAAATTGCAAGGTCATAGGATATATGTGTATGTTCAACTTTATTAGACACCACTAAACAATTTTCCTAAGTGACTATGCCAATTTACACTCTCACAGCAGGGTACGAGAGTTTCAGCTGTTTACCATCGTTTGGTATTGTTGGTATTTTTATTGTTATTTATTTATTTATTTATTTTTTTTTTTGAGACACAGTCTCATTCTGTCCCCCAGGCTGGAGTGCAGTGGCACGATCTCAGCTTACTGCAAGCTCCGCCTCCCGCGTTCACGCCACTCTCCTGCCTCAGCCTCCCAAGTAGCTGGGACTACAGGCAATCGCCACCACGCCCAGCTACTTTTTTATATTTTCAGCAGAGACGGGGTTTCACTGTGTTAGCCAGGATGGTCTCGATCTCCTGACCTCATGTTCCACCCATCTCGGCCTCCCAAAGTGCTGGGATTACAGGCATGAGCCACCGCGCCCGGCCAGCATTTTTATTTTTTATTTTCTTTATTTTTTCGAGGCAAGCATGGTTGTAGAGGGAGACAATATTAATCAGCTTAACAACCCACAACTCTTGGACCAACTGTTAGTCTTTTAAATTTTGGCCATTCTCATGGATGTAGTAGGTATATACACTGTGGTCTTAAATAGCATTTCTTTGCATACTAATGAGCTTAAGAAACTTTTCATGTTTATTGACTTTTCAATGTTGCCTTTTGTAAAGTCTTTCACCTATTTTTTTTTTTTTTTTTTTTGAGACAGGGTCTCATTCTGTCACCCAGGCTAGAGTGCAGTGGTGCAGTCATAGCTTACTGCAGCCTCAAAATCCTGGACTAAAACAATCCTCCCACCTCAGCCTTCCAAGTCGCTAGGACGACAGGTGTGTGCCATCATGCCCAGCTGATTTTATTTTATTTTATTTTTTGAGATGGAGTTTCGCTTTTATTGCCCAGGCTGGAGTGCAATGGCGCGATCTCAGCTCACTGCAACCTCTGCCTCCCGGGTTCAAGCGATTCTCCTGCCTCAGCCTCTCAAGTACCTGGGATTACAGGCATGTGCCACCACACCCAGCGAGCTTTGTATTTTTAGTAGAGATGGGGTTTCTCCATGTTGGTCAGGCTGGTCTCGAACTCCTGACCTCAGGTGATCCGTTCACCTTGGCCTCCCAAAGTGCTGGGATCACAGGCATAAGCCACTGCGCCCGGCCTCTTTTCTGTTCTCTTTTCTTTTCTTTGAGACAAAGTCTCGCTCTGCCGCGCAGGCTGGAGTGCAGTGGCAAAATCTCAGCTCACTGCAACCTCCGCCTCCCAGGTTCAAGCCATTCTCCTGCCTCAGCCTCCTGAGGCAATCTCTGTAGGTAAATTATATAATCTTCCAAAGGCCCTTTTACAACTTGCAGAGAGGAAATCAAGGAGTTGCTAGCAATATGAGAAAAGTTAACACCTTGTCAACTTTTTGTATTTTCAATAGAGATGGGATTTCACCATGTTGGTCAGGCTGGCCTTGAACTCCTGACCTCAGATGATCCGCCTGCCTCAGCCCCCCAAAGTACTGGGACTACAGGCGTGAGCCACTGCATCCAACCATGCCCAGCTGATTTTTAAATTTTTTTTAGAGACAGGGTTCTTGCTATGTTGCCCAGTCTAATTTTGAACTCCTGGCCCCAAGTGATCTTGCTTGGCCTCCCAAAACACTGGGATTACAGGCGTGAGGCACCATGCCTGGCCTGTCAGCCATTTTTTAATTGTGTCATCAATCCTTAGTGCTTTTTGTAGGAGTCCTATATATTTTGGGTCTGAGCTCTTCTGTTACTTTTATTATTATCACTCTTTGGCTTGTCTTTTCACTCTTAGCGGTATATATTGTACATCTTTTCTAGTTTGTTTTCAGTGAGTGGTTTCGGCACCATGCAGTCAACCACTGCCAAAGCAGAACTTGGTCTCCTATTTTAATGACTAAATTTTACTCCAGGCCGGGCTTGGTGGCTCACGCCTGTACTCACAGCACTTTGGGAGGCCGAGGCAGCGGATCACCTGAGGTCAGGAGTTCGAGACCAGCCTGACCACCATGGTGAAACTCCATTTCTACTTTTAAAAATAAAAAAATTTAGCCAGGCATGATGGCCAGCTCCTGTGATCCCAGCTGCTCAGGAGGCTGAGGCAGGAGAATCACTTGAACCGGGAGGCAAAAGGTTACAGTGAGCTGAGATTGCACCACTGCATTCCAGCCTGGGCGACAGAGGGAGACATCGTCCTAAAAACAAAAAAGTGTATTCCAGTAATGCGTGCATCATGATGAAGACCCACCCATCATCAGCAGGAATTAGTTTGAGAAGCTTTTTAAAAAGATAATGAGCTGAGAAAGAATCAGATCCCGGCAAGGTAAGTTTTAATAAATGAAAAGACAGAGGGAAAAGCAAGATCTGGGTGGGTACCTGAGGCCCTCCAGGGCCCTGTACTCTCAGGCAACTATTGGCATTCATGAGAAGAACCAGAATTAAACAAGGATATATGCAAGAAAGCAGCCAGTAAACACATACGATACCAAAATCAGGAGGAAACCACTTGACAGTTTGGCCCAGGGACAAGTCTGATGGTGTGTGTATTTGCATGTCTCTTTGCTCAGCACATTTCTGCCTCATCATAGGGAGAGTTGCACAGGAAGCAATTTGGATTTGGATTTAGATTTCTCATATTGCTAGCAACTCCTCGATTTCCTCTCTGCAAGTTGTAAAGGGCCTTGGGAAGATTATATAATTTACCTACAGATATTGCTCTTTTTACTTTATGGCAGTCTTATAGAAGGAATGATTGTTCCAGTATTCATAACTGATTCAGAGTTTCTTCTAACTTACTGGTTTTTAGCCCTAATTGCATATGAAAGTTGGCTACAGATCTTTTTTTCCTGCCTCCTATCTCCCAGCTACAGATTATATATATGTATACTAACTGAGTTGGTGGGGGTGGGGTGGAGAGGACTGGATATTGGACTGTTTGCAAGTCCTCCTCGTGATCCTCATATGTGGTTAAGGCCAGAGAACCACTGCTGACATTGCAAAGATAAGGTTGTCCACGAGATGGAGATAAAGCCCTTCTCAGTGAAAAATGCTCCACACACTCAAAACCCATTCTCTGACTTTATGTCTACACCAACTCCAATTTATGGTTTCTTCTTTTAAATTTTTTTTTTTTTTTTTTTTTTTTTTTTTTGAGGCAGAGTCTTATTCTGTCACCCAGGCTGGAGTGCAATGGCTTGGTCTCGGCTCACTACAACCTCCTCCTCCCGGGTTCAAGCAATTTTCCTGCCTCAGACTCCCAAGGAGCTGGGACTACAGGGATGTGCCACCACACCCAGATAATTTTTGTATTTTTAGTAAAGATGGGTTTTCACTATGTTGGCCAGGCTGGTCTCGAACTCCTGATCTCATAGTCCACCCGCCTCGGTGTCCCAAAGTGCTGGGATTACAGGCGTGAGCCACCGTGCCCAGCCCTTATTATTATTTTTTTTTTTTAGAGACAAGATCTTGTTCTGTCACCCGGGATGGAGTGCAGTGGTTCCATCATAGCTCACTGCAGCCTGGAACTCCTGGGCTCAAGTGATCCTCCAGGCTCAGCTTCTCGAGTAGCTGGGACTACAGGCACTCACCGCCTTGCCTAATTTTTTATTTTTTGTAGAGGCAAGGTCTCACTATGTTGCCCAGGCTGGTTTTGAACTCCTGTCCTCAAGCCATCCTCCCATCCTGGCCTCCCAAATTGCTGGGATTACAGGCATGAGCCATGGAACCTGGCTGACTCCAATTGATGTAATGTGCCAAGTGGGGACAAACGTGGGAAGGTAGGTAACATTACCTTTGGTACCGCTGCTTGCCAGTCAAAGAAATTTTTGCCACCACAGAGGAAAAGACCAGGAACTAACTTTAAAAATGACAGCCAGGGATGGATATGGTGGCTCATGCCTGAAATCCCAGCACTTTGGGAGACTGAAACAGAAGGATCGCTTGAGCCCAGGAGTTGAAGACCAGCCTGGACAACATAGGCAGACCTCATTTCTACTAAAAGTAAAAGTAAAAACATTAGCCAGGCAAAGTGGCTCTTACCTGTAGTCCCAGCTACTCTGGAGGCTGAGGTGGGAGGATCATTTGAGCCCAGGAGGTGAAGCCTGAAGTGAGCCATGATCATGTCACTGCACTCCAGCCTGGGCAACAGACAGACTGAGATCCTGTTTCTAAATAAATTAATTAATTAAATAAATTAAATAATAAAGTAAAATAAAAATGACAGCTAGGTGTGGTGGCTCATGCCTGTAATACCAGCAACTCAAGAGGCTGAGGCAGGAAGACTGCTTGAGCCCAGGAATTGGAGGTTGCCGTGAGCTATGATCGTGCCTCTGTACTCCAGACTGGACAACAGAGCAATACCCCATCTCATTAAAAAAAAAAAAAAAAGAAAAAGAAAGAAAAAATGACACATGGTTAAAAATATTTCTTATTTGGCCAGGCGTGGTGGCTCACGCCTGTAATCCTAGCACTTTGGGAGGCCGAGGTGGGTAGATCACTTGAGGTCAGGAGTTCGAAACCAGCTTGGCCATCATTGTGAAACCCTGTCTCTATTAAAAATACAAAAATTAACTAGGCGTGGTGGTGCATGCCTGTAATCCCAGCTACTCAGGAGGCTGAGGCAGGAGAATCGCTTGAATCTGGGAGGCAGAGGTTGCAGTGAGCCAAGATTGTGCCACCACACTCCAGCCTGGGTGACCGAGCGAGACTCCATCTCAAAAAAAAAAAAAAAAAAAAAAAAAATCTCTTATTCACCCAGTTACCTGAATTAGCATCTAGAAATATTTTCAATCATTTTCCTAGTTCACTTTGATAAAATAGACCATATAAACTGACACCAAAACTGAAAATGAGAAAGGAGTGTAATATTGTTCATATTTTATGGAGTGGAAATTTTTGAAATGAGATCATTCTGTAAATTATGTAGATAGAAATCAACATCTGCACAAGTAAATTAGTGTAAGATGTGTTGCTCACAGGATCTTAGGAAATATGCAGATGCAATAATGTGGTTTCGATTTTTTTCTTAAGTCTGAAGTACTTGATTGGCACCTCCCAATTATTTCTCCCATCTCACTTGTCTAGCTCTGTCATAGAAGCTGTAAAAGCTACAAACTCCATCTCTCTGTTCCCTTGTAGGGAGAGATGGTCAATGAGATGTAAGTGGAATCACTAAGGAGGGTTTCCCTTCCTGAATAAAATGACAACACCTCAGTACAAGAAATGTCTTTTTCCCTTGTCCCTCCACCCCCGACCTCTTACTACCATCTTCCTGGGGACATGAAACTTAGAAGTGGAGCAGCCACCACTGTCCATGAGATGACAAGTGTGAGGACAAAAGCCAGTGTAACTAACAAGGGCAGAATGGACAGGTGAGAGCAGCCCGGGTCCCTCCTTGACGGCGACTATGGGCAGCTCCTATGCGGATGAGCCTCCCGAGTAGCTGGGACTACAGGGGACTGCCTATCCCTGCACTTGCTATCAAGGGAAAAGCCACTGTTGATCAGGCTTCCTGTTGTTCTCCGATGTTGTTAGGGCAGGAACACTTGGCAGATTTCCTGGTATTTACAGTTAGGCACTTAATAAATGGAGTAATTTATCCCTTACTGACCATCACTGAGAAGTTACTATATTGACATATAGACCATAAATATTTATTTATTTTTATTTTTGCAGGACATCGGAGTTTTATTAATACTCAAATTAGTCTCCTATAAATATATTTATAATGTTGATTTTAGACATTATCCTTTCTAAAGAGACCCTGTGGGCTTTAGACAAAGCTAAGACTTGAGAAGCTCAAGTTCCTTTTTTGTTGTTGTTATTATTTCTGAAAAGCATGTATTAAGTGCCTAATTGTAAATACCAAGAAATCTGCCAAGTGTTCCTGCCCTAACAACATTTTCTGAGCCAAAATGCACAGTTTGGGTTGGGCACAGTGGCTCACACTTATAATTCCAGCACTTTGAGAGGCCAAGGTGGGAAGCCAGGAGTTCAAAACCAGCCTGGGCAACATAGTGAGACCCTGACTCTATATAAAACAAAGAAAAAGAAAACAAAATGCCTAGCTTGACATATCAAATGAATATTTTCAACAGAACTGTGCTAGATAATCCAGACCGTCATGGCTTTGCCTGACACAGCCTATGATTTCTTCAGGGTAAGCACCAGCTCAGGACACGTAGATCACTGCTATGGCCGAACACACAGACAATGACGCAGAAACAATAAACCAAATAGCAACAGACAACAAGGTGTTCGCATCAAGACAAGCCTAATTTGGGCAAGGCATGGTGGTTCACACCTGTAATCCCAGCACTTTGGAAGGCTGAGGTAGTCAGATGGTTTGAGCCCAGAAGGTCAAGACCAGCCTGGGCAACATAGCAAGGCCCTGTCTGTACAAAAAATATAAAAATTAGCCAGGCATGGTGGTGCATGTCTGTTGTCCCAGCTACTTGAGAGGCTGAAATGGGAGGACTGAGTCTGGGAAGTCAAGGCTGCAGTGAGCCATGATCTTGCCACAGCACTGGGAGACAGAGTGAGACCCGGTTTCAAAAATAAATAAATGGGCCGGGCGTGGTGGCTCACGTCTATAATCCCAGCACTTTGGGAGGCCGAGGAGGGCAGATTATGAGGTCAGGCATTCCAGACCAGCCTGGCCAACAAGGTAAAACCCTATCTCTACTAAAAATACAAAAATTAGCCAGGTGTGGTGGTGCATGTCTGTAATCCCAGCTACTCAGGAGGCTGAGGCAGGAGAATCGCTTGAACCTGGGAGGTGGAGGTTGCAGTGAGCTGAGATTGTGCCACTGCACTCCAGCCTGGGTGACAGAGAGAAACTTCATCTCAAAAGAGAAAGAAAGATGAAAGAAAAAGAGAAGGGAAAGAAAAAAGGAAGGAAGGAAGGAAGGAAGGAAGGAAGGAAGGAAGGAAGGAAGGAAGGAAGGGAGGGAGGGAGGGAGGGAGGGAGGGAGGGAGGAAGGAAGGAAGGAAGGAAGGAAGGAAGGAAGGAAGGGGGGGGGAAGGGGAAGGGGAAGGGGAAGTGGAGGAAGAAAGGAAAAAGTGGGAAGAAAGGAAAAATAGGAAAGAAAGGAAAGAGACCTAAGTTGATTTTAAGAGTAAACAACAAGGCATCTAATTGGAAGAAGAACTGGGAATGAGTAAGAGTTCCACATTTTGATTCAGCAGAATGGTAATTTGCTATTCAGAGGTCAGAATATTCAGGATAGTTGCTATTCTGTGGTCTGCTGCAAAAGGATTTAATGGAAGAGGATTTCCGTGAATTCACTGGCTGTTTAAGGAACTGGAGAAAACTGAGTTGGCAAATGGGGAAAAGATATTATAGGCACATGATGTCACCTTGGAAAAGGTCATGAAGGCAAAGGCAGTCCCTCCCTGGAGCACAACATAGGAATGTGTCCCCTGGGGCTGTGTCATATGCCATCCCCGTGAGCAGCGCAGGGGAAGGTGACAGTGCACTTGGATAAGGCAGAGGTGATTGACTAAGAAGTGGGAGGAAGTAAATGACATTAAATGTTGAACTTCATTGGGGTCTGCTCCTACACACTTCTTTCCTGCTTTTATTTTATGACATGCTGTTAACTCTCAACTTTCTTTTTTTTTTTTTGAGATGGAGTTTTGCTCTTGTTGCCGAGGCTGGAGTGCAATGACACAATCTTGGCTCACCCCGCAACCTCCGCCTCCAGGGTTCAAGCTATTCTCCTGCCTCAGCCTCCCGAGTAGGTGGGATTATAGGCATGCACCACCACGCCTGCTAATTTTGTATTTTTAGTAGAGATGTGGTTTCTCCATGTTGGTCAGCCTGGTCTCAAACTCCTGACCTCAGGTGATCACCCACCTCAGCCTCCTGAAGTGCTGGAATTACAGGCGTGAGCCACCGCGCCCGACCTTAACTCTCAACTTTCTATCTCCAAACCTAATCTCTCCCTGAATCTCAAACTGATTTCCAGCTGCCTCCTGGCCATCTCCACCTGGACTTTTGCATAGTCATTTCAAACTCACCATGTCCAAATAGGAACTTCCTTTTTTTTTTTTTTCCTGAGACAGAGTCTTCGCGCTGTCACCCAGGCTGGAGTACAGTGGCTCAATCTCAGCTCACTGCAAACTCTGCCTCCTGGGTTCAAGCGATTCTCATGCCTCAGCCTCCCGAGTAGCTGGGATTACAGGAGCACGCCACCATGCCCAGCTAATTTTTGTATTTTTAGTAGAGACGGGGTTTCACCATGTTAGTCAGGCTGGTCTTGAACTCCTGACCTCATGATCTGCCAGCCTCAGCCTCTCAAAGTGCTGGGATTACAGGCGTGAGCCACTGCGCCTGGCTCCAAAAAGGAACTTCTTAAAGTGTCTTTTCTTTCTGTATGTTCCTTTTCTCAGTCCATTTTTAATTTCTTTTTCCCCAATGTATTGAGGTATAATTGACACAGTCTATATTTGTTGACAACTATTTATCAAGTGCCTACTCTGTGCCACTCACTGTGCTAGGGCTGGGATAGAAGGATGAGCAAGACCACACATGGTTCCACCCCACTGCCTTTTCACTCTAGAGAAGCAGACTGCCACCAAACAAATAAGCCCGGCCCAGCATGGTGGTTCAGGCCTGCACTTTGGGAGGCCAAGGTGAGAGGATTGCTTGAGCCTGGGAGTTTGAGACCAGCCTGGGCGACATAGTGAGATCCTGTTCCTACAAAAAATAAAAAATTACCTGGGTGTGGTGCTCGTGCCTGTAGCCCCAGCTATTTGGGAGGCTGACATGGGAGGATTGCTAGAAGCCAGGAAGTTGAGGCTACAGTAAGCTGCGAAGGTGCCACTGCACTCCAGCCTGGGTGACAGAGCAACACCCTGTCTCAAAACAAATGAACAAAAAAACCCACAATTACATATTTCCATCTATGATGATAAAGGAATGGAAGTGAGTGCCATCCGAGAGCGCAAAAGGGGAACTTGAGATTTAACTAAGTAGAATTTTACCCACCTCAGCACCTATGGTAGAAAACTGGATGTCATTCTTTCCTTTCCCTCTCTTACGGTACACATAAAACCAATCACCTCATCTTGCCTATTTGACCCCCTAAGTATTTCTCAAGCCCACTTCCTATTTCCCTTCTTCATTATTCTAGCTGAGACTGTCACCCTCTTCTACTTGGACCATGCATTACTTTTTGATGCCAGGCTTTGTACGCTTTCGCCTTCTGCTTCACTCTACCACCCCACCATGGCTTTTCATACTGCCTCCAGACAACTTTATTCAAGACCTATATCTGACCATGTGGCTTTCCTGCCTAAAGCCTTTCCCATTTTGTGTTAAAAAGTCAACCTCACTTTTAAATAAATTAATACATTTTATGGGGGAGGAGTATAGTTTTAGGTTTACAGAAAAATTGAACAGAATGTGTACAGAGAGTTTCAGAATACCCACCCCCAGCTT
Organism: Macaca fascicularis; assembly: GCF_037993035.2. Taxonomy (NCBI): domain Eukaryota; kingdom Metazoa; phylum Chordata; class Mammalia; order Primates; family Cercopithecidae; genus Macaca; species Macaca fascicularis. The sequence goes on along the minus strand of NC_088383.1, from coordinate 101,208,141 downwards.
TTTTTTTTTTTTGAGACTGGGTCTTGCCAGGTGAGCCAGGCTGGAGTGCAGTGGAGCTATCTTGGCTCACTGCGACCTCCACCTCCCAGGTTCAAGTGATTCTCCTGTCTCAGTCTCCCAAAGTGCTAGGATTACAGGTGCCCGCCACCATGCCTGGCTAATTTTTGTATTTTTAGTAGAGATGGGGTTTCACTGTATTGGCCAGGCTGGTCTCGAACTCCTGCCCTCAAGTGATCAGCCTGCCTCGGCCTCCCAAAGTGCTGGGATTACAGGCGTGAGGCACCTGGCAATATCCCCTATTATTAATATCTCGCATTAGTGTGGCACATTTGTTACAATTGATAAATCAGTATTGATATATTATTGTTAAATAGACTTCATAGTTTACTTTACAGCTCACTCTTTGTGCCGTTTTTTTTTTTTTTCTATAATTTTACTTTTTTTTTTTTTTTGAGACAGAGTTTTACTCTTGTCATCCAGGCTGGAGTGCAATGGCGCAATCTCGGCTCACTGCAACCTCTGCCTCCAGAGTTCAAGCAATTCTCCTGCCTCACCTTTGCAAGTAGCTGGGATTACAGGTGCCCACCACCATGCCCAGCTAATTTTTGTATTTTTAGTAGAGACGAGGGTTCACCATGTTGGCCAGACTGGTCTCAAACTCCTGCCCATCTCAGCCTCTCAAAGTGCTGGGATTACAGGCGTGAACCACCACACCTGGTTAATTTTCCTCTTTTCAATGTCACCAATTTTGCAGTAATGTTTTTTCTTCTGCTTGTTTTAGAGATGGCATCTCACTATGTTGCCCAGGCTGGAGTGCAGTGGTGCAATCAAACTCCTGGGCTTAAGCCGTCCTTCCACCTCAGCCTCCTGAGTAGCTGGGACTACAGGTGTGCACCACCAGCCTGGCTAATTAAAAAAAACAATTTTTTTTTTTTAAGACAGGGTCCCACCATGTTGCCCAGGCTGGTCTCGAACTCCTGAGCTCACTTGTTTGGATTTTGATTGGGATTGCATTGAGCCTATAGATCAAGTTGGGAAGAAATGACATCTTAACAGTATGAGTCATCCTGTCCATCAATATGAAATATCTCTTCGTTTATTAATATTTAGATCTTCTTGACTTCGTCATCACAGTTTTGTAGCTTTCCTCATGTGTATCTTTTATACATTTGGTATAATCTGTATAATCCAACCATATGTTGTCTATAATAGACTCACTTTGGATACAAAGACACAAGGAAGTTGAGAGCAAAATAATGGAAAAGATACTTCATGCAAATAGTAACCAAAATAGAGATGAGGTGGCTATATTATTATCAGATAAAATAGATTATTGCCAAGCATGGTGGCACGTACCTGTAGTCCCAGCTACGCCGGAGGCTGAGGCAGAAGATCACTTAAGCCCAGGAGTTCGAGGTTGCAGTGCACTGCTCTCCAGTCTGGGCAACACTGTGAGATGCTGTCTCTAAAACAAACAAACAAACAAACATTATAAGTCAAAAAAAGGTTATGAGAGATAACAAAGGATATTACATTTTGATAAAACTAATTTTTTAAGAACATGTGACAATTGTAAACATACACACATCTAATAACTCCAAAATATATGAAGCAAAAGCTGACAGAATCAAAGACAGAAATACAATAATGGAGGAATATATATATATAAATATATATATATAAATATATATATATATATATATATATATATATATATTTTTTTTTTTTTGAGATGGAGTTTCTCTCTTGTTGCCCAGGCTGGAGTGCAATGGAGTGATCTCAGCTCACTGCAACCTCTGCCTCCTGGGTTCAAGTGATTCTCCTGCCTCAGCCTCCCGATAGCTGGGATTACAGGCATGCTCAACCACGCCTGGCTACTTATGTATTTTTAGTAGAGACGGGGTTTCTCCCTGTTGGTCAGGCTGGTCTGCAACTCCCCACCTCAGGCGATCCACCCGTCTCGGCCTCCCAAAGTGCTGGGATTACAGGCGTGAGCCACCACGCCTGGCCTGGAGGAATACATTAAAGGGACTTCTCTGGCTGGGCGCAGTGGCTCAAGCCTGTAATCCCAGCACTTTGGGAGGCCGAGACGGGCGGATCACGAGGTCAGGAGATCGAGACCATCCTGGCTAACATGGTGAAACCCCGTCTCTACTAAAAAAATACAAAAAAACTAGCCAGGCGAGGTGGCGGGCGCCTGTAGTCCCAGCTACTCAGGAGGCTGAGGCAGGAGAATGGCGTGAACCCGGGAGGTGGAGCTTGCAGTGAGCTGAGATCCGGCCACTGCACTCCAGCCTGGGCAACAGAGCAAGACTCCATCCCAAAAAAAAAAAAGGAGTTCTCCAATACAATAAAGAGAGTTCTACAATAATGGTTAGAGACTTCAATAACCCACATTCAATAATGAATAGAACAATCAGACAGAAGAGTAATTAGGAAAGAGAAGACTTGAAAAACCCTATATGCTAGTGAGACCCAACAGATGTATACAGCACATGTACTTAACAAGAGCAGAATACACACTCTTCTCAATGCAAATGGACATTCTCCAAGAGAGACCATATATTAGGCCACAAAACAAATTTTAATAAATTTTAAAAGATTGGGCCAGGTGGGGTGGCTCACATCTGTAATCCCAGCACTTTGGGAGGCCAAGGGAGGTTGAGCTCAGGAGTTTGAGGCTAACCAGGGCAACATAATGAGACCCCATTTCTTTTTATAAAATAAAATAAAAATATTTTATCATATTGTATTATATCATATCATGTTTTCCAATCACAATGAAATGAAACTAGAAATCAATAACAGAAAGAGGTCGGGCACGTTGGTTCACGCCTGTAATCCCAGGACTTTGGGAGGCCAAGGCGGATGGATCACCTGAGGTCAAGAGTCCGAGACCAGCCTGGCCAACATGGTGAAACCCTATCTCTACTAAAAATACAAAAATTAGCTGGGCGTGGTGGTGGGCGCCTATAATCCCAGCTATTTGGGAGGCTGAGGCAGGAGAATCACTTGAACCCAGGAGGCAGAGGTTGTAGTGAGCTGAGATCATGCCACTGCACTCCAGCCTGGGCGACACAGCGAGACTCCGTCTCGAAAACAAAAAAAAAATCAAAGAAGGAAAACTGAAAAGCTAACAAATATGTACAATAACACACGCTGAAACAACCAACAGGTCAAAGAAGAAGTCACAAAGGAAATAAGGACAGATATATAAATAAATGGAGAATGGAACAGAATTGAGATCCCAGAAAGAAACCTTTCTATATATGATCAATTACTTTTTGACAAGGGTGCGAAGACCATTCAGTTTGGGACATACAATCTTTTCAACAAATGTTGATGGGTATCCAAATACCAAGAACGAAGCTGGACCTTTACCTTATACCATATACAAAAATTAACTCAGAATGGACCAAAGACCTAAACTTAATAGCTAAAAGTATAAAACCCTTAAAAGAAAACAAAAGGGAAAATCTTTATGACATTAATTTGGCAATGAGAGCTTGGATATAACATTAAGAGTTCAGGCAACAAAAGAAAAAATAAATTGGACTTCAAATAAAAACCTTTAATTCCAGGCCAGGCGTGGTGGCTCAGGCCTGTAATCCCAACACTTTGGGAGGCTGAGGCGGGTGGATCACCTGAGGTCGGGAGTTCAAGACCAGCCTGACCAACATGGAGAAACACCATCTCTACTAAACATACAAAATTAGCTGGGCATGGGGGTGCATGCCTGTAATCCCAGCTCCTCGGGAGGCTGACGCAGGAGAATCGCTTGAACCCAGGAGACAGAGGTTGCAGTGAGCTGAGATCACGCCATTGCACTCCAGCCTGGGCAATAACAGTGAAAACTCTGTCTAAAAAATAAATTAATAAAAATAAATAAAAACCTTTAGTTCATCATAGGACACTATCAAGACAGTGAACAGACAACTCACAGAATGGGAGAAAATACTTGCAAGCCATATATCTGATAAAGGATTAAAATCCAGAATATATAAAGAACACCATGCCGGGCACAGTGGCTCACACCTGTAATCCCAGCACTTTGGGAGGCTGAGGTGGGTAGATCACTTGAGATCAGGAGTTCGAGACCAGCCTGGCCAACATGGCAAAACCCCATCTCTACTAAAAATACAAAAATTAGCTGGGTGTGGTGGTGGGCGCCTGTAATCCCAGCTACTCAGGAGGCGGAGGCAGGAGAATCACTTGAACCCAGGAGGCGGAGGTTGCGGTGAGCCAAGATCGTGCCACTGCACTCCAGCCTGGGCAACAGAGAAAGACCTTGTCTCAAAAATAAACAAACAAAAATAACAAATATTCACTATAATGTGGAAAAATTGGAACCCTATGCATTGTTATTGGGAATATAAAATGTTGCAGCTACTCTGGAAAACAATTTGGCCATTTCTCATAAAATTAAACATAGCATCACCATATTATCCAGCCAATCCACTCTTAGGTCTATTCCTAAAAGAACTGAAAGCAGGGACTCAAACAGATCCTTGTACGACAATGTTCATAGTGGCATTATTGATAATGGCCAAGAGGTGAATACAACCCAAATGACCTTCAATGGATAAACCAATCAACAAAATGTGGAAATAACCAGAATGGAAACAATGGAATATTATTCAGCTATAAAAAGAAACGAAGTTCTGATACATGCCAAAACATGGATGAATCCTGAAAACATTGTGCGAAATGAAATAAGACACAAAAGGACAAATACTATATGATTCCACTCATATAAGATACCTAGAATAGGCATATTCATGGAGACAGAAAGTAGAATAGAAGTCAGCAGGGACTTGGAGGAAGGAGAATGAGAAGTTAGTGTTCAGTAAGTACAGAGTTTCTGTCTGGAATGATGAATTTCTGGAAATAGTGGTGATAGTTACCAAACATTGTGAATGTACTTAATGAAATACCACTGAATTATATTAATACACTTAAAAATGATTAAAATTATAAATTTTATGTTATGTATACCTCACCAGAATTTTTTTAACTTCCAATTATTTATTCCAAATTTATAGGAGAGCAATTGACTTTTGTATATTAACCTACCTGCAACCTTCTTATAATCACTTTTTGTTGGTTCTTTGGGATTTCTTTATATAAATAATTATGTCATCTGTGAACAAAGACAGTTTTATTTCCTCCTTCCCAATCTGGATGCCTTTTCTTTTCTCATCATATTGTATTAACTAGAACCTCCTGTGCAATGTTGAATAGGAGTAGTGAGAGGAAACATTCTTGTTCCTGATCCAAGGGAGAAAGCATATAGTTTCTCACCATTAATTATGATGTTGGTTGTAGGTTTTTTGCAAATATTCTTGATCAAGTTGAGGATGTTCCCCTCTTAATCAGTTTGCTGCGAGTTTTTATGGTGAATGGATGATTGATTTTGTGAAATACTTTTCCTGCATCTATTGAGCGAAATGCTTTTTCTGCATTGATATGATTTTTCTTTTTTAGTCTATTGATGTAATGGATTAAAGTGACTGGTTTTCCTGTCAAACCAGCCTTGCATACCTGGGATAAATCTCACTTGGTCATAACATGTAATTCTTTTTTTACATTGTTGAATTCTGTTTAAGTTCATATGTGCTGCTATAACAAAATACTTGAGACTGGGTAATTTAAAAGAACAGAAATGTGTTCACAGCTCTGGAGCTAGGTAGTACAAGATTAAGGCACTGGTAGGTTCAGTTTTCTGGTGAGCGCTACTCTCAGCTTCTAGGATGGCATCTCCTCATCCTTCAGAGGGGAAGAACACGGTGTCCTTACATGGCCAAAGGGGCAGAACGGAACAACACTGAAGGCTGCAAAACCCCCACCTCTTAATACTCTTGCATTGGACATTTCCACATGAATTTTGGACAGTAACATTCAAACCATAGCAGATTTCATGTGGTAATATGTTGTCGAGAATTTTTGTATCTCCAATACAAAAGATACAAAAAAGATACATTTTGTACATGGTAGATATATTGGTCTGTAGTTTTCTCCTCCTGTAATATCTTCTGTTTCTGTATTAGAATAATGCTGGTTTCATAGAAATAAGGAAATATTCCCTCCGCTTCTATTTTCTGGAAGAGATTGTAGAGAAGTGGTATTAGTTCTTAGAATTCGCCAGTGAAAAGACTTGGGCTTGATGCTTTCTTTTTTGGAAGATTATTGATTCAATTTTAAAAGTAGATATAGGTCTATTAAAATTACCTTTATCTATTGGTGAGTTTTGGTAGATTATCTCTCTCAAGGAATTGGTCCATTTCATCTAAGTTACCAAATTTGTGGGCATAAATCTTTTTTTTTTTTTGAGACGGAGTCTCCCTCTGTCACCAGACTGGAATGCAGTGGCTCAATCTTGGCTCACTGCAACCTCCACCTCCCAGGTTCAAGCGATTCTCCTGCCTCAGCCTCCAGAGTAGCTAGGACTACAGGTGCATGCCACCATGGCCAGCTGATTTTTGTATTTTTAGTAGAGACGGAGTTTCACCATGTTGGTCAGGATGGTCTCCATCTCCCGACCTCGTGATCCACCCGTCTTGGCCTCCCAAAGTGCTGGGATTACAGGCATGAGCCATCACGCCCAGCCTCTTTTTTTTTTTTTTTTTTTTTTGAGATGGAGTCTAGCTCTATTGCCCAGGCTGGCATGCAGTGGCGCTATCTTGGCTCACTGTAACCTCCGCCTCCTGGGTTCAAGCCATTCTTGTGCCTCAGCCTCCCCAGTAGCTGAGATTACAGGCAACAGTCACCACACCCAGCTAATTTTTTATTTTTAGTAGAGACAGGCTTTCACCATATTGGCCAGGCTGGTCTTGAACTCCTGACCTCAGGTGATCTGCCCACCTTGGCCTCCCAAAGTGCTGGGATTACAGGCGTGAGCCACCACGCCTGGCCGACTTTTTTCTTCTTACATGGCTATCATAGAACCTTTATTAGACTTTTAATGTCTGTGGGTTAGTAGAGATAAACTCTTTTTTATTTCTTAGTAATTTGTGTTTTCTCTTTTTCTTGGCTAGCCAGTTCAGAAGTTTACCAATTTTATTTATTGCTTCAAAGATTTAGCTTTTGGTTTCAGCTTTTATGTTTTGATTTTCTCCATAATTTTCCTCTTTTTAATGTCATCCATTTTTTATCTGTTTTTTTCTTCTGTTTGTTTTAGGTTTATGTAATTCTTCTTTCTCTAGTTTCCTAAGGTGTAAGCTTAGATTTTTTATTTTACATCTTTCTTCTTTTCTAATATATTCATTCAGTACTATAAATTTTCCTCTAGCACTGCTTTTGCTGCATCCCATAAATTTTGATAAGCCACATTTTCATTTTCATTTAGTTCAAAAAATTTTTTTAAATTTATCTTAAGACTTGACTCATGTGTTATTTGGAAGTATGTTGTCTAATGACCAAATGTGGGTTTGCTGCCACCCACAAATTTTGATGAGTCATATTTTCATTTTCATTTAGTTCAAATTTTTTTTAACATTTCTCTTGAGACTTCTTTGGCCCATGTGTTATTTCAGAGTATGTTGTCTAATGACCAAATAATTGGTGGCTTTCCAGCTGTCTTTCTGTTACTGATTTCTAGTTTAATTCCATTGTGATGTGAATATACTTTGTAAGATTTTTACTCTTTCAAATGTGTTAGAAGTGTGTTTTATGCCCCAGAACATAGTCTGTCTTGGAGAATATTTCATCTGAGTTTGAGAAGAGTGTATACTTGCACTTGTTGGATGAAGCAGTCTATACATGTCAACAGGTTCAGCTGATTGATGATGCCCTTCAGCTCAGCTATGTCCTGAGTCCATCAATTACTATTAGATAGGTGTTGAGGTATCCAACTATAACAGTGGATCTGTTTTTTCTTGCAATTCTCTCCTTTGATGGATTCCATATTTTGAGGCTCTGTTGCTAGGTCCCCACATGTTAAAGACTGCTATGTCTTTCTGGAGAATTGACCCCTAGTCATTATGAAATGCCCCTCTTACTCCTGGAAGTTGCGCTTGGCCACTTCGGACTCGGCGTCTGAAGCCTCCTCATGCCGGCATGAAGGAGGTGGACGGCCCCTGGTTTTGTGAGGTTGGCTTACATGAGCTGCTGTTATCCACACAGCAGCAGCCAGGGACTAGTGATGAAGTACTAAGTGTCTGGTCAGAGCTCTGGGCCTTATCTGTCTCCATGTCGACTCCCGAGATCATTTTTGCCTTCCCTTAGTTTGTCGTCGAATCCACCTGGATGAAACCGTTTGCTTTTTCCTGCAAATGCTTCCCATTTTAGCAACGGCCGCTTGCAGTTTGGCCACAGAGTCTAAGCTCTTCCCGGGCAATTCGCATATGGTTTTTTCGTCGTGCAAAAGTCTCTCCTGGGGCTTCCACGGCTCCCGCAGCTCGGCCCAGCTCCGCCTGAGTCCCGGGATCTGGGGCTGAGCCCCCGCCGCGAAAACCTCCGGAGCCCAGGAGATGAGCGGTGGACGCTCGGGCCCGGAGCCCCTCGGCGCCCCGAGCTCGCGCCCCAGCCGCGGACGTTAAGGGTTTTGATCCGTTACCCAGCGGCTGTCGAAAAAGGAGCACGACTGAACTTCCACCGACAATCGTTTAAATACTGCAGGCGAAGGATGGGTTCTTATTGTGAGCACCTACTGAGCTCTATTTAATATTTGGGAGAGGGCCAGGGTAATTTTTGTTGTTTTGGGGGTTAGGTTTTTAAAATTTTTTTTTCTTTTTTCTGTACCAAAAAGTGACTACTTTCTCATTGTGAATCGTGTCCTCCCCCGTCTTTGCCTTCAGGTTCCTTCGGGCAAACCGGCAGCTGAGTCCAGCCTGTGAACTTGAACTTGCTGAAGAAGCTCCCGGCGGCCCCCTGCTGGCCGCCGCCTTTGCCAAAGGGAGAGGCTGGAGTCACCCTGTTGGGCCCCATTTCTGGGGCCGGCACCTGTTGGGCTGCCCGGCCGCGCATACCTGGTCCCACCCGGGGCTCTGCCCACTCCGCTGATGAAGCGGGTAGAAAGGAGGCCGCAGGGACACTCTGAGGGAGCTGTGCCGGGTAGGCACCTCCCAGCTGCTCACCATGGGGTGTAGCACCGAAGCCTGGTTGGGCTGCAAGGAGACCAACTGGGATTCCCGGGCTGGTGGCCGGGGAGACGAGGTAGAGGTGAGAAGCAAGAGCCCAGGAGGCCTCAGGCCCCAGCGCTGTGGGGCTGCCGTTGTCGTTCTGGGTGGAGGTCCGGCCAAACTGGCTTTCGCCCCGAGTGAGGAATTCCTGCTCTTTTTGGTGTTGGTGGAGAGGTCGCTGTTCACAGCAGGGGCGGGGTTCGTCCCCTCCAGGCTAGTAGGGAGCTGGCTGGCCCGTTTCTGTGTTGCTGCCCTTCCGCGCTGTCTCCTGATCCTGTTCAGGCTCTGGGTGGCTCCTCTGAGTCTTCTTAGGCCGTGAAAGATGGGAAAGGCAGGTTGCTGAAACCACCGCTGCTCTGGGCTGGCAGAGACCCTGAGCTGTACCTCCTGGGATGAAAGAGAACCCAGGAGCAGGCAGGTGACCACGCGTCCTCATAGTCCTCAGCAAGTCCTGGATCTCTTCCTGTCTGTAACCCGTGGATACCATGAACTTAGTTTGCAGGGGGTCCTCCCAGTGGGAGAGTGGCTGCATACAGCGCTTAAGTTCCTCACCTTCATGACCCACATTCATCCATGGATCCCTCACACTGTGCTCTGAAGGGCCTCTCTTGCTGCAATTGACAATGAGAAATTTCCTCAGCAAGTTTTCACTCTCCAGGGACATGGAGGAGGGAATGGAATACATCCTGCTCAGTACCTGCTCTCATAGCTCCTTGAGGTTCTGTCCATCAAAAAATAAGGATCCGCTTCCCAGTATATACAGGATAACTCCCAGACTCCATGCATCCACCAGCTCATATCTGTGGCTCTAGAAGAATTCCAGGGCAGCCTAAGGGGACTACCACAAAAGGTACCCAGCTTGCTGTGAAAGGTGAATTTATTCCTGAACCCAACCTCTGATGTTCATGTTAACATGGACAATACACTTCTGGTGACAGCTTGCACAGCAGACACTTTTGGTGGAATTTGCTTCAGGCCTCTTTCCTGCTCTGAGTAGGTATTCACAAACTTCTTGCTAGCATGCTTGGTGATGAGACAGAGATTCCTCACTATCAATCACAGCAAATCCTTCACTATATTGGGGTGATCCGAGCCTTAATGATTCCTACTTTGTGGATGGTGTCTAGAGGCTGGAGGAGATCTGCTGAGTCTCATCAATGAACTTCACAGCTGCTGCTTTCCCAGTCAGGATGTCCTGGACCAACCCCACCTTAGCCAGGTTGTCCTTGACGATGGTCTCAAGGATCCTAGCTGCCAGTAAGGGTCCCTTCTCAGCAGAGATGGCTGAGAGGCCCTGCGGCATGTGGGACTTACTGGTGGGCTTGGAGTCAAGGTGTCCCAGGTCGGCTTAAATTTGGGAAAAGCTGGTGAGAAGCTTGGTCCAAATCACCTGAAAAGAAAATCACATGCATAGTTCACCTGAACAACGGAGCTCTATAATGGAATTAAAGCACAACGCTGGACAAAAATCAAAGTAAGCAAAAGCAACAAACTGAAAAGGAAATGCTGAGTAAAAAAGAACTTAAAAATTTAGAAAAATAAAAGAAAAAAGAATAAGAAGAACCAGTAACCTCAGCCAAGCCAGGGACTTATATATGTACTTGGAATTCCAAAGCAGCGGTTCCTTATGAGGTCATAGGAAGAACTAAGCCTAGTAACAAGGCTGAGGATAATCTATGTGGCTTTCTCATGCTTTGGTCTCAAGAACTCTTTATTCTTAAAGAAAATATATTGAGGACCACAAAGAGGATTTTTTATTGATATGGGTTACAGTTATCAATATTTACCTTATTAGAAATTAAAACCTCTAGGATGCTTCAATGGCCTTTTTTAGTTTGAAAAGATAACAGGCTAGGTGTGGTGGCTCACACCTGTAATTCCAGCACTTTGGGAGGCCGAGGTGGGCAGATCACCTGAGGTCGAGAGTTCGAGAAAAGCTATAAAAATATTTGGCTTTTAAAGAGCCCACAATATCTATACTTAAAATATTTCATTTTTTCTTTAAACTCTTAAGTGATTGGTCTCAAAATGATGCCACAACTTAGCTGGCATTATGATAGTGTACAAGTATGTTCTGTTGTGTAAGACACAATAAGGTTCATTATTACCATCTATGACACTGAGGGGAAGATAGCTTTCATCATCTTTTTTTCTTTTTTTTTTTTTGAGATGGAGTCTTGCTCTGTCACCCAGGCTGGAGTGCAGTGACCGGATCTCAGCTCACTGCAAGCTCTGCCTCCCGGGTTCACGCCATTCTCCTGCCTCAGCCTCCCAAGTAGCTGGGACTACAGGCGCCCGCCACCTCGCCTGGCTAGTTTTTTTTGTATTTTTTAGTAGAGATGGGGTTTCACCGTGTTAGCCAGGATGGTCTCGATCTCCTGACCTCATGATCCGCCTGCCTCGGCCTCCCAAAGTGCTGGGATTACAGGCTTGAGCCACCGCACCTGGCTCATCATCTTTTTTTCATTTAGAGTTTTGCCCAGTTTCATTTGCATAGATTCCCCTCTTCCATGAGCTGCTATGTCAGTCTCAGTATCTTTCAATGTAGAGTTTGCAGCTATGGTTGAGAAAGCACCTTTTCTACTCTTTTTGAAGTGAATAATCCACTGTGCTTGGTGTACCTCTCCTTCAGCATGGGATAGGGACTTCCAGGTACTGGACCCATCACTGGCACCTCAGGGGGAGAACCCAGATGCCCCTACATGATTTTTAAAGATGCTTTATATACATAAAAGTGCACAAATCATCAGCCCACAGCTTGGTGACTGTTCACAAATTGAACTCATCTATTTATCTAGTATACAGGTCAAGACAGATATTACAGCACCCCAAGATCCCACATCCCTTTTCTAGTCACTTTCTCTGCAGTGATAACCCCTCTTCTGTATTTTGACAGCATAGATTCATTTTGCTTGTTTTTGAACTTTACATACATGGATTCATACAGTATTGAATCCTTTGTGTCTGCTTCCTTTAATTTTTTTTTTTTTTTTTTTTTTTAGACAGAGTCTTGTTCTTGTTGCCCAGGCTGGAGTGCAATGGCACGATCTTGGCTCACTGCAACCTCCACCTCCCAGGTTCAAGCAATTCTCCTGCCTTAGCCTCCTGAGTAGCTGGGATTGTAGAGGCCCACCACCATGCCTGGCTGATTTTTGTATTTTTAGTAGAGACAGGGTTTCGCCATGTTGGCCAGGCTGATCTCAAACTCCTGACCTCATGATCTGCCCACCTCAGCCTCCCAAAGTGCTGGAATTACAGGTGTGAACCACCGTGCCCGGCCCTTTGCTCAATATTTTTGTGAGATCCACCCATACTGTTTATTATTCTAAATGCTCATTGTGTGACTGTAACACAATTTGTTAATTTGTTTATTCATTTTACTATGACTGGGCAGTTGGGTAGTTCTCAGTTTTCAGATGTTATAGTGCTGCCATAAACATTCTTGTTCAGGTTTTTGGGGGACATATATATGGCTTTCTGTTGGATATATATAAATATATTAAGTATGTGGCTGAACAACCATTTGATAGTTTATGCTAATAGGGTGACTCATGGTAGGTCCCTTAGGCCAGGTGATATCAGCCTGACCTCCAGAGAGTGGGGTAGGGGCTGGACACTGAGTTCAACCACATGGACAATAAGTCTATCATTCATACCCTATGTAATGAAGCCCCAATAAAAACTCTGGACGCTGAAGCTCAGGTTAGTGTCCCTGATTGGCAGTATTCTATATGTGTTGTCTCACACATCCAAATCAGCAGGGTAATGCATTCTGAGGACCCCAGAGGCTTCACATTTGGAACCCTCTCAGACTCTGCTCTGTGTATCTTTTTCTGTGGCTAATTTTGATCTCTATGCTTTCCCTGAAATAAACTGTAACTGTGAGTATAACACCTTTCAAAGAGTTCTGTGATTCTTTTTAGTGAATTTTTGAACCCGAAGGTTGTTTTGGAAACTTCCTGAACTTGCATTTGGGTCAGAGGTGAGGGAAGTCCTAAAACCATGCCCACTATACTTGTGGGACCCTACCTCCTTGCAGGTGGTATCAGAGGCTTGGGCAAACTTTGCAGACTGGGAGACTGTGCTCTCAAACCTTGAAGTCTGGCTAACTTCAGATAGTGTCAAGACAAATGGCATCCATTAGAACAATGCTGACTCCCGAAATGTGGCTTGGCAAGAGAAAGGATGAGAGGACAGGGAATGAAAGACCTTTGGCTGGGTGCGGTGGCTCACGCCTGTAATCCCAGCACTTTGGGAGGCCGAGGCGGGCGGATCATGAGGTCAGGAGATCGAGACCATCCTGGCTAACACGGTGAAACCCCGTCTCTGCTAAAAATACAAAAAATTAGCCGGGCGTGGTGGCAGGCGCCTGTAGTCCCAGCTACTTGGGAGGCTGAGGCAGGAGAATGGCGTGAACCCGGGAGGCAGAGCTTGCAGTGAGCTGAGATTGTGCCACTGCACTCCAGCCTGGGCGATGAGCAAGACTCCATCTCAAAAAAAAAAGAGCTTTCATTCTGGATAACCATGGAGTCTCTCATAGCATGAAATGGCAGCTTTGTTGTAATCAGTTACTAGAGGTAAAATTGTTTATCTTTTTTTTTTTTTTTTGAGATGGGCTCTCACTGTGTTGCCCAGGCTGGTCTCGAACTCCAAGGCTCAAGCAGTCCTCTTACCTCATCCTCCCAAGTAACTGGGACTATAGGCCTGTGCTGCCATGCACAGAGAGGTAAAAGTTATCAATGGAATTTAGAAATGATGACTCAAATTTACTAAATACACAAGGAAATGCAAAGAAACACATAGCAAAATATACAATTTCTAGTTACATATAATAGCTCAAATAAAATAAGGGAAGCTGGGTGCAGTGGTTCACTTCTGTAATCCCAGCACTTTGGGAGGCCAAGGGGGGGTGGATCACCTGAGGTCAGGAGTTCAAGACCAGCCCGACCAACATAGTGAAACCCCATCTCTACTAAAGATACAAAATTAGCCAGGCATAGTGGCAGGTGCCTTTAATCCCAGCTACTCGGGAGGCTGAGGCAGAAGACTTGCTTGAACCTGGGAGGCAGGGGTTGCAGTGAGCGGAGATCAAGCCATGGCACTTCAGCCTGGGCAACACAGCAAAACTGTCTCAAAAAAACAAAACAAAACAAAACAGGTCTTAATGCAGCACTCTCAGAAGCTGGATGAATGGCTAGGACCCCTACTGGTTCTCCCAACAAGGGCCCAAAACAAATCTGCTTTATCCACCATAGTCTGGAAGAATTTGGAAAGCCTCAAGGCAAAGATAACAATTATAAACCTGAACTTTAATAACCTGGAGTGATGGTCCCAGGTCTAACCAAGATAAGAACTAACAAAAGTATATGGGTCCATGGCCAGGCGTGGTGGCTCACTCTCGTAATCCCAGCACTTTGGGAGGCCAAGGCAGGTGGATCACTTAAGGTCAGGAGTTCGAGAGCAGTCTGGCCAACATGGTAAAACAATATCTCTACTAAAAAAACACAAAAATTAGGGCCGGGCACGGTGGCTCATGCCTGTAATCCCAGCACTTCGGGAGTCCGAGGCGGGCAGATCACCTGAAGTCAGGAGTTTGAGACCATCCAGACCAACATGGAGAAATCCCGTCTCTACTAAAAATACAAAATTAGCCGGGCGTGGTGGCACATGCGGCTGTAATCCCAGGGAGGCTGCGGCAGGACAATTGCTTGAACCCAGCAGGTGGAGGTTGCAGTGAGCCAAGATTGTGCCATTACACTCCAGCCTGGGCAACAAAAGCAAAACTCCATCTCAAAAAAAAAAAAAAAAAAAAAAAAAATTAGTTGGGCATGGTGGCAGGCACCTGTAGTTCCAGCTACTCGGGAGGCTGAGGCAGGAGAATCACTTGAACCCAGAGGCAGAGGTTGTAGTGAGCTGAGATTGTGCCATTACATTCCAGCCTGGGCGACAGAGCGAGGCTCCGTCTAAAAAAAAAACAAAAAACAAAAAACAAAAACAAAAACAGAAAGTATCTGGGTCCCTTGGCCTGACCCCTGCTACAGCCCCAAGGCCATATGCACGTGATGGGTAAAATGGTCAGGGGGTGGCATTTCTGGGGCTCCTTGACATGTAAGCCCTCATGCACTGTGATTCTGAAACCTACTGGTAAAGTCCTAATCAGGGCTAGAGTTAAATTGGGAGGACGTAGGAATATAGGGTTGATCAAGATGAAAGTCTGAATGAAAAGTAGTGTTTGAACTGGCTTTATGGGAAATAGTTGTCTCTCATTTACCTGAACTTTTAATGGGAATGGATATTATATCTGACTGGAGAACACTTCCCCCACCTAGTATTGTAAAACAAGGCATGGAAACCTACCACTGTGCCCATACTGCTTGGATATCCAAATGAGAACCAATAAGATTGCATGAGCCCACAGAGCCCACACATGTTGTTATTTTCAAGCAGTATAGAGTAGAAGCAGACGTGATGGTACGGACAAATTATCTGTACAACAGCCGTGGGTGGAATATAGACCGAAGTTTACGGCAAAAGCCCATGAGCATCAGCCAGTAATGACTGCTGGGTTTTGGACAAAAACATTTCCATAAAGACTAGCTAGTTATTGGGCCCTAATATTTTATGTCCTTCCATCACAGGAGTAGTCAGACTACTACCACTTCAGACTACTCCTCCGACTGAAGGACATCAAGCAGTACTGAAACCTAAAATATCCATGATGTATTGGGTGACACTGGCAAAATGCTTTAATGGGGAAGACGGTGCCCAGAAGTGTGCCATAATAAAATGGAAATGGTTTCTACAGGAACCTGTTACCAGGGATGTGCAAAAAGGTATTCACAAGCAGGAAGCCTCTTTTTCCCTAGGGCTGACCTTAAGACCACCTGAAGACCCTTTAGGTCCTCTTGTCACTTGGGTGGTACCCTAATAACAGCTGTTGATTGACCAAAAAAGAACTATCTGGATGTAGCTCTTGTATGGATGGCAGTTCTAACGCAAATGGACCGCATCCTTGTTTGGAAGGTTGCCACGCCGAAAAAAGTGGAAAGAACTCAGCTCAGTTGGCCGAATTGTATGCTGTCTGCCCCATGTTCAGGGTTTTCCTGACTCAGGAGAGGTGCCAATACCCTGGTCATACGGTCAGTCAGAGTGATATAGGAGTTAAAAAGAAATTACTTAGGCAGATAGTGAGGGTACAGAAGTCCTCGGTAAGGTTTTCCTTTTATGAAAAGCAGCCCCCAAATCATTTTCTTTTCTAACAAAGAGCAGCCAGTAAAATCGAGCTGCAGACATAAAACAAACAAGCTAGAATCTTGCACAGGTGAACGCCAGCAATTTCGCCCATAGGAAAAAATCGCTAACCTGGGACTAGGCATGATCAAAATGGTGGCTCCGTCTTCTCTTCGCAGCCGCCAGTACAGCAAGGAGTAGCCAAGATGGCGCCGCCCAAGTGGAAAGTGCATAATCTTATTATGCAAATGGTTGCTTAATAAGATCAGTGTGGGGCAACCAGCCTTCCCCAGGCACTAGTAAATGTAAACGTCACACCTGATCGAACCAATCTGTGAGCCCTACCTAAATCAGGCACTGCCTCCTCAAGCCTGCCTGGGAAATCAGCTGCGGGGGGCTTGCTTTCCCTGTTTTTAGGCGTCTCTCTCTCACAAGAGAGCTGCTCTCCTCTCTCCTTTCTTCCGCCTATTAAGCTTTTCCCTCCTTAACGCACTCCAGTGCGTGTGTATCCTCGTCGTTAATCCTCTCGGCACCAGATGACGACCCTCGGGTAGTTACCCTGGATAACGATCCTGCTTCAAGAAGGCAATGGAAAACGGGTGTGTTAAAGGGATGCTCGGCCGGTCGCGGTGGCTCAGGCCTGTAATCCCAGCACTTTGGGAGGCTGAGGCGGGCAGATCACCTGAGGTCAGAAGTTCAAGACCAGCCTGACCAACATGGAGAAACACCGTCTCTACTAACAATAAAAAATTAGCGGGGCGTGGTGGCGGGTGCCTGTAATCCCAGCTACTCGGGAGGCTGAGGCGGGAGAATCACTTGAACCCAGGAGGTGGAAGCTGCGGTGAGCCGAGATTGTGCCACTCTGCACTCCAGCCTGGGCAACAAGAGTGAAACTCCATCTCAAAAAAAAAAAAAAAAAAAAAAGATGCTATACAGGCACAGCCCTGTGGAAGTTACTATAAAAATTGAAGGGGTGCATTAAAGTAGGATATGCCAATGTCCATCAGAAGAACCCACTTTCAGAATTCGAAGTTGCTCGGAGATGGCAATTGGATATCCTGGTGTGTTCACTTGAAATGCCCACCTTGATCCATGAAACGAGTGGGTATGTGGGTACTGCAGCAACGCAGAGATGGGCTGAATCTAGAAATATTTTTCTTTCACCCTCTGAAGTTCAAAATGCCAACAAAAGGCAGAGCCTGCAGATTGCTCTGGGGGCAGATTCCCCAGTGGAGAGGCATTGCACATAGCTGGCAAGTTGGGAAGATGCCAGTTTTCCCTGCAGGTTATGTATGGATCCTGATGGGACAGACACTCTGGTCCAGGTTTTGCATACTTGGTGATAGGTGCAAAGCCCCAAAATACTATGAAGGGATCAGAACAGAATAGTGTGCCAATTTGGACCATTGAGTCATTTCCTTAGACCAAGGAACACACTTTACAGCTCATAATGTCCAGCAATGAGCAAAGAGATATCCTCGCCGGGTGCGGAGGCTCACGCCTGTAATCCCAGAACTTTGGGAGGCCGAGGCGGGTGGATCACCTGAGGTCAAGAGTTCGAGACCAGCCTGACCAATATGGAGAAACCCTGTCTCTACTAAAAATACAAAATTAGCCAGGCGTGGTGGCAAGTGCCTGTAATCCCAGCTACTCAGGAGGCTGAGGCAGAAGAATCACTTGAACCCAGGAGGCAGAGGTTGTGGTGAGCCAAGATTGCGCCATTGCACTCCAGCCTAGGCAGCAAGAGTGAAACTCCATCTCAAAAAAACAAAAACAAAAACACAAAGTAGGAAAATAAAAGAATAAGTTCAGGCCGGGCGCGGTGGCTCAAGCCTGTAATCCCAGCACTTTGGGAGGCCGAGGCGGGCGGATCACAAGGTCAGGAGATCGAGACCACAGTGAAACCCCGTCTCTACTAAAAATACAAAAAAAAATTAGCCGGGCGCGGTGGCGGGCGCCTGTAGTCCCAGCTACTCAGGAGGCTGAGGCAGGAGAATGGCGGGAACCTGGGAGGCGGAGCTTGCAGTGAGCCGAGATCTCACCACTGCACTCCAGCCTGGGCAACAGCGTGAGACTCCATCTCAAAAAAAAAAAAAAAAAAAAAAAAAAAAAGAATAAGTTCAGGGATTCACATTCCCAGCTCAAGCACCATATAAGTGGCCTGAAAATTTCTTTGTGTGTTCTGAAAAAGATACTTATCTCCTATGACCCAGGGCTAAGAGTGCTTAAAATCTAATGAAGAACTTCATCTTGATACTGGCTGAGTTGAACTTCCAGCCCTGCAGCATTTCTACTGTTTGTTGTTGTTTTGTTTTTTGAGACGGAGTCTTGCTCTGCCACCCAGGCTGGAGTGCAATAGAGTGATCTCAGCTCACTGCAACCTCCACCTCCCGGGTTCAAGTGATTCTCCTGCCTCATCCTCCAGAGTAGCTGGGACTACAGGTGCGTGCCACCACACCCAGCTAATTTTTGTATTTTTCGTAGAGACAGGGTTTTGCCACGTTGGCCAGGCTGGTCTCGAACTCCTGACCTCATGTGATCTATCTGCCTTGACCTCCCAAAGTGCTGGGATTACAGGTGTGAGCCACCATGCCCAGCCCATTTCTACTGTTAAAGTGAGGACAGTGATTGGGAAGGAATGGGATCCTGCAAGTTGAACAAGGACATGCAGGAAGACCCTAATGAAAGGGTCATGAAACCCCTAAATTCTGATGAGTCTTCTTTGCCATTGGAGGAGACCTCCTCATCCCCAGTTATAGATGCGACTTCTCCTTCCCCAGTAGAAGCTGCCTCTCTACCCCTATTATAGGGAATTAACCCTGCATTGCCCAAGGAAACTGCAGTGGCCTCCCCTGAGGCAGTTGTGCAAAACAATACCTAAGTCTCCCATCCCCACTACCTCTCTTTACTTCTAGACCTATAACTAGACTCGAGTCCCAGCAAGCCCCTAAAGATAAGATAAAAAGTGTGATTGAAGAATCACATTACCCTCTGCAGGATCATGCTACCCTCTGAAAGAACTACTTGAGTTTTCCAACTTATACAGACAGACATGTGGGCAACATCTGTGGGAATGGATAGCAAGGGTGTGGCTCAACAACCATTTGATAAA
The DNA here is from genome assembly GCF_037993035.2 of Macaca fascicularis. Lineage (NCBI taxonomy): Eukaryota > Metazoa > Chordata > Mammalia > Primates > Cercopithecidae > Macaca > Macaca fascicularis. Next base: position 101,188,680 of record NC_088383.1, on the reverse strand, counting down.
GAGATCATGGGTGCCACTCATGGCCTTACTCAGCCACATCAGCAGAAGCCAGGAATAGAGATGAGATTATACCAGCAGAAACACTACTAGCCAGGGTTAAAGGGGACAGAAAAAATGAGATGAAATGAAGGTAGCTGTTGGACTTCTTAGACCATAGAGCTATTTGACTGTGAATATGCATTATTCTTCAAGAATAGAGAAACATTACCCCAAAGACAATTCAGAGATCATAAGGACTGCCTCCTCAGTTCAAAGAGTGAGGCTATTGCCTTGATTCCAACAGGCAGGATGGCCCCTGCCTGAAGATTTAGGGGTGAGACCGCCATGCAGAGCCAAGGGGGGGTGGGCATAGCCTCATGGGCAGAAGTGCTGCCCCAGTTGGTCTAGAAGGAAGCCATAGGGCCAGAGAGATATTCTTGAGCCTTAAGATCTTGTGGAGGCCAGGCGCAGCAGCTCATGCCCGTAATCCCAGCACTTTGGAGGCTGAGGCGGGTGGATCACCTGAGGTCAGGAGTTTGAGAGCAGCCTGATCAACGTGGTGAAACCCTGTCTCTACTACAAATACAAAAAAACTAGCTGGGCATGGTGCTGTGTGCCTGTAATCCCAGTTACTCAGGAGGCTGAGACAGGAGAATCACTTGAACCCGGGAGTTGGAGGTTGCAGTGAGCTGAACTTGCACCACTATACTCCAGCCTGGGAAACAGAGCAAGACTCTGTCTCAAAAAAAAAAAAAAAAAAAAAGGCCGGGCGCAGTGGCTCAAGCCTGTAATCCCAGCACTTTGGGAGGCCAAGACGGGTGGATCACGAGGTCAGGAGATCGAGACCATCCTGGCTAACATGGTGAAACCCCATCTCTACTAAAAAATACAAAAAACTAGCCGGGCGAGGTGGCGGGCGCCTGTAGTCCCAGTTACTCGGGAGGCTGAGGCCGGAGAATGGCGTGAACCTGGGAGGCAGAGCTTGCAGTGAGCTGAGATCCGGCCACGGCACTCCAGCCTGGGCGACAGAGCAAGACTCCGTCTCAAAAATAAATAAATAAAAATAAATAAAAAATAAAAAAAAATCTCATGGAATTTGCCTTACTAAGTTTTGGGCTTACTTCAGACCCATCACCTCTTCCTTCATTCCTATTTCTCCCCTTTGAAATGGGAATGTCTGTCTTGTTTGTCCCACCATTGTACTTGGAAGCACATAACTTGTCTGGTTTTCCAGGTTCACAGCTGAAGAGAAATTTTCCCTCAGTATGAATCATATGAATTTTACTGATATCTGACCTAGATGATATTTATTTATTTATTTATGTAAATTTTCTTTTTTTTTTTTTTTTCAGACGGAGTCTCACTTTGTCACCCAGACTGGAATGCAGTGGCACAATCTCGGCTCACTGCAACCTCTGCCTCCTGGGTTCAAGCAATTCTCCTGCCTCAGCCTCCCAAGTAGCTGGGATTACAGGCATGTGCCACCACGCCTGGCTAATTTTTTGTATTTTTAGTAGAGACGGGGTTTCACTACGTTAGCCAGGATGGTCTCGATCTCCTGACCTCATGATTCGCCCACCTCAGCCTCCCAAAGTGCTGGGATTTTAGGCGTGAGTCACTGCGCCCGGCCTCTTTTCTTTTCTTTCTTTTTCTTTCTTTCTTTCTTTTTTTTTTTTTCTTTTTTCTTTTTTTAAGAGATGGTGTCTTGCTATGTTGCCTAGTCTGGTCTCAAACTGCTGGGTTCAAGCAATCCTCCTGCCTCACTCTCCCAAAGTGCTGGGATTACAGATGTGAGCCACCATGCCCAGCCTTAGGTGATATTTAGATGTAATTTTGGATTTAGAGTTTAGAGTTCGTGCTGGATTGAATTGAGACTTTTAGGGTGGCTGGAAGAAATGAAAGTTATTTTGCATGTGGTAAGGACTTGAGGTTTGGGGAGCCAGGACTAATTCTATGGACTGAATTATGTCCCTTCAAAAGTCATATATTGATGCCCTAACCCCTAGTGTGACTGTATCTAAAGATAAGGTCTTTAGGAGACAATTAAAATTAAATGAGGTCACAAGAATGAGGCCCTAATCCCATAGGACTGTGGCCTTAGAAGAGGAAGAGACTTGCCCCCTCCTACCATATGAAGACACAGTGAGAAGGTGGCTGTCTACAAGCCAAGAAGAGAGTCCTCACCAGAACCTGACCGTGCCAGCACCTCAGTTTCAAACTTCTAGCCTTCAAAACTGTGAGAAAATAAATTCTGTTGTGTAAGTCACCCAGCATATGGTATTTGTAATGGCAGCACAAACCAAATAATACAGGTATAAATGGAGAGAAGGACTGCCAGCTGGTGGTAAAGGAATTACTAAGAGAGTTATGCAATGAGGGAACTCCAATATTAAACACACTATTACCCTGGTACCTCATGAAAGGCTCAGAGCAAGAGATGATATTGTCTCTTAGCTCAATCATACTGAAACCGCCATTGCAAAATTATAATCGAGACAGTGAAAGATAATCTGACCTAACCAACGTCACCTTGCTTCTAACCTCCAACCTGTCCTTGTTCATTCCTAGGCATAGGCTGAACTAATTTGGGGAAGAACTTAGTTTATAGTTTATTTTATTTTTTATTTTTTTAATTTTTTTCTTTTTTTTTTTTTTTTTTTTTTTTTGAGACAGAATCTCACTCTGTCGCCCAGGCTGGAGTGCAGTGGCGCCATCTCAATCTCCTGACCTCGTGATCCACCCTCCTTGGCCTCCCAAAGTGCTGGGATTACAGGCGTGAGCCATCGCGCCAGGCCAGTTTATAGTTTAAAACAAAGATAAGCCGGGCATGGTGGCTCACGCCTGTAATCCCAGCAATCTGGAAGGCTGAGGCGGGCGGATCACTTGAAGTCAGGAGTTCAAGACCAGCCTGGCCAACATGGCGAACCCCCGTGTCTACTAAAAATACAAAAATTAGCCAGGTGTGGTGGCAGGTGCCTGTAATCCCAGCTACTTGGGAGGCTGAGGCGGAGGATAGCTCGAACCCAGGAGGTGGAGGTTGCAGTGAGCCAAGATCGCACCACTACATTCCAGCCTAGGTGACAGAGTGAGACACCATCTCAAAAAAACAAAAACAAGCAAACAAAAAACCAAAGACAATAACAGCCCTCTCCCAGAACAAACCCTCTTCTCTTAGGGACTAGACTGTCTTTGCAGAACTAATCAATTAGCCACAAGATTTAAAATTGTGGTCTAGGATTCATGCAGCTGGAGGTTATGAAATTCTGACCCTCCTCAAATTGCTCCTGGGGACAACATCACTATTGTAAAGCCCAAGATCAGCGCTTGAGATATTTTGCAGATCCTGCACTTGATGGATCAGCTGACACCACCCAGACCCATAAACTGGCTGATCTGATCTTGTGATCCCCACCCAGGAACTGACTCAGCGCAAGAGGACAGCTTCGACTCCCTATGATTTCATTTCTGACCTGACCAGCCAACACTCCAAACTCCCTTAATTACCCTTAAAAACACCCACCAAATTACCCTTAAAAACACTGATCCCCGCCAGGTGTGGTGGCTCATGCTTGTAATCCCAGCGCTTTGGGAGGCCAAGGCAGGCAGATCACTTGAGGTGAGGAGTTTGAGACCAGCCTGGCCAATGTGATGAAACCCTGTCTGCAAAATTAGCCGGGCGTGGAGGCAAATGTGTGTAATCCCAGCTACTCCAGAGGCTGAGGCAGGAGAATCCCTTGAACCTGGGAGGCGGGAGGCAGAGATTGCAGTGAGCAGCGTTTGCGCCACTGCAACTCCAGCCTAGGCGCTAGAGCAAGACTTTGTCTCAAAAAAACAAAAACAAAAACATAAAAAACCCTCTGTTCCCCAAATGCCTGGGGAGACTGATTGAGTAATAATAAAACTGCAGGAGGCACAGTCAGCTCTGCATGAATTACTCTTTCTCTGTTGCAGTTCCCTTGTTTTGATGAATTGGCTCTGTCTAGACAGCGGGCAAGGTGAACCCCTCAGGCGGTTACACAGGTACTGTATGAGGCTCCCATCCCCTCCAGACTTTGTCTTGACCTGTTGTAAAATCCAACTGCATGTATTTACTGTCCCTCCTATGGGAAGCATCTCAGATCTGAGTTAGGTGGCCTTTGCTTTCAGCGAGAGAGCAAGGAGCGGGCAAAACCCAAACTTACACCTGGCTCCTTCTCTCCTCTATATCTAAGTGCCCAAAGCCTTCCCTGGTGAGGAGGCCTGCCTTCCCCAGCACAGCTCTCTGCACCAAGTTACCCTGTCATTTGGCAAGAGCAGATCAGGAAGTGCCGACCTAGTCTCTTGGCTCAGTCTCCTCTCCCTTTTGAGCCATCACTGGGCTTGAATGAGATCTCTAGTTTAGAGAGGCAGAACAGAGAAGCCTCTAGGTAGTAATAAGAACTGGATATCAGCCGGCACAGCAGTTCACGCCTGTAATCCCAGCACTTTGGGAGGTTGAGGCGAAGGGATTACGAGGTCAGGAGTTCAAGACCAGCCTGGCCAACATGGTGAAACCCTGTCTCTACTAAATATACAAAAATTAGCAGGGCTTGGTGGCAGGTGCCTGTAATCCCAGTTACTCAGGAGGCTGAGGCAGGAGAATCACTTGAACCTGGGAGGCAGAGGTTGCGGTGAGCTGATATCATGCCACTGCACTCCAGCCTGGGTGACAGAGTGAGACTCCGTCTCAAAAAAAATAAAAAATAAAATATAAATAACCTGATATCAAAGAAAAACAGGACACCTGGCACCTGGTCCAACCTCACTAACTGGCCGTGTAAACACCCGGATGAGCCATTTGGGCTCAGTTTGCCTGTCTGTGAAACGAGGAAGGTAGACCAAATGCTCTCTTGGTTCCTTTAGCCTTGTTGTTTTCATTTTCATTTTATTAAATAATTTATTTTTTGTAGAGAAAGGGTTTCATTATGTTGCCCCAGCTGGTCTTGAACTCCTGGGCTCAAGTTATCCTACTGCCTCAGCCTCCCAAAGAGCTGGGATTATAGGCATGAGCCACTATGCCTGGCCTAAGCCACTGAATTTTGAGGTGATTTATTACATTGCAATAACTAACTAAAACCTGAGGAGAACCTGGTCACAAAGTCCACCAAATCCTTAGAGAAGTTAGAAAAAACATCTAAAGTTATTAGTTCCGGGCCAGGTGCAGTGGCTCATACCTGTAATCCCGGCACTTTGGGAGGCTGAGGCGGGTTGATCACATGATCAGGAGTTTGAGACCAGCCTGGCCATCGTGGTGAGACACCGTCTCTCCTAAAAATACAAAAATTAGCCAGGCGTGGCGGTGCGCACCTGTAATCCCAACTACTCAGGAGGCTGAGGCAGGAGAATTGCTTGAACCTGGGAGGCAGAGGTTGCAGTGAGCTGAGATCGCACCACTGCACTCTAGCCTGGGTGACAGAGCAAGACTCCATCTTGAAAAAATAAAATTAAAAAAAAATAAAATTCTTAGTTCCTCTGGTTTCTTCTCTGGGTTCTTAATACTCTTCTTCCCTGTATTCCTGACACCGTCTCTCCCCCAGCTCCAAGGTAACTGCGCCCCTGCCAGCCTTGAGATGAAGGTTCTGGGCTCTCTGTGCTCTGTGGCTCAAGCTGTGTTCTTCCCGGCACTGCTGTTGCTCTCCTCTCACCTGCCCTTGGTGCAGGAGGAGCCCGTCCTTACCATGCAGCCTTATGCCAAGGGCTTTGATTCAGACGCCTGCTGCCTCGTAGGCTGTCATGAGGCCAGTTTCCCTTTCTCTTTCCCTTAGGGGTAGGGAAACAAGGGTGGCCCCTGGGGACAATACTGGAGTCCCAGGAGCAGATGCTGAGGAGAAAGGTAAACCCTGATCTCACCCTCAGCCTGGGAACCTGGGCCATGCTTCTACTCTCTTCCTTGGGAGGCCTGCTAGAGACTCATGCTGCTCCGAGGGCCCTGGAAGCAGCCTGGGCCTCTGGAAGCTCGGATCCCAAATCCAACTTCCTCCTTGTAAATTTCAGTCTCTCCCAGCCCTCTTGGGTCAAGGAACCACCATTGCTGCAGGATCTGCCTCGGCTGAAGGTTTAAGAACTGCCAAACTTTTCGTTAGAGAGCTTTAAAGGGATTGCACATTTCAGTAGGATCACTGTGGCTGCTGAGTGAAAAAGAGACTACAAGGGAGCCCAGGCAGAGCAGGAGGCTGGGTGGGAGGTGAAAGCTGAGAGGGGTTTAGACTGTGGCTGGAGCCAGGCGGGAACCTGCAGTGTGGTGAGATGGGGTTGGATTCCAGACGTATGTTGAGGGTAGAGGCAGCAGCATTTACGGATGGATTAGATGTGAGGAGCAAAAGAAAAAGCTTCAAGAGTTAGGGACTGAGCATCTGGAAGGGTGGAGTTGAAGTGAGGTGAGGAAGGATGGGAAGAACAAGCTGGGATGTTCAGGGGAAGAGAAAGAGCTCAGGATGCTGGACGGGGAATCCAGGAATCAAAGCCCTAATACCATGTCCGCCACACACTAGTAACAGCACTTAACTAATCACTCACATAGGCCAGGCCCTCTTCCAAGCACTTTCCACACATCATCTCCATCTCCTCATGACGGCCCTACAAGGTAGATTTCATCATCCTCGTTTCACAGAGAGGAAACAGGGAGGTAAGGGATTTGCTGCACAGGGACACGGCAGCAGACCTGGGCTTGTAAGCAGGCAGAAAACTGCCTCCTGTTGTGCATATATCCATTTCCCTTGCTGAGCCTGTTTCCTCCTCTGAAAATCAAGAGGTTGGAATACAGATCTCTAAGTCCCGACACTGTAAACGTGCCCAGTGTAGGCTATGGCTCTTGCTGGCAGAGGACATTTCATGCCAACACTTAGCACGTGGGCTTTAAGAAATAGCTGCAGTGAAAAGCAGTACAAAGAAAACGCCCAATGACCCTCGTTCTGGTTTTGAGAATATTGTGATGTATTATGAATGGATCCTTCTGAAGTGAGGTTTGAACACCTAGTTAAATAATAATTCATTCCTGGATATGAGACATTTTGAAGGATAGGCTCTAATGGAATAATATTATGAATTGTGAATTGGAACATTAAATTAAATATGACGTTACATTCTTTTCTGTCACCTCCAGCTTTCTTCTTGGGAGAATCAGTGAATTTCTATAGAAAGCAGAGCTTCCTGAGCCCCTCACATGTATTTTTGTGTGTCTGTGCTTTTCTGTGTGTCTCATTAATGAGCCAATTAGTGGGAATAGGAGGAGAAACAGAATCTTGTTTCAGGATTTTTTACTCACGTATTCCTCCGTAGCCTCCACAGGTGTTGTAATCTGTTCAGGCTACTACAACAAAAATACCATAGACTGGGTGGCTTACAGCAAACATTTATTTATGTATTTACGTATTTATGTAGTTATTTTGAGATGTGATCTCCGTCACCCAGGCTGGAGTGCAGTGGTGCAATCATGGCTCACTGCACCCTCAACATTTCTGGCTCAACCAGTTCTCCCACCTCAGCCTCCAGAGTAGGTGGGGCCACAGGCATGCACCACCATACCCCACTAATTTTTTTTTTGTAAACTTCTGTGCAGGTGAATTCTTGATTTGTTTCCCAGGCTGGTCTTGAACTCCTGGGCGCAAGCAATTCTCCTGCCTTAGCCTCCCAAAGTGCTGGGATTACAAGCATGAGCCTGGTAAGTCCAAGATCAATGTGGCAGCAGATCTGGTGTCTGCAAAGGGCCCACTTTCTGGTGTGCAGGTGACCATCTTCTCAATGTATTGAAGCAGCGTCATTGTCTGGGGTAAATACCCAAGGTTTGTTGTCTCATGTCAAGGGAATGGAGGACACAGACACACGAGGAGTGAGTTTAAGAGCAGAGATTTATTGGCCGGGCACGGTGGCTCACACCTGTAATCCCAGCACTTTGGGAGGTTGAGGCGGGTGGATCACTTGAGGTCAGGAGTTCAAGACCAGCCTGGCCAACATGGTGAAACTCTGTCTCTACAAATGTACAAAAATTAGCCTAGCATCATGGTGCACGCCTGTGATCCCAGCTACTCAGGAGGATGAGGCTGGAGAATTGCTTGAACCCAAGAGGCGGAGGTTGCAGTGAGTCAAAATCGAGCCACTGCCCTCTAGCCTGGGTGACAGAGTGAGACTCCATCTCAAAAAAAAGAAAAAAAAAAAAAAAGAGAACAGAGGTTTAATAGGCAAAAGAAAGAGAAAAGAGAATAGCTTCTCTCTCCTGCAGAAAGAGGGGGTGCCTGAGTGGGTCTTCTGGTTTTGTGGTGAAATGCACTGGGTTTTACAGACAAGCTTGAGGAGGGAGTGTCTCTGATTTACATAGGGCCCAAGAGATTGGTCAGACCAGGTGTGACATTTGGATAGCAGGTAAGAAGCTGGCCATCCCACCCTAATCTTTTATTGTGCAGATGGGGTCTCTAACTGGCCAGCACCATGTTGTCTGTTCCTTACTGTACATGTGGTTGACAAAGAAGAGGGAAGATGGAGCCGCCATGTTGAACATGCCTGGCCTCCAGGTAGCCTTCTCCTATTGGCACAGCTGCCAGCATTCACCCGTGCAAGCTTCCAGCTTGCTTATCTATGTCTGCAGCTCAATTTTGCAGGCTGCTCTTTGTTACAAAAGAAATGATTTTAGGGCTGCTTTTCATTAACGGGAAAACCTCACCGAGGACTTTCTTACCCTCGCTATCTGCATAAATAATTTCTGAACTCCTATATCAGTATCATCATATGGTGGACAGCAGAGAGGAAGCAAGTTCTGTGACTCTTCTCACAAGGGCACTAATCCCATTCATGAGGGTGTAACCGCCCAGTGGGTTTCACCTTGCCCGCTGCCTAGACGGAGCAGATTTATCAAGAGAGGGGAACTGCAATAGAGAGAGACTAATTCATGCAGAGCCAGCTGTGCAGGAGACCAGAGTTTTATTATTACTCAAATCAGTCTCCCGGAGCATTCGGGGATCAGAGTTTTTAAGGACAACTTGGTGGGTGGGGGGAGGCCAGTGAGCCAGGAGTACTGATTGGTCAGCGATGAAATCATAGGAAGTCAAAGCTGTGTTCTTGCGCTGAGCCAGTTCCTGGGTGGGGGCCACAAGATCAGATGAGCCAGTTTATCAATCTGGGTGGTGCCAGGGTCTGCAAGTGCAGGGTCTGCAAAATATCTCAAGCACTGATCTTAGGAGAAGTTTAGGGAGGATCAGAATCTTGTAGCCAGCTGCATGACCCCTAAACCATAATTTCTAATCTTGTGGCTACTGTTAGTCCTACAAAGGCAATCTAGTTCCCAGGCAAAAAGGAGGTCTGCTTTGGGAAGGAGATCTGCTTAAGGTCTTTGTTTTAAACTTAAGTTTCTCCCAAAGTTAGTTCAGCCTATGCCCAGGAATGGAAAAGGACAGCTTGGAAATTAGAAGCAAGACGGAGTTGATTAAGTTAGATCTCTCCCACTGTCATAATTGTGCAAAGGTGGTTTCAAGGGATCCACCCTCTTGACCTAATTACTTCCCAAAGGCCCCACCTTTTAATACTATCACACTGGGGATGAGGAGTCCATCCTAAGAATTTTGGGGGAACACGAACATTCAGTCCATAGCTGCAGGGAAGTAAGTGTTCAAAGTGCTGTTCACTGGGCTGGGCAGACCTCTGTGTGAGTCCCAGATCAGCTGCTTACCAGCCAGGAGGAAAGTTACTTAACCTTGTTAAGACGGCAGGACTGTTATACACTGACCTTTCAGGAAACTTTTCTCTTGTGATTTCTTCTTTAAACCGTGGGTTATTTAAAAGTATATTGTTATCTGTCTCTAAAAAAATTTTTTTTTTTTTTTTTTTTGAGGCGGAGTCTCGCTCTGTCTCCCAGGCTGGAGTGCAGTGGCGCGATCTCGGCTCACTGCAAGCTCCGCCTCCCGGGTTCCCGCCATTCTCCTGCCTCAGCCTCCCGAGTAGCTGGGACTACAGGCGCCGCCACCACGCCCGGCTAATTTTTTTGTATTTTTAGTGGAGACGGGGTTTCATTGTGTTAGCCAGGATGGTCTCGATCTGCTGACCTCGTGATCCGCCCGTCTCGGCCTCCCAAAGTGCTGGGATTACAGGCTTGAGCCACCGTGCCCGGCCTAAAAAATTTTTTTAAAATAGCTGTTGGCACATGCCTCTAGTCCCAGCTACTTGGGAGACTGAGGCAGGAGGATTGCTTGAGCTCAGGAGGTCAAGGCTGCAGTAAGTCATGATCGCATCACTGCGCTTCAGCTTGGGTGACAAAGGGAGACCCTTTCTCGGGAAAAAAAAAAAAAACAACCAACAACCAAAAAACAAAAAACTGTTTAGTTTCCAAATATTTGTGGAACTCCTAAATTTCTTATCATTTTTTCTTTTTCTTTCTTTTTTTTTTTTTTAGATGGAGTTTTCGCTCTTGTTGCCCAGGCTGGAGTGCAATAGCGCAATCTCAGCTCACGGCAACCTCTGCCTCCTGGGTTCAAGCGATTCTCCTGTCTCAACCCCCAAGTAGCTGGGATTACAGGCGCATGTCACCACACCTGGCTAATTTTTTTATTTTTAGTAGAGACGAGGTTTCATCATATTGGTCAGACTGTTCTCAAACTCCTGACTGCCTTGGCCTCCCAAAATGCTGGGATTACAGGCATGAATCCTCCCATCTTGGCCTCTGCCTTGACCTCCCAAAGTGCTGGGATTACAGGCATGAACCACCGTGCCCAGCCAAAATGAACCTCTGTGTTTCTAGTATTACAGCTTGGCTTCAAGTCTATTTTGTCTAATATTAATATAGCCACTCCAGCTGTCTTTTGGTTATTGTTTGCATGGTATATCTTCCTTCATCCTTCTACTTTCTGAGAAAGTATTTCTCCTTTGCTTTAAGGATCATTTCACAGGATACAGAATTGTAGGTTGGTGGCTTTTTTAAATTTAATGTCAATACTTTAAATATTTTACTTCACCCTCTTTTTGCTTGCAAGGCTTCTGATGAAAAGTTGGATGTAATTGTTTTCTTTGCTTTCCTACAGGTAAAGTGTTCCCTGCCCCCTCCCCTGATTTCTTTCAGTATTTTTCTTTTTTCTTTTTCTCTGAGATAGGATCTCACTGTGTTGCCCAGGCTGGTCTCAAACTCCTGGGCTCAAACAATTCTCCCCACTCAGCCTCCCGAGTAGCTGGGATTACAGGTGTGAGCCACCACACCTGCTAGTATTTCTCTTTATCTTTGATTGTCTGTCATTTGGCAATGATATGCCTCAGTATAGTTTTTCTGGCATTTATCCTGTTGGTGTTCTCTGAGCGTCCTAGATCTGTGGTTTTGAATCTAACATGAATTAGGGAAATTCCCAGTCATTATTGTTTCAAATATTTCTTCTGATCATTTTTCTCTTTCTTCTCTTGGTATTCCCATTATGTGTATAATTCTCCCACAGTTCTTGAATATTCTGGGTTTGGTTTTTTCAGTCTTTTTTCTCTTTGCTTTTCAACTTTGGGGATTTTTACTGAGCTATCCTCAAATGCAGAGATTCCTCAGCTGTGTCTGGTTTACTAATAAGTCCATTAAAGGCGTTCTTCATTTCTGTTACATAGCATTTATCTGTGATCGTTTCTTAGAATTTCCATTTCTCTGCCTACATTGCATACCTGTTCTTGTATGCCTGTCTACTTTATCCATTGGATCCCTTAGAATATAATCAGAGTTGTTTTAAATTCCTAGTCTGACAATTCCAACATCCTTGCCATCTCAGCCGGATTTTGATGCTTGCTTTGTCTCTTCAAATTGTGTTTTTGCCTTTTCGTATGTCTTGTGATTTTTTTTCTTGCTAGCCAAACATGATACACTGGGTAAAAGGAATAGCTGTACATGGGCCTTGAGTGATGTGGTGGTGAGGTGTGGGGGAGGGGGAGTATCCTATGTTCCCATGATTAGGTGTCAGCCTTGCAGTGAGCTTGTGCCTCTGGCCTGTGAACTTTACACGTTTCTCGGTTCACCTGCCTCCCCATTTAGTGGGACAGGCTGGCTAGAATGGGCTGGGATTGGGTATTTCCCTTGCTCCATGTTGAAGGCTAAAGCCAGCAAGTTGGATATTTACTCTTTCACCAGGTCAGTCAGGCTCTGATAAAACTCCAGCAGGTTAGACTCTGGTTAATCAGTTTCCCCTAAGGGTAGACCTCGTTAAGAAAAACCGAATGCTCTGTATACAGTCATGCCTTGATTAACGATGAGGATGCATTCTGAGAAATGTATCATTAGGTGATTTCCTCATCGTGGAATCATCATAGAGTGACCTTCCACAAACCTAGACGGTATCGCCTACTACGCACCTGTATGGTATATGGTATAGCCTGTGGCTCCTAGGCTCCAAACCTCACAGCATATTACTGTACTGAATGCCATAGGCAACTGTAACACAATGCTGAGTATTTATGCATCTGAACATAGAAAAGGTACAGTGAGGCAGGGCACAGTGGCTCACGTCTGTAATCCCAGCACTTTGGGAGGCCAAGGAGAGTGGATCACCAGAGGTCAGGAGTTCGAGACCAGCCTGACCAACATGATGAAACCTCATCTCTACTAAAAATACAAAAATTAGCTGAGTGTGGTGGCAGGCACCTGTAATCCCAGCTACTCGGGAGGCTGAGGCAGGAGAATCGCTTGAACCCAGGAGGTGGAGGTTGCAGTGAGCTGAGATCGAGCCATTGCACTCCAGCCTGGGTGACAAGAGTGAAACTTCATCTAAAATAATAATAATAAAGTGAAAATACAATATTAGCATCTTTTATTTTCTAATTTTTATTTTATTTTATTTTAGAGATGAGGGTCTCACTATGTTGGCCTTGAACTCCTGACTTCAAGCAATCCTCCCGTCTCAGCCTGTCAAAGTGCTAGGATTACAGGCATGAGCCACCATGCCCAGCCAATATTAGCATTTCATGGGACCACCATCATATATGCCCAAAATGTTGTGGTATGTTACTGTGTTTCAGAATGGTTCCTTTCCCCTCCCCCTGCAGGAAGCATGAGGGGATTTTTCTCTAATATTTACTGTAGAACCTGTTGAGCTCCCAGAGGTAAAACTCACAAAAATAAGGGAGCCCCTACTCCATGACTGGAACCCACTGGAGTTTTTGGGATTTTTTGTATTTCATTTGTTCATTTGTTTTTCAGAGACAGGGTCTTGCTCTGCTGCCCAGGCTGGAGTGCTGTGATGCGATCATAGCTTACTGCAACCTCAAACTCTGCGGCTCCAGCAATCCTTGGCCTCCACCTCCCTCCTGAGTAGCTAGGACTACAGGCACGTGCCACCACTCCCGGCTAGTTTAATTTTCAGTAGAGACAAGGTCTTGCTATGTTGCCCAGGTTGGTCTCAAACTTCTACTCCTGGGCTCAAGCGATCCTCCTACCTCGGCCTCTCAAAGTGTTGGGATTACAGGCATGAACCACCGTGCTCGGCCCCCTGGAGGTTTTGCCTCTCAGGCTCCTGCACACGGACCATCCCGCAGCTCATTACTTACAATTTAGGTTTCTCTTCCTTGGTGCTGGTTCCTGTGGCCATTTCAGCTCATGGGTTGCTGCTCCGGTAAGTTGTGATTCTCTGTATTTTCCTGCCTATCTCTCTAAGTGTGGGGGCAGCGATTTGCCCTGTGACCTCACTTCTCTTATGCATCTAAGAAGAGTTGATTTTTCAGTTTGTTCAGCTTTTTACTTGTTGTTAGTGTAGAGTGGCGACTGCTGAGCCCCTTCCGTGCCAAACCAGAAACCTGACATCCTCTGTTCAGCTTTTAATTCTTAGTGCTGTCTTTTTTTTTTTTTTTTGAGATGGAGTTTCGCTCTTGTCGCCCAAGCTGGAGTGCAAAGGCACGATCTCAGCTCACTGCAACCTCCGCCCCCCAGGTTTACGTGATTCTCCTGCCTCAGCCTCCCCAGTAGGTGGGATTACAGGTGTTAGTCATCTAGCCTGGCTAATTTTTGGATTTTTAGTAGAGACGGGGTTTCACCATGTTGGCCAGGCTGGTCTCAAACTCCCGACCTCAGGTGATCTGCCCACCTTGGCCTCCCAAAGTGCTAAGATTACAGGCGTGAGCCACCGCGCCCAGCCGTTTTTAGCCTGACTTCTAAGAGACACCCCTGTGTCTGCATTGCTTAGCGGTCAGCCATTGATTAAGGCAGAGATTGAGCCCATAAGACCTCATCTTTCACTGACGAGGCTGTGTGGGGTGGGCAGGGCATCTCAAGTTCAGGCCGTTCTCTAGCCTGCCTCTGATTTCACGTTTCTCCAGGCCCACTTGTTCCTCCCTGCACGTGTGTGTAGTTTCCCAGTCAGCCAGACACAGGTGGAGAGCTTAGATAAGTCTTCTCTTGCTCTGTCATTTCCAGAGTCTTCCTATTGAAATTCTGGCCACTCACCCCATCTGGGGCCACAGGCTCAGGCTAGCAGAGCTGCAGGTTCCCACGTTCGTTTTCTGCTGAGCTTGCTGCTTCACTGACAACGCTGTCAAGTGTGACTTTTCCTCTCTGTTCCAAACCAAGTGTGCTCTCTCTCACAGCCAAGCTGCTTTTCTATTCCTGGCCTACCCTGGTGCAGTGACTGCAGCTGTCCAACTTGGCAGGGAGCTGGTGGAAGCAGGTCTTCTGCAAGAAGACTGCGGACTCCTATTCCTACCTAAGGTTCCTACCAGCAGTTCTTCCTGAATGCCTCTTTCCTTTTCTTTATTTCTTTTTTGAAATGGAATCTCACTCTGTTGCCCAGGCTGGAGTGCAGTGGTGTGATCTCGGCTCACTCCCGGGTTCAAGCGAGGCTCCTGCCTCAGCCTCCCAAGTAGCTGGGATTACAGGCACCTACCAGCATGCCTGGCTAATTTTTGTATTTTTAGAAGATACAGGATTTCACCATGTTGGCCAGGCTGGTCTCGAACTCCTGACCTCAAGTAATCCACCTGCCTCAGCCTCCCAAAGTGCTGGGATTACAGCCATGAGCCACTGTGCCCAGCATGAATGTCTCTCAATGTATTGTTTGCCTTTGGTTGATCTCCAGGGCCCTCAAATGGTTGTTTTTGATAATTTCATTCTGATTTTTTGGGAGAGAAGATTTGCCTACCTCTTCATAAAGCCATAGCTGGAAGTTGCACATTGGCAAATTTGTTTTTGTTTTTGTTTTTGTTTTTAATTTAAAAATAATGATAATAAATAGAGACAGGGTCTCAATATGTTACCCAGGTTGGTCTCAAACTCTGGGCTCACACAATCTTCCTGCCTCAGCCTCCCAAAGTGCTGGGATTTACAAGCATGAGCCACCACACCCAGCTCAAATTTTGGTTTGTTGTTATTGCTGTTGTTTGAAACGGAGTCTCACTCTGTCGTCCAGGCTGGAGTGTAGTGGCGTGATCTCGACTCACTGCAACCTCTGCCTCCCTGGTTCAAGTGATTCTCTTGCTTCAGCCTCGCAAGTAGCTGGGACGCCACCACGCCCGGGTAATTTTTGTATTTTTAGTAGAGACGGGGTTTCACCATGTTGGCCAGGATGGTCTCAAACTCCTGACCTCGTGATCCACCCGCCTTGGCCTCCCAAAGTGCTGGGATTACAAGCATGAGCCACCGTGCCCAGCCAAATTTTGATTTTTTAATACCGGCTGTCAAACTTCTTTCAAAAAGGCTTCACTCCCACCAGCAAGATTGATTTATTTATTTTTTAAACTGGGAGCTGCCCTATGAACTGATCACCAGCAAGATTTAAAAGCACAAGGAAGCTGGGCGTGGTGGCTCACGCCTATAATCCCAGCACTTTGGGAGGCCGAGGCGAGTGGATCATGAGGTCAGGAGTTTCAGAGCAGCCTGGCCAATATGGTGAAACCCTGTCTCTACTAAAAATATAAAAAGTTAGCTGAGCATGGTGGCATGCGCCCGTAGTCCTAGCTACTCGGGAGGCTGAGGCAGGAGAATCGCTTCAACCCAGGAGGCGGAGGTTGCAGTGAGCCGAGACCACGCCATTGCACTCCAGCCTAGGTGACAAAGTGAGACTCTGTCTCAAAGGAAAAAAAAAATAGCACAAGGAGGCTGGGCACAGTGGCTCATGCCTGTAATCCCCGCACTTTAGAATGCTGAGGCAGCCATCAAGTGATCCATTCACTTGAGGTCAGGAGTTCAAGCCCAGCCTGGCCAACATGGCAAAACCCCATCTCTACTAAAAAATATGAAACTTAGCCAGATGTAGTGGCATGCGCCTGTAATCCCAGCTACTCAGGAGGCTGAGACATGAGAATCGCTTGAACCCGAGAGGTAGAGGTTGCAGTGAGCTGAGATCATGCCACTGCACTCTAGCCTGGCAACAGAGCTAGACTCAGTCTCAAAATAAATAAATATGAATATAAATAAAAAAATACATGTATGGTATTTTAAAAATCTCAAACAATACCAAAAACTGTGTATGATAAGGAGTAATTTTTCTGCCAAGCCTTACTGTCAAGTTCCTAGTTCCCCACCCCAGTGGCAATCACTATAACCAATTGCTTGCATTTTATTCAAGGGATATTCCATGTAGATTCACTCATGTGTCTGTGAGCATGTCTGTGTGTATGTGTGTGTGTATGTGTGTATGTGTATGTGTGTGTCTGTGTGTGTGTGTATGTGTTGTGTGCACACATTATTCCTTTTTGTACAAAGGATAATATCCTGCCACATGTAGCTTTTCCTCCTGCATTTTCACTCAACAATGTATTTTGGAGATTATTTCATATCAGTACTGATAAGCTGTCTCATTTTTTAAGCCTGATAATTTTGAATTTTGAAATAATACTAGGCCAGGTATGGTGGCTCACACCTGTAATCTCAGCACTTTGGGAGGCTGAGGCGGGCTGATCACTTGAGACCAGCTTGGCCAACACAGGGAAACCCCATCTCTATCAAAAAATACAAAAATTAGCTGGGAGTGGTGGTATGCACCTGTAGTCCCAGCTACTTGGGAGGCTGAGTGAGGCATGAGAATTGCTTGAATCTGGGAGGTGGAGGTTGCAGTGAGCCAAGATCATGCCACTGCACTCCAGCCTGGGTGACAGAGTAAGATCCTGTCTCAAAAAAAAAAAAAAAAAAAAAAAAAAAAAAGCCAAGAGTGGTGGCCCACTCCTGTTATCCCAGCACTTTGGGAGGCCAAGGCAGGTGGATCACCTGAGGTCAGGAGTTCGAGGCCTACTTGGCAAAACCCCATCTCTAATAAAAATACAAAAAATTGGCCGGGCATGGTGGCTCACGCCTGTAATCCCAGCACTTTGGGAGGCCGAGGCAGGCGGATCACCTGAGGTCAGGAGTTTGAGACCAGCCTGACCAACATGGTGAAACCCTGTCTCTACTAAAAATACAAAATTACCCGGGTATGGTGGTACATGCCTGTAATCCCAGCTACTTGGGAGGCTGAGCCAGGGGAATTGCTTGAACCTGGGAGGCGGAGGTTGCTGTGAGCCAAGATTGCATCATTGCACTTCAGCCTGGGCAACAAGAGAAAAACTCCATCTCAAAAAAACAAAACAAGGCCGGGCGCGGTGGCTCAAGCCTGTAATCCCAGCACTTTGGGAGGCCGAGACGGGCGGATCACGAGGTCATGAGATCAAGACCATCCTGGCTAACACGGTGAAACCCCGTCTCTACTAAAAAGTACAAAAAACTAGCCGGGCGAGGTGGCGAGCGCCTGTAGTCCCAGCTACTCGGGAGGCTGAGCCAGGAGAATGGCGTAAACCCGGCAGGCGGAGCTTGCAGTGAGCAGAGATCCGGCCACCGCACTCCAGCCTGGGTGACAGAGCGAGACTCCGTCTCAAAAACAAAACAAAACAAAACAAAACAAAACAATAAAACAAAAAATTAGCCGGACATGGTGGCGGACATCTGTAATTCCAGCTACTTGGGAGGCTGAGGCAGGAGAATTGATTGAACCTGGGAGACGGAGGTTGCAGTGAAGCAAGATGGCACCATTGCATTCCAGCCCAGCGACAGAGCAAGACTCTGTCTCAAAAACAAACAAAACAAAACAAAAAAACAGAATAAAAAAGAAAAGTAAAAAAGAAAATAATACGAGGCTTAAAAGTAAAGTTGCACGATTCGTACAAAGAATTCCTCTCCATAGCTTCCCCAACATGCTCATATCATAGATAACCATAAGACAAGGATCAAAACAAGGAAATTGGCATTGACCACAGTACTATTCAGCAATCTACTGACCTTATTAAAATATTTCCAGTTATCTCACTAGTGATCTTTTTCTTTTTTATTTCTCTCTCTCTCTCTCTCTTTTTTTTTTTTTTTTTTGAGATGGAGATGGAGTCTTGCTCCATTGCCCAGGCTGGAGTGCTGTGGCATGATCTTGGCTCACTGCAACCTTTGCCTCCTGGGTTCAAGTGATTTTTCTGCCTCAGCCTCCCGAGTACTTGGGACAACAGACATGCACCCCCACACCCGGCTAATTTTTGTATTTTTAGTAGAGACGGGGTTTCACCATATTGGCCAGGCTGTTCTCAAACTCCTGACCTTGTGATCTGCCCACCTTGGCCTCCTGAAGTGCTGGGATTGCAGGTGTGAGCCACCGCGCTCAGCCACTAATGATCTTTTTCTGGTCCAGGATCAAATCCAGGATCATATATTGCATTTAGTTTTCCAATTTCCTTAGATTTCTCCAGTCTGGAAGACTTCCCCCTTTTTTTTTTTTTTTTTTTTTCCATTCATGATCTTGACATTTTTGAAGAGCATTGTTTCATAATTTATAGACTGTCTCTCAGTTTGGGTTTGTGTTCCTCATGGTTAAATTCAGGTTGTGTGTGTGTGTGTTTTAGAGTTGGAGTCTCTTCACGGTGTCATACAGGTTGAAATGCAGTAAGACCCTGTCTCAACAAATAAATAAATAAATAAATAGATAAATAAATAAATAAATAAAAGCATCTTGAAAGACTGCAAGCCGGGCGCGGTGGCTCACGCCTGTAATCCCAGCACTTTGGGAGGCCGAGGCGGGCGGATCACAAGGTCAGGAGATCGAGACCATCCTGGCTAACACGGTGAAACCCCGTCTCTACTAAAAATACAAAAAAATTAGCCGGGCGCGATGGCGGGCGCCTGTAGTCCCAGCTACTCAGGAGGCTGAGGCAGGAGAATGGCGGGATCCCGGGAGGCGGAGCTTGCAGTGAGCGGAGATCGCGCCATTGCACTCCAGCCTGGGCGACAGAGCGAGACTCCGTCTCAAAAAAAAAAAAAAAAAAAAAAAAAAAAGAAAGACTGCAAAATATCCTGTTTCTATCATGCATTTACCCACTAATTTTAGCATTCATTGATAATCTTTTCCTTTACTCTGTTTGAGCTGCTCTAGCAAAATACCATAAATTGCATGGCTTATGAACAAAACTTATTTCTCACAGTTCTGGAGGCTGAGAAGTCCAAGATCGGATTCAGTGTCTAGTTTATAGATGGCACCTTCTAGTTGTGTCCTCACATGGCCTAAGGAGTAAGGCAGCTCTCTGGGTCTCTTTTTTTTTTTTTTTTTTTTTTTTTTGATAAGAGGTTTTGCTCTTGTCACCTAGGCTGGGTGCAGTGGCATAATCTTGGCTCACTGCAACCTCCACCTCCCAGTTTCAAGCGATTCTCCTGCCTCAGCCTCTCAAGTAGCTGGGATTATAGGTGCCCACCACCACACCCAGCTAATTTTTGTGTTTTTAGTAGAGATGGGGTTTCACCATGTTGGTCAGGTTGGTCTTGAACCCCTAACCTCAGGTGATCCACCCACCTTGGCCTCCCAAAGTGCTGGGATTACAGGCCTGAGCCACCGAGCCTGGCCTGGGGTCTCTTTTGTAAGAGCACTAATCTCATTCACAAGGGTTCCACCCTCATGACCTAATCACCTCCCAAAGACCCCACCTTCTAATACCATCATATTGATATTGGTGATTAGGTTTCAAAGTATGAATTTTGGAGGAACACAAACATTCAGGGCATTCTTTTTGTTTTTTTTTTTTTTTAGACAATGTCTCGCTCTGTCACCCAGGCTGGAGTGCAGTGGTGTGACCTCAGCTCACTGCAACCTCTGCCTTCCAGGTTCAATGGATTCTTGTGCCTCAGCCTCCCAAGTAGCTGGGATTACAGGTGCACACCACCACATCTGGCTAATTTTTTTTTAGTTTTAGTAGAGATGGGGTTTCATCATGTTGGCCAGGCTGGTCTTGAACTCCTGACCTCAACTGATCCTCTGGCCTTGGCCTCCCAAAGTGCTGATATTACAAGCATGAGCCAGTGCGCCTGGCATAAGAAATAATTAAAAGTGAGCTCTCTTTTAATCATCTTCCAGGAGAGAAATCAGATCAATATCAGCCTCCAGAATTCACCGTGTGCTTTCTCCCTCCTCTTGACTTTGAGCTATGACATTTTGAAAGGTCAATGTAATATGATGTTCATAATCTAATGACTGCACCACATTAGAGGGGCAACATTTGTCCAAAGTGGCACAAATCATTTTCCTGGGCTCAGAGGCAACTCCTCCACTTCCAAATTTGATAAAAATTGCATGTCTCCTGACAGTCATTTCAACACCATAACATTGCCCTAACTCTCTTTTGCTTTCAAGTCTTTTCTAATGACTATTTTCAGATGCCTAGATCCGCGTGTCCTACAATCTGATTTCACATCCCTAAAAATAGCTTCCTTTTATGTTTTATCCTGGCTTTTCAGTTCTCCCCAGTGGTCTCTCATCTGGGCTCTCGCCTTCTACCTAATTACCTCTGCCCTGGAACCTCTTCCAGGCGATTCTGTCTTCTCTCATAGTGCAAATGTTGACCCACTTCAATGCCCGTGAATACCTTTTTCCTACTCTGGCCAGACAGAGATACTCTCAAACCCATGTGGAAGTGGTTATAGGCATTTTTGTCATGCTTCGCTACTCCCAAATGTACCTCCTACTCAGAGAAATGATGTCCTAGAATTACACCACTGAGGGTTATTCCCTTCAGTCCTGAAGGCCTTTTGACCTTTCTGTGTTTTGGTTACAGGTCTCATACACCTGAGAGTGTAAAGATCATGCCCGTAATCCGAGCACTTTGGGAGGCCGAGGCAAGCGGATTACCTGAGTTCGAGACCAGCCTGACCAACATGGAGAAACCCCGTCTCTACTAGCCAGGTATGGTGGCACATACATGTAATCCCAGCTACTCAGGAGGCTGAGGCAGGAGAATTGCTTGAATCCAGGAGGTGGAGGTTGTGGTGAGCAGAGATCGTGCCATTGCACTCCAGCCTGGGCAACAAGAGTGAAACTCCATCTCAGTCTAAACAACAACAACAACAACAAAAAACAGATGTGCCCACCCCATAATGCCATAGAAGGGAGCGAACCTTGAGCTCAGCATGCTGATGGGTTCCCACTGCCCAACTCCTCAAAGAAAACAAGAATTGTAAATGTAAGAAACAAAGTTGCAGTGAGCTCAGCCATGGAAACCATGTAGCATAAATCAAAGAGACCCAGGACAGAGTAAAAGCAGCAACATTTTCATTGAGATAGAAAAAAAAAAACCTGGCAGTGCTCCCCAGTAGTCCCAGCTACTTGGGAGGGTGAGGTGGGAGGATCACTTGAGCCCAGGAGTTTGAGTCTGCAGTGAGCCAAGATCTCACCACTGCACTCCAGCCTGGGTGACAGAGTGAGACTTTGTCTCCCCCCACCCCCTCCCCTAAAAATCTGTTAGCACTTTGGTGACACTCAACCTAGGACACCTCTGTTTGTGGTGTATCAACCTCTCTAGGCCCCAACATGGTTTTTGGTTTTGTTTTCTTTTAAAAATAGGGTCTTGCTCTGTCACTCAGGCTGGAGTGCAGGATCCGCCTGCCTCAGCCTCCCAAAGTGCTGGGATTACAGGCATGAGCCATATGCCTGGCCTTAAAATTTTTTATAGAGAAGAGTCTCACTATGTTGTGCAGCCTGGTCTCAAATTCCTGGTCTCGAGTGATCGTCCTGCCTCAGCCTCCCACTGTGTTAGGATTACAGATATGAGATACTGTGCCTGGTCATCCAGCTATGTTTTTCTTCTCCCTCAGTCAAATGGCCTTTTTTTTTTTTTTTTTTTTTTTTTTTTCTGAGACTGAGTCTCGCTCTGTTGCCCAGGCTGGAGTGCAGTGGTGCGATCTCAGCTCACTGCAAGCTCCGCCTCCTGGGTTCAAGCGATTCTCCTGTCTAAGCCTCCCGAGTAGTTGGGATTATAGGCGCCTGCCACCATGCCCGGCTAATTTTATTTTAGTAGAGACAGAGTTTCACCACGTTGGTCAGGCTGGTCTCAAACTCCTGACCTCAGGTGAGCGCCTTGGCCTCCCAAAGTGCTGGATTACAGGAGTGAGCCACCATGTCCAGCATGCCTGACCAATTTTTTATATTTTTCGTAGAGACAGGGTCTCACTATGTTGCTCAGACTGGTGATTCTCCTGCCTTGACCTCCCAAAGTGCTGGGACTATAAGCATGAACTACTGCCCCCGCCCTGGGATATTTTTTTGTTTTTTAATGCAGAAACCAACCAAGTCAGAGCACCTGGGGTGTGGGACTTTGCAGTCAGTGCTTTTTAAATTTTTTTTTAAATTATACTTTATGTTCTAGGGTACATGTGCACAACGTAGAGGTTTGTTACATATGTATACAAGTGTCACATTGGTATGCTGCACCCATTAACTCGTCATTTACATTAGGTATATCTCCTAATGCTATCCCTCCCCCTTCCCCCCTTCCCCCACCCCACAATAGGCCCCGGTGTGTGATGTTCCCCTTCCTGTGTCCAAGTGATCTCATTGTTCAATTTCCACCTATGAGTGAGAACATGTGGTGTTTGGTTTTCTGTTCTTGCGATAGTTTGCTGAGAATGATGGTTTCCAGCTGCATCCATGTCCCTACAAAGGACAGGAACTCATCCTTTTTTATTGCTGCATAGTATTCCATGGTGTATATGTGCCACAATTTTCTTAATCCAGTTTGTCACTAATGGACATTTGGGTTGATTCCAAGTCTTTGCTATTGTGAATAGTGCGGCAATAAACATATGTGTGCATGTGTCTTTATAGCAGCATGATTTATAATCCTTTGGATATATACCCACTAATGGGATGGCTGGGTCATATGGTACTTCTAGTTCTAGATCCTTGAGGAATAGCCACACTGTTTTCCACAATGGTTGAACTAGTTTACAGTCCCACCAACAGTGTAAAAGTGTTCCTATTTCTCCACATTCTCTCCCAGCACCTGTTGTTTTCTGACTTTTTAATGATCGCCATTCTAACTGGTGTGAGATGGTATCTCATTGTGGTTTTGATTTGCATTTCTCTGATAGTGAGTGATGATGAGCATTTTTTTATGTGTGTGTTGGCTGCATAAATGACAAAGGGCTAATTTCCAGAACCTACAAAGAACTCAAACAAATTTACAAGAAAAAAACAAACAACCCCATCAACAAGTGGGCAAAGGATATGAACAGTCAGTGCTTTTATCATGCTTTCCCATTGATTCTGATTGGCAGCCAGGTTGTAAACTACTACCCTAACTCTAACGACAGTTCAGGACCAAGGATAGCGGTCTACATGCCCCACTCCTCTGACTGACGGTGTGTGGGCTTGGCTAGGCAAGAAGGAGGGGCCTGAGTGGAAAGAGGCAGGGCTCCAGGAGCGGGAGAAAATTTCCAAAGAGGGCCTTCCCTGTAAAACCCCCTGTCAAGGCAATGCGGGATGAAGGAGAGTGAAGCTGCCTTTCTTTGCCATTCCACTGTTCATGGGTCCGTTTTTCCGTTCTGGATCCTTTGTGCTGGCAAAGCCAGGTGCTTCCTTTGTCCCTAGCACCTGGATACAAGGCCTTGCAAAACTTTCATCTTCATCATCCCTTAAAATAGCAGTAAATCTATAGCTGGTTCCTGGGAAAGAGGCAGCACTGAGAAAAAGGGATGCAGCTGCTAGTTTCACATCCCACCATTGTTCAAAAAGTTGTGTAAGAGGGGAGAAAAAGGTTTTAATGTTCAGCAGTTGAAAGACATCAAGGATTTTACAGCCAAGTCCTCTCTCAGATCTTTAAGATGTCAGCAACCCTTGAGAAATTCAACCTAGCGTGAAAAAAACCTGTCTGAAAGTTAACAGGAATTGTCTATCCACACGCCGTGTGGGTTGCCAGGAGGAGGCAGTCTGGGGAAGACTAACATGTTCTTGAATCCCAGGGAGTGCCTTTTACGGGGTATCCTAAAGTCCATTCCTCTTCCTGAAACCACCTTTGCAGAATTATAAATAATGAGAAAAACCTACATGACTGACTCCATCTTGCTTCGAACCTCACAAGCTAAATTATTATTTTTTTTGTTTTTTTGCTTATTGTATCATAGAGGCCAAGGAAACGATGAGATAAATTTAGTTTATAGTTAAACTTTGAGGATCTGGGTGCGGTGGCTCACACCTGTAATCCCAGCAGTTTGGGAGGCTGAGGCGGGCAGATCGCCTGAGGTCAGGAGTTCAAGACCAGCCTGGCCAACATGGTGAAACCCCGTCTCTACTAAAAATACAAAATTAGCCAGGTGTACTGGTGCACGCCTGTAGTCGCAGCTACTTGGGAAGCTGAGGCATGAGAATCTCTTGAACCCGGGAGGTGGAGATTGCAGTGAGCCAAGATCGTGCCATTGCACTCCAACCTGGGGAATACAGTGAGATGCTGTCTCAAAAAAAAAATAAATAAATAAATAAAAATAAAAATTAACTGGGTATAGGTATGGTGGTGGGTGCCTGTAGTACCAGCTACTCGGGAGGCTGAGGCACGAGAATCACTTGAATCTGGAGGGTAGAGGTTGCAGAAAGCTGACATCGCCCCACTGCACTCCAGCCTGGGTGACAGAGCAAGACTTCATCTCAAAGAAAACCAAACCAAAACAAACAATAAAAAATCTTTGAGGCAAGGAAAACCGGTGTCCCTCCTTGTTCAGAGATTGAAGCCACATTCATAAGCCAGAGTTAGAATTATGGGAGGGATTGGACTTCTCTAAAGAATAAGCAGAGTTCAGTAATGACCTGCCATTGCTTAGCATGTTTTCCTGTAAGTTGTTGACTTCCCCAGAGTCAAATAACTGGGAGCTGCAAGATTTATAACTTCCCCAACTACTCCTATAGATAACATCACTATTGTGAAACCTGAAGAACTGGTCTTTGAAATATTTTTCAGATTTCACATTTTGGTAGACCAAGAGATGCCACCTTGTCCTGATACCCTCACCCCAAACCTGTCCCCCACCTCCTGAGAACTGACTCAGCTGCGTGAAAACAGTTTTAGATGCCCCTGTGATTTCATCCCCAGTCAATCAATTGTTCCCATTCCCCAGCCCCCTGCCCTCCAAAGTACTCTGAAAAATCCAGGCCTCCGAATTCTCAGGGAGATGGGTTTGAGAAATTTCTCCCTGTTCTCCTCATTTGGCTGCCCTGCAATTATTAAATTCTTTCTTTGCTGCAATACCTGCCGTTCTCATTGGTTTAGAAGGGGCAGGGGGCAAAAAGAACCTGTCAGCCTGCGACGTTCCTTCTGGGAGCAGCGCCACAAATTTCCTGTTGAGGAATCTACATCTCTTTCCCCATGGGGAAATTGATTAGGCACAAAGTATTCATTAGGGGCTCTTCCCAGTGCGTCCCAAATTGTAACGTGCACATATCTGAGGGCACTGTTAAGATGCAGGCTCTGGCTGGGTGTGGTGGCTCATGCCTGTAATCCCAGCACTCTGGGAGGCCAAGATGGGCGGATCACTTGAGGTCAGGAGTTTGAGACTAGCCTGGCCAATATGGTGAAACCCCATCGCTACTAAAAATACAAAAGTTAACTGGGAGTGGTGGTGCATGTCTGAAGTCCCAGCTACTTGAGAGGCTGAGGCACGAGAAACACTTGAACCCAGGAGGCAGAGGTTGCAGTGAGCCGAGATGGCACCACAATACTCCAGCCTGGGCAAGACTTTGTCTCAAAAAAAATAAATAAATAAAATTTAAAAAGATGCAGGTCATGACTCAGTAAGTCCAGGGTGGAGCCTGAGATTTTGCACTTCTAACAAGTTCCCTGGTGATGATGCTGTCGGCTGATGTGTCTGTTCACAAGCATTTGGCAGTTGGACACTTCCTCCCTGAAATTAGAATCTAACTAGAGTGTTGAAAAACCTGGCAGAACTCAGACCAGAGTTTCCTGCTCTTCGGCTGTGTTCCTGTCTTTGCCCCTGTGCACCTGTGGAATCCTGCCTGTTTCTGGTCCAAGCTGTCTAGCCACTCCTCCCACCCTGTGATCTCCCAACATCCTTGCCTAAGCCTCCTCTTTACTTCAATCAGTCTGTCTTGGTTTCTGAGGATGCAAACCGGTGCCCTAAATGACATGGTTTCTTTTTTTTTTTTTTTTTTTTTTTGAGACGGAGTCTCACTCTGTCGCCCAGGCTGGAGTGCAGTGGCCGGATCTCAGCTCACTGCAAGCTCCGCCTCCCGGGTTCACGCCATTCTCCGGCCTCAGCCTCCTGAGTAGCTGGGACTACAGGCGCCCGCCACCTCGCCCGGCTAGTTTTTTTTTTTTGTATTTCTTAATAGAGACAGGGTTTCACCGTGTTAGCCAGGATGGTTTCGATCTCCTGACCTTGTGATCCACCTGTCACGGCCTCCCAAAGTTCTGGGATTACAGGCTTGAGCCACCGCGCCCGGCCATGACATGGTTTCTGAGTCTCAGTTTCCGAAGCTATAAAAGCAAGACGGTTATCCCTAGTGGAGATTCATGACATTAAATGATATCCATGATATTAAAGTGAGCGAGGCTGGGCACGGTGGCTCATGCCTGTATTCCAGCACTTCAAGAGGCAGAGGCAGGCAGATAGCTTGAGGTTAGGAGTTCAAGACCAGCCTGGCCAACATGGCAAAACCCCATCTCTACCAAAAAATAGAAAAGTTAGCCAGGTATGGTGGCATGCACCTGTAATCCCAGCTACTCGGGAAACTGAGGAGGATAATTGCTTGAACCTAGGAGGCAGAGGTTGCAGTGGGCCAAGACTGTACCACTGCACTCCAGCCTGGGCGGCAGAGTGAGACTCTGTCTCAAAAAAATAAATAAATAAACAAAGTGAGCAAGACGGGGGCCTGTCCTGAGGTGCTACCAGTTTCTACCCCGTCCTAAATTAACTTGCTAGAGTGGCTCACAGAACTCTCCTTGCCCCTCCCTTCCTCCAGCCTCTGCTTATGACCAGGTGAAATGTTGGCATACAAAAGCAAATGAAGCTATTAAAATTTTCAGCTAAGAGATTGATTTTTCTAATTACCACTTAATGTCTTCCCTTCTGGGCCTCAGAAGGCTTGTTCTCTGTTATTTAAGATGCAAATTGTTTGGATTTTCTAATGCAACTAGCTTAATGTAAAATTCGTCACATACTAAAACAAATTTTCCTTAACTGACCTGTCTGGTGAAATAATTCGCTATAAGTGGTAATGATATCATTACTCTTAACTAATTACTGCTCTCTGAATTTACCGTTTTTGCTTTCTTGAGAAGTGATGATTATAATAATGTTTATTAATCTTATGGATACTAATAAATATTAAGAACCAATATTTAATGAGTATTTAGATGTTCTAGGCAATGAGCTAAGCTTTTTATATATTCTATGTCATTTAATTCTTACAATACATCTTATAAGAACTGTTGATTCACACTTTTTTTTTTTTTTTTTTTTTTTTTTTTTTTTTTTTTTGAGACGGAGTTTCGCTCTGTCACCCAGGCTGGAGTGCAGTGGCCGGATCTCAGCTCACTGCAAGCTCCGCCTCCCGGGTTCACGCCATTCTCCTGCCTCAGCCTCCCGAGTAGCTGGGACTACAGGCGCCTGCCACCTCGCCCGGCTAAGTTTTTGTATTTTTAGTAGAGACGGGGTTTCACTGTGTTAGCCAGGATGGTCTCGATCTCCTGACCTCGTGATCCGCCCGTCTCGGCCTCCCAAAGTGCTGGGATTACAGGCTTGAGCCACCGCGCCCGGCCGATTCACACTTTACTGATGGGGAAATTGAGGTACAAAGGAGGTCTGGTAACTTGCCCAAGATTATAGAGTGGTGAAGTTGGAGCTAGCATTTTCAACCCAGACAGTTTAACTCTAGAGTCCATTCTGATGACCACTATACTAGACTTGAGAAATGGTTGCATAAATGTGTAAGGTACTACAAGAGGCCAAGTGCGGTGGCTCACGCCTGTAGTCCCAGCACTATGAGAGGTCAAGGCAGGCAAATCACTTGAGCCCAGGAGTTAAAGACCAGCCTGGGAAACATGGTGAGATCCCTGTCTCTATATTAAAAAAAAAAAAAAAAAAAAAAAAGGCCGGGCGTGGTGGCTCATGCCTGTAATCCCAGCACTTTGGGAGGCCGAGGCCGGCGGATCACGAGATCAGGAGGTCGAGACCATCCTGGCTAACACGGTGAAACCCTGTCTCCACTAAAAATACAAAAAATCAGCCGGGCGCGGTGGCGGGCGCCTGTAGTCCCAGCTACTCAGGAGGCTGAGGCAGGAGAATGGCGTGAACCTGGGAGGCAGAGCTTGCAGTGAGCTGAGATCGTGCCACTGTACTCCAGCCTGGGTGACAGAGGGAGACTCCGTCTCAAAAAAAAAGGTACTATAGGCTGAAACTGGGTGCAATGGCTCACGCCTGTAATCCCAGCACTTTGGGAACCTGAGGTGGGTGGATCACCTGAGGTCAGGAGTTTGAGACCAGCCTGATCAAGATGGTGAAACCCCATCTCTACTAAAAATACAAAAAAATTAACTGGGCGTGGTGGCGGGTGCCTGTAATCCCAGCTACTCAGGGGGCTGAGGTAGGAGAATTGCTTGAACCCCAGAGGCAGAGGCTGCAGTGCAGTGAGCCGACATCATGCCACTGAACTCCAGCCTGGGAGACAGAGCCAGACTCCATCTCAAAAAAAAAAAAAAAAAGAAAAAAGAAAAAGAAAAAGGTCTGGAAAGGAAGGTATACACCAAACTGACTCTAAGAAAGAATGTGGAAGGGGAAGATTTTCACTTTAAATTTTGATATGCTTCTGTGATACTGTGAAATATATATTATGTCTTTGCAGGTTTCCTGGCATACAACTCCTAAAATGCTTGGAATCTTTAAAGTGATGTGTGTCTTTTTATATTTTAATAAGTTGACTGATGGCTGGCAGCCTCTAGGTAGCATCAGCGGTAGAAGTTGCTCCCCAGAAAGATTAAGGCAAGCTTAGAGGTTTGGAACGTTCAGCCCCACCTCCCAACCTTTGGGGAGAGGAGAAGGGCTGAAGATTGAGTTGATTATCAATGGCCAATGATTTAATCAGTCACACCTGTGTAATGAAGTCTCCATAAGAACTCAAAAGGACTGGGTTCAGAGAGCTTCCGGGTAGCTGAACATATTGAGGTTCCCCGCGAGAACCTCCCCCTTCTCCCATACCTTGCTCTATACATCCCTTCATCTATATCCTTCGTAATATCCTTTTTTTGTTGTTTTGTTTTGATTTTTTGAGACGGAGTTTCACTCCTGTTGCCCAGGCTGGAGTGCAATGGTGCAATCTCCACTCACTGCAACCTCCACCTCCTGGGTTCAAGTGATTCTCCTGCCTCAGCCTCCCGAGTAGCTGGTATTACAGGCACGTTCCACCACGCCTGGCTAATTTTGTATTTTTAGTAGAGACGGGGTTTTACCATGTTGGCCAGGCTGGTTTTGAACCCCCGACCTCAGGTGATCCACCCGCCTCAGCCTCTCCAAGTGCTGGGATTACAGGCATGAGTCACCGATTTTTCATCAAGAAAAATCTTGAGTTCCTTTAAGGGAATTTCCAAGCACCTAGCTAGCCCTGAGAAGTAAATAAGCAACTTGATAAGCAAGGAGATAATAGTAGCCTAAAACAATAGACCAGAACACTAGAATTATAGGATGTTTGGTTTCCTTAGAAACTAATGATAGTATCTTAACATATGTCTCTGAGTTGTTTTTGAGGAACCTGGACTCCCACCGAATGGATCTGCCAGCATGCAGATGTCAGATAATGGGGAGCTGAGGACTGAATTCTGACCACTATTCTTTGTTTTAAATTTATTCTTAAGAGGCCTAGAGGGAGTCACACCCATGAGCCAGAGCTAATGTTCTTTTCTCCTGACCCCAGTTTTTTTTCTTTTTTCTTTTTTTAATATGGCGGCTCACTATCACCCAGGTTGGAGTGCAGTGGCATGATCTCAGTTCACTGCAACCTCCGCTTCCCAGACTCAAGCGATCCTCCCACCTCAGCCTCCTGAGTAGCTGGAACCACAGGCACATGCCACCACGCCTGGCTAATTTTTGGGATTTTTGGTAGAGATGGGTTTTGTCATGTTGCTCAGGTTGGTCTCAAACTCCTGAGCTCAGGTGGTACACTCGCGTTGGCCTCCCAAAGTGCTGGGATTACAGGCATGAGCCACTGCGCCCAGCCTGACCCCAAATTTTTAAACAAAACTTCTCTTCCTTAACTAATTGCAAATCAGAAAGTCTTTGAATCTGTCTATGACCTGTAAGCCCTTGCTGCAAGATATCCCACCCTTTCAGGCCAAAACCTATGTGTAGCCTCCATGCATTGATTTATGATTTTACCTGTAACTTCTGCTTTCTTAAAATGTACCCCTGCAGGATGGGCACGGTGGCTCACGCCTGTAATCCCAGCACTTTGGGAGGCCCAGTTGGGTGAATCACCTGAGATCCGGAGTTCAAGACTAGCCTGACCAACAAGGTGAAACCCCGTCTCTACTAAAAATACAAAAATTAGCCGGGCGTGATGGTGCGAGCCTGTAATCCCAGCTACTCAGGAGGCTGAGGCAGGAGACTTGCTTGAACCTGGGAGGCGGAGGTTGCAGTGAGCCGAGATCATGCCACTGCACTCCAGCCTGGGACACAGAGGGAGACTCAAAAAACAAACAAACCAAAAAACCAAAAACCCTTATCTGCAAGCCATTGGGGAGGTAAGGACTTAAGCATGAGCTACCCGATCTCCTTGCTTGTTGCCTGCAAATACACGTCTTCCTTTCTCTCACTGCAAACCTCAGTGTGCCTACCTGGTCTTACTGTGCCAGGAGATTGGAACCCACTTAGGTTTGATAATACTGTCTTCAGGTAGGTAGGGTCAGAATTGAATTAGAGGACAGCCAGCTGGCATTCACTGCAGAATTCATGGCTGGTGAAATCCCCACACATCTGGTCACAGAAATCTTTTGTGATTGTTGAGCAAGAGGAAATAAAAAACACTTTGGTTTTTTTCCCCCTGTATTCTCAGAGCTTCTGTATCAGTTGAAGTTTTTGCAACAAGTACGTAATATTTAGGAAATTAAGAAAAACAACAAAAATTTTGCTCTGTGGAAAAAAACCAGAAGAATATTCTTCAAGCTATTAACGGTTGTCATTTCTGCAGGTCTAGGGAGTGGGTGGAATAGAGGAATGTATTAATTTTATAAGGAGACAGGCACAATAAATATACATTGTACAAAAGTTATTCTGCCTTGGTAAGGAGAGTTGATGAGAAAGCTATAGAATCTTGTCTTGAGAATCCGATCCTAATTTCATTTTCTCCTGCAACATTAATTATTATTCCCTGTAACAATGTTATTCAAATGAAGGTGATATTTCATTGCCAAAACCACCCTACAGTGGGGATGAACTGTGTTAGGGATGCAGGGACTAAGCATTTCTTCAACTAGAACCCTTTACGGGGGCCTGGACTCCAGAGCACAACCGAAACAAAACAGACAGCCCCTAAGGCTGAAGGGAAGCATAGCCCTTGCTGGCTCACATAGTTAGCCGTACCTGAAGAATGCCCAGCAAAACCTAGTTATTAATCCTGGCACAAGACAAAATTCCAGCAAATTTAGTTATAGATTTAATTGGCTTTTATTTGTGATTCATGAATCAGGGCAGCCTCCATTTTACAAAATAAAATCAAAGCTCTCACTTGGGCAGTAGCAGAACAGTGAGTTTTGTAAGGTGGGAACATGGAAACAGAACAATAGAAAAAATAAATTGATGCAGTGGGGACTTCTTCATTATATTGACTAAGGCAGACCAGGATCTCTTGTTTCCAGAAAAACTGGTCTATTTCGGGATCTATCTGCTACCTTAAAGTTTCAGTTTGATTTTCTTCCTGCCTACATTACTTAATAGTGCCATATTTTTCGTTTTTTACCGAATACAATTTAACAACTGGTTTCTCCAGTTGTTGGCTAAATGCCAAATGTGGCATTTAGCATGAGTGGCTCCATTTTGGTTTGATCTGGTCTGCTGGGGCCTAGTGCTCAGTACAATATAATGACTTATCATAATTTTTGTTTAATAGTCCCAAAGACTTCTGTGATTTACTTTTTTTTTTTTTTTTTTAAGAGACAGGGTCTCACTATGTTGCCCACGGTAGAGTGCAATGGCTATTCACAGGTGCAATCATAACTCACTGTAGCCTTGAACTCCTGGCCTCAAGCAATCCTCCTGCCTCATCCTCCCAAGTAGCAGGGACTATATATGCACCACCATGCCCAGCTGTTAGTCATTTTTAAAAGAGATGATGAAAATATTAAAAAATGAATAGAGGTGATTTACATGTGGGAAATGGGAATGAAGATATGCTTATGTATCAATTGAAGTGTTTTTGTTTGTTTGTTTGTTTGTTTGTTTTGAGAGGGAGTCTTGCTCTGTCACCCAGGCTGGAATGCAGCGGCACAATCTCAGCTCACTGCACCTCCGCCTCCAAAGTTCAAGCAATTCTCCTGCCTCAGCCTACCAAGTAGCTGGGATTATAGCACCCACCACCACGCCTGGCTAATTTTTGTATTTTTAGTAGAGACAGGGTTTCACCATGTTGGCCAGGCTGGTCTCGAACTCCTGACCTCAGGGGATCGGCCCTTCTCGGCCTCCCAAAGTGCTGGGATTACAGGCTTGAGCCACCGAGCCCGGCCTCAACTGAAGTTTTTACAGCAGTCACATCAAATTAAGGAGAGACTAGAGCAGGGCAGACTAAACATTTTTGTCCTGTTCTGTTTGAATTTTTAAAATCATAGCACATAATACTGTTATAATAATTTGGTTTTATGAAAAAGAGATGATATATTGTACATGTGGGTGGTTTTTTAATCCATCGTATTTTGGGGACTTTCTTAGACTTAAGTTGCCAAAGCGAAAAGTTACATGGAATTTGGCCATTTCTACAATCTTCCACATTTGTCAGCAATGATTACATTCTGGAGAAAGGGTGAGGTTTTTCAATGTCCAAAGAAAGCCAAATGCTAGGAGGAGAGGGTATGACACAGAAGACCTTCCTCTCTTGGCACCACTATGTTCAGGATATGGAAAATCTAGAACAAAGCCTAGTAAACATGGCATGCTAGTGAGTACATTCTCCAAATGACACTTTTGGTAGAATGTGCAACAACCTAAAGAAAAGGGGCCGAGCATGTTGGCTCATGCCTGTAATCCCAACACTTTGGGAGGCTGAGGCAGGAGGATTGTTGGAGCCTAGGAGTTCTAGACCAGCCCGGGCAACATAGAGAGACCCCACCTCTACAGAAAAATTTAAAAATCAGCCGAGTGTGGTAGTGCATGCTTGTAGTCCCAGCTTCTTGAGAAGCTGAAGCAGGAAGACTGCTTGAGCCCAGGAGGTCGAGGTTGCAGTGAGCCGTGATCACATCACTGTGTTCCAGCATGGCCGCAGAGCCACACCCTATCTCAAAAAAAAAGAAAGAAGAAAAAAAGTGCTCATTAGCAATTTCCACCTAGAGAAGCTGTGAAAGAGGCTCACAGGCCAGGCTGTAGTCCTATTTTCTTCGTTAATTAGTTGTTGGACCTTGGGACAGCCCATAAAATCCACTTTAACTCATACCCTAGTTGAACCATTGAAGGATTAAAAATCCTCCTAGAGACTCTAAGGAGAAACCAGTTGTTGTTAAATTGTATTTGGTAAAAATGGAAAATATGGCACTATTAAGTAATGTAGGCAGGAAGAAAAACTTTTTAAAAGATAAGTCAGCTGGGCACAGTGGTTCACGTCTGTAATCCCAGCACTTTGGGAGGCTGAGGCGAGTGGATTACGAGTTTGGGAGTTCAAGACCAGCCAGGCCAAGATGGTGAAACCCCATCTCTACTAAAAATATAAAAATCAGACGGGCGTGGTGGCATGTGCCTGTAATCCCAGCTACTCAGGAGGCTGAGGCAGAGAATTGCTTGAACCTGGGAGGCAGAGGTTGCAGTGAGCCAAGATCATGCCACTGCACTCTAGCCTAGGTGACACAGGGAGACTCCATCTCAAAAAAAAAAAAGTCATTTTAGGACATTAAGAACCCATGTTGGGTGGGTACACATGGACATAAAGACAGGAATAATAGATATTGGGGACACCAAAAGGAGGGAGGGGAAGGGTGGCAAAGGGTCAAAAAACTATGTATTGGGTACTATATTCACTATTTGGGTGATGGGTTCTATTGAAGCCCAAACCCCAGCATCACACAATATATCCACGTAACAAACCTGCACATGCACCCCTGAATTTAAAATTTTAAAAATTTAAAAAGACATGGTGGATGTCTGCACGCAGTGGCTCACGCCTGTAATCCCAGCACTTTGGGAGGCCAAGGCAGGCTGATCACTTGAGGTCAGGAGTTTGAGACCAGCCTGGTCAACGTGGTGAAACCCCATCTCTACTAAAAATACAAAACTTAGCTGGGCGTGATGGTATGCACCTATAGTTCTAGCTACTTGGGAGGCTGAGGCAGGAGAATTGCTTGAACTCAGGATGAGGAGGTTGCAGTGAGCTGAGTTTGCACCACTGTGCTCCAGCCTGGGTGACAGAATGAGACTCTGTCTCAAAAAAAAAAAAAAGAGAGAGAGAATGGGATGGGAAGAGAGAAAGTGGAGAAATATACTTTTCTGGAGAGCTTTGCAGAAAGAAGAACAGAGAAATAAGACTATCTGGAGGAGAATGTGGGTTAAATTTTAAAGATGGAAAGTATGTGTGTGTGTGTGTGTGTGTGTGTGTGTGTGTGTGTGTGTGTGTGTGATTAGAAAGGAAAAGATTTCTGATGCAGGAGAAAAGGGAGAATCTTTGGAGCAGATGGCTTTGGATAGGAACACCAACAATTTTGGTAATGTAAGAGGAGTAAAGGCATATTATATATGGATATAGATGTAGGTACTTTTGAGGGACTGGGGGAGTTTATGGGTTTTCTTCAGACTGCTTTTAACTTCTCAGTGAAGTAGGAGATGAGAGGCAACATTAGTTGAGAGGGAAGATCAGCAAGAAGTTGTGGAGATTTGAGGACAGAGGAGAAAGTGTGAAGAGGTCATCTACAAGATGTGAGATGCTGAATAGACGGGCAGTACAGGAGAGTCCCTGTTTCCTTACATCCTAACCCACTCAGTTGGCTATCAAACTTTGTGAAATGACTCATGTTGTGAATTTAGAAGGTGTATTAGTCAGGGTTCTCTAGAGGAGCAGAACTAATAGGAGATATATATATATACTCACACACATATATATATCTGTGTATCAACCTATATATATATATATATATATAAAATATATATATGAGTTTGTTGTTGTTGTTTGTTTGTTTTGCTTGCTCTGTCACCCAGGCTAGAGTGCAGTGGCGTGATCTCGGCTCACTGCAACCTCTGCCTACTGGGTTCAAGTGATTCTCCTCAGCCTCCAGAGTACCTGGGATTACAGGTGCCTACCACCGTGCCTGGCTAATATTTGTATTTTTAGTAAAGACAGGGTTTCACCATGTTGGCCAGGCTAGTCTCGAACTCCTGACCTTGTGATCCACCTACCTCGGCCTCCCAATGGAGAGTTTATGAAGTATTAACTCACACAATCACAAGGCCCCACAATAGGCTGTCTGTAAGCTGAGGAGCAAGGAGAGCCAGTCCGAGTCTCAAACTGAAGAACTTGGAGTCCGATGTTCAAGGGCAGGAAGCGTCCAGCACCGGAAAAAGATGTAGGCTGGGAGGCTAAGGCAGTCTCTCCTTTTCATGTTTTTCTGTCTGCTTTATATTCGCTGGAAGCTGATTAGATGGTGCCCACCAGATGAAGGGTGGGTCTGCCTTCTCCAGCCCAGTGACTCAAATGTTAATCTCCTTTGGCAACATCCTCACAGACACACCCAGGATTAGTATTTTGTATCCTTCAATCCAATCAAGTTGACACTCAGTATTAACCATCACAGAAGGGGTGATACACAGAAACAATTTTGAACACCACTTGGCATAGAGGAAGTCTCATTGTGTTGCCTAGGCTGGTTTCAAACTCA
Source organism: Macaca fascicularis (assembly GCF_037993035.2). Taxonomy (NCBI): domain Eukaryota; kingdom Metazoa; phylum Chordata; class Mammalia; order Primates; family Cercopithecidae; genus Macaca; species Macaca fascicularis. Next base: position 101,152,419 of record NC_088383.1, on the reverse strand, counting down.
GGGGCTTAACAATCCTCCTGCCTCAACCTCTCGAGTAGCTGGGATCACAGGCATGTGCCATAGGGTAGGTGCTTTAATATTTCTTACTATATGCTAACATGATAGGTGAAAAATAGTATTTCATTGTAGTTTTAATTTGGATATTTTGGCTGGGCACCGTGTCTCATGCCTGTAATCCCAGCACTTTGGGAGGCCAAGACAGGCAAATCATGAGGTCAGGAGTGCGAGACCAGCCTGGCCAACATGGTGGAACCCCATCTCTACTAAAAATGCAAAAAATTAGCTGGGTGTGGTGGCGGCGCCTGTAATCCCAGCTACTTGGGATGCTGAGGCAGGAAAATCACTTGAACCCAGGAGGCGGAAGTTGCAGTGAGCTGAAATTGTACCATTGCACTCCAGCCCAGGTGACAGTGCAAGACTCTGTCTCAAAAAAAAAAAAAAAAAAAAAAAGGGATATTTCTTATTACTAATAAGGTTAAATATATTTTTGTATGTTTCAGTGCTGGTTTTTTTTTTTTTTTTTTTTTTTTGGAAACTGATCATGTTGAGTATTTAAAATGTTGTTTGTTAGTCTTTTATTGATTTAAAGAGACCTTTGTATATAAAGGAAATTAGCTGTGCTTAAGTTGTGACTTTTTCCATTTTGCTTTTATTTTAACTTAATGTCATTTTATGCATTTTTTTTTTTTTTTCCTTGAGACAGGGTGTTGCTATGTTGCTAAGGCTGGTCTCGAACTCTTGGGCTCAAGCAATCCTCTTATCTCAGCCTCTCAAGTAGTTGGGACCCCAGGCATGTGCCACCATGCTTAGCTTAGCTCTGTCACCCCGGCTGGGGTGTAGTGGTGTGATCTTGGTTCACTGCAACCTTTTGCCTCTAGGTTTCAAGTGATTCTCCTGCCTCAGCCTCCTGAGTAGCTGGGATTACAGGCATGTGCTACCACACCCGGCTAATTTTGTATTTTTAGTAGAGACGGGGTTTCATACATGTTGGCTGGGCTGGTCTTGAACTCCTAGCCTCAAGCAATACACCCACCTTGGCCTCCCAAAGTGCTGGGATTACAGGCATGAGCCACTGCATCAGGACTTTTATCAGTTTTTAACATAAAAATGGCAAACTCTTCTATATTTTCTTGTAGTATTTAATTTTTTTTTTTTTTTGAGACCAAGTTTCGCTCTTTTGCTCAGGCTGGAGTGCAGTGGTGCAATCTCCGCTCACTGCAACCTCTACCTTCCAGTTTCAAGTGATTCTCCTGCCTCAGCCTTCCGAGTAGCTGGGATTCAGGCATGTGCCCCCATGCCCGGCTAATTTTGTTTTTTAGTAGAGACGGGGCTTCTCCATGTTGGTCAGGTTGATCTCAAACTCCCAACCTTACAGGCGTGAGCCACCATGCCCGGCGAGATCCTTGTATTGTCAGTATAGTTTTGTCTTTTCCAGAATGTTATATAGTTGGAATCATACAGCCTTTTCAGACTGGCTTTTTTTTTACTTAGCAATGTGCATTTAGGGTTTTTCCATATCTTTCTATGGGTCAATAGTTCATTTCTTTTTTTCTTTAATATTCTTTACATTTATTTATTTATTTATTTATAGACGGAGTCTCGCTTTGTCACCAGGCTGGAGTGCACTGGCATGATCTTGGCTCATTGCAATCTCTGACTCCAGGGTTCAAGCAATTCTCCTGGGTAAGACTCCCTGAGTAGCTGGGACTACAGGCATGCGCCACCATGTCTGGCTAATTTTTGTATTTTTAGTAGAGACAGGGTTTCGCCATGTTGGCCAGGCTGGTCTCGAACTCCTTGCCTCAGGTGATCTGCTTCCCTTGGCCTTCCAAAGTGCTGGGATTACAGGGATGAGCCACCGTGCCTAGCCTCATTTCTTTTTTTTTTTTTTTTCCTAAATAATAATCCATTATATAGATGTATTCACCTTGGCTGCTTCTAGTTTTTGGCAATTATGAATAAAGCCGCTGTAAACACTCAAACTCCTGGGCTCAGGTGAACCTTTCCCATCAGCTTCCTAAATAGCTGGGATTACAGGTGTGTGTCGCTGAGCTTGGCTCATCACTGTTGTTTATCCTCTAATGATATATGATGTTGAACATCTTTTCATATGGTTACTTGCCATTGTATAACTTCTTTGGTGACATTTCTGTTCAGATCTTTGGCCCATTTTTTTTGGTGGGTGCAGTGGCTCACACTTATAATCCCAGCATTTTGGGAGGCTGAGGCAGGTGAATAACCAGAAGTCAAGAACTTGAGACCAGCCTGACCAACGTGGTGAAACTCTGTCTCTACTAAAAGAAATATAAAATTAGTTGAGCATGGTGGCACATGCCTATAATCCCAGCTACTTGGGAGGCTGAGGCAGGAGGATTGTTTGAACCTGGGAGGTAGAGGTTGCAGTGAGCCGAGATCACACCATTGCTTTCCAGCCTGGGCAACAGGACCAAAACCCCATCTCAAAAAAAAAAAAAAAAAAGAAAAAGAAATCTTTTGCCCACTTTTTTTTTTTTTTCTTTTTGAGATGGAGTCTCACACTGTTGCCTGGGCTGGAGTGCAGTGGCATGATATTGGCTTACTGCAACCTCCACCTCCCAGGTTCAAGCGATTTTCCTGCCTCAGCTTCCCGAGTAGTTTGGATTACAGGTGCCCGCCACCACGCCAGGCTAATTTTCTGTATTTTTAGTAGAGACGGGGTTTCACTATGTTGGCCAGGCTGGTCTCGAACCCCGACCTCGTGATCCACCTGCCTTGGCCTCCCAAAATGCTGGGATTACAGGCGTGAGCCACTGCACCTGGCCCTTTTTTTCTTTTCTTTTCTTTTTAATTATTTAAAAATTTCTTACAGGGGGTCTTGCTCTGTTGCCCAGGCTTGACCTTCCAGGCTCAAGCAATCCTCCCAGCTCAGCTTCCTGAATAGCTGGGACTACAGGCATGAACCACCACAGCTGGCTAATTTTTTAGATTTTTTGTAGAGATGAGGTCTCATTATGTTTCCCAGGCTGGTCTCAAACTCCTGGGCTCAAGTGATCCTCCCGCCTTGATCTCCCAAAATGCTAGGGTTATAGGCATGAGCCGCCATGCCCAGCCCAGTGATGTCAAGGTTATATATATATGTATAACCTTGCAATGAGCCTGTATATATATACACACATACATATATGTATATACATATGTATATATGTGTATATATATATATATTTCATTTATTACAGCTGCATAGTATTCCATTATGGATGTACCATAATTTATTTAACCAATTCCCCACTGATATTTAGTTGGATTCCAATCTCTTGTTATTATATATACTGTAGCAACAAATAACCTTATCAATATATTGCTCTGCTCATTGTAAGATAAACTCCTAGAACTGGAACTGTTGAGTCAAAGTTACATTTGTAATTTTGACGACTACTGTAAAATTGCTCTCCATACTGATTTACACATCAGCCACAACGGATAAGAATGCCAGCTTCTTGGCCAGGCTCAGTGGCTCACGCCTGTAATCCCAATGCCTTGAGATCTGAGGTGGGAGGATCCTTGAGTCCTCGAGACTTGCCTGGGTAACATAGCGAGATTATGTCTTTACAAAAAATTAAGAAATAAAATAAATAAATACATAAAATTTAAAAAATAATTTAAAAGCCTGTTTCTAAACACCCATGTCAACCCAGTGGGTTTAATAAATCAGTTGCTGAACTTTAGCTCAGCAGGGAAGAGGCCCTCTCCTAGTTCTTAGTTCTTTTATTTACTACTCTCCCTTAGCCTAGAGGTAGCACCGACTATTTGACTCCCTGCTACTTTCCTTTAGAGTCCTCTTCTACTCCTGTTAGCAGTTAACTACTTCCTACCAGTTAATAATTTGTTACATTTTCTGTGTTCAAATAATTGGTGTGATTTCTATCTCCTGACTGAACCCCGACTATATATACGTGATCATTTTGTAAAAATTCGCTATGATTTATACTTAAAAGTTGTGCACGTGCACAGTAGTTCATGCCTGTAATCCCAGCACTTTGGGAGGCCGAGGCCAACAGATCACCTGAGGTCAGGAGTTCAAGACCAGCCTGACCAACATGGTGAAAGCCTGTCTCTACTAAAAATACAAAAATTAGCTGGGCCTGGTGGCTAATGCCTGTAATCCCAACTACTCGGGAGGCTGAGGCAGGAGAATTGCTTGAACCCGAGAGGCGGAGGTTGCAGTGAGCTGAGATCGTGCCATTGCACTCCAGCCTGGGCGATAGAGTGAGACTCCATCTCCAAGAAAAAAAAAAAAAGGTGTGCACTTTGGGTTGGGCATGGTGGCTCATGCCTGTAATCCCAGCACTTTGGGAGGCCGAGGCAGGTGGATCACCTGAGGTCAGGAGTTTGAGACTAACCTGGCAAACATGGCAAAACCTCATCTCTACTAAAAATACAAAATTAGCCAGGCATGGTGGTGGGTACCTGTAATCCCAGCTACTCGGGAGGCTGAGGCAGGAGAATTACTTGAACCCGGGAGGCGGAGGTTGCAGTGAGCTGAAATCACGCCACTGTACTCCAGCCTGGGCAACAGAGGGAGACTCCATCTCAAAAAAGAAAAAAAAAAAAAAGTTGTTCACTTTAGGGTGTTTTATTTTTGGTGTACAATTTATTCTGATAATTGTCAATACAATACAATGATTAAAAATGATAAATGTGTATTATTAAAAGATCTTGAGCATGTTACTTCTCAGTTCCTGTACACGTTGTTTCTTGCAAATTTTAAGGTAGAGACACGTTGATTTAAGCAGGGCACCCATGTTCAATGTATATCACAATGGCCCATGAATACTGTTAAGTTGCATAAGTCTATTAAAAAATCAACACTCAGTAATATTTTAGGAACTAGAAAATATATTTTAGTATATATTTCAAGTGCTGTAGTATGGTATACATAGTTGGTGTTTTTGGAATGCCTGTCCTAACTCAGAGGCTCTCTATAGAAGAATGAGTTCTGCTATTTAGCTTCTGTCTATACCAAGGTATTCCTCTTAAAAACAAAACAAAACAGCTTTATGACTGTCAAGTCCTAGGGCTTTGAGAAAACATAGGCAGTGGCCAGGTAGTGATTACAGTGGGCCTTGGGCAAGACCCAGTGCTATGCTGGCTTCAGGTCTGATCCAGTGCAGTCACAGTGGTAGTGGCTACAAGGGTTCTTATGTCATTCCATCCCCAGCCCCAGGTGGCTCTACACACACAGAGAGAGACTCCATTTGTTTTGGAGAAAGTAAGGAAAAGAGAACAAGAGTCTCTGATAATCTGGATAATTCTTCTGGATCTCATGAAGACCATCAAGTCTTGCAGACTGGTAGAGTCTGAAAGAACCACAGCATTACTGGGCTTGGAGTGCCATCTAATGCAGACATGGCTTAGATCACAACACTGAAGTCCTTTTGAATACCTGGAAAGCTTTCAGGTATGGATACAAACTAGTCCAGATTGCAAAGACTACAATAAATACCTAACTCTTCAATGCTCGGGCACCAACGAACATCAAAAGACCACCCAGGAAAATATGACCTCACCAAATGAACTAAATAAGGCACTAGAGACCAGTCCTGGAGAAACAGAGATATGTGACTTTTCAGACACAGGAGTCAAAATCGTTATTTTGAGGAATGCCAAAGAAATTCAAGATAACTGTACAGAGAAGGAATTCAGAATTCATTGGATAAATTCAACATAGAGATTGAAATAATTAAAAAGAAGGAGAAATTCTACAGCTGAGAAATGCAGTTGACACACTGAAGAAGGCATCAGAATCTTTTAGTAGCAGAATTATCAAGCAGAATAAAATGTTAATGAACTTGAAGACAGGCTATTTGAAAATACAATCAGAGTAGACGAAAAAAGAGTAAAGAAGAATGGGCCAAGTGCGGTGGCTCACGTCTATAATCCCAGCACTTTGGGAGGCCAAGGTGGGTGGATCATCTGAAGTCAGGAATTTGAGAACAGCCTGGTCACATGGTGAAACCCCATCTCTACTAAAACTACAAAATTAGCTGGGAGTAGTGGTGCATGCCTGTAACCCCAGCTGCTTGGGAGGCTGAGGCAGGAGAATCGCTTGAACCTAAGAGGCAGAGGTGGCAGTGAGCCGAGATCGCACCATTGGACTCCAGCCTGGATGACAAGAGCGAAACTCCATCTCAAAAAAAAAAAAGACGCCGGGCGCAGTGGCTCAAGCCTGTAATCCCAGCACTTTGGGAGGCCGAGTCGGGAGGATCACGAGGTCAGGAGATCGAGACCATCCTGGCTAACACAGTGAAACCCCGTCTCTATTAAAAAAAAAAAATACAAAAAAAACTAGCCGGGCGAGGTGGCAGGCGCCTATAGTCCCAGCTACTCCGGAGGCTGAGGCAGGAGAATGGCGTAAACCCGGGAGGCGGAGCTTGCAGTGAGCCGAGATCCAGCCACTGCACTCCAGCCTGGGCGACAGAGCAAGACTGTCTCAAAATAAATAAATAAATAATAATAATAATAATAATAATAATAATAATGAAGCCTATCTACAAAATCTAATAGCCTCAAAAGGGCAATTTTTTTTTTTTTTGAGACGAAGTCTTGCTCTTGTACCCCAGGCTGGAGTGCAATGGCATGATCTCAGCTCACTGCAACCTCTGCCTCCTGGATTCAAGTGATTCTCCTACCTCAGCCTCCCGAGTAGCTGGGATTACAGGAGCCTGCCACCACTCCCGGCTAATTTTTGTATTTTTAATAGAGACGGAGTTTCACCATGTTGGCCAGGCTGGTCTCAAACTCCTGGACTCAGGTGATCCACCCGCCTCGGCCTCCCAAAGTGCTGAGATTACAAGAGTGAGTCAGGGCACCTGGCCTCAAAAGGGCAAATCTAAGAGTTATTAGCCTTAAAAAGGAGGTAGAGAAAGAGATAGGGGTAGAAAGTTTATTCAAAGGAATAATAACAGAGAACATCCCAAACCTTGAGAAAGGTATCAATATCTAAGTACAAGAAGGTTATAGAACACCAAGCAGATTTAACCCAAAGAAGACTACCTCAAGGCATTTAATAATCAAACTCCCAAAGGTCAAGGATAAAGAAAAACCCTAAAAGCAGCAGGAGAAAACAAACAAAACAAATAATGGAGCTCCAATACGTCTGGTAGCAGACTTTTCAGTGGAAAACTTACAAATCAGGAAATAGTGGCTGAAGAAAAAACCTGTTATCCTAGAATAGTATATCCGGTGAAAATATCCTTCAAACATGAAGGAGAAATATAGACTTTCCCAGACAAACAAAAGCTGAGGGATTTAATCAACACCAGACCTGTCCTGTGAAAAATGCTAAAGGGAGTCCTTCAGTCAGAAAGAGCAACAAGAGTGAAACTCCATCTCAAAAAAAGGGAAAAAAAAGAAAGAGGTAGACCCGCCAGGCATGGTGGCTCACGCCTGTAATCCCAGCACTTTGGGAGGCTGATGTCGGCAGATCATAAGGTCAGGAGTTCGAGACCAGCTTGGCCAATATGGTGAAACCCCGTCTCTACTAAAAATACAAAAATGAGCTGGGCGTGGTGGCACATGCCTATAGTCCCAGCTCCTTGGGAGGCTGAGGCAGAAGAATCGCTTGAACCCAGGAGGCAGAGGTTGCAGTGAGCCGAGATCACACCACTGCACTCCAGCCTGGGTAAGACTCCATCTCAAAAAAAAGAAAGAGGTAGACCCCAATATAATAATAGCCGGAGACTTCAATACCCTACTTTCAGCATTGGATAGATCTTCCAGACAAAAAATGAAGAAACATCAGACTGAATCTGCACTGTAGATCAAGTGGACCTAATAGATATCCACAGAACATTTTCATCCAGCAGCTGAATACACATTCTATCCCTGAGCACATGGATTATTCTCAAGGACAGACCATATGTTACATGAGAAACAGTTTTTTGTTTGTTTGTTTGTTTTGAGACAGTCTTGGTCTGGCACCCAGGGTGGAGTACAGTGGCACAATCTCAGCTCACTACAACCTCAGCCTCCTGGGCTCAAGTGATCCTCCCACCTCAACCTCCTGAGTAGCTGGGACTACAGGTGTGTGCCACCATGCCCAGCTAATTTTTTAGGCATTTTTTATGTAGATGGGGTTTCACCATGTTGCCCAATTTTTTTGCCCATTTTTTAATGGGGTTGTTTGGTTTTTGCTTGTAAATTTGTTTAAGTTCCTTATAGATTCTGAATATTACACCTTTGCTGGATGCACAGTTTGCAAACATTTTCTCCCATTCTGCAGGTTTGTCTGACAAAACACATCTTAAAGCATTAACAACAAGAAGAATTTTGGAAACTATACAAACACATGGAAATTAAACAATATGCTCCTGAATAGCCAGTGGGTCACTGAAGAAATTAAGAAGAAAATTGAAAAATTTCTTGAAACAAATGATAATAGAAATATGACATACTAAAACCTATGGGATACAGTGAAAGCAATACTAAGAGGGAAGTTTATAGCTATAAGTGCCTATATAAAAAAAAGTTAAAAAAAAAAAAAAAAAAAAAAAAGGGCCAGGTCAGTGGCTCATGCCTGTAATCTCAGCACTTTGGGAGGCTGAGGTGGGTGGATCACTTGAGCTCAGGAGTTTGAAGCCAGCCTGGGCAACATGGTGAAGCCCCTTCTCTACAAAAAATAGGCCAGGCATGGTGACTCATACCTGTAATCCCAGCATTTTGGGAATCTGAGGCAGGCAGATCACCTGAGATAAGGAGTTGGAGACCAGCCTGGCCAACATGGTGAAACCCTGTCTCTACCAAAAAATACAAAAGTTAGCCGGTGTGGTGGTGCATGTCTTATTCCCAGCTACTTGGGAGGCTAAGGCAGGGTAATCGCTTGAACCTGGAAGCTGGAGGTTGCAGTGAGCCAAGATTACGCCACTGTACTCCAGCCTGGGAGACAGAGCAAGACTCCGTTCAAAAAAGCACCAAAAACCAAAAAAATACAAAAGTTAGTTGGGTGTGGTGGTGCATGCCTGTAGTCCCAGCTACTTGGAAGGCTACTTGGGAGGACTGATTGTGTCCAGGAGGTTGAGGATGCAGTTAGCCATGTTCACGCCACTGCACTCCATCCTGGACAACAAAGTGAGACCTTGTCTCAAAAAGAAAAGCAAAACAAAACAAAAACTTCAAATAAATAATCTAATGATGCATGTTAAAGAACTGGAAAAGCAAGAGCAAACCAAACTCAAAGTTAGAAGGCAAAAAATAAAGATCAAAGCAGTGATGAAATTGAAGAAAACACTACAAAATATCAACAAAACAAAAAGTTGGTTTATTGAAAGGAAAAAAAAAAAAAAGACAAACCTTTTGCCAGACTAACTAGGAAAAAAGAGAGGAGACACAAATAAATAAAACCAGAGATGAAAAAGGAGACATTACAACTTATACTGCAAAAACTTAAAGGATCATTAGTGGCTAGTATAAGCAATTATATGCCAATAAATTGGGAAATCTAGAAGAAATGGATAAATTCCCAGATGCATACAACCTACCAAGATTGAACCATGAAGAAATCCAAACCTGAATGGACCAATAAGTAACAAGATTGAAGACATAAAAAAGCTTCCAGCAAAGAAAAGCCCAGGACCAGATGGCTTCACTGCTAAATTCTACTAAATATTTAAAGAAGAACTAATACCAATTCTAGTCAAACTATTCTGAAAAACAGAGGAGGAGGGAATACTTATAAACTTATTCTATGAGGCCAGTATTACGCTGATACCAAAACCAGACAAAGACACATCAAAGAAAAGAAAACTATAGGCCAGTATCACTGATGAATATTGATACAAAAATCCTCAACAAAATACTAGCAAACTGAATTCAACAACACTTTAAAAAGATCATCATGACCAAGAGGGATTTATCCCAGGGATGCAAGGATGGTTCAACATATGGAAATCAATCAGTGTGATACATCATATCAACAGAATAAAGGACAAAAACCATATGACCATTTCAATTGATGCTGAAAAAGCATGTGATAAAATTCAACATCCCTTCATGATACAAAAAAAACCTCTCAAAAAACTGAGTATAGAAGGAACATACCTCAACACAATAACAGCCAGGTATGACAGACCCATAGCTAGTATCATCCTGAATGCGGAAAAACTAAAAGCCTTTCCTTTAAGATCTGGAACATGACAAGGATGTCCCCCACTTTTTTTTTTTTTTTTTTTTTTTTGGTGAGACAGAGTTTCGCTCTTGTTGCCCAGGCTGTAGTGCAATGGTGCGATCTCGGCTCACCGCAACCTTCACCTCCTGGGTTCAAGTGATTCTCCTGCCTCAGCCTCCTGAGTAACTGGGATTACAGGCATGCATCACCACACCCAGCTAATTTTGTATTTTTAGTAGAGACGGGTTTCTCCATGTTGGTCAGGCTGGTCTCAAACTGCTGAGCTCAGTGATCCTCCCGCCTCGGCCTCCCAAAGTGCTGGGATTACAGGCTTGAGCCACCGTGCCTGGCCAGGATGCCCACTTTTGCCACTGTTATTCAACACAGTACTGGAAGTCCTACATAGAGCAATCAAGATATGAAGGGCATCTAAATTGGAAAGGAAGAAGTCAAATTATTCTTGTTTGCAGATGATATGATCTTATAGTTGGAAAAACTTAAAGACTCCATAAGAAAACTATCAGAACTGGTAAATTCAGTAAAGTTGCAGGATACAAAATCAACATACAAAAATCAGTAGCATTTCTATATGGCAACAGTGAACAAACCTAAGAGTTAACTTACCAAAAAAGTGAAAGATCTCTGTAACGAAAACTATAAAATACTTTGGCTGGGCATATTGGACCATGCCTGTAGTCCCAGCTACTTGGGAGGCTGAGGCAGGAGGATCACCTGGACTCAGGAGGTAGAGGTTGCAGTGAGCTGAGATTGCACCATGTCACTCCAGCCTGGGAGATACAGTGAAACCCTGTCTAAAAAAAAAAAAAGAAAGAAAGAAAAAGAAAAAAGAAAACTATAAAACACTGATGCAAGATATTGAAGAGGACACACACAAAAAATGGAAAGATATCCCATGTTCATAGAGTAAAAGAATCAATACTGTTAAAATGTTCATACTACCCAAAGTAATCTACAGATTCAAGGCAATCCCTATCAAAATACTAATGACTTTCTTCACAGACACAGATAAAACAATCTTAAAATGTTTATGGAACCCCAAAAGATCCAGAATAGCCAAAGCTATGCTAAGCAAAAAGAACAAAACTGGAGGAATCACATTCCCTGACTTCAAATTATATTACAAAGCTATAGTAACAAAAACGGCATGACACTGGCATAAAGACAGATACATAGACCAGTGGAACAGAATAGATAACCCAGAAATAAATCCATACATCTGTAGTGAACTCATTTCTAACAAATGTACCAAAAACATACACTGGGGGAAGGAAAGTTTCCTTAATAAATGGTGTTGGGAGACTGGATATCCATATGCAGAAGAATGAAACTAGACCCCTATGTCTTGCCATATGCAAAAATCAAGTCAAAATGTATTAAAGACCTAAATCTAATAACTCAAACTATGAAACTACTACAAGAAAACATTGGGGAAACTTGCCTGGGCAAGGGGGCTCATGCTTGTAATTCCAGCACTTTGGGAGGCTAAGGTGGGTGGATCACTTGAGGTCCAGAGTTCAAGACCAGCCTGGCCAACAAAGTGAAGCCCCATCTTTACTAAAAATACAAAAATTAGCCAGGCATGATGGCACATGCCTGTAGTCTCAATTGCTTGGGGGGCTGAGATGAGATGATCACTTCAGCCCAGGAGGCAGAGGTTGCAGTGAGCCACAATTGCACCACTGCACTCCAATCTGGGCAACAGAATGAGACTCTGTCTCAAAAAATAAATGAAATAAAATAAAATAAAATAAAGCATTGAGGAAACTCTTTAGCAAATTGGAGTGGGTAAAGATCTCTTGAGTAATACCTCACAAGCACAGGGAACCAAAGTGAGAAGGGACAAATGGGATTACGTCAAGTTAAAAAGCTTCTGCACAGCAAAAGATGCAATCAATAAAATAGACAACTATAAAATGTGAGAAAATATTTGCAAACTACCCGTCTGACAAGGGATTAAAAACCAGTATATAGACGCAGTGGCTCATGCCTCTAATCCCAGCATTTTGGGAGGCCAAGATGGGTGGATCACTTGAGGTCAGGGGTTTGAGACCAGCCTGGCCAACATACAAAACCTCATCTCTACTGATGATACAAAAATTAACCGGGCTTGGTGGTACATGCCTGTAATCCCAGCTACTCGGGAGGCTGAGGCAGGAGAATCACTTGAGCCTGGGAGGCGGAGGTTGCAGTGAGCCGAGATCGCACCATTGCACTCCAGCCTGGGTGACAGAGCAAAGACTCCATCTAAAAAAAGAAAAAAGAAAAAACTCAGAATATATAAGGAACTCAAACAACTCTATAGGAAAAAATATAATAATCTGATTTAAAGATGGGCAAAATATCTGAAGACATTTCTTGAAAGAAGACATACAAATGGCAAACAGATACATGAAAAGGTGCTCAGCATCACTGATCATCAGAGAAATACAAATCAAAGCTATGAGATATCACCTTACCTCAGTTAAAATGGCTTTTATCCAAAAGACAGGCAACAACAAATGCTGGCGAGTATGTGGAGAAAAGGGAAATCTCATACAGTGTTGGTGGAAATGTAAATTAGTACAATTGCTATGGACAACACTTTGGAATCTCCTCAAAAAACTAAAAATAGAGCTACCATAAAATATAGCAATCCCATTCCTAGGTATATACTCAAAAGAAAGAAAATCAGTATATCGAAGAGATGTCTGCATTCCCATGTTTATTGCAGCACCATTCAAAATAGCCAAGATTTGGAAGCAACCGAAGTTTCATCAACAGATGAATGGATAAAGAAAATGTGGTACATATACACAATGGACTACTATTCAGCCATAAAAAGGAGATCCTGTCATTTGCAACAACACAGAGGAAACTGGAGGTCATTAACTTAAGTGAATTTATAAGTCAGGCACAGAAAGATAAGCTTTGCATGTTCTTATTTGTGGGAGCTAAAAATTAAAACAATTGAATTCACGGAGATACAGAGTAGAAAGATGGTTACCAGAGGCTGGGAAGCGTAGTGGCAGGGGGTGTAGGGGGAAGTGGGGATGGTTAATAGGCATAAAAAATAGAATAAATAAGAACTGTATTTGGTAGCACAACAGGGTGATTACAGTCAATAACTCTATATTAAAAAATAATGAAAAGAGTGTAATTGGATTGGTTTGTAGCACAAATAAATGATAAATGCTTGATGTGATGGATACACCATTTACCCTGATATGATTATGATGCACGACTGTATCAAAATATCTCATGTAACCCATAAATATATATTTATATACCCACAAATATTAAAAATTTAGAAAACAATATTGAGAAATAATTCATTTACCATAAAGTTCACTCTTTAATTGAAGTGTACAATCCAGAGGTTTTTAGTGTATTCACAGAGTTACACAACCAATACTACTAATTTCAGAACATTTTCAGCGTCCCCAGAAGAAACCCTGTACCCATTAGGAGTCATTCCCCATTTTCCCCTCCCTCCAGCTCCCAGCAACTATTAATTTACTTTGTCTCCTGGATTTGTTTATTCTGGATTTTTCATATAGATGGAATCATAGCTGTGGTCTGGTTCCTTTCACTTATGATGTTTTCAAGGCTCATTTATGTTGCAGCATGTATCAGTACTTCATTCCTTTTTATGCTTGAATAACATTCCATTGTATAGATAAGCCATATTTTGTTTATCCACTTATCAGTTGATGCACATTTGTGTTGTTCCCACTTTTTGGCTATAGTGAATAGTACTGCTATGAGCTTCACATATAATTGTGCATGTATATATATTTCAACTTGCAAAAAGCTTACTTTAAAAAATGTACTTCATTACTTATGTCATGTTGCAGAGGTCCTGTTGAGCATCTGTAGTGTGGGCTCTGGAAATCTGAAAGTATGCAAATGAGTGTATGGCCAAGTGGTCAGGGTTCTAATGATGGAAATAGTAAAATGTCCACACAGTTGTGGTCTTTCCTTTTGAATAAGATAATGGTGGGTTTGAGTTTGTTTGAGGAAAAAAAAAATCCTCTTTGATGTTCCTATTTGACTTTAGCAGGCACCATCAGGGACAGGTATTCAGAGTCCATGCGCTTTTTGAGGTGGCAACATATTTTGAAAGTTGGAATGGAAGCCCTACTATTGTTCAATAAATTCTTAGGTGTGTGTGAAGGAGCTCGCCGAAGTGAAGATGACATTGCTGAAAGGTTTCTATTATGGTGTGCACTCTTCACTGGAAGACAGTGATTGGCTTAAACATTAAGCCCCTCAACCACAGCATGCCCAAATTCCTGATATTCACACCGGTCTGTGAGCTACCAAGTAGATCCCAGTGAATACATTGATTTCTCTGCATGAATGAACCATAAGGACAGCAAAGTGTGACAGAGCCTCATTTTCTCTTAGGTGACTTTCATTAAAGGTGTCCTAGTGGCTCCCAGAAGACAAGCTAGTATGCAGGTACTCATTTGCTGTTTATGCTGATTCCAGGTGTTAAAGGTGAGAAACAAATATTCTGAAGGGGTCAGGTCAATGCTGTTCCTTCTTAGGTAGTCTTGCTGATTAGTGTTGTACCCTTCATAATTACCTGACTTAAAGTGGTTTTATATCTTTGTTTTTTGAGACAGGGTCTCACTGTGTTGCCCTGGCTGGAGTACAGTGGCACCATCTTGGCTCACTTCAACCTCCGCCTTCCGGATTCAAGCAATTCTCCTGCCCCAGCCTCCCAAGTAGCTTGGATTACAGGCACTCACTACCACGCCCGGCTAAGTTTTGTATTTTTAGTAGAGACGGGGTTTCACCATGTTGGTCAGGCTGGTCTTGTGATCCACCAGCCTCGGCCTCCCAAAGTGCTGGGATTACAGGTGTGAGCCACCGCGCCTGGCCATCTTTTTGAGACATGAACTTGTTTTGTCCCTGAGGCTGGAGTGTAGTGATGTGATCATGGTTCACTGCAGCCTCTACCTCCTGAGCTCAAGATATTCTCCTGCCTCTCTCTTAAGTAGCTAGGACCACAGGTGTATATGCCACCACACTCAGCTTTTTTTTTTTTTTTTTTTTTTTTTAGGGACAGGGTCTCATAATGTTGCCCAGGTTGGTCTTGAACTCCTGGGCTCCAGTCATCTTCCTGCCTCGGCCTGCTGAAGTGCTGGGATTATAGGCAGTTTTATGACTTTTCAAAGTTGCTGTCTTGCTAAAAAAAAAAAAAAAGTGGCAAAAAGAGGTTAACTATATTTAAATTTTTAGAAACTCTGGAGACCAAAAGAACTAGGATCAAGATAAGTGTTTTGATCTTAAAAAGGAGTGTTTTCCCAAGTTCATAAAATGTTCAATCATGCTCCTACCATGTGCGGGTGCTGTTCTACTGTGAGGATAGTAAACAAAAGTAAACTAAACAAAAAGGCTTTTAACCTTATAGATCTTACGTTCTTATGACAGTAACATCATACTAAGATCTGTTATGCAGTGTAGGACTCTTTAAGTATCTCAAAGCAGGCTTATGCACTATTTAAAACCCCGGGACTGAGCACAGTATCTAGCCACAGATATAGGTCAACAAATATCTACTTGAGTTGTGTATGTTGTTGGCATACGGTAACCTTGACCTGGCTGTTTTCAGAAAAATGCTTTAATCCACTCGGGATTGACCACAATGATGGTCCAGCCTCTGCTGCTTGTCCACAAGGCTTCTGCGGGTATTCAGATGCAAACCCCTCCTTTATTCTCCTTGCTCAGTATCCTTGCTTTGGGAAGGCAATTAAACAAGACATTCCATCACTCTTACCATTTCTAATGGCCATGTTGGGTGGCAGGTAGCACGGAAATAGCAACCTTGATTCCAGTGGACCAAAAAAGGCTGTAGGCAAAACCTCAACTATGCACTTAAATTGAGATTTAGTTTCCTTATGTATCAAACTGTCCTAGAATTTTACCTCAATCCTCACAATAACCCAGGAGATGGACTTTATAATCTTCATTTTACTGATAAGGACACTGAAGGTTTGAGAGGTAAAGTAACTTGCTCTACAGTTAATCAAGTGTCAGCTAGCATATGCATCCAGGACTGTTCAATTCTATGCCTTTTCTCCTCTTAGCATCTGTCTCTCAGATGGGGTAATGAAATTACTTAGAACCAATATAATCCCCAATGGATGCAAGGAAAGATTTTTTTAACTCATTCTAGAAGATTCTCAGAAATTTAAGTTCTTAGTATCTCAGAAGCAGTTTGTGTTCCCAACTCACTAGAATACACTTTAAGATATCACGGCATGAGACCAACCATAGATCTTGTCTAGTTGCTTAATTACACTCAGTGCAAGAGATCTTGAGGGTGGGTGAGCGTGGATATAGTTTAGTCATTAGAACATACTTAGAATATAGGCTAGCCTGTTTGCAAAATTAGGACAAATTCCTCCATACAGTTTTTTAAAAATTCAGATTACTTTTACTTATATAAACTAGTATCTCGATAACTGTGATTAAAAAAAATTATGTATGTACAGAATGTTTTGAGATTTAAAAGTACACCTAGAGAACATAAAAATTCTTTATTTAACCTAATCCAACCAGTATTGAGATAGTTTGCTATATTAAAAACAAGACGTTTAAAAAAAATTACAGCAAAGTTAGCAAGGCAGTGACTAATTAAGTCACTAAGTTTAATTTTATATTCTTCACAGTCATTTCATAATCATGTAATGATAAACAATATTTTCAGCCACTTTGGAGATAACTTTTGAAAAGAATTCTATTAGTCATCATTGAATTTTATAAAAGAGGTTTAAAACATTAAAGTTTCTAGAAATAACACAGTAAAGAAATATGAAAATAAACTGGAAAATAAAATATACCCACCCATCCCAAAAATCTACATCATCTCTTTCATTTGTCCCCTAATGACTTTCTTTTACCTCTTCATTTACTTTTTCTAGAGTGCAAACTGATTACTTAGCAATTAAGAAACAACTACTGCTCTGTAGGGGCGATTTTGAGCCTAAAGTGCTGCTGTTCCTTTAATCTCTCAGTTAATCCTAGAAATAGTCTTCTGAGATAAACATTATTTGCATTTCAAAGATTAAGAAAACTGCAGTTGACAGAAAGAGTCAAATCCTTTAGCCAAAATCATACATACAGTTATTGAAAACTGAACTATGATTTGAACCCAGGTCTATTCAACTTTAAGTCTGCCTGTGCTCTTTTGTTGCTTCATGGTCGGGCAAGTCACCTTCCTGGAAAGACTGGCACGTGGTGTTTCTTGAGCTAATAATAATAAGGCTCTTTAGGTTTAAAAGTGTTCAATTCCAGGGCTAGAGGCCACTCTGGTCCTCAGGCACTTGCAGTTCCCTCCCCACAACCCTAAAAAAACCCTCCCTCCTGCCCCAAAAGGATTAGAGTTGTTCCCCGCCCTTCATGAACCCTAATACCTATTAACCCAAGCAGCTACTCCCTGTCAAGGGCATTAAAGTAGTAAATGGGGAACTGTGTTTGCATAACTTTAGTAAAGGCTGTCTAAAAACTATTCTGTAAAACAAAATTATGCAAGATATGCCCATTTAATATATCTTTTCACATTGAAAATGAAAGAAAAGCCAATATATTTTATAATTACAGCCTATAATCTTTTAAAATATATAATCATAGATTTTATATTTCCCCTTCAGAACTGTAGTTGTGCTCTTAAGAAGGCTCACTGTTAGTCAGATCTTCTCATCTCCAAATAATAAAAATTTGAATGTTCAACAGTCATTCAAATAAACATCATATAACTCAAAATTAAGACATTCATACTATAGAAACCAGTCTTTAATTACTAAAGTTAACATATATTATTGCAAACTAACATAGCTCAATCTATATTTGCTACACTCCTAAAGTGGCCACTTATCAGTAAGGGGAAGCATTTATTATTGTCATGCATTACTGTGAACAAGAAAATAAATAGGGTTTTGGAAATATCTCTTAAAAATTTAATTTTAATTAACAAAAATAACCATTCAGGTTGCTGAACATTAAAATGGCCTATCTATTGAAAGTGGCTTAAATAATTGCTTTTAAAAATGAATACAAAACTAAACAGTGATTAAGGTGCTAGCCTCATCAATATGACAATTAAAATCTAAAAACATTAGTGTTGGTTTTCTATAATAAACTTAAGCCAAAAACAATGACCTCAATATTTACTTAAGACTTCTTGTTTTCATACTTTTCTCCTCATTAATATAAAAACAAAGAGCTCAAGGCCTCACCTTGGTTTATTCACTGCTGGTTTTCTATGTGCTGAAACTAGATTATCAACTCTGTAAGAGCTTGGACCAAGCCTGTCTTGTTCACCACTATATCCTATAGCACTCTGCACAGTGCCTGGCAAATAGGAGGTGATCAGCGAATATCTCAATAACTGAATCAATGAAAGAGGAGAGTAAAATAACTTTATTTTTATTTTTGCAAATCATTCTCTGCTCAAACTACTATAAACTGGCAGCTGTAATTTCTAGAAATATGGGTTGAAAAAACTCCCAGAGATGGAAGGACCTGATGAAACACTGAAACACACACACACACACACACACACACACACACACACGCGCGCGCGCGCACACACGCGCACACATAGACTGCATGAGTCAAAATTACTTCATGAAGTATGAGATGTCAACATTATGCAAATAAAATTTAATAGTGAAAAAGTGATCTGGAAGCCCTGTGAATTTTTACCCTACACATTTTGGAGGACATCATATGGGTTAAAGAAAACACCACAAAATCTCATTTATTCAGATAATCATTTGAATCTTTACATACATTTTTGGTTATTTATAACTAATTTAATTTACATTTCCTCATATTAACATGTCCTCTTATTTAGTATGTAATCAAATTATGTCAGTGAGAAAAATCCTCATAGTACCTTAATTGAGTTGCTGATTCTGAGAAAACACTAAACATGAACATGTACAAAAGAGGCATTTGAATAAAACAGCATGTGCATTTTTTAAATATTTGCACAGTTTGATCTTTGCATTTCTGTCTGGAGAAAATATGAACAAAACCCAGGTTCACCATGCTAAGATAATGGTTCACATGACTGCCATAAAAGTAGTACATACAAACAATGAAAACAAATCACATCCTTAGGTTCCGTGATTACCGAGATGATTTCCCCTGCCCTAAGTGCTTTATTATATTTCTTAAAAAATATAGGAGCAGCAGCTTATCACAAGTCTCCACAAGAGCATTAATGATGGAATCAAAACAACACAACAGATTCATAAGGATGAGAGAACTGCAGAACAACCAGAAGTCAGTTTTATGCTTCTTCTTGTTCTGGATAATTCAGAATTTTGCGGTGTGCCTGTCGTAAATATTGCTGCTGTTTGAAGTAAACTTTAAATGCTCCTTTTATGGCAACAAAAGCAATTCCACCCTAAAATAAAGAGGAAAATTACCTTTTTATAATGCAGATTTAGAGAAACATAATAATAACAGCAATTTTATTTAGATCACAAAAGACACAGGCTTTGATGCTAAACTAATTCAGATGACTGCAAATGAAACAGTTGTCCTTTTCTACTAGAAGATGAGATAGGGAGAGAGACAGACTATACGCTGTTACTACAGGTAACAGAGGACAGAGATGCCTTCTCCATTATCCTTTCTGACTAGTCTTTCTTCCATGTAGTTTTACATATACTCTGATATACAAAGAAGAATGCTAGGGCACTATGTGCAGACTGCCACTGTTGGGAGCAAGAAAGGCCAAAGGGATCATGATCAACTCAGCATTCCACTGGAGGCTATATAACCAAACAGCAAACTGTTTATCGTGAATGCAGGATGTGAGCAAACCTCACCAAAGTGTTTGCTGAGGGCCATCACTCCCTGGCGCAGGGTTCCTTGAAGTCATCTACTGGGAAATCTAGTGCCTATTGTTCGAAGGATGCAGTCTTGCAAGCCTGCTGGGAACCAAACTGCTGACTGACAATTACCCAACAATCATCCCTGCTTCTCCTATCTCTTTTGCCTCATACGGAGGCTGTGTAAATTTCAGGGCCCTTGTCCACTAGAGGCAAGGTGCCCCCGACCCCTTCTTCCAAATATACTCTCTTGTCTTTGTCTTTTATTACCATGTTTGCCCCCTTTGTTCAGTCCCCCAAGGTCCGTGCAGGTTACATGCCACCAGAGGGGAGAAGTGGAAATAACAATAATAGCAAACAACATGAGTGCTTACTATATGCTAGTACTTATGCAATCCTCACAATAATCCTGATTATTACCATCATTACCATCACCATACTACAGGAACGAAAAGTCCAGACATTTGATTTAGATTTCACAGCAAGACAATTTCTGTGATGGGATTTGAACCAGGTCATCTGATCGTAAAGCAAAAGCTCTGCACTGTAATCCCACTGGCAAGAGGGGCAGGTGTAATGATTCACACATATGCCATGCGAGAAAGCACCTACAACATAGTTCCAAAAGGCCAGAACTGCTGCAGTGGTTTCTCCTCTTTTTATTTCCACTCAAGCTACTGAATGATAGTGAGGCTCAAATAGAGGCTTAATGCGTAGGAGCCACAGACTGAATATTTATACAGTTCCCCACCTTTTAAAAACAAATACACTTTATTCTCTTTTGCAAGGTAATATAAGTAATATTAAAGCCATCTTACCAAGATTGTCCTTTGTAAATTAGAGTTAACACTACTGAACATCAATTTACCAACTATTGTCGCAATAGTAGGAAAGACAAGGGCTCCACACAAGATTCGAGTAGCAGAGACATGATCTGCTAAAGGATTAGCCTCTGCTGGAATTCGAGGAACAGGACAACCAATCCCTAGAGAAAAAAATGTAGTGCATTAGTGCTAATAAATCAGAAGAGTTAGAATATCTTCAAACATGGCTAAAAAAGCATGTTATGGTTCTTCTATAAGATCAATTTGGTATGCACTTTACAACCACAGTTCAGGGCCTTACCTGGAAATATACTATTTAAAATTTGAAGTTTATTCGAGTATTTGCGCCACAGTCTAAGCACATAGTCCTCCCAGCGAATCATCTTGCCTAATATCAGCATGACAGGAATAGTAGGAAGTCCAATTAAAAGGAATAAAGGATCAGCTCTCTCCATAACATCCAGACCTTCTTTATGACCTACAACCTGTGAAACAGATAGCATATGTTAGAATTACTTCTTTTTCAAATGAGGGGTTGCATGTTAAGCTCTATTTTTTTTTAATAGAAAATGTAAGCATTTCAAAAGAATACACAGAAATAAAAAGTTTAAAAAATAAGCTGGAAAGCTATCAGTCCTGATTTATTTATAAGAAATGTCTCATTCAAGGGAAAAACGAAGTTCTCAAGCCATTTCATACCACACAGGAATAAAAAAGCTTTTAAAATGGCTGACCCAGACTGATTACATTACAATAGAGGGGTGGGGACCCCTGATTGTTGCTTCTATTCCTTTATTTGATTTGGTTAGACTGGGCTATGGAACTGGGATATAATTCTAAGTTCTATTTGTCTTCCAGCAAAACAATTGTTTTCCTGATCTTCCTTCTAGGAGATTAAGCATAGCCAGCCAAGAGGTAGGACTGGCCTTCAAGAGATGGCCTGAAAGCTCATTTCTCTTTGGCTCTTTCTCCTTACTTAGTGGTGTGTAAGATAGGGTGTGATGTCTCTGGCTGGCTAAGTGTTTACCCTACAGACCTAATCCTCCTTAAGTGCACTTTCAAGGTCTAGAATTGAGGGACTGTAGTAGGAGTTCCAGTTTTGGTTACAGATCCCAGGCATTTTTCCCAATCCAGGAACTCTAGGGTACCCTATCTATGGGGGTAATGAAGCTAATATAATCTTTTCCTTACTCTATCCTAGTCTTGGGGCTATTTCTAAATTGGTGTAGATCCCAGAAGGCAAGAAATACAAAATTGGCATTTGTGAATTTCTACCTTTTCCCTCTCTCCAAAATCCTTTTCATTTCCACATCAATCTTGGCCTTAAATTTACCTCTTTTTGTTGCTGTTGTTTCTGAAACAGAGTCTTGCTCTGTTGCCCAGGCTGGAGTGCAGTGGTGTGATCTTGGCTCACTGCAACCTCCAGCTCCTGGATTCAAGCGATTCTTCTGCCTTAGCCTCCCGAGTAGCTGGGATTGCAAGGGCATGCCACCATGCCCGGCTAATTTTTGTATTTTTAGTAGAGATGAGGTTTTACCATCTTGGCCAGGTTGGTCTCGAACTCCTGACCTCAGGTGATATGCCCGCCTTGGCCTCCCAAAGTGCTGGGATTACAGGCGTGAGCCACCACGCCTGGCCAAAAATGTTTTATAAAAGTGTGTAGAGAGGACCAAATTTGAGCTATGGATATAGTCCAGATTTCTACTTGGTTAATTTATCTAACTAAGATGTAATATTAAAGGGCAGGAAGCTAGCCTCTTCCTAATGGTCAATAATGTCATCGAATTTGATATTCTTCTGTGTCTCCAGGTAGAACTTAACACCTTCCTATCTTGCATGTGGAAGGTGATCCTTTTGAGTTGCCCTAAAATGAAATGGTCTGGTGTATGATATTTCATAAGCCCCAATTCCATAATGGTAGCCCAGATTGTTTTACCTATAATGATTTCCTAGGAAATTATCTATCTATCTATCTATGACGGAGTTTTGGTCTTGGCACAATCTTGGCTCACTGCAACCTCCACCTCCCAAGTTCAAGAGATTCTTCTGCCTCAACTTCCCGAATAAATAGGATTACAGGCGCGTGCCACCACACCTAGCTAATTTTTCGTATTTTTAGTAAAAACGGGGTTTCACCACGTTAGCCAGGTTGGTCTTGAATTCCTGACCTCAGGTGATCTGCCTGCCTTGGCCCCTCGAAGTGCTGGGATTATAGGCCTGAACCACTGTGCCCAGCCAGGAAATTCCTTTAAAGAAAAAAAAAAGACGGTCTTGCTATGTTTCCCAGGTTGGCTTTGTACTCCCAGGCTCAAGCAATCTTCCCACCTCACCCTCCTGAGTAGCTGGAACTACACATGGGTACCACCACATCCGGCTAGGAAATTCTATTTTTATATCATTAAAAATTTCAATATAATGATCACTCTAAAGTTATAATTAGGTATGATTAAATATTCTCAAAGTGTTAGCAAATAAATTCAGAATATTTGAAAAAAATCCTTTGTTGGGTTACATATCCTTTTTTTGGGTTTAGAAATATAAAGGAGAGTGAATATTCAGGTATAGACTAGAGCAAGAGGAAGTTTGTTCCTCATGGGTAGCAGCAAAAACCTTATAAGGTATTTAAGAATAAGGAAACAAAAAGGAAGTGGGGTTGGGCACTGTGACTCACAGTTGTAATCCTAGCACTTTGGGAGGCTGAGGCAGGCGGATCACCTGAGGTCAGGAGTTCGAGGCCAGCCTGGCCAACATGGTGAAACCCCGTTTCTATTAAAAATACAAGCCAGACATGGTGGTGGGCGCCTGTAATCCCAACTACTCGGGAGGCTGAAGCAGGAGAATCGCTTGAACCCAAGAGGTGGAGGTTGCAGTGAGCCGAGATTGCACCAGCCTGAGCAACAAGAGTGAAACTCCATCTCAAAAAAAAAAAAAAAAAAAAAAAAAGGAAATAGGGCAAAGAGTGAGTAAAGGCCCGTATTTCACTTGTTACAACTAAAGTGAAGAGAGATGGCCTGTGCTCAAGCAAGTTAGAAGTGGTATGAGGCTCATCATTCACACATGCATTCATTCATTCAACTGAATACTGACTTTGTGCTGGGGCTGAAATGGCAGGTTAAACAGATGTCTTCTAGAAGTGAGAGAAAATCAAACCAAACATGTGTGCAAATATATATACTGTGAAGAAATAAGGTAGTATAACACCTGCAGTACACCACCTGCTAAAATAATCATACTCGGGGGCAATAAATGAAAGGTGAATAAGCAATGGGCCTGATTCAATTTTGGCCAATACAAAGTCAGTGAACCTGTGTGTAATCACATACATCCTGCTTTCTTGTCCTAAGATTTAAAAACATTATTTTTAAGACTTCAATTTTGGGGTGAGATCCAGGAATTATATCGAATGTCTAAGAATTTGTTATCTAGGTATAAAATAAAGGCCTGGCTGGGCACAGTGGCTCACGCCTGTAATCCAAGCGCTGAGGAGGCTGAGGTAGGTGGGTAGCTTGAGTCCAGGAGTTTGAGACTGGCCTGGGAAACATGATGAAACCCTGTCTCTACAAAAAATACAAAAATTAGCAGGGCATGATGGCATGTGAATGTAGTCCCAGCTGCACAGGAGGCTGAGGTGGGAGGATCACCTGAGCCCAGGGAGTTCAAGGATGCAGTGAGCCATGACTGTGCCCCTGCATTCCAGCCTGGATAACAGAGTGAGACCCTGTCTCAAAAAAAAAAAAAAAAAAAAAAAAAAGAAAAAAAAAGAAAGAAAGAAAGAAAGAAAAACAAAAGACCTATAGAATTGCAGGTTTAGAGAAAAATATTTTTTGTTTTTGTTTTTCCCGCAGAAGGGCTAAAAGCTAGATCTTCGTATCTAGGTAGGCCTGCAGTTCATTGCTGCTGAAAGGCTAAGAGTTTTAATTAAGGTCTGAGATTTTAAAGTACTACTAGAATCCTACATTAATTAATTAATTAGAGGCAGAGTCTTGCTCTGTCGCCCAGGCTGGAGTGCAGTGGAGCGATCTTGGCTCACTACAACCTCTGCCTCCCAGGTTCAAGCGATTCTCACGCTTCAGCATCCGGAGTAGCTGGGAGTACAGCCACTATGCCTAATTTTTTCTTTGTATTTTTGGTAGAGACGGGGTTTCACCACATTGGCCAGGCTGGTCTCCAATTCCTGGCCTCAAGGGTTCTGCCCGCCTCAGCTTCCCAAAGTGCTGGGATTACAGGCATGAGCTATGGCACCTGGCCAGAATCCTAATGAGAGGATGAAACAGTGATGAAATAATAGGGTTTTTAAACTCAGAATTAAGGATAAGTACTGTAAGTAAGAATGGGCAATGCTAATGGGGGTTCTCTTTACACTAGAGGCAAAAGTGGGAACTAGGCTAAATATTAAGTTTCCACTGTTCCAGGATAAAATGTTCCAGTTGCCTCTGGGACCAGGCTTCACTTAAGGACCCAAGGGACAGAAGTCCTAATGCTTCTTCTCTGCTATGTGGCACTGGACATGTAAACTCTCTAAACCAGTAAACTAGGAATACTTTATAGTAATAATAATCTACGTCATAAAATTGTTGCAAGGATTAAATGCATCAGTGCTAGGTGTTCAATCCAGTGCTGGGAAAAAAAAATTATTGTGTTGTCTTTTCAATAAAAATGCAAGAGGAAGGTCCTATTCAAGTTCCCCACAACTAAGAAGTATTGATTCTACGACAGGTCCATGGAGAAGGAAAGAAAATAAACGGGAAAAGAACAGTGATCTGATTCCTTAATTTGGTTTACTTGTACTGCAGGGTTGTTAAGGAACCAGAGAAAAACAATTAAGTGTTAAAAGGCAAACTCTAAATACTACTGATGGTGTACAGGGGCACGTTCTCTATCATATGTGCTCAGGAAAGTAAAAGTCATCTTCCCAATACTCTTAAATCACACAACACTACCTACCTACTGTCATAGCTAGTCTCATTTCTGGGCTTAAAAAAAAAATCTTTTCAAGTGAGACAGTACATGTGAAGGTTATTTCTAAATAGTAACACATAATATATGTGTAGTATAGTTTTTGCTTCCTTGCTTATTTCATTCTACCGATTCAAATTATTTCCTTTAAGGGTTAGTTCAAGACTTTTCTCATAATTTCAAATCAAATGATCTTTCACTTTTACTAAATTAAAATATTGTTTATATAGTCTTCTGTCCTCTTACTACATTTATTTATCTAACCTATAACTGTTCTCCAGTGGTTTCATTTATGAACGTCTTGTCTTGGACTATATACCTTGATGCTGGGGATCAGAGTTTTCAATTTATTTGTGTTTTAACAAGTACCACCTTAACAAGTGTCCCATTAATTACCAATATTATTTTAACATTGTGTCAGCCTAAAAGCCTTTCTTAAAAAAAAGCCATCTCACTTCTTATGGTCAATAAAGTCTTAAGAAAATTACTCAATCTCATTTGCAAAATATATATATCTATATAATGTATTTGTACATTAAATAATGTATAATCTCCTCTAAGTTTCTATGTCTTTCTCAGTCTTAGGAAATCATCCTGCTCCTCCCTCCTCAGGTGACATACTAATACTCATTATTTAAACTGGTCACATAAAAAACATAAAGACTGCCGGGTGCAGTGGCTCACACCTGTAATCCCAGCACTTCAGGAGGCAGAGGTGGCAGATCATCTAAGGTCAGGAGTTCGAGACCAGCCTGACCAATATGGTGAAACCCCATCTCTACTAAAAAGACAAAATTAGCTGGGCATGGTGGCGCATGCCCGGATCCCAGCTACTCGGGAGGCTGAGGCAGGAGAATCGCTTGAACCTGGAAGGCGGAGGTTGTGGTGAGCTGAGATCATGCCACTGCACTCTAGCCTGGGCAAGAGCGAAACTCCGTCTCAAACAGAAAAACAAAAAACAAAAAACAAAACCACAAAGATTTATGAAACCCTTTAATGTGTTAGTTTCTGTGTAGATGCTGTAACAGGGAATACAGAAGCATAAAATGGACTCTGCTTTCAAGGAAATTACCTCCTAACAGGAAAAATAAGGCCTAAAAACAAGAAAAGTTAAATAGATAATCTATATAAGAAATGTCACTTCATCAGGGCAGGACTAGCTGCCATTTGAGGAATAAAAATGTCAAGAATGTGGAGGAAGAAGGAATCACAGCAGGCAGGAGTTGCCTGTAAGTTCTGTGGAGGAAAGTTAGCTAAGCCTGGAAGGAGGGTTTAGATTTGAATAAGTATACAGAAGACTAGAAGGGCAGGTATTACGTTGGGAGGATGACATAAGCCAAAGGACAGAGGTAAAAAACTAAATAACATAAGGATGGGTTGGAGGAGGCAGCCAACAGGCCTTAAAGCAGAACGAAGTACAATTACGGAGTACCCTGCATATCAAATCAGGCTAAAGTTCAAGTCAGTGGTTCTCAAAGTTTATTCACTACACTCATGTCAAATGATGTTTCACTGTGATTCATTTCAGTAACTGTATCCACATTTTTGGGATGTCATCATTATTTTATAAGGAAGTCTCATAATACTCTGTCTCATCATGACCATTAATGGAGCAAGCTATAAAGGTTTGACCCTGGCATAGATACATATGCAGCTCCTGGAATATTAGGTAAAATTCCATGCATTCCTTTTTTGTTCATGTAAATTCTAATTTATATTAAAGAAAAGCAAATTATATCATCTACAAACCCTGTGTTCACTACTACAGAGTTACTTAGGAAACACTTAACCAATCTAGATGCTGCTCGTAAAGACTACTACTTAAGATAATGTTGATGTTAAGATGGAGAGTAAGATTTTGACGGTACTATTTTAAGAGGATTCATTTGGAAGGATGGACTGATAGAAGAACATGAAGTCAGATAAACCAAGAAGCTTCTTCAGCCATCCAGGTATGATGAAGTGACAAGAAGTCAGGTGGTAAAGACTGTGGAAAAGAAGCCACAGATGCAAGACATATCAAAATGGAAAAACTGCTTGGCTATTCAGTGGACTGAATAGAGGGCTACAAAATAGGAAGACTAGGCCAGGTGTGGAGGCTCATGCTTGTGATCCCAGCACTTTGGGAAGCTGAGGTGGGAGGATCACTTGAGGCCAGGAGGTTGAGACCAGTCTGTACAACATACCAAGACCCCATCTCTACAAAAAATAAAAAATTAGCTGGGCATAGTGGTGTGTGTCCGTAGTCCCAGCTACTTGGTAGGTTGAGGCATGAGCCCAGGAGTAAGGCTGAAGTGAGCCTTGATTGCGCCACTGTACTCCAGCTGTGGTGACAGAGTAAGACTTTGTTTTGCTGGGGGGGGGGGGGGGCGGTTTGTGGAGAGTATTGAGGCAGGTGAAGAGTCAAACGTAATTCTAAACATGTAGGATGGGCTGGGTGCAGTGGCTCACAACTGTAACTCCAGCACTTTGGTAGGCTGAGGCAGGAGGATCACTGGAGCCCAGGAGTTTGAGACCAGCCTTGGCTACATAGTGAGACCCCTCCCACCATCCTTCAAAAAAAGTAGCTTGGCGTGGTGGCACACACCCGTAGTTCCAGCTACTAGGGAAGCTAAGGTGGACAGATCACTGAACCCAGGAAGTTGAGGCTGCAGTGAGCCATGATTGTGCCACTCCATGCCAATCTGGGCTACATATAGCAAGATCCTGTCTCAAAAAAAAAAAAAAAAAGGATGTAAACTATAGATGGGAAAATAGAAACAGAAACAGAGGAATGATGATGGAGAATAAATTTAGGTTCCAAATGGAAGAAATGACAAGTTTGATTTCAATAATTTTGAGTATGAAGTCACAAGAGATCATTGCAGCACTGGATTTGAGAAAAGAACAGGACAAAAGACCTGAACACAAAAAGAACTAAGCTGATAGCTGGAAATCTTTAAGAAGAAGGTATAAAAAGAAGAGTCAAGGGTTTGGGACTAAATTTTGAAATTTATGTCTCTCTAATCTTCAGCAGCAGTTATTGATTGTAGCACTGTTTTTCTTTTCTTTTTTAAATTTTTATTTTTGACTACTTATCCAAGTTCTGTGTAGCACTGTTTTTTTTTTTGAGACGGAGTCTTGTTCTGTCGCCTAGGCTGGAGTGCAGTGGCGTGATCTTGGCTCACTGCAACCTCTGCCTCCCGGATTCAAGCGATTCTCCTGCCTCAGCCTCCCGAGTAGCTGGGATTGCAGGCATGCATCACTATGCCTGCTTAATTTTTGTATTTTTAGTAGAGATGGGGTTTCACCATGTTTGCCAGGCTGGTCTCGAACTCCTGACCTCAGGTGATCCACCTGCCTTGGCCTCCCAAAGTGCTGGGATTGCAAGCTATGCAGCACTATTTTTATAGCAAAACACTGAACTAACTAAACGTCTAACCACAAGAGACAGGTTGGTTAGTAAATCGCTGTAATTCTATAGATAGAATGTTACGCAGATTTCTGCATACTTATATGAAATGATCTCCAAGATTCACTATGAAAAAAGGGAGATACAGCTATAATATACTCCTTTTTGGGTAAAGAAAAAGTAGGGGAAATAACATATTTAGAAAGAACATGAGAATGTTATTTCTTATTCAAAATAATACACTTTTAAATGTCTAACAAGAAAACGTTTTAACAGATCTTCACACCAAGTAATATCACTATATAGGTAAAATAGTGAACCTGCATCACTGTCACTGCTCCATAAGTCACAGCTGTCCAATAGATAGAGCCGACCATTATTCCTGCTGCAGCAAATGGACAGGCTTTTGAGATCAGTCTATCTGCAAGATCCAAGACGTAAACCACTGGACCTATAACACAAAGAAAAGAAGTAAAGGTTCAACACAGGGTGGACTTTTAAAATGACTAGTTTGATATTTTCTATAGATTTAAAATACTTTCCCCTCAAAAAGAGACAGGGTCTCACTTTGTCACCCAGATTATAGTGCAGTGGCATGATTATAGCTCACTATAGCCTCGAACTTCTGGGTTCAAGTGATCCTCTTGCCTTGGTCTCCCAAAATGTTGGGATTACAGGCATGAGCCACTACACTCAGCCTAAAATACTTTCATGAAGTTGGACGTTTTGATGCTTTAGAAATAACTGTTATAAATTTGATGGGAACCCAGACTAGAATAGTTTAGAATTTCTCAGTCATTTGCACGAATAGCTAAATATTACTTCATAAACTCTCGCAAACGGCCTCCTCAAATTTTTATCTTTATTACTGAACCTAAAATTAGAGTCTCAAATATAGTTGCTTCTTATAAAGGAAATAGTCCTTTCACTTTCATCTCTTAATCATACTGGCCACGGTAGAGTGAAATGGTCATTTCAGCTTGCTTTTCCCATCAAATTCCTGGCAAAAATTAGATTCTCTCGTATTTGGTAAGAATATCATTTCTCTGACTTCATTCACTGTATACCTTGATATAGCATATAAAGGTAACCAGGGCCATTTTCTTGTGTTTATATAAAGCCAATTTATCTCTCTTTGATTTTCAATATGCTGTATTTAATTGAATATTATTCTCTAATAAATTTCTTTTTACGATTATGAAGCCAGTTTTTATAGCATTCCAACAGCTGTATGTGCCAATTGTGCTTCTATTATTATATGCTTACTCTGAAATCTGATTACTACTTCCTTCTGGAAGTTATTTGGAAAAGCAGCATTTGGAGGTATTCTGACTGCCACTAAGCCCAATATAATTTAGCTCCAGAATTTTCCACAAGAATGGAAGGGTCTCAGCTCTGATTTAAAAGCCAAATATAACTGAATATCTAAGTTTATTTATTATTTTTATTTTTTTTTTGAGATGGAGTTTCACTTTGTCCCCCAGGCTGGAGTGCAATGGTGCAATCTTGGCTCACCACAACCTCCACCTCTTGGGTTCAAGCGGTTTTCCTGCCTCAGCGTCCTGAGTAGCTGGGATTACAGGCGTCTGCCACCATGCCTGGCTAATTTTTGTATTTTTAGTACAGACGGGGTTTCACCATGTTGGTCAGGCTGGTCTTGAACTCTTGACCTCAGGTGATCCACCCGCCTCAGCCTCCCAAAGTGCTGGGATTACAGGTGTGAGCCATCGCACCCGGCCAGCTATTTATTTTTGAGACGGAATCTCACTGTGTCACCCAGCCTCGGGTACAATGGCAGGATCTCGGCTCACTGCACCCTCCGCCTCCTGGGCTCAAGTGATCCTTCTGCCTCAGCCTCCCAGGTAGCTGGGATTACAGGCATGCACGACCATGGCCAACTAATTTTTGTATTTTTAGTAGAGATGGGGTTTCACCCTGTTGGCCAGGTTGGTCTCAAATTCCTGACCTCAGGTGATCCATCCATCTCAGCCTCCCAAAGTGCTGGGATTACAGGCATGAGCCACTGCATCCGGCCCTAAGTTTATTTTTTCAATTTAATTTTTAATTGTTATTTTTTTGAGACAGATTTTTGCTCTGTTGCCCAGGCTGGAGAGCAGTGGTGCAATCTCAGCTCACTGCAACTTCCACCTCCTGGGTTCAAGTGATCCTCCTGTCTCAGCCTCCCAAGTAGCTGAGATTACAGGTGTGTGCGAGCCACCAAAAAAATATGAAAACTTCTTAGAAAGGTGTAACAATTATTACTTACCTTCTGGGAACTTATAATCTAAAGGCAGAAGCTATACACGAAAACAGTTTATTTTCTCTATATAAATAATTAACATAGGATTCTGATGATAAAATAATTAAACAGGTAAGAACAAAGCATCCATCTATGGAGCCTCTGATCAAGACTCCCTGCTGATCACTGGAGCCAATAATATCACTATGTCACTGTATGAAGACAGACTATACATTGTTAAGTAGAGAACATTCGAAGAGATGTCAAAGGACCTGTCATTTATAATACATATCGCATATTTACTTATTACTGTCAAGCTCTAACTTACATAGCATTTAAAACAATGATAAGGTATCTTTCGGGACCAGAGAGATGAAACAAGTCTAATTCAGTGCACACCAACTCTACATCCTCTAATAAATAGCATTTCTTGAGGGTCTACATGAGACTGTGTGCTGTGTCACAGGCATTACATGCATCATTATTCAATCTCAGAATATAGTGCTGAATTCTCATAACATATAAATTTGCTGGGTTAAGTTTGTAACTCCCTTAGAAAGCACAATAAAAGTCATCTTAGTCACCAAAGATCCCTCAAATGCTGGTAGTAGAAGTTAAAGACAATAGGTATATATAAAACCTCAGCATTTCAACCTTTGTATCGATTGATAATTAGATTTTTTTCTTTTTTCTTTTGAGACAGGGTCTTGCTCTGTCACCCACACTAGAGTACAGTGGCGTGCTTATGGCTCACTGTAGCCTTGACCTCCCCAGCTCAAGCGAGCCTCCCACCTCAGTGCCCCAAGTAGCTGGGACCACAGATGTGCACCACCATGCTTGGCTAATTTTATTTATTTAAAATTTTTTTTTTTTTTTTTTTTTGTAGAGACGGGGTCTCCTGTGTTGCCCAGGCTGATCTAGAACTCCTAGGCTCAAGCAATCCTCCTACTTCAGTCTCCCAAAGTGCTAGGATTACAGGCATGAGCCACCATGCCTGGCCTAGTAATTTTTAAATCAGAAAACTGAAGCCATAAGAGAACATTTACCAACTCCCTCCAGCACATGTACCCATCAACCAATATCCCACCGAGCTGAAGTCAGTCCCCTCGCTTATGCACTAGATGGTCCTATCCCCTCAGCAACTCAAGGCCACAGCTCCAGCAATTCTCTCCCACTCTCCTATGTAATTTCTCCCTGCTCTTTACTGGCTCCTCATCAAACAAACATGCTATTATTTCTTCTGTGTTAAAAAAAAAAAAAATTAAAACCAAATTTTTTCTTGAGCCTTTTTGCCCCACTGCTTCATTTCATTGCTCCCTTTGCAACGAAATTCCCCTGAAGAATTGTTTTTTTTTTCTTTTTTTGAGACAGAGTCTTGCTCTTGTTGCCCAGGGTGGAGTGCAACAGCACGATCTCAGCTCACCGCAACCTCTGCCTCCTGGGTTCAAGTGATTCTCCTGCCTCAGCCTCCTCAGTGGCTGGGATTACAGTCATGTGCCACCATGCCTGGCTAATTTTGTATTTTTAGTAGAGACAGGGTTTCTCCGTGTTTGTCAGGTTGGTCTTGAACTCCCGACCTCAGGTGATCCGCCCGCCTCAGCCTCCTGAAGTGCTGGGATTACAGGAGTGAGCCACCGCGCCCGGCCCTCTATCTGATACTCTCCTTAGTTTTGAACCCACTTCACCAAAACTAATTATCAAGGTCACTAATAACTTCCATTTAGCCAAATCTAAACTCAGTTTTCCTTTTCTTTGGCTTATCCTGAACTTTTATTTTTTTTTTTTGAGACAGAGTCTCACTCTGTCACCCAGGCGGGAGTGCAATGGCATCATCTTGGCTCACTGCAACCTCCGCCTCCTGGGGTCAAGCAATCCTCTTCTTCAGTCTCCCAAGTAGCTGGGACTACAGGTGTGCACCACCACGCCTGGCTAACCTCTGTATTTTTTGCAGAGATGAGGTTTCGCCATGCCACGTTGCCTAGGCTGGTCTTAAACTCTTAGGAACTCTTAGGCTCAAGCGATCTGCCCACCTTGGCTTTCCAAAGTGCTGGGATTACAGGAGTGAGCCACTGGACCAAGCCGAGAACATCTCTCGTTTTCTATCTCACTACTCATTTTTCAGTCTCCTTTGCTGGTTCTTCCTCTTTTTTCCTTTTTCTTTTTAGACACGGAGTCTCACTATATTGCCCAGGCTGGCTTCAAACTCCTGGCTGAAGTGATCCTCCCATCTAAGCCTCTTGAGTAGCTGAGACTACAGGTGTGTGCTACCATGCCCCTTCCTCTTCTTCTTGACCTAAGTGAAGCCCAACTTACGAACCCCTACTTCATCACACTCCCCATTTGATTACCTTGCTCTATTTTTCTTTTTCCCAAAGCACTTATCACCTAACATACCCTAATTTACCTATTAATTATGTTTCCACTTACTATAACAGAGGTTGGGAAACTAGGGGCTATATGCTAAATTCAGACATCTGCCTGTTTTTGTAAATTAAGTTTTATTGGAACATGGGCACATGCAAAGTCTAAAATATTTACTATCTGGTTCTTTACAGAAAGGTTTGCTGATCTTTGCATCTGAAAATAAGCTACAGGCCGGGCACAGTGGCTTGCGCCTGTAATCCCAGCACTTTGGGAGGCTGAGGTGGGCGGATCACCTGAGGTCAGGAGTTCGAGACTAGCCTGACTAACATGGTGAAACCCATCTCTACTAAAAATACAATCAGCCAGGTGTGGTGACATGCGCCTGTAATCCCAGCTACTCAGGAGGCTGAGGCAGGAGAATGGCTAGAACCCGGGAGGTGGAGGTTGCAGTGAGCTGAGATGGCGCCATTGCACTCCAGCTTGGGCAACAAGAGCGAAACTCCATCTCAAAACAAAACAAAACAAAACAAAACAACACAAAACAAAAACTCCAAAGGGAAAATCATGTTTTGATCATTGATCTATCCCAAGTTCCTATTACTCTCAATCATTTTTTGAACTGAATTATCTTGTACTTGGAACTACCTACTGATGGAGTAAAGCAATATAATTCCTTAAAAAAAATTCAAATATTTGAATGAAAGCATAATTCCTAAAATATAACCCATCACTATTACTTTTATCTATCATGAACAGTGACAACCTACAGATGTTTGAATTGTTTTTCTTGTTTTTTCTCGGAAGATCTCAGAAGGTTCTAACCTAAGCTCAATTTTCTTCCTATATCATTGGGTGTGAATTCTTTTGTATAAGAAAAAATTTTTTTTCATATTTCCTCTTTGGAAATTTTCTACTCATCTCCTGTGTTACAGGCAAAAGATGTACCAGATAAAATGGAGGCACAGGCTGCATTTTATAGCACCTAATTCTAGTTTTTTCTGACAAAATTCTGTCTTGGCTTTTCTCTTAAGTTTACTTTGTCTAAACCTCAAGGTTTTTCCGGACACTAGTCTAAGATTAGCTTAACATTTAAAAGAAAAGATAAATGCCTAGTGCTAAGCATACCATTAGAATAATAAACTGCCACCCAGGGGAGGTATTTCTGAGAGCTAAAGATTATCTGGCAAGCTACTTGGTGAGTAAGAACAATCACTGAAATCTTTTGGATGACAGTCCCTAACTGATACTCTTCTTATGAAGTTTATGTGCTACTATCTCATGACTTGGGCTCAGGGGTCGTAAACTTTGGAAAAAAGCAACCGTTACTAGATTCTTATTGCTGTCAGATTACATCACAAAAAGTTACGGGAAGTGGAAAAAGGCAAGACAGCAGCCTTTGAAAACCTTAATTCTGGTGTAGAGGAAGAACTATAATAAATGTACCTTACAAGTTAAATATATAAGGGCGTAAGAAAGTTTCAATATTTTCAAAAGGCATTATTGAATTTTTAATGCCTTAGTGGGCCTCAACACTTACGTTTCCAATAGCACTGTGTTTACACAATGAATGGCAACTGAAGCTTTGTATAAATATTAAGTTTAAAAAAATCTATTAATTTAAAGGGTACCAGAGAAGCTTGCAATTAGCAGGGAAACTATTACTTCTTTTGTATAATAAAGAGGCTTTTGTAAAGAGAACAACTACACTCTAATATTCTGGGTAAATTCAAGTTTTCACGTTTCAGATGTAAATGATATCAAAAAGTGAGCTGAGAACTACTGGGGCTTGTAAGTCTATGTCTAATAAAAAAGGAGTAATCAGTTTTGTCTGGCAGACATAGCAAACAAAAGTAGATTTTTGCTGCCACTGTAATATAAATTAAAATTTATGTTTTGGCTGCTACAGGTACTCCTTGGAAGTTAAGAAGTCAATGATGCCAAGCGCGGTGGCTCACGCCTGTAATCCCAGCACTTTGGGAGGCTGAGATGGGCGGATCATGAGGTCAGGAGATCCAGACCATCCTGGCTAACACGGTGAAACCCTGTCTCTACTAAAATACAAAAAAAATTAGCCGGGCGTGGTGGCGGGCGCCTGTAGTCCCATCTACTTGGAGGCTGAGGCAGGAGAATGTCGTGAACCCAGGAGGCGGAGCTTGCAGTGAGCCGAGATCGCGCCACTGCACTCGCAGCACTCCAGCCTGGGAGACAGGGCAAGACTCTGCCTCAAAAAAAAAAAAAAAAAAAAAAAAAAGAAGTCAATGATTGAAGGGCAGGTAGGTAATACTTAATGTTCAACATTTGCTGGCATTGCTTGTAATAACACCCAGAACTCCTAGAGGCTAGTCAAGTGAAGCTGTTGGAGTGGAGAAGAAACAAATATGTAACTGGTTATGATCAATCAGTTGTAAATACCAATGCACTTGGACTGGCAGAGAAACATAATTCTATACTTTGTTGTATGAAAGTTTCTAACACAGAACATGATTTAATGAGCATAAGCAGGTACTTTACAAGACAACCTGGTATAAGTTCCTGAGAAGATAAGTTCCTTCTGTTAAGTGGCCAATAATTTATAAAAGAGATTCAACAAGCAAGACAGACTGCTCACAGAAGCCACTCAAGTTCCCATGTTTTTTCTGTTTGCTTTTTGCTTTGCATTGAACTGATTTCAACCTATGCCAAACTCAAATGCCAACTTCCTTTTGAGACAGAGTCTCGCTCTATAGCCCAGGCTGGAGTGCAGTGGCGTGATGTCGGCTCATGCCAACCTTTGCCTCCCGGGTTCAAGCGATTCTCCCACCTCAGCCTCCCAAGTAGCTAGGACTACAGGTACAGGCCACCACACCTAGCTAATTTTTTTATTTTTAGTGGAGATGGGGTTTTATAATTTTTTTATTTTAGTGGAGATGGGTGTGAGGCACTGTACCTGGCCCTCAAATGGCAACTTTCTAAAGCTAAGACACCAACCCCATTTTCAGAGCCATCCAGAAGTGCAGAATTTTGAGGCCACTGACACTTTAACAATATAAACTTTGATCCTTGCTCCAAGTCTTTTTGCTACATGTGTGGAACGTCCTGTCCCTACTTTAAGTCTGTATAAAAACCCAACTTCTCAGCAAAGACTAACCTAACTTGATAGAGGCTGACTACCCCACCCTGTCCATGTCCCATGAGGCTTCCTTTACATACTACCCCACAAAATACACTTACCCCTTTGCTTGTGCATAATGTTAGTACTTTATGTTCTTGTTCAATGTTTGTTCAGTTGTCTCAGTATCCTTTATGTCTGTCCATGTCAGCATCATCTTAGACTGAAAACTCCCAGGGGACAGGGGCCATGTCTGTTTAACTCGTTTTGTACAGTGCCTAGGACAGAACCATGTACAGATAGGTGCTTAAAAAATGCTTTTTAATGATGATTGGCATCACTCTCAAGGACCCTCTAGCCACAGCTATCTTAGCACATGGTACTTGGCAGTATCGGGCACTTTGGCCTGTTCTACAAGGCACTGGAATATAATGGCACAGGACCTAGCCACAGTACTCTGTGGCCAGTACTTGACTCAATCTGTTGTTAAATGGACATTTTAAGAAAAAAAAAAAAAAGAAAAGAAAGTATTAGTTATATGGTCCCAAGCCAACAAATGTGAATTTTATTGAAGATATCAAGTAATACAACAAACTTGATTAAAAGTATGTGGGAGGCCAGGTGCGGTGGCTCACGCTTGTAATCCCAGCACTTTGGGAGGCTGAGGCAGGCAGATCACAAGGTCAAGAGATTGAGACCATCCTGGCCAACATGGTGAAACCCCATCTGTACTGAAAATACAAAAATTAGCTGGGCATGGTGGCGCATGCCAGTAATCCCAGCTACTCGGGAGGCTGAGGTAGCAGAAACACTTGAACCCGGGAGGCAGAGGTTGCAGTGAGCCAAGATTGCGCCATTGTACTCTAGTCTGGGCAACAAGAGCGAAACTCTGTCTCAAAAAAAAAAAAAAAAAAGTATGTGGGAATCCTAATGAGATAGTAAAGAGTTTTACCTCTTTCTCTAGCATTCCCCACTGTTTTAAACACTACACTTTGGAGGCTAGGTCCAAGAGCCCCAAACAAGCTTACATAAATTTCATCTTTGATTCACTGCTCTGCTGGTAGTTTGAGATTTTACCATCTTTATGTAAGAACAAACATCCTGCAAACTTACGTTGTAAGTTACTTTGCTTAATAACAAAAGGTTAATCATTAGATTGTAAAGAAGGGATATGTTCTCGGACAACTTTTTAGATAACTAAGTTAATTATATATATTTTATTGTAGAAATGGTATCTTGCTATGTTGCCAGGCTGGTCTCAAACTCTTGGCTTCAGGTGATTGGCGTCACAAAGTGCTGGTATCATAGGCATGAGACACCATGCCTGGTCCAAAATAGTATCTGACCAAAAAAAAAAAAAAAAAAAAAAGGCCACAGACAAACCAACTAACCCGAACAACCCTGAAGAATAAAGATTTAAGGTCAAAGCGATGAGTGATTATATATATACACATATATGATTATATATAAGTGATTATATATACATATATGATTATATATAAAAATATATGGTACATAGCTATATATGACATATCTATATATTCATATATTGCATTTCCATGATTAATCACTAAGATCACCACAGTAGTTCCTTATGATTACATAACTTATGCCAAAGGAAATTTTAAATTTATACTCATAAAATAATAGCTTACAGAATACTTGTGAGCTGTAAGATCAACTACTAAGTACTTATTAAGCACCTACTGTAAACACATTTTACTATGTATTAAAATAAATGTAAATTATATTTAACACACTAGCTGCTGCCCCCTAGGAGTCTACAATCTAGTTAGGGACAAACAATATACATAAAACAACTGAAAACTTTTAAGGCAAAATTAATAAAGATATGATAGTATGGTACAAACTGTACAGATAAATGTTAAGAAAATTTTAGGTAAAGATTATACAGGGGGTAAGGATACAAAGAGTGTTTAAAAATTGCTCTTTGTTTTTTTAAAATAAATGAATCTTGACCTAAACTTGAAGTCTCTGATGTGAAAAGAAGGCCAATTCCAAGTGAAGAAGAAAAAGCACAACTGAATCAAGGCAAAACCAAGCAGGCATGCTAAGAAGAGCCTTCCAATTGGAAGTGAAAGACTTTGTTGAAAAAAATCACCACCACCACCACCACCACCACCACCACCACCGCCACCACCGCCACCACCGCCACCACCAATCATCCTTTATTAACACATAAAAACAACTGGCAGCACTATGTACATACTACATATATGCCAGTTAACTATATAACCCACTGTCTTTTTTTCTTTAAGCATATGTATATTTTTCACATTTTCCATGATGATAATATAATTGTTATTATTAATAAGAAAAGCTGTATTTTAGACAAGAACAATGAGTTATAAACTTCAGGTAACCATTATCCTGAGGAAGGTAACCTGACATTACCACTGAATTTTCTTCTTCCCTGTATATGAGAAGCTTGTGTATTAGGCTCATTAGGCTGTAACAAAACAAGGTGGGTAAGGATTAGGTTGGGTCTGCTGTGTGAACTGGAACAAAGTGCCATCTCTGGGCCTGAATTTCTGCATCTGTACAATGAAGGCGTTATGTATATCAGAGTTTTTGTAAAAATTAAAATAATTCACATGAAGCTCTCCGTACTTAATGTTATGTAGTAACAATCTGTGTCCACTATTATTTCTTCCAGTTTTAAACTGTATGGTCACCCCAAAATGGCAAACGATGTTAAACATGATAGGACAGTGGAGTAGAAGGCATAATCAAAGACAGGAGATGTCTGAGAAAAATTCTGTGGTATATAGCTCTGGAATAAAAATAAGACAATTTCAGGAAATCTTCAGGTGAGAAAAAAAGAATAGGTGCCCTTTTCCTTAAAGATCCAGGACAAGGAGCAAAGGAAGGAGTCAATGGAGCCAAAAAATCTGGAAATGTAAAGGGAGAATGAAGACATCAAGAGAATTTAGATTCTGTAAAGAGCAGTTATCCTCCGCTCCTTTAAAACAAAATTGTATAATTATGTTTTGGACCTGTAATTCAGCTACTTGTATTCATATACAGTGTGTACCCAGAAAGCCTCACACTGTTGAAAGATACTTCTAAAAACTAATCTACTTTTAAGACTTAGGGAGCAAGACCAAACATGATCCAGCAGTAACACAAAAAACTCTTATTCTGAAGGTATCCTAGTCATTTGCCTCATAAGAAGGTATACTAATGAGGGTTACAAAAGACTAAATGAAGGGCCAGGCATGGTGGCTCATGCCTGTAATCCCAGTACTTTTGGAGGCCAAGGCGGGTGAATCACCTGAGGTCAGGAGTTCGAGACCAGCCTGGCCAACCTGGTGAAACCCCGTCTTTAATAAAAATACAAAAGTTAGCTGGGCATGGCGGTGGGAGCCTGTAATTCCAGTTACTTGGGAGGCTGAGGCAGGAGAATCGCTTGAACCTGGGAGGTGGAGGTTACAGTGAGCCGAGATTGCGCCATTGTACTCCAGCCTGGGCAACAAGAGCAAAACTCTGTCTCAAAAAAAAAAAAAAAAAAGACTAAATAAGTTCTCTAACTATAAGCTTTGACAACAAAGGTTATTCAAAGACTAAATCACCATGGAATAGGACTTAGGTTTTTAAATTTTTCTTTATTTTGATCATACATAGGAACTTATATATAAAGCAAAGTAAAAAAAAAAAAAATTTTCTGAAGGCTAAGTGTAAATATTACTAGAAAATTTTATTAATATGAAAAGATTATTACTTGAGTTCTTAAGTCCATATTTGTTTTTTATGTAGTGAAATAAGCCAATGATATATTTTATGAGCAGGCAGAGAAGAAATAGGTTGAGTTCATGTGAGTGACAGAAGATCATGTGGCTAGAGGAAAAACAATGCAGAGCATTTTTATGGAGTAACTGATACCTTGGTATATCAGTCAAAAATGTAAAACCCCCATAAAATTGAAGCTGCGAAGTTTTAAGTTTGGGGAAAATATATTTCTTACTCTATAGTACCCTTTTACGATCTAAGTATTCTTACTTTAAAATGGTTTAGCCTCCTCACTGATAAAGAAATGTGTATTAAAACTACAATAAGGTATCTTTTCTTAACAGACTGGCTAAAATCTTGGTTTGCTAACACATCCTACTGGCAAAGCATGAGGAAATAGTCACACTCACATATTACAGGTGAATATACAAATGGTTCAGCACCTGTGGAAGGAAATTTGGCAATACCCAGCAAAATTCTATGTGCAATTTACCCTCTGACTCAGCAATCTCTTCTTGATTGATAACATAAATTTTCTAAGCCAATAAATGGAGAAAGAATGAAAAAATTGGAATGACAATGTTTTGTATTAATCAATGAAACAATGGATCTAGAGGCAATGAATAATAAAGTATCAATCTCTGCTAAAACCATTAGGTGGAAATGAACAGGTTAACTTTATCGAATGGATCAGGCTGATAATACCTATACACACTGTTTGGTCTTACATTATGTGCCTTGTGATGTGATGAAATAAGAAGCACACAATCAGATATTCCTGTAAAAATATATATATATATATACAGTAACCTCACTGACAGGATCTAAACACCAGTTTACACAAAATGCAGGGGATAGGACAACATATTAAACAGCCAAGTATTAGTAGTGTATGAGCATAACAAAGCCCAGGAAATGAGAAACTCTATCATAACAAAAAAAGGGAAAATGTCTAATATAACTCTAATCAGAGTTCTACAAAATGAGAATGGTAAGAATGGGGGAAAAGCAATATGTGAAGAGATAAAAGCCAAGATTTTTCAAGAATAACCACTTAGAGAAATAAAGCATAAAACTTAAAGGAAAAAGTAGGACATATAGAATGCACAAAATCTGATGATAAAAATCCAACTATATCAGTATCACAATAAACGTAAAAAAGAACCCAAAAGAATTAAAAGGATGAGAAGAGATAAACAGGGCAAAATCAACACCATTGACAAAGCTCACACAAAAGGGCAAAAAAAAAAAAAAAAAAAAAAAAAAAAAAATTAACTTTACAGTGGAGAAATGTGGCAAACACTACAACAGCCAAATAATCAAGGTCATAGCCAAGAGGAGTGTAAGGAGACATGACTAAATGTAATGTGGTATCTTGGATAAGATTCTGAAACAGAATAAAGACATGTGAATTACATTTAGTCATGTCTCCTTACACTCCTCTTGGCTATGACAGTTTCTCAGACTTCTTTGCTTTTGATGACCTTGACAATCTTGAGGAGTACTGATCAGGTATTTTGTATAATATCCCTCAATTGGAATTTGTCTGGTGTTTTTCTCATTATCTCTTGGAGTTAGGACTTTTAGGGAAGAAGACCACAGAGGCAAAGTGCAATTTTCATTGCATCATATCAAACGTACATAATACCTACATGAATCATTACTGGTGATAATGACCTTGATTATTTGGCTGTTGTAGTGTTTGCCACATTTCTACACTGTAAAGTTACTTTTTTTTTTGCCCTTTTAAGTCAGCTTTTTCAATGGTGGTGTTGACTTTGCCCTGTTTATCTCTTCTCATATGAAACTGGGATATATTCCTTTTCCACAAATGGAATATTTCATAGTAAAAGAGAAAAAATACCTGAGTGAGCATTCTGCTAAGCTTTGATCAATGCTAAGGTGGCAGATATAACTAGTTCTATATATTGATAGCAGCATGTTGGCAAAGGCAATGGGGAAGCAGGAACTCCACTACACCATTGGGAGATTAAATGGGTGTAATGTCTACAAAAGCCAATTATAGGATATCTATTATATTATAAATGCACATACTTTTGACTCAGTAATTCTATTTCTAGTCATTTATCTTACAGATATATTTGCACACATGCATAAAATTATTTCCCAAAGTTGTTTATAAAAGTACTGTCTGTAACAGTAAAAGATTGGAAACAAGCCTATATGTCCATCAATGGAAGACTGATTACGTAAGTAACCATACATCTATGTATGTACACAGCTGTTTTTTTAAAAAGCTCTTTATCCAGGCTGACTACTTTTAATAGAAAAAAAAAAAAAAAAAGCTCTTTATACACGAATACAAAATGGTATCTACGATATACTGCTAAGAAAAAAAAAAAGTTTAAGCAACCTGCCCTCTAGCTTCTGATGTGTTCAAATGATAGGAGAGACCAGAACATCAGAAAGTGGTAAAAGTGTTAAAGAAAGTCTTTTCCCTGGTTCCCTCACTGCAAGTAGCTTGCATTTCTCTATGAAAGATCACAGGTCCTATTAAGGAGCTCTCTCCCTCTGCTGCAGCTCTTGTTAACAGTTCCCTTCCCTTGTACTATCAGTTTTCTAAGGTTGCTAAGCCCTGGGTACTTCCCTATCCCTTGTTGTTCCTTTAACTCTCACATTTGTAGATTCTGTGTAAGTGTAGTGAGAGAGGGAGAGGAGAAGAATGAAGGAGAGAGAGAGAAGAAAAAGAGAAACAAACTGCAATGAAATACCAGAAATTTGTAACAATGGTTGTAATTTATAACCAAGTAAGAAAACTTACTCGCCACCATGGCTGGCAGACATGGTAGAAAGACTTTTCATTAAATATCCTACTGTATCTTGTGTCTTTGAATTTCTGACCGTGTCAATGCATTACTTGGGGGAAAAATATAAACTTAAACATCAAATGAGTTAAAAAAAATTGCTTATGAGATATTGTAGTTGCTCCATCTTCTCTTTGATGTATTTGCTATTCCTTTCCATTTCCAGCAAAGCAAATATCAAGAGAAAGAAAAGAGAATAGGCAATTTGTTAGTGCTTGCATTTTTGATAGTGCTGGCTATCATTTTGCTTTTTGGCTATATACTTCTCTTTCAATTCTAGTGGTACTAACTCATAAAAT
This sequence comes from Macaca fascicularis, assembly GCF_037993035.2. Taxonomy (NCBI): domain Eukaryota; kingdom Metazoa; phylum Chordata; class Mammalia; order Primates; family Cercopithecidae; genus Macaca; species Macaca fascicularis. Next base: position 101,108,688 of record NC_088383.1, on the reverse strand, counting down.
GTTTGTTACTTACACATCATTTGTGTAATTTATTAACAGTATCTCAAATTAGTTCAAATTCACATTATCTCTATTAGTTCTTATGGTACTTGAAACTACTTATCCATATGTGGCCTGGTAGCTGACTCACTGAGTGACAGTAATAAGAAATTTGCCAGTGTAAAATTCTGGCTCCTTGCTTTATTTGCTGGAAGCCCATGGGCTTCCATTACATAAATTTGCTGAGTGTATTCCTTATCTATAAACTGAGGACACTATCTATTATGCAGAGCTTTTGAGAAGTTTAAATAATATAGGCAAAGTGATCAACATAGTGCCTAGAATGAAACAGAGAATGGAAAAATAGGCAATAGGGGCCTATTAGCAAATGATAGCTATTGATATTACCACTGATATTAAAATATTGTAAAATAAAATAGTTACAACTATTAATTTTATATCCTAGATTCTCTAGGAAGGTTTCTCCCAGGAATTGGTCCTATTCATCCCCAGTGAACATCTTTCCCTTCTAAGCATTTACACTCCACTCAACACTTGAAAACCACTTTTTGAGGATGGTTACTGGTAAAAATTCTATATAAGAAGTTTCAGTTAATGTTTAGTTATAAGAGCAACAATAAAATACGAGTAGCTGGGCATGGTGGCTCATGCCTGTAATCCCAGAACTTTGGGAGGCCGAGGCAGGTGGATCACTGGAGTTCAGGAGTTTGAGACCAGCCTGGCCAGCATGGTGAAACCTCATCTCTACTAAAAATACAAAAAATTAGCCAGATGTGGTGGTGCACACCTGTAATCCCAGCTACTTGGGAAGCTGAGGCAGGAGAACTGCTTGAACCTGGGAGGTGGAGGTTGCAGTGAGCCAAGATCGTGCAGCTGCAATCCAGCCTGTGCCACACAGCAAGACTCCATCTCAAATAAATAAATACATAAATAATAAAATAAAGATGACAAAAATTTAACTTGAAAACTAAGAATTTACTCTTAATGAGATATAAGAGAGCTGAAATGGCTACACGAATATCAGTCAAGGGATTTTTAATGACAAAATTGCTATTAGAAACCAAAAAGGATATTTTATAATGGTAAAGGGACAATCCATCAGAAAGACATAACAATTATAAATATATGCACTTAACAGAGCTCCAAAATAAATTAAGCAAAGATGTATGGAACCAGAGGAACAGGCAATTTACAATAATTGGAGACTTCTATGCCCCACTCTCTCTCTCTCTCTCTCTTTTTTTTTAAAGACATAAGGCTTTACTCTGTTGCCCAGGCTGCAGTGCAGTGGTGCAATAAGAGCTCATTGCAGTCTCGAACTCTTGGGCTCAGGCAATCCTCCTGATACAGCCTCCTGAGCTAGCGGAGACCACAAGCATGTGCCACCATGCCTGGCTAAAGTGTTTTTTTTTTTTTTTTTTTTGTAGAGACAGGGTCTCACTACGTTGCTCAGGCTGGTCTTGAACTCCTAGCACAAATGATCCTCCCACCTCGACCTTCCTAAGTTCTGCGATTATAGGCACAAGACACCACTCACCACTCTACTTTAAATAATAAACAGGTAAAAGATAATAAGGAAATAGAATACTTGAAAATAACAGAATCAACTAGACATTTATAGAATACTCCAACAGCAACAGAATACATGTTTTTCTCAAGCACACATGGAACATTCTCCAGGATAAACCTATGTTAGGCCATTAAAAAAAGTTTTAATGTAGTTAAGAAATCAGACAAAGTATGCTCTGTGATCAAAATGAAATTAAAAAATCAATAACAAGGACATCTGGGAAATTTACAAATACGTGAAAATTAAACACCACATTCCTAAATAATCAGTGAGTCGAAGAAGAAATCACAAGAAAAATTAGAAAATATTTTGAGATAAATGAAAACGCAACAAAAATTATGATACACAGCTAAAGTAGCACTTAGAGGAAATTTTATAGTTGTAAATGACATTAGAAAAGAAGATGCCGGGCACGGCATGAGGTCAGGAGATCAAGACTATCCTGGCTAACACGGTGAAACCCTGTCTCTACTAAAAATACAAAAAATTAGCTCAGTGTGGTGGTGGGCACACCTGTAGTCCCAGCCACTCGGGGGACTGAGGCAGGAGAACAGCATGAACCCAGGAGGCAGAGCTTGCAGTGAGAGGAAGGGAGGGAGGGAGAGAGGAAGGAAGGAAGGAAGGAAGATTAAAAGAATGAGAAGACAAGCAAGGAGAAAAGATCTGCCCAAGATATCTGACAAAGAACTTTTATCCAAAATATCCAAAGAACTCTTAAAGGTCAACAATTAGAAAACTATCATGCTGATTTTTAAAATGAGCAAAAGACTTGTACCCCTCATCAAAGAAGATACACAGATGGCATATATGCAAAGATGTTTCACATCATCTATCACTAGAAAATTGCAAATTAAAATGAGATACCACTATACATCTATCAGAATGACCCAAATCAAAACATTGGCAAGGATGTGGAGCAACAGGAACTCTCATCCATTGCTGGTGAAAATGCAAAATGGTACTTGGTACAGCCACTTCGGAAGACAGTTTCAAGGCTTCTTGCAAAACTAAACATACTTGTATCATACAATCCAGCAATCATGCTCCTTGGTATTTACCCCAATGAGTTGAAAATTTATGTCCACACAAAATCCTGTACATGGATGTGTACAGCTTTATTCATAATAGCCAAAACTTGGAAGCAACCAAGATGTCTTTCAGTACATGAATGGATAAACTGTGGGACATCCAGACAATGGAAGAGTATTCAGTACTAAAATGAAATGATCTATCAAGCTACAAAAAGATACAGAGGAAATTAAATGCATGTTACTAAATAAAAGACAATCTGAAAAGGCTACATACTGTATGAGTCGAACTATATGACCTTGTGGAAAAGGAAAAGCTATGGAGAAAGAAAAAGATGTATGGTGGCCAGGAGCTTGGGGAGGGATGAAAAGATGGAGCACAGAGGATTTTTAGGTCAGCAAAACTATTCTGCATAATACTATAATGGTGGATACATGTCATTATACAGTTGTCAAAACCTGGAATGAACCCTTTATACATTATATATTATACAGTTGTCAAAACCAAGAGTGAACCCTAATGTAAACTATGGACACTTTGCGTGGTAATGATGTGTCAACTTAAGTTCATTGACTGTAAAAAATGTAACACTCTGGTACAAGATGTTGATAGTGGGGAAAGTAGTGAGCACTCTGTGTGTGCTCAGGGGTGGAGGCTGGTATATGGTTTACTGCGAACCCACAAATGCTCTAAAATCTATTTAAAAATAACAAAAACAGAAAGAGGAGCTGGGTGCAGTGGTATGCACCTGTAGTCCCAGCTAACCAGGATACTGAAGCAGGAAGATACTTGAGCCCATGAGTTCAAGGCTGCAGTGTAGCCTTGATTGTACCTGTTAACAGCTACTGCACTCTAGCCTGAGCAACATGGCAAGACTCTGAAAAAGAATAAAGAAGGTGGCTGGGGATGAGTGGCTCACGCCTGTAATCCCAGCACTTTGGGAGGCTGAGGTGGGCAGATCACGAGGTCAAGAGATCGAGACCATTCTGGCCAACATGGTGAAACCCTGTCTCCACTAAAAATACAAAAATTTGCTCAGTGTGTGGTGCATGCCTGTAGTCCCAGCTACTCAGGAGGCTGAGGCAGAAGAATCGCTTGAACCCAGGAGGTGGAAGTTGCAGTAAGCTGAGATCACGCCACTGCACTCCAGCCTGGCGACAGGGCGAGACTCCGTCTCAAAAACAAAACAAAACAAAAGGCTAGCTGTGATGGTGCACGCCTCTAATCCTAGCACTTTGGGAGGCCAAGGTGGGCTGATTACTTGAGCTCAGGAGTATGAGACCAGCCTGGACAACATGGCAAAACCTTGTCTCTGTTTAAAAAAAATACAAAAACTAGCTGGGTGATGAGCACCTGCAGTCCCAGCTACTTGGGAGGATGAGGTGGGAGGATCACTTGAGCCTAGGAGGTCAAGGTTGCAGCAAGCTGAGATTGTGCCACTGCATCCCAGCATGTTTGACAGAGTGAGGCCCTGTCTCAAAAAAAAAAAAAAAAAAAAAAAGGACAAAAAGAAAGCAAAAAGATCCCAGGTCAACTAACCTTCTACCTTAAGAAACTAGAAGGAGAAATGCAAACTAAATTCAAACCAAGCAGAAGGAAGAAAGGACATAAATATTAGGGTGGATACAAATGAAACGGAGAATGCAAGAATAGAAAGAAAAAACTTGGACAAATCTTTTTTTGAGACGGAGTTTCGCTCTTGTTGCCCAGGCTGGAATGCAGTGGCATGATCTTGGCTGACTGCAACCTCTGACTCCTGGGTTCAAGTGATTCTCCTGCCTCAGCCTCCCGAGTAGCTGGGATTATAGGTGCCCACCACCATGCCCAGCTAATTTTGTATTTTTAGTAGAGATGGGGTTTTTCCACGTTGGTCAGGCTGGTCTTGAACTCCCGACTTCAGGTGATCCGCCCACCTCGGCCTCCCAAAGTGCTGGGATTACAGGCATGAGCTACCACACCCGGCCAATCCTGATAAATCTTTAGCTAGACTGACCAGAAAAAAAAGAGAAGATTCAAATGACTAAAATCATGAATTAAGGAAGGGGCATTACTACCAATCTTATAAAAATGAAAAGGATGATTAAAAAATACTATAAATAACTATATGCCAACAAATTAGATAATATACATGAAAGGGACAAATTTGTAAGACACAAACTATCAAAACTAATTCAAGAAGAAATAGAAAATCTGAATAGACCTGTAAGTAATGAGATTGAACTAGTAATAAAAAAATTTCCCATGAATAAAAGCCCAGGACCAAATGGCTTCACTGCTCCCAAACATTTAAAACACCAATCCTTCACAAACTCTTCTAAAAAATATAAAGGAGGGATCACTTCCCAACTTATCCTATGAGCCAGTATGATTCCAGCACCAAAACCAAAGATACCACAAAAGAACTACAGACCAATACCCATTACGAGTACAGACACAAAAGTTCCCAACAAAGTATTAGCAAACATGACCAAGTAGAACTTATTCCAGGAATCCCAGGCCGGTCTAATATGAAAATCGACCAAATGTAATATGCCATATTAATAGAATACAGAACAATACCCACATGATTATCAACAGAGAAATAGCATTTGACAAAACCCAACACTTTTTCATGACAAAAGCCCTTAACAAATCACAAATAGACGGGACATCCTCAACCTGATAAAGGACATCTCTGAAGAACCCAGTTAACATACACTCATGTGTTACTCAATGATGGGTATCCACACACAGGGATAAATGTGTCCTTAGGCCATTTTGTAGTTTTGTGAACATCATAGAGTCAGTATGGTATAGCCTATTTACACACCTAGGCTATATGGTATAGCCTACTGCTCCTAGCCTACAAACCTGTACAGCATGTTACTGTATTGAATACTGTAGGCAAATATAATACAATGGTATTTGTGTTCCTAAACATAGGAAAGGTACAGTAAAAATATGGTATAAAAGATAAAAGATGGTATACCTGTATAGAACACTTAACCATGAATGGAGCTTGCAAGGCTGGAAGTTTGGAAGTTGCCCTGGGTGATTCAGTGAATGGGTGATGAGTGAATGTGAAGGCCTAAGACATTACTATACACTATTATAGACTTTATAAACACTGTATACTTATTACACTGAATTTATAATTTTTAGTAATAAATTAACCTTAGCTTACTGTAACTTTTAAACTCTATACATTTCTAACTTTTTTTAACTTTGACTTTTTTGTTTTAACACTTAGCTTAAAACACATTGTACAGCTGTGCAAAAAATTTTTTATCTTTATTCTATAAGCTTTTTTCTATTTTTAAAATTTATTATTTTTACTTTTTAAACTTTCTTGTTAAAAACTAAGACACAAGTACACACATTAGCCTAGGCCTACACAGGATCAGGATCACCAATTAATATCACTGTATAATAACAAGGTTATTACCAGGTCTCAAAGTTTATGGACAGACTTTATTCATAAAACAAACTTTTCTCAGTTGGTATTCCTTGTATGTTTTAAAGCAATGCTTTTTAAATTTAATGTGCATAGAAATCACTCAATGATCTCATTAAAATGCACATTTCAGCTGGGTGTGGTGGTTCTTGCCTACATTATCAGTACTTTGGAAGGCCAAGGGGGTTTGGGAATCCCTTGAGGCCAGGAAGTTTGAGACTGGGCAACATAGTGATCCCCCGTCTCTAAAAAGAAAAAGAAAAATTAGCTGGGTGTGGTGGCACATGCCTATAATCCCATCTACTTGGAAGGCTGAGGCAAGAAGACTGCTTGAGCCCAGGAGTTTGAGGCTGCAGTGAGCTATGATCGTGCTGCTGTACTCCAGCGTTGGCAACAAAGCGAAACACCGTCTTTAAAAAATAAAAATTTAAAAAAAAAAAAAAAAGCAGACTTCTATTCAGTAAAAGGGGGGTGGAGAAAAGGGGTGGTGTTCTGCATTCCTAATAACTCCCAATGATGCTAATGTTGCTGGTCCTCAGATCATATTTTGAGTAGCAAGGTTTTAAGTAGGTGCATACATACAACTGACTTAACTCACTAGAAAAAAGAAAAAAGCAAACTAACATGGGTGGCAAACAGTGAGAAGGATAAAATTCTGATGAATCCTTTAGGTTTTTCACAGCTGAGCACAAGTAACTCCCTATTAACAATGAAGAACATACACTTATACTACCTCTTCATTCCTTCCATGACAAGTACCAGAAAAGATGCAGAATTGGCCAGCTAGCACCAGCCAGACTGGGGCTAAATCCATTTGAAAAGTTAAAAAAATAAACAACACAAAATCTGCTGCACAGAGATCATCCCATAGAATATTAACCATCATCACCTTTCCTTCTCTGTATCTTCTGTCTTTTATTCCTTCTTCTAGTCAGTGTTTATCAAGTGTCTTTGGAGACCAATGGCAGTCCCTGGCAATCTATTAACTGGTTTACAGACAGTTTGAGAAAAAAGTGGCAAAAGCTTTGATCACAAACATTTCACAAATTTTGAGAAGATTATGACTTTCATAGAAATCCTTTTAGGTTCTTTATTGCTGTTACATTCTAAGGATCACCCAAGCTCTACAAGGATATGTTAAGAAAACACTATCATAAGGAAAATGGAAAGGGCTAACATACTTCCACATCATGTGAGTTGTTTACATTGGTTAAACATATATTTTGTTGTTACTATCATACTGTGTTAAATCCCAAATTTAGGGAAATTAATCAATGGTTCAAAAGAGTAAACGTGAAAAATACATTTAACTCAGAATGCCGTAAATGATAACAGTATGATTTTATAGTGAAGACTGATCTTAGAATGAGCTGTGATCAGTAAACTAGGAGTGATAACTCTGTACTAGGAGACATCCTTGTTTCCACTGTACCGTGATATATTATTAAATAGGGACAAGAAGCCACTGAAGTGTTCAGATCATTTTCAACAACTCCAGTAAACCAACCAAAGCCTCCACTATGAATTCTGTCATTAAAATATCAAAATAATAGTCAAAGGTACTTCTTTTAACAAAACAGATTCAACTACTGTCAGCTGCAAAATTAATGACAAATGTGCTCAGACAGAAATAAAACAATCTACTGGCAAAATTCTATCATCAGATGACACTATTGGACATTATGTGCTATGTGTGTTATACAGAGAGGAAGAACAATTATTATTACAGATGTATGCTCTTAAGTATTTTGTTTTATGGCTGCATGAAGCCACTAGTTTACAGAGTACGAATCAACTCTTAGCATATACGAATGTAATATGTTAATGAAGAAATACAAGCAACTTTTAAAAAGTTTTTAGAAGAAGATATTTTCTTTTAACCAACAATTATTTTTGAACCTTGACTTGAAAAGTTGTGCTGGAATCAGCACGGCTAGAGCACTAGCTTTGTGTGTGGCAATGAAGAGCCCACGATCTGAAAGCCAATTCACACATGGCTTCATTTACAGACAATAGCTGGCTTGAGTCATTGTTAATAACTGCATGGAAAATTGTGAATATAATTAAAATTGCAGCCCTTGAACAGGTATCTTCAGCATGTTAAGAATACAGCAGCAGGCTGGGCACATGGTGGCTCACACCTGTAATCCTAGCACTTTGGGAGGCCAAGGTGGGTGGATTGCTTGAGCCCAGGTGTTTGAGACAAGCCTGGACAACATAGCAAGACCCTGCATCTATTTGAAAAAAAAAAAAAAAGCGGAGCTAATACTGTTTTTCTGTTTTGTCAAGAGGAAATATGCTAACAATACCTACTCAAATGAAGGATATACTTTTTTTTTTTTTTTTTTTTGAGACAAAGTCTTGCTCTGTCACCCAGGCTGGAGTGCAATGGTGCAAGCTTGGCTCACAGCAACGTCTGCCTCCCAGGTTCACGTGATTCCCCTGCCTCAGCATCCCAAGTAGCTGGGATTACAGGCGCCTGCCACCACGCCTGGCTAATTTTTGTATTTTTAGTAGAGACAAGGTTTCAACTTGTCTCTACTGGTCTCTTGGCTTGTTGGCCAAGCTGGTCTCGAACTCCTGATCTCAGGTGATCTGCATGCCTCGGCCTCCCAAAGTGTTGGGATTATAGGCGTGAGCCACCATGCCCAGCAGATATTCATTTTTTTGTAACACTGATGTCATTAAAACATATCTATGATTTTAAGTAGCTAACTCAAGTACCATACCTCTATGACAGTATAGTGATCAGCTTGAACATAGCATTTGAGAGTAAAATTATGATTCTCTCTTTTTTTAAAGATTGGTTTCACTCTGTTGCCCAGGCTAGAAGGTAGTGGCGCAATCATAGCTCAATGCAGCCTCAAACTCCTGGGCTCAAGAGATACTCCCATCTCAGCCTCCCAAGTAGCCAGGACTTACAACAGGTGTGCTCCATCACACTTGGCTAAATTTTTTTTTTTTGTAGAGACAAGGTTTTGTTATGTTGCCCAGGCTGGTCCCGAGCTCGTAACCTCAAGCAATCCACCCATCTCAGCCTCAAAAGTGCTGGGATTACAGATGCGAGCTACCATTACTGGCTACAATTCTTTTTTGTTGTTGAGACAGGGTCTCACTCTGTCTCCCAAGCTGGAGTACAGTGGCGCAGTCACAGCTCACTGTGGCCTCCACTTCACAGGCTCAGGCAATCCTCCCACCTCAGCCTTCTGAGTAGCTGGGACTACAGGTGTTTGCCACCATGCCCAGCTAATTTTTTTTTGTTATTTTTGGTAGGGATGGAGTTTCACCCTGTTGCCCAGGCTGGTCTCAAGCAAATCTACTCGCCCCAGCTTCCCAAAGTGTTGGGACTACAGGTGTGAGCCACTGTGCCTGGCCGCAATTCCATTTTTTAGACGGAGTCTCGCTCTGTCTCCCAGGCCGGAGGGCAGTGGTGCGATCTTGGCTCACTGCAAGCTCCGCCTCCCCGGTTTATGCCATTCTCCTGCCTCAGCCAACCGAGTAGCTGGGACTACAGGCGCCCACCACCACACCTGGCTAATTTTTTTGTATTTTTAGTAGAGATGGGGTTTCACCGTGTTAGCCAGGATGGTCTCGATCTCCTGACCTAGTGATCTGCCCGCCTCGACGTCCCAAAGTGCTGGGATTACAGGCGTGAGCCACTGCGCCCCGCTCGGCCACAATTCTTAGTAACAAAATATGCAGACTAAATAATGATACAAACAGCTTAACCAAAGAGTTTTACTCTTTTCCTTTTTCTGTGAGATGGAGTATGGGCTCTGTTGCCTAGGCTTGTATGCAATGGCACGATCTCGGCTCACTGCAACCTTTGCCTCCTGGGTTCAAGCAACTCTTCTGCCTCAGCCTCCCAAGTAGCTGGGACTACAGGTAGACGTCACCATGTCTAGCTAATTTTTGTATTTTTCGTAGAGACGGGATTTCACCATAGTGGCCAGGCTGGTCTTGAACTCCTGACCTTGTGATCTGGCCACCTCCGCCTCTCAAAGTGCTGGGATTATAGGCATGAGCTACCAGGCCCGGCCGAGATTTACTCTTTTCTAACAAGTAGGTAGACTTAAAACCATATTCAATTACTGCACTAAATCTGAAAACATATTTCCTAGAACTGAATTCAACCAAAAGGACACATCTACACATTGCCATCTCCCAAATTAAAATATTCAACTTTCCTGTTGAGTGCCATACACTTGTCAACTTGATGTAGTTTTCAGTGAGAACTACTGTAATAATTTTTGTGTCCATTTGAATATCTAAAACATCTAACAGAAATACCATATACTTGCTGCTTTTCCCAAATCTATAATTCAAAGGTGGGGCTAATTTAATAAAACTAAGAGCAAGAAAAGAAATGAGTTAAATATGAAACCTTAACTTGGACTTTAGTAAGTCTTTCACCATTAATGTGGTGGTACAATAATGTGAACAATCATTGCTTTTCCTGATACTGATTTAAAAATACTGCTTTGGGCCGGGCGTAGTGGCTCAAGCCTGTAATCCCAGCACTTTGGGAGGCCGAGATGGGTAGATCACGAGGTCAGGAGATCGAGACCATCCTGGCTAACACATTGAAACCCTGTCTCTACTAAAAAAAATACAAAAAACTAGCCGGGCGACGTGGCGGGCGCCTGTAGTCCCAGCTACTTGGGAGGCTGAGGCAGGAGAATGGCGTAAGCCCAGGAGGCGGACCTTGCAGTGAGCTGAGATCTGGCCACTGCACTCCAGCCTGGATGACAGAGCCAGACTCCGTCTCAAAAAAAAAAAAAAAAAAAAAAAAAAAAAAAATACTGCTTTGATCTTACAATAAAAACATTTTGAATTATTCTTTTGTGTTTATCTAAAATCAGTGGTACGCACTGAAGACCCATCACATGGTCCACAAATCCCAAATGTTTGAAAACACTACTTTCTCTACTACACTACTTCCCTTTCATAGGAAGCTATCATTTCTTCCTGTGCATGTTAGAGAAAAACAGAGAACCAAAGAAATTTTGTTTGCCCTTATTATTAATCTTCTCACATTAGAAAAGCACTTCATTATCTGCATTTATGTTGCCTCATTTTCAAAAACATCGGTCTGATTTCAGTATGAATAGCACTTATAAAAAACAATATACATAATAATTATTTCCAATTTTTCCAGAATTCCTCTGCCCCCAAAGTCCTTCTTTCCTTATGACCTTCCCAGAACCCAAGCTGCCTTCCTATACTTCTTGGTTACAGTCAAGGGTTATAAAAAAAAAGTTTAACAGCTGGCATGGTATAAACACCAAACCAAGAGATTGACACCAATTTATAACTGTATGGCTGTAATGGAACAGGCTCACTAAACATCAGCCTTAGACTGCTTCTTGTAAGCAGTCTGCTATACTTTTTTTCCATGCTAGGCCTGTTCCCAAAGATCTTTGGTTATTTCTTACCTGCCACTTCACAGAAAAGGGACAGCAGTGTTCATGAAAGAAACCACACAAATTGGATTCCAAAGATGAGTTTAATGTCACATCTTATTAAATCTTTAATTTATCTACTTTTATTCTTTAACAGGAAGAATTAAGAAGTATTAGAAAAAACATACTACTGCTTTCTTTGTCTTACACCAACTGTCTCCAGATAATTAAGCTAAGTCAGCTTTTTTTTTTTAAAGTCAGCTTTTTTATTATAGCTTTGTTATTCAATTATATCCACACAGGTATGCAAGTTCTTTCTCCTTTCTATCAAATAGACAGCTAATACACAGGCAAATGGATAAATTTGGGGATATATTAAGGATACTGTAAACTGTTAGCAAAACAAATGTCTCTGACATTCAGAGAGGAAACAAGAGAAAGGGAGTGTAGAAATTCATGCCCCAAAAAACAAAAACAGAGGTGGTTCATGTTAAAATAACCTTATAAAGTTATATATAATATCAAATATATCTGTGTTGTTTTTAAAGATATTCTTACCCAACTTTGGAAAAACTATTAGGTATTCAGCATTGCACTGAGGACATGCCACTCTGGCTGTACTGTTTCCTCTTTGCTTTTCATCCACCCAGCGTTGTAGACAGGCCTGGTGAACCCATTTTGTAGATCCTCTGCACCTGCATGGTCTCACCCATTCAGCTGTTCTATCATCTTCATCAGTAGCAAAACAAACCCAGCAGCTTCTGTAAATTAAAAGAGAAAATGATGACATTTATATCTTTATGACTTCAGCCTCCTCTATACTGCAGCTCTTACTTAATGGGATGAGTCTACTACATTACAGAATCTTTGTCCTATATTAAAAGACTAAGGAGACAAAACCACCAATACATTCCTACTAGAGCAGTTTCTACTTTTTCTGTTTTTCCTTGTCTTCCTCTACAGAATCTTATGTTTTCTGAACTTTGTTTTTATGTAATCTCCTCTATCTTTTCAGTAATTCTTCACCTTCTCTAATGAACTTGAGTGCAAGGAGACAAACCTCAAGCTGCTTTTGTTTTATAAGACCTAATAATTCTTTGAGGAATAGTAAGCACAGTAATATATTAAATTCAGTGTTCTCCCCAGTTCAACATCACCAATACCTTGAACTTGGAAAAACAAAGTATTACACGAGTGATTTGACATATAGTCTCATTCCATTTTTCAGCTGAGGAAAAAAACCTCATTTCTCTTTCTGGTAAAGTATAAATATAACAGAGAAAACGGTATTATTATGTAATATTGTTTTCTCAAAAAAGCACAAAGGAGATAAATATATCAAGATAATTTTCTTTTTTTTAGGATAGCAATATGATAAATTTGGGTGTGTATGTTTGAAATCTGAAATCTAGAAGTATCAAGTCTGGGGTGCTTATATTAATAAAAATAAAATTCTATTGAGATCAGTAATTTTAAAACATTTTCCCACTTTGCTTTTAAGGGTACTTCATGAAGTGTAATTTTTTCTTGTGGAATTAGGTTGCAATTCCTCAGTTTTTCTCCCAATTAACACAAGTTTTGATGTCGATTTCCATCAGGGCAAATACAGTTCAATTCAATGAGACCCTTCTCTCCTCCCCTCCATTAGAATTTATACAAGTGGAAACAACTGCTAATTAAAGCATGTTACCTACTCTGCACTTTTCACTTAATTGGGTAAGTGGCTTCTGTCAGAACAACCAGCTTAACTATTCTCAGTGGGAAAGACTATATAGTTAGGTATTATAGATGGGTGAGGTTCTCCACTCTTTGTGGAACAACACGAATTTCAATTCTGTGCTCCGATTAAAATTTTTCAATTAGAACAGGAAAAAAGTTGAACTGAATCCATGGCAATAATATCCAAAACTGTTGTTATATTCAGCTTTCAAATTCAGTCAGGTTTCATAGGATCTAAGGAAAATTAGAACGTAGGTAGCATTTGTTTAGCATTCTGACCCTTTTGACCCACTTTAGCTAAGCTGTCTGGGCCTTCACAGTGTCTTATGGTTGTCCAAAAATACTTTGTTCTTTTAAAAAAATTTTTTATCATCGTCAAATATACATAGCATAAAATCTACCACTGTAGCCATTTTTTAGGTGTATAATTCAGTGGCAGTAAGTATATTAATACTGTCGTGCAACCACCAAGACTACCCATATTAGGACTGGGTTCTAACCTATGTGATTTTTGCATTAAAATTTCAATTGGTTTAAGTATACTGGCACACAGACTGGTTGAGATGTAGTTAGTATATATTTTTCCCTACAACTGAGGTAATTCTGTGAACATATTTGTATACATCTAGGAAATGGAATGTATTATGCAACAAAATATTGGCAGAATATTTAGAGACTTTTTTGTCATACTTTATTTTAACACATATGTAGCTAAGTATGGCTACATCAGCATAATTAATCAGTATTAAGGTGAATCAAATTTTAAATTAATCCAATTTTAGTCATCAGAAAAATAAAATACAATGTTAGGACTGGGTTGAAACAACTGAAATAGTCTACATTCATGTGTTTTTGACTTACAAAAATGATGTCAAATTTCTTATTTCGATCTAATGAGAATACTTATGTAGCTATTATATTCCTCATAAATTCTAGATAAGGTTTACTTTTCCCCAACATTTTATTATGAAAAATTTCAAACTTTCCAAAAAAAGTTGAACACTGTTCAGTGAGTACCCATATACTCAACATTTAGATTCTATAATTCTTATCATTTTGCTATATTTGCTTTCTCACACATCCATTCATCATTCTTATTTTTTGCTCCATTTCAAAGTTGGAGGTATCAGTATATTTCAGTCCTAAATACTTGTATGGATTTACTTTTTAGAACTGACATTTAAAGCATGCACTTTCAGATTTTTTTCTAATTAATTTCACAACTATGGTAAATAAGATAGCTGAATGATGATTTAGAGTGGGAACTTATCAAGAGTTAGGCTTTCAGTTGAAATAGCAATATTAGAGGCATGTGAACCAGAGCAACTCCATCTTGACTGAATAGGAGCTGGGTAAAATGAGGTTGAAACCTACTGGGCTGCATTCCCAGATGGTAAAGGCATTCTAAGTCACAAGATGAGATATGAGGTCAGCACAAAATACAGGTCACAAAGATATTGCTGATAAAACAGGTTGCAGTAAAGCCAGCTAAAACCTATCATAACCAAGATGCTCATGAGTGACCCCTGGTCGTCCTCACTACTACACTCCCACCAGCACCATGACAGTTTACAAATGCCACGGCAACATCAGGAAGTTACCCTACATGATTTAGAAAGGGGAAGCACAGGCTGGGCACAGTGGCTCACACCTGTAATCCCAGCACTTTGGGAGGCTGAGGCGGGCGGATCATGAGGTCAGGAGATTGAGACCATCCTGGCTAACACAGTGAAACCCCGTCTCTACTAAAAATACAAAAAAATTAGCCGAGTGTGGTGGTGGGCACCTGTAGTCCCAGCTACTCGGGAGGCTGAGGCAGAAGAATGGCATGAACCTGGGAGGTGGAGCTTGCAGTGAGCTGAGATTGGGCCACTGCATGACAGCCTGGGCAACAGGGAGACTCCGTCTCAAAAAAAAAAAAAAAGAAAAGAAAGGGGAAGCATAAATATTCCACTCTTTGTTTAACATATCATCAAGAAATAACCATAAAAATGGACAACCGGCAGCCCAAAGTCTTGCTCTGTCACCCAGGCTGGAGTGCAGTGGTGCCATCTCAGCTCACCCGCCTCGGCCTCCCAAAGTGCTGAGATTACAGTCATGAGCCACTGTGCCTGCTCACTCCCCTTTTTTTAAACCTCTGATAGACTGACCAGGAACATCACCTGGGAAGGTCTTATAATTATGCTTTCCCTTTTTGCTTCTCCATATCCTACCCCTCCCACTCCATGTAATTAATCTATTTCAACTATTTATTCCCCAATTCTCCATCCCCTTCCTTTTCAGATGGAGAACAGCTATTTGAAAATGATGCATTTACAATTTCTCAAGATCTTGGAATGGAGGGAACAGCAGAAATCTGATGTTTAATGTACATACAACACAAGTCCTTCTACCTTCTAGGAGTAAATAGTATCCCATGCTTTCTACAGAAAATCACTCTTCCCTCCAATATTAGCCATGCATGTGGTTTAGGCAGTTAATACCATAACCAACCCCAGAAACACTTAGATTGGCCACTGTAGCCCATCTTCCAGACTACATCATTGGGAGACTGGGTCCATAAAGCTGGTCTTAGTGAACTTCAGAACTTTTGCTGGGAAAAGTGGTATACAGACTTTCTCTCTTCTTCCGGGCTTAGAGGCAGACAATGTGAGGCTATTGCTGCCAGAAGAGCCACCAACTAAGCGGAGCCTTAACAATCCATAGGAAGTGAAGGTGGAAACTGACGGCACTGAGACATGGATCCAGCTGTGCTGTGCCTAAAGCTAAATATATTCTTGTACTGTTAACTCACATAAACCAGTAGATTTTTGGGTTTTTGTCTTAACCAATTTGCACCGCATCATGGTGCAACCAAAATGATCTTGATACTGTGTTGGGTACTAAGAGATGGCCTCAGTACAATCATAGAATGTAAACTCTAAAGAGTTTTTATTATTTTTGAGACAGGGTCTCACTCTGTTGCTCAGGTGAGAGAGCAGTGGCACAATCATGGGTCACTGCAGCCTGGACCTCCTGGGCTCCAGTGATCCTCCCACCCCAGCCTCCTGAGTAGATGGGACTAGTTTTTGGTTTTGTCTTTTGAAATGGAAAATAGCCAATTAATTATTAGCCAAAACCAAAACACTCAAAGTCCATACCCAAGGAAAAAGGAAGTTGTAATTTCTGACCAAACTAAGAGTTTCTCCTTACATCTATTTTTCCTTTTGTTTTCTCCAACCCTAAGACTCTCTCAGAACTCAGTCCTCAGTGTGATGCATAAACATCACCTGCGGAAGCATTAGAAATGCACATCTTTAGGCCTTGCTCCAGACCTACAGAATCAGAAACTCTGGGGGTACCCAGCACTTTGTTTCAATAAGTCCATCAGGTGATCATGATCCCAAAAGTTTGAAAAACTTCTGCTCTGGCCATTCTTCCTTCCTTTTTTCTGATTTCTCCTTTGTAAATTTTTTTTTTTTTTTTGGAGACGGAGTCTCGCTCTGTTGCCCAGGCTGGAGAGCAGTGGTGCGATCTCAGCTCACTGCAACCTCTGCCTCCCATGTTTAAGCAATTCTTCTGCCTCAGTCTCCTGAATAGCTGGGACAACAGGCACATACCACCACGTCTGGCTAATTTTTTTGTATTTTCAGTAGAGATGGGGTTTCACTGTGTTAGCCAGGATGGTCTCGATCTCCTGACCTTGTGATCCGTCCACCTTGGCCTCCCAAAGTGTTGGGATTACTGGCATGAGCCACCGCGCCTGGCCCCGTAATTATTCTTAACTCACCCTAACATAGAAATCAAATTCCATTTTATGCTCACTGTAAACATTTTCAAATTATTTGGTTGTTAATTTTAAACAGTAAGTAAAATGCTTAAGGTATTTTTTCCTAAGGAAACAAGGTTAAATTAATTTGGGGAAAAAGATAATGCAAATTCAGGATATTCTAGCTGGTTAAAGAACCTGGACTTTGGAGCCAGATTGTCTGGGTTCAAACCACTGCTAACTACATAGGTTTAATGAAAGAATCTCTTTCAAAGAGTTGTTGCAAAGCAGGGGTTCTTAATCTGGGGTCTATGAAAAACTTAGGGGGTGGGGATAGGTAAATCTGGATGAAGGGAGAAAAACCATCCCATGTTTATTTTTGCTAAGCTCTAAAATGTAGCTTTTCTTCAATAATGGGTGCAAGCAAACCACAGTAATATTAGCAGCATAGCAATTAGAAATGAGTATAGCAACCAGAAATTTACATATTACTTTACAGCTGTACAGATCATGAAATAACATTTAGCTCATTGTAATTTGAAATTAGTTATCAGGCCAACTGATAAATCTTGTATTTTAATATGTTAACGTTCATATTACTATATTAGGCCTTTAGTATTTTGATAGCTATACTTCAATATAATTGGTTTCATTTCTAATCCTATATATTTTGTTTTATTCTTTCAAAAACATTCTGAGAAGAAACCCATAGGCTTAACCAGACCACTAAAGGAGTTTTAGCATAAAAAATGTTTTATGTTAAGGTCCCCTATTGTAAAAGATTTAACGTGTGATTAAGAAACTGCTTAAAAATTGCCTGGCATGTATATAACCTCCATATGACCACTAGCAATAACAACATTGACAATGACGACAGTGATGGTGTCAGCTTTCCATTCAAATTCCTAAAATTTATGGATGCAGTTTTCTTACCATTAGCACATAAAGCAATTCTGCTTGTCACCCTGGCATTCAGTGGAAAATGTTCTGGATTCCTAGTCATTCCCCAATTTTTCAACAGGCCACACCACTACTTAAGATTCATTTAAATCCTTTCAATTCATTTCTTTCACCCTTATTATCCTTCTGGTAGCTCTAGCCACCTACTTGCTGACGTACATATATGTACTCCTACACCATCCCATTCACCAAGTTGGGGCATATTCATTTACAAAGTAAAAGGAGATCTGGTAAGTATCATGATTGGTTCAGGGATCAAAGAACAAATCACTGTCATTATATGAAGACAACAAAAGAGAACTAAACTAGACAAATCTAAGGACTATTACTTATTTCTAAAAACAGATGTATAGTCTTACTGGTATTGGTAATATAATTCCATGTGACTTTAAAATTATGATGGTTTTTGCCAGTTATATAGTAAACTAATAAAGTGTAAACAGTAAAATTTATATAGAGTTTAAGGAATATACGTGACAAAATTGCCCTACATCTAACATTATTCAAGATCTCCTCCTAAATCCACTTGAGTACCTAATAAGTACATTCATTATTTGATGCCACAAGGAACTACATGTAAGGAACTTCCAGTCTAGTTAATGAACAAACATGCATACAAGGATCACAAAAAAAATCCTGCCATACCAAGCATTAAGTGCCAAGAAAAGTTGTTAGACACCTTAATACAGAAATGTGATGAGAGACCAAGAAACAGGATGAAACAGCTGAGGTTTCAAAAGGAAAGAACTACAGATGAGAATTCAAGTTAGAGTGGAAAGAAAAGGAGTTTGAAGTAAGAAAAACAGAGTAAGCAAGCTTAGAGATGGAAATGAACATATATTAATGGACCAATGTGGTTGGAGCAGAAAGATTTTAAGATGAAGCTAGGTATTATAAACCAGTTGAGAAAGGATGAATAACAAAGATAATCTCACTTCATAGGGTTCATTTGTGACTAATTTACAGCCTATCTGATCAAACAGGTTATTTTCAAAGTATGTAGAAAAAAGTGAGGGGGGCTTTATTTATCAAAAAGATAGTTTCTCACTGGCACTAAATTAAGCAAGATAGGTACAGTATCTTAAAAAACAGCTGGTAGTAAAGCCTTTCTTTGCAGGCTCAAATTGCAGGTGTTTATTTTGGATTCTTAGGAAGTTCTGGGAAATCAGACTCCTGCCTGAGAAATCACTGTGATGAAAATTGGAGTGTAGCAGAATAGAAGAGTTTGAGAATACAGAAAGCAAGCATGGAATAAGCCTTAAATTGCTGCTGTTGTAGTATATATGGTGCCATAATAGTGTATTTACATGACTGTTCTAAGGAAAGAGAACAAGCACTTCTTAATTCAGAACAAGTTTGGAGATTCATACTCTGGTTAATGTAAGGAGGACTCCATTCGACAATGAAAAAAAAAAACACAAAAAACTACATGTTAGGCTGGGCACCGTGGCTCACGCCTGTAATCCCAGCACTTCAGGAGGCCGAGGTGGGAGGATCACCTGAGGTCGGGAGTTCGACACCAGCCTGACCAACGTGGAGAAATCCTGTCTCTACTAAAAATACAAAATTAGCCGGGTGTGGTGGTGCATGCCTGTAATCCCAGCTACTCAGGAGGCTGAGGCAGGAAAATCGCTTGAACTCAGGAGGCGGAGGCTGCAGTGAGCTGAGATTGTGCCATTGCACTCCAGCCTGGGTAACAAGAGTGAAACTCCATCTCAAAAAACAAAAACAAAAACAAAAACAAAACAAACAAACAAACAAAAAACTACATGCTGCTTATTTTGTCTCAGGATTAAGTGTCACACCCAAGAATTCTGAAACAGAAAGCACGCTATCAAGGAGACTAATATGTCCATTCATCCTAGTGGAATGGAAGTTAAAGTACCTGGATCTATCAAAGACATATAACCACAATCATGACACATTACCAAAAACAAAGGTGAGAAGAAATATAGTCAGCCCTCCAACTGAGGGTTCTGCATCTGTTCATTCAACTAACCTCAGGTCAATTACATTTGCAAAAAAAGAGTCTGTACTGAACGTGTATGGACTTTTCCTTGTTATTATTTCATAAACAATACAGTATAACAACTATTTGCATAGCATTTACACTATATTAGGTATTTTTATTTTTATTTTGAGATGGACTCTTGCTCGTCACCCAGGCTGGAGTGCAATGGCGTGGTCTCAGCTCACTGCAATCTCTGCCTCTCGGGTTCAAGCGATCCTCCTGCCTCAGTCTCCCAAGTAGCTGGGATTGCAGGTATGTGCCACCATGCCCAGCTAATTTCTTTTGTATTTTTAGTAGAGACAGGATTTCACCATGTTGGCCAGGCTGGTCTCAAACTCCTGACCTCAGATGATCCGCCTGCCTCAGGCTCCCAAAGTGCTGGGATTACAGGCGTGAGCCACTGCACCCGGTCTGTATTAGGTATTACACATAATCTAGAGAGAACGTAAAGTGTACAGGAGGATGTATATGCAAATACTACACCATTTTATATCAGGGACTTGAGCATCCACAGTTTGGCATCCTTGGGGAGGTCCCAGAACCAATTCCCCACGAATACTGAGCAATCATTTATTGAGTATAATATATTCATGCCATGCCTTTTGTCTTTGATGTTCATAAACTCTGAAAGCACAATTAATCCCATCTTAAACAAGAACCAAAAGCCCAGCAAGGTTAAGTGATCTGGCCAAGGCCACACAGTAAGTAGAGAGGTATGGATGCAACCTGGGCCATGACTCCAAATCATCAGCTTTTTTCACTGCACCATGCTGCCCTATGTATAGTGTATTCAGAGAAAAACTTACATTTCCCATTTCTTAGAAAATTACAGCAGTACAAAAAAGTACGTGTTTCATTTTACTAAGGTACTTTAAAGCAGTCATAAGGCGCTTCCTCCAGAGACGGAAATCCCTTTCAGTTTACTCCAACAGGCCATATAAATATTGTCATCTTTGCGAACTATGGCACATAAAGAACTAGGAGGCAGGTCAGGTGTTGTGGCTCATGCCTGTAATCCCAGCACTTTGGGAGATTGAGCAGAGAGGACTGCTTGAGGCCAGGAGTTCAAGACCAGCCTGGCCAAAACAGTGAAACCCTGTCTCTACCAAAAATACAAAAAATTAGCTGAGCATGATGGCACATGCCTGTAATCCCAGCTACTTGGGAGGCTGAAGCATGAGAATTGCTTGAACCCGGGAGGTGGAGGCTGCAGTGAGCCAAGGTTGCACTACTCCACTCCAGGTTGGGCAACAGAGTGAAGGCTCTGCGTCAAAAAAAAAAAATAAATAAATAAATAAAATAAAATAAAATAAAATAAAATTAGAATTAGGAGGCACTGAAGATGAATTGCTACATGAGTTTAGAGACGACAAGAAAAATATTTCTGCAGACATGGTCAGAAGAGCCTTATGAACAAGGCAGAACCTAACTAGGTCTTGAAGAATGGGTAGAGCTTTGAAAGAAAAGATGCCAAACAAAACCCAAAAACAAAAACCATCTTATGTTTGGAAGAAAGTGTCCAAGCCCATTTGGCTTGGGCAAAAGACTTAGGTACTTACATACTTATTCATAAAGAGAAAAAGGCTTTAAAAAGGCAGTTGGTGCCAGCCATGTACTCCTTATCTTTTTTTTTTTTTTTTTTTTTTTTTTTTTTTTTTTTTTTTTTTTTTTTTTTTTTGAGACGGAGTCTCGCTCTGTCACCCAGGCTGGAGTGCAGTGGCCGGATTTCAGCTCACTGCAAGCTCCGCCTCCCGGGTTCACGCCATTCTCCTGCCTCAGCCTCCCGAGTAGCTGGGACTACAGGCGCCCGCCACCTCGCCCGGTTAGTTTTTTGTATTTTTTAGTAGAGACAGGGTTTCACCGGGTTAGCCAGGATGGTCTTGATCTCCTGACCTTGTGATCCGCCCGTCTCGGCCTCCCAAAGTGCTGGGATTACAGGCTTGAGCCACCGCGCCCGGCCTGTACTCCTTATCTTAAACATAATAGGGAGCATAATAAATGGTCTGTGAATAACGGTGAGTGTCCTGAAGTCCTGAAGGATGGGCTAAAGAATATGATCTCTTTTTTTTCTTTTTTGAGACAGGGTCTTGCTCCGTGGCCCAGGCTGGAGTGCAGTGGCATGGTGCAATCTCAGCTCACTGTAACCTCTACAACCTGGGCTCAGGTGATCCTCCCAGCCTCCTCAGTAGTTGAGATTACAGGTGTGGACCACCACACCCGGCTATTTTTGCTTGCTTGCTTTCCCTCCCTCCCTCCCTCCCTCTCTCTCCTCCCTCTTTCTTTCTTTCTTTTAAGTAGACACAGGGTTTCTCCATGTTGCCCCACGCTGGTCTCAAACTCTTGGGCTCAAGCAATCTGCTCCTCTTGGCCTCCCAAAGTGCTGGGATTACAGGCGTGAGCCACTGAGCCTGGCCAGATCTTTTTTTTTTTTTCTTTTTGAGACAAGGTCTTGCTTTGTTATACCCAGGCTGGAGTACAGTGGTGTGATCATGGCTCACTGCAGCCTCAATCTCCCAGGCTCAAATGATCCTCCCGCTTCAGCCTCCTGAGTAGCTGGGAATACAGGCATGCACCACTGCACTTGTTAATTTTTTTATTTTTTTGTAGAGATGGGGTCTTAGTATTTTGCTCAGGCGGGTCTCTGACTCCTGAGATCAGGTGATCCTCCTGCCTCAGCCTCCCAAAGTGCCCAGCCCTGAACTTAACCTCAATAAGCAGTAAGAAAATACAAGTTTTGAGCAAATGAGGCAATTTAAAAAAATGGTGCTTCTGAACGATTATTCTAAGCACTGATATGTCACAAAGAATGAAAAGAAAGACACCGTGATACAAAAGGGGTCTCCTATGTACTAAGGCCCTTGTGGGAAAATAGGATAGGGAGTACAGGCAGTTTTTGTTCTCAATGAACTTCCAGATGAATATGTGTGGTGGTGGTAAGGGTTTGTGTGTGTGTCTGTGTGTGAAGCTCTGAGACACGGGACAAATATATTAAAAAAATTACAGTATAATGTGATATAGTATAAAAAATGCATAAAGGTTCTATTGAAACAAAGGAAGGAGTTATTAACTCTGTGTGGGGGAGCTGTGCAAGGCGTCACTGTAGTATTTCAGCTGAATTCAATATGGGTAAGACTTCGCCAGGTCTTAGGAGGGAGGAAGGCACCTAAAGCAAAAAAAGAGAAATGATAGAGCAGGATATGTTCAGGGGTCAATGAAGGGGAGTGCAGGAGAGGATGGTTAAGGTAGGTTGGGGCTGGATTATAGTAACAGATCAAAGCACATTACCCTGTTGAAAGTTTACGTTTTATCCTTTTAGATGGCACAGAGACTGGCAGATTTTCAAGTACAGAAATTGCATGATTTTAACTGTGCCTTGGCTAATTCTAGTGCCACTCTGTAGGCCAAACTGGACCAAGCGAAAAATTGAAGCTAGAAAAAGGAAAATAAAAAATATGTGATAAGCAAGTGGATCTCGAAGGAAAGAAGAAAGCAAAAAAAATTTAAAAGGCCGGGCAAGGTAGCTCATGCCTGTAGTGCCAACACTTTGGGAGGCCAAGGTAGGATTGGTGGAGAACAGGAGTTTGAGACCAGCCTGGACAACATAGTAAGACCCGTCTCTATTCCTCTCCCCACCAAACAAAAAGTTAAAAAAAAATTAGCTGGGCATGCTGGCTTGCACTGTGCTCCTAGCTACTTGGGAGGCTTGAGCCTGGGAGTGCAAGACCCTGCCTCTTTAAAAAAAACAAAGAAAATAAAAAACTTTATGTTTTGGCCAGGCTCATGCCTGCAATCCCAGTACTTTGGGAGGCTGAGGGAGGAGGGTCACTTGAGCTCAGGAGTTTGAGACCAGCCTGGGCAACATGGCGAAAGCCCGTCTCTACTAAAAATACAAAAATTAGCTTGGCATGTAGTCCCAGCTAGTCAGGAGGCTGAGGTGGGAGGGTATTTTGAGCCGGGGGGTGGGAGATGGAGGTTGTAGTGAGCCGAGATGGGCCACTGCACTCCAGCCTGGGTGACAGAGCCAGACCTTGTCTCAAAAACAAACAAACAAACAAACAAACAAACAAACAAACAAAATTTATGTTTTATAGCTGGTGGACAAGACTGGTAATATCAAAGACCAAAAATTGAGAAGTCAAGATAAGTAGCTTAGTTTTAGACTGATTGGCAATACTGTATACACATTAATGGAAATGTCCACTGGGCAGGTAGAAATTAGGTGCTAAAGGAAATGAGGAAAAGAGGTCAGGAATAAAGACACAGATCTGGGAGTCATTTGAATAAACAGGAAAGAGAGTGAGTAAGTATACTTTTTCAAAATAGTAAATGCTGAGAATTGAACCATATATAGAAATTGAAGGAGGAAAAAGGTAAAGTGATACTTAAGGACAAAAAGTCCTCAAGAAAATGTCATTGTATTTATTAAGAAATTATTGGTGATCTTGTGTGTGTGTGTGTGTGTGTGTGTGTGTGTGTGTGTGTGTATAAAAGAGAGAGAGTGAGTCTTGCTCTGTTGCTCAGGCTGGAGTGCAGTGGCACCATCTCAGCTCACTGCAACCTTTACCTCCCAGGTTCAAGTGATTCTCGTGCCTCAGCCTTCCGAGTAGCTGAGATTACAGGCGTGTGCCACTAAGCCCTACTAATGTTTGTAGTTTTTGTAGAGATGGGGTTTTGCCATGTTGGCCAGGCTGGTCTTGAACTCCTGACCTCAAGTGATAGGCCTGCCTCGGCCTTCCAAAGTGCTGGGATTACAGGTGTGAGCCACTGCACCCAGCCCTTCAGTATACTTTCAGTAGACCTAACGACAAGAAATGGGAATGAAAGTCAAATTATCAGGAGAAATAATAAAGAGAAAATAAGAACCTAAATGTCATAAACGAGACTGGATTAAAAAGAAAAAAGGCCAGGTGTGGCGGCTCACGCCTGAAATCCCAGCACTTTGGGAGGCCAAGGTGGGTGGATCATGAGGTCAGGAGTTCAAGACCAGCTTGGGCAACATAGTGAAACCCTGTCTCAACTAAAAATACAAAAAATTAGCTGGGTGTGGTGGCATGCGCTTGTAGTCCCAACTACTTGGGAGGCTGAGGTGGGAGAATCACTTGAACTTGAGAGGTGGAGGTTGCAGCAGTGAGCCGAGACCACACCACTGTACTCCAGCCTGGGTGACAGAGTGAGATTCTGTCTCAAAAAAAAGAAAAAAAAAAAAGTTGAAAGCTGGGTGTGGTGGAACACACCTGTAGTCCCCCGCACTTTGAGAGGCTGAGGCGAGAGGATCACTTAAGCCCAGGAGTTTGAGTCCAGCCTCGGCAACATGGTGAAACCCTGTCTGCACAAAAAAAATACAAAAAATCAGCCAGGTGTGGTTGGTGCACACGAGTAGTCCCAGCTACTCTGGAAGCTGAGGTGGGAGGATCACTTGAGCCTGGGAGGTTGAGGCTGCAGTGAGCTGTGATTGTGACACTCCACTCCAGCCTTAGCAATGGAGTAACACCCTGATTCAAAAAAAAAAAAAAAAAAAAGCTGTCTATTAATACACTTTTCTATATAAAAGCATTAAACCAAGAAGGATGGAAGAATGTAAACCCATTTTATGATAGTGGAGTGGGGATGAGAAGATACGGCATGGGGGACGGTGATCAAAGGGGATTTAATTTTATCTATGATGTTTCCATTTTTTACACATATCTGGAAATAAATATAATTGATGATGGTTTTTAATTCTGGGCATTGGTCTGTAATTGTCAACATGGTGATGTGATTGAGAAAAAGAGGTCAACTGACAAAGAGAAATTGTTTATACAGCATTGCTCCTATCAGAGTATAGCTTCCTTGGTCTTCAAAGGGGTATACATCTGTAGATAACACACTCACAGAAGCAGAATTGTAATTCACTTTACCATTGTGGGAGGGGGCTGGAGGAACAGACCACTCTGCTCTTTCTCCCATCTGACCATTCTGGGGACATTCTGGCTACACTCCTTGCCTACTCACTAGATGCAAGTAAGTGATGCAAAACAACCTCAACAAATTAATGTGTCTTTATTTTAAGACAGGGGAAGCAGAAGTAGTTTCCAAAAGCAGTTCTCAGTAGGTCCAGGCTTCAAATCAGAGGTCCATTCCTGCAGTTTGTTATAATATTCTTTGCATTGTTCTCTGTAAATTCACTAACTTTGAGAAGTTTTAGAGAAAAATGAGAATGTCGGTGGTGAAAGAAAAAGTAATATATAACGACTTCTTATTAAAGAATTGAAGCAATGAAAGACAGAAGAGCTAACTAAGGTTCAAAAGGCCTGATATAAAGGGTTTGGGCTTATGAATGGTTATCATTTCAGGGAAATGATATTTGTGACACTGAAACATTCATAACACTAGAAAAATCACCCCCCTTTCCACCATTCTTGTTTACCCACAACAACTTAAAAGGTTCAAATAATAAATTTATATAAAACACTTATAGTTTATAAAAATGAAAGGCAATCAAAAGAACATATATCCATATGGCCAAGCGTGGTGGCTCACCCCTGTAATCCCAGCACTTTGGGAGGCCAAGGTAGGTGGATCACCTGAGGTCAGGAGTTTGAGACCCGCCTGACCAACATAAAGAAACCCCATCTCTACTAAAAATACAAAATTAGCCGGGCATGGTGGCACATGCCTGTAATCCTGGCTACTTGGGAGGCTGAGGGAGGAGAATCACTCGAACCCGGGAGGCGGAGGTTGCGGTGAACCAAGATCACGCCATTGCACTCCAGCAGCCTGGGCAACAAGAGCGAAACTCTGTGTCCAAAAAAAAAAAAAAAAAAAAAAATCCATATATATATATATATATATATATATATATATATATATACTCTTTTCACCTATAAATACTGCAGTATAAACAAATAATAGCTAAACTAAAGTGAGTTATTTGCAAAGGACAAGGGAATTCAACTTCAGCTATTTAGAAGTTGCCACGTGCCAGGTGCGGTGGCTCACGCCTGTAATCCCAGCACTTTGGGAGGCCTAGGTAGGCGGATCACGAGGTCAGGAGATTGAGACTATCCTGGCTAACACCGTGAAACCCCGTTTCTACTAAAAACAGAAAAAAATTAGCCGGGCGTGGTGACGGGGGCCTGTAGTCCCAGGTACTCGGGAGGCTGAGGCAGGAGAATGGCGTGAACCCAGGAGGCAGAGTTTGCAGTGAGCTGAGACTGCGACAGAGACTCCATCTCAAAAAAGAAAAAAAAAAGAAGTTGCCACTAGTTGGCTGAGCGCGGTGGCTCACGCCTTTAATCCCAGCACTTTGGCAGCACTTTGGGAGGCGAGGCAGGTGGACTGCTTGAGGTCAGGAGTTCGATACCAGCCTGGCCAACTTGGCAACACCCCATCTCTATTAAAAATACAAAAATTAGCCGGGTGTGGTGGTGCACGCCTGCAGTCCCAGTTACTCGGGAGGCTGAGGCAGAAGAAATGCCTGAATCCGGGAGGCAGAGGTTGCAGTGAGCCGAAATCGCGCCACTGCATTCTAGCCTAGGTGACAGAGTGAAACCTTGCCTCAAAAAAAAAAAAAAAAAAAAAAAAGTTACCTCTAGTTTAAAAACCCTGAAAGATTAAGTGGTATAAACTGAACATACCATTCATGTTACAATTAAAATAGTCTTCACTTTGACGGTTTAGACAACACAAACACCACTGGAATTGAAACTCCATAAGGGCATTTTTGTTATGTTCAATTCACCACTATATACCAAGGGCCTAGAATGGTACTGGGCATATGAAGACACTCAGTATTTGTTAAATAAATTCAATAAGTGTAAATGTTTAATAACTGATTCATTGTAAAATAACACAACTTTTTTTTTTTTTTTTTTAAAGACAGGGTCTTGCTCTGTTACCTGGGCTGGAGTACCCAGCGGCACAAACACAGCTCACTGCAGCCACAACCCCCAAGGAATCCTTCCACCTCAGCTTCCTGAATATTTGGAATCATAGGCACGTGCCACCACGCCTGGCCTAATTTTTAAATTTTTTGTAGAGACTGAGTCTCGCCATGTTGCCCACGCTAGTCTCCAACTCCTGGGCTCAAGCAATCCTCTCATCTCGGCCTCCCGAAGTGCTGGGATTACAGGTATGAGCCACTGTGCCTGCCCTAAATAAAATACATAACTTAACCTAAAAGCAACAGAACAATATGTAACACACATTTCCCTAGTCTTCACAAAGATAAAACCTGCATTCAAGAAACAAACAAATGAACAGTTATCTGAGCTAAATTCTGTCCCTCAAAAATTGCCACCAAAAACCAGGTTGAGGAGAAGTCAAATTCATGAAAAGAATTCTGGGTCCTAATAGGCTGACATATTTTAGTCTTTTGGCCCTGTTGGTATTCCTCAAGTGAACCATGTTGAGTATCTTTGTGTTCAACTTGCAGTAGGGCCAGCCCAGATGAAGAAAACTTTAAACATAAAGTAGATGGGGGAAAAACGGCCAAACTGGTTTACATTAGTCTTAAGTGCCTTCTATTGGGCTAACACAGAGTGTTTTGTTGTTTTACAGAGATGTATGTTTTCATTTGCTGTAGCCCTGTGAAGTAGGGTTCCCATTTTATTTATTTATTTATTTATTTATTTATTTATTTATTTATTTATTTTTTTTGAGACGGAGTCTGGCTCTGTCACCCAGGCTGGAGTGCAGTGGTGCGATCTTGGCTCACTGCAAGCTCCGCCTCCCGGGTTCACGCCATTCTCCTGTCTCAGCCTCCCGAGTAGCTGGGACTACAGGCGCCCGCCACCTCGCCCGGCTAGTTTTTTGTATTTTTTAGTAGAGACGGGGTTTCACCGTGTTACCCAGGATGGTCTCGATCTCCTGACCTCGTGATCCGCCCGTCTCGGCCTCCCAAAGTGCTGGGATTACAGGCTTGAGCCACCGCGCCCGGCCAGGGTTCCCATTTTATAAATGATCATATACATAGTGTCAGAATCTAAATTCAAAGTCACATAGCTAGTAAGTGGCAAAATTTGAATTTCATGCTTTCTATCTCTGAGCCCAAGCTTTAATCACTATGCCTTATTATCTCTTATCTTGAAAGATATCACTGCCTTAGGACTTAGGGCAGTAGGTTTCAGCCATATCTGAAACATTTAAAAAGTTTTAAAATATAGATGCCCAGGCTCTACCCTACAGAAATTTTTGATCTTACTGGTCTTAGACAGGATCCAGCATCCATGCATATTTTGAAATGTTCCCCAGGTAATTCTAACATGGAAACAGGTTGCCAACTACTAATCTAGACAATAAAGGTCTTTGAAAGTCATGTTAAAAATCTACTTTAAGATATGTCAAAAGAGTACAAAGATGAAAGTAAGCCAGTGTCATAGTCACCTATTTCAGTAAATGGCAGCCAGAATCTTCACATTTCTGTTGAGGTTTAAATGCCTCACTAGCTTTTTTTTTTTTTGAGATGGAGTTTTGCTCTGTCACCCAGGCTGGAGTGCAATGGTGCAATCTCGGCTCACTGCAACCTCCGTCTCCCAGGTTCAAGCAATTCTCATGCCTCAGCCTCCTGTTGGAACTACAGGCCCATGCCACCATGCCTGCCTAATTTTTTTTTTTTTTTTCCCGTAGAGACAGGGTTTTCACCATGTTGGCTAGGCTGGTCTCGAACGCCTGACCTGAAGTAATCTGCCCGCCTTGGCTTCCCAAAGTGCTGGGATTGCAGGGGTAAGCCACTGTGCCCAGCCTCATTCTTTGGCTTCTTACTTTTATGGAAATCTCCAAAGAGCATATGAAAAGCCAGGTCAGCTTTTGGACATAAGAACTTTTCTAGGCCGGGTGCGATAGCTCATGTTTGACGACACAGCACTTTGGGAGGCTAGGCGGGAGGATCACTTGGATCACTTGAGCCCAGGAGTTTGAGACCAGCAGGGGCTACATGGCAAAACTCCGGCTCTATAAAAATACAAAAAATTAGCTGGGTATGGTGGTATGTGCTGTGGTCCCAGCTACTAGGGAGGCTGAGGTAGGAGGATCACCTGAGCCCGGGAGGCAGGGGTTGCAGTGAGCTGAGATCAGACCACTGCCACTGCCACTGCATTCCAGTCTGGGCAACAGAGACCCTGTCTCAAAAAAAGAAGAAAAAAAGTCACTATGTAAAAATGAAAGGAGGCCCTCAGAGGAAAAAATTAATTACAAAATACCCTGCATCAGAACAGGGTTTCAACAGAACAGAACTGGCAGTGGCAGGTGGTCTCCTCTGGGCATATTTTAATTTGCCAATTTACAATGAAAGGAAAACCTGGTAAATTATCAGACCCCTAGACAACTGGGGAAACTGACAAATAACTTTGTGCGTCAGTTCATACAGCAAATACTTACTGATTACCTACTGAGTACCAGGCTCTGTTCTGGGATTCAAGATAAATAGTGAGTAAGTTTCTGCCTTCCAAGAGCTTATAAACCACACACATATATAAAAGCGTAGTCAATACAATTGTCAGAATGTTGACCTGAAACAAGGGCTGGATGAATCACCAGTTACCTCAACTGAAAAAAATTAGTGACATAATTTCTATTAACTGAGATGGCTCAAAATTCTAAGCTCCAAGAAAATGTCTGTCACTCTGGAAGGATGTGTACACTTGGGTCACTTGTGTTCTGGGTGTGGCAGACCCAAACAGCATTTAACTGGGTATAAACTCAAGGGAGGGCCTTCATTTAACACCTTACAGTTGGAATTTTACTGAGTACAAAGAGTTGGTACCACCTGCTGAAATGGGTGGCAAGTGATGTCTGCTGAGAATTGTAAGCAACCACAAACATTATGAATTAGCTTGTACAACTTGCTATGCCAGAAAGTAAGACTCAGCTGGGGGGAAATGTGGATCTAGAGTCTCCCAAAACTCATGGTAGAACCCACGGACTAGAATTTCAACAGCAGAGGGCGGTGCACCCGACTTCACAAAGAGTTTTACAGACTGGGGCCCCCCAAGAATGGGCAACTGGACTCCTGTACGAGCTGAAACGTTTTCAATGAACCCAACGATCGCCAAGTACACTAAGTGTTCAGCATTGGACTCATTTGGCTGTTTTCCATAACCTCTACTTTGGTCTGACCGTTAAAGCTCCCTTGCGGATACTCTGACCTTACAGTTCGGAGGTGGGGACGGGATGGGGCGGGGGGAGGGTGGTGCGGGCTCAGGGAAAGGGGAGAGAACGAAATCAGCCTATCAGGCTTTCTAAAAGAATGTTTATCATTGGTTCTCAGACAGAGACTTAAAATTGTAAGGGGGTCATTCTCCTGAAAGATAACCCGGTTCTTCTTGCCAGTGACATCGCTGACACTTTACAAGTTGGGGAGGGAGGAAGGGGGAGGGGAGGAGGGTAAGGAAAACTAATTTTGTGGATTAACATGGGTCCCTCTCACGTCAAAACGGGGTTCCAAAGAAACCAGACGCCACTCCTTAGCTAAGTTTCACCCAAAGTCTACGACCCAGGCCGCTCGTTCTGTCCTCCCCAAGTCTAGACTCCAAACTTTCTGCCCCTCTCACGGCCCCCCGGCCGTGGAACTCCTCCCGGCACGCCGAGTTCTGCTCACCAAGAGCCTCGAGGGCGGGCGCGGGCAGGGCCAGAGCGAGGGTCGGCGGCTCCCGGTCCCCCCCCCAACAGCTGCCCGTACCTGTCCAGCATCTGCTGTAAGGCTTGGTCCGGCATCTTCCGCGGAGCCGGCGCACTCGGCCCTCCCCAGTGGACCCGCTCAAGGCCAGGCCCAGGGACAATAGCACTGAGAGACGGCGGAGTAGGCCGCAGTCCGGCGGCAGCCGCGAACCAGTCACCCAGCTTCCCGGGGCAGCTGCGCTAGCCGGGCGGCGGCGGTGCGGGGCCTGCGGGCGTCCGGTGGAGGCGGCGGAGAACGAGGAGGAGGAGCCTGAGGCGGGGAGGCGGCGATCGCGGCCCGGGTTCCTGTCCGTCGGCCCGAGGTTCCGGTCCATGGACCGCGGGCGCCGAGTTGCTGCCGGCGGAGGAGCTACCTTTGTGAGGTAAGAGTCACCGCCTCCGTGCGCGCCGGGGTTACGACGCAGGGCGGCCCAAAGCAGCCTGGGAGATGTAGTCCTCGGACCGTCCCTGCTTAGAGGCTGCACAGCCTGCCCGGACCAACGCCTCCGCGCCCGCCGCCGTCCGGCCGGCGCCCTCCCGTTTCCTTCCTCCAGGGGCAAAAAATGTCTTTCGGGCCGCTTTCCAGGAAGCAGCAGGATGCGCCGCTCCACTGTCAGTAGCAACAAGGTCAGCCCTCCCTGCCTGTTTCTTTTTGCCTCCTCTCTAGCCCTCAGGTGGGACCGAGCCAGGTGAGGGGAGGGGGCTGAAGGGCCATTTCTCATCAGGGTCCCCAGCCCCGGCCGTGGCGTCAGGGCGGGCAGTGGCGGCATTGGGGGTGGCAGTAACTCCTTCCGAAGCCCCCGGCGCTGCAGCCAGCCTCTCCTGCGGCAGAGCCCATTTTGGGGGAATTACACCACCCCCGCAAGGGGTCGGCTGCTTTGGTGCGTGAGGTTTTTCTTGAGGGGGCGGGCAAGTCGGGACTGCCTGGACCAGACGGCTTCCACCCGAGTCTCTCAGTGTGTGTTTGGGGCTGGGGAGTGGGGGGAAGGAAAGATGATTCTCTCCCTCTCCAGGAACCTTAATGTGCTTGGGCTTTCCAGGGCTCGCCGACAGTCTCCAAATGGAACACGTTGGTGAATAAACAGCTCTTGCGTACTCAGCTGTGGGTTGTCAGGGATGTTTGTTTCTCTCTGCTGCTGGTCACTGTTAACCGTTTGTAGTCGCGTTGACACCTTAAAGCAGGTGGATTGGGAGTGGCGGGGGTGAGGGGGAATCAAAAAGGAGAAATCATCAATCACTCCTTGGGTCAGCTTCTGACGTTCGAGGGATAGCTTTGGCGGGAGGAAAGAGCTGTTGGCCCAAATGAATGCGTTTTTTGGACGACCTGTGGCATTTTCTCTAGGGTTGTGACTGGTAGGACGCTGGTAGTTTTCCCTTGATTGTGTCTAATTTCTGCTGCAAGATGTTTGATTTTTTAAAAAATGAAAATGTGTTTTTAAAGCTCTTTTTAAATGTAGAGTTTTACAATCAACTTTTCATTATCTGTTCAAAATTTACGAAGTATATTTGAACTAGAGCGTTCATTGCTGGGAAAAAACAAACCCTCAAAAATGTGACCAGAAGTTTACTTGGCCTCCAATTTTTGAAATATGCTTTTGAGAAACAGCACCCCCCCCACCACACACACACACACACACACACACACACACACACGCCTCCTAGGGAAAGAAAATGAGTAGTATAATCGGGATGTCTAATATTTTATATAGATTTGTATTATATATATTACATAATATATAATGTAATATATAATATAACATATATTAGGTAATATATACATATGATATTATATGATATGTATTATATATATATTTTTGTAGAGACGTGGTTTCACCTTGTCGCCTTGTTGCCCAGGCTGGTCTTGGAACGCCTGGGCTCAAGCGATCCACCCGCATCAGTCTCCCAAAATGTTGGGATTACAGGCGTGAGTTACCGCATGTGGCCAGTGTCTAATATTTTATTTAATTAATTTATTTTGAGAGTCTTGCTCTGTTGCCCAGGCTGGAGAGCAGTGGTGCTATCTTGGCTCACTGCAAGCTCCGCCTCCTGGGTTCAAGGGATCCTTCTGCCTCAGCTTCCCAAGTAGCTGGGACTACAGGTGTGTGCCACCACACCTAGCTAATTTTTGTATTTTTTAGTAGAGACAGGGTTTCACTATATATTGTCCAGGCTGGTCTCGAACTCGTGACTTCAGGTGATCAGCCCGTCTCGGCCTCCCAAAGTGCTGGGATTACAGGCGTGAGCCACCGCGCCCAGCCTGTTTTATTTTTTTTGAGACGGAGTCTTGCTGTGTTGCTCAGGCTGGAGTGCAGTGGCACCATCTTGGCTCACTGCAATCTCCGCCTCTGGGTTCAAGTGATTCTCGTGCCCCAGCCTCTGGAGTAGCTGGGAATACAGGCTTGTATCACTGTGCCCGGCTAACTTTTGTATTTTTGGCAGAGACGGGATTTTACCATGTTGACCAGGCTGATATTGAACTCCTGATCTCAGGTGATCTGCCTGCCTCGGCCTCCCATTGGGCTGGGATCATAGATGTGAGCCACCATGCCCAGCCCAGTGTCTTAACATTTTAAATTATTATTTTTTGCTCCTTGTGCTGTGTCAGTCTAACCTTATCGTGTACTTATTTCTTAAGCAGTTGTCAGCCATAGGAGTTGAAGACATACTTTCTGCTTAAAAACAGAATTTTATCCCAGCATATGGATAAGTACACAAGTACAAACTCCGAGACTCTAAGATCTTACCCAATGTTAGAAAATCCATTTCAACTGAAATTGGAAAATATGATACATTTTGTTGATAGTGTGCAAATTGACCTTATTATACCAACAAATGGATTTTATGTTTGCATTTTTATGAAAAGTCAGCTTCCTGGCTGTGTCAAAAACCTTTTGAAGTAAAAAAAATATCCTGTTACTGGTCTAAAGAGTGATTAGCATGTGACCCAGTAATTCCACTTCTAGGTATTTTTAAGAGAAATGAAAACATATATCTACACAAAATCTTGTTTGTGAATGTTTATAGCAGCATTATTCTGGTTTTTTTTTTTTTTTTTTGACAGGGTCTCACTTTGTCATCCAGGCTGGAGTGCGGTGGTGCCAGCTCACTACATCCTCAGCCTTGGGTTCAAGCAGTCCCCCTGCTTAAGCCCCCCAAGTAGCTAGGACTACAGGGGCGTGCCACCATGTCTGGCTTAAAAAAATTTTTTTTTTGTAGAGATGGTGTTTTGCCATGTTGCCCAGGCTGGTCTCGAACTCATGAGCGCAAACAATCCTCCCACCTTGGCCTCCCAAAGTGCTAGGATTACAGGCGTGAGCCACAGCCCCTGGCCTACAGCATTATTCTTGATAGCCAAGAAGTGGAAACCCAAATATCCACCAATTGATGAATGGATAAACCACATGTGGTATATCATACAATAGAATATTATTAGGAGAAAACAAGGAATAAAGTTATGATACATGCTATAACATGAAAGAACCTTGAAAACATTATGCCAAGTGAGAGGAGCCGGTCACAAAGACCACATATTGTATGATTCTATTTGCATGAAATGTCAAGAACAGGCAACTCCATAGAGACGGAAAGTAGGTTAGTAATTGCATAGGGCTGAAGGGGTTGGGGAGAAATGGGGAGTGACTGCTAATGAGTATGAGTTTCCTTATTAGAGGGATGAAAATGTTCTAGAATTAGATAGTGGTTCTGGTTATATAATTTTGTGAATTATATCACAAATAAGATAAAATTAGATTATGGTAATAGTGGCAAAGCTCTGTAAATATACTCAAAAAACCCATTGTACACTTAAAATGGGTGAATTTTAATGTTATGTAAATTACATCTCAATAAAGCTTTTAAAAGAGTAATTAGCTCCACATAAAATGTTCATAAAGGTATCTAAAAAGAAACATATAAACAGATAACTGATAGTTCTTTATTATCAAACTTTGCTTCTTAGTAGTATGGGCAAAAATAGTGATTCATAAAACTCAGGAAATAAATCCTAACATTTGAAATGGGTGACACATATTGTCTGAATTTCAATATTGTTTGTCAACTTTGTTTTTTGTGGCTCTTAGGTTTTCCAGTAAGACTTAGAATAATTGGAATTACAATATATTCTATGATTTTGAAGGAAAAAATGTCTCAATTATTTAGACCTTAGTCTGACCAAAACCACATTGAAATGCACTCCTGCATTTATACATAGGGTTGAAAATCTATGATAGTGGCGCGTACCTGTAGTCCCAGCTACTCAGGAGGCTGAGGTAGGAGAATTGCTTGAACCCGGGAGGCCGAGGTTGCAGTGAGCCGAGATCATGCCACTGCACTCCAGCCTGGCAACAGAGTGAGACTCCGTCTCAAAAAAAAGTCTATGATAAATGATATTCAGCCGAGAGAGTAACCAGCATGACTATAGCCAAAAACATCTTTTTCCTCAGAGATATATTTTGAAATAGAAATTAACCTACAGAAAATATTTAAAGATTCTCCCGAGTTCACAGGACAAGAACAAAACTTGACAATGTAAAGTTCTAAAGAGTTGGGATTATAGGCACACACCACTATTTTAATAATTCTGTAATGGATTTAGAGATAACTATGAACTGCTGTAAATATGTCAGAA
The DNA here is from genome assembly GCF_037993035.2 of Macaca fascicularis. Lineage (NCBI taxonomy): Eukaryota > Metazoa > Chordata > Mammalia > Primates > Cercopithecidae > Macaca > Macaca fascicularis. The sequence continues at coordinate 101,072,555 of NC_088383.1, read as the reverse complement.
AATTTAAAATAATATATCACTCTAATGTTCTTCCATCACACTTGTTCTGAACTGTCTACCAAAATGGGGCCTGGAGTATTCCTTACAGAAATAGTATAATATTTTTAGGTGCCCTCTAAGGAGAGCTGTCAGTTGCCAAATTTGGTGATAAGCTGCAGGCTGAGTCCTCATTCCAAGCTACAGAAAGTTTTTTTTTTTTCATTAATTCCTTCAGCAGGTGTTTCCAGGAAATATATGCATAGGTACGCTAGTAGCAAATTAAACTATACAACTATACCTACTGTTTTCTTTTTTTTTGTATATAGAGTCTTGCTCTGCTGCCCAGGCGGGAGTGCAGTGGTGTCATCTCAGCTCACTGCAACCTCCCACTCCCAGGTTCAAGTGATTCTCATGCCTCAGCCACCCGAATAGGTGGGATCACAGGTGTGCATTACCACGCCCAGCTAATTTTTGTATTTTTAGTAGAGATGAGGTTTCTCCATGTTGGCCAGGCTGGTCTCGAACTCCTGACCTCAAGTGATCCACTTGCCTTGGCCTCCCAAAGTGCTGGGATTACAGGCATGAGTCACTGTGCCTGGCATATAGCTACCCTTCAGAGGCATACAATCTACATACCTAAATATGTTTGCATTTAGAAAAATAAACGCAGGCTGGTAATCCCAGCCTGCTTTTAATCCCAGCACTTTGGGAGGCTGAAGCGGGCAGATCACGAGGTCAGAAGATCGAAACCATCCTGGCTAACGTGGTGAAACCCTGTCTCTACTAAAAATACAAAAAATTAGCTGGACTTGGTGGCAGACACCTGTAGTCCCAGCTACTTGGGAGGCTGAGGCTGGAGAATGGCATGAATCTGTAAGGCAGAGCTTGCAATGAGCTGAGATCGCACCACTGCACACCAGCCTGGGACAGAGCACTCCAGCCTGGGGACAGAGCAAGACTGCTTCTCAAAAAAAAGAAAAAAGCAAATAAAACAGGATGTAATTCTGTATAATGATAACATGGCATGATAGCATTTGAGGAAATGTCAAATAAACGGCATAGAAATTTAGAGTGATGTAGAAGTTCCACTGGAAACTGTTGTGGACTGGTGCATTAAAGAGAGCTTTGTAAAACCCATTTAGGCTCTACTTTGTAGCAAGAGGAGTAATTATGTGGGTGAAGAGGTAAAGAAGGATCTTGGGTCTGGGTGAGGATGAAAGGATGTAAAGAAAGAAGTCATCCTTTATAACTTGAACTATAGATCTCTGTTATGTAAGTGGAAAATACAAAGCACTGGTGCTGTGGTTTGAATGTTTCCCTCAATGTTCATATGCTAGAAACTTAAATTTTGGCTGAGCATGGCGGCTTACGCCTGTAATCCCAGCACTTTGGGAGGCCGAGGCAGGTGGATCACTTGAGGTCAGGAATTGGAGACCAGCCTGGCCAACATGGTGAAACCCCATCTCTACTAAAAATAGAAACATTAGCCAGGCATGGTGGCGTGTGCCCATAATCCCATCTACTCGGGAGGCTGAGGCAGGAGAATCACTTGAACCCGGGAGTTGGAGGTTGCAGTGAGCTGGGATCGCACCACTACACTCCAACCTGGGCAACCAAGTGAGACTGTGTCTCAAAAAAAAAAAAAAAAGAAAGAAAAGAAAAGAAAAAGAAAGAAACTTAAACTCTAATGCAGCAGTTTTGAGAGATGGGATTTTTAAGAGGTGATGAGGTTGTGAGGGCTCTGCCCTCATGAATGGATTAATATAGTTATCAAGGGAAAGAGTTCATTATCTTGAGAGCAGGTTTGTTGTAAAAGTGAGTTTGGTCTTCTCTTGCTCTCTGTGTCGCACTTTCACCATGTGATTCCTTCTGCCGCATTATGGTGCAGCAGGAAGGCTCTCACCAGTTTCTGCCCCTTGATCTTGAACTTCCCAGCTTCCAGATCTGTGAACCAAGTAAATGTCTTTTCTTTATAAATTACCTATTCTCAGGTATTCTGTTATAATAGCATAAAATGGATGAAGACAACTGGTTAAATCGGAAGAATAGTTAAAAAACCTTGAATCTATTAATTCCTTTAACAAATATTGATTGTATGTGGCAGGCACTAAGCTAGGGACTAAAGATACAATGATGAGCAAAAACAAGCACAGTTTTTACCTTGTTTGTGGGGTTTATAGTTTATCATGAGAGGGATTATCACATAAATAAATGTATCAAATTGCAAATGTGGTACATAGTGTTATGAGTGATTATAACTAGGATTTGACTTAGACCAGGAGGCCATGGAAAGTTTCTCTGAGGAAGTGTCTGTTATACTGAGACCCCAAGAAAAACAGCATTAACTAGATAAAGGGAAGAGGGAAGAACATTCCAGGCCAAAGAACAGCGTGTGCAAATGCCTTGTGAAGGAAATGATGAATAGAAGAACTGAAACAAAAAGGAGATCTTGAGGCAAGAGAAAACCAAAAATATCACCGAGTGACCGGCTATGAAGCACAGAGCTTTGTATGCCAGTTTAAGGAATTTTGCCCTATCCTAGGAGAGGAGGAAGCTGCTTATGGGAGGGTTTAGGCATAGGAAATAGATCCCATTCTGGCCTGGCGTGACGGCTTATGTGTGTAGTCCCAGCATTTTGGGAGGCTGAGTTGGTCTGATCACGAGGTCAAAAGATGGAGACCATCCTGGCCAAAATGGTGAAACTCCATCTCTACTAAAAATACAAAAACTAGCTGGGTGTGGTGGTGGGCGCCTGTAGTCCCAGCTACTCAAGAGGCTAAGGCAGGAGAGGCCTGAACCTGGGAGGCGGAGGTTGCAGTGAGCCAAGATTGCACCACTGCACTCCAGCCTGGCGACAGAGTGAGACTCTTGTCTCAGGAAAAAAAAAAAAAAGAGACCCCATTCTGAGCCAGGCACAGTGGCTCACACCTGTAATCTCAGCAGTTTGGGAGGCTGAGGCAGGTGGATCACCTGAGGTCAGGAGTTTGTGACCAGCCTGGCCAACATGGTGAAACCCCGTCTCTACTAAAAATACAAAAAAATAGCTAGGTGTGGTGGCGAGCATCTGTAATCCCAGCTACTCGGGAGGCTGAGGCAGGAGAATTGCTTGAACCAGGGAGGCGGAGGTTGCAGTGAGCTGAGATCATGCCACTGCACACCAGCCTGGGCCACAGAGTGAGACCTTGTCTCAAAAAAAAAAAAAAGAAAAGAAAAGAAAAAAGAAACAGACCCCATTCTGTAGGAACTGGGAAGTTAACTTGTAGTGGTTCCTAAACCTGCTATGAGTCAGAAAACTGCCCTGGAAATTTTGATCTGTATGCCCTGCAGTGGTGCCTAATTAGCTGTCTTTTTAACAAGTTCTCTAAGTGATTATTAATGTTAGAGAATCTCTGCAAAGATAACGTAGGTTTGAGTCTTAACATTGATACTCAGAAGCTTGGCGATTTGATTTGGGCAGGTTACAGAATCTCTTTTAGTCAGATTCCTCATCTCCAGCGGAAGTGGGGAGAGTTATAGAACCTCCCTTTTTGAATTCCTGGGAGGAGTAAATGAGAAAATTCATTTAAATTGTTCGGTATAAGGCCAGACATGTGGTTAAGGGCTCTTAATAATTATTACTGACATTTCTTCAGAGTTCTTCAGTAAAGGTGAGAGTGATTTAGGGGAATTTTTTTTTTTTTTTTTTTTTTTTGAGACAGTCTCACTGTCGCCCAGGCTGGAGTGCAGTGGTGAAATCACAGCTCACTGTGGCCTTGCCCACCGGGCTCAGGTGATCCTCCCACCTCAGCCTCCTGAGTAGCTAGGATTACAGGCACATGCTGCCATACCCAGATAATTTTTTGTATTTTTTGTAAAGGCAGGGTTTCCCCATGTTGCTCAAACTGGCCTCGAATTCCTCAGCTGAAGTGATCCACCCACCTCGGCCTCCCAAAGTTCTGGTATTACAGGCATGAACCACTGTGCTGGCTGATTTAGGGGATTAATCTTGGAGTGGTATGTATGGTGGGTTGGAAACAGAAATAAGTTAGGCCTTGGCTAGGTCTGAGTAACTTGACCGTGGTCTGTAAGCATTTTCAGAAGTTTGCTTTCACATGGCTATTAGTTTTTGATTATCCTTATATAGGTTAAGTAGTTGAAGTGGATAATGTCCCTGTTACTCTCTAAAGGACATTAAGAGGAGACTTCGGTTCCTAGAATATGTTTTACTGGTTTAATGTCTACAGTATTTTCTTTCTTTCTTTCTTTCTTTCTTTCTTTCTTTCTTTCTTTCTTTCTTTCTTTCTTTCTTTCTTTCTTTCTTTCTTTCTTTTCTTTCTTTCTTTCTTTCTTTCTCTCTTTCTCTCTTTCTTTCCTTTCTTTCTTTCTTTTTCCTTTCTTTCTTTCTTTCCTTTCTTTCTTTCTCTCTCCCTCCCTCCCTCCCTTCCTTTCTTTCTCTCTCTTTCTCTTTCTTCCCCTCTGTCCCTCTTTTCTTTCCTTTCTTTCCTTCCTTCTTTCTTTCTTTCTGATGGAGTCTTGCTCTGTCACCCAGGCTGGAGTGCAATGGTGCAATCTTGGCTTATTGCGGCCTCTGTCTCCCAGGTTCAAGTGACTCTCATGCCTCAACCTCCCCAGTTAGCTGGGATTACAGGCACGTGCCACCACACCTGGCTAATTTTTGTATTTTTAGTAGAGACGGGGTTTCGCTATGTTGTACAGGTTGGTCTCAAACTCCTGGGTTCAAGCAATCAAGCGATCCACCCATCTTGACCTCCCTAGGTTTTATTTTTATCGGTACCTTTGCCTGTTTTTTTGCTCTTTATTTTTTTTTCCCTCCTGGTGAGGTTCTTTACCCTGAATTGATTTATAGCTGTTGCTCCTAAAACTTGACTTTAAAAGTTTGCTATTATCCCAAACCTCTGTTGATCTCAAGCCTTTACAGAAATTAGTAGTGGTCCCTGCTCACAATGGCAGATCTTCTGTTGCAAGGAATAAAGATGGCAATGAATGTAAAGTATGAAGTGCTATAAATAGACATACGCTGGAGTACTGTGAAGGAAAAATAAAAGTGGATTATCAAAGGGGGACGATAGAGCTTTGGAAAAACACAGACTGCAGCCATTGTGTGTTACCTAGAACTCAAACAAATAGGAATATAATTTACTGAAAAATAAGGAAAATCAAGCAACATTTTGGGAATGTGTCAGAAAGCAAGTATTAAACATTTTGGGCCCTGAAGCAAAAGCCAGGGTGTTCACTGATCTGTTATTTCCAATTGCAGCTTGCTTGTAAGAGGAAGAGAAAAAGACCACTCAGGAATAGAAGGGAACTTCCTCAACTTGATAAAGTGCATCTACAAAAAAATCCATAGCCAACATCATGCCTGATGGTGAAAGATTGAGTGCTTTCCCCCTATGATCAGGAACAAGGCAAGAATATGTCCTCTTACAACCTGTATTCAACATTGTAGTGGAGGTTCTAGCCAGGTCAATTAGTCAAGTAAAAGAAATAAAAGGCATCCACATTGGAAAGGAAGAAGTAAAACTATCTCTATTTGTGGATGAAATGATCTTGTGTTTAGAAAATTACAAGAATCAAAAAAGTGAAAACACCTGTTAGAACCAATAAATGAATTCAGCAAAGTTGTAGGATATAAGCTCAATGTGCAAAAATGTATTGTGTTTATGTAAATTAGCAATGAACAATCCAGGTATGAATGGAAAACAGTTTGATTTATAAAGGCATTACAAAGAATAAAATGTTTAGGAATAAATTTAACACAAGAAGTGTATAACATCTGAAAAGTAAAAAATACTGTTGTAAGAAATTAAAGATATAATTAGAAAGAATCTCATGTTCGTTGGAAGATTTACTGTTTTTAAGATGGCAGTACTCCTCAAACTGATCTACAGATTCAGTGCAGTCCCTATCAAAATTCCATCTGACTTCTTTATAGAAAATGACAATCTAATCCTATAATTTGTATGGAAATTCAGGTGGTCCAGAATAGCCAAAATAATCTTTTTTTTTTTTTTTTTTTTTGAGATGGAGCCTCGCTCTGTTGCCCAGGCTGGAGTGCAGTGGCACGATCTCGGCTCACTGCAACCTCCACTTCCTGGGTTCAGGTAATTCTCTGCCTCAGCTTCCGGAGTAGCTGAGATCACAGGCGCCCACCACCATGCCCAGCTAATTTTTTTGTATTTTTAGTAGAGATGGGGTTTCACCATCTTGGCGAGGCTGGTCTTAAACTCCTGACCTCGTGATCCACCCGCCTTGGCCTCCCAAAGTGCTGAGATTACAAGCGTGAGCCCCTGCGCCCGGCCTTTCCGTTTTTTAAGGCAGAGTCTTGCTCTGTCCCCCAGGCTGGAGTACAGTGGCACCATCTTAACTCACTGCAACCTTCACGTCCCGCTTTCAAGTGATTCTCCTGCCTCAGCCTCCTGAGTAGCTGGGACTACAGGCACTTGCCACCATGCCCAGCTGATTTTTGTATTTTTAGTAGAGGTGGGGTTTCACCATGTTGGCCACGCTGGTCTCGAACTCCTGACCTCAAATGATCCACCCACCTTGATCTCCCAATGTGTTGGGATTATGGGCGTGAGCCACTGCGCCCAACCACCAAAAGGATCTTGAAAGAGAAGAACAAAATTTGAGGACTCACATGTCCTGATTTTAAAACTTCCTATTAAGCTACAATAATCAAGACTGTGTGGTGGTGGCATAAGAATAGAATTTAGATCAGTGAAACAGGATGAAGAGTCCAGAAATAAGCCCTTACTTTTATAGTCAATAGATTTTTGACAAGGATGCCAAAACAATCTAATGGAGGAAAGAGTAGTATTTCTAACAAATTAAGCTGGCACAGCTAGATATCCTCTTGTGAAAGAATGTTGTTGCATCCCTACCCACATCAGAAGCAAAAATTAATTCAAAATGGATGAAAGACCAAAATGTAAGATCTCACACTATATAACTCTTAGAAGTAAACACAGGCATAAATCTACATGACCTGGGATTAGACTGTGTTTTATTAGATTAATAACAAAAGCATAAGCAACAAAAGAAAAAATAGATAAATTGGACTTACTCAAAGCATTTTTTGCTGGAAAGGATAATATTAAGAAAGTGAAAAGACATGGAATGGGAACAAATGTTTGAAAATCATATCTGAAAGGGAATGTATAAAAAATCTCTTCAACTCAATAATGTAAAATAATTAAAGGATCTGAATAAGTATTTCTCCAAAGAAGGTATATAAATGGCCAATAAGCATGTGAAAAGATGGTCACCATCATTAATCAGAGAAATGTAAATCAGAACCAAAATGAGATACCACTTCACTCTCACATAGGATGGCTAATAACAAGAATTGGCAAGAATGTAAAGAAATTGGAACCCTCATGTACTATTAGTGGGAGGTTAAAATGGTACAGCTGCTTTGGAAAACAGTCTGGCTTTTTCTCAAAATGTTAAACATAGAGTTACCATATAGCCCAGCAATTCTATTCACAGGTATATACCAGAGAAATGAAAACATATACCTACACAAACACTTGTACATGAATGTTTTTACTTTTTCTTGTTATTTTACAAGAAAACCAAAGAAATTACATGAATGTTAATAGCAGCATTATGGGCCAGGTGTGGTGGCTCACGCTTGTAATCCCAGCACTTTGGAAGGCCAAGGCGGGTGGATCACCTGAGGTCAGGAGTTCAAGACCAGCCTGGCCAACATGGCAAAACCCTATCTCTACTAAAAATACAAAAATTAGCTGGGAGCGGTGGCAGGTGCCTGTAATCCCAGCTACTTCGGAGGCTGAGGCAGGAGAATAGCTTGAAACTGGGAGGTGGAGGTTGCAGTGAGCTGAGATCGTGCCATTGCACTCCAACCTGGGCAACAAGAGCAAAACTCCATCTCAAAAAAAAAAAAAAAAAGGCATCATTATTCATAATAGCCAAAAGTGGAAACAACCCAAATGTCCATCAACTGATGAATGGATAAAATGTGGAATGTCCATACAATGGAATATTTGATAATGAAAAAGAATGAAGTACTGATACATGCTGATGAACCTGGATGAACCTTGAAAACATTTTGCTATGTGACAGGAGCCAGTCACAAAATATCACATATTCTATAATTCCTAGGCAAATCTACAAAGAAAGTAGATTAATGGTTGCTTAGGGCTGGAGAAGTTGGAGATTTGGAGTTGACAACTAAGTTGTATTGGGGTTTCTTTTTGGGGTGATGAAAATGGTCTAAAGTTGATTATAGTGATTGTTGCACAGCTCTGAATGTACTAAAAGTCACTGAATTGTACACTTTAAGTGAGTGAATTATAGCTCCATAAAGCTGTTATTTAATAATAACACCAGATGCAACCTTAAAATCTGTTAGTAGACTTTCTACTCAATAATTTATGACATACCCATATAACATGAGCTAGTAAACAAATGAGATATTTCTATATAGGCCAGTAATGAAAAGTTGCCCAGAATGTAGTATCCATCATTTAGGATTTTTTGTTTCACAGAAATCAGCTCTAGCTAATTGAGTACTGACTTGGGGTTGTTTGGTCATGTCTGGAGACATTTTGATTGTTAACACTGAGAGATGTTACAGGCGTCTGATGGGTAGAGACCAAGGATACTGCTAAACATACTATGGTGCACAGGAGAGCCACTCACAACAAAGGATGATATAGCCTAAAATATCAACAGTGCTGAGGTTGAGAAACCCAGAGCTAACTTAAGCAAAAAGGAAATTCATTGGAAGGACATGGGTGAGCCCACAGGATTGAAGGTAAGGTATGAGAATCAAGCTGGGAACAGTCAAGTAGTGGCCGTCCCAGAGAATTGTGGTAGCAGCAACATTCCATGCTCTCATGGGTTCAACCCTGTTTTTATTCTGCTCACAGTTCAAAATCTAAGGAGGGAACATCTCATCAATCTTCCTTGCCATTTAGCGAAGTGAGGACAGTATACCTTAAATAAAGGCAACTCCTCAGAAGGAACTACATTTATTTTATTGTATTATTATTTTTTTAAGATAGAGTCTCCCTCTCTTGCGCAGGCTGGAGTGCATTGGCGCAGCCTCGGCTCACTTGGTTCAAGCAATTCTCTTGCCTCAGCCTCCTGAGTAACTGGGATTACAGGCATACACCACCACACCCAGCTAATTTTTGTGTTTTTAGTAGAGACGGGGTTTCACCATGTTGGCCAGGCTGGTCTTGAACTCCTGACCTCAAATGATCCACCCGCCTCGGCCTCCCAAAGTGCTGGGATTACAGGCATGAGCCACCATGCCTGGCCCCAGAATGACATTTGTTATCAGGTACTTGTTGAGCATATACGTATATTCCAGGTACTATTTAGGTGATGAGGATGGCATAGAGCAAAATACTAAAATACCCTTGTAGTGTTTGTATTTATATGATGCTAAATTGGGGCAAATCTTTAAGTAATAAAGTGGGCAAGATAATAACCAAGGTGAAGTATAAAATAATATCAAGAGCAGCCATGTGTGAAGCAGTTTTTGAGATGCCATAACTGGAAGGAGATTGACTTTTGAGAAAAGATGATGCTGCACTCAGGGAGCACTTGTTATTCAGTAAGCGTCTACTTACTGAACATCTACAATGGGCATGTGCTGGGCCCTTTACATGCATTATCTCAGATCGTGACAACAACCCTTTCAGGTTGGTGGATACGTCTTTCATTTCATAGATGAGAGAATTGAACATTGGAAAAATGAAATCATAGCAAGTAAGTGGCATGCCTGACATTTGAATCAGCTGACTTCAGAAAGTATAAGAGTATGTGAATAGTTAACAGTAGAAGTGATTTATTACAGGAGCAATCACGGGACTACCAATGATTAATTTCTGAAGAATTTTACAGATAGGTACCCTAGGAGCTCAGGGAAGGGAAAAGAAGTTGCTGCATGTTAGAGTGGTCTGGGAAGATGTCCTAATAGAAGACTGGTTTGAACTGGATCTTCAAGGAGGAGTATATATAAAAGAGCAAGGAAAAGTGTCAGCCTTTCCTGAATGCCTACTTGGGACCAGAAACATCTCACATAGGCATCATAGCTCCATTTAACAGGTGAGGAAACAGAGGCCTCTCCTTACCCTCACCCTCTGCCAGGAATAGGCAATTAATAGGTATTAATTTTTGTCAATCTGATAGGTGTGAAGTGAAATTTTATTGTTATGGTCAAATGTTTACCTCCATTTTATGACATCTGGGTTTTAAATCTTGGGTAGGATAAATGAATTGATAGAAGAGAAAATATACATAATAAACTGATAGACCAAGACACACCTTTTTTAGAGAATGGGTATTCAGCATAAGTAGTTTTCCTCTACTTGAGGAGTTTTAGGCCTTTATGAGGGTATTATATCTAATTTTGGACTTTATTATAGCTAAAATCTTGGTAAGTCTGAAGACAATCGACCTTCAATTGATCATTTATTCAGCATTATTTATTGAGCTTCAACTATATACCAGATATTGTAGGAGATATTGGCGATACAAAAATGTTAATAATAAACGTATCAGTAATTATACAGTTGTTATACAGTTTAACAGAAGAGACAAGTATGTAGTGACATATTTACAGTATATGGATCTAGACAAAAGGCCTAGACGGGAAAAAATAAAAGAATAAAATACAATATGTGAAAATGTGAGCCAATATATTTACACACTACCAGAATCCTAGGAGTTCTCCTGGAGTCATCTTTCTCTCTTACCACATTCCCCTACCCACCAGTCAGTCACAGATCTGGTTCATTTATCTCCTAAATATCTCTCAAATCCACCTATTGTTTTCATTTCCCTTTCCTTTACCCTTGTCCAGTTGACCAGCATCTCTTACCTTGGAGTAATTACCAGTGTCATATTTGGCCTCCCCGCATTCACTTTCACCTCTTTTCGACTGATTTGGCAATTGGCCTGTCCAGTCCATTCTGCTCCATTGACTACCCAGTAGAATGACCTTTTAAGTAATGAACTCCTGATCGTGTTACTCACCTTATTAAAATCTTTCTGTGACCTGTTTAAATCCTGGTGAGCTGGTAGAAAGCATAAATTTAACAATTTTGGAGAAAAGGAAAATAATCCATAAATTGATCTTTGCTAAAATCTAAGTTTCATGAAGGCAAGGGTGTGAGACTATACCTGTTTTGTCCTTTACTGTATCCACAATGCCTAGCACAGAGCCTGGCCTATGGAGGGTGTTCACTAAATGTTTGGTGAAATAAATAAAAGAGACTTCTAAGGATAGAATGAACTCTGTAATGTTGGATTGGAATTGAAGGTATCAATACATACTCTTGAGTTTATAGCTAGATACCCACATAGAGATGTGTGCCTGTATATGGTTTCTAACTCTATCTAATGAGAGGGCATTAGGCAGTGACACCCTAGAAGCAATGAATATGCCTAGTGTTATCTCCAATAAAGGGAAACAGATCTTTGGAGAAATTTGCTGATTGCAGACTGTGGCGGGAAAGGTACCTAAGCCTGGAACATCTGCGGTGCCAGAAAAGAAAGTGCTAAAAAAATGATGGGATAGAATAGTATAATGAAAAAAAATGGTGAGAGTCTGTCCAAAGCTAGTAAGTTATCTCAGTTCACAATCAGTTACAGATCAATCTCGTTGTTCTACTCTTTCTCCCCCTCTCACTACCACACTTGACTAGTCTTAAAAAAAGTAATGGGGCCATGCTTAACCCCGGAGCAACTGGAAGGGACACCAATGACCAAGTCAGATATTTTGAACAACAAAATAATAATAGTAATGAATTATAACCCATAGAGTAAATACGAATCCATTATGGACCCATAGAAATAAATATTAATTATTTATATCTACTGATAAAAATAAATGAATAAATTAGGGGAGGAGGAAAAACCCTTCCTTATAGTAGCATTCCAATTAAGGTAGAAGGGTTGATAAAAATATGAAATCACCATTTGCAAACACCACAAGAATAAATGATGCAGGTAAGAATCATTAATGGATGCTAAAATTAGTGGGTGAATGTTAACAGGATATTTACATAGAAGTGTCTCCTCAAAGATATTTAAGTAAAAAGGGCAATATAGTAGGTGTTTTATAGTGGCCAAATCTGGTAGACATTTTCTTAACCAAGTGATCAAAGTTAAATAGCCGCTGTGGTTTAAATCCACACCATGTTCCTTCCGATATGATGCTCTGAGAAGGATGTAACATCTCTTCTGTGATATTATTGCAAAAACTATGTATGACCTAAGTTCAATCATGAGGAAACATCAGGTAAACCAAAATTGAGGGTCATTCTACCAAATAACTGGCCAGTGCTCTTCAAAAATGTGAAGGTCATGAAAGACAAAGACTGAGGAACTGTCCCAGATTAAGAGAGACTACAGGGACTTGACAAGTAAATGGAATGTGTGATGGTGAATTGGAGTCCTGGGTGGGACATTAGTGGGTCAATTGGTAAAATAAGCTCATGATAATAATATTGAATCAGTTTTAATTTCCTGATTTTGATCATTATACCATGATAATATAAGATGTTAACATTTGGAGAATATGGGGCAAAAAGTGTAGAGGAATTTGTTTTTGTAACATTTTTGTAATTCTGAAATTATTTCAAAATGAAAAGATATTTGTTTGTTTATTTGTTTTTTGAGACAGAGTCTTGCTCCATCGCCCAGGCTGGAGTGCAGTGGTGCGATCTTGGCTCACTGCAACCTCCGCCTCTCAGGTTCAAGTGATTCTCCTGCTTCAGCCTCCCGAGTGGCTGGGGCTGAGACTGCAGGTGCCCTCCACCATGCCCGGCTAATTTTTGTCTTTTTAGTAGAGACGGGATTTCACCATGTTGACCAGGCTGGTCTAAAACTCCTGACCTCAGGGGATCCACCTGCCTTGGCCTCCCAAAGTACTGGGATTATAGGCGTGAACCACCGTGCCTGGCCAAAAGTTTTTTAAAAAGTAAAATAGAGTCAGATCCAGTGGTGCATCCCAGTACTTTGGAAGGCCAAGATGGGTGGACCACTTGAGCTCAGGAGCTTGAGATGAGCCTGGGCAGCCTGGCGACACCCCATCTCTACAAAAAAAAGAAAAAAAAAACCCCAGAAATTAGCTGGGCATGGTGGTGCACACCTGGAGTCCCAGCTCCTTGGGAGGCTGAGGTGGGAGGATTGCTTGAGCCCGGGAGGTTGAGGCTGCAGTGAGCCCAGATCACACCACTACACTCTAGCCTGAGCAACAGAGTGAGAACCTGTGTCCAAAAAAAAAAAAAAAAAAAGTAATATAAAAGTCACTTCTAATGGCATTGTATTGCCCTTGCTTACCTACTAGCTTCTTTTTCTCTTCTACCCACTCCTGTTTCCCAGTTGAACTCTGAGCTCTAGCACCTGGCTACTGACTTTCTTTTTTTTTTTTTTTTTTTTGAGACGGAGTCTCGCTCTGTCGCCCAGGCTGGAGTGCAGTGGCGCGATCTCGGCTCACTGCAAGCTCCGCCTCCCGGGTTCACGCCATTCTCCTGCCTCAGCCTCCCGAGTAGCTGGGACTACAGGCGCCCACAACCGCGCCCGGCTAATTTTTTGTATTTTTAGTAGAGACGGGGTTTCACTGTGGTCTCGATCTCCTGACCTTGTGATCCGCCCGCCTCGGCCTCCCAAAGTGCTGGGATTACAGGCGTGAGCCACCGCGCCCGGCCTACTGACTTTCTTTAGTTTCATGAATGTACCACCTCCTTCTCCTTCAGATCCTAATGCTAGGAAGAAGCATGGTATTCCCTTTGCATGGAATGCACTTCCTTTGCACTTTATCAGTTTGTTCTTTAAGGCTGATGTTACTCTAGAAAATCCTTTCTGACCCACTAAACCAGGGGTTTCATATGTCTGCTACTTTTTCATAGCATTTTAATCACAACTGCCATGAAATTATTCATCATGGAATTGATTGAAGTCTGTCTTATTCACGTGAAGTTAATGTCCATAAGAAGATAAGAGGAAATTTGTCTTCTCGCTCAATACTGTTTCCCTAGTACCTTGCATAGGCTCTCAGTGACTGTTTGAGGAATTAATGCAAGGGATGCCATGAACATCCTCTTACCTGCCTCCCACCCGCCGTAACAACTTGATAAAACTGGAGACAGGAGAATTTAAGTTTGAAAAGATGAAGGTGGGGACCAGAATTGGTGACAGTGATCACCGAAGGAGACCTAGGATTTGATAAGGGAGGAGGAAGAATAAAAAAATAACTCAGCCGGGCATGGTGGCTCATGCCTGTAATCCCAGCACTTTGGGAGGTAGGTGGATCACGAGGTCAGGAGATTGAGACTGTCCTGGCTAACATGGTGAAACCCCGTCTTTACTAAAAATATGAAAAAATTTAGCCAAGTGGCGGGTGCCTGTAGTCCCAGCTACTAGGGAGACTGAGGCAGGAGAATGGTGTGAACCCACGAGGCGGAGCTTGCAGTGAGCTGAGATCCGGCCACTGCACTCCTCAAAGTCTCCTGTCGACTGGGCGACAGAGCCAGACTCCATCTCAAAAAAAAAACAAACAAACTCAGGTTTGGCTGGGTGCGGTGGCTCACACCTATAATCCCAGCACTTTGGGAGGCTGAGGTGGGCAGATCACCTGAGGTCAGGAGTTCAAGACCAGCCTGACCAACATGATGAAACCCCATCTCCACTAAAAATACAAAAAGTACCCGGGCACAGTGGTGCGTGCCTGTAATCCCAGCTACTCGGGAGGCTGAAGCAGGAGAATCACTTGAACCTGGGAGGCAGAGGAGATTGCACCATTGCATTCCAGCCTAGGCAACAGAGTGAGACTGCATCACAAACAAACAAACAATTTGGGTTTAATCATCAGCTGGGTCAAGATGCACAGTTGAAATGACACTTGAGTCACTTTTCCAGCAGCATGTATAAAAAAGTATTCCCAAATCTTTGAACATGAAGATTTTGTTTATTTTTAATAAAAATACTGTATATACACGGTGAAATGCTATATTCCATGGCTGTATTCCATATTTATGCTAATTAGCATATTTGGTATACTAAAACTTCCTATAGTATTTTAATAAAATTACTATTTGCCCATGGTAAAACACTTTGTGCCGTGATGGTAGATACTGTGCTGTTTCAGCCCAAATCCCATCTTCATGGGTGATGATCCCTTAGCTGCTGGGAATTGTAGCTGTTGATATCTTGAAGCCTTTTTTTTTTTCCTGGGCATTGCCTTAGGATATAGAAAACTGTCTTGCCCAAGGTTGTGCTCCCAGGAGCCCATCGCCAGTGACTGGCTGATGCAGGGTACAAAGATCCAGCTTCCTTGCTCATTTGAGGATGTGACTGAGGGATCATTCCAGTTCCAGAGCTCATCACAGAATCAACTGAGGACTCAGTTGCAGCTATAGTAGGGGTCAGTGTCTCCCTGTGACTAATCCTGACTTCCCCATTTCATTGCAAGTATATTTGCTAATTGTGCCCTCCTGAAATTTCTTGCATGCAAATCTTGGTTTCGTAGTGTTTCCAAGGAACTCAACCTATGAAACTCCCCAGTTAATCTCCCCACCCCTAATGGTTGCCATCATGGAAACCTCTTTCTGTGTCTATTATGTTTTGTTCTGCTACCCCCTCCCAAATGTTTAATAACTTTTAACAGATATACAAAAATGTACCCAAATTAAATGTACACTTAATGAATTTTCAACAATGTTCAGTAGTGTTTTTATGAACGAAAGAACAAGAAAATGCATTCAAGATGTGTGAGACCAACCTATGTTTACAACCTCCTCATGGTGAAAACTTTGAGAGAGAAGAGTGTGTTGCCAAGGGAAGTTGGAAGTTTCTCAGATTTTAAAAGAGCAGTTTTCTTTTGGTTGACTGCAGTACACTCAGAGGAAAATTAGAGGAACATTTTATTTTTTTACTAGAGATGGAGTCTTGCTACATTGCCCAGGCTGGTCTTGAACTCTTGTATTCAAGCAATCTTCCTGTCCCAGCCTCCCAAAGTGCTGAGATTACAGGTGTGAGCCACATCACCCGGACTAGAGGAACATTTTAAGTATACTTTATCATGCATTTAGGTGAAGAAGGGAAAGTAATGAATATCAGGAACAGGTGATATTCACAGAAAAACTGTGAATCATTTCACTAGGAAGAGAGGAAAAAATATCTATCAAAAGTTCAAATATCTACAAATCAAACATGTCAAAATGTTGCAAAAATTTGATTAACCAAGATTTTTCTATCCATCTAGCTTAATAAAATGTATAGGTCGGCTGGTTGCGGTGGCTTACGCCTATAATCCCAGCACTTTGGGAGGCTGAGGCAGGTGGATCACAAGGTCAAGAGATCGAGACCATCCTGGCCAATATAGTGAAACCCATCTCTAATAAAAATACAAAAATTAGCTGGGCATGGTGGTGCGTGCCTGTAGTCCCAACTGTTTGGGAGTTGGAGGCAGGAGAATCGCTTGAACCTGGGAGGCGGAGGGGGCAGTGAGCCGAGATCATGCCGCTGCAGTCCATTCAGGCAAAAGAGCAAAACTACGTCTCTAAATAAATAAATAAATTAATTAATTAATTTTATATATCAACACAAGCTCTTTTGATTTTAAAGGAAAATTTCAAGAATCCTTCCATGATTTTATTAACCAATAATAAACATGGCTTTCATTGAAGGTGTTCAGTTCACATCCTGTTCAGTCATTTCCATCTCTACCACCAGCATCACACTCGTCCTTACCAGCCTGGGTGATATAATAACCAATTTCCTAATCTGTTTTTGTTTCTACTCTTAACTCTGCCACAGTCTGTTCTTCACACAGAGCCAAGGTGACCTTTTTAAAGCATAAATCAGATCATGTCACAGCTCTGCTTAAAACTCTCCAGGGGATTCCCATCACACTTAAAAAAAAAAAAAAATCTTAGTCTAAAAGGTCCCCTCTATGATCTGGCTGCTGACTGCCTTTCACACCTCATCTTATATTGCTTTCCTTCTGGTCCACTTACCCTCTAGCTCCAATAGATTGTTTGTTCCTCTAAAGCAGGAGTCTTGGCAGAGGCCAAATTTTTCTGGAGACCTATTTTTATACTGTCAAAACTAAGAATGGTTTTTATATTTTTAAAGGGTTGTAAAACAACAAGAACAAAAAGAATATGCAACAAGAGACTTTCTGTGACTTAACAAAGCCTAAAATATTTACTATGTGGTGCCGCAGAAGAAATTTGCCAACCCCAGCTTGAAAGCCTTACTCCTGCATTAGGATTTTCACAGTTGTTCCCTCTGCATCCTCTACCACTAGCCATATGGATGGCTCTTTCTTTTAATTCACCTTTCATCTAGTCAAGGAGGCCTTTAATGACCACCTTTTTTTTTTTTTTTTTGGAGATGAAGTCTTGCTTTTGTCCCCCCAGCTGGAGTGTGATGGTGCAGTCTTGGCTCACTGCAACCTCCGCCTCCCAGCTTCAAGTGATTCTCCTGCCTCAGCCTCCCAAGTAGATGGAATTACAGGCACCTGCCACCAAGCCCTGCTAATTTTTGTATTTTTAGTAGAGATGGGGTGTCACCATGTTGGCCAGGCTGGTCTCGAACTCCTGACCTCAGGTGATCCGCCTGCCTCGGCCTTCCAAAGTGCTGGGATTATAGGCATGAGCCACCGTGCCAGGCCATGACCATCTAATCTAAATATTCTACCAGATCTGTCACTCACATCACCCTTTTGTTCTTTCTAGCGCTTATACCCATCTGATATTTTTTAAATTTTTGTTTTTAGTAGCCATCTTTTTCCTTCCCTCTCCCGCTCCCCTTTGTAGGCTAAGCTTGTCTTTTTGCTTTACTACTTTTGAGTATTCTTGATCATGCATGTAGATGGAAGGAGGAATAGTAAGTTTTGGGAGCCTACCATATAATGTGTACTCAGTAAATGTATTGAATGAATGAATTTGAATATTATTTCTGCATATGAAGTTTAGGGCTTGTGCTTTCTTTTTTGTTCTAAGAGGACCAACCGTGCAAACTGCAGTGACTTTAGAAAGAAGCCTCTTTAGAAAGGAGACAAAACAATACCTTTCTCTTAAGAGAATGGATAAACTTCTCTTTTCCTCCTCCTGTCTCTTCTGGGAAAGGCCGGGGATGTTTAGAGTGGGATGTTTCAAAGGAATGCTTTATGGGCTGTCTTAGTCTGTTTTCTGTCGCTTATGACAGAATATTGGAAAGTGGGTAATTTATAAATAAAATAAATTTATTTCTTACAGTTATGTAGGCTGAGAAGTCTAAGGTTGAGGTGCTGTATCTGCCACATCTGAGGGCCTTCTTGCTGGTGGAGACTGCAGAGTCCCAAGGCTGTGTAGGGCATCACATGTCAAGGGCACTAAGCTCAGGTTTCTCTTCCTCTTCCTGTAAAGCCAACAGTCCCACTTTCATCATAACCCATTAATTCATTAACCCATTAATCCATGGTAGATTAATCCATTCATGAGGGCAGAGCCCACATAATCTAGTTAACTCTTCAAGGCTCCACCTCTCAATACTACCACACTGGGGATTAAGTTTACACATGAGTTTTGGAGGACACAAACATTCAAACCGTGACAAGGGTTTATATTTGAAAAAAAAGAAAATGATTTTTTCCTTTCATCTTTTTCTTTCTTTCTGTCTTTGTTTCTTTCTTTCTTTTTGAAACGGAATTTTGCTCTTGTTGCCCAGGCTGAGTGCAATGGTGCGATCTTGGCTCACTACAACCTCTGCCTCCTGGGTTCAAGCGATTCTCCTGCCTCAGCCTCCTGAGTCCCTGGGATTACAGGCGCCTGCCACCATGCCCAGCTAATTTTGTTATTTTTAGTAGAGACAGGGTTTTACCATGTTGGCCGGGCTGGTCTCAAACTCCTGAGCTCAGGTGATCTACCCACCTCGGCCTCCCAAAGTGCTGGGATTATAGACATGAGCCATCGTGCCCACCCTGTCTTTTTCTTTTGGGAGAGACATTTTTCATAAGGCTAAGACTAATTGAAGTCTGTCACTAAGAGGCTCTGAGGCTTTTGGGTGAAGAGTTTAGATGGAGGCTTCTGCCTGGGAGATGGTTTAACTCTGGAACACTAAGAGGAGCTAGGCTTGGTCTAAAAAGAGAAGCTGAGAACAATCTGAATAGGGCTTGTTCTAGGTGATCAGGTCTTGGGGAGAAAGGTAAAAGGCCCAATAACCACAAGTCTTGGATTTTTCTGAAATTTATTTCAAATTGTCAGACCACATGCTTTGACTTTTATTTGTTTATTTTTCTTTGAGGCGGAGTCTCGCTCTGTTGCCCAGGCTGGAGTGCAGTGTCAGGATCTAGGCTCACTGCAACCTCCGCCTCCTAGGTTCTCTCGCCTCAGGCTCCCAAGAAGCTGGGACCACAGGCGCATGCTATCACACCCGACTAATGTTTGTATTTCTAGTGGAAATGGGGTTTCACCATGTTGGCCAGGTTGGTCTCAAACTCCTGACCTCAGGTGATCTGCCCACCTTAGCCTCCAAAAGTTCTAGGATTATAGGAGTGAGCCACATGCCCGGCCTTAAAATTTTTTTTATAGAGAAAAGTCTATGTTGTGCAGACTGGTCTCGAGTGATCATCCTGCCTCGGCCTCCCATTGTGTTGGGATTACAGCTATGAAACACTGTGCCCGACCATCCAGCCATGTTTTTATATGCCTTCAATCAAATGATTTTTTTTTTATTTTTTTATTTTTTTTGAGATGGAGTCTCGCTCTGTCACCCAGGCTGGAGTGCAGTGGCATGATCTTGGCTCACTGCAACCTCTGCCTCCTGGGTTCAAGTGATTCTTGTGCCTCAGCCTCCTGAGTAGCTGAGAGTACAGGCTTGTGCCACCATGCCTGGCTAAGCCTGACTTTTGATTGAGAAAAAATATGATCACCAAAGGAAGAAACACCTGAAGGCAGAGGCCTGCTTGTATGTAAAGAAAATGTAGGCACTGATGTTATTCCCAGTTATGCCTGGGTGTGGCTGTTGGTGAGGGATAACAGTTAAGCCTCGGAATAAAAATAGACCTGAGCTTATTCACCTACTAGTTATGTCACCTTGGGTAAATTATTAATCTTTTTTTTTTTTTTGAGATGGAGTCTCACTCTGTTCCCCAGGCTGGAGTTCAGTGGTATGATCTCAGCTTACTGCAGCCTCCGCCTCCCAGTCTCCCAGGTTCAAGTGATTCTCCCACCTTAGCCTTCCGAGTAGCTGGGATTGCAGGCATGCACCACCATGCCCAGCTAATTTTTATATTTTTGTAGAGACGGGGTTTTGCTGTGTTGGCCAGGCTGGTCTTGAACTCGTGACCTCAGGTGATCTGCCCGCCTCAGCCTCCCAGAGTGCTGGGATTATAGGCGTGAGTCACCGTGACCAGCCATTATTGATCATTTCTAAGATTCCTTATCTGAAAAATGAGAAGAATGATAGCTTACATCTTTTAGGATTATTATGAGGATTAACTGATAAGACATGTAAAATTCTTATCTAGATGCCTACATAGACTAAATGATCAGGGAATGCTAGTTAGTGTAAACATCATCACCAGAGGATGAGGAAATTCTCTCAATACACAAATTTTTAAAACTAATTTTAAAATCTGGCTAGGTGCAGTGGGTCATGCATGTAATTCTTGTGCTTTGGGAGGCCAACAGGGAGGACCCCTTAAGACCAGGAGTTTGAGACCAGCCTGGGCAACATAACAAGACCCCATCTCTACAGAATATTTTTTTAAAAATTGGCATCCTGTGGGTGTTTAAGAATATGTCCCACTGTATATTTTGCTTCTATAAGCAGGAAACAGGATATAGGAAGAGGTGGGATAAGAAATACCTGCGTAGCAAGATCATTGTTTTTCTAGAAGCATGGGCTTAACACAACTAATTTGACTCCTGATATTAAATGGGAAGGAGAGAAGAAAATCTACACTTAAGTGTAGATTCTAGACCATCCCATCTACTGGACAATCTCATCCACATGTCAGTATTAACTTTGGATTTCATACATTGACCTTTACTGCTTTACAGTTTATTAAAAATGCTTTATTGGGCTGGGCACAGTGGCTCACGCCTGTAATCCCAACACTTTGGGAGGCCAAGTTGGGTGGATCATTTGAGGCCAGGAGTTCGAGACCGGCCTGGCCAACATGGCGAAACCCCGTCTCTACTACAAATACAAAAATTTGCCAGGTGTGATGGTACATGCCTGTAATCCCAGCTACTCCGGGGGCTGAGGCATGAGAATTGCTTGAACCTGGGAGGCGAATGTTACAGTGAGTCGAGATCGAGCCATTGCACTCTAGCCTGGGCTATGGAGCGAGACTGTCTCCAACAACAACAAAAATATGCTTTCGGCTGGGTGCTATGGCTCACGCCTATAGTCCCAGCATTTTGGGAGGCTGAGGCGGGAGAACTACTTGAGCCCAGTAATTTGAGACCAGCCTGGGCAACCTAGTGAGACTTCGTCTCTACAAACAAAAAAGGCAGGAGGATTTTTTTTCTTGAGCCTTGGAGTCAAGACTGCAATGAGCCATGATCATGCTGCTACGCTCGCCGCTGGGATACAGGAATAAGAAGACCTTGTCTCAAAAAAAAAAAAAAAAAAAAAAAAAAAAAAAAAAAAGATGCTTTAATGCACACTTACATGATTTTAATTATTTAGGCAGCTGTTAATGTTATCTCTATTTTATTCCAGAGGAAACAAAGACTGAGAAATTGAGAACATGGGTTTTATTTATTTATTTACTTATTTTTTTTAAATTTAAAAAACATAAGATCTCTCCATGTTGCCCAGGCTGGTCTTGAACTCCTGGGCTTAAGCAATCCTCCCCCCTCAGCCTCCCAAAGAGCTGGCATTATAGGCGTGAGCTACCTTGCCTTGCCAAGAACATGGGTTTTATTTTTATTTATTTATTTATTTATTTTGAGACAGAGTCTCGCTCTGTTGCCCAGGCTGGAGTGCAGTGGCGCGATCTCGGCTCACTGCAAGCTCCGCCTCCCGGATTCACGCCATTCTCCCGCCTCAGCCTCCCGAGTAGCTGGGACTACAGGCGCCTGCCACCACGCCTGGCTAATTTTTTGTATTTTTAGTAGAGACAGGGTTTCACCGTGTTAGCCCGGATGGTCTCAATCTCCTGACCTCGTGATCCGCCGGACTTGGCCTCTCAAAGTGCAGGGATTACAGGCGTGAGCCACCGCGCCCAGCCAAACATGGGTTTTAGAGCTAGATTGCCTGGGTTGGAATCCTGTCTTCTCTACTTGCCAACATTATAGCCCAGGACAAGTTACTTTAGCCTCAGAATCCTCATCTGTGAAATGGGGATGATGCAGGTACTTAACTCTTAGAGTTGTACGAAATTATTCTTCATGTAAATAAAGTACACATCATTGCAACTAATATGAGTTCAATAAATATTGGTTATTAATCACCTAGGGACAGGCAGCTAGTAAGTGGTAGTGCTAGTATCTGCGTTTAGATAATTAGATTTTATATCCCATGTTCTTTTTACACATCACCTCCATAATATAATGTTAATACCCTGTTACTGTGATGATATGATCTGTTAGCAGCATTAGGGCAGGTGGTCTAATTTATTTTTTCAAAAGTGGTAGGAGATTCATCTAAAGTATCTCTTTTAGGACAGTTGGCACACATATCTATTTCTCAGCTTCCTCAAGAAGAGAATAGATATGACTTCAGATTACAGCTATGCCAAAAACCTATAGATTTTGCTTCAGTTGGTTAGAGCAAGGGGCTGAGGATACCAGTCTGCAACATGACAAGACAGAAATAGCACATATTAAATTGAACCATTGGGAGACTTGTAGTATAGTTGAAAAGGCTTGCTTACTAATGATTTGGAAGACCTGAATTCTAATCTTGGACTCACCACTTATTAGTTGTGTCTTGTAACATCTCTGAGCCTGCATTTTCACATCTATAAGATGGGGATACCAACAGTCAACCTAAGTGCTGTTGCCTGCTCACATAGTCCCTTTGTAGAAATTCAGAAAAAAGAGGCTAGGTATGGTGGCTCATGCCTATAATCCCACCACTTTAGGATGCCGAGGTGGGTGGATCACCTGAGGTCAGGAGTTCGAGACCAGCCTGGCCAACATGGTAAAACCCTGTCTCCACTAAAAATACAAAAAATTAACCAGACGTTGTGGTGGGCGCCTGTAATCCCAGCTACTTGGGAGACTGAGGCAGAAGAATTCCTTGAACCCAGGAGGTAGAGGTTACAGTGAGCTGAGATCACGCCATTGCACTCCAGCCTAAGCGCAGAGCGAGACTCTGTCTCAAAAAAAAAACAACAAACAAACAAAAAAACAGAAAAAGGGACCCCTCCCTTTGGACAGACACAGCTTTACAGTAAGGTTTATGAACTTGGTGAGACGAGCATGGTCTAAATTTCCATCTTCACTAGCCTTCTTGGCTAGCCTTCTGGCACACTGAACAATCTGCAGAAGTGAATGTGAGGGTCCTGTCTATACTGTCTTCACTGAACAGGGCTGTTAACATCAAGTGAGATAATAAAGGTGAAGGAGTTAGATAAAGTGTAATGCCTTTGTGAATGTAAGACACTGATATTACACAAATACTACTTGGTTTCAGACACTAGAATCCAAGGGCAACCTGCGTAGACATATTGACTCTTGCCCTTTTTTTTTTCCTGATGATCCCTATGACTCATCAGCTTGTACAGAACCTACTAGCTGCTGGCTGTTAAAGTAGAGGTTGTAGCAAACAAAGGTTTTCTCCATTACTTCAAGCCTGGACCAGCCTTGCTCACTGGATCTCTGAAGACTAAAATTAGTACTTTTGATGAATAATCATCTTAAAAACAGTCAGCTGGCCGGGCACAGTGGCTCATGCTTGTAGTCCCAGCACTTTGGGAGGCCGAGGTGGGTGGATCACCTGAGGTCAGGAGTTCGAGACCAGCCTGGCCAACATGGCGAAACCCTGTCTTTACTGAAAATACAAAAATTAGCTAGGTGTGGTGGTGTGTGCCTGTAATCCCAGCTACTCGAGAGGCTGAAGCAGGATAATTGCTTGAGCCCAGGAGGTAGAGTGAGCCGAGATGGTGCGCCATTGCACTCCAGCTTGGGCAACAGAGCAGGACTCGGTCTCAAAAAGAAGAAGAAAAAAAATAAGAAATTATCTTGAAGACAAATGATGATGATGATGATTATTATTATTTTGAGATGGAGTTTTGCTCTTGTTGCCCAGGCTGGAGTGCAGTGGTGTGATCTTGGCTCACTGCAACCTCTGCTTCCCGGGTTCAAGTGATTCTCCTGTCTCAGCCTCCTTAGTAGCTGAGATTACAGGCGCATGCCATCACACCTGGCTAATTTTTGTATTTTTAGTAGAGATGGGGTTTCATCATATTGGTCAGGCTGGTCTCAAACTCCTGACCTCAGGTAATCTGCCCACCTCTGCCTCCCAAAGTGCTGGGATTGTACAGGCAGGAGCCACCATGCCCTGCCAGAAGACATATGATTTTAGGATACCCTGCAGTAAGACTGGGTCTTGCCCATCAATGGAATTCAGAATTATTTGGTTAGAGCTTATCTCTGGTTTTCAGGGAAAGGTCATTACATAAAAGCTTTATGTCAGTGGGAGAAAGAAAAGTTGCTGAATCACAATTTGCCCTCTTAACACACCTTTGGAGTCCAAGCTATCTCCTGGGCTTCATGGATCAAGTAGGACAAGAGGACTTGCTTGTGTGAGGAGCCAGAAGACAGCTGTAGAGTCAAGCAGAATTGAAATTAGGTCCTAGTTCTGCCACGAGTTTTGTGACAGTGGGCAGGTAAGTCACTTAAGTTTATGTTTTGTCATCTGCAACTGGTAACAGGAACAGTATTTACCTCATAGATTTATTGTGTGGGTTAAATGAATTAATATATGGAAAGTACCTAGCATTGTATCAGTATTTGCCACATAAACATTAGCTGCAGTTGTTACTAAGCTCTATGTAAGATATTATACTGGCTCTGAGAAAGAAAAAAAGATAAGTTGTAGTGCCTGGCCTCAAGAAGCTTAGAGTTCTAGTTTGGGAATTAGCATAATTATTTGCCAGAACAGGTAAACAGAAATGCAAAGCAATGAATATGTGGTACAGATAGATTATATCTATATATCTATATATCTATTTTGAAACGGAGTTTCACTCTTCTTGCCTAGGCTGGAGTGCAATGGTGCGATCTCGGCTCACTGCAACCTCTAGCTCCTGGGTTCAAGCGATTCTCCTGCCTCATCCTCCCTAGTAGCTGGGATTACCGGCATGTGCCACCACGCCTGGCTAATTTTGTATTTTTAGTAGAGACGGGGTTTCTCCATGTTGGTCAGGCTGGTCTCGTGTAAGCCACCACGCCCGGCCATAGATGATATTGTTAGGAGGTAGGGTTTGAGCAGGGGTCTAAAGAAATGACAGAATGGCTGGGCGCGGTGGCTCATACCTGTAATCCCAGTACTTTGGGAGGCTGAGGCTGGTGAATCACCTGAGGTCAGGAGTTTAAGACCGGCCTGGCCAACATGGTGAAACCCCATGTCTACTAAAAATACAAAAATCAGCCAGGTATGGTGGTGTGTACCTGTAATCCCCACTACGTAGGAATCTGAGGCAGGAGAACTGCTTGAACCCGGGAGGCAGAGGTTGCAGTGAGCCGAGATTGCGCCACTGCACTCCACCCTGGGCAACAGAGTGAGACTCTGTCTCAAAATAAAAAAAAAAAGGAAAGAAAGAAAGGGCCAGGCATGGTGGCTTGTGCCTGTAATCCCAGCACTTTGGGAGGCTGAGGTAGGCGAATCACGAGGTCAAGAAATTGAGACCATCCTGGCTAACATGGTGAAACCCCATCTCAACTAAAAATACAAAAAAATTATCTAAGCATGGTGGCGAGCACCTGTAGTTCCAGCTACTCAGGAGGCTGAGTCAAGAGATTCTTTAAAAAATATATATGTATGTGTGTGTATATATATGTATATAAAATATCTGTTCTAGTGAACAGTTTTTGACCCAAGATGAACACAAGTACATGAAAAATATATATATAAATATTAGTTGAAAAAAATATAATTGAGGTCTGGAAACTGAGCATAGATGAAGGCTACTTATCTTTTTCTCCTATTCCTATGGAATATGCACACGTGTATACTTGTGTCATAATCTGAAAAGGAATCTCCAGCTAATAAACATCAGCTATAAGTATTTAATTTATCTGCACTATTTCATTATCATATGATGGTGTGATGAAGAAGAATGACAAAGTATTAAATATATTAGGACGTTGGGCAGGCGTAGTGGCTCATGCCTATAATCCCAGCACTTTGGGAGGCTGAGGAGGGTGGATCACCTGAGGTTAGGAGTTCAAGACCAGCCTGGCCAACATGACAAAATTCCCGTCTCTACTAAAAATACAAAAATTAGCTAGGTGTGGTGGCGGGCACCTGTAATCCCAGCTACTCAGGAGGCTGAGGCAGGATAATCGCGTGAATCCGGGAGGCGGAGGTTGCAGTGAGCTGAGATGGCATACCATTGCACTCCAGCCTGGGTGACAGAGTGAGACTTGGTCTCAGAAAAAAAGAAAAAATAAAAAAATAAAAAAAAATATATTAGGATGTTAAAAGGGACTTGATATTATTTGGCATATTGAAAGAGTTGAGAGACTGGGCACGATGGCTCACGCCTGTAATCTCAGCGCTTTGGTAGGCTGAGGTGGGCGGATCACCTGAGGTCAGGCGTTCGAGACCAGCCTGGCCAACATGGGGAAACCCCATCTCTACTGAAAATACAAAAATGAGCTGGGCGTGGTGGTGGGCGCCTGTGATCCCAGCCACTCGGGAGGCTGAGGCAGGAGAATCGCTTGAACCCAGGAGGCAGAGGTTGCAGTGAGCTGAGATTGCACCGCTACACTCCAAGCTGGATGACAAGAGTGAAACTCTGTCTGAAAAAAAAAAAAAAAAAAGAGTTGAGGTCCTTTTCTACATTATTACATTATCAGGAACCACATTCTGTTTTTAAATACTCTTTATACGTTGTTTTTATATAGAAGCTAATTTCCAGTGGAAGTATAAACTGCTGCAAGCTTTCTAAAGCAATTTTTTGGCAAGGTGGTTCACGCCTGTAATCCCAGCACTCTGGGAGGTCAAGGCAGGAGGATTGCCTGAGCCCAGGAGTTTGAAACCAGCCTGGGCAACATGGCAAAACTCTATCTGTACTAAAAATACAAAAAATTAGCTGGGTGTGGTGGCCCAAGCCTATAATCCTAGCTGCTTGGGGGACTGAGGCAGGAGGATCACTTGAGGCTGCGAGGTTGAGGCTGCAGTGAGCTTTGATGGTGCCACTGCACTCCAGCCTGGGAGACAGAGACTCTGCCTCAAAAAAAAAAAAAAAAAAAAAAATAAATAAATAAATAAATAAATAAATAAAATAAAGTAATTTGTTAAAATGTATCAAAAACAATGTTATGCCTTCCAATTGAGCAATTTCTTCTTTAGAAATATGGCTCAAGGAAACAATCAGTTTGGAAAATAGTGAAAACTTGGTGACAAATTAAATATCCTCCAACAGGAGAAAGGTAAATTATACTGAATTTCAATATGGAATGTCTTCGTAAACATTAAACTTTATATTATTAAGCATAGGGTTTTTGGAACACATTTTATGGCAATAGAATCCATGTAACTTCTCTTTGTCTAATGTTAAAGAAGTGCTTGACATTTCAACAAATTGGGATAAAAGGTATCTGTTCTTTGATTTGATAAACAAACTTTTATCCAGCATCTCTATGTTTGAGGCCCAGTACCTGGGTTACAAAGATGAATACAGTCCCAACCCTGCAGGTCTTCTAGGAAAGGCAGATGTGTAAACAAATAATTACACTGAAATATGAAGAATAAATACTGTAATAGATATATATGTATATTACAAAGTTGTATAAAGGAAGGAATCAGCAATTCTGCTTACATGGTCAAGGAAAGCTGCAAAGAATGGACATTTGAGTTAGTTTGGCATGGCTGGGAAGAGTACGTGTAGAAGAGTTAAGTTTGGGCTGGGCACAGTGGCTCATTCCTGTAATCCCAGTACTTTGAGAGGCTGAGGCGGGCAGATCACGAGGTCAAGAGATCGAGATCATCCTGGCCAACAGGGTGAAACCCCATCTACTAAAAATACAAAAATTAGCTGGGTGTGGTGGCACGCACCTATAGTCCCAGCTACTCAGGAGGCTGAGGCAGGAGAATCGCTTGAACCCGGGAGACGGAGGTTGCAGTGAGCTGAGATGCGCCACTGCACTCCAGCCGAGCAACAGAGTGAGACTGTCTCAAAAAAACAAAAAACAAAACAACAACAACAACAAAAATAAAGAGGTTTGTATTTTATCCTCATGGCAAGGGAAAAGTTATTAGAGAGTTTTAGGAAGGGGCATAACATGGTAAAACTATGTTCGAATGATTACTCAGGATTTAGTATGGAGGCCACATTTGGAAGAATACTAGATGAGAGACATTAGGAGATCACTGCTGTAGTTCAGGTACAGTATTATACTGGTTGTGAATGAAGATGAGGGGATGTCAGTCAGAAATTTAGGAGGCAGGATTAATAAGTTTTATCAACCAGTTAGACTTATCTCTCAGGGAGGGCCTTAAATTATTCTTCAAGACTATTCTGGGCCAGGTGCGGTGGCTCACGCCTGTAATCCCAGCACTTTGGGAGGCCGAGACGGGCGGATCACGAGGTCAGGAGATGGAGACCATCCTGGCTAACCCGGTGAAACCCCGTCTCTACTAAAAATACAAAAAATTAGCCGGGCGAGGTGGCGGCGCCTGTAGTCCCAGCTACTCGGGAGGCTGAGGCAGGAGAATGGCGGGAACCCGAGAGGCGGAGCTTGCAGTGAGCTGAGATCCGGCCACTGCACTCCAGCCCGGGCGACAGAGCGAGACTCTGTCTCAAAAAAAAAAAAAAAAAAAAAAAAAGATGCAAAGTTCCTTGACTATAAAGAGCTCACAGCGTAAGAAAAGAAAAATTCAAATAACTTTGGTCAATTATTCGATATTCCCTAGGTAACCTAGAAAGCTTTTAAAATTGTTAAAAGCTAAGGCAATTCACATGCAGGAAATTGCAGGAAGTCCGCATCTTCTGAGTAAGGATCTGTTAAGTAATTCTAGCCATGACTAAGTTTGAGAACAGAACAAGAGAAAAGGGAGCAGAAAGGTAGCCAGGTGAGCCAGATGTGGCTTAGTGGACAATCTGTAGAGCACCTTGGGTTTTTTTATGTTTCTCACCTCTCTGTTAGTCTTGAGTTAATTTGTTTCATTCGTTCCATAATTTTATGAAGGGCCTCCTGGCCACGAAGAATTGCTTGAACCTGGGAGGCGGAGGTTGCAGTGAGCCGCGATTGCGCCACTGCACTCTAGCCTGGGCAACAGAGTGAGACTCTGTCTCAAAACAAACAAACAAATAAAAAACCAGTATATGTGTGTGTGTGTGTGTGTATGTGTGTGTATATATATATATATATAAAAGGTACACATGTATAGGGCACTTACCATGAATTGAGCTTGCAGGAATGGAAGTTGTTGTGGTGTGAGTCAGTGAGTGAGCAGTAAATGAATGTGAAGGTGTAGGATTTTACTGTATACTACTGTAGACTTTATAAACTTTGTACACTTAGGCTACACTAAATTTCTATAAAGAACTTTTCTTCAATAATAAATTGACCCCCCTCCAAGAAAACTGACCTTAGCTTATTGCAATCTTTTAACTTTTTAAACTTTTTTTAAAAAAATTGACTCTTGTAATAACAGCTTAAAATAAAAATACGTTGTATAGCTATATAAAATATATATTTATTTGAGATGGAGTCTCACTCTGTCGTCCAGGTTGGAGTACAGTGGTGTGATCTAGGCTCACTGCAACCTCTGCCTCCCTAGTTCAAGTGATTCTCCTGCCTCAGCCTCCCAAGAAGCTGGGACTACAGGTGCCCACCACCACGCCCAGCTATTTTTTTTGCATTTTTAGTAGAGAAAGGGTTTCACCATGTTGACCAAGGCTGGTCTGAAACTCCTGACCCCAAGTAATCTGCCTTCCTCAGCCTCCCAAAGTGCTGGGAATACAGGCATGAGCCACCGCACCTGGCCCAAAAATATTTTTTATACCCTTATTCTATAAACTTTTTTCAACTCTTAAAATTTCTAATTTTTTTTTTTACTTTTTTATTTTTTATCTTTATTTTTGAGAGAGAGTCTCTCTTTATTTTTTATTTTTATTTTTGAGAGAGAGTTGCCCAGGCTGGAGTGCAATGGCATGATCTCAGCTCACTGCAACTTCCACCTCCCAAATTCAAATGATTCTCCTTCCTCAGCCTCCCAAGTAGTTGGGATTACAGGCATGCACCACCTTTCTACTAAAGAGTACACTGTAAAATAATGGTAAAAAGTAATACATGAACCAATAACAGTAATTTATTATAATTATCGAGTATTTTGTACTGTACGTAATTGTGTGTGCTATAATTTATTTATTTATTTATTTTGAGATGGAGTATCACTCTGTCACCAGACTGGAGTGCAGTGGCACGATCTCGGCTCACTGCAACCTCCGCCTTCAGGGTTCAAGAGATTCTCCGGCCTCAGCCTCCTGAGTAGCTGAGACTACAGGCGCTTGCCACCATGCCCAGCTAATTTTTTTGTATGTTTAGTGGAGATGGGGTTTCACCATGTTGGCCAGGATGGTCTTGATCTCCTGACCTTGTGATCCGCCTGCCTTGGCCTCCCACAGTGCTGGAATTACAGGCGTGATCCACTGCACCCGGCCATATGTGCTATAGTTTTATACAACTGGCAGCACAGTGGCTTTGTTTACACCAGTATCCCAACAAATACATGAGTGATGCTTTTGCACTATGACATTGACAGCTACAAAGTGAGGAGGTGATTGGAATTTTTCAGCTTCATTATAATCTTTGGGACCACCATTGTATATGTGGTTTGGCTGAAATATTGTTAATGCTATGCATGACTGTATATCCAGAAAGTGTGGTCAGTTATGTCAATGTTGTTGCAAGGTCAAGCAAGATAGACTGACAAACATCCATTGGACTTAACTCAGAGTGTCTATTGTAATCTTGGAGAAACAATTTCTGTGGAAGGGCGAGGTGTGGGTCTGTTATTTCATGATGATAATAAAATAGTCTACATACTACTGACCATCATAAAAGCCAAAGTGGTTTTCTATTTTATACCACTCCCCTTCCCATCCTTGCAGCTGAGGGAAAATTAATTGCTCTTCTAAATTTAATACTTACTGGAACCTGGCGGTTTTTTGTTTTTTTTTTTTTCTTGAGACAGAGTCTCACTCTGTCTCCCGGGCTGGAGTTGCAGTGGCCGGATCTCAGCTCACTGCAAGCTCCGCCTCCCAGGTTCACGCCATTCTCCTGCCTCAGCCTCCCGAGTAGCTGGGACTACAGGCGCCGCCACCTCGCCCGGCTAGTTTTTTGTATTTTTTAGTAGAGACGGGGTTTCACCATGTTCACCAGGATGGTCTCGATCTCCTGACCTCGTGATCCACCTGTCTCGGCCTCCCAAAGTGCTGGGATTACAGGCTTGAGCCACCGCGCCCGGCCGCCTGGCTGTTTTAAGTAATACAAAAACTATGCTTTATTCATCCATCCATTTATCCATATATTCAGCAAGCATGTATAGTGCACCTACCGACTACCCAGGACATATAAGCATTGTGCTAGGGATGTAAGTAGGGAAGGAAAAGAAGGAAGGAGGCTCAAAATGATGTATTTGACCCGTGTACAGTTGTCCTTCTTTTCCGTGGGTTCCATATCCACATATTCTTTGATTCAACCAACCGCAGATCAAAAATATTTGGAAAAAAAGTGAATGCTTGCATTTGTACAGAACATGTACAAACTTTTTTTGTCATTATTCCCTAAACAATATAGTATAACAACTATTTACATAACACTTACATTGTATTAGGTATTATAAGTAATCTAGAGATGATTTAAAGTACATAGGGGGATGTGCATAGGTTTTATGCAAATAGTATGTCATTTTACATAGGGGACTTACTTGAGCATCTGTGGATTTTGACATTTGGTGGGGTAGGGGGTTTGGAACTAAGCCAGCAAGATACCGAGGAATAACTATATATCTCCGTGAGTTAACTCTGTGAAGTATTTTTATAGCCCTTAATGGCTACTCAAAAGGGGTTTATGCTGTGAGGCAGAGGTTGCAGTGAGCCAAGATCACGCCACTGCACTCCAGCCTAGGTGACAGAGAGAGACTCTGTCTCAAAGCAAAAAAAAAAAAAAAAAAAAGGAGGAGGTGGGGGCGGTGATTTATGGTGAAGTTCTGTGCTCTGAAGATAAAATTTCAGAAAGTGCCTCTTTTTTGGCTAGGTGCGGTGGCTCACACCTGTAATCCCAGCCTTTGGGAAGCCGAGGCACGCGGATCTCTTGAGGTCAAGAGTTCGAGACCAGGCTGGCAAACAAGGTGAAATCCCGTCACTACTTAAAATATAAAAATTAACCTGTAATCCCAGCACTTTGGGAGGCCAAGGTGGGTGAATCACCTGAAGTTGGGAGCTCAACACCAGCCTGACCAACATGGAGAAACCCCATCTCTATTAAAAATACAAAATTAGCCAGGTGTGGTGGCACATGCCTGTAATCCCAGCTACTCGGGAGGCTGAGGCAGGAGAATCACTGGAACCCGGGAGGCAAAGGTTGTGGTGAGCTGAGATCGCGCCACTGCACTCCAGCCTGGGCAACAAGAGCGAAACTCCATCTCAAAACAAATAAAAAGATAAAAGAAAATAAAATAATTAGTCAGGCTTGGTGGTGTGCACCTGTGGTCCCAACTACTCAAGATGCTGAAGCAGGAGAATTGCTTGAACCTGGGAGGTGGAGGTTGCAGTTAGCTGAGGTCGTGCCACCTCGGGTGACAGACAAGACTCTGTTACAAAAATAAAAAAGAAGATACTTTTTTTATGGTTAAGTGAAAAAACATTTCAGTAGAGAAGGGCTTTGTTCTTGTTGAGGGTTCTCTGATAATTTTTTCTTTTCTTGGTATATATTTATACCTTGGTGTTTATGTTCGAGTCATTTTCTTTTTAGATTTGAGGCTCATTTTAGGGAAGGAAAAAAAAAAAGAGCAGAGATTAGTTTATTTTTCAATACAATACAATCCCATTAAGTATGGGCAGTGTTAATTATGGTTTAACAAGGGTTAGAGCCAAAGTTTATTTTTGTCTGTTGTGCATATTAATAGACCTGCACTTAGAGTCAGGTGGATTAATACATGCCCAGAGAAACCATTTCAAGTCATAACTTTGAAAGTAATAACTTAAAAATGTCTACGTTACTGATTAAAAGTTGACATCGTAGGCCGGGCGTGGTGGCTCATGCCTGTAATCCCAGCACTTTGGGAGGCCGAAGCGGGTGGATCATGAAGTCAGGAGATCAAGATACTCCTGACTAACACGGTGAAACCCAGTCTCTACTAAAATTACAAAAAATTAGCCAGGTGTGGTGGCGGGTATCTGAAACCCCAGCTACTTGGGAGGCTGAGGCAGGAGAATCGCTTGGACCCGGGAGGCAGGGGTTGCAGTGAGCCCGAGATCGTGCCACTGCACTTCAGCCTGAGTGACAGAGTGAGACTCTGTGTCAAAAAAAAAAAAAAGTTGACATCCTAATTTCAAATAATTTTAAAAATCTATTTCTTTAAGCTGTAAGGATGTTATGAAGGATTATTTTATTTTAGAGTACTTGAAAATCCATTTCTTGAAGCTATAAGGATGTTTTGAAGGGTATTTACTTTTATTTTATTTTATTTTATTTTATTTATTTTTGAGACGCAGTCTCACCCTGTCTCCCAGGCTGGAGTACAATGGTGCGGTCTCGGCTTACTGCAACCTCCACTTCCCGGGTTCTAGTGATTCTCCTGCCTCAGCCTCCCGAGTAGATGGGATTACAGGTGCCTGCCACCACATCCAGCTAATTTTTTATAGTTTTAGTAGAGACGGGGTTTCACCGTGTTGGTCAGGCTGGTCTCAAACTCCTGAACTCAGGTGATTCACCCACCTCGGCCTCCCAAAATACTGGGATTACAGGCATGAGCCACTGCGCCCGGCTATTTTATTTTAGTTAGAGTACTTGAAAATGTGGCAAAAGTTTGGTAGGTTAGCAAAGTCTTCAGGAATAAAATTAACCGTGAGTTGATCCTTGCAAATTTTGGAATCCAAATAGTGACCACAGCACCTTGGCAAAAGTGGAGCTTTCTTCAGGAGGCTAGAGGAAGAGAAAAAAAATGGGAAATGTAAGCTAAGGTCACATCACAGTAGGAATAAGTAAACATTTAGTTGTTTTACATAGATCTTTTGGTGGATTCATTCAAAGTGATTCTTTTCTTGCAGACTTAGGCTAGAATCTTAGGGGGTCAAAAAATAGATTATTGGCCAGGCACGGTGGCTCATGTCTGTAATCCCATCACTTTGTGAGGTCGAGGTGGGCAGATGACGAGGTCAGGAGTTTGAGACTAGCCTGACCACTGTTGTGAAACCCGGTCTCTACTAAAAATACAAAAATTAGCTGGGCATGGTGGCACGTGCCTGTAATCCCAGCTACTCAAGAGGCTGAGGCAGGAGAATCACTTGAACCTGGGAGGCAGAGGTTGCAGTGAGCCGAGATCATACCACTGCACTCCAGCCTGGGTGACAGAGCGAGACTCAGTCTCAAAAAAAAAAAAAGAAAGGCTCTTTTCTTAGGTTTCTTTTTTTGTTTGTTTGTTTGTTTTTAAAGAAATAACTAGAAACAAAGATTACAATATGCTTCAAATCAGTGGTTTCTGGTAATACTTCAGTTCTGGTTGGTGAAGAAGGGAAATAGAAAATTAAGACAATTTTAAATGATGACATTTTCAGTTACAAGTTCAATCAGCACAGTCATCAACTGACATTTATTCCTAACCGCTTGGGTGAGTGGCACTGAACCAAATCCCACAAGAAATATCTTCTGCCTACATGAACAAACCGGTTCTTGAACTATTGCTCTCAGAAGCTATAGATAATAGCAGTTGATTTTAATATGTTGTGAGATTCCAGCCTTGGAATCATGAGGTTAAAATAGGAAAAACCATACCAAAAAAAAAGTTTTTAATAGAAACTGGGCCAGGCGCAGTGGCTCATGCCTGTAATTCTAGTACTTTGGGAGGCAGAGGCGGGTGGATCACGAGGTCAAGAGATCTAGACCATCCTGGCTAACACGGTGAAAACCTGTTTCTACTAAAAATACAAAAAATTAGCCGACCGTGGTGGCACGCACCTGTAGTCCTAGCTGCTTGGGAGGCTGAGGCAGGAGAATCGCTTGAACCCAGGAGGCAGAGGTTGCAGTGAGCAGAGATCGTATCACTATACTCCAGCCTGGGTGACAGAGCGAGACTCCGTCTCAAAAAAACAACAGAAACAGAAAACTGTATCTACTGTTTGTCTTGAAGAAAGAAATCATTGTCTTATGCAGTATGACACTAAACATATACAATTGTTATTATTATTTTTTGAGACAGGGTCTTACTCTGTCACCCAGGCTAGAGTGCAGTGGCCCGATCTCAGCTCACTGCAACCTCTACCTCCCAGGTTCAAGCGATTCTCCTGCCTCAGCCTCCCGAGTAGCTGGGATTACAGCCTCCCGCCACCATGCTCAGCTAATTTTTTTATTTTTAGTAGAGACGGGGTTTCACCATGTTGGCCAGGCTGGTCTTGAACTTCTGACCTCAGGTGATCCACCCTCCTTGGCCTCCCAAAGCGCTGGGATTACAGGCATGAGCCACCGTGCCCGGCAGCATATACAATTATTTAAAAATATTTCACCAAATATTATTGTAGTATAAGAGTTGAAGTTTATTCGAGTAATCATTTGTATGAATAATGCAAGGTAAACTTTTATTTTGACAAAAATAAGGAGGTGAGTTGATTCAGAGCTTATCAGGTACAGTCTTAAAGTAAGTGATTTATTCCTGCATTGAAAACTAAAATACAAAGACATCTGGTGGATGTCAAAAATTTATGACTAAAATCTATTTTTACCCGACCTCCAAGGTTGATATCACATTTAATATTAAGGTGTTTTTTATTCTATACTAAAAGTGATTATTTTATGCCATCTCTGCTGAAAATTTTTTTAAAAAATTATTTAACTGTTTAAGTATGGTCAGATTTTAAGTATCTAACATTCTCCAGTAGTTCCCCCTCCCTTGCCTATTCCTCTCCACCCCAATCTCTTTCTAGTAGGATTCCTATTGCTGGCTACCCAGTCATTACCATTCTAACCATTTAAGGTAGCTCTGCTTGGTTTATTTATTCTGAGTACTGCAATTCAGTTTCCCTTTATCCTGGCTTCCTATGGCAAGTTGGCAAACCAATTTATTTTTCTCCCTTTTATTTCAACAACTCGTAATTTAGATTGGTTAGGAGGATATAATGTAATCAGGACACAACCTTTTCCCCTCAGAATCTGTATTTGTGAGACTTCCTCCTTTCCCGGCTGAACGTGCTGAAGTCAGACCGAGTACCTTGTGAAGGACTTCAGCCCCCACAGTTCCCTGTGTGCGCATGCCCTCTCATCTTACAGTTGTCAAAGTGCTTTTGCCAGAGCGGTCACATAATCAACCTGAAAGAAGAAAATAAATACTGTATACTTTTAAATTTTATCGATTCTTAAAAACTGGACACTCAAAGGTAACTGCTACTAAGATTTTGTTACTTGAAATTGGGTTATTGCATGTAAAAGAATATCTATTGTGTGTGGTGGGGGAGGGGAAGGAGGTATCTATTTGTCACTTTGCTGTAAATAAGCAAAAACAAAAACAAAACAAAAAACCCCCGAAAAAACAAAGAACAACCCCAAGAACACAAAACAAACTATACAGGCAGTTGCTGAGAGACGTTGCATACTACCTTTGTAAATTTTATCTTAATCTATTGCTTACCTTTTGTTTGAAAAGGTCTTATTTATTAAAGGTGTGTCTTGACCTTGACAGAGTGAATTTATGCAGAAAGCGAAATTTATATTTTTAAGGAGTGTTGAGAAGAGAAATGGGTGTTCCTGGTATAAAATTTTTAAAATTCAATGAATATATTAACATTGATTACAGCTATTATAAAATGTTCTGAGTCCAGCTTACTTTTTGGCTTTTTTGCTGAGGTATAGCATTCATTTTTCCATGAAGAGCATGTAGTTTAAACTGAAGGCATTAACAACAAGCATTGATAAAAGCAACCGGAAAGGCAGAGTGATATTAAAATTATAATCAAATGCCTATTTCAGCCATGATGATATGGCTATTATAAAGACAATTCTAGCTCACTGAAAGTGACTCAAATCTCAGATTATAATGGTTTACTGCAGCACTGTTTAAACCAAGTATGAAAATGTCTGTTTCTATGACCATCTTCTTTGGCAGCAATAGAACTTTGTCTTTCTAAATCAAAGCTTCATTTGCCTCTTTGTATTGTATTTTGCAATACCGATCAAAGCCATTGTTTTAGACCAAGGGAACTGAGGAACATGAAAGCAATATTAAACAGATTTTATTGGTAGTAGCCGGCAATCTGTGTTGTATATTATATTGAGTTGGGTTTTTTCCCTGGGGGGGTTGAAGGGAGGAAAGGCAGGGGAATGAGGAATAGAAGGGAGAGCAAGGTGGCTGCGAAGCATTTCCTTTAGCCCACCACTATTTTGTGTATGAAACTTTGAAATAAAAGATATTAATGAACCATTTTAATGATAGTTTTTAATAAAATAATCGAACTACTTTTAATCCCATTTCTTGTCTGATATATTTTGCATAATAGTTAATAATTTCATTTTCTGATACATTGATTTTAACAATAGTTATTATCATGAGGATGTCTAGAGCCAGAGCTTCTGTGTGTATCTGAATGCCTTTTCACAAGTGTCCTGAGAAAGATTCCTCTCCAAGTATCTGGGTTAATTAAGTAACTGCATTAAATTTATTAATAACTTAGTTGCAATTGTACTGAATCATCATCTAAAAATAATTATATGTTTGGTCATATGCCCCTAACATTCAAAATATTTGTTTTTAGGGTCTCAGAAGTGTAATATTTATATATTTAAAGCAATTAAGATGTTCTAAGGACAAGCTAACTACATGTATGGCCATCTCTGGGTTTTGAGTGATTAATTTTCATCCTTGAATAAGAAAACAGGCTATATGGTAGAGGTGAATATAGCCCTTCTATGTGAGATGGAAAATACCATACACTCCTTATATGGCTAAATGAAGCAGTGATGGCAATGCACTATAATTACAATGTATGAAAATTTGGGACTTTGTACTCCTCTATTTTTAACACTTTTGCTAGCATATGGTAATTCAGGGTCTTCAAACCATAGTGTTTCGCTGCTAATACTAGTGATAAGAGAATGGATTCTAAATTTGCTAAAGTCTTGTGACCAACAGCAGCAGGAGGATTCAAAATTGAAAATCTGGCAACCCCAGAATTATCTTGACTGTCTACTTAAATCTCAGGGTTTTTTTTAAAGCCCCACCCCCACCCTATCTCACAGGCGCTCGCTCGCTCGTGCGCACTCTCTCTCTCTGACCTTAAATCCAACCAGAAGCATTTCTCCACTCTGCAGAGAAATTCTCAGGCTCCTGTTGAGACCTGAAGCACTGAGATGCCAAGAAATCTCTTGTGCGGCAGAATTGGAGACAAGAAAATTGGGGAATAAGCAGAAAAACCATAATCCTTAGAGTAACAAGAAGCAAGCACTTCCAAACGTTTCAGTAGGTTTTTACTTCTTTAAAAACGTTTTTTTTTTTTTAAACTGTCTCCTAACAAAATGGAGTAGCTGCAGCTACTGGGAGGCCAGAGAATGATTGTGCAGCCGAGTCCTTCTAACAAATGCCAAGGATTTCCTCCCTCGTGGTTTGCTGCAGCTAAATGAAACAATTACCAACGCAAGAAGGCAGTTTGCTAATAAAGAGGGCTGAAACTGTGTTTTTGTTTGTTTTGTTTGTTTTTTTAAAAAGTGTTCGAGCTGGGGAAGGGAGAAGAAAGGGTCGTGTGTGCGGTGTCTTTTTAACCTTGCTGAAGGACGCAGCAGTATTTATTGACGTATGCAAATAACTGGGGGAGGGTGGTGCTTGGGAAAAAACAGGAACCAGAATCAGTTTCTCATTGCAGGGCGAACGCTCTGAGTTCCGGTGAAGGGAAAAAGAGACGTGGCGAAATTGCTGTCTTTCTGTCTTATAAGCACATCTCTCACTAGTACAGAAAAGGAACCAAGACTTCTGAAAGGGTGAAGACGCTCTCACAGTATCTTTAGAGACCTTGCTCGACACCTTCCCTACCCCCCACCCAACAGCCCGACCTGTTCTTCTAAATGGGAGATTATGGATTTGCATTGCAATTGGCTAGTAGCGGTGGCGATGGATTTTCGCAAGTGAAACACCCGCCCGCTTCAGCGAGGGACATTCATGATCACATTGACAATAACGCGTCTCTCTTTTTTCCCGTTTCAGCTGCGCAAACCATGCAGGATGATTTACTGATGGACAAAAGCAAAACCCAGCCCCAGCCCCAGCAGCAGCAGCGGCAGCAGCAGCAGCAGCAGCAGCAGCCCCAACCTGAGTCCAGCGTATCCGAAACCCCGTCCACGCCCCACTCCTCAGAGACCCCCAAGCCGGAGGAAAACAGCGCAGTGCAGGCCCTCAGCCCAGCCGCTGCCCCGCCGGCCCCCAACGGCTCGGACAAGATGCAGATGGAATCACCGCTCCTGCCAGGCTTGAGTTTCCATCAGCCCCCTCAGCAGCCGCCGCCGCCTCAGGAGCCCGCGGCGCCGGGCGCGTCGCTGTCGCCGTCCTTCGGCAGCACCTGGTCCACGGGCACCACGAACGCGGTAGAGGACAGCTTCTTCCAGGGGATCACCCCAGTCAACGGGACCATGCTCTTCCAGAACTTCCCGCACCATGTCAACCCAGTCTTCGGAGGCACTTTCTCCCCGCAGATCGGCCTGGCGCAGACCCAGCACCACCAGCAGCCGCCGCCGCCTGCGCCCGCGCCGCAGCCGGCACAGCCGGCGCAGCCCCCGCAGGCGCAGCCCCCGCAGCAGCGCCGCTCGCCCGCCAGCCCCAGCCAGGCGCCCTACGCGCAGAGGAGCGCCGCCGCAGCGTACGGCCACCAGCCCATCATGACCAGCAAGCCGTCCTCGTCTTCGGCGGTTGCAGCCGCTGCTGCCGCAGCCGCCGCCTCGTCGGCCTCGTCCAGCTGGAACACGCACCAAAGCGTGAATGCAGCCTGGAGCGCACCGTCCAACCCCTGGGGCGGCCTGCAGGCGGGCCGGGACCCTCGCCGGGCGGTCGGTGTGGGCGTGGGTGTGGGTGTCGGGGTGCCTTCCCCGCTCAACCCCATCTCGCCACTCAAAAAACCCTTCTCCAGCAACGTGATCGCGCCGCCCAAGTTCCCTCGCGCGGCCCCGCTCACTTCTAAGTCCTGGATGGAGGATAACGCTTTCCGGACCGATAATGGTAACAATCTGTTGCCATTTCAGGTAATGCTGTGATGCACCTGCACACTCCTTCCCCCTGACCCGCTCCTTTTGCCCCTTCTCTGACTTTTAATCATCTACCCGCTTTTATTTAAAAAGAGCAGCAATGTCCAGCTCCTCTTTCTCCTTCCGAAGCCTCCAGTTCTTTAGGGCTGTTCCATTCTCGGAAGATGAGGTTGGGAGAACGTTGCGATTGCTGGAGGAATCGTATTCGTCCCTTCAGGGTAGAAGAAGCCGTTTTCTTTTAGTTTATTTTTTCCTTCATGGTGTTTGTACCTCTTATTTTGACTTCCTTTGACAAGTAAAGCTGCAAGTGTGTGGCAGGGTGCCGGCATAGTCCCAGGATGAGTAGGCTGAGATTCCTATCATTTTGAGTAGCTACACATTTCAGGTTATGCAATCCTGAGCTCAGGGTGCCGCCTGCAAGCTGTCCACACCCAAACCACCCTGGCTTTACTCTTAAAGAGGTTAACAACCCTTGAGTGGTGCTATTTCAGACGGTTGCATATGCTCAATTGAACTAATGTGAACACATGTGTTTATGTCTCGCTAAGGTGCTAGAATCATTAATAACAATCAGCATATTGCCCCTGCTGGGAAAATTATGAGTGTGAGATTCCAATCAACACTCACAACTGTGTAAGGCAAGAAGGTGGAAGAGTGGAAATTCTAAGGGCAACCCTTTCCATGTTACCTAGAAGAAGGATTTTTTTTTTTTTTTTTTTTTTTGCAAGAGGTAAGAGACAATAGGACGTGACCTTCAGAGCCATATTGCAATGGAGTCTATTTGCTAGCTAGCACTGAAATATTTAAAGCTGCAGTGTCCTTCAC
This sequence comes from Macaca fascicularis, assembly GCF_037993035.2. Lineage (NCBI taxonomy): Eukaryota > Metazoa > Chordata > Mammalia > Primates > Cercopithecidae > Macaca > Macaca fascicularis. Next base: position 101,031,159 of record NC_088383.1, on the reverse strand, counting down.
CAGTTGGGTTAAGAAGACAATACAGATCAATTACATCATTTGAAACTGGGCAAAGTGAAAGTCTTGCAACTTTAATGAAAAATGAGTCTTGTGTCTTGGTATTAAATGCCAATGAAAAACTCAGGAAGTGCCCCAGACAAAAAGGTTGAAATGAAGAGTGTCCTTGTTTCTGTTCTTGCTGTCTGATCTAGTCCACAGCCATCGCAGTTGGCAGCGTCCTGGGCATCTTGGGTTGGAAAGGTGTAGTACGGGTGTGTGTTCACGGAAGGCTTTTGCTCCCAGGCAAACGCTTATCCTTCACGTATAAGTTGATTTGGTTATAAGCTTCTAGGCTCAGTTAAATAAAAAGGGGAGAGGGGAAGGCCTCCATCAAGACCCAATTTGGATGGTCAAGGAAATGAAGCAGAAATCCTTTGAGGAGTGCTTGGTAGAACTGACAGTTTGACAGAGGTATAGTGTCAGGTGCAGTTGCAGCCTTCATCTCTTTATATTGCAGATGTTTGGAGTGGCTCCCATTCATGAAGGAAGAGATGAGGTTATTGAGAAGAACATGACTCTCTAGGTTAGAGTAGTAATTTTTAACTTTGACAGTTCAAGGGAGTCCCTGAAACCTCTAAATTGTGTATATGAGAGTTTTTAACGAGAGAGGATCTTCACAAGGGATTTTCACAACGATCCTTCAGGAATGGAAGATTTTAATATTAAGTTGTATTTCTTCCCATTCTAAAGTTTGTTTATTTTAATAAAATGAAGAGATTTTGCAAGATGGGATTCGTTTCATAGACAAAAGGAGGAATTTGCTTTCTGGAATTTATGTGCTTATTTTTGGAGGGGGTAGGGCAGGGAGGCTGCATTTGGTAGGAGAGGCCCTCTTTTTCTAACATTCCCTCTCTTTATTCTCATGCTCCCTACCTGAGTTCAGTCCTGGAGGATGACCTAAAATCTTACAGGGAGTTTCGGGAGCTGATAATGTAGACAGATCTTGTTATCTTTTTCTAGGAGTTGACTCTGAATACAACTAGCTGTTGGTGAATTATCTCCTGGCATGGGGATTAGCGAGAGATTAAATCTACATAGTTTCCTCAAACCTGATATTGATGAGTAGTATAGGGATTGCCATTTGTTACTCAGCAAACCATTCACCAATGATGCTAGTAAGAGCCAAATGGACTGGATTGAGTTTAGTCTCATCTTTCCATCCCTGGTGATGCTATTAGATAGGCAAAAATGGCCAAAAAATTTGTAGGAGGACAGATTTTATTGAAAATTGAGCATTATTTATTTGGCCTCAGGAAGAATTAAATATACATTATGTCTCATTTCTTTTTCATAAAACGGAGCTTAGGGTGTTGAAGCAATTTTAGGATCAGAGGAGGAAGCTGGTTGTGCTTTGGCTGGAATATTAGACTTGGTTTCTGTTGATAACTGTACCAAGTTTGTCTTAGAAACAAAGAACACCTGAGTCTTGTGTGCAGAATTTTGTGTATGTGCATTGTTGAAATAGTTTTTCTAAATAAGGCAGAAAATAAGTGGTTCTGATGACTTTTTCAAAATATTTACTCTGGCAAATGTGATTTTATTTAAATCAGAGTTTATAGAATACCAACTTTATTTTTTATTTAACAGACTTTTTGAGCTATTAATAAAAGAGTCTTTCTACAGTGATCTACTCTAATGTATGTTAAAATTTTAAAAGAAACCCATTCTACCCTGCACTGCTTCTTTTTTGCGAGTTTCTACCAACACAATAGATTTTGAGTAGCTTTACTTACATGGTTTATATTGTAAAAGCAATCACTATCACTGTTTTTTTTTTTTTTGAGACAAAGTTTCACTTTTGTTGCCCAGGCCGGAGTGCAGTGGCATGATCTTGGCTCACTGCAACCTCCGCCTCCCTGGTTCAAGCAATTCTCCTGCCACAGCCTCCCAAGTAGCCGGGATTAAAGGCGTCCACCACCACGCCCGGCTAATTTTTTATATTTTTAGTAGAGACGGGTTTCACCATGTTGGCCAAGCTGGTCTTGAACTCCTGACCTTAGGTGATCCACCTGCCTTGGCGTCCCAAAGTGCTGGGATTACAGGCATGAGCCACCATTCCTGGCCTAGCAATCACTGTATTTGAATGTTGTTTTACAAACTATAATACTTTTTTATTCTAATAAAGTTGATTTGTTTCCCTGGGTTTTGGTGGCTGCTTTCTTAGGGATTACTTTTATCTAAAAGTCACTTCATTTCTATAAATAGGGAAACTGAGATCGTGAGAGGTAGAGTGACTGAACTCAAGTCCTACAGCTCTAGCTAAGTTTGTTGTATGTGTCCTTAATGTCCATGTAGTGCAGGTGCTGTCTGGTAGAATTCATTTTAAGTAAGATTCTCTTTGGACTCCATTCAAAGGGTTAGTGAAGTTTTCTATTAGGCCGATGCATTTTGGTGATGCACCTCTCAGCAACAGAGCTCAGGAACAGTGAGGCACTCCACTGAAGGGAATTATATATATGAGTCTTTCTATATTTCTATAAGACAAGGAAGCCTAGGTATATATGAGTTTGGCGCGTAAGTAATTGAGGGTTTTGCCATTACTTTTTTGCCATAAAAGTAATGGCAAAACCCACAATTACTTATGCACCAATTTAATAAAAGGACTAGAGCTGAGATATTATGTTGTAAATTTGGGTTTAAATAGCATTGCTGTCAAGAAAACATTAGGAGGGACTTTTGAGAGCACCCATTCTAGACTACTCTGCTCATTTTACAGAGGATAAAATCAAAGTCCCAACATGTGAGGTGACTTACCCAGGTTCAGGTTGATAATTTCTGTCAGAAGCAAGCTTTGACAGCAGATTGCCTGGATTTAAATCTCCATTTTGCCAGTTACTGGCTTTGTAATCATGAACAAATTATATAAACATGCTGGCTCTCAATTCCTCACCTGTAAAACGGGAATAAAATGTGAAACTAAATATAAACTGCGTAGCACAGTGCCTGGCCCATAGTAAGGTATCCCATAAATGTAAGGTTATGACTATTGTTATTGTAATGGTGACCATAGGCTTTGCATGATCTTGTCATAATATTGATTACTGATTTTTTTTCTTTTTTCTTTCTTTTTTTTTTTTGGAGACGGAGTCTCGCTCTGTCGCCCAGGCTGGAGTGCAGTGGCTGGATCTCAGCTCACTGCAAGCTCCGCCTCCTGGGTTCATGCCATTCTCCTGCCTCAGTCTCCCAAGTAGCTGGGACTACAGACGTCTGCCACCTTGCCCAGCTAGTTTTTTTTTTGTATTTTTTAGTAGAGACGGGGTTTCACCGTGTTAGCCAGGATGGTCTCGATCTCCTGACCTCGTGATCCGCCCGTCTCGGCCTCCCAAAGTGCTGGGATTACAGGCTTGAGCCACTGCGCCCGGCTCTTTTTTTTGTTTTGTTTTGTTTTTTGAGATAGTGTCTCACCCTGTCACGCAGGCTGGAGTGCAGTGTGCGATGTTGGCTCACTGCAGCCTCCACTTCCCGGGTTCATGTGATTCTCCTGCCTCAGCTTCCCAAGTAGCTGGGATAACAGACCACACCCAGCTAATTTTTGTATTTTTAGTAGAGATGGAATTTCGCCCTATTGGTCAGGCTGGTCTTGAACTCCTGACCTCAAGTGATCTGCCTGCCTTGGCCTACCAAAGTAGATTACCAGTTTTTCATACACTGCATTCTAAATATCCCCAAACGTCAGTGTAATGCCATTTGTTCTTTTTTCCTATCTGATGGTACCCTCATGAACAAAGCCTTTGGCCATCGTAGTAATGTGATGATCCAGCATTTACCTATGGGCCAGGCCCTGTGCCAAACACTTTACATCTAGTTTCTCACTGGAACTCCTTTGAGATAGGAACTCCTTTGACATAGGAGGACTATTATTATTCTTGCTTATTGTTTTGTTTTGTTTTTGTTTTTTGGGGGGACGGAGTCACGCTCTGTCGCCCAGACTGGAGTGCAGTGGCGTGATCTTGGCTTACTGCAAACTCTGCCTCCCGGGTTCAAGCGATTCTCCTGCCTCAGCCTCGTGAGTAGCTGGGATTACAGGTGCGCGCTACCATGTCCAGCTAATTTTTGTATTTTTAGTAGAGACAGGGTTTCACCATGTTGGTCAGGCTGGTCTCGAACTCCTGACCTCGTGATCTGCCCACCTCAGCCTCCCAAAGTGCTGGGATTACAGGCATGAGCCACTGTGCCCGGCCTATTATCCTTGTTATATTGACAAATAAATTGAGGTTCAGTAAATTTACACTATTTGTTTAAGATCACAGCCAGTAATTGGCAAAGTTGCCTCCAGAGCCCATGGCTCCTACTCCCTTGACTATTCTACCTCTAGGGCATTGCTTAATAGTGCAGTGTAGATGTAAGAAACTGGACTGAATCTGTACTTGACCCTATGAGATACGCTGGAAGTTGTGTTTTGAAAAAATTTTGTATTTGTAGAAATGCAGGAAGAAAAAAATACAGTGACTATAAATATACTTCCATGATGATTCACCAGTTATAATTTTTTCTGTTTACTTTATATATTTTTGAATATTATGAAATCAAAGTCCCGAAATAGGAAGTGACTTACCCAGGTTCAGGTTGATAATTTGTCACAGAAGCAGGCTTTAGCAGCAGATTGCCTGGATTCAAATTTAATTTGGAAAAAAAATTCACATTATTCCATGCTTTCTGTCTGTATCTCTGCCTTTATTCCTCTCTTTTTTTTTTTTTTTTTTTTTTTGAGATGAAGTCTCACTTTGTTCCCCAGGCTGGAGTACAGTGGTACGATCTCGGCTTACTGCAACCTCCACCTCTGGGTTCAAACGATTCTCATGCCTCAGCCTCCCAAGTAGCTGGGACTACAGGCTTGCGCCACCATGCCTGGCTGATTTTTGTATTTTTGGTAGAGATGGGGTTTCACTGTGTTGGCCAGGCTGGTCTTGAACTCCTGACCTCGGTTCTGCCTGCATCGGCCTCCGAAAGTGCTGGGATTACAGGCATGAGCCAACGCACCTAGCCTATCTGTCTCCTTTTCCTTCTGCTCCCAAGTTAAAGGTGATTGCAGGGAGTTTTATATTTTATGACATGTCTAGTTAAATATAACTTAGTATTAATTTTGCTGGTGTGTTATCAATAACAAAGGAAGAAATTTCTTACATGAATTCATGGGAATACAAATGATATTAAAAGCAAAACAAATATGCCTACTCATAATAAATTTTTAGGAAATATCAATATTTTTCAAGTAGTTTGTGTTCCTTTTCCTTTTTTTTCGAGTAGTTTGTGTTCTGTCCATTTCCTTTTTTTTTTTTTTTTAAAGACAGAATCTGTCGCCCAGGCTAGAGTATAGTGGCATGATCTTGGCTGACTGCAACCTCTGCCTTCCCTGTTCAAGCAATTCTCATTCCTCAACCTCCCTAGGAGCAGGGATTACAGGTGTGCACCACCATGCCCCACTATTTTTTGTATTTTTAGTAGAGACAGGGTGACGGGGTTTCACCGTGTTGGCCAGGCTAATTTTGAACTCGTGATCTCGAGTTATCTGCCAGCCTTGGCCTCCCAAAGTGCTGGGATTAGAGGTGTGAGCCACCGCATCTGGCCCCCCGCCTTTTTTTTTAAGACCATCTTTTCAGGAGGTAATATAAATGGTCTTGTTTATGCTTGCTTTTGAATAAGGATAGTATGACCTAGATTTAAAACTCTTTTCTAGTTGGTTTCTTAAAAATGCAAAACCACTTTAAGGTCCACTCATCCCCACAAACTGTTTCAGAACCTGTTATGACATGGTTGATATGAATGCCAGCAAAACCACATATCTATTTTCTATTTAAAAGAGGGATTGGTTAGGAAATATTAGGTTTTTGTGCTACTAGAAACGTTAATATAAAACTATGCGCTTCAAAATTGCATGTTGAAAAGTGGTTAGCTTTGTTTAAACTCTTTTATGACCTCGTTGTGAGTTAGTACCAAAGAACCCTCTTAGAAATGTAATTTAGATATCCTCTGACAAAGACACAAATTTCTACTTACATAGCTTTCTCTGTTGGTTAGCCAATTTGATGTGTTTCTTTTTTTTTTTTTTTTTTTTTTTTTTTGAGACAGAGTTTCGCACTGTCGCCCAGGCTGAAGTGCAATGGCACGATCTCTGCTCACTGCATCCTCTGCATCCCAGGTTCAAGTGATTCTCCTGCCTCAGCTTCCCAAGGAGCTGGGATTACAGGTGCCTGCCACCATGCCCGGCTAATTTTTTGGGTATTTTTAGTAGAGACGGGATTTCACTATGTTGGCAGGCTGGTCTTGAACTCCTGGCCTTGTGATCCGCCCACCTCAGCCTTCCAAAGTGCTGGGATTACAGGTGTGAGCCACCATGCCTGGCCCAATTTGATGTATTTCAAGGGCTGTATAAGGTGTAATGCTGTCCAGTTGGAACTGGTTTTCATTGCTAAGTTGATTTTTTATAGTATTTTGATCTGCAGGTATCAAAAGATTATGCTCTGTTGCTCAGGCACGGTGGCTCATGCCTGTAATCCCAGCACTTTGGGAGGTCGAGGTGGGTGTATCACCTGAGGTCAGGAGTTCAAGACCAACCTGGCCAACATGGTGAAACCCTGTCTCTACTAAAAAACTACAAATATTGACTGAGTGTGGTGGTGGGTGCCTGTAATCCCAGCTACTCAGGAGGCTGAGGCAGGAAAATTGCTTGACCCTGGGAGGTGGAGGTTGCAGTGAGCTGAGACCATGCTATTGCCCTCCAGCCTGGATGGCAAGAGTGAAACTCCATCTCAAAAAAAAAAAAAGTGCTTTGTTTACTGCAATATGAGAAGTTTGAGGCCAGGCGCGGTGGCTAACACCTATAATCCCAACACTTTGGGAGGCCGAGGTGGATGGATCATCTGAGGTCAGGAGTTTGAGACCAGCCTGGCCAACCTGGTGAAACCCTGTCTTTACTAAAAATGCGAAAATTAGCTGGGCGTGGTGGCGGGCTCTTGTAATTGCAGCTACTCGGGAGGCTGAGGCAGGAGAATCACTTGAACCCGGGAGGCGGAGGTTGCAGTGAGCCGAAATTAGGCTATTGCACTCCAGCTTAGGCAATAGAGCGAGATTCTGTCTTTAAAAAAAAAAAAAAAAAAAAAAAGCAAAGTTTGATTTTACTGAGGAAAGAGAATTAGATGGAGGGGAGCATACAGTAGTGGACAACCCATGAAGCTTGGAATAAGGAAGACACTGGTTAAAGCCTTGGCTCTCTCACTAATGATGGGGTCAAGTCACTTATCCAGTGATTCCTTTTCCCAGTCTGCGAAAATGGAGGGAAGGACTGGGGGAGAGAGAGTGGACAGAAGGGAAAAGGAGCTGGGAGGGGAGAGGGAGCCTAGCTTCAGGGTTTGGTTTGTGAGAGAATGTATACAAAGTGTTCTGAAAATTATATACTGTTAGAGGAATACTGTTGTGGCTTTTGGATGCCTGCCTAACTTCTGTAATTGTAGTCGGAGTTAGAGTTTAAAAGAGGAAATATTGTTGATATTCAGTAGTCCAAAGTTAAACACTAGCTGATGGCATATAGTGGAGGGGGCTAGAAAGAGGCATGGAAGAACATTGAAAGGCACTTTGTATATTAGGGTAACTGCCTATTCTAGAAAGCTAGTCATGGTGGTCTGAAGATGAGGGAGTATATATAGACTTATGTCACACTAATGGTGGAGATGTGTGACTATCTGCTTGTGCTTGTGGCTGACTCACCAATGTAAGCGTAAGGGTTTTCCTGGATCCATGAACATTTTAATTGGTGATGGGAGAAATGCTTAAAACTCTTAATTTTCTGACTGCTATAAGGGTTGGGTTGATTTTGATGGTTCTGGGGATATCAAGGGTTTAATTTGAATCTCCTTACCACCATTTCCCTGTAGGCCATGTCTGACTCTCTGTAGGGGCCAGTGTGGTTGTCAGAGTTAGAATTCAGGATGGAGCCTCAAGTTTTGATCTTGAGAGTTGAGGTAATATAGCCATACTTATAGGAGGCTTTCCTGGGGAGGTTGCTGTACTTGCGGTAGAAACCAGCCTCACAAGGAATTTTCTACAGCTGGTCCTTATACCTTGTGGGTAGCTGCTTCTGTGAGGGTTCAAATGCCACATTTCACCTATTATACTTCAGTTCTGCTACATTTAGTTTTCACACTCTTTAGTGTTCTTTATGGTGCTGGGCATTTAAACTTCTTAATGTGAAACCATTCTAATATTTGCATTTTATAGGAATGCATATTTATGGGAATGCATATACTTTCCCATATAATATGGGAAAGTACTAGTGAATTAAAGTACTACGGTAACTTAGCATCTTGGAATAAAGCCTACTTTTCTCTCCTAAAAAGCACTATTATATAATTCTCAGAAATAATAAATATTATTATATAAATGCTTGTTGGCAGGCCTCAGAGGAGAGAAACAGAAATGGGCACAAAACAGCCTTTATATTATTTGAAGTGATCATAGAATTAATACACACAAAGGGAAGGAAACATTGTGTACTGATTATGTATGCATAGGACTATTGTGTGGCCAAATAGCTTCATTCCTCAAGCATTCAAACTCATTTCAAGGTCAAGATCAAAAACAAGTAACTCCCTGTCTTCAGTAACTCAGTGCAACTAATTAAATGGTCAATGCCATGAAGTAAATCAGTGCCTAGAAGTGCCTGACACTTAGTAGGTATTCATTAAATGAATGAATGAACATTTAAACCAAGTTATAATTTTGTCCTTTATCTTTACAATGTGATATATTTAATATTTTTGTGACAGATTCTCCATTCTAGTATTTCTTTTTTTTTTTTTTTCTTTTTTTTTTAGACGGAGTTTCACTCTTGTTGCTCAGGCTGGAGTGCAATGGTGCGATCTCAGCTCACTGCAGCCTCCGCCTACTGGGTTCAAGCAATTCTCCTACCTCAGCCTCCCAAGTAGCTGGGATGATAGGCACGTGCCACCATGCCCTGCTAATTTTGTATTTTTTTAGTAGAGATGGGGTTTCTCCATGTTGGTCAGGCTGGTCTCAAACTCCTGACCTCAGGTGATCCCCCACCTTGGCCTCCCAAAATGTTGGGATTACAGGCATGAGCCACCATGCCTGGCCCATTCTAGTATTTCTATACAAGGTATCTATAGAATATGGAAACATAGGTGAATGTACATAATACTATAAAGGACATCTTCAATTTGTAAAAATATAAAATATTATGTTCCCCAGACTTTATGGACACCCCATAGTTCTGGCCTGTGACTTCATATATGTAGGTTTGGTATGCCAAGAAGTAAGCAGAGTTCTTGCTTTGACATAAAAGGTTTATGACAGCCAATAAATGGGAACACTAGCTTATGTCTTAAGAGTTAGATTTTTCTTTATCCCTTTATCGTTGATTGACTCACTCTTTTGGAGTTAGTTTATCTTGTTATGGTGATTTGGTTTGTTTCTGTACTTGTCACGTCGAGTTATTAACAATAGAGCAGACTAGAATGAGAGTCAGGATAATTTTGACAATAACACTTAGAAATATTAAGGAGAAGGCTGGGTGTGGCTGCTGAGGACTGTATTTGCAGCACTTTGGGAGGCCAAGGTGGGAGGATTACTTGAGTCCAGTTGTTCAAGACCAGCTTGGGCAATATAGTAAGACACTGTCTCAAAAAAATTTTTTTTTTAAATTAGCTGGGCATAGTGTTATATGCTTGTAGTTCTAGCTACTCAGGAGGCTGAGGCAGGAGGATTGCTTGAGCTCAGGAGTTTGAGGTTGTAGTGAGCCATGATTGTGCCACTGCACTCCAGCCTAGGTGACAGAGTGAGACCCTGTCTCTAAAAAAATTAAAATTAAAAAATTTTCCAGGTGAGGTGGCTTACTCCTGTAATCCCAGCACTTTGGGAGGCCAAGGTGGGTGGATCACGAGGTCAGGAGTTCAAGACCAGCCTGACCAACATGGTGAAATCCCATCTCTACTAAAAATGCAAACATTCGCTGGGCATGGTGGCATGCACCTATAATCCCAGCTGCTCAGGAGGCTAAGGCAGGAGAATTGCTTGAACCCAGGAGGCGGAGGTTGCAGTGAGCCGAGATTGCGCCACCATACTCCATCCTGGGTGACAGAGTGAGACAGTCTCAAAATAAATAAATAAATAAATAAATAAATAAGGAGGGCATTTTCTGGTTTGTTTGACAAAGAACAGGTTAGAGTAGGCCCATTCAGGCAGTCATTAATTCCAGGCATGTGAGATCAGAAAGCAGAGACGTAAAAGGCAAATAATTTTCTATCTTAAAGATGTGCTAGGGTTTTTGAGGGCTGATTAGGGATGGGAGGGAATATTTCAGAGGAAACATCTTAGTGATCTGACAATTGAACCCCCTACTCAAACTTTAGGAGTCCTAGTTCTTAAGTTTCAGATTAGCAACAATTAAAGGAGACAAGAGGTAAATGTATCTAGAAGCACCTCTCTTTTGCAATCTGGAGTGGAAAATTTATTTTCCTTTTTTGGACCGGAGAAATATAACCTAGATAAGCAGATAATTTAAAATAGTGAAAACCAGTAAAGTTTGTGAGTTTATGGAGGAAAGGCTGACAGATAATGTTTGGATCATTTATTATAAATCTGTTTCTGTGTTCGCATTTGATTTTATGGGTAGACTGTCCAACTCTTTGCCACATCATTGTTTAAAGCAATTATAGGCTGGGTGCGGTGGCTTATGCCTGTAATCTCAAAGCACTTTGGGAGGCCGAGGCAGGCGGATCACCTGAGGTCAGGAGTTCGAGACCAGGCTGGCAAACATGGTGAGACCGTGCTCTACTAAAAATACAAAAAATTAGCCAGGCGTGATGGTGCACGTCTGTAATCGCAGCTACTCACAGGCTGAGGCAGGAGAATAGCTTGAACCCGTGGGTGGAGGTTGCAGTGAGCTGAGATTGCCCCACTGTATCCAGCCTGGGTGACAGAGTGAGATTTCATCTCAAAAAAAGAAAAAAATAAAATAAGTAAATAAAGATGTTGTAACTAGTAGTAGAATCCTGAGGTCAGATAAACAGTTAAGAAGGATAGCATGAGGTAGTATTTTTGTTAACCATATAACTATTAAGGAATTCCTGATCAAAGGGATGGGATTTACATTGTTAAGTTTCTTTTGGCACCTGTGTTCAAAATCATAATCCACGTGCTCCAGCTTTTGGGCGTTGTATTATTTTGATGTCCTTCTCTAAACAGACACTACTAACACAAATATAGGGGACCAGAATGCCAGTACTGGCATCACACTTTCCACATAAATTATTTTATGTAATCCTTACACATTCTTGTGAATTAGGGATTATTATCCTATTTGAGACTCAGAGACTATTACCTAACTGGAAGTAAGAACTCTCCTCCACTCTCCCAACCTCAGACCACAGAGGTAACCAGGAGGGGAGTGCAGTCTCCCAGACCTTTTGTTTTGGAATCTCACAAACATACAGCACTCTAGAGGAGGGGCTTATTAGTTTTCATTTTATAAAAATAGGACAAAGTGCCCATATTGTGCAACAACCTTGTTTTTCAAGTGAACAGGTATTATTTCTGTTTCCTTTCTGTGCATATACCATATACAGAGTTTGACAAAATTGGGGCTCAGTCAGGAGGCGCTGCAGCTCTGAAGGGGGAGGGGGCGGAGATCCAAGTTCGCACCCTGCTCCCTGTTCCCTCCATCCCTTCCCCCTCCTTCTAAAGGCCCCCACCCCTCCAGGCCCCTTCTCCCAGCTCCTGGCCCCTCCTGTGGGTCTCCTCCCTGAGCCCCCACTCTGCCCAGGTCAGCCCTGCTCTCTTCCTGCCTCTCCCTCAATATGCCTTTGATGTTCTATTCTTTACCCACATCTTCCCTAATTCCTCTTATACTACATTGTCTTTATAGTATTCATCACTCTCTGTAATGAGCCGGTTTATTTCGTTTTGTTCTAACGCACTAGAATGTAGGCTCCACAAGGACAAGGACCTTTTCACTGAAGTGTCTCCAGGGGCTGTGACAGTACCTGAGATATTTTGGGCACATGGTAAATATTTGTTGAGCGTGTTGATGATTTACATTTACAAATGACTGATTAGGCATTTATTGGTCATTTGCATGTAGCTACCAGTGTGAGTAATTAAAACATTTAGCTGGTTTCTACCAAGTGTAAGGCTGGTAGGAATTAAAGTTGAACCATACATTTCCTGTTTTCAGACAACTCCCTGACAAACATGTATTAAAATATAGAATCATAAGGTCTAAAACAAGAGTGTGTTGTGTGCAACAAAGAGAGTTTGTACTTGAATCAGACAAAAGAATGATTAAATTTGTGTGTGGTTGGGAAATCTCCAGGAAAATCTTCAATAGTTTAAGGTATTTTCGGAGTTTTTCTGATTTTGAAAGTAATACCTGTTAACTATTTAAAACTTGAGAGGGAAAAAACACGGATAAAAAACCCCAATTGCCCATAATTCTTTTTGTTTTGAGATGGAGCCTCGCTCTGTTGCCCAGGCTGGAGTGTAGTGGTGCAGTCTGGGCTCACTGTAAGCTCCGCCTCCCGGGTTCAAGCAATTCTCCTGCCTCAGCCTCCTGAGTAGCTCGGATTACAGGTGCTCATCCCACCACGCCCAGCTAATTTCTGTATTTTTAGTAGAGATGGGATTTCACCATGTTGGTCAGGCTGGTCTCAAACTCCTGACCTTGTGATCTGCCTGCCTCGGTCTCCCGAAATGCTGGGATTACAGGCGTGAGCCACCACACCCAGCCAATTGCCCATAATTCTGTTAACCAGATACAAATACTCTTAATGTTTTGATGTATTTTCTGTTAATTATCTCTTTTTTGTGTATGTGTAATGTAATTTACATAGTGGAGATCATTCTGTTTATGCAGTTTTACCATTTTATAGCCATATTTTTAACATTTTATATAATTATATAAACATTTTGATGATTGCATAATATTCCATTATGGGAATCCATTATGACAAAATGTTAATCCATTATATAAAATGTTAATCCATTATATAAAATGTTTTCATATTTGGGGGATTTAGATAGATTTTTTTGTTTTGTTTTGTTTGAAATAGAGTCTTGCATTGTTGCCCAGGCTAGACTCCAACTGAGTTCAAGAGATCCTCCCACCTCAGCCTTTCAAGTAGCTGGGACTATAGGCATGTGCTACCATACTCAGCTGTTTTCGGTTTTTGAATATTGAACACAATGCTGTCATGAACATCTTTAGGCATCATAATACTTTATTTAGAGGTAAGTGGGCAGGGTTTGACAGGCAGATCAGAAAATGGGGTAGGGGGCTGGGCGCAGTGGCTCATGCTTGTAATCCCAGCACTTTGGGCGGCTGAGGTGGGCAGATCACAAGGTCAAGAGATCGAGACCATCCTGGCCAACATGGTGTGACCCCATCTCTACTAAAAATACAAAAATTAGCTGGGCGTGGTGGTGCACACCTGTAGTCCCAGCTACTCAGGAGGGTGAGGCAGGAGAATCGCTTGAACCCGGGAGGTGGAGGTTGCAATAAGCCAAGATCATACCATTGCATTCCAGCCTGGTGACAGAGCGTCACTCCGCCACAGAAAAAAAAAAAGAAAATGGGATAGGTTTCGATTTTTGAAAAAATTTATATATATAAATTATTAAGTATAAATATATAGTTTATAGCTAAACTATATATAACTATATATTATATTATTAACTATAAATATATATTTAATATATATTAATTATATATTAAATATAAGTATATATTTAATATATATTTAATATATGTTTAATAATTTATATATATAAAGTTTTATATATATAGTTTTTTTTAGAAGTCAGGTGGTCTTGCTCTGTCACTTAGGCCAGTGTGCAGTGGCATGATCATAGCTCACTGTAACCTCAGACCCCTGGACTCAAGCGATCCTCCTGCCTCAACCTCCCTGGTAGCTAGGACTACAGGCACATACCACCATGCCCAGCTGATTTTTAAATTTGTTGTAGAGACAGGATCTTGAACTCCTGGGCTCAAGCAATCCTTTCACCCCAGTGAAATCCTTTCAGTCCCAAAGTGCTGGGATTATAGGCGTGAGCCACCTTGCTCAGCCAGGGTTGTTGTTGTTGTTGTTTCCAGCAGAGGGACTAGCTTGTGTACAGGCAAGAAACGACATGGTGTGCTGAGAGAGCAAGAGATTTAGGGTAGGGGTTAGGCAAGAAAGTGATGAGGCTGGAGAAGTAGATAGGTGCCGCCAGATCACAAAGGGCATTCTAGCAGTCTGTGTCTTCAACTTTCTCAAGTGAGGAACATTGAAGGATTTTTAAGCTGAGAAACATAGTTATTGTAAGGCTTTTTTAAGTTGGTGAGTGAAGTGATCGCATCTTTGTTTCAGAATGATTACCCTAGGATATCTTTGTCAGGAACCAAACTCAGGAAACCAAACTCAGTTAACATGGGAGAACCTAAAGTGATTAAAAGGAAGGGACAGATTTAAGCAACAGTCAGGGGCGTGGTGGCTCACGCCTGTAATCCCAGCACTTTGGGAGGCTGTGGTGGGTGGAACACTTGAGGTCAGGAATTCGAGACCAGCTTGGCCAAGATGGTGAAACCCCATCTCTACTAAAAATACAAAATTAGGCTGGGCATGATGGTTTACGCCTGTAACCCCAGCACTTTGGGAGGCTGAGGTGGGTGGATCACAAGGTCAGGAGTTCGAGACCAACCTGGCCAAAGAGACCAACCTGGCCAACTTGGTGAAACCCAGTCTCTACTAAAAATACAAAAATTAGCCGGGAGTGGTGGCAGGCACCTGTAATATCAGCTACTTGGGAGGCTGAGGCAGGAGAACTGCTTGAATCTGGGAGTTGGAGGTTGCAGTGAGCCAAGATCACATCATTGCACTCCAGCCTGGGTGAAAGAGTGAGACTCTGACTAAAAAAAAAAAAAAAAAATGACAAAAATTAATCAGATGTGGTGGCAGGTGCCTGTGATCCCAGCTGCTTGCGGTGCTGAGGCAGGAGAATAGCTTGAACCCAGAAGGCGGAGGTTGCAGTGATCCGAGATTGTGCCACTGCACTGCAGCCTGGGTGACAGAGTGAGACTCCGTCTCCAAAAAAAAAAAAAAAAAAGTAATTAGGAGGTTACCTGGAAGGACTTGGTGATTACTTGCATGTAGGGAATAAAGGAGAAGGAGGAGTCTAGATTTTTGGTTTAGGCAGCTGGGGAAAATGATTTAGAGGTGGAAATGGTTAATAGTGGCAGATTAGAATTTTCATGACTCATAAATCAGGCGGGTTTTAGAGTAGAAGAATTTCAGAAAGGAAGGCCATGTGTTGAGTATATTTGAACAAGTGATTTGACATTTCTTACTCACCCATGCTTTTGTGTGATTCTTAATGTGTGGAAAGGAAAACCTTATTAGGATAGATTACTTTGTGGACTACTTATTAGAACACTACATCTTAGAAAAGGAACAACTACCATTCTAAGTGAAGAGCTTTTTCTGACTCTAGCCTGATTTTCCTAAATTGCACCCTGAGAATTAGAGTATGTGTTGATTAGTCATCTTGTTTGTGGGTTATAGCCTGACATTGCAAAGGACAATAAGGAATTCCTAACCAATTAATCATGTGGGAGGATTATACACAATAAAATAAATGAAACCTGCCATCCTTTATTATTTAAGTTGAATAAAATCACTGATAAATCAGTGGATGTTATTAGCCAGTCTGAGATATCATTAATAAGGTCTTAGCAAAGTTGAAATTAGATCCTATGGAATTTAGTTCTGCTGTTCTAATACAAGACTTAGTTTTCTTGTAAAGATGATGAAATGCTTTGCAGCTTGGGGTGGATAGAGTCATAGGTTGATGAGCTTTGAGGCGGAGGTGGGGAAAAGGGTACAGGAGCCACCAGAACTGCATTTTATGTGTCCATTTGTATTTCTAGGGAGAGAGGTGAACTGTAACATTCATTAAATTTTCAGAGGGGTCCATAACTTAAAAATGGTTAAGAAATACAGATACAGAGTAAAAGCACTGCTACATGGCACCCAACAATATGGCACCCAATGCAGACTTAAAATTTCTCTTTCTCCCTCTTCAGAGCTGAGAGAATTCCTACTGAACTTTAATAACTTTTTGAATAAATGAAGCCTGATTGCTATTGTATCTAGCTTTTTCTAAATTCAAATCTAGCAAATTCAAATTACTTTTCATCAAATAATTTTTTGGCATTCATTCCATTGGTTTACATATATTTAAGTCACATAATTACAATAATACTGACATTAAAAAGGTTTAGAACTGAGTGCAGAGGCTCATACCTGTAATCCCAGCACTTTGGGAGGCTGAGGTGGGCGGATTGCTTTAACTCAGTAGTTCGAGACCAGCTTGGGCAACATAGCAAGATCCCCTATCTACAAAAAATTAAAAAAAAAAAAAAGAGGTTTGGAGACAAACCTCTACCATCTCTAGGTAAGCTTGCAATTCATCTGGTGGACAGAAATTTATGGTCTTATTGGTCATGAGTGTTGAATGTGCTGTGGATATTTTTTATTGGGAAGATAAAACACAGAGGTTAATCTGGAAAGTCAGATAAGTGAACGTCTTTGACGGGGTAATTTATAAATAATAGAAATTTTAATACTTCTCACAATTCTAGAGGTTAGAAAGTCCAAGATAAAGGCACTAACTGATTCATTGGTAAGGGCTCGTTCTCTGCTTCATGAATGGTGCCTCTTTCTGTGTCCTCACATGGCAGAAGGGGCAGACACACACCCTTCAATCAATGTCTCTCTCTCCCTCTTTTAAGAGATGGGGTCTCATTGTGCTGCCCAGTCTGAACTTGAACTCCTGGGCTCAAGCTATCCTCCTGCCTCAGCCTTCTGTGTCGCTGGGACGACAGGCCAATCTTTCTTATAAAAGCTGTAACCCCGTTAATGAGGGCAGAGCCTTCGTGACTTAATTATTTCCCCGAAGGCCCTACCTCTTAATACTATCACATTGAGGAGTAAATTTCAACGTGTGCATTTTGGAGGTATACCACATTCGGACCACAGCAGCAAAGCTTCTGCTGTAGTAGATGCTTGTTATATAGTTGAATAAATAAATGAATTTGAAAGTTTTTTTTTTTTTTTTTTTGAGGCAGAGTCTTGCTCTGTTGTCCACGCTGGAGTGCACTGGCATGATCTCATCTCACTTCAGCCTTTGCCTCCCGGGCTGAAGAGATTCTCCTGCCTCAGCCTCCCGAGTAGCTGGGATTACAGGCACCTGCCACCATGCCCAGATATTTTTTGTATTTTTAGTAGAGATGGGGTTTCATCATGTTGTCCAGGGTGGTCTTGAACTCGTGACCTCAAGTGATCAGCCTGCCGTGGCCTCCCAAAATGCTGGGATTACAGGCGCAAGTCACCACGCCTGGCCTGAAAGTTTTGATTCAAGAGTCAGGTGTTGTTACACTTCTGGTACAGGAGTTATAACTCAGAAATATTAACTTGTCAGGTATTGCTGTTTGTATACATGACCTCCTCTCTTTAGGGGAACATTTCTACTCTGCATTCACTTATTTGGTGGTGTTATTATTTTAGGTCTGTTCCTACTATTGTAACCTAATGAAATGAGTGGACAGTAGAGCTGGGGAAAGGAGTAGGAGTTGGTGATTTATGGAGCAGAGGGGCATTTGTGAGAGCCCTAGTTCTGGATTTCAACAGTAGACCTTCAACTCAGAGAAGCTTGCTAGACTGGTAGATGATGTAGCGTTTTTTGTTTCTTTGTTTAGCTTTGTAATCAATTATCTACTACTTATAGGCTGGAATGGAAACCTAACCATCATCTATTACTTTGTTTCTATTGGTAAGAAGCCCGTTTAACAAAAGAGCATTTCAGAATGCAATTTGTTAAAGATGTTTAACATCAAGGCCTGGTAAGAACAATTGACTAGGCTTTTGCCAGCTCTAAGCTGTTTTTCAGCATGGTGGTCTGCGTATATGTAAATGAAAACAAAAAGATCCTGTCTTGTTTACTTGTTCTGGAAGGAGGTTGTTATTTTTTCAACATGGCAGTTTAAGGTGTAGGTTTACCATGTACTTCATTGCCATAGTGCTCATTCAAAGGGAAAAAAGTTATCTGGGCGGGATGGGGGTGGGGTGGGGAAGGCTTTGCTATTTAAATCTATGGAATGGCATTATCAAAATAGTTGAATCTAGTTAAAAATCGTTGGCTCTTATGCTGCAGAAACACAATCTAAATAATTTCAGTGATTTTACATTGCTGATGAAACATTATTTTGAATATTTGTCAAATTAAACTTTGTGTTAATTTTAAACAGAACAAAGACTAATTGTGCTAATGGTTACAAAGTAAAACTTTTAGTGAATGGAAAGTTTTAAATTTTACTTTCATACACATTACATATTTAACATTTTAGAAGATTTGGGGCTGGATGGGAGATTGTTTTTTTTTGAGACGAAATCTCTATTGCCCAGTCTGGAGTGCAGTGACCCAATCTCCGCTCACTGCAGCCTCCACCTCCTGGGTTCAAACACTTCTGGCTCAACCTCTGGAGTAGCTGGGACGACAGGCATGTGCCACCACACTTGGCTAATTTTTGTATTTTTAGCAGAGATGGGGTTTTGCCACATTGACCAGGCTGGTATCGAACTCCTGACCTCAGGTAGTCTGCCCACCTCAGCTTCCCAAAGTGTTGGGATTACAGGCATGAGCCACCATGCCTGGCCTGGAGATTGATTTTATCATATTTTGATCTAGAATTTCTCAACATTTCAAAGATATGAGCTCATCAGAAGGTAACAAAATTATTTAGTTAACATTGTAGAGCTTACTGCCTGTTTTCTACTTATTTGCCAGTGCAGATAATTCTGTTTTACCTATCGATTCTGGTGTGATCCAGAATATGAACTGTTATTCCAGAGTAGCTATTTTTAGGTAGGTGAGTCATGCAGGTACAACACAAGGTTTTCATTTTAAAATGTAACGGGATATCTGATATTCTGCTTTAGGCTGAGCTTCATTATATGTGAAAAGTAGAAAACAACTTTTAGGAAATTATAGCTTAAGGTCAAAAATTCAAGGCCTGTGGTTAGGATTAAAGGCAGAAAAATCTCTTGATAGTGAATGTATTCCTTCACATTGTGAGGTATAATGGAAGGTTGAAACATACAAGGAGGTTGAGGTGACATATTCTGTTAGTGGGACATAAATAATAGAGAATGTATTGAATACTGAGACATCAAAGGACACTGAAAGACAGTGAAGATTTCAGCAAAGAGGACAAAGCTGGGTAAAAGGATGCTACAGCTTTTGTTACAATAATTAAATATTTAAAAGGGCAGCCATTTTATATGGTCCAAGAAATTAAGCAATTGCCCATTTTATATTCCAGTTTTATGCAAGCAAGCCATAGGCAAGCAAGCTGATATTAGGAATTTATATTAAAAAGTTTCTTCTAGGGGTGTCATAAGCAAGTTCAAAACCCAATCTTTTAATCTCTTGGGGCGTGATCATAGTATTCATGATGCCCCGAAGACACTTCATGTTTGTTCCAAACCATCAAAGAAAGTATGTTCAACATAATTTGCATTGCATATATTATTAATCTGGACTGATGGCTTCTCACAGTAGTCAGTATTGTAAAAAGATAAACTATATAGAAAAGTTATGCACTATAGGTCTGTGTTCACCTGAGCCTTAGGAAGTCCAGGCTGCAGTGAGCTGTGATCACACCACTGCACTCCAGCCTGGGTGGCAGATTGAGACCCTGTCTGAAAAGGGGAAAAAAAAAAAAAGAAAAGATGGGGAAGTGGAACTGCCGTGAGGACAGGCCCTGGAGTAAATGAGAGGTCTCTTCATGCTATAGAGCACCCTATGGCAATCTCTATTGTACTTACTCTGTAGGATTCACAAAAGGTCTTTGTTCAACAGTTTATGTTGGCCTCTTGTGGGTAGTTCACTTGTGGGTAGGCTGGAGAACAGGATCTATGCTTGTAATGGTTTTTGTTAAAACACAGATCCATGTCTCAATTTTTTATATACCTACGCATACACATATGGACATATATCCATGCATCCTGTAAGACTGAGTAGGAGACATTTTCAGTAGACCATGTAATGGCAAAGTTGTATCAGTTATCTAAAAGTCAAAATTTCTCTTTGATTTTGTTTTGGGTGTTTGTTTGTTTTTGAGATGGAGTCTCACTCTGTTGCCTAGGCTGGAGTGCAGTGGTGCGGTCTCAGCTCATTGCAACCTCCACCTCCCGGGTTCAAGCGATTCTCCTGCCTTGGCTTCCCAAGTAGCTGGGAAGGCGTGTGCCAACACACTGGGCTATTTTTTGTATTTTTAATAGAGACGAGGTTTCACCATGTTGGTCAGGCTGGTCTCAGATTCCTGACCTCGTGATCTGCCCACGTCGGCCTCCCAAAGTGCTAGGATTACAGGTGTGAGCCACTGTGCTCAGCCTTCTTGTTGTTTTTGACACAGGGTCTCCCTCTGTCACCCAGGCTGCAGTGTACTAGTGTACAATCACAGCTCACTGAAGCCGTGACTTCCTGGGATCAGGTGATCCTCCCACCTCAGCCTCCCGAGTAACTGGGACTACAGGTATGGACTATCATGCCCAGATAATTTTTTGTATTTTTTTGTAGATGCGAGGTTTTGCCATGTTGGCCAGGCTGGTCTCAAACTCCTGGGCTCAAGCTGTTTTACTGCCTTAGTCTCACAAAGTCCTGGAATTACAGTCCTAACCTCTTTGATTTTGGAATACTGTTTTGTCAGTGGTCATTTATGATCATTTGTTGTTAATATGAATTTATTTTATATTTTAATTTTTTTTTGAGGCAGAGTTTTGCGCTTGTTGCCTAGGCTGGAGTGCAATGGCATGATCTCGGCTCATCACAACCTCCGCCTCCCAGGTTTAAGCGATTCTCCTACCTCAGCCTCCTAAGTAGCTGGGATTATAGGCATGTGCTACCACACCCAGCTAATATTTGTATTTTTAGTAGAGACGGGGTTCCTCCCATGTTGGTCATGCTGGTCTCGAACTCCAGACCTCAGGTGATCCACCTGCCTCAGCCTCCCAAAGTGCTGGGATTACAGGCGTAAGCCACCATGCCCAGCTTGTTAATATGAATTTAATTTGATTTCTTGAGTACTTATTGATGGTAGAGACTTGAGAAGCATTCTGGGAGTCAAAGTTGCAGAATTTATTGTGAATCATCATATTGATTAATCAATTAAATATGTTAATATTTAGATGCCAACATAGTGGTTTATGTCATTAGTGCATGACTCTCAAGTTGGGATTTTTATTCTGTGCATATACTTGTGTGTGTGTGTGTGTGTATATATATATATATTTTTTTTTTTTTTTTTTTTTTTGAGACAGAGTCTTGCTGTGTCACCAGGCTGGAGTGCAGTGGCACGATCTTGGCTTACTGCAACCTCCGCCTCCCAGGTTCAAGTGATTCTCTTGCCTCAGCCTCCTGAGTAGCTCGGACTACAGGCATGTGCCACCACGCCCAGCTAATTTTTTGTGTTTTTAGTAGAGAGAGGGTTTCACCATGTTGGCCAGGATGATCTTGTCTCTTGACTTTGTGATCCATGCTCTTCAGCCTCCCAAAGTGCTGGGATTACAGGCGTGAGCCACCGCACCCAGCCACCAAAATATATTTTTTTAAATGATTTTTATTCTGATGTTCTAGTTCAGGTTTCATAGGATTTGGAGAGTATCTGATATCTTCGTTTATTAAAAAAAAAAATCAGCTGGGTGCGGTGGCTCACGCCTGTAATCCCAACACTTTGGGAGGCTGAGGCGGGCAGATCATGATGTCAGGAGATGGAGACCATCCTGGCCAACATGGTGAAACCCCGTCTCTGCTAAAAATACAAAAATTAGCTGCGTGTGGTGGTGCACGCCTATAGTCCCAGCTACTTGGGAGGCTGAGGCAGGAGAATTGCTTGAACCTGGGAGGTGGAGGTTGTAGTGAACTGAGATCGTGCCACTGTACTGCAGCCTGGTGACAGAGTGAGACTCGTTCTCAAAAAAAAAAAAAAAAAAAAAAAACAAGGCCAGGTGTCGTGGCTCATGCCTGTAATTCTAGCACTTTGGGAGGCCGAGGTGGGCAGATCACAAGGTCAGGAGTTCAAGACCAGCCTCGCCAACATGGTGAAACCCTATCTCTACTGAAAATACAGATAATTAGCTGGGCATAGTGGTGGGCACCTGTAATCCAGCTACTCAGGAGGCAGAGGCAGGAGAATCGCTTGAACCCGGGAGGTGGAGGTTGCAGAAGTCGAGATCGTGCCACTGCACTGCACGTCACGCAGTGACGTCACTGCGTGTCACGCAGCCTGGTGACAGAGTGAGGCTCTGTCTCCAAAAAAAAAAAAAAAAAAAAAAAAGCCGGGCGCAGTGACTCATGTCTGTAATCCCAGCACTTTGGGAGGCCGAGGTGGGTGAATCAGGAGGTCAGGAGTTCGAGACCAGCCTGGCCCACATGGTGAAACCCCGTCTCTACTAAAAATACAAAAAATGGCCAGGTGCGGTGGCTCAAGCTTGTAATCCCAGCACTTTGGGAGGCCAAGGTGGGCGAATCACGAGGTCAGGAGATCAAGACCATCCTGGCTAGCACGGTGAAACCCCGTCTCTACTATAAAAATACAAAAAAATTAGCTGGGCGTGGTGGCGGGCACCTGTAGTCCCAGCTACTCAGGAGGCTGAGGCAGGAGAATGGCGTGAACCTGGGAGGTGGAGCTTGCAGTGAGCCAAGATCACACCACTGCACTCCAGCCTGGGAGACAGAGCAAGACTCCATCTCAAAAAAAAAAAAAAAAAATTAGCTGGGTGTAGTGGCAGGTGCCTGTAATCCCAGTTACTTGGGAGGCAGAGGCAGGAGAATCGATTGAACCCTGGAAATTGCAGTGAGCTGAGATTGCACTACTGCACTCTAGCCTGGGCAACAGATGAGACTCCATCTCAAAAAAAAAAAAAAAAAAAAAGAAAAGAAAATCTTGGCTCAGCACTGTGGCTCACGTTCGTGATGCTAGCCAGCACTTTGAGTGGCCAAGGTGGGTGGATCACTTGAGGTCAGGAGTTTGAGACTAGCCTGGCCAACATGGCGAAACCCTGCCTCCACTAAAAATACAAAAATTAGCCAGATGTGGTGGCATATGTCTGTAATTCCAGCTCCTCGGGAGGCTGAGGCATGAGAATCACTTGAACCCAGGAAGCAGAGGTTGCAGTGAGCCAAGATTGCACCACTGCACTCCAGCTGGGTGACAGAGCGAGACTTTGTCTAAACAAAAATAATAATAATAAATAATAAAAAACTTTTACTGATGTTGGGAATGCTGGGAAAGTTGAAAAAAAATTGTTAAAATAAATTCGAGCCAGGCATAGTGGCTCACACATGTAATCCCAGTACTTTGAGAGGCCAAGGTGGGCGGATCACGTGAGGTCAGGAGTTTGAGACCAGCCTGGCCAATATGGTGAAACCTCATCTCTAGTAAAAATAGAAAAAAAATTAGCCGGGTATTGTGGCGCATGCCTGTAATCCCAGCTACTTGGAGGACTGAGGCAGGAGAATTGCTTGAACCTGGGAGGCGGCGGTTACAGTGAGTTGGGATCACGCCACTACATTCCAACCTTGGGGACAGAGTGAGACTTCATGTTAAAAAAAAAAAAAAATTGAGCAGTATCTTAGTCCATTTGTGTTGCTATAACAAAAATACCACAATTTGGGTAATTACAAAGAACAGAAATTTATTTCCTCACGGTTCTGGAGGCTGGGAAGTCCAAGATCAAAGTTGCCAGTGGGTTTGGTGTCTGATGAGGGCTCCTTCCTGCTTCCAAGATGGTGCCTTGTTGGTGCATTCTCCAAAGAGCATGCTGAGTCTTCACACGACAGAGGGACAGAAGGTCAAAAAGGAGCTAAGCTGGTTCCTTCTAACCCTTTTATAAGGCGCTAATCCATGCATGAGGATGGAGCCCTCATAACTTAATCATTTCCCAAAAGGCCCACCACCTCTTAATATCACCACAATAGAGATTAAGTTGAAGACATGAATTTGGGGGGACATTCAGACCATAGCAGGTGTGATGGGTGACTATTTGGTGGAAAATGAAAATGGTTGTGTGTTGCTTGAGATTAATATGTGTGCAATGGTAAAAAGTTGAAAGTTGAGTCATATGTATGGTTTTCTGTTTGGTGATTTTGGGGATAAATTTGGCTTTTTAGAAGTATGACCTATATTTCTGTAATTCTAGATTGTAAATGTGACCCTGAATTGCAGTCAAAATGGCAGAGTATATAATTCACTGTGTACTGGGGAGATTTGGTGGACTTCAACTAATTTGCCATATTATAATTAGCTCTAGACTAGGAGATTTACCCTAGCTGTTGGGCTTTAACATAGTAGTCTACTGAGTCCTGAGACTGTTGGAAAAAGTAGTAGAGATGGCCATGTTTGTTTTGTGTTTCACTTAAAAAATCTGCTTTAAATACCCAGTCAGGAGTTAGGTGTCAAATCATAAAAACAGTAAGGTTCTACAAAGTCTGAAAATTTAGGACATGTTTATAGCCTGTTCTTAAGATTAAGCTTCAATGAAGTTGATATATTATGCCTGTTGTTTCTACATTAATCTTATGTTCTCCTACTCTACCATTCCGGGAACCAAAATAAGGTAGATTGCTGCAAGTATGGATTTTAATTTCGGTAATTTAAATCATTAGAACAACTTATTTATAAATTACCCTTTTCAAACCAATCTTCTTTGTGTTTGTTAAACTTAATGAATCTCCAACACAACTTATTTCACTTACAATTCATATTCATTGACTTTTGTTAAAGCCCCACGTAAACCCCACTAGGGAAATCTGTTAATTATGTAAAACTGAGTTTCCTAAACTTGCTGAGCAAGCACTACCTTGACAGAGTCTCAGGAGTATCTTAGAAGAAGGAGTGTCTTAGGATGGGAGAAGTTAGGGTACTTGATAAGGTTTTGGGGACTGGGGTTACTCATAATGTGGTTTTAGGGCAGAAGTTAAACAAGATTTGGATGGGGATTGGTAAAATGTATAAACTGGCCTAGTTGCTGAAATAGTCACTAGTCTTAACTTTGGAATGCAGGAATTTAAGCAGAGTTACCATGAAATCTGTCTGTAGCAGTGCTGTCTAAAGAAATAGACTGCAAGCTGCATAGATCATTTTAAATTTTCTAGTAGCACATTTGAAAAGTAAAAAGAAACAGGTGAAATTAATTTTATTTTTTAAATTTTATTTATTTTTTCTAGAGATGGGGTCTTGCTATGTTGTCCAGGCTGGTCTTGACCTTCTGGCTTTAACTGATCCTCTCACCTGGGCCTCCCAAAGTGCTGGGATTATAGGTGTGAACCACCATGCTTGGCTGAAATTAATTTTAATAATATATTTTATTTAACCTCTGTATACGAAATGTTATTTTAACACATGATCAATATAAAAATTATTAATGAGATGTTTTACTTTTTTTTGTACTAAGTCTTTGAAATCCAATGGCTACTTTACAAATACAACACATCTCAATTTATTCTAGCAACATTTCAAGTGCTCAGTAGCCGCATGTGCTCAATAGCCATAGTGTCTACTATATTGGACAATGAAGATATATTGTTTTAGGCTGGACAAGGTGGCTCACACCTGTAATGCCAGCACTTTGGGAGACCGAGGTGAGTGGATCACCTGAGGTCAGGAATTCAAAACCAGCCTGGCCAACATGGTGAAACCCCGTCTCTACTAAAAACACAAAAATTAGCTGGGCGGTGGTGTGTGCCTGTAATCCCAGCTGCTTGGGAGGCAGAGGCAGGAGAATTGCTTGAACCCGGGAAGTGGAGGTTGCAGTGAGCCGAGCTTGCACTTGAAACTCCGTCTCAAGAAAAAAAAAAAAAAGATATATTGTCTTAAAACGTATATGTTGGAGCTGGGCATGGTAGCTCTTGCCTGTAATCCTAGCACTTTGGGAGGCCAAAGCGGGCACATCACTTGAGGTCAGGAATTCAAAACCAGCCTAGCCAACATAGTGAAACCCCGTCTCTACTAAAAATACAAAAAATAAAAATAAAAAACCCAGCATGATGGCAGGTGCCTGTAATTCTAGCTTCTTGGAAGGCTGAGGCAGGAGAATTGCTTGAACCCTTGAGGTGGAGGTTGCAGTGAGTTGAGATGGTGCCACTGCACTCCAGCCTGGGCAACAAAGTGAAACTCCATCTCAAAAAAAGAAAAATATATATTTTCTTAGAACATAAGTGTTTGAGCTGGGTGTGGTGGCTCATGCCCGTAATCCTAGCACTTTGGGAGGCTGAGGCGGGTGGATCACTTGAGGTCAGGAGTTCGAAACCAGCCTGGCCAACATAGTGAAACCTGGTCTCTACTAAAAATACACACAAAAAAATTAACCTGGTTTGGTGGTGGGCTCCTGTAATCCCAGCTACTTGGGAGGCTGAGGCAGGAGAATTGCTTGAACCTAGGAGACGGAGGTTGCAGTGAGCCAAGATCACGCCACTACACTCCATCCTGGGCAACAGAGCAAGAGTCTGTCTAAAAAAAAACAAAAAAAAACCAAAAAAAGCATATATGTTTGAATGAGCTGTTGTTTAAAACAATCTGAGCTTAGATAGTTTGTGTTCCGTGTCATGATTTGGCACAGTTTATCTGTACTGAGTCATAGTTTCTGTTTCTGTGTGGTTTCTGTTTCATTTCTCACTTTCATGCATAAATCTGTGATCTTCCATTATCATGCCATTATTAATACACATATACAGAGATGTAATATATAATTTAAAAGAGAATGTAAGCGTTTTCTTGGATACTTGATAAATTAGCAGACTAAGCCTTCACTTCCTATAGGTATTCTCTTTCATCAAATTTTCTAAACAAAAATTGTCTAAAAGTGACTGAATGCTTATATTGTACTACCCCTGTTTTTATTTTATGTGGTGCTTTCTTTACAGCTGACAAAAGCATTTTACATATATTCTCACTTATTATAAGATATTTCATGGCATTTTCTTTGAGCTTTCATGTTTATAGCTTTTATTTGTTGATTTATTTTTTGAGATAGAGTCTCACTCTGTTGCCCAGGCTGGAGTGCAGTGACATGATCTCAGCTCACTGCAACCTCTGCCTGTATTTGTATATGTACCAGGCTCAAGCGATTCTCCTGCCTCAGCCTCCTAAGTAGTGGGATTACAGGCACGTGCCACCATGCCTGGCTTATTTTTGTATTTTTATACAGACTGGGTTTCATCATGTTGTCCAGTCTGGTCTCGATCTGCTGACCTCAAGTGATCGCCCGCCTTGGCCTCCCAAAGTGTTGGGATTACAGGCCTGAGCCACCATGCCTGGCCATATTTATAGCTTTAAATGAAATTGTTTTTATATAGTATAGATGTTATCAACAAAATTATAACATTATTCAAATGAAGAGTAGGTTTTTTTTTTTTTTTTTTTTTTTTTTTTTTGAGACGGAGTCTTGCTCTGTCGCCCAGGCTGGAGTGCAGTGGCCAGATCTCAGCTCACTGCAAGCTCCGCCTCCTGGGTTTACACCATTCTCCTGCCTCAGCCTCCCGAGTAGCTGGGACTACAGGTGCCTGCCACCTCGCCCGGCTAGTTTTTTTGTGTTTTTTAGTAGAGACGGGGTTTCACCGTGTTTGCCAGGATGGTCTCGATCTCCTGACCTCGTGATCCTCCCGTCTCGGCTTCCCAAAGTGCTGGGATTACAGGCTTGAGCCACCGCGCCCGGCCGAAGAGTAGTTTTTAAGGTCATCATATATTCATTGGAATTGAATTACACCCTCAGTTTTTCCAAGAGACTACAGATTGTTCAGTAGTTTATGTATTACCCTTAAAGTGTATATGTGTGCATGTATGTTTAATATTTTTCTTCCTTTCTTTTGGTTTCCAGCAACTTTCCTATCCTGCATTATTTCAAAATAATTGAAATTTTTTTTGCTATTGCTATTACTTTTTTATATACATTCAGTTCCACTTAGTTGAATGCAATATATTTGCCACTTTCCTTTTTCACAATTTCATAGTTTGCTGCCTGTAAATCATGCCTGATTTTACTTTGGTTCATTATTACTTCTTCATGAAGACAGAATTGAGGTCCCTTCTGCTTCCATACCATAGTTTATGACCACCTTCATTTGTATCTTTATAGCATCCAGGTAAGGTAGGCATTATGGCTATCCATATTTCTCAAATGAGGAGATTAAATAACTTATTCAATTCTATTGAAATTTGAGTGTTTAACAATGTGCTGTGATTTACATCTTTTTATTTTTATCTAACTGCAGAGCAGCAGAGTGTTATAATTCTGGCTACTACAGGTTATCCCAATGAAAGACTGATTATTTGGGGTATATAATTATATAAATAGTGAGTTCTGTCTGCTTTTTCCTTTTCATTTCTTCTTGGCTTCTCTCTCCTTTTTCCCTCCTGAAATTGTTCCTTGAACTTCCACTTTCTTTTTTTTTTTCTTTGAGACGGAGTCTAGCTCTGTCACCCAGGCTGGAATGCAGTGGCAAGATCTCAGCTCGACTCACTGCAACCCCAGCCTCCTGGGTTCAAGTGATTCTTCTGCCTCAGCCTCCTGAGTAGCTAGATTACAGGCTCCTGCTATCACGCCCAGCTAATTTTTGTATTTTTAGTTGAGATGGGGTTTCACTGTGTTGGCCAGACTGGTTTCAAACTCCTGACCTCGTGATCCGCCTGCCTCAGCCTCCCAAAGTGCTGGGATTACAAGCGGATGAGCCACTGAAATTCCACTTTTGTGTCTTTGCATTTGGAATATTGTATATACCTGATAGTGTCATTGAAGGAAGATAATCATACTACCAGTCTTCTTGCTTATTGTTTCTGCCTCTAAAAAGTCTTTTTTGTTTGTTTTTTTGTTTTTTGAGACAGAGTTTCTCGCTCTTGTTGCCCAGGCTGGAGTGCAATGGCACGATTTTGTCTCATTGCAACCTCTGCCTCCTGGGTTCAAGAGATTCTTGTGCCTCAGCCTCCCAAGTAGGTGGGATTACAGGCGTGTGCCACCACAACCAGCTAATTTTTGTATTTTTAGTAGAGATGGAGTTTCACCATGTTGAACAGGCTGGTCTCAAATTCCTGACCTCAGGTGATCCACCTGCATCCGCCTCCCAAAATGCTGGGATTATAGGCGTGAGCCATTGTGCCTGGCCTAAAATGCAGTAAATTAAGACGGTTCAGTCAGAATTTCCAAAATGTCTACATCACAGAATTTTTTTTTAAATAATAGCTTTATTACTGTCAAACGTTAGTGCTAACAAAATTTTTCCAAGTATGCTCACGGCTGTTTCACTCTTCACTTATTCCACATGTTTATTGGGAACTTTACTATGCCAAGAATTGAAGATAAAAAGATTAAGTGTGGCATAGTCTCTGACTACAAGAAGCTAGTGATCTAGTTAATAGATGATTATTATGTAATGGGGTAAATGCAATGACAGAGCCATATGCTAGGAATTATGGGAGGACAAACAAAGCAGGAGTCAAAAAAAGCTCAGGCCGGCAGTGGCTCCTGCCCTGTATCTCAGCACTTTAGAAGGCTGAGACGGGTGAATCATTTGGGGTCAGGAGTTCGAGACCAGCCTGGCCAACATGGTGAAACCCTGTCTCTACTGAAAATACAAAAAATTAGCCAGGCATGATGGTGTGCACCTGTGATCTCAGCTACTTGGGAGGCTGAGGCATGAGAATGGCTTGTACCTGGGAGGTGGAGGTTGCAGTAAGCTGAGATCCCCCGACTGCACTCCAGCCTGGGCAAAAGAGTGAGACTCTGCCTTAAAAAAAAAAAAAGGGCTTTCAGAAAAGGGAGGCCAGACACATTGCCCAACTTCCTTAAAATTTGGAAAGACCCAAGAAGAGATTCCTCAAAGGACACATAGGCTATAGGGCTGCAAATAGCTAAGATTTGTTTGTAAATAGCAAGTTTTTTCTGCATAAATACTTACCAGATTCTTGAAAACTATTAACATTAAGGATGTAGCTTGGTAAACCCTTTCTCCAGGACAGCATCTGGTTAATTTGTGTATGAATATACAGAAGTTCAAAACAGCATTCTACCACAAAGGAGTCTGACTTTATTTTAAAGACTTTTAAAATGTGTAGCCTTAAATCTTTACCCTGGTATTCAACTTCGGGGATTTGTAGGGAAATATTACCATTATCTGTTGAGCTAGACAAGCAAATATTCACTCTGTAGCATACTCAGGTTACAAAATAATCTAATTTCTTCCTATTACTCTTTGTTTATAGAATACTTACACAGCTCATAAAGCATTTTCCCACATATCTTGCTTAGGATACCCTATCCCACTTCAACATATCCCAGGTCCTTTCTCCTCTTGTTAAGCCAACAATAGGACTATCAAAAATTTTTGGAAGTAAATAATAGCAGAACATTAATGACCAATATTGGCTATGTGCCTAGTACTGTTTTAAGTACTTAACATTTTTTTGTTGTTGTTGTTTGTTTTGAGACAGAGTCTTGCTGTATTGTCCAGGCTGGAGTGTAGTGGTGCGATCTCAGCTCACTGCATCCTCTGCCTCCCGGGTTCAAGCAATTCTCCTGCCTCAGCCTTGTGAGTAGCTGGGACTACAGATGCATGCCACCACACCCAGCTAATGTTTGTATTTTTAGTAGAGACAGAGTTTCACCATGTTGGCCAGAGTGGTCTCGATCTCTTGACCTCGTGTGCTACCAGCCTTGGTCTCCCAAAGTGCTGGTATTACAGGCATGAGCCACCATGCCTGGCCGCACTGTGATTAAACATAGATTAACATGTTTTATCTCATTTCTTCCTCACTAAAGCCTATAGAAATAAATACTATTATTATCCCATTTACAAATGAGAAAACTGAGGCACGAAGATATCACATACAAAGTATCTGAGTCAAAATTCAAGCGCAGGCAATTCAGAGCCTTAAAACCATTTTGTCTTTCTGTTTCTAGGTTAAGAATTATTCCTAATTAGCAATTCTTATTTCTCCTATTGTCTTACCATTATCTTATTTTTCTACTCAGCCTAGTATGTGGTGTGTGTATGTACATGAAAGAGAAATGGGCTGGGCATGGTGGTGCATGCCTGTAATTCCAGCACTTTGGGAGGCCGATGGGGGCAGCTTGCTTGAGCCCAGGAGTTTTAGACCAGCCTGAGCAACACAGGGGCAAAACCCTGTCTCTACAAAAAATACAGAAATTAGCAGGGCATGGTGACATGTGCCTGTGGTCCCAGCTACTCAGGAGGCTGAGGTGGGAGGATCACTTGAACCTGGAAGGTCCAGACTATTAGCCAAGATCGTGCCCACTGGAGTTGAGACAGAGTGAGACCCTGTCTCCAAAAGAAAAAAAAAAGGAAAAAAGAAATGTACCCTCTCATATTGTTTCTTATTCATTAAGCTGAATTCCACAATAATGAAGGAAAGCAAAAGCATCAATAATTCCAAAGCATTTTTTCAGTCTATAATTTTAAATCCCTCTCCCAGACCTATTAAAGGATTCAAAAAATCTGTTTTACTTCAGTTTGTTTCCCAATTTTGGGGAAACAGTTTACTTAAGTGAAAAACTTGAATAATTTGATTAGAAAAGTAATTACAATATGATCTTTAAGTATAGCTATCTGAAGGTTATTAAATGGACTCAATATACAAAAATTAATTATATTCCCCAAGTTTCATAGAAACATTTGTTGCCTAAAAAGTAAGATATGAACATAAATATATAAACATAAATACAGGTTTAAGAATTAAAAAAAAAAAAAAAATAGCCAGGTGCGGTGGCATGTGCCTTAAGTCCTAGTATTTGAGAGGATGAGGTGGGAGGATCGCTTGAACCCAGGAGGTGGAGGCTACAGATATACTCCAGCCTGAGTGACAAAGTGAGACCCTGTCTCAAAAAAAAGGGAAAAAGAGTACATATAGATTACTTTTTCTGGACCCAACTATCACCAGAATATATTAAGGCTTTCTGAGTCCAGGTGCGGTGGCTCATGCCTGTAATCCCAGCACTTTGGGAGGCTGAGGAGGGTGGATCACCTGAGGTTGGGAGTTCGAGACCAGCCTGACCAACATGCCGAAATCCTGTTTCTACTAAAAATACAAAAAATTAGCTGAGCATGGTGGTGTGTGCCTGTAATCCCAGCTACTTGGGAGGCTGAGGCAGGAGAAGGTGGAGGTGGAGGTTACGGTGAGCCGAGATCGCACCATTGCACTCCAGCTTGGACAACAAGAGTGAAACTCTGTCTCAAAAAAAAAAAAAAAGAATTTACTGCATTTTACTTTATGACATTTAAAGTACCCTAAAGTATCATTATTAGAATAATACAGGCTTTATTTTAAAGTAAAAAATTTTAGTCTTCTAAATACCAAATACTTTAATAAATTTGGATGCTTTGCATTTTAGTTGCTTTATTAACATGTTCATCTCTTAAATGGGGTAACATTTAAACGGAAGATTAGGTTAAAGACTTAGGTTCTTTTCTCCCTGGAATGCTTACATAACAAATAATTTGTGTGTAGTTAGCCTTCTTCAAGGATATTTGATTTGTTTTAACTGATTTTAGGCTGGGCGCAGTGGCTCACACCTGTAATCCTAGCACTTTGGGAGGCTGAGGTGGGCAGATCACTTGATGTCAGAATGTCAGGAGTTCGAGACCAGACTGGCCAATGTGGTGAAATCCCATCTCTACTAAAAATACAAAAATTAGCTAGGCATCATGGCGTGCACCCGTAATCCCAGCTACTCAGGAGGCTGAGGCAGGAGAATTGCTTGAACCTGGGAGGCAGAGGTTGCAGTAAGCCAAGATCGCACCACTGCACTCCAGCCTGGGTGACAGAGTAAGACTCTGTCTCAAAAAAAAAAAAAAAAAAAAGGAAACAAAAAACTGAATTTAATATTTAGTTTCCTCATCTGTAAAAAAGATATTGTAATATCTACTTCATAGGACAGTTATAAAAATTAAATGAGATAATCTAATGAGATACTCATCAGCACAGGGTCTGGCACATATTAATTATCTATTATATGGTAACTGTGACTTAATCAGTTCTACAAGGCTTGTTATGGAAAACAGTATGCACATCCATTTTCCTCTCCCCAGAGGCAGATTGGCAGTTTTTGAAAAATAAACCAGCATTACTTTGTCAGGGATAGGTTTAGCATGAAAGCAGTTTGGGCGTAAGCCTGTTCAAATTAAAAAATGATAAAGCTTTAAAAGTGGTTAAGACAGCTGCGCCTGTGATGCCAGCACTTTGGGAGGCCGAGGTGGGTGGATCATGAGGTCAGGAGTTCAAGACCAGCTTGGCCAAGATGGTGAAACCCTGTCTCTACTAAAAATACAAAAATTAGCTGGACGTGGTGTCAGGTGCCTGTAATCCCAGCTACTCGGGAGGCTGAGGCAGAGAATTGCTTGAACCTGGGAGACAGAGATTGCAGTGAGTCGTTATTGCACCACTTGACTCCAGCCTGGGCAACAGATCGAGACTCTGTCTCAAAAAATAAAAAGTAGTTAAGATAGTTTTGGCTTTTGAATACAATATTCTATTATGTTTGTTTTGGTTATTTAATCCAATTTTATTATTTGTCTCATTTTAAGTCACTTTTTATCTGGAATTAGAGTTGTGTGATAAACTTGAGATACAAAGGGTTTTTTGTTTGTTTTCCTTCCACTAGAAGAGAGGGGTTTGGAAACTAAAAAATAGATAATGAGCTTCTATTTCTCTGGTCCCACACCATGAACTTGGAGTGAAGTTCTTTGGTACTTATCAGGTTCCCTGTTTTAAAACATACGGACACATACATTGGTGACCTTTCCAGTGATGGCTAGGGAGTGACAATGAAGAGCTATAGTCTGTAGCTCTTAATCTGTGTGTACACTGGGCAGGGCATCATCTGTTGGTTTCTGAGAGGAGGAGGAGCCCTAGAAAGCTGCTAGCCCAAACTGACACAGCTGTTGTTTTATTGCTTTCATTGCTATAGGATGATTTGCATAAAAGCTGCTGCTTAGTTTCTGAATTCAAGGATCAAGGGGATAACAGGGGGCCACAGCAGAAGCGTTCACGTCGCGGCCCCTGTCAGATTCTGGTGAATCTGCGAATTCTGCTGTATATCTCCTTACCCAGCCACCCAAGTCAAACAGCAATTGAAATGAACAGCAGCAGGGCAGGCTTATAGCTATCTTTTACAGCCCAGTGACGCTTCTAGGGAGATGCTGTTGCATGTCATTCTTAAAATGTGCCCTGGTCATAAATGGGATCAGCTGGGCCTCTGAAGAACACAGTATATCACTGTAAGACAGGAATCCAGGGGATTAAAAAAACAACTCATCAGAAGCAGTGGGAGACAGGAGAAGATGCTGTTTGTGGGCAATATGGTTAATAATTGCTTATAGGTTCCTGAAGAAATATTAAAGACATCTTTTAGAAATGTAAAAGGTGCATGTTGTGATGATAGATGGCATTAGTTATTTGACTGGCAGTAGGGTTACCTTGGGAGTTTTACTACTGTCTGGTTTAGGTTTAATTCCTGGGGTCCTTCACTGGCTCCTGAATGGAGCACCTGAAGTCAAGACTTTGCCTTCCTTGAGCTCAAAAAATTGAGGGCATGGTGGCTCACCTGAATTTGGGTGAATCACCTGAGTTCAGGAGTTCAAGACCAGCCTGGCCAACATGGTGAAACCTTGTGTCTACTAAAAATACAAAAATTAGCCAGGCGTGGTGGCAGGCAGGCTCCTGTAATCCCAGATACACCTCTAAAAATACACACACACACACACACACACACACACACACATATATATGGTCTCTTATGTCTTATACCTAAAGTTAGATAATTTACAGGAAGTGCCATAGTTCTGTTAAAGTTTTAGAAATGCCTTTTAAAAATAATAGCTTAAAGGCTGGGCGTGGTGGCTCACACCTGTAATGTCAGCACTATCGGAGGCCAAAGTGGGTGGATCATGAGGTCAGGAGATTGAGACCATTCTGGTTAACACGGGGAAACCCCATCTCTACTAAAAATACAAAAAATCAGCTGGACGTTGTGGCACATGCCTGTAATCCCAGCTACTGGGGTGGCTGAGGCAGAAGAATTGCTTGAACCCGGGAGGCGGAAGTTGCAGTGAGCCAAGATGGCACCACTGCGCTCCAGTCTGGGCGACAGAACTAGACTCCCATCTCAAAACAAACAAACAAACAAACAAACTTAAAAATAAAAAATTTAAACAAGATAAGAAAAAATAAAAATAATAGGTTTATTGAGATATAATTCACATATCATGAAGTTCACTCTTTTAAAATATACAGTGTAGTGGTTTTTAGTATAATGACAAAATTGTGTGTCAGTCATTACGATCTAATTCTAGAACATTTTTATCACCCCAAAAAGAAAAAAAACCAAACACACTAGCAGTCAATCTGCATTTTGCCCTGATTTCTCCAGCCTTAGGCAATGACCAATCTACTTTCTATTTCTGTAGATAATATGTCTGTTCTGGACATTTCATATAAATGAAATCATATGATATGTAATTTTTTGTGATTGTCTTTCACTTAATGTTTTTAAGGTTCATGTTGTAGCATGTATCAATACTTCATTTATTTTTTAAAATTTTTTATATTTTTAATTTTATAATTTATAATTTTTGTGGTTGCATACTAGGTATCTTTATTTATAGTACTTCATTTATTTTTACTGCTGAATGTTGTTGCATTACATGGATGTGCCAAAATTTGTTTATCCATTTACCAGTTGATAGGCATTTGGGTAGTTTCCAGTTTGGGGAAATTATAAATAACATTGTTTTATAAAGTTGTTATAAACATCAGTGTATATGGACCCACAGGTTTTTGTGTGGACATGTGTTTTTATTTATCTTGGGTAAATACTTGGGAGTGGGACTGCTAGGTTGTGTGCTTAAGTATATGTTTGACTTTATAAGAAACAGCCAAACTGTTTTTCCAAAGTGACTGTGCCATTTTGCATTCCTACTAGGAATTTATGCGAGTTCTGGTTGTTCTGCATCCTAGTCAGCATCTGGAGTTGTCAGTGTATGTGTTTGTTTGTTTGTTTGTTCATCCATTCTAGTAAGTGAGTGGTTCTTTCTTAAAGTAAAAATATTGCAAGATAGATTCATCAAAAGAACAATTTAAATGTGAGGTGAGCATTTACTGAATGTCTGTTATATGACAGGCCCTCTGCTAGATAATGGGAATGCAGGGAAATAAGACACATTTCTGCTCCCATGAGACTTACAGTTTATTGAGGGTGACAGGCATGTAAAGAAGTAATTACAATATACTTAATTCTAATTACCTGGAATCAGTCTGGGATGGGGAAGGAGAGTCTATACCTGGAAGTGGTCAGTGTCATAGAAGGATTTTGACATTTATAATCAGTAAAAAGAAAATAATATTAGGAGGTGTATGTACTTTATGTTGCATCAAGTTTTAAGATAGGTTTTGATAGCAAAGGTTAAGCTCCCTTTTTATTGTTATACCTAACAAATCAATGCCCAGTAAACTGCTTGAGATAATATTCTGCTGGCTAACAACTCAATGATTTGGGGTGACATCAGCTAATCACTTTCAAAAGTCACATATGCACACTAAGCGGGGAAAGGGGCAATTTTAATTTTTGTAGTTTTTTTTTTTTGAGACAGTGTCTTGTTCTGTTGCCCAGGCTGGAGTGCGGTAGCAGCACCTTGACTCACTGCAGCGTCTGCCTCCCGGGTTCCAGTGATTCTCCTGCCTCAGCCTCCCAGGTAGCTGGGATTACAGGGATGTACCACTATGCCTGGCTACTTTTTATATTTTTAGTAGAGACAGGGTTTCACCATGTTGACCAGGCTGTTCTCGAACTGCCGACCTCAGGTGATCCGCCCACCTCGGCCTCCCAAAGTGCTAGGATTACAGGTGTGAGCCACCGCATCTGGCCTAATTTTTGTAGTTTTTTGATGCCTTCTCTTCTGACCATCATAGTCACTGCTTTCCCTTTCTTTTTTCTTTCTTTCTTTTTTTTTTTTGAGATGGAGTCTCATTCTGTCACCCAGGCTGGAGTGCACTGGCACGATCTCGGCTCACTGCAAGCTCCGCCTCCTGGGTTCACGCCATTCTCCTGCCTCAGCCTCCCGAGTAGCTGGGACTGCAGGTGTCTACCACAACGCCCGGCTAATTTTTTGTGTTTTTGGTAGAGACGGGGTTTCACCGAGTTAGCCAGGATGGTCTCGACCTCCTGACCTCGTGATCCACCCGCCTCGGGCTTCCAAAGTGCTGGGGTTACAGGGTGAGCCACCGCGCCCGGCCTTGCTTTCCCTTTCTGTATCCTTCCTGGGTCGGCCTCATTTCTGCCTTTTCCCTAGCACATTGCTAAACTGTATAATCACTCCTTTTTATTTTATTTTCGATTTTTTCTTTTAGTCAGACACCATTGACTGGAAAAATCACTCCTTTTTAAATTGCATATGTACTTAACTATGAACTGTTTACCACAGTCAGCAATGGCAGCAGGAGGCATTTGTATTTTTTATACAGTCACCTGCTGTAGCATTTACCCTGCTGAATCCAGCCTCAAAATGTAGGGTCATGTCAGGTAATTCCGGGAGCCGTGTTTCTCGGTGTATGATATACTAAGCCTCTTATCTGACCTGCCTGGCTAAAACCAGAAGAGCTGTGAGGAAACATTAGGAATGGGGAGAACATGAAAAGACTCGGCAAAAATGTGCTTCAAGTTGAGTCATGCTTATCTAATTTTTGAGCATCCTTCAGAGCAGGTGATACTATCTTGGTTTTTTTTTTAACCTCTCCAGAACCTTAGCTTGGTTTCTGGTTAGGCAGCAAGTAAAAACACAATCTGATAAAAAGGTTTAAGTAAGTGGAATTAGTCATCCTCAGGAAGAAAAAGACGGGAAATCTGTAATTTCTCTGTACGCCCTAATCTTTTTTTTTTTTTTTTTTGAGACAGAGTTTCTCTCCTGTCGCCCAGGCTGGGGGCGCGATCTTGGCTCACTACAACCTCCGCCTCCTGGGTTCAAGTGATTCTCCTGCCTCAGCCTCCTGAGTAGCTGGGATTACAGGCATGCGCCACCACACCCAGCTAATTTTGTGTTTTTTAGTAGAGACGGGGTTTCTCCATGTTGGTCAGGCTTCCGACCTCAGGTGATCTTGAACTCCCGAGCTCAGGTGATCTGCCCGCCTCGGCCTCCCAAAGTGCTGGGATTACAAGCATGAGCCGCCGCGCCTGGCCTGTATTCCCTAATCTTATACCAGGGTTTTTTTTGACGGTTCTTGAGAATTTATTGCATGGAAGACTGTTTAACAACAATTTTAAAGAATATTAAAATTCACAGTAGATGCTGATTAATTTTCTTCCCCAAGGACAGAAAAGGGAGAAAAGTTTCAACTTCATAAGGACTTTAGGTTAGATATAAGGAGCATTTGCTTGCCATTGAGGGACTGAAGGAGAATATAGAATTAGGTTTTCCAGAGGGCTACAAATATATAGTCTTTTTTGGGATGGTTAAAATATACCACTGAATGAAGAGAGTGAGTGGAGGCAGGTTTGGAGATGTTGGCTTTTTAAAAGAATTCTGCGTGTGTGTGTGTGTGTGTGTGTGTGTGTGTGTGTGTGTTTTTGGAGAAAAATAGGCTCCTATATTATGCAATGAATATCCATTTAAAAATAAATAAAGCACTGCCGGGTGTGGTAGCTCACGCCTATAATCCCAGCACTTTGGGAGGCTGAGGCGGGTGGATCACCTGAGGTCGGGAGTTTGAGACCAGCCTGACCAACATGGAGAAACCCCGTCTCTACTAAAAATACAAAATTAGCTGGACGTGGTGGCGCATGGCTGTAATCCCAGCTACTCGGGAGGCTGAGGCAGGAAAATTGTTTGAACCCAGGAGGCGGAGGTTGTGGTGAGCTGAGATCGTGCCATTGCACTCCAACTTGGGCAACAGAGTGAGACTCCAGCTCAAATAAATAAATAAATAAATAAATAAATAAATAAAAATAATAAAAATAGATAAGGCATATTCATTGCTCTTAAACTGTTTATAATGTAGAAGGGACCTGAGATATTTCCCAATAACATATACTGAGCAGAAAATAAGAGCAGTAGGATGGAAATTTAGAAGTAGCTAGTTTAGTGAGTTTGTCCTTCCTTTTTTTTTTTTTGAGATGGAGTCTCTGTCACCTAGGCTGGAGTATGATGGGGCGATCTCAGTTCACTGCAACCTCTGCCTCCCGGGTTCAAGTGATTCTCCTGCCTCCGCCTCCCGAGTAGTTGGGACTACAGGCGTGTGCCACCATGCCTGGCTAATTTTTTAGTATAGACGGGGTTTCACCATGTTAGCCAGGATGGTCTCTGACTTCTTGATCCACCCGCCTCAGCCTCCCAAAGTGCTGGGATTATAGGTGTGAGCCACCGTGCCCAGCCTTTTTTTTTTTTTTTTTTTTTGAGACGGAGTTTCACTTTTGTTGCCCAGGCTGGAGTACAGTGGCATGATCTTGGCTCACCACAAACTCTGCCTCCTGGGTTCAGGAGGTTCTCCTGCCTCAGCCTCCTGAGTAGCTGGGATTACAGGCATGCACCACCATGCCTGGCTACTTTTGGATTTTTAGTAGAGACAAGGTTTTTCCATGTTGGTCAGGCTGGTCTCGAACTCCCGACCTCAGGTGATCCACCCGCCTCGGCCTCCCAAAGTGCTGGGATTACAGGCGTGAGCCACCGCGCCCTGCCAGTTAGTCCTTTCTTATGCGTTACATGCATTTAACTTTAGAATGTTTTATCCACATATATGTTGCAGTCATGTGATAAATAGAAAACCCTTCTTTAGGAATTCCTCTAAAAAGTTTTTCTGTTTTCTATTACCACATTTATCTTTTCCTAGCTCTTTCAGAAATATACCATCCTTTTGATTTTTGGTCCTGACTGTGTCCGTTTCTTCCCAACTAACCATTGTTCATGGGCCACACTGCAGCTAGTTAGTGTAGAAGCATTAGAACATTACTGGTATGGACTTGAGAGTCACAGACCTGGTTTTATGTCCTTATTTCTGATCAGCTCTGTGACTGAGCAATTACATAAACCTTTGTGAGCCTCGGTTGTTTTCCTCAGTGAAATGGAGATAATACCTACCCTGCAGGGTTGTGATGAGGAAGGAGATGGCACTTTAAACCATTTAGTCCAATGCCTAGCACATGGTTAATTTTATCATTTGGTTCCAGAGCTTTTATCCCCAGATGCTGTTGACCCTTTCAGCCTTCCACTTTGTATGTCTAGCGGAGGAAATGTCTGGGTATAAGCTAGAAAGGATAGCAAGGGATTCTGGATTCCTCTTCCAAGAAAAGGGCAGGTGAATGGGATAGGGCTATTAAGAGGCGAACCTGGGATTGCCTAGAGGTAGATCAAACTACTTCTTGAGATTAATTAGTTGTCAGTTGAGCAAAGGTCATTGACCAGGGGCAAGTGAGGGTCAAATTGCTTGTGTTGCAGAGTGGGGTCAAAGAAACCTGTCTCTGGATTGTGACAGATTAAGTTAAAGGGCGTGTTTGTGAAAAGGATTTAAGGCTAGACGGAATAGGAGGAGGTCAGGGAAGCAGTACAATGAGAATGCTTAAAAGCAGTCTGGATTTGACTGGATTTGAGCCCTGGCTCTGCCACTCACTATCCCTGTAACCTTGAGCCAGGTATTTATTCTCTCCCAGACTTAATTTTTATTTTATTTTATTTGAGATGGAGTCTCACTCTGTTACCCAGGCTGGAGTGCAATGCCGTGGTCTTGGCTCACTGCAGCCTCCGCCTTCTGGGTTCAAGCGATTCTCCTGCCTCAGCCTCCCAAGTAGCTGGGGCTACAGACACATGACACCACACCGGCTAATTTTTGTATTTTTAGTAGAGATGGGGTTTCACTATGTTGTCCAGGCTGGTCTTGAACTCCTGATGTTGCAATCCACCCACCTCAGCCTCCCAAAGTGCTGGGATTACAGGCGTGAGCCACCGCACCCAGCGACTTAAAATTGTTTAATTTATAAAATGGGACAAAAGCTACCTACTTAATAGGGCTGTGAGATAATGCATAAGCATACTTAGAACAGTGACAGGCACATATTAAATGCTTGATAAATTTATTAATATTAAATCCAGCTGAGGGAAGAAAGAGAGGACTAATGCAGTGGAGGTGAGCTGTTTTGTGTACAACTAACTGACAACATCTTCATTGATTATCTGCAAAGAAAGTCAATAATGGGCTGCATTATTTATAGATGTTCTAATACTTCTTGGTGTGTTTGCTTGTTAAAAACAAATAATGATGTTTTCCTGTTTCTCTATATTGGGAAACAAAACTTATGAAAAAAGACCTAACAGGTTAGTTACCACTTGTAACCTTTGTCATTGAATGATAAATTGTGGCTGAGTTTTCTGTATACATAATTTCTGTTGATGAATTCCACTGTAGATTTTTCTGTTTTTTCTATCCTTTTTGTTCTGTTTCTTGCAGACTTCCTGGTTAATCACTTATTTCAGCAACGTTTACTACTTCTAAAACAAAAAGGATGAATGGTATGTGGCAAATATAAGTTGATGAGGCATGGATGGAATTAATTTTAATGAGAACTCTCAGAGGCCTGAAGTTAGTTTAATTAAGCCTGTGTAAATTCTGTCATGCCTTTCACATGTCATATGTTTTCATCTGTTGAGCATTAGTGAACCCTGTTAGGTTAGTATCTGTGAACTGCTAGGTTTAAAAATTCATTTTTCAGTACTCTTGAGATGGCATCACAGAAATCTTTTTGTGCTCTCCCTAATATTATGGTAGCCACCATGGTGCAGATGCCTGTATGTTCTGTTATTTAGTACTGAAGAAACCGTGAAGAGAGAATTATCCCTCCCCCTTTCTTTTTTGAGATGGGGTCTCACTTTGTTGCCCAGGCTGGAGTGCAGTGGCGCGATCTAGGCTCACTGCAACCTCCACCTCCTGGGTTTGAGTGATTCTCCTGCCTCAGCCTCCCGAGTAGCTGGGATTACAGGCACCTGCCACCACACCTGGCTACATTTTTCGTTTTGTTTTGTTTTTTTGAGACAGAGTCTTGCCCTCTTGCCCAGGCTGAGTGCAGTGGCATGAGCTCGGCTCACTGCAACCTCCGCCTCCCCAGTTGAAGCGATTCTTGTGCCTCAGCCTCCCAAGTAGCTGGGACTACAGGCAAATGCCACTGTGCCTGGCTGATTTTTTGAATTTTTAGTAGAGACGGGGTTTCATCATGTTAGCCAGGATGGTCTCGATCTCCTGACCTCATGATCCGCCTGCCCTGACCTCCTGAAGTGCTGGGATTACAGGCATGAGCCACCGCACCCGAAAAATTATCCCATTTTATAGATGAAGATAACCAAGGCTTAGAAACATATTCAAAGTGACATGCCAGTAAGTGGGAGAGCCAAAATTTGAAAATTGGATTTTGATTTTAAAATTTGTGCTTTTAAAAACTAGGCCACCAACTGCTTCTCTAATACACAGTAAATCAGAAGACTGCAAAACTGACCCTCTACAAGGTGGCCAGGCTTGTTTATTGCCTGCTGCTCACACTGGTCCCTGCCCTCACTTTACTGTCTAATTTTACTGAACAGAATCATGGGTGTAAAGGCTTAACTTGAAGAATCATCCAGTTTAGTGGCTCTAGCCAGTCATAGAATTTATTTTGTTTTAAATTACGATTAAGTAGGTTTGAGCTGGAGCCCAGGAATCTGTGTTTTAATCGGCTCTACATGTGATTTTTGACAGTCTGACAGGTTTGGGAACCATTTCAGTTTAGTTACATGAATCCCTCCTCCCAAAATCCTCTTTTAATTTTCCTGACAGGTAGTCATCTAATGTCTGATATCCGTTTGTGATAGGAACTCACTGTTACATTGGCAGGAATGTGCAGTTAGTTACAGTGCAGTTTTTCTATAGAAGTAACCATGGATTTAATTAATTTCTTTGGCCAGATTTTTATACTCCTTAGGTTTTGGCATTGAGGGCTCTTGTATCTTCTCTGAACCTTGCCTTCTTCATGTGTAAAATGGGTATGTTGTTATCTACCTTGAGGGATTATCAGTAATTAAATGAAAAAATAAACTGTCCTGTCTGGAAAGATTCTTGAATGCCTTCAAATAGCCTTTTCTTATAGTTCCCTTACCATGTCAGTCTATTCTGAAACACTCTCATGTCTTCAGAGTTCTAGTTAGAAGTGTGGATGTGATAGAGGGCTCCTAGATAATTCATTTTGGGATTGTTAGTGCCAGAAATAGGTTATCATTTTGCCTCCTCATCAGTATGCTTCTTTACCTCTGGCTTTTTCTTTGGACAAAGTATATGATAGACACTCTTATGGGTACAGATAAGCCTGCGTTTCTGGAAATTCAGCTTTACTCCTTAGAGTTTCCACTAATAACTTGAACCCGGAGCAAAACAAATGATCTGCAGGAAGACTTTAAATCTAAAAGAAAAGACCTTTTTAGATTGTATAGAGACCAAAGTAGAGAACCAAAGAAAATATTCCTTGTCTTTTTCCTATCCAAGGGGAGAGATAGGTAATGGGTGAGTGTTATCCATAGAAGAGGATAAATGATCAAATGCAAAGCTGGAAAAGACTGTTCAAGACCCTGAAAATAATCTCTCATCACTGTAGGTTGACTTGGTTTGGTTGTTGAGATGTATGCTTGCCTTGCTTTTCTTAACCAAAGCAAACTTGATCTGTTCTTTAGTATTAACTTAGAACATGAGCTATGCTTCCTCCCTTGAGGCTCAGAGTACTAAGAAGAGTTTGTAGGTGATAGTCTCTTGAAGGCGTGAGTGAAATGTGGTGAAATAACACTTTTTTCTTTAGTTTGTGTTAGATTTCTAGTTTCAAAATGTTTTTGAATGTAACATCTTGAAAATACTTCTTTGGGTTAAAGTTTCTTCATGTGAGTGCTTTTCAAAAGATAATTTTAGTACTTTGGACACATTAAATTTTTTTTTTCTTTTTGCCATTATCTTCATGAATACAACTTTAAACACATTTTTATTTTTATTTTTTAGTTTTACTTTTTGAGATGGAATCTAGCTATGTCGCCAGGCTGGAGTGCAGTGGCGTGATCTTGGCTCACTGCAACCTCCGCCTCCTGGGTTCAAGCAATTTGCTGCCTCAGCTTCCTGAATAGCTGGGATTATAGGCATGTCCACGTACCACCACGCCTAGCTAATTTTTGTATTTTTAGTAGAGACAGGGTTTCACCATGTTGGCTAGGATGGTCTCAATCTCTTGACCTCGTGATCTGCCTGCCTTGGCCTCCCAAAGTGCTGGGATTACAGGTGTGAGCCACTGCGCCCAGCCACATTTTTATTTTTAAAAAGTGTATCCATATATGTAACTTACTGGTCAGAAATGTTAAAGATATCCAATACATTTTCATTGAAATTATAGTCGCCCTTTAGTTTTTCAGGAAAATGATTCCATCTGAGTTCTTAATTATTGTGGTCTTTATCATTTGCAATCAGGAATTCTAGACCAGCCTGGGCAACATAGTGAAACCCCATCTCTAAAAAAAAAAAAAAAAATTTTAGCTGGGCATGGCGACATGTGTCCTAGCTACTAGGGAGCCTGAGGTGGGAGGATCACTTGAGCTCAGGAGGTCAGGGCTGAAGTGAGCCATGATTGCACCACTGTACTTCAACCTGGGCAACAAAGCAAGACCTTGTCTTAAAAAAAAAAAAAAAAAAAAAAATTACGGTCTTCCTCTAGGGGGGAAACATCTGTGTTCATTTGACAATGAAGTTATTGGGTGGAGGGTAGAAAGCAAAACCAATTAACTTGACTCTTCCTTTTAAAT
This sequence comes from Macaca fascicularis, assembly GCF_037993035.2. Lineage (NCBI taxonomy): Eukaryota > Metazoa > Chordata > Mammalia > Primates > Cercopithecidae > Macaca > Macaca fascicularis. The sequence goes on along the minus strand of NC_088383.1, from coordinate 100,986,228 downwards.
TTACTATTTTAGTTCATTTGCAAGAAAGTCACTCTGAACTACATTACGTTATAGAATATTAGGGGAGATGATGCAATTTAATTAGTTATGGAGACTTATATTAAACTTAATGTTGCCAAATCATTATTCCTTTTTTTTTTGAGATGGAGTCTTTCTCTGTCATCCAGGCTGAAGTGTAGTGGTATGATCTCGGCTCACTGCAACCTCTGCCTTCCAGGTTCAAGTGATTCTCCTGCCTCAAGCCCCCAAGTAGCTGGGATTACAGGTGCGCACCACCACACCTGGCTACTTTTTGCATTTTTAGTAGAGGCGAGGTTCCACCCGGTTGGCCAGGCTGGTCTCGAACTCCTGACCTCAAGTGATCTGCCCACCTTGGCCTCCCAAAATGCTGGGGTTACAGGTGTGGCAAGTCATTATTCTTAATGAAGAGAGCAGGATCAGCGCAGTAGCTCATGTCTGTAATCCCAGCACTTTGGGAGGCCAAGGCAAGAGGATTGCTTGAGCCTAGACATTCGAGACCAGCCTGGGAAACATAGCAAGACCCCATCTCTACAAAGTAAATAAATAAACAAATAAAAAGAAGGACTGTATGCTATTAGGGCTCTCTGTAACTTTCATTCATGTCATCATTCCACAGCAGGAAGCAAATGATATGGTGTTAATTTTATGAAGTAATTTTATGTATTGTCTTGTTTTTGTTTTTATTTTTAGGACCGGAGTAGGCCCTATGATACTTTTAACTTGCACTCGTTGGAGAACTCCTTAATGGATATGATAAGGACTGATCATGAGCCTCTGAAAGGTAAACACTACCCTCCCAGTGGCCCACCAATGAGTTTCGCTGATATAATGTGGAGGAATCATTTTGCAGGTTAGGAATATTCATATGTCCATTTCTTGCTTGGTGTTTTAAGCAAAAATCAGCTTTTTAATAATTTTGATTTTTCTGGTTTGTTTTGTGTTTGCTTGTTTTTGTTTTGCTTCTGTAAAGCATTGTGGAATGTATTTAAAGTTGATTTCTTTTAAACCTGGGTTCAGCTACCTATAATAATCAAGGTGGATTGTTATTATCAGTCATGTCTGGCAGGAGCATGAATTGGGTAGCTGAGATCAGTCACATTATGAGTTAATAGCATGAGACCAGCAGCCAGGTTTTCTGGGCTTTGTGTATTTGGAATCCTCAGCTGAACTTAGATAATTCATTTAAGTCCATATATATATACTGCAAGGAACTGTGAGAGTTAGTAAGCCAATCTCCAAAGATTGCTTCAGAAAACTGCATATAAAGGACTTCTATTTTATTAAAGCATAATCACCTTCCTGGTATAGGAAGTATCACTACACAGGCTTACGGGCAGCCAGTGACCCTTTGCATTCTCTGAGGCCAAAACACAAGAAAATATCTTAAAGCATATAAATGTTTTGGATTAAATATAAGGCAGAAGGTCTCAAAGTTAGCAGTATTAGGACTTCCTGTTTTTAGAGCCTATGTAAATTCAGGATAGATGTTGGTGTTTAATTCATAATTACAGATAGTTCTTTTTATGGGTTATAGGACTTTTTAGAGACTTTACGATATTTTAAAATACTGTAATTGCTTCTATCAGATCTTTGTAATTTACTGCTAGGCCTTGACTTTAGACTCTTAGGTTGTTTCTAATTTTTCCTCCATTAAAGGTAATGCTGCCATGGATGAGTTCTTGCACATAGCTTTTCCTTAAGGTAAATTCATAGTGAGAGTCTTTGGGTCAAAAGAGATAAACATTTAGGTGGATTGAGCTTTAAGAGAAGGATGGTAGGCTAGAGGACCTACCTTGTGGCTTCTGTATGAGTCTGTTCAGAAGCACTTCCCTCTATACTATCTTGCTTTTCCTCCTCCTTTTTTTTTTTTTTTTTTTTTTTTGAGACAGAGCTTCGCTCTTGTTGCCCAGGCTGGAGTGCAGTGGTGTGCTCTCAGCTCACTGCAACCTCTGCCTCCTGGGTTCAAGAGATTCTCCTGCCTCAGCCTTCTGAGTAGCTGGGATTACAGGCATATGCCAGCATGTCCAGCTAATTTTGTATTTTTAGTAGCGATGGAGTTTCTCCCTGTTGGTCAGGCTGGTCTCAAACTCCTGACCTCAGGTGATCCACCTGCCTCGGCCTCCCAAAGTGCTGAGATTATAGGTGTGAGCCACTGCGCCCAGCCTCCTCCTACTTTTAATATCCTTTACTCCCACTTGAACATGGGGAACACTATTTTGAGGACCTCAAAACTCAAGTACAGAGTAACTGGTCTTTGTTTGTTTTTTTGAGATGAAGTCTTGCTCTTGTCGCCCAGGCTGGAGTGCAATGGCGTGATGTCGGCTCACTGCAACCTCAGCCTCCCAGATTCAAGTGATTCTCCTGCCTCAGCCTCCTGAGCAGCTGGGATTACAGGCACCTGCCACCACTGCCAGCTAATTCTTGCATTTTTAGTAGAGACGGGGTGTTGCCATGTTGGCCAGGCAGGTCTCAAACTTCTGACCTCAGGCGATTGCCCGTCTTGGCCTCCCAAAGTGCTGGGATTACAGGCCTGTGCCACCCCACCTGGCCCCAGAGTAACTGGTTTTTGTATGTTTGTTTGTTTTGATTTTTTTTTTTCCTAGAGCTTAATTTCCTTGGTTTTTCAGAAAAAAAAAAAAAAATTTTTACTCATTATAAGAAATGCAAATAGTGTGTAAAAGGATGAAAAGGAAAGTAAAAAAGAAAAAAAAATCACTAGAGGCTGGACGTGGTGATCGCTTGAATCAGGGAGTTGGAGGTTGCAGTGACCGAGATTGTGGCACTGTACTGCAGCCTGGTGACAGAGCGAGACTCTGTCTCAAAAAAAAAAAAAAAAAAAAAAAAAATCACTAGAGACTCCACCTAGAAGTAACAAAGGTTATTATTTTTATTAACATCCTTCCAGATATTTTATATTCTCCATATAGGAGATGAAATTACAACTCAGCCTTTCTGACTTTGCAGTCTGTGAAACCTGGGTGTGAATTCTGTCTCTGCCTCTGTCTGCCTATTAATCTGGATAAATTAGCCTCTTTAAAGCCTCAGTGTCCTTATTGTTAAAATAAATTCCCTACTTCATAGAGTGAGTACGAAGATCAAATAAAGTCCCTGGCACTAGAAACTGCTCAAATGTTATCTACAATTTTTTGCTGGAAGTAGTATGGTATACTTGCAATATTGACTTCTTTCCAACTAGACTGCAGCTAAATGTTGAAATTTTTCAGATGCACGTTGTCAAAATTTTATATTTTTTATAAGTAGTGATTATTGAAGGATAAACATCTTATTTTCAAAGCCACTTAGAAAGGAAAATAATTTTTCAATTATTTTGGCTTTCCAAAATTGTATATCTGAATGATGTAAAAAATATAAAATAGGATATCCAGTATTTTAAGATGTACTTGAAGAACATGGTAAAAATATGTTCACAATAATATTTTATCTTAGAAATGTATTCAGTAAGAAATCCCTTTATTCAACTGTCCTGTTGATTCAGGGGAAAAAACTATTAGCGTGGGAGATAACAGAATAGGAAGTTTAGGAGATAATGAGACTTCTGTTTTAGTGAAGTAAATAAACTTTAATAGTTTTTTGGTTATGTATTCGGTTGACCAGCCCTGAAAATATTTGTAGGAAATTTTAAAAGTTTCTCTATCTCATCCCCCATGATAAAAATTATATAGAAGAAAAGCTGAATTGAACTTTCTTCATAGCACACTGAAAAATATCTTCTATAGTATTAATCAGATCACAGAATGCGTATTTAAATAAAAATTGGACTAATTTATTATTTATTTATGTATTTATTTTCTGAGCTGGAGTCTTGCTCTGTCACCCAGGCTGGAGTGCAGTGGCGGGATCTCAGCTCATTGCAACCTCTGCCTCCCTGGTTCAAGCAATTCTAACTCAGCCTCCTGAGTAGCTAGGATTACAGGTGTGTGCCATCACACCCAGCTAATTGTTGTATTTTTTAATAGAGACAGGATTTCACCATGTTGGCCAGTCTGGTCTCAAACTCCTGACCTCATAATCCTCCCTGCTCAGCCTCCCAAAGTGGCCGGGATTATAGGCATGAGCCACTGCGCCCAGCCAGACTAATTTATTTTTTTATTTTTTTTTACTTTTTAAAGATCCCAAACTACAGTGCTTGGCTGTAACAGAATAAGGTAATGATCTTCTGGGTTTTGTTTTGTTTTTTGTTTTTTAACTATGTCTTACATATACTTTTTCTTTCGTTAGAGAGAATGCCTCAGAGATGAGAAAGGAGGCTTTTGAAGAGGGTAATGCTCTAATGCAGCTGTTTCTTATTTTATTTATTTATTTTTTTTGAGACAGGTTCTCGCTCTTTCACCCAGGCTGGAGTGCAGTGGCACAATCTTGGCTCACTGCAGCCTTGACCTCCCAGGCTCAAGCAATCTTCCTGCCTCAGCTCCGTAAGTAGCTGATACTAGAGGCAGGGGCACCATGCCTGGCTGATTTTTTCTATTTGCTGTGAAGACAGGGTTTCGCCATGTTGCCCAGCCTAATCTTGAACTCCTGAGCTCAAGCGATCCTCCTACCTCAGCCTCCCAAAGTGCTGAGATTATAGGCATGAGCCACTGGCCCTGACCCTGTTTCTTATTTCTTTTTCTCAGTACAGAAATCCTTGGGTTGGCAGATGTAGTAGGAGGGAGCAATTGTTCTCTGTTCTCATTTCTAGTGGATTGAAGGAAAATCCAACTCTCTTCTTAACTATGAAGATTAAGGGGATTAATGGTGTTGAGAGAGGTGGGGTAAGAGATAACGAAAAAGATTCATCCCTATTATCTTCCTCATAGCTGTTCCTTGACTTTCTACCTGTAATGCAGGTTCACTAAGCTCCTATGGAACCACTCTGAAAACTCATGGTCATTAGGTTTAATTAATCATATTCTCCGAACTCTAGAAAGATAATAAGGAAATAGCAACTATAGCACATTGAGCAGAGAAGTAAGATCATATACCCTAACTGGGGAAGCCCAGTATAGCAGGCATCTTGGCAAAAACAGGGAGGAGTTACTTTTTCTTCATCCCATGCAATTTGCCTCTTACAGCAGAAAAAAGGCCTGGCTGACTATTTGGGGTTAGTGCCTGGTAAAACATTTTTATGTATTTGAATTTTCTCTTCCCTCACCATTCATAGAACTGAGATTTGAAAAATGAAAAGATGTCAGTTGAGAAATGATATTGAAAACTTTGCTTTTCAAAGGTATACTGAGAGTGTCTTGGGGGGCAGAGACAGTAAGTAGAAATTGAGTGATTTGTATAAGTACCCTCCATTAATTTGTGTAATCATCCTTTAAGCATAGCATTTAAATCACCTGAGTTTTTAGTGGCCAAGCATGGTGGCTCATGCCTATAATTCCAGCACTTTGGGAGGCTGAGGCGGGCAGATCACTTGAGGTCAGGACTTCAAGACCAGCCTATCCTACATGGTGAAACCGTGCCTCTACTAAAAATACAAAAATTAGCCAGGTGTGGTAGTGGGCACCTGTAATCCCAGCTACTCAAGAGGCTGAGGCAGGAGAATCGCTTGAACCGGGGAGGTGGTGCTTGCTTTGAGCCAAGATTGTGCCACTGTACTCCAGCCTGGTGACAGAGCAAGACTCCATCTCAAAAAAAAAGAAAAATCACCTGAGTTTTAAAAGACACAGATGATGGTGATGATGATGATGATGATTTTGAGACAGGGTCTCGCTGTGTAACCCAGACTGGAATGCAGTGGTGCGATCTCAGCTTGCTGCAGTCTTCGCCTCCTGGGCTCAATCTCTCCTCCCACCTCAGCCTCGTGAGTAGCTGGAACTATAGGTGCATGCCACCACACCCACCTAATTTTTTTTTTTTTGGTAGAGATGGGGTTTCGCCATGTTGCCCAGGCTGGTCTCTAACTCCTGAGCTCAAGCGATCTGCCCGCCTCTGCCTCCCAAAGTGCTGGGATTACAGGTGTGAACCAGTGCATGCCAGGCTGGGAATTGTGATTTAATTGTTCTCAAGTACAGCCTTCATTAAATGAGGAAACAGAGGCACAAAATATTTAACAACTTGCCAAAAATTACCCACTACCAATATGTGAATAAACTAGGATTTGACCTCAGGTCTAAGCTGACAGCTTTTGATTATTGGTTATTTGGAACATACTTAGAATATTATAGTACCAAAGTTTTATCATTTCCTTAAAAAAGAGATTAAAAAAAGTTAACTGTATTTTTACATATCACAGTATTACATTTTCTTAGATAGTTTTCTAAAGGAACATCTCTCTAACTTTATAGAGAAAATTAGTGGGAAATAAAACCCAGTAGAATATGCATTTTACCTGTAAGTCTTTCTGAAACGTGGCACTAACATTCTGTTACATGAAGCTTTCTGAAGTACTTGCCTTTTTAGAGCAAAGGGAGTGATTAGAGGAAGGTACAGCAGTTGTTCCCTATCTCATAACATGTTGTAGACGTAAAGAGATGACTTTCATAATTAATTATGAGTTAATACAAATTTCAGTTTTTAATTTGGGCTCACAAAAGCATGAGTTTAGTTGGATTCTGAAACTGAATCATGATAGACGTAGGGTTTTTTTTTGTAACTAGTGTTTTAAATATGAATATGAATTGAGCTTCTGAGACTGTGATTTTAACAGAACGAATAACCATATGTAACCCTGTTTTCCAACCTCTGCCTTCATCCCCTCTCACCCCTATTTATCAGATCCTGTGCAGTGGGAAAAGTGGGACACAGTCTCAGATTTCCACAGCATCATTTAACTCAGTAAAACCAAGTATGCCTTCCAGTTTTTGAAACCTTATATTTTACACTATACTTAAAAGATCGCTAGCTGACAAGAACAATTTAAAAATAGCAGACCATGGACAGGTGACAAAATGTCATGCTGGCAGCCCTAGACTGCATTATACAAAAATCACCAGATGTCACACACTTGATTCTATTTTCACAGCTGATTAAACAGCAGTATTTGTTGGACAAAAGGAAGAAAAAAGAAATGGCCTTTTCTGAATTTGGAATCAGTTTTTCTTTTGCTGTTATATATTTTATTTTCCTCAAAAATTCCTTAATAACTGTAAAACTTAAGATATACAATATATTAAGTTAAAAATTATGAAATAATTTCAATTTTAGAAAAGAAACCTTTACACATATACACTCCCTAACCTGGAAGACTGTAAATCAAGATGTTAACAGTGCTTATCTTTGGTGAGCTTGTTTTCTCCATTTTTCTGCATTATGTGATTTTTCTCCAATGAAAATGCATTGTATTTTATAATCTAAAAATTACTTTTGGAAGAGGTTAAGAAACTAGCTTAAAGATGCTGTGAGTGATTTTACTTTAAAAAATTACATTATTAGTTGGAAAAATTAGATTATATTTAGATAATTGATTCTGATGGATATGGCTTTCTTGACCCAGAGTTTCTTGTCTTGTCTTTTCTTTTTTTTTCTTTTTGAGACGGAGTCTTGCTCTGTCACCAGGCTGGGGTGCCGTGACACGATCTCGGCTCACTGCAACCTCCACCTCCCAGGTTCAAGTGATTCTCCTACCTCAGCCTGCTGAGTAGCTGGGACTACAGGCGCATGCCACCACACCCAGCTAATTTTTTTGTATTTTTAGTAGAGATGGGATTTCACCATGTTGGCCAGGATGGTGTCCATCTCTTGATCTCGTGATCTGACCGCCTCGGCCTCCCAAAGTGTTGGGATTACAGGCGTGAGCCACGGTGCCCAGCCTGGAGTTTCTTATAAAATCTTTTGTTGCTAGCTTTCATCCAGAGACCTGTTGAAGTCAAAGAGGTCAAAGAATTAGAGAGAATACCAGGAAAGGTAAAAAGTGTTCTGCTTTTCATCAATTAGTGATACCTTCAATCTGTAAAACACTGCCTAAGCCTCTCGTTTTAATGCATCATAAGAAAGTTTAGGTTGGAAGTAATCAATGTAAGATAGAGAATGATAATTTGAAAACTACCAAGCTTCCTTTCAATTTCATCTTTCTAAGCTGAAAAGTTCTAGGAGCTCATGGAAAGGGTCAAAAAGGATCCATGCAGGTATGTTTAACTTCTGGAGGACAAAAAGGGTACCCCTTTATGTTTGGGAAACTAGGTAGTTATAGGAACATGTAAAAACTTTATTTGATATAGTGGTTGTAAACTACATAATTCTTTACTATACATGGTTGTAGACACAGGAAAGAAAAGAAGTCAAATAAAGATCAGTTAAATTCAGGCTTGCATGATTTCCTTGATAACCTTTATTATTATTCTAGGAATATTTAGGGAATATTGCTAACTTTTTAGACAGCACACCCTCCTCTAAATATTCCTTGGTTGGAGTTTGAAAAGATCCTCCATATATACAGTTTCCTTAAGTTCTGATGGGCAGTGATTTTGAAGTCTTGATGGGCTTTTAGGTAGACTTTCCAGTAACTGGCTAATTACTGTTATATTTGAATACCCCAGAAAAGGATGAACGCTGGTTTAGAGTAAATCATATCTAGTTTTCATGGATATTGGTATTTCATGATAATGAATCCAAATAAGGTCTTGATTATCCAGAAATGATGGCAAGGACATTGAGATAGCTAACTGAAATGAGAATATGCTTTCTCCCTACTGAGTCAAAGCCTTGTTCTGGTGACAGTTTTTCCTATTATATGTTCTGATAAAGGTAGTGGTAGGAGATAACACTCGTTGCTGACTATAATTTTCAGGGACTCTAAAATGACTTAGGAACTGAAAAAATGTCAGGCACATTGAACAATTACATATAGATACAGTACATGTATCTTAAATGGGGTAGTTTTTGAAATTCCTAATAGTTAGCTTCTAGTAAATATGAAAAGGTTTATGAAATCTATAAAAATAAAATAGATGATTCTCTTAGATGATTCTTTACTCATATGGCTTTTTAATAGAAAACATGATCTAATCTAAGAAAATAATTTTACTATATTACAAATGCTAGCAAAATTGTCTCTGCAAAACCAGAGAGAGATGAAACATTTTTCTCCTAATAAGGTTTGAAATAATAAAAACTAAATTTTTTCATTGAAGCTCTATAATGCTTCATGATAAAGTTAGAACAGTTTCATCAGAATCCATCAAATTCTGGTGGATTTTCTTATTTATGGATGTATTTAAGATTTTCTCATTCTTCAGTACATACATACACACCAATACAAGTGACGCTTCGCTTGCGAGGATTTTGTTTTTCCCTGCCACTTTTTTTTTTTTTTTTTTTTTTTTGAGATGGAGTCTTGCTCTGACTCCCTGGCTGGAGTACAGTGGCACAATCTTGGCTCACTGCAACCTCTGCATTCTGAGTTCAAGTGATTCTCCTGCCTCAGCCTCCTGAGTAGCTGGGATTACAGGCACCCACCACCACACCCAGCTAATTTTTGTATTTTTAGTAGAGACAGGGTTTCACCATGTCGGCCAGGCCGGTCTCAAACTCCTGACCTCAGATGATTCGACCTCCCAAAGTGCTGGGATTACAGGCGTGAACCACTGCGCCTGGCCTTCCCTACCTGTTAATATGAAATGACCTTTTACAAATTATCGTAGCCTGGGGAGACATAAGAAATCAGGATGGTCCTGTCTAGGCAAAAACTTCATTTGTTTAGGATTTGTTCATGATTCTCCCTTTTTATTTAAGGCAGATGCTCTGTTTTGTCTACTATGATGCTTTCCTTTTGGGCAAAAAGAACTTAATAATGCTATTTGCCTCCAGTCCCCCATAACAGAGTTTACTATCAAATGATGACTGACTCTTTTGCAATTATGTAATATAAAAGTATATATGTTGTAAAAATCAATCATTTTAACCTTATCTCCAGCTTTTTCTGTACTACTTTCTCCCCAAGATACTGTTGACATTTATTTAAACAATGGTAGTGAAATAAGATTAACATTTTTTGAGAATTTCATGATAACCCTTGACATAATTGAACATTAAAACCTTGCAGAGCCAAGTTTATAGATACTAGCTTTAAACAAAAGCATTGTTTCAATAACTATTTTGTTGAAGGAATTTGGTCAAGAAAGGTTTCTAAGTACTTTTTTTTTCATATAAGACTCTCTCTAATTTTTCTTTTGATACATCTACCTCCTTGTCCCAAATAATTAATGAAAAAAACATAACAAAAATGTCTGCATCTTCCATTCTTGCCCCTAGGGGCCATTAGTTGAAGCATCTGATTCTGACTTAACATCTTACAGACCAGGGGTTGACAAAAGTTGTGAAGTGCTAAAGAGTAAAGATTTTAGGCTTTACGGGCCACATGGTCTCTGTCATATATTGTTCTTTGTTTTAATTTTGGTTTGGTTGTGTTTACAAGCCTTTCTAAATGTAAATATGATGCTTAACTCAGAGGCATACAAAAACAGGAAGCCAGCCATGTCAGCAGAAGTTTGCAACTCCTGTTATAAACTTAAGGATGAACATACGGAAATTAGCATTATATTCAAGGTCATATAACTAGTTAGTGGTGAGGAGAGCCACCAGAACCCTAGATTTTTAGGCCAATCATTTTCCCCCATTCTATCTCTTATATAAATTTTACCATCTTCCTTCTGGTTGCCATTCTGATTATTATGTTGCATTTTTAAGCCACTATGAAACCTGTCTTTTTGTTCTCTCTAAGCTTCAAATTTATATACTTGTTTGAATCTTTTTTTTTTTTTTTTTTTTTTTTTGCTGCTTGAATGGAAGAACAGTATAAATGGTTGTTTAAATAAAATGCTTAATCCAAAGAGTTGGCATGTTTAAATTGGAATGCAGGAGGTGTGTTAAATTTTAGACTATTATAACAGAAGCTTCTTTTTTGTTTTGTTTTATTTGTTGTTGAAACTTTGGCTTTAAGACTTTTCATGTGTATGTTTTATGCCTTAATTTTTAAAGCTGTTGTAACTGCTTTGGCCTTTGATAGCATTGTTATAGATTAATCCGTTTTAGATTTTTGTAATGTTTATATTTTAAGGTGTATTTGAAATGATTACATTAAGCATTCTTTGTGCTTAAAATTATTTTATTTTTTAGGACGCATGGGGATAAATTTCCATCATCCAGGAACAGATAATATTATGGCACTTAACAGTAAGTCTTCATATGAAATATTCTATGAAATTAGCAGTCAAGTTTGCAGCATGTCATTTCTACATTCTTGATTGTTGGTTACATTTTAACCTTCCACTGAATGTAGTATAGACCATTGTTTTGTACTAGTGGTTCTCAAAGTGTGGTCCCTGGACCAGCAGCATCAGCATTGCTTGGGAGCTTATTAAAATCTCAGGTCCCGTGACAGGGCTATTGAATCAGAAACTTAAGGATGAGGCCCAGAGGTCTGTATTTTAACAAGCCTGTGTGATTGTGATTCAGGCTAAAGTTTGAAAATTGCTTCTTCAAACCAGGGTTGGCAAACTATAGCTCTGCAAGCTGAATCTGTTTTTGTAAATGAAGTTTTTTTGGAATATAGCCACACTCATTCATTTATGGATTGTCTGTGGCTACTTTTGTGCTACGAAGGCAGAGCCCACAAAGGCCAAACTATTTACCATCTGACCCTTTACAGAAAATGTTTGCCAACTCCTGCTCCATACCATTGGGTTGGAGGAATGAAGAGGTAGGTGAAGGGAGAGAGGATGTGGGGTAGAGAATGTAATGTGAATGAATAAATCAACTTATTTATACATAACTCAGAATTTTTTCATTGTGGTAGATAGCCAGGTATTTCAAGCTGGACATCCAGGCGTCTCCCATTAATGGAATTTGCATGGTATATGTGTCAGCAGCTTTACAGGTTTGAAACAGTTTTGTCAGTTTAATTGTTGGATCAAGTTCTAAAGCAGCAAAAACTTACTAACCAGGAAGTCATATTAATTAACACCAGAAGAAATATCTGGGTGGCATCAGCTCTCCTTCCTAGTGTCAATGGATCAGATAGCTTTGCAGAAGAACAGTCTCTAAATGGAAATTTTTCATTTTCAGAAGGACCTGTATAAGCCATTGAATCTTTTAGAATTTAAGTTTTCTCCTCTAGTAAATGAGTGATACCAGATTGTCCCCTCTCATCTTCCCAGATATACAAGCTGACTGTCAATACACATGGGAGACATACTGAATGAATCTAGGGTTGTGTACAATATTATTTATTTCCCTCTTGCTTGAAGTAGGTATGTTGACTGTTGTTGGAGTTCTTTAGAACAGGTTTTAGGTTATCTCTAAAACATATATTTTACATCTCCTTGGTTCTGACATGCAACCAGTGAGTACTGCTGAGAACCACTGACAGTGCTTGATGATGCAGGTCCTAAGCCTCTCCATGCATATTTTTTTCTAGATTGCTAGTATCCCTTCCTTTTGGCGGGGTTGAAGGGGAGGTGGTCTTAGAGACAATAAAAATTCCAAGGTATCTACCTCTAATTTTCTAACTTCTAAATGAAAGGTCACTTTAAATTTAGATTATGCTGCCTCTAACTTTTTTTCTAGTGTGATGGGAATTAATAAACATGCTTAACTTGCTGAACTTGTGCAATAATTAATTGTGAAAAGACTTCAGTTAGATTATGGGATTTAAAGTTGAATGTAGAAGAAAAGAACAGTATGGTAGTGTGTCTGCCTGAAGGAATGAGTGTGTATCTCAAAAATACCTAATTGACATGATGTGAATCCTCTTCTGCAAGAGGGAGAGGATATAGTTTGTGATTTTCTGTGGAAAAAAAATGGAGCTAAAATACATTTTTCTTTTTAAAAGCCTTTTATTTTCTTTGGTTTGATTTTCTTTACTTCTCTGCTTTGAAATCCAAGATTTCATTTATGCTCTTTCCGTTTTGTTCATGTTGTGCAAATTCCCCTTTTAGCTTCAATTTCTCCAATCCTTGCGAAAAGGGGGCTGATTAGGTAATCTTAATGATCGTTTTCAGCATGAAGATACTGTTACTCTGTAATTTTTTTTTAAGTACTGAAAGGGCCATTTTGCTGATATCTGTAACAAATATTGATGAGTTACACATACTTGCAACAGATATCAGAGTGCATCAATCTTTGAATGTCTCTGTGGTTGCTGCCCAAGGTCGAAGAACCTTGTTGTCTTCTTAAAATAAACCATACAAACAACCAGAGTTTGATGTTTACGTTACAAAGTTGACTCCAGCTTGAGATGATCGGAACAAAAATATCCTCCATAGTAGGTTCTTGTGGGACCTGCAGGCTTTGACAAATTTGCTGGGATAAACCTTGTTTTCCCTTTCATACAGTTGATCCCAGCCCATCTGGTGACTTACATATGTAGCATATGCACAAACATAAACACACTTATCTATTATTTTTGTCTTCTTTTTAAAAATATGTATTTTTATATTTTGTAGAGAGAAAGTGTTGCTATGTTGCCCAGCCTAGTCTTGAACTCCTTGCCTCAAGCTATCCTCCCACCTCAGCTTCCCAAAGTGCTGGGGTTGGAGGTGTGAACCATCACACCCAGTCTTTCTTTTTATGCCTACTGTTTGTTGCCCTAACACTTTTTGTCCTGTAACTGGTCTATCCTTCTTCCTTTCTCTCAACCATCATGTAGGAATAATTGAGATGGCTGGGCACAGTGCCTCACACCTGTAATCTCAGGACTTTCAGAGGCCGAGGTGGGCAGATCACTTGAGGTCAGGAGTTCGAGACCAGCCTGACCAACATGGAGAAACCCTGTCTCTACTAAAAATGCAAAAATTAGCTGGGTGTGGTGGCACATGCCTGTGATCCCAGCTGCTCAGGAGGCTGAGGCAGGAGAATCACTTGAACCCAGGAGGCAGAGGTTGCAGTGAGCCGAGATCATGCCACTGCACTCCAGCCTGGGTGACAGAGTGAGACTCCATCTGGAAAAAAAAAAAAAAAAAAGGAATAATTGAGAAGAAGTGACAAATCCTGAAATCCTGAAACACTGTTAACTCAGAATTTGTGATTATCGGAAGGGACTAGGTTGAAGTTAAGCTGTATTTTCAGAAAAGAAGGGATTGGCTAAGAAAATTATAGCAAATTGAGGCAGTTTAAATTTTTTTAAAAAAGAAAATGTGAGTCAGCTGTAGTTCTTTCTTACCCTTTTTTGCTATGTGAAATTTGTGCTTCCTAGGTCTCTATGGAAAGCTGCCATTCATTATGTTTTCCAAAAGATCTTCCATCCTTTTTTTACTTTCTTGACCTCACCAAAACCTGTCTCCTAAAGATATGGTCTCAGTTCTCCTGTCTTTATGGGAAAGATAGATGTCATTATATACATTCTTCTCAGTACTACTTTCCAGCTTTGAATTGGCCAAGTTCCCATTTTTTGGTGTTCCTAGTGCATGCCCTCCAGTTATACCTTCCTCCGAGAATCACCACTGCTGACGTCATCTAGAAGACAGAAAATGAAACTTGGAAGAGAAAGATAGGATACCACTATGGAAGACAAATAGGAGTTACCAGTAAACCTTCAGACATTTAGGGTGTGGAAAAATTGGCAAGGTTTGTGTAAACCAAAGAGTCTACTGATTTTTCCTGTTCAAGACCGTGAATCTATTAATAATAAGAATTGGCAGGCCAGCCTTTATGGAGGAACCCAAGAGGCACATTCCAAATTTTGGCCTTTCTCAAAATATTAAGTCTTCAAGTATTACAGAATATAGAAGGCGAGGTAGGGGGAAGAAACTCTAATCCATCAGTAAGACCTGCCACTTGTCCAGTATTTCCAAAATAAAGTTAGTTCTGAAGCAATATACCCCTTCCACTTAATCAGGTAATATAATTTTTTCTTAACTGTTTAATAATTCTGCCCATTATATTTTAATCTTCCTTTTAAATGAAAACACTTGACATTTGCATAATATATTTTAATTTTCCCACTGGAGAAAGAAGGCTGCTAAGAGTTCTTCTAGCTACGTATGTAGTAGTAGTGCTACCATCCATATTTTTCTAATACTAATAGTAGCCTGTGTTTCCTTTTTCTTTTTCTTTTTTACATTCTAGGTCAGGGATTTCCAACCTTATGACTTCCCTGGGCCACCTTGGAAGAATAATTGTCTTGGGCCACAAATAAAATACACTAACACTAATGATAGCTGGTGAGCTTAAAAAAAAAAATCACACACACAAAAAAATCTCATAGTGTTTTAAGAAAGTTGACGAGTTTGTGTTGGGCCGCATTCAAAGCCATCCTGGGCCACATGTGGCTTGCGGGACAGAGATTCGACAAGTTTATTCTAGGTGTAGAGTTGGTTTAGCATTCGTGGTCTTGTGTAGGATTGATGCCTGACTTGGTGACTTTTCCTCTATTATGTTGATCCTTAGAAAAGGATACTGGTGCCTCCATGGTTCATCACATGAACCAAATTTATGTTCAAAATCAGCATGCCTAGTCTTTACTCCATTTAACTGGTCAGTTCCTCTTTTTCCAAGTAGAAAATGGGCTTGGGAAAACAGAATATCAGAATATGGGAAAACAAAATATCGGGAAGTTGCTTGATAGGTACAAAAGTAGAAACTGGGAGTAGTGTTTCTTAAGGAATAGTATCATTCAGTTCTAGGAAGATGTCTTTGAAGCAGGCTGGAAAGCATGTGAAACCTGAAGATGCAGCAGTGAATTAGCGAAGCCAAAAGTGTCTTCTGGAGTTGGGTAGATCCCATTCCCCCTTTACAAGCTATATGGCCTTGAGGCCACATTCTTAACTCCTCTTTGCCTCTGATTTTTTCACCTGTAAAATGGAGAGAGAAATCAGTAAAGTGGTTATATATATATTTTATAAAACTTAGTATAGTGCCTGATTTGTAGATAATGCTCATATGAGCTGCTATTGTGAATGCTTGCAACAGCCTTATTATTACCTTTAAAGATCTTTCTTTCTTTACATATTAGTTTCCAAAATATAAGTTTATCTCACATTGGTTACATTTAGGTAGATGCTTTCCTGATAGAATTTAAGACAGCACCCCTGTAAGTCATTTGGTTACATTTATGTATTTATTTGGAGACAGAGTCTCACTCTGTCGCCTAGGCTGGAGTGCAGTGGTGTGATCTCGGCTCATTGTAACCTCTGCCTCTTGGGCTCAAGCGATTTTCCTGAATCAGCCTCCCGAGTAGCTGGGACTACAGGCACACGCCACCATGCCTGGCTAATTTTTTGTATTTTTAGTAGAGATGGGTTTTTGCCATGTTGCCCAGGCTGTCTCGAACTCCTGAGCTCAGGCAATCCACCTGACACGGCCTCCCGAAGTGCTAGGGTTACAGCTGTGAGCCACCATGCCCGGCCACGTTTAGATAGGTGCTTTCCTGATGGAATCGAAGACAGCACACCTGTAAGTCATCACATAAGCTAGCGTAGCTGTATTGAGATGTGGTTCCATTTGTTTTTGTGTGAATCTTTTTCTCTGGATGAAATACTTTCTATCTATTACTTGACTTTGGAACATGCAAACACGCACCATCTTTGGACCCTACAGGCCTTTCTCAGTTGTTAAATATCTTGTGATGTTGGCACTTTAAAAAGTGTCACATGCTGCTGTTTGGAACATATTAATAAAATGATACAGCCACTTTGGAAAACAATTTGACAGTTTCTTGCAAAGTTAAATATACAACTATCATATGATGCAGGAGTTCTCCTGGGAATTTACCCAAGACAAAAAATGAAAATGTATGTCCACACAAAGATATATATGCAAATATTCAAAGCCGCGTTGTTCTTAATAGCCAAAAATTGTAGATAAAACAAATGTCTCTCAACTGGAGAATGGATAAACAAATTGTGGTACATCCATACAATGGAATACTATTTGGCAAATAAATAGGAATGAGCTATTAATACATGCAGCAACATAAATGACTGTCAAAATAATTATGCTAGGTTAAAAAGCTAGACAAAAGAATACATACTAGATGATCCTGTTAATATAAAATTCTGGAAAAAGTAAACTAATCTAGTGTGAAAAAATACAACAACTTCAAGAAAGGAATTTTTGTAGTAATATTGTCTTCTTTTTTCAGAGGACAAAAGTGAAGGCTTAGATCTTGGAGAAGAAGTCATGTGTAATGATGGCATCTAGTTGAGCAAGTTTCTGAATCTCCTTAAGCCTTTGTTTGAAAACCTGTAAGTGGGCAGTTAGGATATTTACTCTCATTGTTTTTGTGAGATTCAGATGAAGTAAGGCACATGTACAAATAAGGTATTATTACTGCTACATTTGGGAAGTAGGAAGCATAGTCTCACTCAGAGAAGATACTTTCAGAGAGTTACTTTTTTTGTTGTTTTTAAAGATCATAGCTTTGTAATATAACAGAGATTCAATCTTGTTTAAATTAAAAGTTTTCCTGCCATTCCTTTTCTGAGATCTTTGATGTTGTAATTAGAGTCTGTTACAAGTTATAAGGAGATAAATAAGAATTCTGAAGTACCACTTCCCCTCTGACAAGGAAAGATGATTGTTTACCCTCACTCTTCCATATCAAAGTATGTAACTTTGCAAAATTGAAGATTCCTAGAATAAAACCTAAGTAGTCTGAAGACTTAAACTTTTGATATCTTTCTTCGTTATTTTTTCTATAGCTCATGAATTGGTATATAAACATTTTTATATCTTAAGCCAAAAAAAGACACGCACCTCTTTAGAAGCTCTGAGGTCATTGATTGTTAAACAACGTATACATAGCTGATACACCAAGAAACTTGGAACTTTATGTTATTCTGTTTTCCACATTTTCCCCTTATTAATGCCTTGAAAGCATTTTAGAACATTTTGCTTATATTTCTATTTGAACTGAGGGCTGACAGTGCATTTGTTGAATCAAAAGAGGCAATGTGAAAGGGCATTGACATGAACATTTGTGTTGAGTAGCGACTCCTGTGTGGCTGCAGAGCCTCCTCTTCCCCCTCCTTTTTATCCTCTGCTGGGAGTGAACTCCTTGGGGAGCGGCTCAGCTGAGAGGAAGTGGCAGAGAGGGAGCTGAGCACATGATGCCAGAATGGGAATAGAGCCAGCTTTGCTAGAATTCCAAATGGAATTTTCCAAAATTTGAAGAACACATTGTTGTTTCTGTACACTGTGAGTGGATATAAGTAAATAATTTCTTGGTAGCATAAAAAAGTGTAGTAAAGGAATTATTTTGAGATTCTCAGATTAAAGACATTTTGTCTGAGAATTTTGAACTTTTTGAAGACACGATTCAGACTTTCTGTTTCTGTCTGAACAGGTTTCTATCTGAACAGGTTTAGAAGTAAAACTAATGTATGGTTGTGCTATGAATACGTTGCAAAGGATGGCTAATTTAAAAATGAAAAAATTAGAAGGATAAGTAATGTTCCATGACTTCTAAGTACTCAAATTTCAAAACATTCTAGTTGGATGCTGCACATGAACGTGGTAAGGGACCTAAGAGATTGTTTTGTTTTGACCTTTTCATTTTACAGTTGGGAAGCTGAGATTCAAAAGGCTATGGGAATTGGCCAGGGTGACATGGAGCTAGGAGCAGAACCTCTTGCCTCGTGGTTGAGGGTGGTAACTTTTGCTTTAGATACTTAATTGTTACAAGTGCTTACATTATTATTATTATTATTATTTACTGCCTTAACGCAAACATGCAAATTCGGTGTCTTTGGGAAAATAGTTTTTCTGTTGTTATTATTTGTCACCTTGTTTATGCTCTGAATGCTTAGTAAATTCT
Organism: Macaca fascicularis; assembly: GCF_037993035.2. NCBI lineage: Eukaryota > Metazoa > Chordata > Mammalia > Primates > Cercopithecidae > Macaca > Macaca fascicularis. The sequence goes on along the minus strand of NC_088383.1, from coordinate 100,967,513 downwards.
CTTTTCCTGAAAAATAGAATAGTAAACCTAGTCTACATGGCCCGATATTGAATAGTGTCAATAAATGAAGTCTGAAATGTTCTTGACTGACTTTATTGCATTTTGGAAGAAGTTCTTTGTATTTGTGAATGTCTGTAAAGTGACAGTATCGGGTAGTGCTAACCAAATAAGGAGGATACAGAAAACTGAAAATTTACTTACTTTTCCCTGTGGACTTCCCTGTTTTCTCCACTTGTGTAGGCAGTGGAAACTGGACTTCACATTTATAGCACTCACCCCACTTGTAATTAACTATTTAATGTTGGTGTTTTTCTTTAATGTGTATGCTTCAAGAGGGCAGAGACTAGCTTTTATTCACAGTTGGTCCCTGGCTTCAAGTATAATGCCTGGCCTGTTGAATAGGCACTCAATGTGGATGATCAGAAGAGAGGGAAGGAGGGGTGGGAAAATATCTCAGTGTGACTGTGAAAAGCACAGTCTAACAGTCTTAGAGAATATCCAGTCCACCTTAATTTCTTCCTAAAAGATGTGCTTTAATTCTTCCTTTTGAAAGGTGGTTATAACACATATAGATCTAGCAATGAACAGTTTATGAAGTGGTCTCCCAGACCTCTGTGCTTTTGTAATGCTTACTATGGTTTTTCCAGAACGTGGAAAAAAATCCTCTTTTCTTGAGCACCAGCTTTACCCCAGGACTATTCTCTTATCCAGACAAAACATGGCCATATGACAGAGTAGTGTGTGAAACTGAAATGCAGTTTTTTCCCCTTTTCAACTTTTAGGTTCAGGGGTTACATGTGCAGGTTTGTTACATGGGTAAATTGCATGTCAGCAAGTTGCTAATGTCATACAGCCAGCAAATAGCTGTATAAGGTTTAGACACACAGATTATTCTGCCAACCAGTTCCTAATCCAGTGTGATTTTTACTCTTTTGGATTTTCCCAAAAGGTAACTTGGGTTTCATTTAACTCCTTTATAACAATTAAATAAATAATACTTTATTGATTGTGGAGAGTCAATATACTTCCACACATGTTCAGTGTTACTTTCAGAACATAGTCCCCCTCAATAGCAGCAGGAATTTTAAATGCATTGTTCTCTTTATTACCCTCCACACACATACACTTTTGTTATATGACTAAAGTTTTGTGTTTTTGTTGTTGTTGTTGTTGTTTTGTTTTTTTTTTCAGCTGAATACAGTAGAAACAGTGCAGTTTGGGGTAGGGAGGCAGACAGATCTGAGTTTAAACCCCGAATCCATCACTTATTTGCCACGTGACTTTGTGGCAAGTTACCTGTGTCTTTTATTTTTTATTTTATTTTTTAATTGTTTTGTAGAGACAGGGTCTTGTTATATTGCCCAGGCTGGTATTGAACTCCTAGGCTCAAAAGATCCTCCTGATTTGGCCTCTCAAAGTGCTGTGATTACAAATGTGAGCTACTGCACTGAGCCTGTGTCTTTTATTTTAAATGGACAGTTTAACACCTCTTTACAAATGGTGAGGTTAAGTGTGTAGTGCTCCTATTACCATATCTGGCAAGAAATACACACCAAGGCTGGGTGCAGTGGCTCACGCCTGTACTTCCCAGCACTTTGGGAGGCTGAGGTGGGTGGATCACCTGAGGTCCGGAGTTCAAGACCAGCATGGCCACTATGGTGAAACCCCGTCTCTAGTAAAAACACAAAAATTATTTGGGCATGGTGGTGTGTTCCTGTAATCCCAGCTACTTGGGAGGGTGAGACAGGAGAATCACTTGAACCCAGGAGGAGGAGGGTGCAGTGAGCCGAGATCACACCACTGTACTCCAGCCTGGGCAACAGAGTGAGACGCTCTCTGGCCAAAAAAGGAAAAAAAAAAAAAAAAACAGAGAAAAAAAGAAGAAGTACACACCAAACAAATGTTAGTCTTTGTTTCTTCCCTATTCTACCCCCTTTCCTTTGTTTCCTTTTGGGTTCACACTAATTCTGAACCCCAGTTGTATCATCAAAACAGGAGCCAAAATAGAAAACACCCATGCCTGAGAGACTGTAATTTCATTGGCCTAGAGTGAAATCTGGTTGGGGGTAGAGGGTGGGCAAAGGATATGGAAAGGACCAGAATTGGATGTGTGTCTATCTTTATTTGAGGATGAAGGAATCAAGTAGTATAGGGACTATGCTGTGCATATCCTAGTGTTCTTTCTTTTCCCTCAAGACTCGGTCTGCCTTTGCTGTTCCCTGAAAGTTTTCCCAAGTCCAGTTCAGAAGAGGAAGGTGTTTTTGAAGGATCAGGGGAGGGCTGATAGGAATGAGCAGCTTCTCCATGCTACTGCAGCCCTTCCCAAATGTCCAGGTGAATTCCTTGACATAACTTTCTTCTGTGAAGGAACTCTCCTTCCCACATGAGAGGAGCCTTGTTGATAGAGAGAAGACAACACTGACGAAGGGGCCCAACCTTTGGTTCAGCTTAGGCTCCTGAACACACCAGCACCCATTTTGTTTACCTTATTTTCTTTCTGTATTATTCCTTATATTATTTGGGAGTTCAGAAATGTAGAACTAGCAAGTATTGGCTGTCCTGAACAGTGTAGGAATTGAGTCTTTATATAAAGTTGTAGAAATCTCATGAGATTTTTGGCATAGTGGTTCAGAGAAGATGGTTTGTTGAAAACAGATGCCAGATATTTGAGTGTATACCACTGTAGTAAGCAATTTCAGACCTGAATTGGACAGATTGATCAGTATAAAATACAAAATACTCTGTTGTGTAATTACAAATCTTATAACTTTCTTCTTTCTCTCTCCTCCTCCTTCCCTCCCTCTCTTTCTTCCTCTCTCCCTCCCTCCCTTCCTTTCATTCTCCATCTTTCTCTTTCTTTCTTCCTTCTTTTCTCTCTCTTTCTTTCATCAGTTATTGTTTGATTTAGCAATGTGCTACTGAAATAAAAGCAAGGTGGTAATTAATTACTCCTAGTGGAATGCTATCAGGTCACGAGTATGAGAGTGCATAAACATCACCTGATGTGAGTGAGTGTGGATGCCCACTCTCTCCTGTAAGGTATAGTAGTATTATGTAGAGGGATTCTTTACCTAGGTTTGTTTCCAGAGATGCCTTGTCTGATGTATACATTTTCAATTATCTTTTTCTGTTTTGATGAGGAATTTAGGAAATGAACTTGGAAATTCTAGAGTGATTACTTTGATAACATGTTATATATTGAGAAGTTGTATTAGTATCTTATATGTTAAATATAATTTAGAAAGTAAAGTAATACTAAGTATGTGGGGATGCTGAAATGTGGTATAGCAAAGCCTTGAGCTTGCATTTCGTACAAGATGGGAAGAAGAATAATAGAGGAAATGGACAATGTGGACTAGGGGTTTCCCAGGGAGTAGAAGAGACTAGATGTCAAGACATGCAGGTATCAAGATTTTTATACTCTCTGAATAGGTGCTTACTTGTAATGATAATACTGGAAGAGTAGGTTGAATTGGGATTACTGGAATGTATGGGTCTGAGGTATGGAATAGTGAGAATAGTGAGAATAGTAGAGAAACCCCATCTCTACCAAAAATACAAAAATTAGCTGGGCATAGTGGCATGCACCTGTAATCCCAGCTACGCGGGAGGCTGAGACAGGAGAATCTCTTGAATCTGGGAGGCAGAGGTTGCAGTGAGCCAAGATCACACCATTGCACTCCAGCCTGGGCAACAAGAGCAAAACTCCGTCTCACAAAAACAAACAAACAAACAAACAAAAAAAACAAAAACAAAAGAGGAAAGAGGTTTAATTGACTCACAGTTCTGCATGGCTGAGGAGGCCTCAGGAAACTTATAATCATGGCAGAAGGGGAAGCAAACACATCCTTCTTCACATGGCAACAGGAGAGAGAAGTGCCAAGCAAAGAGGGGAAAGCCATTTATAAAACCATCAGATCTCGTGAGAACTCACTTCACTATCACGAGAACAGCAGCATGGGGGTAACCGCTCCAGTGATTCAGTTACCTCCCACCGGGTTTCTCCCATGACACATGGAGATTATGGGAACTACAATTCAAGATGAGATTTGGGTGGGAACACAGCCAAACCGTATCAGCTATTTAGAAAGAAGTTTGGAAAAAACACATTAGAATAGGCTGAAGAGACTTGAAGCAAGCCTGTTTATTCTTTTATCTCATACTTTTTATCTCATAATATCTTTATTAAGGTATTCTAGCAGAACCAAGTAAAACACTTTTCTATTAGTTCCAGAAATAATTCATGTTTTGCTTAAGATACCTGTAGGTTTCTCTGTAAGATATTGAAAACAGTGAAACAGGATGTTGCAAAAGTTCAGTTGGTGAGAATACAGGATATATTTTGTTAGGTTCCAAATAACAACTGAATTTTCTGACCAATCCACAAAAATACCTATAGGCATGTTTCATTTTATTGTGCTTCACTGTATCATGCTTCAGTAGAATTTTGTTTTTTATAAATTCCAAGTTTGTGGCAATAGTTATGCTGTTTTTCTAACAGCATATGCTCGCTTTTTTCCCTCTATATCATGTTTTGTTAATTCTCACAATATTTTAACCTTTTTTGTTATTACTATATCTGTTAATGGTGATTTGTGATCAGTGATCTTTGATGGTACTATTTTATTTTATTTTATTTTTTTGAGACAGAGTCTGACTCTGTCTGCCCAGCCTGGAGTGCAGTGGTGCAGTCTCAGTTTACTGCAACCTTTGCCTCCCGGGTTCAAGCGATTCTCATGTCTCAGTCTCCCAAGTAGCTGGGACTACAGGTGTGCGCTGCCACGCCTGGCTAATTGTTGTATTTTTTAGTAGAGACAGTGTTTCACTATGTTGGCCAGGCTGGTCTCAAACTCCTGACCTCAGGTGATTCACCTGCCTCGGCCTCCCAAAGTGCTGGGATTACAGGCATGAGCCACCGTGCCCGCCTTGATGTAACTATTGTAGTAGTTTTGGGATGCCATGAACTGCGCTTGTAGGAGATACAAACTTAATTGATAAATGTGTTCTGTCTGCCCCACCAGCCAGCCATTCTACTGTCTCTCTCCCTCTCCTCGGACCTTCCCATTTTCTGAGACACAACATTGAAATTAGGCCAATTAATAATCCTAAAATGGCCTCTAAGTGTTCAAGTGAAAAAAAGAGTCGCACGTCTCTCACTTTTAATCAAAAACTAGAAATGATTAAGCTTAGTGAGGAAGGCATATTGAAAGCTGAGACAGGTTAAAAGCTAGGCGTCTTGTTCTAGTTAGCCAAGATGTGAATGCAAATGGAAAAGTTCTTGAAGGAAATTAAAAGTGTTATCCCAATGAGCACACTAATGGTAAGAAAGTGAAATAGCCTTATTGTTGCTGTGGAGAAAGTTTTAGAGGTCTGAATTAAAGATCAAACCAGCCATAACTTTCCCTTATGCCAAAGCCTAGTCCAGAGCAAGGCCCTAACTCTTTTCCATTCTATGAAGGCTAAGAGAGGTTAGGAAGCTGCACAAGAAAAGCTAGAAGCTGGCAAAGGTTGGATCATGAGGTTTAAGGGAAAAAGCCATGTCCGTAACATAACAGTGCAAGGTGAAGCAGCAAGTACTGATGGAGAAGCTACATCAAGTAACTTACCCAGATTTAGTTAAGACAGTTGGTGAAGGTGACTACCCTAAATAGCAGATTTTCAGTGTAGGTGAAACAGCCGTCTATTGGAAGAAGATGCCATCTAGGACTTTCATAACTAGAGAGGAGAAGTCAGTGCCTGGCTTCAAAGGATAGGCTGACTCTCTTGTTAGGGGCTAATACAGCTGGTGGCTTTGAGTTTAAGCCAATGCTTATTGACCATTCTGAAAATCCTAAGGCCCTTAAGAATTATACTAAATCTACTTTGCCTGTTCTCCACAAATAGAACAATAAAGCCTGTATGACAGCACATCTGTTTAACAGCATGGTTTACTGAATATTTTAAAACCACTATTGAGACCTGCTGCTCAGAAAAAAATACTCCTTTCAAAATATTACTATTCATTGACAATGCACCTGATGGAGATGAACCGGGCAGTAATGTTTTCATGACTGCTAACACATCATCCATTCTACAGCCCGTGGATCAAGGTAGAATTTATACTTCCAAGCCATCTTGTTTAGGAAATACATTTTGTAGGCCAGGAGTGGTGGCTCATGCCTGTAACCCAGCACTTTGGGAGGCCAAGGCGGATGGATCACCTGAGGTCGGGAGTTTGAGACCAACCTGGTCAACATGGTGGAACCTCATCTCTACTAAAAATACAAAAATTAGGCATGAATGGTGGTGCACGCTTGTAATCCCAGCTACTTGGGAGACTGAGGCAGGAGAATCGCTTGAACTAGGGAGACAGAAGTTGCAGTGAGCTGAGGTCATGCCACTGCACTCCAGCCTGGGCAACAGAGTGAGACTTTGTCTCAAAAAAAAAAAAAAAAGAAAAAGAAAAAGAAATACGTTTTGTAAAGCAATACTTGCCATAGATTGCACTTCCTCTGATGAACCTAGGCAAAGTTGAAAACCTTCTAGAAAGGATTCTTTGTTTTAGAGGCCATTTAGAACTTTTGTGATTCATTGGAGGAGGTCAAAATAACAACATTAACAGGAATTTGAAGAAGTCAATTCCATTCCTCATGGACAACTTTGAGGGGTTCAAAATGTCAGTAGAGAAAGTCACTGCAGATACAGCGTAAATAGCAAGAGAACCAGAAGTAGAATCTAAAGATGTGACCAAATTGTTATAATCTCATGGTGAAACCTGATAGATGAAAAATTGCCTCTTATGTACAAGTAAAGAAAATGGTTTCTTAAGGTAGAGTCTACTTGACGAAGATGCTGTGAACATTGTTGAAATGACAGCAAAGGATTTAGATATTACGTACATTTAGTTGATAAAGCTGTTGCAGGGTTTGAAAGGATTGAATCCAGTTTTGAAAAACATCCTGCTATAGGTAAAATGCTCTCAAACATTGCATGCTACAGAGAAATATTTCATGAAAAGAAGAGTCAATCGATGTGGCAAACCTCACTGCTCTCTTTTTTTATGATATTGCCTCAACCACCCCAAACTTCAGCAACCACCACTCTGATCAGTTAGCAACAATCCACATGGAGGGAAGACCTTCCACCAGCAAAAAAAAAAAGAAGAAGAAGAAGAAAAAAGTGATAACTTGCTGAATGCACTGAATGCACAGATGATCATTGAGATTTTTCGCAATAAAGTATTTTTTATTTTTTATTTTTAAATTTTTTCGAGATAGGTTCCTGTTCTGTCACCCGGGCTGGAGTACAGTAGCATGATGATGGCTCACTGTGTAGCATTGAGCTCCTGGCCTCAAACAATCCTCCCACCTCAGCCTCTTAAGTAGCTGGGGCTACAGTTATGAGCCACTGTGCTGGGCAACAATAAAGTATTTTTAAAATTAAGTTATATATATCTTTTTTTTTCTTTTTTTTTTTGAGACGGAGTCTCGCTCTGTCACCCAAGCTGGAGTCCAGTGGTGCGATCTCAGCTCACTGCAAGCTCCGCCTCCCAGGCCCATGCCGTTCTCCTGCCTCAGCCTCCCGAGTAGCTGGGACCACAGGCGCCCGCCACCACGCCCAGCTAATTTTTTGTATTTTTAGTAGAGACGGGGTTTCACCGTGTTAGCCAGGATGGTCTCGATCTCCTGACCTTGTGATCCGCCCGCCTCGGCCTCCCAAAGTGCTGGGATTACAGGCGTGAGCCACCGCACCCGGCTATATATCATTTTTTAAGACATAATGCTACTGTACACTTAATAGACTACAGTATAATGTAAACATAACTTGTATGCACTAGGAAATAAAAAAATTGTGTGACTTGCTTTACTGTGGTATTTGCTGTATTACAGTGGTTTGGAACCCTAAGACTGTAATATCTCTGAGGTATCCCTGTATTTTAATTCATAAAATAACAGTTTTAAGTGTAATAATTAGTAGAAAACAAGAATGTTCTGTTACTAATAATGAAATAAAATTTAAAAAAGAAAATAGGGGTGAGAAGTTTATTTTCTTAAATTTTGGCTTGTGCTGCTGAAAAACAGGATAATGGAGCCTGTGAAAATTCTGAAGAGAATTTTTGGGTACTTTCAAGGTCTTTCTAGATTTGAAATACTGATTCTTCAGTCTTAGTGGTTAAGAGTGAGGGTTTTTCAAATGTTTACCAACTGGTGAATGGATAAATTGTAGTTTGTCCATACTATGAAATACTACTCAGCAATAAAAAGAAACAAAATACTTATACATGTAACAACATGAATTAATCTCAAAAACATGCTAAGTGAAGGAAGTCAAACATACTGGTTTCATTAATGTGAAATCATAGAAAAGGCAAACAAAACTATGGTGAGAAGGGAGATTAATGCTTGCCAAGAACCATGAGTTAGGGGAGGGGATCAACTGCAAAAGCACACAAAGAAATTTTCAAAGGTGTTGAACTGTCATATCTTGATTAGAATGGTGGTGGTTATATGTCTATATATAATTATCAAAATTAATCAGATCATATACTTAAAGTGGATAAATTTTATTGACTGTAAATAATATCTTGACTTAAAGTAGGTGCTTTAGAGCCAGACTAAACCTGGATTCAGTCCCAGCTCTACTGCTTAGTAGCTGCATAACTTTGGGCCAGTCATCTTCTTTGGACCTTGGTTTGCCCATCTGGAAATGTGTATAAGGATAGCTGCCTTGGGAATTAGAAGACATATTAAGTACTTAGCATATGCCTGGAACATGATAAATTATCAGCAGGTTATTATTTTACTTTATGATAGTCATTCTCCTTTATAAAATACCCCAGTAATGCTAGTATTTTGCTTATCAATCATTAGTATTAGTTTTTAGGTTTGCAAATACAATGGAAAGAAGATTTTTCTGAGAAGAATGTGTAAGAGTGAAAGAGAAGGGAAGGAAGAATTTTTAAGACATCCAAATGCTTAATATGTACAAAACAAAAACAAAAATAAAACAAATACTTAATGTGAATGTAGCAGATGAATATATATCCTTCCCCTTCAAGCATCTTTTTTACCTGCCACTTTCATGTTGTTCATGGAGAAATTGATATTTTCAATTATAACTTGCCTAGTTTGAGAAATGCTATCAAACATCAAACATTGGGTTAAAAGTGTCTTATCTGCCATTGTAAGACAAAGATATAGGAGGAGCATTTAGAGACAAACCCCAGCGCTCCTGCTGTGTAAGAATTTATAGTCTAATGAGGGAAAGGGGGACATTTTGATTCAAACTTTAAGATCTTAACCCATATTAAGTGAAATTTTTTCTATGACTAATACTCCAAGGCAAGCTGAAAGGGAACATTAGATGTTTGAATAGTTTTATGATGCCTACTGAAATGATTCAAAAAATCATTTTTGAATCAAAAAAATCATTTTTTGTGATTCAAAAAATAAGTTGCAAGGTGTTTCTTAAAAACTGATTTTATCACAAGGAAAGTAATTTTTTTTTGCTCTTATTGCCCAGGCTGGGGTGCAATGTTGTGATCTTGGCTCAATGCAACCTCTGCCTCCCGGGTTCAAGCGATTCTCCTGCCTCAGCCTCCCCAGTAGCTGGGATTACAGGCATGTGCCACCATGCCCGGCTAATTTTGTATTTTTAGTAGAGACAGGGTTTCTCCATGTTGGTCAGGCTGGTCTCAAACTCCCGACCTCAGATGATCTGCCTGCCTCGGCCTCCCAAAGTGCTGGGATTACAGGCGTGAGCCACCGTGCCTAGCGTCTCCTACAGTCACTTTTAATAGTTTTGACAAAAACTTCCATGCCAATTAATAAAATGTTTTACTAAATTCTTTGAATCTTCCTTCCTTTTTCATCAGGCACAGCATTCCAGGGGCTCTGCCTGTTTTGAAAATGTTGTGTGCTGCATTAATCCACAATCGAGGGAATATCTATCTATCTCTACCTGCCTACCTACACCTCTGTCCCTTCCTCCCTCTCTCCCTTCCCTTTTTCTTTTTTTTTTGCTCTTTCTCATTTTTCGAGCCAGTATCATGGAATCTGTATGTGATATTACCTTGCTTAGAGAGACTTCCTCACATTCAGAGGAATCCATGTAACAGAAGAGTTCGTTTAGATTTAAACCCCATATCAGCAGTTTGGCAATTTCTTACAAAATTAAACATATTCTTACCATACAGTCCAGCAGTTGCACTTCTTGGTATTTACCCAAAGAAGTTGAAAATATATATCCACATAAAAACCTGCACATGGATGTTCAGAGCAGTTTTATTAATAATTGCCAAAAATTGGAAGCAACCAAGATGTAAATAAGCTGTGGTACATCCAGATAATGGAATGTTATTCAGCACTGTAAACAAATGAGCTATGAAGCCATGAAAAAACATGAAGGAACCTTAAATGCATATTACTAAGTAAAAGAAGACAATCTGAAAAGGTTTCATATGATTCCAACTATATGACATTCTGGAAAAGACAAAACTATGAAGATGGTAAAAAGATCAGTGGCTGCCAGAGGTTAAGGGGGAGGGAGGGATGAATAGATGGAGCACAGGGGAATTTTTTTTCCTTTTTTTTTTTTTTTTGGTGAGATGAAGATTTACTCTTGTTGCCCAGTCTGGGGTGCAATGGCTCAATCTCAGCTCACTGCATCCTCCGCCTCTCAGGTTCAAGAGATTCTCCTGCCTCAGCCTCCTGGATTACAGACATGCGCCACCATGCCCGGCTATTTTTGTAATTTTAGTAGAGATGGGGTTTCACCTTGTTGCCCAGGCTGGTCTCAAACTCCTGACCTTAGGTGATCCGCCCGCCTTGGCTTCCCAAAGTGCTGGGATTACAGGTGTGAGCCACTGCACCTGGCCGAGCACAGAGGATTTTTAAGCCAGTGAAACTATTCTATATGATACTGTAACAGTGGATACATGTTACACATTCATCAAAACCCATGGAATGTACACCAAGAGTGAACCCTAATGTAAACTGTAGACTTTGGATGATTATGATGTGTCAGAATAGGTTCATCAGTTTTAACAAAGGTACTATGGTAGGGGATGTTGATAATTGGGGAAGCTATGCAAGTGTGGGACTAGGGAGCATACACGAAATCTCTGGGCCTTCCTCTCAATTTTGCTGTGAACCTAAAAAGGCTCTAAAAATATAAAGTCTTAAAAAAAACAAAAGAGTAGAGCATAACATGCCCTTCCCTTGGGAAGTCACATTTATAAGAATGCAACCATTAAAACTTAGTGCAGGCCAAGTCATAAGGAATAACAGATGATCTATTTTAGTGTTGCCTCATATGCCCAGCAAAGTACCATGCCGTTAACATGAGAGTGCTGTTCACAGAGTACTTGTCACTGACCATACAAATCCACTTTTGGAATAATTCTTGTATTTCCACCTGTAAAATACATGTACCTTTTAATTTTTATTCTGATGGATTGGAAATAAGTATTTTTTTCAATTTTTAATTATTCAGGTTTATGATTTAAAAGCTACAAAAATATTAGCGCTGTGGATTTTCTGTACTATTTTTATAACCAGTGAACTAATTAAAATATTTGTAATGTTTCATTTTTAACTATTCAAATACAAACAGTACACAAATCATAAATACATAGGTTTAATATATTGCTCAATGTAGTATCACAAATTCAGCGTACCCGTGTAGCTCGTACCTGGATCAAGACCAAAACATTACTAACACCCCAAACTACACCCTTAGGCTCCTCTCTGGTTACTATCTCTAGCCAAGGGTAATACTACTCTGATTTATAAAAATTATAGGTAATTTGTATGGGCTCTAAATTGCTTAATATATATGAAACAGTAAAAGAATTCTATGTCTTAAAGAAAAAAGAATTCTATCTGTAAGACTGGTAATAGATGATAATTGGCCGGGCGCGGTGGCTCACGCCTGTAATCCCAGCACTTTGGGAGGCCAAGACGGGCGGATCACGAGGTCAGGAGATCAAGCCCATCCTGGCTAACATGGCGAAACCCCGTCTCTACTAAAAGATACAAAAAATTAGCTGGGCGAGGTGGCAGGTGCCTGTAGTCCTAGCTACTCAGGAAGCTGAGGCAGGAGAATGGCGTGAACCTGGAGGCGGAGCTTGCAGTGAGCCGAGAACGTGCCATTGCACTCTAGCTTGGGCAACAGAGCAAGACTCGGTCTCAAAAAAAAAAAAAAAAAAAAAAAAAGTTGATAACTGAGAATTAAAGTTCTTAGAGGGAGTAGATGGACCTTTGAAAGAATATTGTCTTGTTATATCTGGTATAAATTCATCTTAGCATAGATAGGATATTAGAAAAATGAAATAAGTCACATTACTCTCTTTTTAAAAATGTGGAGTCAACCAGGCGCGGTGGCTCACGCCTGTAATCCTAGCACTTTGGGAGGCCAAGGCGGGTGGATCACAAGGTCAGGAGTTCAAGACCAGCCTGGCCAATATGGTGAAATCCCGTCTCCACTAAAAATACAAAAATTAGCCGGCATGGTGGTGCACGCCTGTAGTCCCAGTTACTCAGGGGGCCGAGGCAGAAGAATCTCTTGAACTGTGGAGGTTGAGGTTGCAGTGAACCAAGATCATGCCACTGCACTCCAGCCTGGGTGATACATGTGAAGCATTTTGAACTGTTCCCAGCACATAGGAAGCACTCATTAGCTGCTATGATAATCACTGTAACAGGACCAAGGCAGTACATAATAAATTCCACAATGAATGATAAAAACAAATCTAAGCCACTGGGTGCGGTGGCTCATGCCTGTAATCCCAATACTTTGGGAGGCCAAGGAGGGTGGATCACCTGAGGTCAGGAGTTCGAGACCAGCCTGGCCAATATGATGAAACCGTGTCTCTACTAAAATTACAAAAAATTAGCTGGGCAAGGTGGCAGGCACCTGTAATCCCAGCTACTCGAGAGGCTGAGGCAGGAGAATCAGTTGAATCCGGGAGGCAGAGGTTGCAGTGAGCCGAGATCATGCCATTGCACTCCAGCCTGGGCAACAAGGGCAAAACTCCGTCTCAAAAAAAAAAAAAAAAAAAAACCAAAACAAAACAAAACGAAACAAAAAAAATCTAAGCATCTCAGATAGATTACTACCTGATATTGACTACCTATTCCATATGCCATCCTGTCTCTCTGATATCAGAGTTCCCAACCATCATGAACCAATTAGTCCCAGCACTTTGGGAGGCCAAGGTGGGTGGATCCCTTGAAGTCCAGGAGACCAGCTTGGGTGATATGGTGAAACCCTGTCTCTACAAAAGACACAGAAATTAGCTAGGGGTAGTGGTCCCAGCTGCTTGGGAGGCTGAGGTGGGAGAATGGCTTGAGCCTGTGAGGTGGAGGTCGTGAGCAGAGATCTTGCCACTGCACTCCAACGTTTGTGCCAGAGTGAGACCCTGTCTCAAAAAAACAAACCAACAAAACTCCCAGGTAGGTCTTTTGTAATTCTTCCTCTCTCCCAAATTCAACATGCTGCCCTCCACCCCTAAGCCTGTCTAGATCTATTAACTTCATCTATATTACTTGGATGTTTAGTGGTTGAAGACTTGTGTGAACAACAATCTCATTTATCCTTTATGGGTGTTAATGTCCAATGAGTAATTTTTACCTTAGTATTGCAGTCAGATTTGTTTTCATTGGGTATCTGGCCAGAAATCAGATATAATAGGAAAAAAATGATTTTGTTGTTTGGGAGAGAAATAAGTAGTTTTAAAATGTGGAGTATTTCCTTTCTCAATAGAGATTTTTCATTGGGATGTCAGGCAGCATAACATCCTTTGGGATGGGAAGAAGGGACAAAGAGACAAGTGATAGGATGTCAAAATTTATTTCATCTTTTAAGTGTTATATTCATCCATATAATTGTGGATGAAGCAAATTTGGGGGAAGGGTCAAGCTAGGAAGCTACCTACCATTTATTATACTTTTTGTAAGAAGAGGAATTCTAGGTTGCAAATAATAAACAGTATAAAAGTCCCTTAAATTGTTTTTGGAATGCACCCCCCTTTTGTAAATTATGTAAACAGTAAAAGCTATGTAAATTCAGGAGAGATTTTTTTCAGCTGGGCAGAGTGGCTCACCCCTGTAATCCCAGCACTTTGGGAGGCCGAGGTGGGGATCACTTGATGTCAGGAATTCAAAACCAGCCTGGCCAACATGGTAAAACTCCATCTCTACTAAAAATACAAAAATTAGCCGGGCATGGTGATAGGCATCTGTAATTCCAGTTACTTGGGAGGCTGAGGCAGGAGAATCGCTTGACCCTGGGAGGTAGAGGTTGCAATGAGCCAAGATTGTGCCATTGCACTCCAGCCTGAGTGACAGAGCAAGTGAGACTCCATCTCAGAAAAAAAAAAAAAAAAGATTTTTTTTTTTTGTTGAGGGTTGTAGTACAGAAGGAATCAAGGAAAAAAAATAGAGCTTGAGCTGGATAATCCTTTCTAATATTTGAGTAGTGGGAAAGTGAAGAAGTTAAAGGTGTGGAGTGAGGGCATGTCTGATACCTGAGGAAAAGTGGAAAGTAGTAGAAGATGAGATTGACTTAGTGGTATTTCAACTCTCTGGCTGAAAAGTCTGAATTATTTTCCTATGGAATAAATAATTTTCTTTTCTTTTCTTTAATTTTTGGTTTTTCGAGACAGAGTCTTGCTCTGTTGCCCAGGCTGGAGAGCAGTGGCACGATCTCGGCTCACTGCAAGCTCCACCTCCCGGGTTCACTCCATTCTCCTGCCTCAACCTCCCGAGTAGCTGGGACTACAGGCGCCCACCACCACGCCTGGCTAATTTTTTTGTATTTTTAGTAGAGACGGAGTTTCACTGTGTTAGCCAGGATGATCTCGATCTTCTGACCTTGTGATCTGCCTGCCTCAGCCTCCCAAAGTGCTAGGGTTACAGGTGTGAGCCACTGCGCCTGGCCTCTTTCTTTTTTTTTTTGAGACGGAGTCTTGCTCTGTCACCCAGACTGGAGTGCAGAGGCGTGATCTTGGCTCACTGCAACTTCCACCTCCCGGGTTCAAGCAATTCTCCTGCCTCAGTCTCTTGAGTAGCTGCGACTACAGGCGCCCGCCATCACGCCTGACTAATTTTTGTATTTTTAGAGAGATGGGGTTTCACCATGTTGGCCAGGCTGTTCTCAAACTCCTGACCTCAGGTGATCTGTCCACCTTGGCCTCCCAAAGTGCTGGGATTACAAATGTGAACCACTGGGCCCGGTCAGAAATAGTTTTCTTTAATGCTTAATATAATACACTGTAAATATAACCCCAAAGTATCTTCCTTCTTCAGTATAAGCTAGTTGTGTGACATTTTACACTTTTATTTATTTACTTATTTATTTTTATTTATTTATTTTGAGACAGTCTTGCTCTGTCGCCCAGGCTGGAGTGCAGTGGCGTGATCTCAGCTCACTGCAACCCCTACCTCCCAGGTTGAAGCGATTCTTCTGTCTCAGCCTCCTGAGTAGCTGGAATTACAGGCATACGCTACCATGCCCAGCTAATTTTTTGTATTTTTAGTAGAGATGAGGTTTCACCATGTTTGCCAGGCTGGTCTAAAACTTCTGACCTCAAATGATCCTCCTGCCTTGACCTCCCAAAGTGCTGGGATTACAGGTGTGAGCCACTACACCCAGCCTGTTATGCTTTTAAGAAATGGATTAACCTCTAAATCGTTTTAAAAAACAGAACCTGGCCAGGCGTGGTGGCTCACGCCTGTCATCCCAGGACTTTGGGAGGCCGAGATGGGCAGATCACTAGGTCAGGAGATCGAAATACAAAAAATTAGCCAGGCATGGTGGTGGGCGCCTGTAGTCCCAGCTACTTGGGAGGCTGAGACAGGAGAATGGCGTGAACCTGGGAGGCGGAGCTTGCTGTGAGCCGAGATTGCACCACTGCACTCCAACCTGGGTGATGAGCAAGACTCCATCTCAAAAAAAAAAAAAAAAAAAAAAAAAAAAAAAAAAAAAAATGGAGCCTGAGGTTTCAAATTTGAGAAACTTTCCACTCTGAAAATCATTTTACATGACAGGATTTTTAGCGATACATGACACCATAGTCTAGCTCTATTAAACACTATAACAATACATTCTATAGGGCTGGAGTTTTAAAGAGGAAGAAAACCTTTAAAGCACTGTATTATTAAGCATGGCCTGAGGTGGACCCAGTGCCTTAATCTTATTTTACTTTTGCAGTTTGTTTTGTAGATCAAAAAGATATTACATTCCCCCATCTGTAATACTGAGTGGAAAGTAAATGGAGAGAGTAAGATAAACTTTACTGAGAATTGTACAGAAACACATTCTGTAAAGTAACAGCTGGTTGTATGAAATTTCTGTACATTTTTCAGGGGAATCTATGAAGAGAGAGAGAGAGAGTGTGTGTGTGTGTGTGTTTAGGGGGAATGTGTGTGTAGTAAGAAATTCAGAGTGACCACTACATGGTACAGTTTTTAGTTATTTAGAATGAATAATTTTTTCTTATCTGGTGGTAAGCTAAAGTACAAATGAAGATTTACAAATCAGTTTTTTAAAGTACTCTATGTCTGATATACATAATAGGCTCCAATATAAACCCTCATAAGACTTCTGAAACATCCATTGTATCTGTTCCAGTGGCTGCCACATCCAGTTAAATTTCTTTTTAAGATTGTGATTTAGCTTGTACTTCATAAAGGTTTTTTTTAAAAAATATAGTGTTTGCAGTCAAGTTGAACAGTATCTTCATATCAATTAAATAATTCCAAGAATACATAGAAAAGCTTTGTGTGAATTTTTTTTTAATTTCTAAATTCACCATTTTGATACAAATACCCATGGTTTTCTTCTATGTTTACATGCAGCCAGGAGCTATGGGCGGAGACGAGGTAAATTTTTTTTTTTTTAATGAGATCTTTTGCTTGCCAAATTGTGAGTAAATATGAGTGTGTTTATGTGTGTGTGTATTTATACCTGTGTGTGTGTAAAACAATAATTATTATATGGTGTGATGTTCTATCTTATTTTAGCAAAATAATTTATCACTTTCATTAAAATTACTTTTTGTTGTTAGTTGGTAATTTGTTCTTTTAATTATAAAAAAGATATAGCAAAGACTATTTCTCCTTAAAGTTTTTTGTTATATAGCTTATTGTGAATAAACATGAGGAAATAAAGGCCAAGCATATGTATTTTTCTGCCCTGTATTCATTGTGTTCTTTTCATACAACTTGGAAGGCAGAACTTGGTTTTGGAGGGCAATTTTTGATCTTATTAGGTTGGCTGGTGAATTTTTTTCTGTTATATTCAGAGTCAGATTTACCCCGGAGGTAAATGAAGCTTAAGTTTCAGGGCCTCTCACTTGCTTAGACTCCTTCCAAAGTCTACCTAATTTTTGTGTTCTTTTTCTTAAAGAGGGACCCCAAAATAGGCTTTGGTCCCCATAAAACCTGCATTCTCTCCTGGTTATACCCAAACGAAGCAATACGACTTTCATTTGTGTAATGCTGTAACTGTTCTAAAGCATTTCCTATATCTGTAGTTTTTTCAAATAATTTTACGAAGTAGCTAGGAGAAGCCGGATGTAGTAGAAAGCATATGGGACTTAGGGTCAGACACGTAGGTTGTAATCACTGACTTATCATTTAGATTTGGTATGCTTATCTGTAAATTATGAGGTAATAAAACCAGTCTTGTCCTACTTCAGAGTATTAGTAAAGTTTTAGTTTAAAAAAAAAAAAAAAAGGGAAATGAAAAGCTATCCATGTAAATTAAAAGTATTCCAGAAATGTAAGTTACTTTGGTGCTCATTTGCAGAAGCTGAAGGAGAAGTAGTAATTGACTTGCTGTGTGACCAAGTTAAAGCCAGAGTCAAGATCACAATCTGTGTCTTTTGGCTCTTTATTTGCTAATGTTTACCATTCATCAGGCTGTCTCTGACTTTGTAGTTGAGTCATGAAGAGAAGATAATGATGCTAAATTCAGAGTATTTTATTATGCTATTTAAAAAAATATTACAAATATTTTCTGCCTATGCTTATCCAAACAGTACTTTTATCATTTCTTTCGCAGCAAATATTTGTTGAATGAGTGACTATTGGCAGAAGCTAATATGTATGTACAGTGGATCATACAGTCCTTTTGCTTTTCATCATCATGTGGAAAAACATTTGTGTAAATTATTATTTTCTATCCATGGAAATAAATATCATTAAATTTTATTGCCTTCTTTTTAAATTTAAAAAAGTTAAAGCCTAGAAATAATGTTATTAAGACATATTTTGTACCATATTTGTTTCATGTTGCTAGAAAAATGATCGCTGTCAGGAAAAAAAGGAAATGGACTATTTTATATAGAAAATAGACACCATCTGGAGAATAGACAGCAGGGACTGACTTTTCCTCTTCTCACGTGCTAATCAGTCACCAGATCTTTTCAAGTTTTTCCCTCTCGTTTTCTCAGGTTTTGTCCTTCTCATTTCTGCTATTTTTGTTTCTCCTGTTCCATTTCTACAGCTTCATCTTTCTGAAACACCACTTTGTCTATGTTAACCCCATTGTCAATTCAGGGTCCCCATGATCTGGCCTCTGCCTCTTTTACCAACGTCATTATCTTCATTTTTCTCACCTCATCTTCCCCTGACCAATCTATTTGCTTTCCCACTGTCTGGCCATACAGGTCACCCTTCCTCTCATCTATGTATCTAAGGACTATCCTTATTTTACTAGTTCAAACCTAACCCTTTCCAGGAAGCCTTCCCCAGTTTCTTACAGACCGTGTTTTCGTCTGATTCTGTTGTCTTGCATTTTTCCTGCCTTTTCTGTATGCCCTGATTCTTCAACTGGGATAAGTTCTTTGAGGATAGTTGTCTTTAGTGCCTAACACTGGGCCGTATGTATAGTTAGCACTTATTAAGTGCTTATTGATAAGGATTATTTTGAAATAACACCCTACATTTATGCAGAGCAGAGTTTGGCATCATATTTTTTAAAAATTATTTTATTTTTATAAATAATAGCATATTAATACTATACATCAAGAATATAAAGTCACTTATAGTTTCCAAGCTTCTGAAAAAAATACTCATCCTTTTTTCATTTTACTTTCTCCCTATCTATTTGTGAGGTTGATTTTCTTGTTCTCAGAAGTCACTGTCTTCTTAGTATGAGGTGCTATACTAAATATTTCCTAGAATGACTTGGTCCCTGCTCTTGGTCTGCAGTTTGATAGGTATAGATGAAGAAGAGAATGATGAGAGAGAGAAAGAGAGAAGCACAAATGCTAAAAGACTGAATGTTGGCTTTCTGTAATAAAAAAGAATGGACAGAAAATGTTTTGTCCATGTTTTCAATAAGTATTTCATTTCCAAAGCTGAAAAAGAAGTCATCTTCCTTAAATGTAATGATATAACCATATGGGATGAAGTATGTCTAGATCTCATATCTAGAACGCTCATTCTCTGAAATGTATTCATTTGAGCCAACTCTGCATAATATACTTCTGAGGAATTGGCACACGTCCTCATGCTTATTTTTTCATGTGATCAGGGATTAAATTAATTTTTGATCCCTTTCCTCTAATTAACATTTAGACTTGCCCAAAAAGCATAAAAATTAAGCTTGCTGATGTACGTTACTTCCCTCTACCTATGATTAGGAATAGAACTGGAGCTATAGCTCATTTTCTACGTGTTACATAAACACATTGGTAAATTTTTTTCTTTTTTTGAGACAGAGTCTCACTTTGTCGCCCAGGCTGGAGTGCAGTGGCATAATCTTGGCTCACTGCAACCTCCGCCTAATGGGTTCAAGCGATTCTCCTGCCTCAGCCTCCCAAGGAGCTGGGACTACAAGCTTGCACCACCATACCTGGCTAATTTTTGTATTTTTAGTAGACATGGGGTTTCACCATATTGGCTAGGCTGGTCCTGAACTCCTGGCCTCAAGCCATCCGCACGTCTCCCAACATGCTGGGACTACAGACATGAGCCACCGCACCTGGCCATGTTGGTAAATTTTCTAGGAACAGAAAAAAAGGGAATGTAATGTATGTGAAAGTTTTGAGTTCTATTGGCCAGTGGACTTTTACACCTCTCCTGATAAGTGTGAAAAGTTTCCTGGGATAAGTAGTATTTCAGGACCTATTTGGATAATGGAATAGGAATGGGAAGCAAGACATTCTAGTATGTATTTCTCCTTAGAAGAAAGCTTAAAGATGAGATTGCCATGACCAGATGCTTAGAGTACATATCTCTGAGTGTATGCTGTGGGGCCAGCTGGAGAGGAGAAGCTGGTAGTAAGACGATCTATGCTGCCTTAATGAATGTTTTTGAAACAGAAAGTGAAACTCCTGGACACAGATATTGTCAGGCTTTAGAAAGAGGGTTTTATGATAAAGTAATGAAAGCAGGAGATAACTTGAACATCAGCTCAAGGCTTGGATGGGGGCATTGAAGGTGGACTCTTAGCAAACCAAGTGCTTCTAGTAATGTAGTTGAAGCAGTAATAATGAGAAATGAGAAGAATTATATGTAAAAGAATAAGATTTGAAAATAAATATCAGTTATGTATAGTTTAAAAATACCCAATTTATATCTATTTTTATTTTGTTCCAGTAGACAAACCTTGATTTCATTTGTGGAATAAGAATCACACCAAAGAATCTTACCATTTTTCTTTGGTAGTATTCTGCCTTTGATAAGCTTTAATATGTGTCTTCCTATACAACTGCAACCGCTGTTAGAAACTAGTCTACCAGGTAGTGTCACTTAAGACTTTTGCCTACACATTTAATATATGCTGTGCTTTTCATTTCACATGAGAATGAATTTTTATGGTCTCCATGAAACTCTTGTCCATAAGTGGACATGTTGGCTATGCCAGTATTTTTGATGTTTAACAGAATTTCCTAGTTATAGAGCAGTAAGGAGAATATGAAAGGTCCTTTTAACAATGCAAATGAGAAAATACAACTAGTCTACCAGGTAGTGTCATTTAAGATTTTTGCCTACATATTTATATTGTGCTTTTCATTTACATGAGTATGAGTTTTTATGGTCTCCGTGACACTCTTGTCCATAAGTAGACATGTTGGCTATGCCAGTATTTTTGTTTTTGTTTTTTGCTTTTTGAGATGGAGTCTCGTTTCATTGCCCAGGCTTGAGTACAGTGGCGCAATCTCGGCTCACTGCAACCTCCACTTTCCTAAGTTCAAGCAATTCTTCTGCCTCAGCCCCCCAGAGTAGCTGGGATTACAGGCACGCACCACCATGCCTGGCTAGTTTTTGTATTTTTAGTAGAGATGGGATTTCTCCTTGTTGGCCAGGCTGGTCTCAAACTCCTGACCCCAGGGGATCTGCCCACCCCAGCCTCCCAAAGTGCTCGGATTATAGGCGTGAGCCACCATACCTGGCTCATGCCAGTATTTTTGATGTTTAACAGAATTTCCTAGTTATAGATCAGTAAGGAGAATATAAAAGGTCCTTTAAACAATGCAAATGGAAAAATACAAAGAATGATTAGAGTTACTGCTATAAATGTACTCCTGCATATATTTAGTTCATAAAAATATATTGATATTAATTGGTTACTTAATTGATAACAAAAGTTCTAAAATCCAATCAGACAAACTTGTGTGCTGAGTTGAAGTTGAGTATTTCTGTCAAAAGCCTGCTTAAGGGAAGAGAGATCAGCTATTCCAGTGAGACCATGCTAGAAGCATACCATCCTGCTAATTCAAATCCAGTTGTATGAGCTTGCTTGTTTAAGGGTATGGATGATTCTAGAATAAAACATGGACATGAATCGGAGAATTTTCTGAATGTTCATGGTTATAATATCTGAAAATGTTACTGCTCATAGTAATAGGAAAATTTGAGCACAGACAATAGTGAGGGGAAGATGACTAGTTTTTCACTTTTATGGGAAGTTAATCTGGGAGGGACCAAAAGAAAGACTGAAGGAGGGATTTTCTGGGCCTTACACCCAAATTTTGCTCATTGAGTGTTTTCATACCTGTATTGTACTAGACTCCAGATGTGGTCTCTGACATTGCTTAATGGTCAGTCTAGTAGGGAGAGAGAGAATAAATAAGTGAAACTAATATTTTTATTCTTAACAGTCGTGATACATACTAGGCAGAAAAGAATAGGGGAGTCCCTCCAAGGTAGGGAGGTCACCTCTGAAGAGGTGATATTTAAACAAACTGAAAGGATGGAGGGACAGCTATCTAAAACTTTTTTTTTTATTAAGGAAATTTTCAGATATATACAAATATAGAATACTTTAATGACCACCAATATATCCATCATCAGCTTCAATTATTATCAGCATTTTTGCCAGTTTTGTTTCATGTATTCTCTTCCCTTTCTCCCCAGGAATATTTTAAAGGGAATTTCAGGTATTATGAGACAGATAGCTAGTTTAAAAGGGGAAGGTGGAAGGAACTGCATTTGTAAAAGGCTTGAGGCAAAGTACAGATACATGCTACAACATAAACCTCGAAAACATTACACTAAGTGAAAGAAGCCAATCTCAAAAGTCACATATTTGTGTGATACCGTTTATATGAAGTGTCCAGAATAGACAGATGTATTGAGACAAAACGGGGATTAGTGGTCGCCTAGGGCTGAGAGATTGGGGGAAAACGAAGAGGGACTGCTAATGGATTAAATGGATCAATTTGGATTAAATGGATCAATTGTATAATATGAGAATTATATTTTGAAAAAGTCATGTTTCTTTAAAAAAAAAAAAGGCTTCAGGCAAGAAAGGGCTTACTTTGAGGAAGCCTAGAATGGCTGATACTTGGTAGGTGATGGAGGAGTATGTCTTAAGATGAGTTTGGAGGAAAGAAAGAATCTGATCTTGCTGGACATTAGCTCCTGGTAAGGATTTTGAACTTGGTCCAAGTACAAGAGGAAATCTTTGAAGCTTTAAAGCAAGGTCAAATGATTGGATTTATGTTTTTTAAAAGAGCACATCTGGTTGCTGTTTGGAGTGGAGTGGAAAGAGAAGTGGGTTGCCTGGTTAGGAGGCGATATTAAGCATGAGATGAGGATAGTTAGGATAGGGTGATGGCCGTGGAGTTGGAGAGAAGTGAACAAATTAAAGATATATCTTGGAGAATGGGATCAACAGTGGCATTTAACAGATGGTGTCAGGTTGCTGAATTAACCTTGGAGAGTAAATAAGAAGGAAAACTCAGAAATGATTTTGAGATTCTGGCTTGAGTGATTGGGTTAATTGTAATGCCACATATTGAAATGGGACTGGGAGAGAATAAGTTTAAGGTAGATGTCAAAAGTTCACTTGTAAACACATTAAGTTTGTGATGCCTAAGAAATACCAGATATTAATATGAAGTAAATCTATATTTATGTAAGATTTCTGTGTAATAAAAGGGATTCTCCTGTCCGCAGGGATCTGAAAGCCTGTCATCTAGTTAAACTCTCTCATTATGCAAATGAGACCATAAGTGAAATGTTTTTTGTTCAAAATCACATACTGGACACTAGGCTGGAAACTATCTTGACTTCTAGGGAATATATATGTATTTTATGAGGGAGTTATGCCTCATAATTCCTTTTTCTTAAACCCCCAAAGTGACTGATTTCTGAGCTACTTGCAAGACTAAAATGAAAAGAGTCAGGCTTGGAATAGAAGTGCTGGGCCAGAGGTACCCTGGAGCTGCTGGAGTGATGGCAGAGGCCTTGGTGGGAGCTCAGAGGTGAGGTCCTAGCAGCTTTGACAGCATAGTTTGGCCAATAGACTTTTGTTTTTCCATCATTTGCTGAAGGAAAGGGAACCTTCTGGGGAGGAATTATCTTGGACAAGCCTTCCATGCTTAACTAATGCTTTGCAAGTCTTCTATTTGGCACTTTTCCTACAAGCTCGTTTGGTTTTAAGCCATCTCCACATTCAGAGATGATTTGTCCAATTACTGGACCACAAACTAATTGTAGATAGTAATTGAAATAGATATCAGAGAACCAGACCATTGGTGGAAAGCCAAATGGCCAACTTGCAGCATTTGAGAAACCTTTCTCCTGCTTTTATTGAAATATTGAATATACATATTTTATGTGGCAGTATCATGGTGTTCTAAAGCAGATTTATATTCTCCTCACATAGAAATATAATTTTTGATAAGTAATGTGGCTTGCTTAACACATTTTGGTATTGGAAATGTTTTCCTTAAAAAAAAGAAATATGTCAGAGAGATGCTAGTTAGTGAAGCAAGACTCCTCTTGGGGCACTATTTAGGTGCAGCCTCTTAAATTTTCAGTTTCTAGTAACACATGTCCAGGAACTAAAATTTTCCCGACTTCTCAGGGATGATTTGTTTTGGAGATGGATTTATGCCAATCAAATGAATGCATGAATACCACCCTCTCAAGGGATTACTGGACAAATCAGAATACCACTGTTTTCTCATGAGCTGGATGTATATAGAAATAAAATTTCAGTAACTGACTGTCTACAAGCTCAAGAATCACCCCTTCACAATAGCAGAGTCCTGAATTTAACAATAGTCCTTCAAGAGCTTATAATAAGAGCATAGGGGCCAGAAGCGGTGGCTCATGCCTGTGATCCCAGCACTTTGGGAGGCCCAGGCAGGAAGATCACTAGAGCCCAGGATTCAAGACCAACCTGGGCAACCTAGTGAGACCCCATCTCTATATTTAAAAAAAAAAAATGAGAGAGAGAGCGAGCAGAGGGAAATAGATTATTTTCAAGCTCTGGAAATACCAGGTGAACCATTCTGTCCCCTGGAGGAATAAGCCTACATAGTATGATAAAGTTATCGTATCTCCTGTTGGTCTGCACTGGGTAAACACTACAAGCTCTTACTCTACAATTCTGTCTTTTAAATCCTTTCTGCAGACTTCTTGTTCTGCCAACACTTCAGGCAGTCACGTTACAGTAAGGATGAGTAGGTTATAGATTTTACATTCCAGTGTTGAGAATATACTTTCCTTAACTTGATTGAACTCGGATATTTCCCAGGGCTGCATATACTTCACACAAAATATCTCTTTTAATGGCTGCCTGTAGCAGACAAATAATCTCCACCTCAGTGATTCTTAAACTTGAGCATAGGAATCACTGGGGAAATTTGTGTGAATTCAGATTTTCAAGCCTGACCCCCACAGATTCAGATTAGTAGATCTAGCGATTGGGCTCTCATACCTATATTCTTAATTATTACCCACACTTAGAGAAATATCATTTATGCGTTAGTTCTTAGCAGTTTCATTTCCAAGGGCAACTTTATTGTATTGCTAAAGTCTCTAGTACTCTCAATACTAATAGACAGAGGTTTGGTTTTAAAACCTTGGGAAATTTCTTAATTACCCATAACCACTTAATAAAACTGTCCAAATTTTTACAACTCTTGATTTTGTTTTCTTTGCCAAAATACTCTGAGCTGTGGTTATGTTGACCATGCAGAAAGTTCTTTTTGTGCCAGAATGTCTTCCACATCTGCTTCTTCTCTTTCACTGCTCTGATTCAAGACTTCCTCATGTCTCATCTGGACAGTCACAGATTTCTTCAGACTCTCACCTCATCCACCCCCTCCCTAAGTTCAAAATGTTGGTGGAAGTAATAGAAGTTATGGTAGGATTTTGGTTAGAGGACTAACATGGTCATAGATATCTTAGAGAAGTCATTCTGACAGGACAGAAGATCGATTGGGTGAGAATATCATGGTCTCTATGGAGTTAGTGTAGTTCAAAAAAAGCTACTATTAGAGCTGGGCACAGTGGCTCACACCTGTAATCCCAGCACTTTGGGAGGCAGAGACAGGCAGATCACTTGAGGTCAGGAGTTCGAGACCAGTCTGGCCAACTTGGCGAAACCCTGTCTCTACTAAAAATAGAAAAATAAGCCGGGTGTGGTGGCACATGCCTATAATCCCAGCTACTGGGGAGGCTGAGGCAGGAGAATCCTTTGAACCTGGGAGGCAGAGGTGGCAGTGAGCCAAGATTGTGCCACTGCACTCTAGCTTGGGTGACAGAGCGAGACTCTGTCTCAAACAACAACAACAACAACAACAACAACAAAACAAAAAAAAACAGTATTCAAATAAATATTAAATTCGAAAAGTGGGAAAATAATTTTTTCCATTTTGTAATGTAGAACATTAATGCCTGACCAAATAAAAGCAATAGGAGGCCAGGCACGGTGGCTCACGCCTATAATCCCAGCACTTTGGGAGGCCGAGACGGGCGGATCACGAGGTCAGGAGATCGAGACCATCCTGGCTAACACGGTGAAACCCCGTCTCTACTAAAAATACAAAAAAAAAAAAACCTAGCTGGGTGTGGTGGTGGGTGCCTGTAGTCCCAGCTACACAGGAGGCTGAGGCAGGAGAATGGCGTGAACCTGGGAGGCGGAGCTTTCAGTGAGCTGAGATTGCGCCACTGCACTCCAGCCTGGGCGATAGAGCGAGACTCCGTCTCAAAAAAAAAAAAAAAAAAAAAAAAGCAATAGGAAAGGTCTCAGTTTTCTAGGACATGATTACATCTCTGTCATTCTCACACCTGTGTATTGTGTTTCATCATAGATTTGCAGCCACATGCTTTTGCACATACTGTTTTCCTTCCCTGGATGCTGCCTCATATTTAACATTTTTGGTGTGCCTTTTATGTGACCTAATTAGGGCAGGAAGATACAGTGGTGAACAAGATTAAATTGGTCCCATCCTAATAGAGTTTTCAATTTAATAGGGTTAGGGAAAGAGATACTCAATAAAAACGCATCCAAATGGTATAATGGTCCTTGGGGAAAGTGTTAGGAAGGAGAAGTACAGGGAGCTGTGTGTGGATAGAAAAGGGAATCTAACCTAATCTAAAGGCTTAGGAGAGTTTGACCTGAGGAAGACTTTTCAGCTGAGACCTGAAGAATTAGTAGGAATTAATTAGAAAATTGGAGAGTTGAAAAGGGTATGTTTGTTTTAGGTAGAGGGAACACATTGTCCTCATGGCCTGCAGCAAGGAGGAATAATCGGAAATACGAAAGAGGTCTGTGTGATTGGCAGTTAGTGAGCAAGAGGGAGAGGCAGCAACTGTGATGTAGAAGAGGTGTGCAGAGGTCTTGCAGTTGACAGTAATTTTTTAAAAATTTATCCAAAAAGTAATGGGAAATCATTGAGGGCTTTTGAGGATGGGATGAGGAGTGTGCTTACATGTTCAAATTAATGTTTGACAATGGTACCTTTGGCTGTTTTGTGGAGAAAGCATTGTGGGGTACAAGGTAAAAGTCAGTAGACTAAACAGACTATTTAAGACTAATTCAAGAGATGGATTTGACATGGAGTGTAAGAGAAAGGGAGATGCCAAGGATGATTTCTAGGTTTCTGGATTGAATCCAGTGTGGATAATCAGCATTTTTATTGAGAGTTTAGGGACTACTAGAGAAGGAGCAATTTTGGAGGGAAAGATCAAGAGCTGTTTTGACAGTACTTGCTCTGTGGCTTCTTGTTCTTTTACTTCAGAAATTCCCATTCTGACAAGATTCTGCTCAAAATTGCCCTCCTGTGAAAATACTCTAAAAATCTCTCCCCGCCCATCTCCAGAAGGGTAGTAAATTGTGCTCTTGTGTCACTTGGTAAAGTCTTCTCTTAGCGTATCTGTTTTATAATTATTTATGTACTCGCCTGTCTCCCCCACCAGACTGTGATTTCTTTGGCAAGGAAGTATCTTATTTGTTCGGTGTCACTGAAATATGGGTGAATATTTCCTCAAGTGTTTTCCACTGAGTTTTGTATAGTGAAAGGTTACTTTAACATCTGGGTAATGCTGGCGTAAATTAATGTTGGTTTTTTTTGTTTTTTGGTTTTTGGTTTTTTTGAGACAGAGTCTCGCTCTGTGCCCAGGCTGGAGTGCAGTGGCGCCATCTTGGCTCACTGCAAGCTCCGCCTCCTGGGTTCACGCCATTCTCCTGCCTCAGCATCTCCGAGTAACTGGGACTACAGGTGCCCACCACCACGCTCGGCTAATTTTTTGTATTTTTAGTAGAGACGGGATTTCACCGTGGTCTTGATCTCCTGACATCATGATCTGCCCGCCTCGGCCTCCCAAAGTGCTGGGATTACAAGCGTGAGCCACCACGCCCGGCAATTTTTTTTTTTTTGAGACGGGGTCGCACTGTGTCACCCAGGCTGGTGTGCAGTGGTGCGGTCTTCAGCTCACTGCAACCTCTACCTTCTGGACTCAAGTGATCCTCCCACCTCAGCTTCCCCAGTAGCTGGGACTACAGATATGCATGACCATGCCCGGCTAAGTTTTGTATTTTTTGTAGAGACGGGGTTCACCATGTTGCCCAGGCTGGTCTTGAACTCCTGGAATCAAGTGATCCACCTGCCTCGGCCTCCCAAAGTGCTGGGACTACAGGCATGAGCCACCATGCCTGGCCAGTTAATGTTTCTTTACTGTAGAACTTTTCATAGCCTTTTATTTTCTGAGGTGGAAAGGCATAACATATGCATTTTTTTTCCCAGCTTATTTATTTTCCCCTTCCCCAGCTCTTGTTTTCTGAGTATCTAATGTTACTAGTGTTGAAGGTAAGAGGTGGAGTTAGGAACACTCAGTGGGAAATGCTGATTTGCGCATGTGCCTGACACTGAGTAGGCATGTAATTCACTGAGTGTGGTCTATGGAATAAAGCAAACCTGTCAGCTCTAGGAGAATGTCACTGGATGTTTTTGGGAAGCTCTTTTTGCTTATAGTTGCTGCAAATGTATTTCTTTCACCCCCAGTGATCAAAACAAACATCAAGGGATGAGAATTTACTGTCTATTGTTTGTTGCTGCCAGGCTAAAAAAGATAGGTGGCATGAGATGACAGATTTTGTTCTGTTTCTTTGTAGCTAAGCTGGGGAAAACTGAACAAAAAATTCTTTGGTCTTTTTATTTAACTCCTAGCATTATAACAGTGTCTTTCTTACACTAACTGAGTTGTTCACGAAATAACCAGAGTTATATTAATAACTTTAACTTTTTTGTAAAAGAATTACATGTTCAGTATTTTTCTAAGGGCTATTGATAGAATGGCTGTTGTGACACAAAAAACCTAGGTTTCAGGGAAATAAAGATGGATAGACTAAATGGGGAAGACACTGCTCTTTTTTTTTTTTTTTTTTTTTTTTAAGAGTATATGAATTTACTTTAGAGGGGAATTTTCCTTTCCCCCCCAAAAGTTAGTGTGCTCTAATGATTCATTTTTAGAGTGGAACCTAGTGGAAAGTTTTACTAGGAAGTCACTGACTCAAACAGGAAATATATTTGATTTTAAATTTAGATTTTATTTTGTAATGCCAAATGGCATTATTGTATTACATTTACTGCTGGTAAATTTACTGCTGACTCTAACTGTGGTATCTTTCTTATAGTCATGTGGAGTGAGTAGGTACTTTTGCTCTACAAACTTTATTTGGCTTTAAAGTTAATGAAAATAATTCTTTTTTCATTTCTTTTTATATATTTTTTGAGTGATATAAAATATAGCCTAAATTGGTAGGGTTAAGGGTTTCATAACCACATCCACATTTATACTCCCACATCTTAAGTTATGTGTTTTCATTTATTTACCCTGTCCTTTATTATTGCATATGTTTATTTCCAAATTGGAGTAGCTTGGAATGACAAGGAAAACTTGATGATCTTTAGTTCTGCTATTAGAAAAGAAGTTATCAGCCTCTGTCACCAGTTTTGTATTCCCTTGGCTATCAGGACCACTCTTTAGAACTAAACCTCTGAGGATACTGTAAAGAGCAGGTAAAAATCTGTGGATAGAGATTACTTTGTCCATTTATTTTAAGAAATGACTAAAGAAAGAAAAGCTGCTGAATATACTCCTAGTAGCTATGATAGAGACTGAATGAGTAAAATGTAGTGATTTTTTAGCAAGGAAACCACTGAAATTTTGATGCTTTTTTTTTTTTTTTTTTTTTTTTTTTGAGACTGAGTTTCACTCTTGTCACTCGGGCTATAGTGCAATGGCACGATCTTGGCTCACTGCAACCTCCACCTCCCGGGTTTGGGTTCAAGCGATTCTCCTGCCTCAGCCTCCTGAGTAGCTGGGATTACAGGCATGCACCACCATGTCTGGCTAATTTTTATATTTTTAGTAGAGACAGGGTTTTGCCATGTTAGCCAGGCTGGTCTCGAACTCCTGACAGGTGATGCACCCACCTCAGCCTCCCAAAGTGCTGGGATTACAGGCATGAGCCACCATGCCCACCTGGACGATTCTTTTTCTTTAGTTAGCAATCTGGTCGTCCCAAGGCTGTGCATACCCTCACACAAAAATGATGATAAAAAGTTATCTAGATCTGGTAATCTTCAGTCCTGGTAATCTTGGAAAAGTCACAGCTCAGGACACTTTTGTTTTGTATGCTTCTCTCTGCACTTCGGGCTTCTAAGAGAGCATTTATTGTCCTAGAAAATCATTTTAATTATAGAAACTCCCACATTTGTTTCAGGTCGATCTTCTCTCTTTCCCTTTGAAGATGCCTTCCTGGACGACAGCCACGGCGATCAGGCCTTGTCATCTGGCTTAAGTTCTCCCACTCGCTGTCAAAATGGGGAACGAGTAGAACGCTACTCTAGAAAGGTGTTTGTTGGAGGCCTTCCTCCTGATATTGATGAAGGTACTATGCATTCATTAATGATTTTGCAAAGGCTGAGTTTGTTCTTTGTGTGTTCTGACCCTGCCTCTCCTCTCCAAGTCAACTTTAGGACATTTATATCTTAGTGTATAGGAGGTGAGGCTATTTGGTAGATTAGAAAGTAATAGTCTATTATTGTACTAAGTACTTCATGTTACATTATCTCATTTAATCCTCATAGCTATCTTATAAGGATATCCTAGCATCTCCATTTTATAGATAAGGAAACTGAGGATCAGAGAGAAATAATTTGTTCAGGGTTATATAGCTGATGGTGCAGTTACAACTCAAATTCAATTAGATTCCAGAGCTTTTGCTTATGTCCATCACACCAGACCATCTCACATTTTAATATAAATACTGGCCAGTGCAGTGGCTCATGCCTGTAATCCCAGTCCTTTGGGAGGCCAAGGTGGGAGGATTACTTGAGCCCAGGGGTTCAAAACCAGCCTGGGCAACATAGCAAGACCCTGTCTCTACAAAATAAAAAGATTAGCCGGGTATGGTGGTGCATGCCTGTATTCCCAGCTACTTGGGAGACTGAGGTGGAAAGTCACTTGAGCTCAGGAGTTTGAGGTTACAGTGAGCTGTGACCACACCACTGAACTCCAGCCTGGGTGACAGAGTGAAACCCTGTCTCATAAGTAAATAAATAAATAAAAACAAATACCTATTTAAAAAAGCATAATCCCCCTCTTTAAAAGAATGAAAATGAATTTGAATTTTTCTTAATAATAGTTTTGAGATGCTATCAGTCCAAAAGTGAGTGTTCACTTATGCCTAAAGCCAGTTTATTTTAGCACACAGTAAGTTGTCAATAAATATTTGTTGAAAGGATGAATGAAATAAAATTGTGACAAAGTTAACTTAAGCAAAAAACAACTCTAGTTCCAGTAGGCTTTGGGTCTGATATAAAAATACTGTCTGATATTCTAACAGTCTTGTTTTTCCAGCATTTTTCTGGCTATGACACACTTCTAATTTATCATGATTTCCTTTTTTCATGGTGAGAGGAGAAAAGTCTCAAAAAGTAGTGTTATTTTAGACTAACTACATTAAAGTTATACATAGCTGAATGCTTATTTTCCTCCAAATTGTTCTTGGATTCATATTAATCTCATCTATTGATTAGATTTTCTTCAAGACAATTCTTAAGATCATGGCTGAGAAAGTGGTACCCTAAACCTGAGTAGGAGCCAGGTTATAACCTCTGCTTTGGGTCATATGTCAGAAGGAAAATATAAATGTGTTGATCTATAATTTTTGATATATTTTCTATATAGGGTATGTAATATGTAGTTATTAAAGATAGTATTGGCTGTCAACATTTTCTTATCACTCAATGGAATTACCTACTTATTGCCCCTACTCCTCACCAAAAGAATCATATCTATTTCTTAAATAATCTTAGAGGTTCCATACAAGTGAAACCATATTTTAAATATTTTCTGTATCTTACTTTCTTCCTAAAAATCAGAGAACATTCCTATTTTTAGAATCTATTTGACATAGAAGTCACCTTAGTTTAATATGAGATATTTTTCTTCCAAATTCTTTATGTCAAGTTTATTGGCAGTGAAAAGAAATGAATTATAGTTAGAAACACACTTTACATGATTAAAAATGAATAACCAAATGTACACCCAAGCAATGGTATTTCACTTAGTAGGTTTCACTTCTGTAAAAATGCTTTAGAAAACAACCCTCAAAACATTTTTTTAAACTAAAAAGACATGTTTTGTGCTATTCTGGTTTTCTGATTGCAATATTTTTTTCTCTTTTGCTAAGATTCTTTCTTTGTTTTGTAGATGAGATCACTGCCAGCTTTCGCAGGTTTGGACCTCTCGTGGTAGACTGGCCTCACAAAGCTGAAAGCAAGTCGTATTTTCCTCCTAAAGGTAATGCTCTTAGAATGTCTCCACTGCCTGCCTGTTGGAGAGATAGCATGACAGTTCAATAAAAGGCAGCCTTTTACTGGTTGAATTTAGCTGTTGAATTTTAGCTATTGAATTTTTTCAATAGCTGTTGAATTTTTTCCCCCAATTAGGAAAACATTTTAACGTTTATCATCCTTTTGTGTATTACGTTTCCACTTAGAGACTCTTCCCCAGAAGCACACTGATGGTTTCATGGCACCGATTTTATTGACAGTGAGACCCTGGGAGTCTGTTGTTGATGAGCCTCCTGCTAATTTTCATTATTTTGAAAGAAAAGATCTAGGGTTTTGAGGAATGTCAGCAATGGTAAAGAAAAAGATTATTTAGGGTCAGATTTTATTTGCATTCCATAACCCTATGGTTTTATAGATTTTGTAAACCCCAAACGTGGGAAACCTAGTGGCTAAAGAATGGCATTGTACAAAATTATTTTTATCCACATCTGTATCTTAAGTGACTTAGCCTGTTTGGGAGTGGAGGGCAAACTAGCAAAAGACTCTCCGTATGACCCTGCTTCTGTGATTTTTGGGGAGGCTCATTTGATAATTTATGAGGGCATGAAAATATATTGCTTTGTTCCTAGTTTGTCATTTCTGCAGAATCTAGGGAACTTTACTGGTGATACTCACTTGGGTGTGTTCCTAGGTTTATATAGAAGAATGTTTTGGGTTAAAGGTTTTGTTTGTTACATTTGTAGATAGGTTTCAAGAATACATTTCATTTCAGATAAATGGCTTTTTAATACATATTATTGTGTAATATTACCCAGCACAAAAAGATGGAGTGAAAATACTTGTCCTTCCTGTGCCTCATAAATGAATCAAATTATAGCTTAACCTGAGGAAGGCAAGTGGCTTCCTTTTATGTCCTGTTTATTAGGTTTCTTTGTCAGTTGTACTTCTCCAATTATCACTCTCTTTATAACCCACAAAAATAAGTTAATACAGAGTTGCTTGTTCTTTTTTTTTTTTTGAGACAGAGTCTCGCTCTGTTGCCCAGGCTGGAGTGCAATGGCGCGATCTCGACTCCTGCAACCTCCACCTCCCAGGTTCAAGCGATTCTCCTGTCTCAGCCTCCTGAGTAGCTGGGATTACAGGCACGCGATACCAGGCCTGGCTAATTTTTGTATTTTTGGTAGAGACGGGTTTTCACCATGTTGGCCAGGCTGGTCTCAAACTCCGCCCACCTCAGCCTCCCAAAGTGCTGGGGTTACAGGCATGAGCCCCCGTGCCTGGCGGTTGCTTATTCTTAACAATCTTTTGTTAATTCCAGAAAAATTTGTAAGTTAAAAATATTAAGTTTATAGTAATCAGAAAAGATGATCATCATGCTGATTGTTTCGGTGAAAGAATATGTTCATCACACTATGGTGCAAGTATTATATTATGTAATGATACACGTATGAAATATGTTACTAGCGATGCTAGTTATTTGATGCATCAGGGTAGTTTTTTTTTGTTTTTTTTTTGTTTTTTCAGTGAATGAATGTGTTCACCACATTGTGGTGTAAGTAACATACTCTATAAAATGACGTGCATAAAATATTTTTCTGACCTGCCTGGTAAAGATGATGAAACCCTGTCTCTACTAAAAATACAAAAATTAGCTGGGAGTGGTGGTGGGTACCTGTAATCCTAGCTACTCGGGAGGCTGAGGCAGAGAATTGCTTGAACCGGGGAGGCAGAGGTTGCAGTGAGCCGAGATCACACCATTGCACTCCAGCTTGAGCGACAGAGTGAGACTCCTTCTCAAAAAAAAAAAAAAAGTTCTAAGAGTGATAGTTACAAAAAAATGCTGAGAAAGTTATAAAAATAATTCTGACATAAAAGCCATTAGATGATCACGGTAGAAAGTAAAAATGAAGATAAACATGTATGTGGTCATGTTTAAAGGAAATTATCCCAGTCTACCTCTACTTGAGATTATCACTGTATACATTTTGCTAAATATCCTTCTGAAATCTCTTTATAAATATATACATTTATGTGAAATTTTGAATTATACTATATATGCTGTTTTATAACCTACATTTCCCTCCTTAGCAATGTTAACATCTTTCTATAACAAACCTACATTATCCTTAATGACCTTAGTTTATTTAATTAAGCCTCTTGATGGCATGTAAGTTGCTTCCAGTGGCTTTCTTTCATAAATCCTGCTATATCCTTGTGCCTTTAACTTTTTGCCCTTTTATAATTACCTCTGTGGGTAAATTTCTCGAAGCGAACTTCCATGTTCATACAGATTGCCAGAATGCACTAAGAAGGCTCATATACATTTATGTTCCCATTGATAGTACCAAATTTGCAAAACTATGTACATTTTTTTGAGACAGGGTCTCACTCTGTCGCCCAGGCTGGAGCGCACAATCTTGGCTCACTGCAGTCTCCACCTGTTGGGCTCAAGTGATCCTCCCACCTTAGCCTCCCGAGTAGCTGGGATCACAGGCATGTGCTACCTACCACGCCTGGCTAATTTTTGTATTTTTGACAGAGGCGGGGTTTTGCCATGTTGCTCGGGCTGGTCTCAAACTCTTGAGCCGAAGCAGTCTGCCTGCCTTGGTCTCCCAAAGTGCTGGGATTACAGACATGAGTCACCGTGCCAAGCCCAAAACTAAGTTTTATTGAGGCTTTTTCAATCGTTGCCAATCTGATGGCTAAACTGACAACTTTTTTTTTTTAAATCTTGCTAACTATATACTTCATCCATTTTAATTTTGGGGTATTTGTCTTTTTGTAAAGACTCCTTTTTTTAATTTTTATTTTTTACAGGTACCTAGTAGATATATATTAATATATTTATGGAGTACATGAGGTTTTTTTTTTGTTTTTTTTTTTTGCTTTGTTTTTTTTTTTTGACAGCATCTCACTCTGTTGCTCTAGCTAGAGTGCAGTGGTATGATCTCGGCTCACTGCAACCTCTGCCTCCTGGGTTCAAGCAATTTTCCTGCCTCAGCCTCCCGAGTAGCTGGGACTACAGGCGTGTGCCACCACACCCGGCTAAGTTTTGTATTTTTAGTAGAGACAGGTTTTCACCATATTGGCCAGGCTCTTCTCGAACTCCTGACTTCATGATCCGCCTGCCTTGGCCTCCCAAAGTGCTGGGATTACAGGTGTGAGCCACCGTGCCTGGCCAAGATATTTTGATATAAGCATACAGTAAGTAAAATCACATCAGGGTAAATGGGGTATCCATCACCTCAAGCATTTATCATTTCTTTCTGTTATAAACATTCCAGTTATACTTTAGTTATTTAAAAATACACAGCAGGCCGGGCGCAGTGGCTCAAGGCTGTAATCCCAGCACTTTGGGAGGCCGAGACGGGCAAATCACGAAGTCAGGAGATCGAGACCATCCTGGCTAACACGGTGAAACCCCGTCTCTACTAAAAAAATACAAAAAATTAGCCGGGCATGGTGGCGGGCACCTGTAGTCCCAGCTACTTGGGAGACTGAGGCAGGAGAATGGCATGAACCTGGGAGGTGGAGCTTGCAGTGAGCCGAGATCACGCCACTGCACTCCAGCCTGGGAGACAGAGTGAGACTCCTTCTCAAAAAAAAAAAAAAAAATGCAGTAGATTATTGTTGACTGTAGTCACCCTGTTGTACTATCAAAGACCAGATCTTATTCATTCCATCTAATTATGTTTTTGTACCCATTAACCATGCCCACTTTTGCCTACCCACCCCCACCTTCTTTCCAGCCTCTGGTAACTTGCATCATTCTATTTTCTGTCATCATGAGTTCAATTGTTTTGATTTTTAGCTCTCATAAATGCATGAGACAATGGGAAGTTTGTCTTTCTGTGCCTGGCTTATTTTTTTAAACACATAATGTCCTCCAGTTCCATCCATATTGTTGCAGATGACAGGACTCTTTTCTTTTTTTTTTTAATGTCTGAATACCACTCCACTGTGTGTATGTACCACATATTCTTTTTTTTTTTTTTTTTTTTGGTGAGATGGAGTTTCACTCTTATTGCCTAAGCTGGAGTGCAATGGCACAATCTTGGCTTACTGCAAACTCCACCTCTGGGGTTTAAGAGATTCTCCTGCCTCAGCCTCCTGAGTAGCTGGGATTACAGGCATGCGCTATCATGCCCGGCTAATTTTGCGTTTTTAGTAAAGATGGAGTTTCTTCATGTTGGTCAGGCTGGTCTTGAACTCCCGACCTCAGGTGATCCACCTGCCCCGGCCTCCCAGAGTGCTGGAATTACAGGCGTGAACCACAGTGCATAGTCATGTACCACATATTCTTTATCCATTCGTATGTTGACAAATGGATAAAGGTTGTTTCGAAATCCTGGCTATTGTGAATAGTGCTGCAACAAACATGGGAGTACAGGTATCTATCTCTTTGATATACTGATTTCCTTTCTTTTGGTTATATACCTAGCAGTACGATTGATAGATCATATGGTAGCTCTATTTTTAGTTTTTTGAGGAACCTCCATATTGTTCTTCATAGTGGCTATACTAATTTATATTCCCACCAACAGCGCACAAGTGTTCCCTTTTCTTCACATCCTCACCAGCATTTGTTATTGCCTGTCTTTTGGATAAAAAACATTTTAACTGTGGTGAGATGATATCACATTGTAGTTTTGATCTGCCTTTCGCTGACGGTCAGTAATATTGAGCACTTTTTCATACATCTCTTTGCCATTTGTATGTCATCTTTTGAGAAATGCCTATTCAGATCTTCCCCTCAGCCTTTTTTTTTCCCTCAAAAAGTGACATTTATTCAAAAAAAAATTACAGGATGTCCATTCCTTGGCTCTCTTTCCTTCTGCCTCCTGCTGCTCCTCAGTTTCCCATGATTGAATCCTGGCTGGGGTTAGGTAGCAGGATAGCCCCTCAGATGAGGTCAGCAACATTGAGGGCCATCTGCTAAATGGAGGTGTTGTATAAGGTCTCAATTTCTTAGAGAGTCCTCTTGTCTTCTTCTGTCACCATGTTAATAGCCACACCCTTATGGCCAAACCGTCCACCTCAACCGATTCTGTGGATACAGTTTTCGTTGTTGGTGGGAAGGTCACAGTTGATAACTAAAGAAACCTGCTGCACATGAATGCTTCTGGCTGCAGGTCAGTGCTAATCAATACTCTGTGAGAGCCAGAACAAAACTCCCTCATGATCACATTTCATTCCTTTGGTCCATATCTCCATGCATGGCAGTGAAGTCCCAAGCATGCATCTTCTCAGTGAGCCAATCCACCTTCTTCTTCTTCTTTTTTTTTTTTTTTTTTTTTGAGACAGAGTCTTGCTCTGTCACCCAGGCTGGAGTGCAGTGGTGAGATCTCGGCTCACTGCAAGCTTCGCCTCCCGGGTTCATGCCATTCTCCTGCCTCAGCCTCCGAGTAGCTGGGACTACAGGTGCCTGCCACCACGCCCGGCTAATTTCTTTTTGTATTTTTAGGAGAGACGAGGTTTCGCTGTGTTAGCCAGGATGGTCTCAATCTCCTGAGCTCGT
This sequence comes from Macaca fascicularis, assembly GCF_037993035.2. NCBI lineage: Eukaryota > Metazoa > Chordata > Mammalia > Primates > Cercopithecidae > Macaca > Macaca fascicularis. The sequence continues at coordinate 100,929,459 of NC_088383.1, read as the reverse complement.
GATCCGCCTGCCTCGGCCTCCCAAAGTGCTGGGATTACAGGCGTGAGCCACTGCGCCCGGCCGAGCCAGTCTACCTTCTTGCCGGTGTTGATGAAGATGACTGCCTGGGTGACAGTCAGGGTTTCATACAAGTCACACAATGTGCTCAACTTCCACTCCTTATGTTCCACATTGATGTAGAATTGGTGGATCCCCTCCAGGATCAACTCTTCCTTCTTGACAGGAATCCAAATGGGGTCCCTCATGAACTTCTTGGTCACCTTAAGCACATCTGAAGGCCTTGTGTCTGATAGCAAAACCACCTGGGTGTTGCTGTTAAGCTTTTGGAATATATCATAGATTGAGTCCTTCAATCCATGGCTTAACATTTCATTGACTTCGTCCAGTACAAATATCTTGATGTATTTGGGAGACAGGTATCTCTGGTTAAGCATATCAGACACGTGACCAGGGATACCCACGATGATATGGGGAACTTCCACCTGCAGTTTCTGCACCTCAGCACGCACATTGGTGCCCCCAATACAGGCATGACAGGAGGCACCCATGTAGTCTCCTAGTGTCATGACCACCTTCTCTATCTTTTGAGCCAATTATCAAGTGGGTGCTAGAACCAAGGCCTGGGTAGTCTTTAGATCTAATTCAATCTACTGCAGAATTTATAAGGCAAAAGTGGCCATTTTCCCAGTCCCAGATAGGGCTTGAGTGATCACATCATAACCCTTGATACAAGAAGAGTGGCTCGCTGCTGGATGGCAGAGGACTTCTCAAAACCATAGGCATAGATGCCATGGAGGAGGAACTCCAAGAGGTTCATATCATCAAAACTGTCAGCAATCTCATTCCAGTTTCTCTCAATGATGCCTTCAGGCTCCATCTCATTGGGACTATTTTCTCTGGATCAGAACTGGGTGCAGTGGCTCACGCTTATAATCCCAGCACTTTGGGAGGCCAAGGTAGGCAGATCACGAGGTCAGGAGTTCGAGACCAGCCTGATCAACGTGGTGAAACCCCATCTCTACTAAAAATACAAAAATTAGCTGGGCGTGGTGGCCCACGCCTGTAACCCCAGCTACTCAGGAGGCTGAGGCAGGAGAATTGCTTGAATCTGGGAGACAGACTTTGCAGTTAGCCGAAATCGTGCCCCTGCACTCCAGCCTGGGTGGTAGAGCAAGACTCTGCCTTAGAAAAAAAGAAAAGAAAAGAAGTACTCACTCTCAGACATGATCCTTAGAAACTCCCTTTTGCCCATTTTTAAATCAGATTGTTAGTTTTTTTTTTTTCCTATTGAGTTGTTTGAGCTCTTTATATATTGTTATGAATCCCTTGTTAGATTGACAGTTTGTAACTATTTTCTCCCATTTTGTGGGTTGTCTCTTCACTTTGTTGACTGTTTCCTTTGCTGTGCAGAAACTTTTTAACTTGATGTGATCCCATTTGTCCATTTTGCTTTGGTTGTCTTTGCTTGTGAGATATTACTCAAGTAATTTTTGTGTCCAGACCAATGTCTTGGAGATTTTCCCCAATGTTTTTTGTTTGTTTGTTTGTTTGTATGTTTGTCTTAGTTTTTTTTTTAGTAGTTTCATAGTTTGAGGTCTTAATTTGAAGTTTTTTAAAATTATTATACTTTAAGTTCTAGGGTACATGTGCACAACGTGCAGGTTTGTTACATAGGTATACATGTGCCAGGTTGGTTTGCTGCACCCATTAACTCGTCATTTACAATAGGTATTTCTCCTAATGCTATCCCTCCCCCTGCTTCCAACCCCACGACAGGCCCTGGGGTGTGACGTTCCCCGCCCTTTGTCCAAGTGTTCTCATTGTTCAATTCCCACCTATGAGTGAGAACATGCGGTGTTTGGTTTTCTGTCCTTGTGATAGTTTGCTCAGAATGATGGTTTCCAGCTGCATCCATGTCCCTGCAAAGGACATGAACTCATCCTTTTTTATGGCTGCATAGTATTCTGTGGTGTATGTGTGCCACATTTTCTTAATCCCGTCTATCATTGATGGACATTTGGGTTTGTTCCAAGTCTTTGCTATTGTGAATAGTGCCACAATAAACATACGTATGCATGTGTCTTTATAGTAGCATGATTTATAATCCTTTGGGTATTTAGTAATGGGATCACTGGGTCAAATGGTCTTTCTAGTTCTAGATCCTTGAAGAATCGCCACACTGTCTGCCACAATGGTTGAACTAGTTTACACTCCCACCAACAGTATAAAAGCATTCCTATTTCTCCACATCCTCTCCAGCATCTGTTGTTTCCTGACTTTTTAATGATTGCCATTCTAACTGGTGTGAGATGGTATCTCATTGTGGTTTTGATTTGCATATCTCTGATGACCAGTGATGATGAGCATTTTTTCATGTGTCTGTTGGCTGCATAAATGTCTTCTTTTGAGAAGTGCCTGTTCATATCCTTTGCCCACTTTTTGTTGGGGTTGTTTTTTTCTTGTAAATTTGTTTAAGTTCTTTGTAGATTCTGGATATGATCCCTTTGTCAGATGGATAGATTGCAAAAATTTTCTCACATTCTGTAGGTTACCTGCTCACTCTGATGGTAGTTTCTTTCGCTGTGCAGAAGCTCTTTAGTTTCATTAGATCTGATTTGTCTATTTTGGCTTTTGTTACCATTGCTTTTGGTGTTTTAGTCATGAAGTCCTTGCCAGTAAATAAATACCCTTTATTCCCTATGTCCTGGATGATATTGCCTAGGTTTTCTTCTAGGGTTTTTATGGTTTTAGGTCTAACATTTAAGTCTTTAATCCATCTCGAATTAATTTTTGTATAAGGTGTAAGGAAGGGATCCAGTTTCAGCTTTCTACATATGGCTAGCCAGTTTTCCCAGCACCATTTATTAAATAGGGAATCCTTTCCCCATATTTTGTTTTTGTCAGGTTTGTCAAAGATCAGATGGTTGTAGATGTGTGGTGTTATTTCTGAGGCCTCTGCTCTATTGCATTGGTCTATATATCTGTTTTGGTAACAGTACCATGCTGTTTTGGTTACTATAGCCTTGTAGTATAGTTTGAAGTCAAGTAGCATGATGCTTCCAGCTTTGTTCTTTTTGCCTAGGATTGTCTTAGCTATGCAGGCTATTTTTGATTCCATATGAACTTTAAAGTAGTTTTTTCCAATTCTGTGAAGAAAGTCATTGGTAGCTTGATGGGGATGGCATTGAATCTGTAAATTACCTTGGGCAGTATGGCCATTTTCATGATATTGATTCTTCCTCTCCATGAGCGTGGAATGTTTTTCCATTTGTTTGTGTCCTCTTTTATTTAGTTGAGCAGTGGTTTGTAGTTCTCCTTGAAGAGGTCCTTCACATCCCTTGTAAGTTGGATTCCTAGGTATTTTATTTGTAGCAGTTGTGAATGAGAGTTCACTCATGATTTGGCTGTTTGTCTGATATTGGTGTATAGGAATGCTTGTAATTTTTGCACTTTGATTTTGTATCCTGAGACTTTGCTGAAGTTGCTTATCAGCTAAGGAGGTTTTGGGCTGAGATGATATACAATCATCTCATGTCATCTGCAAACAGGGACCATTTGACTTCCTCTTTTCCTAATTGAATACCCTTTATTTCTTTCTCTTGCCTGATTGCCCTGGCTACAACTTCCAACACTATGTTGAATAGCAGTGGTGAGAGAGGGCATCCCTGTCTTGTTCCAGTTTTCAGAGGGAATTTTTCCAGTTTTTGCCCATTCAGTATGATATTGGCTGTAGGTTTTTCATAAATAGCTCTTATTATTTTGAGATACGTTCCATCAATACCTAGTTTATGGAGAATTTTTAGCATGAAGGGCTGCTGAATTTTGTCAAAGGCCTTTCCTGCATCTATTGAGATGATCATGTGGTTTTTGTTGTTGGTTCTGTTTATGTGATGGATTATGTTTATTGATTTGCATATGTTGAACCAGCTTTGCATCCCAGGGATGAAGCCAACTTGATCGTGGTGGATAAGCTTTTTGATGTGCTGCTGGATTCAGTTTGCCAGTATTCTATTGAAGATCTTTGCATCCATGTTCATCAGAGATATTGGTCTAAAATTCTCTTTTTTTGTTGTGTCTCTGCCAGGCTTTGGTATCAGGATGATGCTGGCCTCATAAAATGAGTTAGGGAGGATTCCCTCTTTTCCTATTGATTGGAATTGTTTCAGAAGGAATGGTACCAGTTCCTCTTTGTACCTCTGGTAGAATTCAGCTGTGGATCTGTCTGGTCTTGGACTTTTTTCGGTTGGTAGGCTATTAATTATTGCCTCAATTTCAGAGCCTGTTATTAGTCTATTCAGAGATTCAACTTCTTCCTCGTTTAGTCTTGGAAGGGTGTATGTGTGCAGGAATTTATCCATTTCTTCTAGATTTTCTAGTTTATTTGCATAGAGGTGTTTATAGTATTCTTTGATGGTAGTTTGTATTTCTCTGGGATCGGTGGTGATATCCCCTTTATCATTTTTTATTGCATCTATTTGATCTTCTCTCTTTGCTTCCTTATTAGTCTTGCTAGCAGTCTATCAATTTTGTTGATCTTTTCAAAAAACCAGCTCCTGGATTCATTGATTTTTTTGAAGGGTTTTTTGTGTCTCTATCTCCTTCAATTCTGCTCTGATCTTCATTGTTTCTTGCTTTCTGCTAGCTTTTGAATGTGTTTGCTCTTGCTTCTCTAGTTCTTTTAATTGTGATGTTAGGGTGTCAATTTTAGATCTTTCCTGCTTTCTCTTGTGGGCATTTAGTGCTATAAATTTCCCTCTACACACTGCTTTAAATGTGTCCCAGAGATTCTGGTGTGTTGTGTCTTTGTTCTCATGGGTTTCAAAGAACATCTTTATTTCTGCCTTCATTTCGTTATTACCCTTTAGTCATTCAGGAGCAGGTTGTTCAGTTTCCATCCTAGTTGTGTGGTTTTGAGTGAGTTTCTTAATCCTGAGTTCTAATTTGATTGCACTGTGGTCTGAGAGACAGTTTGTTGTGACTTCTGTTCTTTTACATTGGCTGAGGAGTGCTTTACTTCCAACTGTGTGGTCAATTTTGGAATGAGTGCGATGTGGTGCTGAGAAGAATGTATATTCTGTCAATATGGGGTGGAGAGTTCTGTACATGTCTGTTAGGTCTGCTTGGTGTGGAGCTGAGTTCAAGTCCTGGATGTCCCTGTTAACCTGTCTCGTTGATGTGTCTCATATTGACAGTGGGTTTTAAAGTTTCCCATTATTATTGTGTGGGAGTCTGTCTTTTAAATCTCTAAGGACTTGGTTTATGAATCTGGGTGTGCCTGTATTGGGTGCATATATATTTAGGATTGTTAGCTCTTCTTGTTGAATTGATCCCTTTACCATTATGTAATGGCCTTCTTTGTCTCTTTTGTTGGTTTAAAGTCTGTTAGGATTGCAACCCCTGCTTTTTTTTTTGCTATTTGGTTGGTAGATCTTCCTTCATCCCTTTATTTTGAGCCTATGTGTGTCTCTGCGTGTGAGATGTGTCTCCTGAATACAGCACACTGATGGGTCTTGACGCTTTATCCAATTTGCCAGTCTGTGTCTTTTAATTGGGGCATTAGGCCATTTACATTTAAGGTTAATATTGTTGTGTGTGAATTTTATCCTGTTATTATGATGTTCGCTGGTTATTTTGCCTTTTAATTGATGCAGTTTCTTCCTCGCATCAGTGGTCTTTATAATTTGGCATGTTTTTGCAGTGGCTGGTACCAGTTGTTCGTTTCCATGTTTAGTGCTTCCTTCAGGAGCTCTTGTAAGGCAGGCCTGGTGGTGACAAAATATCTCAGCATTTGCTCATCTGTAAAGGATTTTCTTTCTTCTTCACTTATGAAGCTTAATTTGGCTGGATATGAAATTCTGGGTTGAAAATTCTTTTCTTTAGGAATGTTGAATATTGGCCCCCACTCTCTTCTGGCTTGTAGAGATCTGCTGTTAATCTGACGGGCTTCCCTTTGTGGGTAGCCCGACCTTTCTCTCTGGCTGCCCTTAACATTTTTTCCTTCATTTCAACCTTGGTGAATCTGACAATTATGTGTCTTGGGTTTGCTCTTCTCAATAAGTATCTTTGTGGCATTCTCTGTATTTCCTGAATTTGAATGTTGGCCTGCCTTGCTAGCTTGGGGAAGTTTTCCTGGATCATATCCTGAAGAGTGTTTTCCAACTTGGTTCCATTCTCCCCATCACTTTCAGGTACACCAATCAAATGTAGATTTGGTCTTTTCACATAGTCCCAGGTTTCTTGGAGGCTTTTTTCGTTTCTTTTTACTCTTTTTTTTCTAAACTTTTCTTCTTGCTTTATTTCATTTATTTGATCTTCAATCACTGATACCCTTTCTTCCACTTGATCGAATCGGCTATTGAAGCTTGTGCATGCATCACATAGTTCTCGTGCCATGGTTTTCAGTTCCATCAGGTCATTTAAGGTCTTCTCTACACTGTTTATTCTAGTTAGCCATTCGTTTAATCTTTTTTTCAAGGTTTTTAGCTTCCTTGTGATGAGTTCGAACATCCTCCTTTAGCTCGGAGAAGTTTGTTATTACCGACCTTCTGAAGCCTACTTCTGTCAGCTTGTCAAAGTCATTCTCTGTCCAGCTTTGTTCCATTGCTGGTGAGGAGCTATGATCCTTTGGAGGAGAAGACACTCTGGCTTTAAAAATTTTCAGCTTTTCTGCTCTGCTTTCTCCCCATCTTTGTGGTTTCATCTACCTTTGGTCTTTGATGTTGGTGACCTACAGATGGGGTTTTTTTTTGTGTGGATGTCCTTTTTGTTGGTGTTGATGCTATTCCTTTCTATTTGTTAGTTTTCCTTCTAACAGTCAGGTCCCTCAGCTGCAGGTCTGTTGGAGTTTGCTGGAGGTCCACTGTAGACCCTGTTTGCCTGGGTATCACCAGTGGAGGCTGCAGAACAGCAAATATTGCAGAACAGCAAATATTGCTGCCTGAACCTTCCTCTGGAAGCTTTGTCCCAGAGGGGCACCTGGCTGTATGAGGTGTCATTTGGCCCCTACTGGGAAGTGTCTCCCAGTTAGGCTACAGGTGTGTCAGGGACAACTTAAGGAGGCAGTCTGTCAGTTCTCCAAACTATGCTGGGAGAACCACTGCTCTCTTCAGAGCTGTCAGACAGGGATGTTTAAGTCTGCAGAAGTTTCTGCTGCCTTTTGTTCAGCTATGCCCTGCCCTGAGAGGTGGAGTCTACAGAGGCAGCAGGCCTTTTGGAGTTGCGGTGGGCTCCGCCCAGTTGGAGCTTCCCCAGCCTCTTTGTTTACCTACTCAAGCCTCAGCAATGGCGTATGCCCCTCCCCCTGCCAGGCTGCTGCCTTGTAGGTAAATCTCCGACTGATGCACTAGCAGTGAGCAAGGCTCCTTGGGCGTGGGACCCGCCAAGCCAGTCGTGGGATATAATCTCCTGGTATGTCGTTTGCTAAGACCATTGGAAAAGCACAGTATTTGGGCAAGAGTGTCCCATTTTTTCCAGGTACCATCTGTCACAGCTTCCCTTGGCTAGGAAAGGGAAATCCCCGACCCCTTGCGCTTCCCGGGTGAGGCGATGCCCCGCCCTGCTTCGGCTTGCCCTCCGTGGGCTGTACCCACTGTCCAACCAGTCCCAATGAGATGAACCTGGTACCTCAGTTGGAAATTCAGAAATCACTCATCTTCTGTGTCGATTGCGCTGGAAGCTGCACACCGGAGCTGTTCCTATTCAGCCATCTCGGAAGAGAAAAAAAATTTTTGAAGTTTTTATTTCATTTTGATTTAATTTTTTTTTTTTATGGCAAGAGATAGGAGTCTAGTTTCATTCTTCTGCCTATGGATATCTAGTTTTCCCAGCAATATTTGTTGAAGAGATTGTCCTCTGCCCAACACATGTTCTTGGCACCTTTGTCAAAAGTGAGTTTACTGTAGATGTATGGATTTATTTCTGGGTTCTCTGTTCTATTCCATTAGTCTATGTGCCTGTTTTTATGCCTGTATCTTGCTGCTTTTGTTACTATAGCTCTGTAGTATAATTTGAAGTCAGGGAATATGATTCCTCCAGTTTTGTTCTTCTTGTTCAGGATAACTTTGGCTGTTCTGGGTCTTTTATGATTCCATATGAATTTTAGGATTTTTTTTTCTATTTTTGTGAAGGATATCATTGGTATTTTGATAGGCATTACATTGAATCTGTAGATTGCTTTGGGTAGTATGGATATTTTAACAATATTGGTTTTTTCCAATCCATGAGCATGGAATATCTTTCCTTTTTGTGTGTGATGTGTCCTCTTCAATTTCTTGCATCAATGTTTTATAGTTTTCATTGTAGAGCTCTTTCACTTCTTTGATTAATTCCCAGATATTTAATTTTATGTATGGCTATTGTAAATATGATTACTGTTTAAATTTCTTTTTCAGATTGTTCAATATTGACGTATAGAAATGCTACTGATTTTTATATGTTGATTTTGTACCTGCAACTTTACTGAATTTGTTGATTAGTTCTAAGAGTTTTTTGGTGTCATCTTTAGGTTTTTCTTTCTTTTCTTTTCTTTTTTTTTTTTTTTTGAGACGGAGTCTTACTGTGTTGCCCAATCTAGAGTGCATTGGCGATCTTGGCTCACTACAACCTCTGCTTCCTGGGTTCAAACAATTCTCTGCCTCAGTCTCCTGAGTAACTGGAATTACAGGTGCCCACCACCATGCCCAGCTAATATTTTTGTATTTTTAGTAGAGACAGGGTTTCATCATCTTGGCCAGGCTGGTCTTGAACTCCTGACCTCATGATCCAGCTGCCTTGGCCTCCCAAAGTGCTGGGATTACAGGCGTGACCTACCACGCCCGGCCTTCTTTAGGTTTTTCTAAAAGATCGTATCATATGCAAACAAGGATAATTTGAGTTCTTCCTTTCCAATTTGGATGCTCTTTATATCTTTCTCTTGTCTGATTGCTCTAGATAAGACTTCCAGTACTATGTTGAGTAACAGTGGTGAAAGTGAGCATCCTTGTCTTGTTGCAGATCTTAAAGGAAAAGCTTTCATTTTTTTCCCCATTCAGTATGATACTAGCTGTGGGTCTTTCATATATAGCTGTGATTGTGTTGAGATATGTTCCTTCTATACCCAGTTTTTTTAGGGTTTTTATTATGAAGGAATGTTGAATTGTATCAAATACTTTTTCAGTATCAATTGAAATAATATGGTTTTTATCTTTCATTCTGTTGATATGATGTATTACATTGACTGATTTGCATATGTTGAACCATCCTTGCATTCCTGAGATGAATCCCACATGATCATGATGAACAGTGTTTTTAATGTGTTGTTGAATTCAGTTTGCTAGTTTGCTAGTACTTGGTTGAAGATTTTTGCATCTATGTTCATCAGAGATATTGGTTTGCAATTTTCTTTTATTGATGTGTCTTTGGGTTTTTTTTGTTTTGTTTTGTTTTGAGACAGAGTCTCACTGTGTCACCTAGGCTGTTGTGCAGTGTCATGATCTCAACTCACTGCTCTGCCTCCTAGGTTCAAGTGATTCTCATGCCTCAGCTTCCCAAGTAGCTGGGATGACAGGCATGTGTCACCACACCTGGTTAATTTTTGTATTTTTAGTGGAGATGGGGTTTCATCATGTTGGTCAGGCTGGTCTTGAACTCCTGACCCCAAGCAATCTGCCCATCTCAGCCTCCCAAAGTGCTGAGTTTACAGGTATGAGCCACTGCACCCAGCCATGTCTTTGGTTTTGATGTCAGGGTGATACTGGCCTTGTAGAATGAGTTTGTAAATACTCCCTTCTCTATTTTTTTTTTGGAATAGTTTGAATGGGATTGGTATTAGTTCTTTAAATGTTTGGTGGAATTCAGCAGTGAAGCCATCGGGTCTCAAGCTTTTCTTTGCTGGGAGACTTTATTATGGCTTTGATCTTATTGTTATTGGTCCATTTCAGTTTTTGATTTCTTCGTGGTTCAATCTTGGTAGGTTGTATGTGTCTACAAACTTATCCATTTCTTCTAGGTTTTCTAATTTATTGGCAGATAGTTGCTCATAGTAGTCTCTAATGATCCTTTGAATTTCTGAAGTATCGGTTATTTCCTTTTTAATCTCTAATTTTATTTATTTGAGTCTTCTCTTGTTTTTTTCTGAGTTAGCCTAGCTAAAGATTTGTTGATTTTATCTTTTCAAAAAACCAATTTTTCATTTTATTGAATTTTTAATAATTTTCTTGTTTCAGTTTCATTTATTTCAGCTCTGATCTCTGATTTCTTCTACTAATTTTGGGTTTGGTTTGTGCTTGCTTTTCTAGTTCTTTAAGATGCTTGCTAGGTTGCTTATTTGCAGTTTTTCTACTTTTTTTTTTTTTTTTGATGCAGACCTTTACTGCTGTAAGCTTTCCTCTTAGTGTACTGCTTTTGCTGTATCCCATAGGTTTTTGTTGTTGCCTTTTCATTTTCATTTGTTTTAAGACATTTTTAAACTTCCTTCTTAATTTCTTTATTGACTCGCTGGTCATTTAGGAGTATACTGTTTAATTTTCGTGTGTTTGTGTAGTTCTTCTTGTTACTGATTTCTATTTTTATTCCATTGTGGTCGGAGAAGATACTTGCTGTTATTTCCATTTTTTTTAAATTTAAACATTTGTTTTGTGGCCTAACATATGTTCTACCCTTGAGAGTGTTCCATATGCTGACAAAAAGAATGCATCTTCTGGAGCCATTGGATGAAATGTTCTGTAAATATCTGTTAGGTCCAGTTGGTCCATACTGGAGATTAAATCCAATATTACTTTGTTCATTTTCTGTCTGGGAGAGCTGTACCATGATGAAAGTGGGGTGTTGAAGTCTCCAGCTTATTATTGTATTGTGGTCTGTATCTCTCTTTAGCTCTAATAATATATGCTTTATATATCTGGGTGCTCCAGTGTTGGGTGCATATATATCATTGTTATGTCCTCTTGCTGAATTGACCTCTTTATTATTATATTAATGACCTCCTTTGTCTTCTTTTATGGTTTTAGTCTTGAAATCTATTTTATCTGATATAACTACTGTTCTTTTTTCATTTTCATTGGCATGGAATTTCTTTTTCCATCCCTTTATTTTCAGTCTATATGTGTCTTTATAAGTAAAGTGTATTTCTTCTAGGCAGCAGATGGGACTTTTTTTTTTTTTAATCCATTCAATATTATTATTCATAAGAATTTACTACTGCTATTTTGTTATTTGTTTTCTAGTTTTGTTGTCTTCTCTCCCTCCCTCCTTTCTCCTTACCCTCTTTCCTGATTCCCTGACCTCCTTTCTGGGTTCCTTTTTATTTTATGTGAATCTGTTGTGTGTATCTGTTTTTGATTTGAGGTTACCATGAGGCTTGTAAATAACACCTTACAACTCATTATTTTAAACTGATGAAAACACTGATTGCAAACTAACAGGCAAAGAAAAAACTCTGTACTTTAACTGCATTCCCCCCAGCTTTTCAACTTTTTATTGTTTGTATCTTATTGTACTATATCAGGAAACGTTGTTATAGTTATTATTTTTGATAAGTTCATCTTGTAGTCTTCCTACTCAAGATACGAGTCATTTACACACGACAATTACAGTGTTATGGTCTGTATTTTTCTGTGTATTTACCAGTGAGTTTTGTACCTTCGGATAATTTCTTATTGCTCATTAGTGTCCTTTTCTTTCAGATTGGAGAACTTCCTTGAGAATTTCTTGTAGGATAGATCAGGTGTTGAAATTTCTCAGCTTTTGTTTGTCTGCGCAAGTCCTTATTTCTCCTTCTTGTTTGAGGGATATTTTCATTGCATATACTATTCTAAGATAAAAGTTTTTTCCTTAAGCCCTTTAAATATATCATACCACTGTCTTGTGGCCTATAAGATTTCCAGTGAAAAGTCTGTTGCCAGATATATTGGAACTCCATTGTATGTCGTTTCTTTTCACTTGCTGTTTTGAGGACCCTTTCTTTATCCTTGACCTTTGGAAATTTGGTTATTAAATGTCTTGGGGTAGTCTTATTCGGGTTAAATCTGCTTGGTGTTCCATAACCTTCTTGTACTTGGATATTGTTACCTTTCTCTTGGTTTGGGAAATTCTGTTACTATCTCTTTGAGTAAATTTTCTGCCCTAACCTCTCTCTCTACCTCTTTTTTAAGGCCAATAACTCTTAGATCTGCCCTTTCAAAGCTGTTTTCTAGTTTTTATAGGTGTGCTTCGTTCTTTTCATTCTTTTTTCTTTTTTCTCCTCTGATTGTGTATTTTCAAGTGGCCTGTCTTCAATTTCACTAATTCTTTTGCTTGATCAGTTCTGCTATTGAGAGACTGTGATGCATGCTTCAATTTTTTTTTTTTTTTGAGATGGAAAAAAATAAAGCTGGATCCTCTCTCGTGCCTTACTCTGTCGCCCAGCTGGAGTGCAGTGGTGCAATCTCAGCTCACTGCAACCTCTACCTCCCAGGTTCAAGCGATTCTCCTGCCTCAACCTCCTGAGTAGCTGGGATTACAGGTGTGCGCCACCATGCCCGGCTAATTTTTGTATTTTTAGTAGAGATGGGGTTTCATCATGTTGGCCAGGCTGGTCTTGAACTCCTGACCTGAAGTGATCTGCCCACGTTGGCCTCCCAAAGTGCTGGGATTATAGGTGTGAGCCATCTGCCTGGCCTCATTCTTCAATTTGTTAATTGAAGTTTTCAACTCCAGAATTTCTGCTTGATTTTTAAAAAACATTTTAATCCCTTTGTTAAATGTATTTGATAGTATTCTCAATTTTTCTCTGTGTTATTTTGAATTTCATTCAGCTCCTGAAAATAGTTTTTTTAAATTCTCTATCTGAAAGGTCACTATCTGTCACTCTGGGATTGGTCCCAGGTGCCTTATTTAGTTTATTTGGTGAGGTCATGTTTTCTTGAATGGTCTTGATGCTTGTGGATGTTCATTGATGTCTGGGCATTGAAGAGTTAGGTATTTGTTGTTATCTTTGCTGTCTGGGCTGGTTTGTACCCATCCTTCTTGAGAAGGCTTTGCAAATATTCAAAGGAAATTGAGTGTTTTGATCTAAGTCTTTTGTCACTGCAATGTAAACGTTCCTTTTTATATGAAGAGTTTTAGGGCCATTCACAATGGCTCACGTCTGTAATCCCAGCACTTTGGGAGGCCAAGGCAGGTGGATCACCTGAGGTCAGGAGTTCGAGACCAGCCTGGCCAACATGGTGAAACCCCGTCTCTACTAAAAATACAAAAATTAGCTGGGCGTGGTGGTACATGTCTGTAATCCCAGCTACTCGGGAGGCTGAGGCAGGAGAATTGCATGAACCCGGAAGGCAAAGGTTGCAGTGAGTGGAGATCGTGCCACTGCACTCCAGCCTGGGTGGCAGAGTGAAACTCTGTCTCAAAAAAAAAAAAAAAGAGGTTTTTTTTTTTTGTTTTTTTTTGTTTTTTGTTTTTTTGAGATGCATTCTCACTCTGTCACCCAGGCTGGAGTGCAGTGTCATGATCTCGGCTCACTGCAACCTCCGCCTCCCAGGTTCAAGCTATTCTTCTGCCTCAGCCTCCCAAGTAACTGGGTCTACAGGTGCATGCCACCATGCCTGGCTAATTTTTGTATTTTTAGTAGAAATCGAGTTTCACCATATTGGCCAGGCTGGTCTTGAACTCATGACCTTGTGATCTGCCCACATCGGCCTCCCAAAGTGTTGGGATTACAGGCGTGAGTCACTGCGCCTGGTCAAAAAAAGAGTTTTAAAAAACACTTTGTATTAGTTCATTCTTGCATTGCTATAAAGAACTACCTGAGAATGGGTAATTTATAAAGAAAAGAGGTTTAGTTGGCTCACAGTTCCACAGTCTGTACAGGAAGCATGACTGGGGTGGGGGCTCAGGAAACTTACAGTCATGGCAGAAGGCAAAGAGGAAGGAGAAATGTTTTACATGGCTGGAGCAGGAGGAAGAGAGAGCAAAGTGGGGGGGGTGCTACACACTTTCATAAACAGACAGATCTTGTGATAATTCACTCACTATTACGAGAACAACAAGGGGGAAATCTGCCTCCATGATCCAATCACCACCCACAAGGCCTCTCTTCCAACACTTGGGATTACAGTTCAGCATGAGCTTTGGGCAGGGACACAGACCTAAACCGTATCACACTTTGGTCTGTGTTTAAAATATTTCCCCCGATTTGTCATTTACTTTTTGACCCTCTTTAATGTTTTTTGGTAGTACTAACATTATAAATTTTTATATAAGTAGATTTATTAATGTCTTCTTTATGGTTTCTGAATATTTATGACATGCCTTAAAAGATTTTTCCCACTGCAAAACAGTAAGAAAATACTACACATGTTGTTTGCTTTCTTTTTTTTTTTTTTTTTTTTTTTGAGACAGAGTCTCGCTCTGTCGCCTAGGCTGGAGTGCAGTGGCATGATCTTGGCTCAGTGCAAGCTCCACCTCCCGGGTTCACGCCATTCTCCTGCCTCAGCCTCCCACGTAGCTGGGACTACAGGTGCCTACCAACACACCCGGCTAATTTTTTGTATTTTCAGTAAAGACGAGGTTTCACCATGTTAGCCAGGATGGTCTTGATCTCCTGACCTCGTGATCCACCGGTCTCAGCCTCCCAAAGTGTTGGGATTACAGGCGTGAGCCACCACGCCCGGCCACATGTTGTTTTCTTTTTGTTGTTGCTTGTATTACTTTACTTTTTACATTGATATCTTGTTTTGGTCTGGAATTTATATTGGAATAAGGCACGAGAAAGGATCCAGCTTTATTTTTTCAGGTAGCTTGACAGATGCCCCAATTTTGTTTATAGGCTGGTCCAATTTTTTCCTCATTGATTTGAGTTGTTAGAATTGAATATTGATTGGAAGGTCATCTCTTCTGTTTCTCAAGAAATGCACAGTTTTTCTAGAACTACTTGATACAGTATGTAGCTAATGAGCACTTGAAATGTGACTAGTTTGACTTGAGATACGGTTTTACGTGTAAAATATACACTGCATTTCAAAGGCTTAGTTTTTTTAAAATGTAGAGAATCTCATTAATAATTTTGTTTGCATGTTAAAATAACTTTGTGGAGATATTGGATTAAAAAGATATTAAAATTAACTTCACCAGTTTCTTTTTACCTTTTAAAATATATATACTGGAAAATTTTTAATTACATATGTGAGTTATATTACATTTCTGTTAAACAGTGCTTCTCTAGAACAAAGGTCAACAAACTACTTGTTTTTGTATGGCCTGTGAGCTTAAGGATTTTTTTTACATCTTTAAGGAATTATGTGTGGCACACACATCTCTTTACAGAAAACGTATGTTGACTCCTCCAAAATAGCCCACAGAATTGCTCATTTTGCTTTGAGACATCCAGTGACAAAGGGACGCAGTTTATTTCAGAAGAAGTCTTTATATTTGTAGACCTAGTTAGTTATTAAATGTTTCCCTCTATTGTATCAAATTCTTCCCTGAAATCTATACTCCTTGGTCAATGATGTCTTATGAAGTAAGACAGAATAAGTCATCATTGTGACATCTAACTCTAGGTACTTAAAGGACTATCAGTTTCTCTTTCCAAGCTAAATATTTTTATTTTCTAAGTTATAGGTTATGTCTAATAGTTTCTGGATCAGCATTCTTCTTTTCTGCCTTCTTTGTGTATATGCCGTATTTTATAACATCCTACTTAAATTGTTAACTGAGAATTGGAAAGCACGTTAGGGTTTTTCAGAGCAGTATGGAGTTTAGCACCTCTATAGCCTCCACAGATAGCTCTTGGTACACTCCAAAATAGCAGCATTAAATATAGAACTGTAGTACATTGCAGTATATTAGTGCTGGTGCACTAATTTTTATAGCTGAGGTTAGGTGTTGAGATGGACCAGTGAGAGCTATGCCAAGAAGAGAATCTGATCTCCTAATTCTGGTCTTCAGGCTTGCATCCTCAGAGAGCAGATTGCCTTCTTGGTGATTGGGGTCAGGGAAGATAAATAATTATTAGACTATTGGCTCCTGTTGTGTCTTGCTCTCAGCTAAAGTCTGAAGGTTGATGACCTATTTGGGGAGAGCCTAAAGAAATTTGATGTTATTCCAATGTTAGGAATATCTACATTGTTCACCTCAAACTATTTGGTGCCTTCTTAATAATGCCCCTTCTTGCTGATGATAATTTTTCTTAGGTCACCTCACATTGGCCATTAGGTAAAGTTTGTTTGGCTGTATTAGGCTTATGTGTAACTAGAAAGGAAAACATGAACCATCCACTATTGAGCCCTTTAGCCTTTCTCTCAGATAGTATATATGTAATGAAATAGAATCATCTGTTCATCTGGCAAGTTTACCTTGGTGCAGATTTGAAGTAGGGTTTGTAAAAGCATGACTGTTTTCAATGGATTGTTGAGAGTTTAATATTCACATAGATAGACCTCAGTTGGTGGCAAAAAAAAAAAAAAAAAAGCCACAAAGGGAAAGAATGGCCAGGTGACCAGATACATGGACTGTCTCATTGCATGTTTTTGAATTAGCGGAGTGGGAAGCCATGCAGACTTCAGCTCTTTCAGCACAAGGGCCATTAAGACATTTAATGACCCATTGAGGATATACAGAGCCTTATGGATCAGTTTGTCTGTGGACCACGAGTAAGGAAATGCTTGTTGCCCTTCAGAGCACCACTGAGACCATGGAAGGCAAAGGCAGGCATAAAAGTCACATTGTTTGTTTTCATGATTTGGTCCTGGACCTCACAAACTTATAGTCCTATGGGGGAGATAAGAAATTAATCAGATAGTCACAAAAGTAAACATGATTACAAACTGGTAAGTTCTCTGAAGGAAAAATAGAGTGTAGTAGAGACTCTAAAAAGGGGGCATCAGTTCAGATTGGGAGTGTGGAGAGAGCTTGTTTGAGAAAATGGCATTTAAGCAGACCTGAAAATTGAGGAGTTAGCTAGAACATGTAGGGAAGCAAATTCCAAACAGAGGACTATCATACAGGGAGAACTAAGTATGAAAAAAGGCTTTTGGGCCTTTGGAGAAATGAAGGAAGTGTGACTGTAATTTGTTTTTTGCTTGTTTGTTTGGAGACAGGGCCACACTCTGTCACCCAGGCTAGAGTGCAGTAGTACAGTCATGGCTCACTGCAGCCTTGACTTCCTGAGCTCAAGCAATCCTCCTGCCTTAGCCTCCTGAGTAGCTGCACTCACTACCATGCCTGGCTTATTTTTTATTTTTATTTTTTTGTGGAGACAGGGTCTTGCTCTGTTGCCTGGGCTGTTCTCAAACTCCTGGGCTCAAGTGATCCTCTCAGTTCAGCCTCCCAAATTGTTGGGATTACAGGCGTAAGCTACCATGCCCAACAGGGATGTTGTGAGGTAGAAGAAAAATGGAAGAAAGAGCCTTAAAGAAGGATTTTTTTTCTCCTGAATTGATCTAGTCTCCCAGAGAGAGTAGATATGAAGGCCCTCTTGTCAGTTACATGATCCCAATATTTTCTATTGTTATTCTAATTCTAGACCTTAGTATTATAATGAAGTAGTAGAACCAGAACAAAGCAATCTGGTTCTCTTTGAACATGTTATTTTATAAACAATAAGAATAATCCCAACAGAACAGCAGAACCATCCCAGCAGAACTAACCATCATCAGCTTTCTATCTCCTTCCAGTCTTTTTGTTATGTAGGTCATAGGAGTTTGTTATATAGATTATTTGGTCACCCAGGTATTAAGCCTAGTGCCCATTAATTATTTTTCCTGATCCTCTCCCTCCTCCCACCCTTCCCCCTCCGATATGTGCCAGTGTCTGTTGTTCCCCTCTATGTGTCCATGTGTTCTCATCATTTAGCTCCCATGTATAAGTGAGAACATGTGGTATTTGGTTTTCTGTTCACTCCTTTGCTAAGGATAATAGCCTCCAGCTCCATCCGTGTTCCTGTAAAGGACATGATCTTGTTCTTTTTAATAATTGCATACTATTCCATGGTATATATGTACCATGTTTTCTTTATCCAGTCTACCATTGTTAGACATTTAGGTTGATTCCATGTCTTTGCTATTGTGAATGGTGCTGCAGTGAACATACATGTGCATGTATCTTTATAATAGAACTATTTATGTTCCTTTGAGTTTATACCCAGTAATGGGTTTGCTAGGTCGAATGGTAGTTGTTTTTAGGTCTTTGAGGAATTGCCACACTGTTTTCCACAATGGCTGAACTAATTTACACTCCCACCAGCAGTGTATAAGCATTCGTTTTTCTGTGCAACCTCAGCAGCTCCTGTTACTTTTTGACTTTTTAATAATAGCCATTCTGACTAGTGAGATGGTATCTTATTGTGGTTTTGATTTGTATTTCTCTAATGATCAGTGATATTGAGCTTTTTTTCATATGTTTGTTGGCTGTATGTGTGTCTTCTTATGAAAAGTGTCTGTTCATGTCCTTTGCCAACTTTTTAATGGAACTATTTTTTTTTCCTGTAAATTTGTTTAAGTTCCTTATAGATGCTGGATATTAGACCTTTGTCAAATGCATAGTTTGCAAAAATTTTCTCTCATTCTGTAGGTTGTCTGTTCACTCTTTTGATAGTTTCTTTTGCTATGCAGAAGCTCTTTAGTTTAATTAGTTCCCAATTTTCATATTTTTAAAGAGGCCACCTTTCAAGGAGTTTGTACCATAACTGACTTGCTTTTTGGTCATCTAGGCCAAGCTTATCCAATCTGTTGCCTGCGGGCCACATGCAGCTCAGGAAAAATTTGTATATTTTCTTAAAGCATCATGATTTTTTTGTGTGTGATTTTTTTTTTTTAAGCTCATCAGCTATCATTAGTGTTACTATATTGTATGTGTGGCCCAAGACAATTATTCTTCAAGTGTGGCCCGGGGAAGCCAAAAGATTGGATGCTTCTGAAGGGCTATTAGAAATGATGCTTCTGTTGATATATTTTTGTACATGGCCTTCTCTTTCAGATTATTTTCTGTAGGATAAATTTTTTGAAGGTTACTTAACCACAGTTAAAATAAATGAAAATATTAATGACTCCAGATTTGCTATTATTTGGCTTCCCAAAGCAATTTTCTTTATGCAGTTTTTGCCAGTTTGGACATCTGTATCAAATGTTGTGCTTAGTTTCAAGTCAGATAAATAGTGTGCTGTGGTTGTAAACTTACCTTTTTGCTTCTGTGTTTGGCGTATAGTGCACCCTTGAAGAAGCCAGGGGCCGCATTGGTATGAGTCTTGTACTTGAAGTGTTTTAAATCTTTTTCTCTTAGGTCTCATCTGTTGAATTTTGGGTATTTTCTAACATTATCTCCTATCATTCTCTCCCTTACCCACTATGGCCACACTGACTACTTTGCTATTCTTTGAACAAGACAACTGAGGCCTCTAAGGGCCTTAGTACTTCCTTTTATCTGAAACCCTCTTTCTCCACATTTCTTTGTTTGTTTTGAGACAGTCTCGCTTTGCTGCCCAGGCTGGAGTGCAATGGCACAGTCTTGGCCCACTGCAACCTCCACCTTCTAGGCTCAAGCTATTCTCATGCCTCAGCCTCCCAAGTAGCTGGGATTATACGTGTGTGCTACCACATCTGGCTAATTTTTAGTATTTTTTAGTGGCGATGGGTCTCACCATATTGCCCAGGCTGGTCTCGAACTCTTGACCTCAGATGATTCACCTGCCTCGGCCTCCCAAATTGCTAGATTTACAGGCGTGAACCACTGCACCCGGCCTTCCCCCACATTTCTAAATGGAGCACTTCCTCACTTAGACACTGCCCAAATGTCTAGCCCCTGTATCCTCTTTTTCTGTATTCCTCTTACTCGCATTTTCTTTCTGTCTACTTATTTATTTAGTTAGTAGAGATGGGGTCCAGGCTGGGCTTGAACTCCTGGCTTCAAGCAGTCCTCCTGCCTTGGCCTCCCAAAATGCTAGGACTACAGATGTGAGTCACCATGCCTGGCCAATTTATTTCTTTTTAACCTTAATTTTATTTTTCTTTAAAATGCTGATTATGACCTGAAAAGATCAGATGTGTTTTTCTGACTTTTTACCAGACTGCAATGTAAGTTTTATGAGCACAGGGAATTTTTTATATTTTGTTCACTGCTCTGTACCAAGTAGTTTGCGTACTTGGCTCAGTGACCTTCAGGTATCTATTAAATGAATGAATTGTATCCTGGCAAATGATGAGTTCATTACTTGATCAGAAAGTAGAACCCAGCACATTTTAGAGCTGGAAAGTTCCTCAAAGATTGTCTCATTCTAGTGCAACCTTTATTTTAAACTGAGACTGAAAGAGGTGAAGCATCTTTTCATAAGAACACGCAGCTTTTATTAGACATACTTGAACCTGACAGACCAATAGTTTATACTATTTTACCCGGTGGATAACAAAGTTATTTTTATTTGTTTTGCCGCTGTTTATGATTTGTGGAAAAGGAGGACAGGTTTAAGCTATATAATCTGATAGATAATGCTGTTATTTACAAGGCTGGATTTTATATTAAAATTAGCATCTTAAGCTATATGACCCAAGGTACATTTTTTTTTTTTTTTTTTTTTTTTTTTGAGACGGAGTCATGCTCTGTCGCCCAGGCTGGAGTGCAGTGGCCGGATCTCAGCTCACTGCAAGCTCCGCCTCCCGGGTTCACGCCATTCTCCTGCCTCAGCCTCCCAAGTAGCTGGGACTACAGGCGCCCGCCACTTCGCCCGGCTAGTTTTTTGTATTTTTTAGTAGAGACGGGGTTTCACCGTGTTAGCCAGGATGGTCTCGATCTCCTGACCTCGTGATCCGCCCATCTCGGCCTCCCAAAGTGCTGGGATTACAGGCTTGAGCCACCGCGCCCGGCCTCCAAGGTACATTTTAACATTTGAAAACGAAAGTGGTCCTTGGCTTTTTCCTGAGCCTTCGTGTTCTGTTAGTCATACTCACATAGCTGGAGTATTTCCAAAGAGGTGGTTTACACTGGGGCTGTAGGTTTGAGCTGCCCTTTAGCCATAACT
Organism: Macaca fascicularis; assembly: GCF_037993035.2. Classification (NCBI taxonomy): domain Eukaryota; kingdom Metazoa; phylum Chordata; class Mammalia; order Primates; family Cercopithecidae; genus Macaca; species Macaca fascicularis. The sequence continues at coordinate 100,908,494 of NC_088383.1, read as the reverse complement.
TAACCATGGAATTCTGCCTCCTGGATAATACCACACTATTTCTGGACATGGGTGAACTGCTTGGTAGATGAGTTATTTGACTGTAAGGATAAGTTCTTTTGTGCTACCTCAAATCAGAGGTGTGGTTATGAGTGACAAGGGGAGTCCAAGAACAGGAGCTATAATATAACCAGGTATCATGGAGGCTGTACTAGGGTATGGCAAACTGCAGGGATTTGAACAGTGGAAGTTACTAATTATCCATTGTAATCTCCCACCATTGTCATGACTCAGTTTGTATAGTTTTCATATTTCTAGTTAAATTCCAGAGAGAGGGAATTTGATTGACCCAGTTCATCTTTTAACACCTAGCTGTGACATAGGTCATCCTAATGATAGGGCCCTAGAATCCTTGACTACTTAGTAAAAGAAGTTATAGGGCCAGGTGTAGTGGCTTATGACTGTAATCCAAGTACTTTTGGAGGCCGAGGCAGGTAGATCACTTGAGCCCAGGAGTTCAAGACCAGTCTGGGAAACATGGTGAAATGCCATCTCTACAAAAAATGCAAAAAATTAGCTGGGCATGATGACATATGCCTGTAGTCCCAGCTACTTGGGAGCTGAGGTGGGAGGATCACCTGTGCCTGGGGAGGTAAAGAGGCTGCAGTAAGCCAAGATTGTGCCATACTACACTCCAGCCTGGGCAACCGAGTGAGACCCTGTCTTAAAAAAAAAGAAAAAGAGAATTCTGTTTCCTTTAGCATGCAGCTGTGAATGTGGCCACTAGGGGATAAGATGGACATGACAAGCTTGAAGATAGATAGCATAACCTCCCTCATTGCCCACTGGGAGAATATCACATCTCCAAAGTTGCTGTCACTGGAGCTACCAAAAAATATTTATCCACCCTGAGCCTTCTACCCCTTGTTCTGCACTAAGAGCTAATCCTGATACTGCAATAGCCTCACCTTTCATAGTGGGACAGAGAATATGAGCCCAGGGAAAGGAGCTGGCTTCTGCTGTTCAATGAGCACAGCTATGCTACCATTGTTGAGGCCTCTTGGGCAAAGGCAATGATGGCAGCCAGCTACAGATATTGTACAGGAGTTTGGCCATCTGGCTCTGAAACTGTTTTGAGAAGCCAATGATGCTGGCAGTGGAATGGAGGAGGCTGTCATTCTCAGCTTACCGGGCAGCTTACAGTGTTAGCTTCAGCAGTCTAGGGGCACAGGGTCCAGGTGAACAGAAATAATAGGCACACAGCTTTATACAAGAGTGACCAAACCCTTGTGCACTAATGATTCCCACTCACTTTTAGAAAAGTTTGTATTCCTGAATGGCTATTTCTACTGGTGATTCTGTACGTCCTCTGCACTGCTTGGCTAGCTTGCCCTCTTGGTCCTCTTGACCTCTTGATCCTCTTGACTAAGGTCATGTAGTTGTGGAAGTTTATGCAGTACCAGCATGGTTTGTGAACCTGGCACAAGCCAGGCCACATACTATTCGGATTGAACACAAGCCAGGTAGCTAAGGAGATACTGCTTGAGGAACAAGGAAGAGGAATCTACTTTGAGTGGGCAAAAACAGGCCATTGTGGAGCTGCAGTGGGCTGCAGTGTAGCATTTATTTCTTCTTCCTTCAACTTGTCTAAATCTCGCTTTGGAAAGGAAAGTTTTCAAACTTCACATTTTTTCCCTTGTAGCATAACTTGAATGGAAATAAGTCAGTGTTGTTTTAGGCCAGATTCCAAGTTTTTCCACCTTCTGAGTTATGTAAACTGATCAAGTTGGGAAGCCAAGGGTTTTAGCCTGTATTTAACCTTTTGCAGTTTGTCATCTTTTGAGTAACATTCTGTCTTCCTTTAAAAAAAAAAAAAAATCAGGTCCTGGCTTATAGTGCTCACACTGTTTGGTGATTTATGAATCTTATATTTTAATATTTTACTTGATTGTGGTTTTCATACCCAGGAAGGATTTTTTTGTAAAAACATGGAAACTGCATTGTGTGATAGCAAGGGTGGGCTTTGTGTTTTGTTTTGTTCTGTTTTGACAGATGGAGTTCATCTATCTTTGCTTTTAAAAGCTTAGCACACTCTCAGTTTACACTTTTATAAACACTTGTCTCTTCTGCATTGTATTGAAGATGAACTATAAAGTTAGTCTTTGCTTTCAAAGCATTTATAGTTTGAGGGACTGTACAGAAAGAAGTCATTAGGAATATATAGGCCACAGGACAAGGCTTCAGCAGCCACATAAATAACATAAACATCTTGTTCAAGGTCACATAAGTACACACTGTGCTATGAGCAGGCAGAGGTGATGGGGTGGGGGAAATGCTTTTTTAGTTCAGAGAAGTCATAACTCCTCCTGATGAGAACTTTTTTTGAGGAAAAAATAGACTTTAGGAACTGAAATGGAAGATGGAAATTTGGCAGACTGAGGCAGAGAGGATGTTTTAGAAGAGGGTATGGCTTGTTTTGGGACTTGCTGACAGTAGTTAGATAGGGCTAAGGCTATGAGCAGGTGAGACCAAGAGAGGATATGTTAATTGAAGAGTTAGGAATGGGAAGCCAGCTGGGAGGGTCTGGTGAAATTTTTTGAAAACTGAGACCAAAGACCTGGGTTGTCTTTCACAAAAGAGAATGGCCCCATTTTAGTCTTGAGAAGAGTGGCACAGAAAAAACTAATTTGAAACAGCATTAAGAACTGATCAGAGGAATGTTAAAGTCCAGGGAGGAGAAGAAATGAGACTATCAAAGCTCAGGCAGTATATGCACAAGGCCAGACTAAAGCTTCATCTGTCTATAGGAGAGCATCACCTGGATTGAAACAGAGTTCCCTGGTTGTTTGCTGACTGAGGGATGGTAACAGGCAGTGGGGCATAAGCTAGGTTTGTGGACTCAGACATGGGCACCAGCATTTACTAGCTATATGACATTGAGCAAGTAATTTAACCTTTAAGCCTCAGTTTACTTATCTGAGTTACTACTACTCTTTGGGTTGTTAAGAGGATTATGTGAGGCAGTGCGTGTAAGCACCAATACAATACTTAGGCTTATTAGGTGTTAAATAATCTTAGGATTTTTGCCTGTGGTTTAAATGTAATGCTCAATAATAATAAAATTACCCAACTAGTTTGACCAGTTCTCTCCCACACCCCAGTCTGGTCTCAGTTTCCTTGGTCAGGTGCTTGTTTGAACTGACTGTGACTAGAACTGACAGATTGGCAGACTTCACAAGGACCTCTTTATATAGGGAATGTGTGATTATGTAAACAGCAGATTTTAAGTCCAAATGCCCCAGGTCACTGCCCTGGACTGCAAGACTTTACTAAGAACACAGGAAGTAGATTACCAATTTTGAACTCTGAGGTGGTTCTACTCTGCCAGCTTATTTTCTTGTCCATTCCCAACTACTCCCACCCCTGCCGCCAAACAACAAACCCACAAAGAAAGTTACTAGTGTCACAGAAAACACAAAACAGGCTAGAATCAAGCCTCAGCCCCACACAGTAAATATTGTTAAAGAAATATGTTTAATTCTGAATCTTAAGGGGAATGTTTAGGAATTCTTGCACTTAGGCAGTATCTATCTGCAGAGCTACCTCTACATCTTAACTTGGGTTAGTTGTTTGCCTTGGAATGTCTCCTCCGTGTTTTCAGTGTTTTCACCTGTCATACCATTAAGGTCTGGCCCCTGTGCCACCACCTACAGAAAACCTTTCCTGATTTCTCTATTCATGTCTTCTCTGAAAGTGATCTTCTTTCTGTGAAGTCCAACTTTTAAAAATATGTTTACAAAAATACTTCTTAGGATCCTTAATGCATTGTTCCTAAGTTAGAGTTCTCTGTGTATTTATGCTATACTATCTTCTAGTGCTAGTATATCAACTCCTTAAGAACAAGAATTTGCTCCTGATAGTATTCCCCTGCAGTGCGTAGATTACATAAGTGTTGAGTAAATCTTGGAGATCAGGTATCCTCATTCAAGAGGAAAATGAATAAGAGATCCAGTTCAGAGACCTACAGTGAATGCTCTCCGCTGCAGGCAGGGATTGATGAGCTGCTTCAACTCTTCCCACCCACCACTCTCAATCCTATAATGAACTCTGCTCACTGTTCTCCAAGTGAGCCGACCCTTTGTCCTTTCCATGCCTTGGCCTGTGCACCTTCCTGAACTTGGAATGCCCTTACTTTCTGGAAAAGTAATCGGTTGCCGGCTCAGATATGGCCTTTGCTCTTTGATGTTCCCTGATATTTGGACAAATCTGCTCCCTTTTTTCCTCCCCAGTGTCCTGTAGGACATACCTCCAACATAACACTTTTAATGTTGCTTATTAGTTATTTACAGTCTGACTTTTTCTGGGTGAGGGTTCTTCTTTGGCTTGTTCATCTTTGCAACCTCAGTACTTAGCATCAAACCTGGCACCTCCTAAATGTTTTTGGTACCCTTGAATTGAATCCAAAAAAAGTCTCCTGAGGCAAACCAGGTAAGTCCTCTGACCTGAAAGCCAGGGTCAGAGAGAATGTTCAGGACAGACTGCCTGTGCCAAAAAAAGTCTGAACTCAGGCAGCTCTGGCTAGAGCAGTGCCCTCTAGGTTTCTCTAGGAAGGTCATTGGTAATAGGAAGCCTGATTTTGTGAGAGGAGAGAGTTGCCTCTCTGTCCAGGTCATGGACCTTTCCTTCTAGGGTTGGTCTCAATCTGAAACCAGCCATTCCTTGGTCTGCCATTTTATGAATGCTACAGTGGTTCTGGGCACAGCAACACAAGCTGATTTTTTTTTTTTCCATTTGTAGTTGGTACTTGAAACAAATACATCACTAATAGTATTAGTTGATTTTAAGAACTGTTGATTCTTTAAAAAAAAAAAAAAAAACTATACACCTCTTTTTAGAATGGGAGACCTTGTACTTTTTTTTCCACAAATTTTTATTTTGAAAAACGTCAAACCTACAAGAAAAAGCTCTAAAATATTACAGTGAACACCTATGTAGCTTTCTTCTAGATTCACCAATTGTTAGCATTTTGCCACATTTGTGCGTGCATGTTCGCTCGCGCTCTCTTTCTCTTTCTCTCTCTCTCTCTCCCTCCCTCTCTCTCTATATATATAAAAGATTGTGAGGCAGTGCATGTAAGCACCAATATAATACTTAGGCTTATTAGGTGTTAAGTAATCTTAGCATTCTTGCCTGTGATTTAAATGTAATGCTCAATAATAATAAAATTACCCAACTAGTTTGACCAGTTCTCTCCCACACCCCAGTCTGGTCTCAGTTTCCTTGGTCAGGTGCTTGTTTGAACTGAGCCATTCCCAAAAGCCATTTAAGAGTAGGTTGTAGGCCGGACGTGGTGGCTCACGCCTGTAATCCCAGCACTTTGGGAGGCCAAGGCGGGTGGATCACGAGGTCAAGAGATTAAGAACATCCTGGCCAACATGGTGAAACCTCGTCTCTACTAAAAATACAAAAAATAGCTGGGTGTGGTGGCACGCACCTGTAGTCCCAGCTACTGGGGAGGCTGAGGCAGGAGAATCACTTGAACCCTGGAGGTGGAGGTTGCGGTGAGCCGAGATTGTGCCACTGCACTCCAGCCTGGGTGATAGCGCGCGAGACTCCATCTAAAAAAAAAAAAAAGAGTAAGTTGTAGGCCAGGCACAGTGGCTCACGCCTGTAATCCCAGCACTTTGGGAGGCTGAGGCAGGTGAATCACCTGAGGTCAGGAGTTTGAGACCAGTCTGGCCAACATGGTGAAACATACTAATCATTGAACATACTAAAGGTTATTTCTTTTTCTTGCATATCCAGAAAACCCTCTTAATTTTATGCTTTTTCATCCAAGTCATGTACCATTTTTTTCTGAAACTAAATTAAAATACTCATTAAAAAAAAAAAAACTAACTGCAAGTTGTTGTATCTCTTCGAGTGGATCTTGGATTAAAAAAAAAAAACAAATTGCTAGGCCGGGCACAGCGGCTCATGCCTGTAATCCCAACACTTTGGGAGGCCGAGGTGGGCGGATCACTAGGTCAGGAGATCAAGACCATCCTGGCTAACACGGTGAAACCCCATCTCTACTAAAAATACAAAAAATTAGCTGGATTTTTTGTAATTTTCTGGATCTTCCTCTTGTGTCAGAAGCTATATATATATTTCCTCCTCAAAGCAGCTGCTCCAAGAACTAACTAGCCCTCTTTATCTCCCTCTAGCTGGGATAGACTAATTCCCCTCCACCCTCATCTCTCTTCTTTCAATAACACTGCATAGGTGTTAATGGCCTGGGCTCTCACCAATGAACAGAACTGTCCTTTAAGCCAGCAGCCCACAGGCAGTGGGACCCAAAGCCTCATCCCCAGTCCCCAGGGCAGAAGCCACAGAGCTGGTATTGTTTCCACTGTTTCAGGAAGAAGGAGCCAAAAGCTGACCCTCAGCACAAATCAAAGTCCAATATGGAAAGAGAATAACTGCTTCTAGTCCCAGGAGTAGGCAAGCTGTGGGCAAAAAAGTTTTTGCAGCCACCCCATCTTTAGAAACAAGGAGAAAACTAGACCCTTTTCCACTATTGTGGTCTACAAGGTACTCTACTGCTCCAAGGGGATCTGAAAGCGCAAAGGATCTAAACAAATGAGGAGAACTTTTCCCAGGCTGGAGATAAGAGTGACAAACAGAAAGATGGGTGAATGTAATAATGCATAAGAAGATGATGCTGGGAACCTCCATTCTTCATATGGGTGCCAGCCCTACAGAGGACAATACAGTAAGAACCAGGACAACCACTCCAGACTGGTATAGCTGGGGAATCTTCAGGCCTTTTCCTAGGTCCCACATCAAGTTTCAGACCCCATTCCAGGTATGATACATGAGAGGGAAGACGAGTGCAAACTTAGCTGTGTGGATCAGTGCTGGCCCCAGACACAGGGACTTCACGAGCTCCAAATAAAACTCAAAGTTCCCAGGGAGTAACAGGGCTGACATGCCAAAAAGAGAGGCTCCTGCACTCAAAGTAGTACCAGTGCTATGGTGGCAGATGGCCATCGCCATGGGAAGAGACCAACTATAGATAGTGACGCGGGGAGATACGGGACAGTTTAAACCTGTGTTCTTATTCCAGAACCGCTCCATCTCTTCTTTGGCCGTGGTTCCCAAAGGAACAGCATTTCTGATACAGAACTGAAGGCTAAAGTGGGCTCGGAGGCAATGTCGACCAACATGTCTCAGCAAGAGTGCAGCCATCTTGGGTTCCACATTTAGTTGTTATATCTCTTTAATCTCCTTTAATTTAGACAGTTTCCTAGGCTTTTTGTCTTTTATATCATTGGAAGAGTCCATGCCCATTGTTTTATAGAATATCCTTTAATATAGTTTTTATGGGCTTTGGAGCAATTATATATACATAGGCCTTAAATTATAGGACTAAAGCACAGGGTGACCACTTACTGCTATTAAAACAGTGTCAGACCGGGCACAGTGGCTCACACCTGTAATCTCAGCACTTTGGGAGGCCGGGGCTAGTGGATCACCTTAGGTCAGGAGTTCGACACCAGCCTGACCAACATGGTGAAACCCCATCGCTACTAAAAATGCAAAAATTAGCCGGGCGTGGTGGTGCACGCCTATAAGCCCAGCTACTTGGGAGGCTGAGGCAGGAGAGTCACCTGAACCCAGGAGGCAGAGGTTGCAGTGAGCCGAGATCGCGCCATTGCACTCCAGCCTGGGCAACAAGAGCAAAACTCCGTCTCAAAACAAAAAAACTGTCAAATGGTCACTGTCACAAGGACATTTTAAAGGCAAGTTCTTTATTAGGGATATTGAAAAGTTTATCTTGACATTTTTAGATGAGATGGCATAAATTAATGGGCTCTGGAAACTGATCTGGTTTAATTCCAGATTTCATTCCTAGGTTTTAATCTGAGAATTCCCTTAACCTCTCCGAGCTTCATTTTCCTCATCTGTAAAATGGTAATAATAACAACTGTATTTACCTCATAGAGTTACTGTGAAGATAAAATGAGCTAACATGTACAATATTTATTAGCAAAGTGCCTAGAACATTGTGAGCATTTAGTACTTGATAGTTGTGGTAGTAGAGCTGTTGATAATTTGTACTAGGGATCAAGTATTAAAAAATTGTAACATGAAAAATTAGGTATTTAAGAGATCAGGAACCTTTGTTTTTGAAAGGTAGCCAAGAATGTTTTAGAGGTTGTTATACTTAATGTGTTCTCAGGTATTAAAAGAAAAAAATCGGCCAGGTGTGGTGGCTTATGCCTGTAATCCCAGCACTTTGGGAGGCCGAGGCGGGTGAATCATGAGGTCAGGAGTTCCACACCAGCCTGGCCAAGATGGTGAAACCCTGTCTCTACTAAAAATACAAAAATTAGCCAGGTATGGTGGTAGGCACCTGTAATCCCAGCTACTCGGGAGGCTGAGGCAGAGAATTGCTTGAACCTGGGAGGCGGAGGTTGCAGTGAGCCAAGATCGCACCACTGCACTCCAGCCTGGGTGACAGAGTGAGACCCTGTCTCAAATAAACAAAAAGAAAAAACACATTTTAATTAAATTTACACTTCACACACCTGGTCAATGAAATGGAATTATCCTAATTAAGTTCCTCCCCAAACCTTGGTGTTCCTTTTTCTCCCAGAAAATTGCATTTGTCAATTTAGGATTGTTGAAAAAGAATCCCTCAGTGTTCTACCCTTCTTCCCCAACCTGTCTGGCATCAGTGGGAAAGCAAGGAATTTTCGGCCATCCATTCTACCTGTAACCCAGGGTTGTGTTGGTGACAGTGACTAGGAACTGCTCCTGTTCCCTCCAGAGCCATCTGCCTTCATAGACAGGCTTGGAGCTGAGGGCCTCTCATAGCTCACCACATCACTGAAGCCCCCACATACTTCTCAGGTTACCATTTCTGAAACTGGAAGAGTTTTATAATCATATTATCTGTTACTGGGTCAGAGGGCAAGAGAGAACAGAGGAAGTTGATAATTTTTTGGCCAAGTTTTTTTTTTTTTTTAATACCTTTCAAACTAATAGAGAAGCTCTATTTATAGGCATAATTGGCTTTTACTTTAAAAATGTATTAAAATCAGAAAATAATACTACATCTGACATTCTCGTGGGGGAAATGGCTAATCATGTATGAAAGCAGATATTCAGTCATCCACTGTTTGTTTGCAGTAATATTCAGCCTGTCATTCAAGTAACTTTAGGGCTTTTCTTCAGTATCTAGGTTACTTCTCTTTATTCACCAAATGCTTGTAAATGCAAAATAGAAAGTGCATATTATTAATTTGAATTCTAATGTTTATAATGAGACCATATGCAAAAACTTTAATTTTATCTATTACAGAAATAATTGAAAATGCAGTAAAAGAAGAATCAATGCTCACATAACTCCCTAGTTTATGAAATACGTTTGTATACATTATCTTACAACCTACATCTCTGTACGGTAATTGGGACAAATATTTGGTTTCTTCATTTGACAGAGAAGAGAGCCAAGATTCAGAAATGTTAATATTCAAGTTCATGGTTCTACCACTTACTGGGTGATCTTGAACTAGTCCCTTAATCACTCTGTGTAATTTCCTTAAATATGAAGCAGAATTCAAAATAGGGCCTACTGCATAGGGTGTGTGTGAAAATGAAATGAGTTAACTTAGAACAGTATCTGGTACACAGTAAATCTCAACAAATGTTAGCTATTAGCTGTTATTATCACACAGCTAGTAAATGTTAGGACTTGTACCCAAATCTAGAGCTTCTGTCTCCTAGTCCAGAACGCTTTTCATAGTACCATGTGCAATTTACCTTTTAGTAAATCATTGAATGAATTTCTGCCTCACATTGATCTTGTTATTCTTGAAGGGATCTTTTTCTACTTCGTTTACTTTGACTTTAAATTTCTCAAGATCAAAAGAGAAATGTGTTTGAAAGATTCTTCCTGATTTTTAAAAATCCTCTGATTTCTGTTGTCATCTGGGTTTGCTTGAACTCAATTGAAGTATCAGAAGGTGTTTTAGCAGGTGAAGATATCATAAAGTTGTTTTCAAGAGTGATTTTGGGTGTTTCTGGTGAATTTTGTTTTGGTTGGAAGGCCTAAAGTGGGAAGTAGAGTTGAAAGAAATTGTTGGACTACAGCCCAGATTTTGGGGGTTGGGGGGAGTTCAGCCATATCTCTTATCTGCAGTGCTGAGAGAATATTGCCGTTGCAGAGAATGGCAGCTTGGTGACCTCAGAGTAAAGATAATTGTTTTGACACAGGATTATTTATAGTAAAAGAGCCATCCTGAAGAAGTTGGTAAACTGTTATGGACCATTTCCTGGGAAAGGAAAAATTGTTTGTAGATATTTCTTTTGATAATAGTATTTGTAGCAGGCTTTTACTTGTGACTCCCAGTTGTTTTTACTCTATCTACTGCCAGTGTAGATATTTTATGGCTGTGAGATGGGCCTAAGTGAAAATCTGCATGCTTTTGTGGGAGCTACTCAGCTGCTGTAGGGAGACAACCGCCCTTTCTTTGGATGCCCAAGGTCAATGCAAAACTGGATTTGATGTGGAAGATTGCAGAGGGTGGGCAGTGATGTGCAGGAAAGATGGAGTCAGCCTGGAGGCCTTCTTGAGGCAAGGAATAAGAGAAAGCCCCAACTCACTGGGCATGCCCTATCACCAGGCCTTTTTGATGTGTGCATAATACAGTATATACATAGATGGGTACTCTGACTGCAGGATATTCAATATGCTTACAATCTTTGTAGATATCTGTACCAGTATTTAACCTGGTAAGACAGGAGGTTTTAAAGAACCTGCTGAGACCTCCTCTTTGTGATATTTGGACTATTTAACCCTCTTATTTCTAATATTATCTTTAGCAAGTAGAATTAATGTTCTCATATTAAGTGAAAATACTGAATTTTTAAGATTCCCTGGCACCTGATGATAGTTCAATACTGTTTGCAAAAGAGGATATGAAGAAATGATGTATTTATTATCTTTTCTAGTTTTGCAATCAGGTTTTATTTTTCCTGACTAGCCACCAACAGAATCTTCTGACCTATGCAGCATGAGACTAAAGCCCAGAAAACAGCTCTGGGTCCTAAAACCTTGGCAGTCTCTCTCTTGCAACTACATGGCTGCCCATTCAGTTTGGTGCCTTCCCCTGTGTGTTAGTTTCTGCCTGCTATGCTGGGGAGTGGCTGGTCTATTTTTCTGCTGTATTTGCTTGGATGCTCTGTGTAGTAGATGGGCAGTTGGAGAAAAGGCTAAAAATGAATAGCCGTTATCCATTGCCACTGTCACTACATGTTGCCCAGGACTCCAGAGAGTTTTGCTTCTTAGCCAGTTGATTATGAACTAAACACATCTGATGTGTGAGAATCTTCTGTATGTGGGGATTCGTATCCTTCTCTGCCATTTACCTTCTTCTGATATGCAGTGTACCAGAGGAGAACACTATTGATGATGGTTCCTTTGAGGTTAGTAGCAGAAGGAATGACAGCTGAGAGATTTAGCAAAGCTAGCAGGGTTGTAGAGAAGTTGAAAGCTTAGACTGGTTCATGATGGGCCTTTGCTCAGTTGTCATTTATGAATGCCAGTGTGGCCACGAGTGCCACAGGTGGGCCCTTGAATATCTGTTGCTCGCTTTAAAGTCTTTGCTGATTCTCCCAAGTTGGGCCTTTGCTCCTTAGGATTTCAGTGACACATTTTCTCCCACTTATCTCCCTCAGCTTTGTAGTGAGTAGTTAATTGTCTAAATGTTTCATGTACTTCGTAAGTTTCTTTACAAGAGGAACCTGGGGCCAGGCGTGGTGGCTCACACCTGTAATCCCAGCACTTTGGGAGGCCGAGGCGGGTGGATCACTTGAGGTCAGGAGTGTGAGACCAGCCTGGACAACATGGTGAAACCCTGTCTCTACTAAAAATACAAAAATTAGACAGATATGGTGGCGGGCACCTGTAATCCCAGCTACTTGGGTGGCTGAGACCTGAGAATCGCTTGAACCCGGGAGGCAGAAGTTGCAGTGAGCGAAGATCATACCACAGAGATTGCGCCACTGCACTGAGATTGAGTGACAGAGCAAGACTCCATCTCAAAAAAAAAAAAAAAAAAAAAAAGAGGAACCTGGTCTTGCTCATTTTAGTATTCTCATAAACCATGGATATGTCCCACTTGCATCAGTTACTTGGTAAATCTTATGGAATTAAACTGAACAAAACTGGCTGTGTCTATGGAAATCCTGCAGCTAGTATCCATTTTTCTAGACCTACTGTACTCTGCCAAGAGGGCATCCCTTAGAGAAGCAGAGCACCATCATCAGAAATAGCATGCAAAAGCACACCAGCTTATTGTTGGCCTTTTTAAAAACTTTTCATGAAGCTTTTTGTGTGTGTGTGTTTGTAACAAAGCTTTTTTAAAAAAAATGAGGGCAGGTGGACTCACCATTGGCCTTAGCCACAACTAACAAGTAGCCAGGAAACAGGCACCTCCTACTTTCCAATTTCTACCAAGCTCTAGGTAGAAAAGCTCTAGCTTTTTTTTAAAAAAAAGCTTTGTTGAAATATCATTCACATACCATACAACTCACCAATGTGACATGTGCATGTCAGTGGTTTTCAGCATGTTTACAGAGTTGTGCAATCATCACCACAATCAATTTTAGAAAATGTATCATCCCAAAAAGAAACTCAGTGCCTATTCCCTCCAGCCTCCCTGTCCTAGGCAGCCATTAACCTATTTTTTGTCTTGATAGATTTGCTGGTTCTGGACATATTTTGTCTGGCTTCTTTTACTTAGCATAATATTTTCAAGGTTTATCCCTGTGGCATGTGGCCAGCCTAGAGCTTGGTAGAAATTGGAAAGCAGGTGGTGCTTGTTTCCTGGGTACTTGTTAGTTGTGGCTAAGGCTAATGGTGAGTCCACATGCCCTCATTAAGGACAACCAGATGTATTTAGTGGAAATTCCGTAGATGTGTTCTAAACTTGCTCCTGTGAGTAATTATAAAAATTAAGATAATATCAATGAGCACCTAACTTAGTTCCTGGACAAAGTCCCTTTGTCCCACTTGAACTTTTTCGATTTAGTAAAATTTGCCAAAATGAAACAACAGATAGTTTGTAATTGGTACTTTGAGTTTAATGTACTGATTCTCCCTTTTGTTTTTGCTCTCCCCAAGGCTATGCCTTTCTGCTGTTCCAGGAGGAAAGCTCAGTACAAGCTTTGATAGATGCCTGCCTGGAAGAAGATGGGAAACTGTACCTGTGTGTGTCAAGCCCCACCATCAAGGATAAGCCAGTAAGTAATACATGGCCAGCTGTTGCTTTTCCAGAGCACATAAGCGATTGGAATAGCTGACCTCCTCCTTCTGATAATGGAAATGCTGGTAACTAGGATCCTCTTACCCAGCTTGGCCTTGCTATGCAGTAGAGTTGGACTTTCGTTGGTGATGGGAAACTAATAATAAATTACTCAGTATTTCATTTTATACCTTTGGGACTGTGTGTAAACAAATATGTCCTTGTCTTTCACTTACAGCTATTTTAAGCTAATTCCTATTCAGAAATTCTGAATTGAGGTAAATAATGCTCTTAGCGGTTTTGGCAGCTGGTTTCCGTCATTATTTCAGATCAAGGACAGGAGTTATTTATTTTTGAAAAAGGTCATAATTGTTGATGTTTGTGTGCCTCTGAATGCAAGGCATTGTGCTGGGTGGTACCCACAGCTAGTTAAATAGAGCCTTCTGGGTCAGGAGCTTACACTGTAAAATGGATAGTTTCAACAGAGCAGGAGAGGGGAAGGGCAGATAGCGTGGAGCTAAAACCATAATACAGAGTTTGTGGTTAACAGTTTGTGGCTTCTGAGCCAGAGTATGAGTGAGTAAGTCACTGGATAAGGGAGGAAGATTGTGTCCTTTCTCTGGCAGAAGAGATATCAGTGAAGAAGGGGCAAGATCATGTTCAGGGCAGAATAAAAGAACTTTGTTTATTTGACAGAAGTAGGGATCTCTGGGAAGTTGGCAGGGGTGGGGTGAGGTGAGTTTGTATGTCAAGGCTTGGTGCTAGGTGTGGCAAATAGAGCAAAAATATGACACAGGGTGTGCAAGAGACCAGAGCTATATATACCAGAGGGCTTGCAGCGGCCTCTGTATGACTAGCACCAGAAGTTTGGGGCCTACTTAGCAGCTAGGTTTATTTTCAGAAATGTGCATGGGGAAATAGTTGGATTGAATATAGAAGTTTGAGTGTTGACTCTTGCATTTAAATATCTGCTTGGCTTTGAATAAATCATCTAATCCTTGCTGAACTGTGGTTTCCTCACCTGGAAAATGGGAAGAAGAATCATTCTTCCCTGGGTTGTTGAGAGGCTCAGATAAGAGGAAAATGAATATGAAAGCATTTGGTAGAGGCCAGATACTTGTACAAATTTAACTGGCTAATGTTATCAGTCCTACGTAGGATTCAATAGAGCAAGATTAGAACTCACTTACATGGCAATATCTGTTGAGAAGGATGATGACATCTTGAACAGGGTTTGCGACTGTTTGCTAAAAAATGATATTGGGACTTGGCCACATATAAAGGGGAGAGTGCCGCACTTAAAGCAGAAGAGAGAACTACTAAAGAATGGGGATATTGAGAATATTCATTGGAGAGTAAGCAAATGATGCGGAAAAAGAGGCAAGGATTTTAGCCAGTATAAAAGTGTGACTGTAATTTTCAAATCTGGGGGGCTGTTGCCAAATTTTGGAGTGGTATGAGTTTAGAAAGTCTGTACCCAAAGAAGAAACAAGCCCCTCTCCACACACAAAAAAATCTGTACCTGGCCAGGTGCGGTGGCTCATGCCTGTAATCCCAGCACTTTGGGAGGCCGAGGTGGGCGGATCATGAGGTCAGGAGATCGAGACCATCCTGCCTAACACGGTGAAAACCGGTCTCTACTAAAAATACAAAAAAAAATAGCTGAGGGTGGTGGCATGTGCCTGTAATCCCAGCTACTTGGGAGGCTGAGGCAGTAGAATTGCTTGAACCTGGGAGGCGGAGGTTGCAGTGAGCCGAGATCGCGTCATTGCACTCCAACCTGGGCGACAGAGCAAGACTCCGTCTCAAAAAAAAAATCTGTACCCAGTTTGGTAGGGTCAGATATCTGAGAGGCAAATTCTCAACCTCCAGAGAGCCTCTGCTACTGGCATGTCAGTTGGAGAGAAGCTGGAGTGAGCTAGGAAGGTTTAAGATCACACGCTATAGGAGAGGATTAGAAATATATTTTTCTACATAAAAAGGCAGAGGGATAGTAGTACACATTGAGGTAGTTATGTCCACATAGGTTAAGAAGCTAGAGATGAGCACACAGAGTTTATATACCTTGGAAGAATCATGTCACTGGCTCTGTAGGGAAGGAGAATAACATGCCTTGTGGGACAAGCCTTCAGCTGGACAGGATGTCTCTTGAGCAGGGAGTGAGCAGCAGTAGTGGTCAGACGGAGGTGTTGTGGTGGCAATGCCATTACTCTTGAGTGTTTTCACTCGAAACACATGTATTACCCTTGGATTGAAGGACTTTTGAAAATAATTAGTAGAATTATCTGTTTTGGAAATGTTTATGGGGAAACTAACTTTCACTGTTTGTGTTTTGGCAAATTCTGCCTTATTACAGTTTTCATTTTCTGAGCTCAAGTGCAGCAGTTTTATTGTAGCTTGGTGAATTCTGAATGGTGACTGCCAATCACACATTTCTTTGACCCAGGCATACTCAGAATTTCCAGCATAAACAGTTTGAGTAAAACTTAGGATAGGAAACTTAAAAGTCCCCAAACACCTGCAATTTTAATGAACTGGATCCTACTTTGGGTTCCACTCTTTTGGCTTTATTTTTGAAACCTTCTCTTTCTTGGTTTTAGCTCCACATCTGCCACCCCCCCGCCTCATTTATTCATACATCCCTACCTAGGTTCTGGTACATTCCACCTCATTGTGCATGCTCCCATGAGGGGAAAAAAAACAAGAACTGTGTTGAACCTTTGGAAGTAAATGAGGACCTTGGCAGTAGCTCAAGGCAAAGTCACACTTTGGAGCTCATTCACCGAACTTTTTTTGAGCCATGGCGCTTCCTTGCTCCCAGCTTTTGGCTTGGCTAGCCTTTATTTTCTACCTTTTAGGATCCCAGTGCCCTCATTCTGTTGTTTCATTCTTTCTGACTCTCCCTGGATTTCTTCTTGGAAATACACCATGTTCCAAAATGACCTTGCAGATTTTCTACCCTTTGTCTTTCTTTCTCATCGTTTCCCCTCAAACTCCTATTCCCTTTGGAACAGATTAATCAGATTGTTTTTCTAATGCAGAACCTGGTAGTGAGGTCTCCTTTCACCTATCTTGTCCAGGATCATGCTTGTTTTTTAAACTCAAATGAATTCCAAATTTGTGGATTTCAGGTTGTATTAGGGAGATATTTTTGGTCAGTGACTATGTTTTGTTAAATGACTCAACTCAGACTGTTCTGTGCATAGTTCTGGTCCTGAAAGATTGCAGAAGGAACTGTATTTATGGCCTGATTGATTGACTTCCTCAGTTCCAAAGAATGGGAAGACAAATTGGCAAGAGCAAGAAGAGATATTGAGGAGCTTCTAGATCTATGATTTTTTTTCCTTCTCCAGTAAGAGGAGTTTCATAGTTCAGGTATCCCAGGCATATGAGAAGACAGCTGTGTCCATGTGCGGCTGTGTCCAGGGATTCCAGTGAAGCAGGCAGACATTGTTCACAGTGGTCCTCTCATCAGAGTGACTACTTTTTGAGTATATTAATAGATTGAACCTGAAGGTTCCAGACAGCAAGCTAATAGAGCAAGGGACCTAGAAGGTCTATCAGAGATAGGGGCTGAAAAAGAGTAATCTTGAAAAGAAGGTGGGGAAGGAGCTATTTAAGATTCTAGAACATGTTGGCCGGAGATGTGGGATAGCAAACACCTTAAAAGGAGTATCAGAGGAGTTTCCTGCTTCCTGTTCCTTATGATTTATTTATAGCACGATCACAGTTTCTCTATATCCTGAAACACGACAGAATGATTTTGCTATAAATTTAATAACCATATTACCAAACTAAAGTATGTTTATGTGGGGATCCATTCTTTATGTTATTGCTCAGGTAATGTGGTCATCCACTTAAAACTTGAAAAACAAAAATTGAAAAGAATAAGGAATAAGAATAAGGAATCTGGAAATAAAGGCCAATTTAATTCTTCAGTTTTTAATTCTGTCCCATCTGTCTATCATTCTGGTGTTTCCTCCCCCTGTTTATATATCAGTGAGATTTGTAGCACTTTTCAGTCATTCCTTTTTAGTTACAAAAGCAGTCCAGATCCTTTTCCCAGCTATTTAAGACCTTCCCAGTCTGGCTTCAATTTTTTTCCAGCTTTGCCTTTTTCTGCTTTCCTTCTGAACCCCATATTTTAACCAAACGGAAATATCTGTGCTCTCATCTCGATTTCTTTCTCTCTTTCTCTCTCTTTCTTTCTTTCTTTCTTTCTTTCTTTCTTTCTTTCTTTCTTTCTTTCTTTCTTTCTTTCTTTCTTTCTTTCTCTCTCTCTCTCTCTCTCTCTCTCTCTCTTTCTTTCTTTCTTTCTTTCCTCTCTCTCTCTCTTTCTTTTTCTTTTTCTTTTTGAGACTGAGTCTTGCTCTGTTGCCTAGGCTGGAGTGCAGTGGTGCAGTCTCAGCACGCTGCAGCCTCCACCTTCTGGGTTCAAGTGATTCACCTGCCTCAGGTAGCTGGGATTACAGGCATGTGTCACCACACCTGGCTAATTTTTATACTTTTAGTAGAGACTGGGTTTCACCATGTTGGCCAGGCTGGTCTCGAACTCCTCATCTCAGGTGATCTACCCACCTTGGACTCCCAAAGTGCTAGGATTACAGGCGTGTGCCACTGTGCCCGGCCTCCCATCTCAATTTCTAATTCCTACCCTTATTTCAAGACTCCTCACAAATGCCATCTCTTTCATGAATCCTTCCCTGATCACCACGTCATGTATCGTGAATGTTACCTATTATTGTAGCTATCTCCAGCCCCATCTAGAGCCATCTTTTTAAAATGGTGTGCCTTCCTTCAGACTGTGTTTGAGTACCTGCTGTGGTCAAGGCACAGTACTGGTTACTATGAATCAGAATGTACTATAAGTTGATATGAAATCTTGTGTCCATAAGTATAGGCTGGGTGCGGTGGCTCATGCCTGTAATCCCAGCACTTTGGGAGGCTGAGGTGGGTGGATCACTTGAGGTCAGGAGTTCGAGACCAGCCTGGCCAACATGGTGAAACCCTGTCTCTGTTAAAAATACAAAACTTAGCCAGGCGTGGTGGTGGGCGCCTCTAATTCCAGCTACTCGGGAGGCTGAGGCACAAGAATCGCTTGAACCCAGGAGGCGGAGGTTGCAGTGAGCCGACATTGCACCATCGCACTCCAGCCTGGGCAGCAGAGGGAGACTCTGTCTCAAAAATAAATAAATTAATTAATTAATTCAATTAAATTAAAAATACACAAATTAGGCATGGTGGCAGATGCCTGTAATCCCAGCTGCTGGTGGGCTGTGGCAGGAGAATCGCTTGAACCCGGGAGGCAGAGTTTGCAGTGAGCTGAGATTGGGCTGCTGCACTCCAGCCTGGGAGACAGAGCAGGACTCAGTCTCAAAAAAAAAAAAAAAAAAAAAACCCGCAAAACAAGTATATAAATACACAGTGTCTATAGAACCTAACACATAAAAGGTTCTCAAATATTTACCAAAGTAACAAAGACAAAACAAAAGAATAAGATACAGATTATGTACTTTGGAGAGTTCACCTATACCTAGAATGATGAAAGAAAACTTCCTGGATGAAGTGTCATTTGAATTAGGCTTGAAGGATGAGGAGAATGTGGAGTTGGCCAAGAGAAGGGTGGAAGTATAGGGAATAGAAATTTCAGAGAAAGGTAAAAACATGAACACAGAAATGGGAAATGGTGTGACATGAATGGAGAATATTTAGGTTGGTTAGATGGAGCACAAATATATGAACGGGAATAGAGAGAATTAAATTGAGCAAAATAGATAGAGACTAAGTTATAGAGCACCTTGATTGATTGCCTCAATCCTTCATTTGTGATGTGTTTACTAAAGGTATTTCATTCTTTGCTTGGTACCTCCTAACACATAACTACAATTTTATCTTGGTCCATTCGAATCTGGTTTTGTATGTCCATCTTAGAATTCACGGCTAAGCCATATCAGCATGTGTGTCATATCCCACCTTGGAAATCTTTAGCATTTCTTATCTTGATTTATTTATTTGTTTCTTGAATTCTTGGTCTAAATTATGGTTTGGGGCTGGGCACAGTGGCTCTTGCCTGTAATCTCAGCATTTTGGGAGGCTGAGACAGGAGGATTGCTTGAGGTCAGGAGTTCGAGGCTGCAGTGAGCTGTGATCACACCAGTGCACTCCAGCATAGGCAACGGTGAGACCCTGTCTCTAAAAAAAGAAAAGAAAAGAAAAGAAAGAAATCATGGTTTGGACACCTTCCATCATAGGAATTTCTTCAAAGAAGGAATTTCCTTTCCAAAGTGAGAGAAGTATCTCCTATTCATTATACATTTGATTTTTTTGCCCTGGGTCTCTGAATCTGCAAATTGGTCCAGAGTTTCTTAGTGCTCGAATCTTTGGAAGCTGTATTTTTTTCCCAGGGAGGTCTAAAAAATGTTGCATTTCCAGCTGGGTGTGGTGGCTCACATCTGTAATCCCAGCACTTTGGGAGGCCGAGGCGGGCGGATTATAAGGTCAGGAGATCGAGACCATCCTGGCTAACACAGTGAAACCCCATCTCTACTAAAAATACAAAAAAAAAAAAAAAAAAATTAGCTGGGCATGGTGGCAAGTGCCTGTAGTCCCAGCTAGTCTGAAGGCTGAGGCAGGAGGATGGTGTGAACCTGGGAGACGGGGCTTGCAGTGAGCCAAGATCGTGCCACTGCACTCCAGCCTGGGTGACAGAGCAAGACTCTGTCTCAAAAAAAAAAAAAAAAAGTTGCATTTCCATTGTACTAAATGGTAGCTAGTGGACAAAATAGCCAATGCCACTCCTTAAGGGATAATGTTCAGTGTTTTCCAGTGTTCTGAAGAATACTTCTCCCATCAAAGACTAATCTCTTGAGAAGATCGTTGACAAAAGGTTTCCTCATAATGGTAATAGGTGTCATTTTTTGAGCACTTTGTGCATTGTATATCCATTTTGTCTTTTAATTAAAGTTTCCTTAGCCAAAATCATTTGGGAAACATTGATATGTTAAGGTTCTGAGAAGTCTTACAATATATACATTTGTGTAAAATTGTTTAATCCAGCATTTTACATACCTGCTTTGGGTATGATACTCGTGTAGATTCCTGTGGAATTAGTATTCCATGAAGCTCATTCAAAGAATAGGCATCTTCCCAGGAAAAACTTCGGTAACCTGAACTTTTATGTGTACATTCCTCTCAAGAGTTTTAGTGATCAGCATGCCAGTAACAACATCCTTGTCCTAGTACCATGGAGCTGAAAGTTCATATTTATGTAGACATTGGACGAAGTTGTCTGGCTGGAGTACAAGATTGCCTGAGACAGTGAACCTGAAAGTTAAAATAGCTGGATACGGTGCTAGTTTCACTGCTAACTCATTTTTCTTGAGCTTTGCTAACTGCTGGTTTTCTTAATAGGTCCAACAGATGTCCGTTGGTCATTTCTTGATGCATTGCAAATAGGCATAAAGAGTTTGGAGAAAAAAGAGTTGTTAATCACTCACCAGTAAAAATTCATGTTGACTTGTCCAGGAGCCTCTCTGGAAGCTGTGACTGGTGGCCAGTAGCCTGGAGAACAGGGAGTCTTGCAGGCACACAACATGATTGTAGTGGAAAGAGTACATGTAGACTGTTTTATAAACCTGGAGTTCAGTTCCGAGATGACTTCCCTCTTCTGATCCTTAGCTTCCTTAGCTCTAAAGTAGGGATAATTTTTAGAGCATATAGTGTGGTGCTGTTTAAGTGTGACTGTAAAATGCCCAGCACAGTAGTGCAATATAAGTGCTCAAACGTGCTGATTTCTTTTTTCTTTCAAAAGGGAATCAGCTGTCATGTTTATGCTTTCTGAGTGATGTAGCAGCATCAGCAGTGATGATGAACACTAGATAATTTTGATCACTGAGTGGGTCTCACCTAGTGGCATCAGAGATTTGCACTCATTAAGCCCAAGACCTTGGGCATTCACTGGTGACCAAATACACCCTATTTTCCTACCCCTGGAAGGTAGCTCTCAGTGGAGTGAGGAGAGTAATCTGGGAGCTGTGGAAGAGCAGCTGCTGGACATGTTTTGTGACACCAGTGTCAGCCCCTCAGGAAAACATTTGTTTACACACCAAACTTGCACAGAGCACTCACTAATGGTTAGGCACTGTGCTGCGCAGTTGGGATCCACACAAATATATGGTTTCAGCCTTAGAGGATCTTAGAGTCCAATAGAGGGAAATAGACATATGACCAGTAAGTGACCTAAGGAGCCACAGATGCTCTGAAAACCTGAAAGTTAAAATAGCTGCATGGAAGTATTAGAGGGAGTAGTTGTGATGGGGAGAGCGCTCCAAGGGCAGAGTACTCAGATGTTTCTGAGACAGTCAGAAAAGCCTTTAGAGAGAAGGTGTTGACTGGAGTCTTCTGGGCATAACATTTAATTGATAATGGCTTTATTAAATCAAATACAGTGCAAAGATATGCATAACCATTTTCATGGGTCAGTTTATGCATGTTCTATTTCTGCACTGAGTGCCCTTATGAAACAGTGTACCGAATTGTTCGAATTGTTCATCAGTAACTGAAGGTCCCAAAGGGGTTGTAAAGCCTGTAGTCGCCTTGCATCAGATAATAGGCTCTGCAGCCTGGTGATGGGGGTAGGAGTTTCCTTTTTGTACCTGGACTATTTCCTAAACCTGAGGGTGGACTTGGAGTATCCAAATAGGACGTGAAAGAATTTCCTAGGGTTACTTTTGGCTCCCTGTCTAGGAAGAATCCTGGCTATTTTGACGAAGATTTTCTCCTTCTACTTGGAGACTACTTGTATCTAGGGAATGGGAGGAATAGTCTGAATGTGAGAGTTACGGCTTTTTGCCTTGAGGCCTGACGGAGGTCTGACTGAAGCCCCCAGAGCTACCTGGAATATAGAAGTCTTACTAAGGCCAAAGACTCTGATTAGCTGTTCCTTTCTCTCCACTGCCCCCAGAAGATGCAGGGAAGGCCTCTCTTCCTCTTCAGCACTTGAGAATAATAGATAGCATCTAAACTCCTGAAACTGGCTGACCTATTTGTTAGGGAGCTATGTGGTCAAAATTATGTTGAAATGAGATGCCAATATCAGTGTGCTGTGAGGAGTCCAAACCACAATTATTATTGTGGCTCTTAGTTTTGGTGATTAATAATAAACCAACTCCTTATGCCAGGGAAGAGATAAAGATGCCTCACAAACCACAAACTAGCTTGTTTATTTATTTATTTATTTATTGAGACAGAGGCTGTCACCCAGACTGGAGTGTAGTGGCATAATCTTGGCTCACTGCAACCTCCACCTCCCAGGTTCAAGCGATTCTCTTGCCTTAGCATCCTGAGTAGCTGGAATTTCAGGCACACACCACCATGCCCAGCTAATTTTTGTATTTTTAGTAGAGACGGGGTTTCACCATGTTGGCCAGGCTGGTCTCGAACTTTGACCTCAAGTGATCCACCCACCTTGGCCTCCCAAAGTGTTGGGATTACATGTGTGAGCCACCACACCTGGCCACAAACTAGTTTATTTCTGATATTGCTGGGGCAATCCAGTCATTTTGTGAAGTCTGTGATGCTTAAAATAGAATTGCTGACAGCTGGGGTGGGTCTGAGTTCATCACCACTACAACTGAGCTGTTGCAGCTGTATGTCAGCAGACCTAGGTTTAGCTGACTCATCCTGGCTATTGGGATGAGCTGGGGTGCTGCTGCTTGTTGGGGAGAGCAGTCCTGATGGTTCTGCAGTATTGTTTTTGTGATTTATGTAGACTAAAAGGATTGTAGGATTGGGGAGAGAATAATGGAGACTTTTTTTCCTAAAGAGCTTGAGTTTGAAGGGTACTGAAAAGAGGAAAAGGAAAAAGGAAATCAGAGTATGGGGGAAGTAGCTGAGCTCTGAACCAGGTCCTTTATGGGAAAAAGAGCATATGGCTTTGAGGGGGTCTTTAGTCAGGTAGTTTCCCGAGCTGGCTGCCCGAACAGTTTGCCGTTTGGAGCTGCCTTGAGATGAACAGATGAAAATGAAATCCTATGCAGTAGGATGTTCATATGATGGATGCTGTAATCTAAAGAAGGGACCATACAGAGTGAGAAGTTAAAAATGAACTTGATGATATGTATTGGTAGATGAATATCTAAATACTAAATTGTAACTGAGAACTCTAGGTGTAGGGATATGTGGTTATGCTGAGAAATTTGAAGTCTTGAGGTTTGTGTTAGAAACAGTTCATGGCCAGGTGCGGTGGCTTATGCCTGTAATCCCAGCACTTTGGGAGGCATAGGCTGGTGGATCACGAAGTTATGAGATCGAGACCATCCTGGCTAACAGGGAGAAACCCCATCTCTACTAAAAATACAAAAAATAGCCGGGCGTGGTGGTGGGTGCCTGTAGTCCCAGCTACTCGGGAGGCTGAGGCAGGAGAATGGTGTGAACCCGGGAGGCAGAGCTTGCAGTGAGCTGAGATCGTGCTACTGCACTCCAGCCTGGGCGACAGAGCGAGACTCTCTCAAAAAACAACAACAACAACAACAAAAACTGTTCTTATCTTATCGGCTGGGCGTGGTGGATCACCTGAGGTTAGGAGTTCGAGACCAGCCTGACCAACCTGGTGAAACTCCGTCTCTACTAAAAATACAAAAATTAGCTGGGCATGGTGGCGGGCGCCTGTAATCCCAGCTATTCAGGAGGCTGAGACAGGAAAATCACTTGAACCCAGGAGTTGGAGGTTGCAGTGAGCCGAAATTGTGCCATTGCACTCCAGCCTAGGTGACAAGAGCAAGGCTCCATCAAAAAAACCACAAAAAACAAAAAACAAACTATTCGTATTAAAACTATGTTTTCAGGCTGGGCGTGGTGGCTCACGCCTGTAACCCTAGCACTTTGGGAGGCCGAGGCGGGCGGATCACCTGAGATCGGGAGTTTGAGCCCAGCCTGATCAACATGGAGAAACCCTGTCTCTACTGAAAATACAAAAAAATTAGCCAGGCGTGGTGGCGCATGCCTGTAATCTCAGCTACTTGAGAGGCTGAGGCACGAGAATCGCTTGAACCCGGGAGGTGGAGGTTGTGGTGAGTAGAGATCGTGCCATTGCACTCCAGCCTGGGCAACAAGAGTAAAACTCTGTCTCAAAAAAAAAACAAAAAAAACAAAAAAAACAACTATGTTTTCTCCTTGCTGCTGGGGGGAAAACAAATATGTTTTCTCCCTGCTGCAAGGAGGGAAAATAGAAACAAAAACTTGTGTTTTCTCTTATCCTGTAATTAAATTAGATACAACAAAAATATTTTCCTGAGAGAAGGGCTGGTTCTGTCGCCCAGGCTGGAGTGCAGTGGCTTCATCACAACTCACTGCAACCTCAAACTCCAGGGCCTAAACGATCTTCCCACCTTAGCCACCACACCTAGCTAATTTTAAAAAGGTTTTCATAGAGACAGGGTGTCACTATGCTGCCCAGGCAGGTCTTGAACTCCTGGCCTCAAGTGGTCCTCCAGCCTTGGCCTTCCAAAGTGCTGAGATTATATAGGCATGAGCCACCATGCCTGGCCAAAAATGCTTTTTTTTTTTTTTGAGACGGCGTTTCACTGTCCAGGCTGGAGTGCATGGCGTGATCTCAGTTCACTGCAACCTCTGCCTCCCGGATTCAGGCAATTCTCCTGCCTCAGCCTTCCAAGAAGCTGGGATTATAGGCACCTGCCACCAAACCCAGCTAATTTTTTGTATTTTTTTTTTTTTTTTTTTTTTTAGTAGAAATGGGGTTTCACCATGTTGGCCAGGCTGGTCTCAAACTCCTGACCTCAGGTGATCCACCCGCCTCGGCGTCCCAAAGTGCCGGGATTACAGGCGTGAGCCACCGTGCCTGGCCAAAAATGCATTTTATATTTAATTTTAACTAAGAGGTTCTGGTCAATTGTCAATGAAATTTTCTTTTTAGGAAATGATGTTATCATATAACATTCTGATTAAAGAAGTAACCCATTGTAGAGGGCAGACACAGTGGCTCACGCCTATAATCCTAGCACTTTGGGAGGCTGAGGTGGGTGGATTGCTTGGGCCCCTAAGTTCAAGATCAACCTGGGCAACACGGCAAAACCCTGTCTCTACAAAAAATACAAAAATTAGCTGGGCATGGTGGCGCATGCTTGTACTCCATGTACTACTGTACTCTAGCCTGAGTGACAGAGTGAGACCCTGTCTCAAAAAAAAAAAAAAGGCGACGAAAAGACCCATATTGCATGTCTTGTTTTTCCTAGCCCTTGACCTAATCTTATCCCTATTAATGACCTTCAGTTTTAAGTAGGATGAAACTTTAGTTTTTATATGGAGCTATAATTATTTTACTCTTTATTGATAAAAATTTCAAACTGGGCCAGCAAGGGTGGCTCATGCCTGTAATCCCAGCACTTTGGGAGGCTGAGGCGGGCGGATCACTTGAGGTCAGGAGTTTGAGACCAGCCTGGCCAACATGGTGAAACCCTGTCTCTACTAAAAATACAAAAACTAACCAGGCTTTGGGGCAGGTGCCTGTAATCCCAGCTACTTGGGAGACCGAGGCAGGAGAATTGCTTGAACCTGGGAGGCAGAGGTTGCAGTGAGCCAAGATTGCACCACTACACTCCAGCCTGAGTGACAGAGCAAGACTCCATCTAAAAAAAAAAGAAAGAAACATAAAAATAGTCAAACTGGTTTGGTAACATATCTTTTATACAGTTTAGCCAGAAAACTTTCAGTTCTTTGAACAGCTATCTAATATTTCAGTTTAGTATACTCTTAACCATTTAAAGTTAATCTCTATAGAATCAAACTTTTCAGAGCAATAGCAAGAAATAAGTAAGGAAAAGGCCAGGGATGGAGTGAAGTTTCTGAAAACTTGGCGCTGAGACGGGCAGATCACCTGATGTTGAGACCATCCTGACCAACATGGAGAAACCCCATCTCTACTAAAAATACAAAATTAGCCAGGCATAGTGGTGCATACCTGTAATCGCAGCTACTTGGGAGGCTGAGACAGGAGAATCACTTGAACCTGGGAGGCAGAGGTTGCGGTGAGCCGAGATTGTGCCATCACACTCCAACCTGGGCAACAAGAGCGAAACTCCGTCTCAAAAAAAAAAAAAAAGAGCAAGGTATAGTAGGGCAGAATTATTGGAAGTGTAGGTATTAATAGGTGTCATGCAAAAAATGGGGTCTATGGAAATAATTTTAGAAATGCTGAATTAAACAACATTGAACAGATTTTTTTTTTTTTGAGACGGAGTCTCGCTCTGTCGCCCAGGCTGGAGTGCAGTGGCCGGATCTCAGCTCACTGCAAGCTCCGCCTCCCGGATTCATGCCATTCTCCTGCCTCAGCCTCCCGAGTAGCTGGGACTACAGGCGCCCACCACCTCGCCCAGCTAGTTTTTTGTGTTTTTTTAGTAGAAACGGGGTTTCACCGTGTTAGCCAGGATGGTCTTGATCTCCTGACCTCGTGATCCGCCCGTCTCGGCCTCCCAAAGTGCTGGGATTACAGGCTTGATCCCCTGCACCCGGCCAGACTTTTTTTTTTTTTTTTTGAGGTGGAGTTTTGCTCTTGTGCCCAGGCTGGAGTGCAGTGGTGTGATCTTGGCCCACCACAGCGTCCACTTTCTGGGTTCAAGCAATTTTCCTGCCTCAGCCTCCCAAGTAGCTGGGATTACAGGCGTGCACCACCATGCCTGACTGATTTTGTATTTTTGTAGATACGGGGTTTCACCCTGCTGGTTAGGCTGGTCTCGAACTCCTGACCTCAGGTGATCCACCCACCTTGGCCTCCCAGAGTACTGGGATTACAGGTGTGAGCCACTGCACCTGGCTGAAAAGATTTCTATAGAATTTCTTAGAGCCTTTAATTAAGTACACTAATGGGTGCCATGAAACGCCAAGAAGGAGAAGATAATCTACAGCTTTTCCCCAACACTGCTTATCTGGCAGACCAACCTTAGGGACCCATGTTCCACAGAACACACTTTGAGAAACCTTGAAAAGGAGTATTACTGATTTCACTACTAACTGTTGATATTATTAATGTTAAATTCTTTTAGATTTCTTAAAGGCTGATGTTAAAGTCACTATATGGTATAAATTATTATATTTATAGCACTCAGCACTGTGTTTGGTTTTTGTCTTTATTCCTAAAAAGATTTTGCCTTTGGAGGTAAGCAGTTATATGAAAAAGAAGATAAGAATTTAGAAGATAATGTAATTCAGCCAAAAGTAGTCCTCAGGAGAGCTTCCATAGGAATACGTGCTTTAGAGAGAAACTAAAGAAAAATGATTTTTGTATTTTCTCTCATATGTGCTAATGGAACAAAACATTCCATCATTGTGAGCTGTGTGGTAACTAAACTCTTCAAGCCAAAGATCATGGACTGGGTGGGGCCCGTGGCATACATCTGGTCTGCAGATAGTTTTATTTAGCCTGTATAGTGACTTTTAACATTTGAATTAGTTCCTATTTTAGAATCTTGAAGTTTCACTTAAAAATCTGAATTTCTAGCCACTCTTGAAAAATGAGAAAAGTCTGACAATACATAGGCAAGTGGTAACTACTTGCTGGAGCTGAGAAGTAGTTTACTCCAGTGTGTTACTGCCTGCGTACTAACCCAAACGTGGCTTGACATTTGTGCTACCTGTCTGACCCTATGGCCATTTGAGTTTGTGTGACCCCCTACTGTAAGGACATGGCATGGCCCAAGAGCTGGAGCTTCCCAAAGGATACTGTAGCCCCTCTTTTTATATGTTTATTTTTATTTTATTTTGAGACAGGGTCTCACTCTAATCACCCAGGCTGGAGTGCAGTGGTGCAATCTTGGCTCACTGCAACCTCTGCCTCCCAGGTTCAAGTGGTTCTCCTGCCTCAGCTTCCTGAGTAGCTGGGATTACTGGTGCCCACCACCACACCCAGCCAATTTTTGTATTTTTAGTAGAGACGGGGTTTCACCATGTTGGCCAGGCTGTTGTCGAACTCCTGACTTCAAATGATCCGCCCAGCTCGGTCTCCCAAAGTGCCGGGATTACAGAAATGAGCCACTGCACCTGGCCAGCAAACTCTTTTTAGAGTCACCTTTACAAGCAAATGTGATCAGGCTGCTCCAGGAAGAAGTGCTGGAATCATGTTAGGATAATTTAAGGGAATCTTTACTGTTTCTGGGGGACATCCTTATACTTGTCCTCAGGATGCTGAGGCTTTTACTGCCCCTAAAGCGCCTACTTGACAACATACTGGAAGAGTTGTTTCATTCACACACCTTCTTTGTCACACACACTCACAGAGTTAGCCCTGTACAGTTGTTCCTAAGTTTGCATAAGAGATTGGTTCTAGGACCCCCGCTCAGATACCAAAATCCACAGATGCTCGAGTCCCTTACATAAAATAGTGTAACCTATGTGCATCCTCCCATACACTTTGAATTGTCTCTAGATTACTTATAATACCTAATACAATGTAAATGCTATGTAAATAGTCGTTCTACTGTAGTTTTAAAATTTGTATTATTGTTACTGTTATTTTTGTTTTAAAACATATTCTAGGCCGGACATAGTGGCTCACACCTGTAATCCCAGCACTCTGGGAGGCCGAGGCAGGTAGATACCTGAGATCAAGAGTTTGAGAGCAGCCTGGCCAACATGATGAAACCCCATCTCTACTAAAAAAAGAAAAATCAGCCGGGTATGGTGACACGCCCTAGCAACTCAGGAGGCTGAGGCAGGGGAATTGCTTGAACCTGTGAGGTGGAGGTTTCAGTGGGCTGAGATTGTGCCACTGCACTCCAGCCTGGGTGACAGAACGAGACTCCATCTCCAAAAAAAAAAAAAAAAAAGTTTTCTATTTGAGATTGGCTGACCCTCGTTGCAGACTCAGAACCCTCAGACATGGAGGCCCAGTTTTGTATAGAGAGAGGAAATTTATATTGAATTAGGACAGAATTATAATTTCATCTATTCTCAAAAATAATTATTAAATGAAGATAATTAAAAAGTGGTTATTTTATTTATACTCTCCACAAAATATTTGAATTAGCTTATAAAGTATGATATAACAATGAAGTATATATATATACATATATATACACACACACACACATATATATATATATATATATGCACATACACACACACACACACACACACACACACACACACAAAATCAGGACCAGAAAATATATCCAAACAAAGAGTAAGTCCAGAAGGATAGAACACGGATATCAGGACCTGAGGTCTGGAGAAACAGGCCTGATGTGAGAATGGGCTTAGATTTCAGAGAGAAACCAGAGTGTGAGTGTAACTTTTCATACAGGTAGTAC
This sequence comes from Macaca fascicularis, assembly GCF_037993035.2. NCBI lineage: Eukaryota > Metazoa > Chordata > Mammalia > Primates > Cercopithecidae > Macaca > Macaca fascicularis. The sequence goes on along the minus strand of NC_088383.1, from coordinate 100,878,901 downwards.
CACAATATTATTATTTGCTTAGTAGATAGAGTGTGTTGATATTGTTCTATGTTGATTAATTCTGCAGAGGTGACAGCTCTGAGCAACTGTTTTCTGGTGGCAGCTGGGAAATGTAGGTTTTGTGAATAGGGTTAATCAGCACTGTGTCTTGAGCCCTCTTCCTATATTTTTACCTTATCTACAATGCCAAGAATAAAGGAATGGGTTGTGTGCAATGTGATGAAGTGAGGTCGGGGGTTGGGGAGTGGGCAGAAAAGGCAGTAGGCAATAATGAAAGCTCTCAGCAGGAAGGTTTGAGATCTTTTGCAGAGTTCTTTTGAGCAGTGGTAACCTACAGCTATTGATAAAAGGCTGTATTTCCTGTCTCAGTTAATTGAGCATGAAAGCAGACCACTGGATACTACACAAGAATAGTTTTCATTTTTTAAATAAAGTTATCTATGATCGAACGCAATTAACATAAAGTGATTGGAATTACCTTACCAGGTGCCTAAGCTGCCTTAACTGCTTTATTAGGAATGAGATCAGAAGAGAGATTGTGTGTAGAAAAAGATACATCTGTGTGTGTGTGTATGTGTGTGTGTGTGTATGTGTGTATTTAAGGGAATCTTTACTGTTTGTTCTCACAGTGTCAGGAAATTATTGTGTATTAAATGAAAAAATTAGTAATAGGCAATAGTTCCTCATGAAGGCATTTAAAAGTAATGCTTTATGGTATTAGTGAATCTGCCTTTGTAGTAAATGTCAAGGGAATGATAATTTAGTCAAACAGACCAAAGTTTACACGGAAAGAACTGCATTTTTTTTCATGCAATAAAGGTGGAGCAAATGTCTGAATGTGAACGGTATTGTAAACAGGTCCAAATTTTCAGGGTCTAGGGAAGAAATGGAGATTTTGTGTCTTTTGGCTAAGTGGTGAGGCCAACAGTGTCATAAAAGGCAAAAAGTGGCTGGGCTCAGTGGCTCGCTCCAGTTATCCCAGCCCTTTGGGAGGCCGAGGTGGGCAGATCTCTTGAGGTCAGGAGTTTGAGACCACCCTGGCCAACATGGCAAAACCCTGTCTCTGCTAAAAATATAAGAATTACCCAGGTGTGGTGGCAGGTGCCTATAATTCCAACTACTCAGGAGGCTGAGTCACGAGAATCATTTGAACCCAGGAGACAGAGGTTGCAGTGAGCCGAGATAATGCCACTGCACTCCAGCCTGGGCAATAAGGCAACACTCTTGTCTCAAATAATAATAATAAAGGCAAAAAGTTAGGTGAGGGTGAATTTTTTTAGCAATCTTAAAGAATGTGTAGACTGGCCAGGCACGGTGGCTCATGCCTGTAATCCTAACACTTTGGGAGGCCGAAGCGGGTAGAACCCCTGAGGTTAAGAGTTTGAGACCAGCTGGCCAACATGGTGAAACCTTGTCTCTACTAAAAATACAAAAATTAGCTGGGTGTGGTCGTGGTCACCTGTAATCCCAGCTACTTGGGAGGCCAAGGCAGGAGAATTCTCTTGAACCCAGGGGTTGGAGGTTGCATGAGCCAAGATGGTGCCACTTTACTCCAGCCTGGGCAAAAAGGAGAAACTCCATCTCCAAAAAAAAAAAAAGAAAAAAAAAAAAAAGTAGACTATTTCTAACTGAGCAATTCCAGTTTTAAAGTTAATTCAAAATTTTTGAAAGTATAATTGCCACAGGTGCTACCTTTCAAGTGGGAGTACTCCTGGGTATAAGCCAAGCCACATACGAAATTATCCCATATGTTTCTTTGCATTGAGTGTTGATGTCTGAGCAAGGGGGAAAATGAACAATTCCATTGATACTAAGGAAATGAAAAGTCAACTTTTTTGTTTTCTATCTTAGTCATTGGTGGAGGGGAGGGGGAATGGCATGTTCCTTGAGGACAGATACCAGGTTCCCTTTCTGCACCCAGCCCGCTTCTCAGAGCATATTGGCTACTTGCCTAACTGGTTGGTTTTGAGGCAGTGCAGAATTTGCCTTCTCATGCAGGAGGATGTTTTTGTGTTTTTGTTTTGTTTTAAGCTATTCTTTGATAACATGTTTTAAGGTTTCATGTATAAAATCATATACATAAAGGCTCATGTTTTAAGGTTAAAATTCTAATGAAATACCTTATTTTTTACTCTGTGATAAAATAGTACAAACTATGGGCACTAAGTCAGAGTCCCAGTTAAGAAAAATGACCAAATAGAAATATGCCACAAAGATTTCTTTTTCTGCTTTAAACCAAATTTACTTAAACTTTGAGGCTTGCTTTTATTTAACCAGCCTCGTTTGTCAAAATCAGATAAATCCGAAAGAGATATCTCTCTCTCTTTTTTTTTTTTCCGGAGGCAGTCTTGCTCTGTCACCCAGGCTGCAGTGCAGTGGCGCGATCTCGGCTCACTGCAACCTCTACCTGCTGGGTTCAAGTGATTCTCATGCCTCAGCCTCCTGAGTAGCTGGGACTATAGATGTGAGCCACTACACCCAGCTAGTTTTTGTATTTTCAGTAGAGACAGGGTTTCACCATGTTGGCCAGGCTGATCTCGAACTCCTGACCTTAAGGAATCCACCTTCCTCGGCCTTCCAAAGCGCTGGGATTACAGGTGTGAGCCACCATGCCTGGCCAGAGAGTACTCTCTTTGTGCTATATTGTTATCTCTGGTAATTCTATGCTAACTTGCTGCGTGTTAATCTGTATTAAATCATATTGCTGAAAGATATGTTTGAATTTGGAAGGTGATGAGAATTAAAAAGTCAGACATGGATAATTTTTAGAAAATACTCCTGATGTACTTTAGATGAACTCTTAAAACAAAGTGGTGTATTGTGACACATTGTAAACAGTCTCTATCGTGTGTTAAAATGAATCTGATTCAAAATGCAGACTGTCTCTAAAAACCTGCCTTACAATAAAAAAAAACACAGGCAGAGGTGGTTTCCAGTGGTTTCATGTTATATGTCATATGTCTAGAGTGCTGAGTACAGTACCTGTAAGTAGATTCCCCAAGAGATCTATTGAAAGGTACTTAATGCGGATTACATTAACTAATTAACTGGATTTTGTTTGGGTCATGTTCATTGTGAAATGCACAAATCAGTGGGTTTGTCTTTAGTCATCTTATTCTCATTTGGGGTTGCTGGAAATGAAGTAAGGACCAAGTAAACGACTTTTTTTCAGGTGCAAATTCGACCATGGAACCTAAGTGACAGTGACTTTGTAATGGATGGTTCTCAGCCTTTGGACCCCAGAAAAACTATCTTTGTTGGGGGAGTTCCACGACCCCTTCGAGCTGGTGAGTGGAAATAGTAACACCACAACAACAAAACCAACAACAACAAAATCCCCAATGCCTTTAGTCTTAAATATTTTCTAGGTTTCCAGTGAGCTATACATAGTCTCCAAAAAGAAGGCTGTTGTCGTTTTCACTGAGCTTTTTCAGGATTAAAGGTTTTCTCCCAAAATGCTCTATTTTGTTATGGTACAAAAGTGAATTTCATTAAACAGTTATGTTGAAAAAATGAATTTTATTTAGTGCTTTCCTATTTAATCCCTTATGTAAAAAATAATAACACATTTGGCAGTGTGCATTCTTATGCCAGTCAGCATTGTTATGTATGACAGAAATCTGTCTTTTTTAAAGCTTCCCTGTTGTTTTTTTTTTAAGTTACTTTCCAATGATGAAATAATTGTGCTGCTTGATTTGAGCAGAATCATAATTGACTGGAGAGTTTGAAGTGTTGTTGAACTGATGGCTTCAATACATATTTAAATCCAAAGACAAATCCAATCAGCTGTGCATCAGCCTCCTAATAACCAGTATTAATGCCAGTGGAGTATAACAAAATTATTTCTAAGATCTAAGTTTTTGAAGCACTTAGAATAATTAAGTTTATTTTTTTAAAGTAAAACAAAAAATGTTACTGTTGCCACTGTAGTTGTGAAAGTACATTTCTTTTGTGTTATTTATATGCACATAGACTTAGTTCTACCTAAAAATTAAAACAAAAAGCAGAGATCATTAAAATCATGTTGTGAAACAGAATTATAAAATGTAACCTAACGTTATTTAGCTGTATGACTTTCGTGACTTCTTAATTCTGAAAGTTCCTCAACATTTCTAACATATTTATCCAAATCCCATCTCCAGGCTACACCTAAAAGATAACTTTAAACCTATATAAAGACATTAATAATTTCATTTTGAAGGACTTTTAAACATATTTTTTCTGACTGGGTCTTATTTTCTTCATTCCAATGGAAAACTATCAAACAAAAGGTAGAAAGCAAAGCAGCAGAGATGCTTCCCTTTTATCTGCAGTCGGAGAAGAAAGTCTAAGAAGGGCTAATTCAAATGTGAAAAGCATTATGAGATGGGGGCAAATGCAGACCTTTGTTTGTAAACTGTTTGTGCTTTTAAAAAAAATGATGGGGGTGTTGTGGAATATTTCTGAATTTTTCTAACTAGTGTTATATTTAGGAGTGGAGAGGGACAGAAATCCTTTTTCTTATTTTACAAATGGACAATCATAGCTAGTATTGTAGCTTTTCCTTTTGCAACTAACTACAAGCACAAATTAGTTTTTTTGTTTGTTTGTTTGTTTGAGACGGAGTCTCACTCTGTCGTCCAGACTGGAGTGCAGTGGTGCCATCTCGGCTCACTGCAACCTCCGCCTCCCGGGTTCAAGGGTTTCTCCAACTTCAGTCTCCCAAGTAGTTGGGACTACAGGTGTGTGCCACCACACCTGGCTAATTTTTGTATTTCTAGTAGAGACAAGGTTCTGCCACGTTGGTCAGGCTGGTCTCGATCTCCTGACCTCAGGTGATCTGCCCACCTCAGCCTCCTAAAGTGGCTGGGATTACAGGCGTGAGCCACCACGTCTGGCCACAAATGAGTTTTTATGTTCTAGCCCCTTTCCTTTTTTTTTACTAGATAGGAATCTGAAAAAATATTCTGAAAAAGTCCTATAGTTATAAAAAATAACAGAACTGGCTGTAACTTCTTATGTCTATCTTAAGGCACAGACATAGAAGTTTATTCACTCTTTATTCTTCCTGTTTTAATGATTTGGAAGGATAGGTAAGGGCCTATATATCATTTTTCTTCTGTAAATCCTGTGAAGATCTCTTTTCCACACTTGCTGTATGATCACACCAACACTGCAAGAAGTGAACCCCTGAACCTGAAATTATATTCTTTAATATTTGTTGTCTGCAAGATGCCACAAATTCTAGGATTAGACAAGAATTATATTTAGTTGTCTAGTAAGAAATGGGATTTTGTGTTCCCTGACTAGATACTATACTATACCTTTCATAATTTGAAGTTCCTTTTTTTTTTTTTTGAGATGAGTCTCACTCTGCCACCCTGGCTGGAGTGCAGTGGCATGATCTCGGCTCACCGCAACCTCCACCTCCCGGGTTTGGGCGATTCTCCTGCCTCAGCCTCAGGAGTAGTTGGGACTACAGGCGTTCACCATCATGCCCGGCTGTTTTGTATTTTTGGTAGAGACAGTGTTTCACCATGTTGGCCAGGCTGCTGTCAAACTCCTGACCTCGTGATCTGCCCGCCTCGGCCTCCCAAAGTGCTGGGATTATAGGTGCGAGCCACTGTGCCCGGGAGAAGTTCTCTTTTTTCAACTACGCTAAAATGTTTTGTTTTAAAATGTTTTGTTTTATAGTTATGTGGATAGTAATCTAAAATCACTTGTATTACTGATAGTGTTCCCTTAGCGTAGCTAGTTTCTAGGTGGCAAAGTAATCTATATTATTGTCTTAGAATTTTACCATTCATCCCAAGACTTCTAGTTTAGAGGGCCATGTTATCAAGACAAAAAGTTAACATCTGCAACTTTTATCTGTAATCATAGGAATTGGGTTTCTTTGAAACACACTGAGCTTTGGGAACTGATGTATACCTTGGAATAGAAGACGATTTTTAAAGAATTCATTGTGACTTTGCTAGACAAGCTGAAATTGAATACAGTATAGTTCACTTGAACGATAAACATTTATTGAGCATCTACTGTATTACTGGCACTAAGAAAGTATGTGTCATGCAAAACTGAATATCCCACTATCATGTTAAAGAGGTCATCATATACAGAGTCAAAAAATGTCAGAAGAAAATAAATGTGCTTACAGAATGTGAACTCAGAATTAATTGGAGACCAGATTGTATTCTTTAACACGATTCTCAAATTTGGTTTTGAAATACTTTAGAGCATTTTTTTATTATTTCCAAGGAATGTTCTAGTTATGGAATTTTGGAAAGTCTAAAACTATTTTAAGCATTTTATGCAGAGTGATCATGGACTAGATATGGGCATCCCTACTCAACAGGTGAGATTTTAGATGTCCAGGTGGATTTTTACCTTATTAAGGGCCAAAAAGTATCCCTTAATACGTCACAGTGACTAAAATGTTATCACTGAAGTGTTATTCCTTTGGATCTTGTGAGTTGGGTTTTTTTTTTTTTATTTATCTTTGATATTTCCTCATTGTAACACAAGGACCAATATCACTGATAGTTATTCTGAATACAGGCCTTAACCCTTTAAACAGAAATACACAAACACCTCTAAAATGAAAAGGCAACCTGTTTTAAGCAGTATTGTCCTGAGTTTCTGGTTCTTTGATAAACCTTCCTTTTAAGAACTCAGGTTGGACCATTCTGGGCGACATGGTGAAACCCTGTCTCTATAATAAATACAAAAATTAGCCAGGCATGGTGGCACACGCCTGTAGCGCAGTCTCCGGAGGCAGGAGAATCGCTTGAGCCCAGGGAGTTCGGGGCTGCAGTGAGCTGATATTGCATCAGTACACTCCAGCCTGGGTGACAGTAAGACCTTATCTCAAAAAAAGAAAAAAAAATAGGTTGGAGAAAATCACAGTCCTGGAAAGGAAAACAAAAGAAAAGCTGAAAATGGGAAAATATCAGTGGAAAATTTAGATGAGCTTACTTATTGCCTGATTGTGGGTTTCTCTATGTCAAATAATCCACATTCTTACTGTCTCTTCCTTTCATCACTCCCATTGGTGACAATAGCAAGCCAAGGATGGTTTGCCTGAAGTCTCCTGGTGTTTATCAGATCTTGTCTTCTTTCTACTCCCCATCTCACCCTACCCTCACATTAGGAAAGCCTGTAAGTGGACTCACCATGCCACCATGTGGCTAAAGCTCACATATTCTTCAGAGTCAGTACAGGGAAATGGGCAATTTGATTCTTCTTCTGCTGCCACCTGGAAGTACAACATGTTGCCACTATGCTTCATTCACGTAATATGAGCAACATGTCTTCCTAAATCTCCATACAGAAATAGCCCAGTTGCATATCCCTATGGCATTAGGACCTCTCCAGAATACATACCTCTTCACTCTGACAGAAAATAAGTGCCAGGCTTGGGGGTTATGATACCACCAGGAACAAGTAGAAGTGAGGTATGTGGTCTCTGTACTCTTCTCCAGTTGATTAACATGAGTATTTCTCTGATCCCAAATTTCTTGGTTTTGGCATCTGATTGGAAGACTGCCTCAGTGACCAAGCTTTTGGATCCATTCATTCCCAACCTTGATCAGGCTGGAAAAACTTTCAGTCTTTCTCATTAGAAGCATATGAACTGTTCTTTACTTCATGACTTCCTTAGGCCCTGCAAAACAGATCGATCTCGAGAGAGTGCTCATCTGAGTCCCCACAGCCTACTGTTTGCTCGTTCATCTTTCAGCCCTATCTTTCCTAACAATTGCTCTGATAATTCTTTCCTTTCTTTTTCTCCCCTACTAATATTCTGTGATGAATCCTGAAATTTCTTTCTGTCTTTCCTTACCTGCCCTGACTGTTGTGAGGATGGTTTTTCTGTGGGAGGCAAAAATTTCTGAAGTAAATATTCAGAGATATATGGCATATATCTAGAGAACATATATCCTGAATTTTTCTAAGATCATTTATTTCAGACATTTTGTATAAACATTTCATAGTTCACATGTATTAGAAACCATATCCTGATTTGTGATTTAGGAAACAGGAGTATTATAACCCTATCCTTTATTGTTGTTTTATGAAGTGGTTGCAGGCAGAAACCATCTTGTATCAAGTTTTTCAACAGTAGAAGCTTTTTCACCATGTCCTAAGTTCAGTATGGGTTGTCCTGGATAAACTCCAGATTTGGCATACTGACTTGATTAACTGTATTACCTTTAGGGATAAGGATTTTCTAATGTTAGTATGTGTTTGTGTCCTCCCTCTGCACCAAAAGCAAACCCTCATCCATAGCTGATGTCAAACTTTGCCATATCAGTGGCAGGCTGTGTGATGTTAGCCTACAGCCAAAATAACACTGCGATGAATTGATACTTACAGAGCAGAAACCAGGCCAACTTAAATGTTAAGCAGAGATTCACAGGGTGGGAGTGGGGCAAGAACCCTGGACAAAACTAAACATTTGAATACTACTCTGTCCTTAGCAGTGTGCCCAGAGCTCTCATGGATGTTTAATTCTCACAGTAACCCTGCGAGATTATAAGTGGTAGACTGTGCTTTAGAGATGATGAAGCAGAGTTCAGATAGAGTAATTGGTCTTTCTCAGGTCGAAAGAAAGATGCTTTATTAAGCTGAGATCTGAGGTGTTGTCTCAGTAACAGTAGTAACAGTCAACTTGGTACCAGTGCACTCTGTCTGATTTAGTTCATTATTCATACCATCTATTTGAAAATATTCTTAACTTCCCGACATATCTGATGCAGAGCAGAAGCTTATTGAGCACATTTCTTCCCCTTGAAGTATGTGAATTGCCCTTGACAATTGTGGTAAACCTAGGAAGCCCTCGTCAAGTTTAATCTTCCTGCTTTCAGAAGTCGAGACCTCTTTGATATCTTAAGGTGCCCTATGCCTCTTGCCTATCTGTTTTGTCCTTATTTCCAAAGAGAAGAAATATGGATTCTAGATTCACAGTTTAGAATCTGTAAAGACGAATGTGTTATTTTCCTCTGGAATCCTCACTTCCACTCTATCTCATTTGGCTGTCCAGTATCTCAGGCTCACATGTTGCCTTAGCTGGCTTTGAAATATATTATAATTAAATGATATAAATCGGGCCGTGAGGTGAAGCAGGACTGGGAGGAGTCATCATGGGTTTCCTCTCTGGTGAACTAAAGACCCTTTCACATCTTTGTAAAGAATCAGGAGCGGGCCAAGAGCGGTGGCTCACGCCTGTGATCCCAGCACTTTGGGAGGCCAAGGCAGACGGATTACCTGATGTCAGGAGTTCAAGACCAGCCTGGCCAATATGGCAAAACCCCATCTCTACTAAAAATATAAAAATTAGTCAGGCATGGTGACTGCACACCTATAATCCCAGCTACTTGGGAGGCTGAGGCAGGAGAATCACTTGAACCCAGGAGGTGGAGGTTGCAGTGAGCCGAGATTGTGTCACTGCACTCCAGCCTGGGCAACACAGCAAGATTCCATCTCAAAAAAAAAAAAAAAAAAAAAGAATCAGGAGCAAATCCAAGGAACCATAATTGAAGCTTACATTCAACTCCAGAGATATAGTCATCACAATCCAAAGGAATTCATGGGGATGCTATGTGCTCCACATTGCTGCAGTATTCTAGTTTGCCCCTCCAGTCTGCAGCACAGTGACTCTCATCACAAGAGCCAGCATGTGGATTAGACTCATTGTGTTGCTGCTACCATGGAAGTTGTTCATGAGACAATTTAAGTTGTCTTAGGATCACAGAGCATCTTGTCCAAAGTACGGTATACCCTTGAACCATAGCTATTAGACCTGCCATCTTCCCACCATGACCAGACAGACCCATGAGCACTGTCTGGATGGGAAAGAAAATAAAAAATGGTTTGGAAAGTCTTGACTTCCTCGTGGACTGTATACCTGTTTTCACCTCTATGTGAACACTGGATTCCTTCACCTCTATGCCCTGCTCTGGTACCCTTATCTTCCTCAGGTGAAATGTTAAGAACATGCTCCTGGGAGCTACTTTGTCTTTGCCCTCTGCAGAGGATGGTTTCAAATGAGGACTAGAAATTCTGTTTAGTACTTAAATGAGTTCAGCCTGCAGGAAGTATGCTGAATGAAGACTTACTGGTTGAGCAGAAGACCAAGTACAAACAGCAGCTGTTTGACTACCATTTACTTCTCTTCAAGGGTGGTCAAAGTATTAGACTTTCTGTAGTTAAAATACAGATGAGGGTAGAGAGAGAGATGGGAAATTTTCATATTCTTCTCCCAAAAACCTCTTCTTAAGTCACCTTGGTTTCTTCTAGCTTCTCAACAAATTGCCCTTCACTTAAGTGAGACCTAATTGACTCAAATGTCTGCAGACTTTTTGGTGGCCAAAAAAGCAACTATATATAAGTTCATAAATGGAAATTATTTATTTATAATTAGTTTTCATAAGAGCATAAGCAGATGAGGGTTTCTGCTTCCTATCAAAAGTACTTAACTGCCAGCAACATCAGTCATGATCTAATCCTTGGAACGTGCAGATGATTTCAAACAGATAGATTCACAAAGTAATGGAATGTTTGTGCTTCTCTGGCATCAGAAGATCCTGAAGATTTTTTGGAGAACACTGTGGTGTAGAAAAATCTGTGGTTACAGTAACTCTTCTGCTTAGCTGGAGTTTCAAGCTTACCACTCATGTGCCTTCTTTCTAAATCAGACACTTTGTTGAGTCCTTCCTATGGTGGAAGACAAGTGCCATTCAATTCCTTGCCAGCATTCTTTTCCTGGCCATTCACCAGGCTTGGAGATTGTTACTTCTCTTATTTCACTACAGAGGAAGCCTTGTCTTTTGACAATTAGTATTTAAGTTATAGGGTCCTGAGGTTACTTATTTCACTAAACCCATTCAACCAATAAGGGAAATGCATTAATGACTGCAATTAACAATTAATTCTGCCTTCAGTTTCTTGGTCTCTGTTACTGCAGTAATAGCCATATGAGGAGATCCTCAAACCATCAGAGGTTGTTGGGATGAAGTATAAGGACCTCTGATATTCAGGGTATGCGCACAATTCCTGTTACATTGTTTGAATGAATGTGATTCCTGGATCCTGCCCCAAGACTGCAGTAAGCAGCTACTTGGCTTTAACAGACAATGCTCCCTTGGCTGATATGGCTTAGTAATTCTGACCATAGTGGTATAATTGAGATAACTTTCTGCTGCTCTGTCTTTAATGGCACTTACTCTTAGGCTTAGTTCTTACTAGCTTATTTTCTCACCTTCTGAAAATTACTTGTTGGTTATGGGTTGTCCTTCCTATTAAAAATAGGCAGTTAGAAAATAGTCACCAATAGGCAATCTGGTATGTAAAGAACTTTTGGAGAAGTGTAAAGATAGCCTCTCTGACGTAGCAACACAGTTTTACTTACTGCCTCAGCAGTTTCGTAGTACAGAAACCAGTAATGCTTGGCTTTCCTTTTGTTCATAGACATCTAGTGGAGTTCTTCTACTGTTCAGCCCTTCACCCTTTGTACATTCTGCAGAACTCTTCTCCTAGAAGAGAAGAGTTGTGCTGCTCTCCATCTCCCCAGATACTGATTGCTGTGGAGCTCTACTATGTGATGATCTTTGCACATTGGCTGTGGCCCAGGTCATTGTCTGTCTTCCTTGTCTTCTCCTTTCCAAATACCATATATAGGTGTTGAAACAGGTTCTTGGGTCACTTCCCAGGGGTAGTGCTGAGTCTTTTGGACTTATACTATGTGAGTAGCCTAAAAGGAATGGTCATACCTGGAGAAGGTGCTGTCCACTATCAAGTAAACAATTGCCTTCAGACAATCTGGTATGCAGGTAAGTGCTACATGTTTTTCTAATGGGACCTTTATTGTTTTGTAACTATACCAATATAAAGGCATATTTAGGCCAGGCATGGTGACTCACGCCTATAATCCCACCCCTTTGGGAGGCCAAGACTGGCGAATCACTTGAGGTCAGGAGTTCAAGACCAGCCTGGCCAACATGGTGAAACCCCATCTCTACTAAAATTACAAAAATTAGCCAAGTGTGGTGGCGCAGGCCTGTAATCCCAGCTACTCGGGAGGCTGAGGCAGGAGAATCACTTGAACTGGGGAGGTTGTAGTGAGCCAAGATCACACCACTGCACTCCAGCCTGGGTGACAGAGCGAGACTCTGTCTCAGTAAACAAACAAACAAAGGCATATTTAGAAGAAATGTGACAAGGAGTACAGGCCACACCTCTGGATCTATAGCAAGGTACAGCATGGGTATGTTTTTACTATTTGTGTAACACCTTAGTGCTCTGTGGTAGGTTGTAAGTGCTCAGTAAATGTTTATTGTGGCTATTATCATTACTAGTATTATTATTTAGAATTCAATGGGAGAGGTTAGTATGAAGAGTTCACAGTTGGATTAGAATATACTCTAAAATCTTTACTTTTTTTAAATTGTGGAGATTTACTTTAAGGCTGTAAATAAATTGTCTCTAGTTAAAACAAGCAGTTAATCCTTTCTATAGCTTAGTCCTAATATAGTAGTGTAACACTAGTAATTTCTTTTAGTCTTAGAGGTTAGTAAGTAGGACTGTTTCTTATTAACTTGTTAGGGCAGCATGAAATGCCTTGCCTACCCAAGGCACATTCCACTGGACTAACCAGTTAGAAATTAGAACAGGAGGATTACTGGTAGTTCATTTCTTCAATACTACTGCTAAAGTTCTGATTATATAAATTCTTGTGTGTATGTGTGTAAATTCCTAATTTTTTTTCCATTTTATTGCAAAACACCCTATTAGGACCTTCCCTACTTGAGTTGTAAGACTGGTGTGGACAGTCTTCTTGATACTTAACATGCGTTTTCCTTTTCTTAATTACATTGCATGATCTCTAAATAATTCTTCCTTCTCCTGGGCAGGAGTACCTCCCAAATATTTATACACATCCATGTTTTGTTTTGTTTTTTGCAGTTGAACTGGCAATGATCATGGACCGTTTGTACGGTGGTGTCTGCTATGCTGGCATTGATACGGACCCAGAGCTGAAGTACCCCAAAGGTGCTGGCCGCGTGGCATTCTCCAATCAGCAGAGTTACATCGCAGCCATCAGTGCTCGTTTTGTGCAGCTCCAGCACAATGACATTGACAAACGGGTAAGCACCTGCTGAGGGTGGAACTGCTATGGGAGAGAAAAGAAGTTTGTTCTGTGGTTTCCTGGGAAGAAAGGCATCTTATGATCGTAAGTGAGCAGCTCTACCTTGCATGGCATTAGTCCATGAGTCCATCTAGGCTACCTGAAGAAGAGAGCACCACTGATGTTTAAGGCATTAAGGAATCTTCTGCCTCACCCATCCCCAGAGTGATGTTACACTTATGAAAATAATCTTGCAAAATTTAGCATACCAAACTAGTGCTGTTCAGAAGATGACACTGACAGTGTGTTAGCAGAGGTGGAGAGCTGGTGACCTGCTTGACCTACATAGTGCTCTTAAAACAAACAACAAAGAAACTTAGATTAACATTTAAACATTCAGGAGTATATATGAGATGTTGAACTTCTGGTTTGAAAATTGTCAGATGGCTGGGCCCGGTGGCTCACGCCTGTAATCCCAGCACTTTGGGAGGCTGAGGCGGGTGGATCACGAGGTCAGGAGATTGAGATCATCCTGGCTAACAGGGTGAAACCCTGTCTCTACTAAAAATACAAAAAAAAAATTAGCTGGGCGTGGTGGTGGGCGCCTGTAGTCCCAGCTACTCGGGAGGCTGAGGCAGGAGAATGGCATGAACCCGGGAGGCAGAGCTTGCAGTGAGCCGAGATCGCACCACTGCACTCCAGCCTGGGCGACAGAGCTAGTCTCCGTCTAAAAAAAAAAAAAGAAAGAAAAGAAAACTGCAAGATCATACATTGTGGCAATCATTGGAATCAAATAGCTGCTTTTCCCTTCAGTCTCCCCTTCAGCTCACTCCGTTTCTCCTGCTTACACCATAGATGCGTATGCATTACCGGCCATGTTGTTCATCGGTGTTACCTGCCTGCCCTCTAGAGACATTAAGAGTGCTACCTCTGATGTAAAGAGGGGGCATGAAGTAGAGTTTTAGGTAGTTGGTGTACTTAATTGGTTTTGTAGATTGGCATGAGTTTAAATTCCTTGAATCCTAGCTTTGCCACTGTCGGGAAGCTTAGGGGTATGGAAGGCAGTAAGAGCCAATCTGGACCCTGTATTAATAAATGAAAAGAGCATGTAGGAGAATAGCACCAAGTCTTGAACACCTGCCTGTGCAATGGTGTAGTGACTATTAATTCTTCTAGTAAAGAATGTTCTTGGGGTACACACTGGACTAGAATTAATAAAGTAGTAAATCTGTTCCATATGAAGTTTCACATGATATCCTTTACAGTCAACTTTGACTCATTTTGTGTAGCAGGCAAGTTTCTTAGGTAAAAATTTTAACTGGTGATGGATTTTTCATGTTCAGGATTATAGTTTTGTTAAGACATGTATCTGATCAAAAAGTACAAGAGCCAGGACTTAGAATAAATATTCTATTTGCTACTTCACCGAGCTTCCTGAGAGTAAGTGGTAGTGGTTTGGTTTTTAATTAAAATGAATAAAATAATTTAGAATTTTGAAACACTTTAAATTCATGGAGATACAAAGGCATAATAAAGATTCAACTCCATTCCTGGTTTTTAAGTATCCATAGCAATCTGAGCATGCCCTTTTGTAACTGTAATCCCCCACACGACTGTAAGCTCCACAAAGATGGGCGTGGTGCTGTCTCATTCTCTGTCTGATCCCCAGTATTTACCCGTTGCTCGATTTAGTCATTGATGCTTGATAAACCTTTGTTGAATTAACACGTGGTGCTACTTGAGGGTTCTTTTAACTTCTGCTGCTGTTGCTGGTAGACGTGCTTGTGCCTGTACATTTGGGAGTCGTGTACCAGATTCCATTACATTGAGACCTCTATCGCGACTATCACTGGTGAACCTAGGCAATGAATTTAATCTGAAGAGCCTTGGCTTCTTATTTATATGGAAGTAGCTTTCTTTGTTCTCCTCTAAAGCCAGAACTAGTGACTGTACAGGAAGTAGATCCTGGAAATAATAAAGTCTAGAGGAGGTCTCCATTTCCCCATGTCTCTGCCTTCCCTTTGCCTCCATCCTACTGACCTCCTGTCCTATTCCTTAGTAGAGGGAGATATGCTTGCCCCAGGGATTTATAGTAGGCATTGAGCCCCTGTAAGAACCAGAATAAAATCAGATATTTATTTATTTGTTTGGTTGCCTACCGCTATTCCCACAACTACTGCAAGGCTCAGGCCCTCAGTATTTCTTCCCACAAGATTAGAACTAGGCTAAAAAGGAGAGAAATGGCTTTGCTTTTGTTAGCATGACTGTAGAACATGCTATGAAAATGTGTTTGGAACATCAGACTTCTCAGGGCTCAGGAAAACCATTGACTTTTCTGATTGCTATAATTGGGTTAACCACATACTGTCTATATCTCAGAGTAGCTTTTGGTGAACACTTTAAGGTAGCAGCCAGTTGTAGTGGAAAGAATAGGGAATTTGGAGCAAGAACAGATTCCAATACATTTAAACCTTTGCTGCTTCAGTCAGTCACTGTCAAGCCCAAGCAAGTTACTTAAGGCCGGAAGCCTCAGGTCCTCATCTGTAACTCCTTCCTGGGGATGATCTGGAGATTAAATGAAATTTTACTTCTGAAAAGCCAGATCCTTATGGCAGGTCGACAAGTATTTAACCAGCAAGTATTCATCTTACTACAAATGTACTTAATATTGATTTTTGTTAATATTTTATAGCTTGAGGCCAGGCGCGGTGGCTCAAGCCTGTAATCCCAGCACTTTGGGAGGCCAAGGCGGGCGGATCACAAGGTCAGGAGATCGAGACCACAGTGAAACCCCGTCTCTACTAAAAATACAAAAAATTAGCCGGGCGCGGTGGCGGGCGCCTGTAGTCCCAGCTACTCAGGAGGCTGAGGCAGGAGAATGGCGGGAACCCGGGAGGCGGAGCTTGCAGTGAGCCGAGATCGCGCCACTGCACTCCAGCCTGGGCAACAGCGTGAGACTCCATCTCAAAAAAAAAAAAAAAAAATATTTTATAGCTTGAGTTTTAAAAGTTGATCTGTTGAAGAAGTAGCAAAAAGGTTCAGTGGTTAGTGAAAAAAGCACTGGTCCCGAGTCAGATGGCCTGGGTCTAGATCTGGTCTTGTTCTCCCTGGGGTTATATGGACCTTGGGCAGGTCACTTAAATTCTGAGCTTCAGTGTACAGTGAAGGTAATAGTAATAGCCCATGAGATTGGTGAGAAGCCCAGAAGAGATATTGTTCAAGAAAGCAGTAGCCGGGCGCGGTGGCTCAAGCCTGTAATCCCAGCACTTTGGGAGGCCGAGACGGGCGGATCACGAGGTCAGGAGATCGAGACCATCCTGGCTAACACGGTGAAACCCCGTCTCTACTAAAAAATACAAAAAACTAGCCGGGCGAGGTGGTGGGCGCTTGTAGTCCCAGCTACTCGGGAGGCTGAGGCAGGAGAATGGCGTAAACCCGGGAGGCGGAGCTTGCAGTGAGCTGAGGTCCGGCCACTGCACTCCAGCCTGGGTGACAGAGCGAGACTCTGTCTCAAAAAAAAAAAAAAAAAGAAAGCAGTATGTACACTGTGTATGTGTATGGTGGGACAAGAATGCTGCTTCCATGTGACACTGGGAAAGGACCCAACAGTTTCTTCAGTGCCCTGGGATGAGAGTCATCTGAGGGGGAATATTGGAAGTCATTGAAAGTGGCAAAGTCCCTACTCTCCCTTTTTCCCGTCAGGGACCAGCTCCATCTTCTTTGTTTGCTCTGACCAGTATGGAGATCTCTTCCCCTCCCCTCTCCTACCCTCCCCTCCCATTTTCTTCCATTTTCTTCTCATTTTGAGACCGGGTCTCACCCTGTCACCCAGGCTGGAGTGCAGCTTCAACCTCCTGGGCTCAAGTGATTTTCCCACCTTAGCCTCCCCAGTAGCTGGGATCACAGGTGCATACCACCATGCCTGGCTATTTTTTTTGTATTTTTGGTAGAAATAAGGTTTTACCATATTGCCCAGGCTGGGCTCAAATTCCTGGGCTCAAGTGATCTACCTGCCTCAGCCTCCCAAAGTGCTGGGATTACAGGCTTGAACCACTGCGCCCGGCCCAACATCCTTTCTTTATTATGAGACGCAAGCCAAGTTCCATCTTGAGTTGGGCTCCTTTTTCACTGTTCATCTGTGAACATTACACTCCCTTCCCCCAAACTGTTACTCTGTCCCCTTCGTTTTCTTCTTGCTTAGAATATAGCCAGTAGTACTTTATTTTATTGCCTCTGGCATTTTGAGCTTCTGTTAACTATACCTTTCATAGGTACATTTTTAGGTTCATTCATGGTTTTATTTTTATTCATCTTTCTCGTAAAGCTTACATTTAAGCTTTCCAGAGAGCTCCCATTTCATATAAGCACATTTGTATTTCCTTAGGTAATGCCATTTTTCTTTTTCAGAAAAAATGATCATCCATGATTGTCTACAGATAATTTCTATCACTAGGCAAACCTTGTTTCCTGAATAACCCCTCCAGGTTTTTAGTAGTAGTCTGATATCTCATGGAAAGGTTCTGAAACTTGCAGTACCAAAAGTCAGGAGCACATGTCCACCTGTGTACACAGTCCCTTTTCCTTGCTATTACAGATTCCGAGGTGCCACAGTCATTTCCTTCCTTCCTTCCTTCCCTCCTTCCTTCCTTCCTTCCCTCCTTCCTTCCTTTTTCTTTCCCCCCTCCTCCTTCTCCTTTCTTCTCTCTCTTCTTTCTTTCCTTCTTCTCTTTCTCCTTCTTTTTCTTCCTTCCTCCTTCTTCTTCCTTCTTTTTTCTTCCTCTACTTTGAGACCTTTATTTACTTTCCCATATCAATGAACATGAGTAGGCCAGGCACAGTGGCTCATGTCTATAATCCCAGCATTTTGGTAGGCCAAAGTGGGAGGAGCACTTGAGCTCAGAAATTCGAGACCAACCTGGGCAACATACGGAGACCCCATCTCTACACACAAAAAATTTTTTTTGATTAGTCAAGTATGGTGACACGTGCCTGTGTGATTCCAGCTATCAGGGGAGGCTGAGGAGGGAGGATTGCTTGAGCCCAAGAGGTCGAAGCTACAATGAGCTGTGATCATGCCACTGTACTCCCGCCTGGGCAACAGAACAAGACTTTGTCTCAAAAAAATAATAATAATAAATCATGGATTATTATGTGATGATTATGTAGTGGCTGTCTTATATCTCCTCAGGAAAATAGAGCACTATTGAGTAATGCGGACTCTACAGAGAACTTCAGTCTTTGGTCATAGCATTCATCTCCTGCCTTCTGATGCGAGCCCAGAGTTGGCTTTAAACCAATACCTTGACTATTTTAAGTAGCATCAACCTTTATTACCTTTTTACTCAAAGCATCCTCCTTTACTGTCTGCATCATTATAAATATAGATGCAGTGAATTTTTAAAACTAGAGATGGCATTGAAGGGTCACTTACTTCGTCTTTGCAGCCCTTATCCCTCAAGGAGAGTGGGAGGGGGCCACCTGCAGAGCAGCAATGCCTGACCATCGAGTGAGACAATTCATTAAGTGCTGGGACAGTGAACGCAGTAGGGCCATATGATGCGGGTCCCCTCAGGTTGCACCTTTCTTGTGTACACTGTGGAAGGTACATGAAGAAGAAATTGACTGGTATATCTCCTTTACCTCTTTTGTATCCAGCCAGCTTTTTCCAAAAAAGATATCTCTTTTGATAATTTATATGTTTATTATTGTTGTTGATCTTTGGCGAAGCTTTTATATGGAGTGTTTCATGGGAGAAATACAAGCTTTATAGATTTGATTTCTCACCATCTTAAGAGACTTTTTGGCTTGCTTATGAGTATAAAATATGTCAATATGCACCATTTAATTTATCTGTGTTATCCTGTAGATTTGGTACTTTCATCTCTGCTGTCATCTTACTCATCCATAATCTCATGATCTTTAAGGAAGAGGTGTTTTTGTTGTTTGTAACAGCTTTGTTGAGCTGTTTTATGCTATTCACATAGCATACAGTTCACCCAGTTAAAGTGTACAATTGCATGTTTTTTAGTATATTTACATAATTGTGTAGCCATCACAATCACTTTTAGAACACAGAAGTATTTTTTTAATCATCCCGTATTTCATGTCTTAAGGAACATAGAGGTGTTTTAATGTACAGCCTTTAAGTCTGCAATAAGAAGATAATAAGCATAATAACAATAGTGGAATGGTTATAGGGGATACACTTTATTTATTCTCTGTAATTACTCAGCTTATAATTTAGAGAGGATCCTACTTATTTAAGCCGCACTCTTCAAAGTCACAGGAACAAAGTAGCCCAGGCTCTTGGGGGAAACTTCTGAACCCTGCTATAACTGTGATTAGAGTCCCTCTTGTTGGAGTAGGTTGATAAATGTACACATCAGCAATGTGGGAGGACTAAGAGAAGTGGAAGAGGCTTCTTCTGCTGGGAGTTCCTCACAGCACTGCTATGATCTTAATTCTGTCACTTTTGCTCAGGAGTCTGAATGGAAGTGCTTGGCACACAGCAGCACTCACTAATGTGCAGAATCAAGTAGGAGGATATATATTAGGGCAAGGACTGGAAGCAGCCATGGAAGCCTGAATACTAGACATCTAGAGTCATCTCTCACCTGGACATCCAGAATATCTTCCCCTGGGGCTCCCAATTCAATTTTATCCCATCTCCAAGTCAGTTTTTACATAGCAACCAGAGCAAGCTTTTTATACTCACAATTTAATCATGTCTTTTCACTCCTTTAAACCTTTTGATTATGTTCCACTGCCCTTAGGATAAAGGTCAAACAAAGTCCTTAAAATTGCCTAAATGACCCTTCATGTACTATGTACTTCTGCCTTAGCACTCACTTCTCCCTTCCTTATCTTGAGCCAGCCACAGCTGGCCTTTTCCCCTATTTCTCAGGGTCATTATACATACGGTGCCTGGCTAATACCCACCTTTCCTTCAGGTCTCAGCTTAATTGTGATATTTTTAAGAATCCTTTCTTCATTGGAGCTTACACCTCCCCCATAGATTGTTGTTGTAATACATGTCTGCCATTCATTTGTGGCATTAAATGCAAGTATAATGAAATAATGCTTTGTTTAATGTCCATCTACTCTGTTAGATGATACAAATTCAGGAGGGCAATAACTGTGTCTTTCAGTTTAACTACAGTATACACAATGCTTGACATCTAGTGGGCACACATTAATTATTTTTGAATTAATGCATGAATGAGTTATTATAGTGAATGAATGATGATTGAGAGGTGACACAAGAGGCCAGACACAGTGGCTCATGCCTGTAATCCCAGCACTTTGGAAGGCTGAGCTGGGAGGACTGCTTGAGGCCAGGAGTTTGAGACCAGCCTGGGCAATGTAGCGAGACCTCATTCTCTTAAAAAAAATTTTTTTTAATTAAAAAAAATTAAAAAGAGTTAAAAAGAGAGGTGGCCCAGATGGAAGACCTTTTATACCATTCTTTCACATATCCAACTGTCCACCAGAGGGCACTTTGCACAGCTTTCTTTTTGTACTTAAAGACACTCAAATAATAAATTTAGATTTCGCTGTTTAGAATATCAAAAGTGTTTTTTGGCACTTATAATACACTCAAGTTGGACTTAACCTTAGGTATGATCTGGTCCAACCCCCTTTGTTTTGTACACAGGAGAATCTAAGAGAGGTTTGGAAACTTTCTCAAGATACTTGACAATTGAGGGCAGAGCTCTCTTCGTTGGATGCCCTTCCTGAGCCTTGCTGCTCATCCAGGGGCTCACACCTATAATCCTAATGTTTTGGGAGGTTAAGGTAGGAGGATAGCTTGAGGCCGGGAGTTCAAGACCAGCCTGGGCAACATAACAAGACCCTCATCTCGCCAAAAAAAAAAATTTTTTTTTAATTAGCCAGGTGTGGGGACACATGCCAGTAGTCCTAGCTACTTGGAAGGCTGAGGCAAGAGGATCTATTAAGCCCAGGAGCTTGAGGCTACAGTGAGCTATGACTGCACCACTGAACTCCAACCTGGGTGACAAAGCGAGATCCCATCTCTTATTTTTTTAAAATTTAGTAAAGATGTTGGCAGTTTTAGTGTTATGAAACTTATTTTTTGTTTTTGTTTTTGTTTTTTTGAGATGGAGTCTCGCTGTGTCACCCAGGCTTGAGTGCAGTAGCGTGATCTTCGCTCACAGTAACCTCCGCCTCCCAGGTTCAAGCTATTCTCCTGCCTTAGCCCCCCGAGTAGCTGGGATTACAGGTGCCTGCCACTACGCCCAGCTAATTTTTTGTATTTTTTTACTAGAGACAGAGTTTCACCATGTTGGCCAGGCTGGTCTCAAACTCTTAACCCTAGTGATCCACCTGCTTTGGCCTCCCAAAGCGCTGAGATAACAGGCATGAACCAATGGGCCTAGCGTCTGAAACATTTTGTTGTAAATGACACAGATAGGGCCAGGCACACTGGTTCACACCTGTAGTCCCAGAACTTTGGGAGGCCAAGGTGGAAGGATCACTTGAGGCCAGGAGTTCAAGACCAACCTGGACAATATAGTGAGACCCAGTATCTACAAAAATAAAACAAATTAGCCAGGAATAGTGGCACATGCCGCTAGTCCCATCTACCCGGGAGGCTGGGATAGGAGGATTGCTTGAGCCCAGGAGTTTGAGGCTGCAATGAGCTACAATTGTACTAGCCTGGGTGACACAGTGAGACCCTATCTCAAAGAAAAAAAAAAAAAAGACACAGATTCATGCCTTAGTTTTTACTTCCAAGGAAAAAAGTCATTAACGTCTTGAAATAAATCAATTAAGGCTTACTTATGGCTCATGTTCACTAGTTATTGGCTAATTGGTAATTTGTCCATGTGTTGACAACATCAATGTTGTATGATACTCAGCACATAATTCTCAGCATTTCTTCTGCCTCCACATACTTGAAGTGTATGTTACACTCGTGGGTGACAGAGGCTCCCTAGAACTCTAATAGGGTGGGGCAGTTACAGGCATGACCATTAGCATGTAAGCAGGGATACATTCCATACTCAACTCTATCCCCACCTCCTAAGAACCACTGCTGTAGTTTAAAAAAAAAAAAAAAAGTACTGGCTTAGGAATTGAGAGATCAGGGTCTATTCCTAGCTGTTTTCCAATCGTGGTATGACCTTGGGCAAGCTACTTAACCTTTAGAGGCTTGATTTCATTATCCTGAGGTAATAAGAACACCAGCCTAACTACCTCACACTTCATTGCACAGAGAAACCATGACAGTTGAAGAGGTGCTCTGGGAGGTTACTAGGCTGTACAGACAGATGTTGATTTGTATGATTGCTGAGCCTGGCTTATTTAAATTGTGCTATGGCCTAATCATATGTCCAAGGCTAATTGTTGGCTCTTTTTTTTTTCCTTTTAAAGTATTTATTCAGTTCCACTAAGTATCCTTGATATAAGGAAAATGAAATAGTTGAAGTTGATACTTAAAGTTAACATAGGTGCCAATCTGTCAACATTCTGGTTGGATGTCGGTCAAGACACACATGTAAAGACTAAGTTCCTTTTATAGATGTAGACAACTGGGTATGTTATTTAAAGGATTGAAGGCTTTTTTCACTTTAGTCTTGAAAGTGGTATTTTTACCAGTATCATTTCTCTGATAATGAAAAGATTTTGAACCTGAAATGAAATACACGTTAGGATTAAATTTTGCTTATATTCCTTTGAATGGTGTTTCTGTAAAAAACTAAGTTTAAAGTATTTAAACACAATAAGAGCCAAAGATGGCACCTGTACATATTCTTTCTGTTCTAATGGTATTTTTAGAAGTGATGCCAAACGAACTCTTAAGATGTAAAAGCTTTGCTAAATACAGTTTTTTTTTTAATGTAATGGAAATCTAGGTTATTTACATATGAAAGATTTTTGTGGTGTGCAAATGAGATCACTGAAAATGGGTAATGCTTTTACGTAGCCGGTTTTCTACCCTCGTCTGCTCTGTGTGGTCATGAGAAAATTTTTAAAATGTAGAATTAGTTGAATCTCCCTTAGCCTAGCAAAAACATATGACTTGATAGATATGAAAAATCTGTTTATAAAAATCTGAGGCAATTCCCCCTGCCCCCCAACACAACCATTGTCTAGCTCAGCTTGGTCATGTTGTCCCCTAGAAATTTGTAAATCAGATGTTTACAACTTTAAATGCATCATGCAGTATATTGGTTATAGTTTCCCAATTCATTCCATAGAAATATTTTTACTAGTAGAAAGGATACTAGACTAGAATCAGCCAATCTGGGGTTTTAGTCTTGACTGTACCACTTATTATAAAGCTTGAAGGAAGTGTGTGTGTGTGTGTGTGTGTGTGTGTGTGTAAATGAAAGTGTTTTTGAAAACTGTAAAGCACTCTGTCAATATACAGTAGCA
The DNA here is from genome assembly GCF_037993035.2 of Macaca fascicularis. Classification (NCBI taxonomy): domain Eukaryota; kingdom Metazoa; phylum Chordata; class Mammalia; order Primates; family Cercopithecidae; genus Macaca; species Macaca fascicularis. Next base: position 100,855,401 of record NC_088383.1, on the reverse strand, counting down.
CTGATAACATTAATTTATGTCAAACCATGGATGACTAATATTTGAACTCTTCTGGAACATGCTTATTAAAAACAATCTAATTGGAATTTCAGGTGATAAAGGGAGTTAAATATTTCAGGCAAAATCAGGGTAAAGTTGGTTGATTATTTGAGTTCTTTTTTTTTTTTTTTTAAACCTGTCACTGACTTGAAGCTCATATATGAGGCTTTTATTCTTATTTTTATTTTTGTTGTTGCTGTTGCTGTTTGAGATGGAATCTCGTTTTGTTGCCCAGGCTGGAGTGCAGTGGCACGATCTTGGCTCACTGCAATCTCCACCTCCTGGGTTCAAGCGATTCTCCCACCTCAGCCTCCCGAGTAGCTGGGATTACAGACACCCACCACCACGCCCAGCTAAGTTTTGTATTTTTAGTGGAGACAGGGTTTCTCCATGTTGACCAGGCTAGCTTCGAACTCCTGACCCCAGGTAATCCACCCGCCTCGGCCTCCCAAAGTGCTGGGATTACAAGTGTGAGCCACTTGTGCCCGGCCATATATGAATTTTTTAAACGGAGGGGGAGAGATCTCAGCAGGCAGGTCTTCTCTACCCATATTCTAGGGAAAATGTCCCTAGAATTAGTTCCTCAATGTTTCTTAACGTATGCTCCATAAAACATGAGTCTCCTGGGATTTTATTTTATTTAAAAAATTTTTTTATATTTTATTTTATTTAAAAAATTTAAAATTTTTTTTTATTTTAAAAATTTTGCTGAGTCAAATGAGTTTGGAAATACTCGTTTAAAGAAAGGCTGGTTTATTCTATGACATATTATAATCTTTCATATACTAATCTTCATTGCGAAGACCCAAGAAGGAGGCAATATGCAGTTTTTCACAAATTTATTTTGATCATGGAAAAATGTGTCATTTGTTGGAAATAATGTTTTAGAGAACCCAATTGAGAAAAACACTGTGTTTGCAGCTTCTTTCCTTCTTTCCTGCTCAAATTCAGAAGCTTGATAAGCAGTTGATTGTTTTTCCCTTTCTCTTAGTCCCTTTTGTCCAAGTGTGTCCCATCTACCATGTACTTTCTGTCTACAGAGGGTTTGGGACAGGGCCAGGAAATAGCAGCTGCATATCCATGTAGTAGTGGGGCATTGACGTTGTGGTTGATATTCCCTTTAGTATTTGTAATTCTTTGTCTTTTGATTATTTGAGATTATCTGTCACATCTAAAATTTCTCCATATAAGAAGGAAAAATCATTGTTGAAATCAGTACACCATTGACAAAGTGTTCCGTGACTCTATTTTAGCTTCATGTTGGGAACCAGGGCGCTTTTCAGTTTGCCAGTTTTGGACTTTCTAATACTTTTTATTTAAAGAACATTGTGGCTGGCATGTGGCTCATTACAAAGTGTAATTCCAGCACTTTGGAGGCCGAGGCGGGTAGATCATTTGAGGTCAGGAGTTCGAGATCAGTCTGGCCAACACGGTGAAACCCCATCTCTAATAAAAATACAAAAATTACCCAGACGGTAGTGGTACTTGCCTGTAATCCTAGCTACTCAGGAGGCTGAGGCAGAAGAATCACTTGAGCCTCGGAGGTGGAGGTTGCAGTGAGTCGAGATCATGCCATCGCACTCCAGCATGGGTAACAGAGTAAGACCCTGTCTCAAAAAGGGCATTGTGATAGCTAAGCACATAATATTTGCTTTGAGTAGCATGTTCTTTAGAGTAGTCAATTTTTTATTTAATGGCCTTTTATCCATTGTACCATTCTTTGCAAGTACCTTAAGTACTTAATATATTTAATCTTTTTTTTCTCTCTCTCTCTGTTTAGTAGACACATATTGGGCATAAATTTAGTAGACTACCAAAGGCTGTATATTTTTAGCCTACATGAAGATTAATATGACCCATATTTCCGTTAGGAACCATACTAACAGAAATGTTGATAATACCGTACTTTGTTCCTGACCACAGCGGGAATATATACAATGACTCAATAGCAAAAGAAGTGAGGGTGAGATGACCTGTTCTCAGACTATTTCTACTCCTATCCTTAGTTGGGATTCATACAACCCAGCCTTTATCTTGCTGCTCTTAGTGGTTCCTGCCTGACCTGGCTTGAAAGCTTCCTAGTTGTGGCTATAGCTGTGTTTGACTTGACCCTAGAGGAAGCAACACTCAGAAGTGAGTTCAAATATCATCTGAACTAATCCTACCTGGGCTTATTTTGAAGTGCTAGGAGTCTCAGAGCCCTTGACTAGAAATAGTTTTTTAAAGGGAGTTTGGGTTATCTAAAGGAAGATAAAGATCTTTGAATGGAATAGAACCTTTTGTCCAGGCTCTCCTTCCAAGTCCTGACTTCTGACTCTCCTGTCCTTCTCTGTTCTTTCATGTCTCCTCCTTTGGACTTGTGATCATTTTTAATATGAAAACTCTTTATAGTGATTTAAATATTCATCTTTCCTGCTCATAATTGAGTGTAGAGGTTGTTTATGAGATAAAGAATTGGAAAAATGTCCATTGCCTTTTTTCTAAATGCTTATCTCAGTAGAACATTCAGATTCAACTCTGGAAGTCAGGTGTCAGAAGTAAGTTAGCAGTCTTTTGGTGAATGCTTATTCCTATTTGTAAGAGCTGGTTCAAACCCCTCATAGGCTAGGGGAAACAGAGGCCCATGAGGTTGTGGTATAGCCAGGGTGCTCTGCATCTCTATACCCTCAGGGCTTGATACCATGATAGTTATGTGTTTCACATTTTTAATGATTTTCTTGCCCTTTGTTCACCATATGATACACTTTTCTACTACTAGCACTTGGTTTTGGACTGATTTATACCCATACTTCCAGCCCCATTTCCAAGCAGCATAGCAGGAAACCAGACTGTGCCGGATACTATCAGCCCACCCTTCTGTGTTTCATGAAAACATTATCTTAGGGCTAAACAGAGCAGCACTCATAGATCTCTTTGCACTCCATAAACATATGGCAGAGACATTGACACAGAAGCCCTGCTATGGGAAAATAAGTAAGTTCTTAAACTGTGGGAAGGGCACAAAGATAATTTTAAAATCTTTCATCCCCTAGCACTTGAGAATGTGAAAAATGGTAAGTCTCATCCTTTGTAAGGTAAAAAGAAAATAAAATCCCAATTATTTCCCCTCGGATTTTAAAAAATCTACCCTAGATTGCTTCTAAAATTAATAACCATATCTGAGAATTTTGGATAACCTTGTTGGTGTGGAAAAGCTGTTTTCACATTGCCACTTTAATTTTGTTTATTTTTATTTATTTATTTTTTTGAGATGGAGTTTTGCTCTTGTTGCCCAGGCTGGAGTGCAGTGGTGTGATCTCGGCTCACTGCAACCTCCGCCTCCTGGATTCAAGCAATTCTCCTGCCTCAGCCTCTCAAGTAGCTGGGATTACCGGCGTGCGCCACCACACCCAGCTAATTTTGTATTTTTAGTAGAGACGGGGTTTCTCTGTGTTGGTCAGGCTGGTCTCGAACTCCTGACCTCAGGTGATCCGCCTGCCTCGGCCTCCCAAAGTGCAGGGATTACAGGCGTGCGCCACTGCACCCAGCCTGCCACTTTAATTTTCTTTTTTTTTTTTTTTATTTCTTTGAGACAGAGTTTCGCTCTTGTTGCCCAGGCTAGAGTCCAGTGGCGCTATCTTGGCTCACTGCAACCTCCGCCTCCCAGGTTCAAACGATTCTCCTGCCTCAGCCTACCAAGTAGCTGGGATACAGGCATGCACCACCATGCCTGGTTAATTTTGTATTTTTAGTGGAGAAGGGTTTCGCCATGGTGGTCAGACTGGTCTCGAATTCCTGGCCTCAGGTGATCTACCCACCTCGTCCTCTCAAAGTGCTGGATTACAGGCATGAGCGACCACACCTGGCTGCCACTTTAATTTTCTAGGCATCTGTCATCTGCTTTCTAAACAACAGCATTCCAGCTCATGGTTGAAAAACTAAAAATTTATTTTTATTTATTTATTTTTTGAGATGGAGTCTTGCTGTGTCGCCCAGGCTGGAGTGCAGTGGCGTGATCTCGACTCACTTTCATCCTCCACCTCCCAGATTCAAGCAATTCTCCTGCCTCAGCCTCCTAAGTAGCTGGGGTTCCAGGCGCCTACCATCATGCCCGGCTAATTTTTTTTTGTATTTTTAGTAGAGACGGGATTTCACCATGTTGGCCAGGCTGGTTTCGAGCTACTGACTTCAAGTGATCCGCCCGCCTCGGCCTCCCAAAGTGCTAGAATTACAGATGTGAGCTATCGCGTCCAGCCAAAATATATGTTTAGACATTCTTTGTATTGTCTGCTGATGGAGGCCCTGCTTTAACAACCAGACACTATATTTAGTGGGAATATTAATGAGATTACTGTGGTTTTTAGGCCTGGCTAGATGTGCTCTATAACACATGCCAAGAAGATTATGATCACATTATGTTGAAAAGCTTTTAGCACACCAAATAAATGGGCTTTCCAAGAAGCTTTGTTGCCCCAGATATTAGGAAATGGCCTAAGTCAGCCAGGGCCCTTTCATGGGGTGCCCAGGTTTGCATCAAGGCCAGATCTGAAAACAGGGACACTTACACTCAACTCTTAATTTTATTTATTTACTTATCTATCTATCTATCTATCTATCTATCTATCTATCTATCTATCTATCTATCTATTTTTGGAGATGCTGTTCAGGCTCGACTTGAACTCCTGGGCTCAAGTGCCTCAGCCTCCCAACTAACTGGGATTATAGGCACACCTCACCATACCCAGCCCAACCCTTCATTTTTTAAACATTGTTCCCTTAAATAGTTCTAAAACCAAGTTTTTAGTGCTGCTTTTTTCCTAGCCATTGCATAGTATATTTTTTAAAGAGGAGAACTTTGGGCCGGGCGCGGTGGCTCACGCTTGTAATCCCAGCACTTTGGGAGGCTGAGGTGGGCGGATCACGAGGTCAGGAGATCGAGACCATCCTGGCTAACACGGTGAAACTCCATCTCTACTAAAAATACAAAAAATTAGCTGGGTGTGGTGGCAGGCGCCTGTAGTCCCAGCTACTCGGGAGGCTGAGGCCGGAGAATGGCGTGAACCTGGGAGGCGGAGCTTGCAGTGAGCCGAGATCAAGCCACTACACTCCAGCCTAGGCGACAGAGCGAGACTCCACCTCAGAAAAAAAAAAAAAGGAGAACTTTGATACATTATTACTGATCTCTGCTTGATTTGACTCTGAAGAGTCATAGTTTTGGGATTTTGCCAGGCTGACTTTTTAAATCTTTTTTAAATTTTTATTTTATTTTATTTTTTGAGACGAGGTCTTACTCTATCACCCAGGTTAGAGTGCAGTGGTACAATCTTAGCTCACAGCAACCCCTGCCTTCCAGACTCAAGTGATTCTCCCACCTCAGCCTCCCGAGTAGCTGGGACCACAGGAGTGCACCACCACAACCGGCCAGTTTTTTGTGTTTTTGATAGAGATGGGGTTTCAGCATGTTGCGCAGGCTGGTCTTGAACTCCTGAGCTCAAATGATCTCCACGCCTTGGCCTCCCAGTGTGCTGGAATTATAGGTGTGAGCCACCGCACCTGGCCGAGCTGACTTTTTAAAGGACAGGCAAAACCCAGGTGTGAGTTCAAATTATGACTTGAACTGATTCTAAATGGGCTCATGTTAAAGCACTGAGTCCCAGATGTACTTTTTAAATGAAGCTATTGTAGTTTAAATATAATTTATTAAACTTATTTGAGGTGCTATGTTCCCTTAGATTTTCTCAGACCTCAGGAATGTGTCTAAAAAAAAATTAGTGAACTGGGGTTGAAATTTTCCTCTATTGGTCAGAAATAATACTTACTTTAGAAATACTCTTTAGCCAGGTGTGGTGGCTCATGCCCGTAATCCCAGCACTTCAGGAGGCCAAAGCGGGCAGATCACTTGAGACCAGGAGTTCGAGAACAGCCTGGCCAACCTGGTGAAACCTGTCTCTACCAAAAATACAAAAATTAGCCAGGCATGGTGGCATATGCCTGTAATTCCAGCTACTCGGGAGACTGAGGCACGAGAATCACTTGAATCCAGGAGATAGAGGTTGCAGTGAGCCAAGATCATGCCACTGCACTCCAGCCTGGTGACAGAGCGAGACCCTGTCTCAAAAGTAAAATAAAAAATTAAAAAGTAAAGAAATGCTCTTCTCTTGATTGAGTCATATATTTGCAACCATCTTAACTAATACATTGATTACCCAATATGGGGGACATTATCTATCATGGCAGTGAGCTCTGGTTATCTTGTGGCTAGACTTAGCTCTGTTGTATTGCCTTTCACAGTTGAAAATGTGTCAACAGCTTGCTTATGTTATCAGTCGATTTGTCACTTCTTTTTATCATGGATAACTACTTTGGTCTGATTTCTCAAAGTAACCTAGTGAGTTAAAAAAAAGTTCAAAGAAACTAAATTCCTCATTACTGAAGTGTACCTCTTTAATGAATATAACTCATTCCTAAGAGCTATCAGAGTATTTCTGAAACACACAGTATATTGAGCTCACACTAAACAGTGACCACGGGGCAGCCTCTAGTTGGAGTTTCTACTTCTGATCCTGGCAATGCTGTGGATGTCTATGGCCATATTTTAGATGTCTGTATTGTGAATCATGGCCTCCTTTCAGCCAGCATAGTGTAGGATCTCCAAGTGAGTCAGGTCCTTCTGACAATGTTATATCCTTCTAAAGTGTTGTCCTCAAAATGGAAAGCCAGAGTTGAGGTTTCTTACCCAGAGTACAGCTGGCTCTTCCTTTCAGTGGTCTAAATATTTTGCCTCTGTTGATAAAGCCTGACATTGCAATGGCCCCTTGTAGCATTTGGCCTAAATCTCTGGGTAGTCTGGAGAGAAACAGAAGGTACTCACTCAAATCCCTGTGTCCAGTAGTTTACCCCAACAATGTGATTATGAGAGCTTCTCCTTTGAACCCAGAAGAGGAACCCAACCTCAGAGCTAATGTTTTCCCTTCAAGTAGCCCCCACACTACTTCTCACCTACTCTGTTTTCTGAGTTCTCCGAAATCACCACCTGAAGCCAGTGTTCTCTGGCTTGACCTCTGTTTGCTGGATTTCTCTTAAGCACAGAGGTGCCCATGTCATTGTCTCTTTCCTCTGTGTGGCAACTCTGCACATCTTCTCTTCTGCCCTTCACACCCACGATCTCCAGTTCATTGTTTTCCTTCTTATGACCTGCAGCAGATCCTTAGATTAGGTTTGTTCTTTTGTCAGCCTCTTCATATTCCTGATTCTTTGAGTTAAAGCCTTGCTTGATGTGCTGCTTAACTACATCTTCTTTACACTTTGACTTACACCTTGTATTTGTGCTGCCAATTTTTTTCTTTCTTTTTTTGACCTAGTACTACACTTTGGCTGTGTGCTGCCAATTTTTCTGAGTAGATGCCAGCCTTATATTTGTTCCTATTAAATTATATCACTTCACTTTGCTTCTTTTTCCAGCTTGTCTACTTTGATTCTGTTATCTGAAATCCTTGCTTCTACTTGCCTTCTAGTCACCCATAAGTATGCTTTACGTGCCTTAGGATAACTAGGTATCTGACAGATTATTTTTATTATTATTATTTTTTAATACGGAGTCTCGCTTTTGCCAGGCTGGAGAGCAGTGGTGTGCCTCCCGGGTTCAAGCGATTCTTCTACCTCAGCCTCCCAAGTAGCTGGGACTACAGGTGCGTGCCACCACACCTGGCTAATTTTTGTATTTTTAGTAGAAACGGGATTTCACCATGTTGGCCAGGATGGTCTCGATTTCTTGACCTCATGATCTGCCCGCCTCAGCCTCCCAAAGTGCTGGGATTAGAGGCGTGAGCCACCGGGCCTGGCTGGTATCTGACTGATTTATTTGGTTGTTCCCACCACCAAAGACAGACTGTAACAGAGGCCAGTCTTTGGCTGTCCTTAATAGAACTTTTAGTACATAACTCAAGCTTAGCCTGACCTTGGCCAATGCCTCCTTTCTATTACTACAACTTTTGAGGTCTGAGAAGAAGGAATTCTGCACCTGCGAACGGTTTGTGGTCTCCCTAGTATCTGTTCTCTGCCACTAAGAGTTGTTTAGCCATTGCTTTATTTATTTCAGGAGGTCAGTTTTTTGAGTAATAACAAAATGACTGCAGACGGAAATATTTTCTCTAGCTCATTAGAAACAAAACAATTAAGGATTGACATCAGTTTAAACTTACAAAACTTACAAAGTACGGCTTTCTCTTTGTCTGTAACATTCTAAATATATTATTCCCTTTACCATCTTCTTTTTTTTTTTGAGACGGAGTCTCGCTGTGTTGCCCAGGCTGGGGTGCAGTGGCCAGATCTCAGCTCACTGCAAGCTCCGCCTCCCGGGTTCACGCCATTCTCCTGCCTCAGCCTCCTGAGTAGCTGGGACTACAGGCGCCCGCCACCTCGCCTGGCTAGTTTTTTGTATTTTTTAGTAGAAACGGGGTTTCACCGTGTTAGCCAGGATGGTCTCGATCTCCTGACCTCATGATTCACCCGTCTCGGCCTCCCAAAGTGCTGGGATTACAGGCTTGAGCCACCGCGCCCGAGCCCCTTTACCATTTTCTATAGCCACTCATCTAAGGCTCCATATCAGTCCATCTTATCCTTAGTGGTTACAAGCTCATCAATAAATTACATGTATTCTTCAGCATCTTTGGGTATAGTAATCCCCATTAGGCTTATGAGTATGAATCTAAGTGTCTCTCGGTAGGTACTTCTCATCTCCTTCATCTCCTTTGCCTGCAAGGCCCTTTGAAACAGAGGGTCAGCTTAATGATGTGATCAGCTCTGCATGGGGCTCTAGTATTTGAGCTTTAATGGTAATATAGGTCAGTAACGTGATCCCACCAGATTTGTATGTCCGAAGTGTCAGAGGTTAATGATATTCCAGGTAATTGCAGAGGTTAACAGATAAGCCAGTTTTTATTTTGTTATATATTTGTTTGTTGGGAAAAATAGAGTTAATTTGGATAATCTACTAAAATATTAGGTAATTGTATAGATAGCACTGGGATGTGGCAAAAACCACAAATGGTTTGGGAATGCTTTTCAGAAACTCTTTTACAGACCGTAAGTTATTTTAGGGAAGAACTTTGTATTGGTCTACAGTTCATTTCAGTTGTAATATGGTGGCTGACAGCGAATAGGCACTCCATAAATACTAGTGACGAGGGTGAGGCCACTCGACCCAAAATAATCACCCTTTAGTAGGAGCCAAACTAAGCACCCTTAATCCTTCATGCAGCTGCTTCTCTTTTGTTGATTTTTTTTATTGTTGTTCCTTATGTCCTTTTATTCTTTAACAATTTATTAATTTATTTTTTATTTTATTTTTCATTTTTGTTGGTAATCTTAGCTGGGATTACAGGTGTGTGCCACCATGCCTGGCTTTTTTTTTTTTTTTTTTTTTTTTTTTTTGAGACAGGGTCTCACTCTGTTGCTCAGGCAGGCTGGAGTGCAGTGGTGTGATCTTGGCTCACTGCAACCTCTACTTCCCAGGTTCAAGTGATTCTCTTGCTTCACTCAACCTCTGGAGTAGCTGGTATTACAGGCATCACCACCACACCTGGCTCATTTTTGTATTTTCCGTAGAGGTGGGGTTTCACCATGTTAACCAGACTGGTCTCAAACTCCTGACCTCAAGTGATCCACCCGCTTCTGCTTCTCAAAGTGTTGGGATTACAGGCGTGCACCACTGTGCCCAGCCAAATTTTAATACATAGTGGGTGTAGATAGTAGATATTTTGATATAGGCATGCAACGTGAAATAAGCACATCATGGAGAATGTGGTATCCATCCCCTCGAACATTTATCCTTTGACTTACAAACAATCCAATTACACTCCTTATTTTAATATGCAATTAAGTTATTATTGACTATAGTCACCCTGTTGTGATATCAAATAGTAGGTCTTATTCATTCTTTCTGATTTTTTTGTACCCATTATCCGTCTCCATCTCCTGTCCCACTGTAGCTCCCCACTACGTTTCCCAGCCTATCCTTCTACTCTCTATGTACGTGAGTTCAATTGTTTTGATTTTTAGATCCCACAAATAAGTGAGAACATGTGATGTTTGTCTTTCTGTGTCTGGCTTATTTCACTCAACATAGTGATCTCCAGTTCTATACATGTTGTTGCAAATAGTTGGATCTCATTCTTTTTTAAGGCTGAATGGAACTCTATTGTGTATATGTTCCACATTTGTTTTATCCATTCATATGCTTTTTTGTTTGTTTGTTTGTTTTCTTTTCTTTTCTTTTAGACAGAGTTTCGTTCTTGTCTTCCAGGCTGGAGTGCAATGGTACAATCTTGGCTCACTGCAACCTCCACCTCCCGGGTTCAAGCGATTTTTCTGCCTCAGTGTCCCAAGTAGCTGGGATAACAGGCACCCACCACCACATCTGGCTAATTTTTGTATTTGTAGTAGATACAACATGTAGTAGACCATGTTGTCTAGGCTGATCTCAAACTCCTGACCTCAGGTGATCCGCCTGCCTTGGCCTCCCAAAGTGCTGGGATTACAGGTGTGAGCCATCGTACCTGGCCCATTCATCTGCCAATGGACACTTAGGTTGCTTCCAAATTTGAGCTATTGTGAACAGTGCTGCAACAAACATGGGAGTGCAGATATCTCTTTGATAGACTGATGTCCTTTCTTTGGGGTATATACCCAGCAATGGGATTGCTGGATCATATGTTAGCTCAATTTTTACTTTTCTAAGGAAACTCCAAACTGTTCTCCCTGGTAGTTGTACTAATTTTCATTCCAACCAACAGTGTACAAGGGTTCCCTTTTCTCTACATCCTCACCAGCATTTGCTATTGCCTGTCTTTTGGATATAAACCGTTTTAACTGAGGTGAGATGATACCTCATTGTGGTTTTGATTTGCATTTCCCTGATGATCAATGATGTTAAGCACCTTTTCATATTCCTGTTTGCCATCTGTATATCTTCTTTTGAGAAATGTCTGTTCAAATCTTTTGCCCATATGTGATTGGATTATTAGATTTTTTTTCCTAGAGAGTTGTTTGAGCTCCTTACATATTCTCGTTATGAATCCCTTGTCAGATGGGTAGTTTGCAAATATTTTCTCCCATTCAATGGGTTGTCTCTTTGTTGATTTTATCCTTTGCTGTGCAGAAGGTTTTTAACTTGATGTGATCCTATTTGTCCATTTTTGCTTCGGTTGTCTGTTTGTGGGGGGTATTGCTCAAGAAATTTTTGCCAAGACCAGTGTCCTAAAGATTTTTCCCAGTGTTTTCCTTCAGTAGCTTCATAGTTTGAGGTCTTAGATTTAAGATGTTAATCTATTTTGATTTATATATATATATATTTGAGACAAGGTCTTGCTCTGTCACCCAGGCTAGAGTGCGGTGGCATGCTCTTGGCTCACTGCAACCTCCACTGCCCGGATTCAAGTGATTCTTGTGCCTCAGCCTCCCAAGTAGCTGGGGTTACAGGTGTGTGCCACCACGCCTGGCTAATTTTTTTGTATTTTTGGTAGAGACGGGGTTTCACCATATTGGCCAGGCTGATCTCAAATTCCTGACCTCAAGTGATTCACCCACCTCGGTCTCCCAAAGTGCTAGGATTACAGGAGTGAGCCACAGCACCCAGCCGAGGATTTTTATCATGAAGGGATTTTGAATTTTATCAGATACTTTTTCTGCATCAATTAAAATGATAATATGGTGTTTATCCTCCATTCTGTTGATATAATTGACTGATTTTTTTTTTTTTTTTCTTTGAGACAGAGTTTCGCTCTGTTGGCAGGCTGGAGTGCAGTGGCGCGATGTCGGCTCACTGCAGCCTTCACCTCCCAGGTTCAACTGATTCTCCTGCCTCAGCCTCCTGAGTAGCTGGAATTACAGGCATGTGCCACCATGCCCAGCTAATTTTTGTATTTTTAGTAGAGACGAGGTTTCACCATGTGGGTCAGGCTGGTCTCAAGTTCCTGACCTTGTGATTTCTGATTTTATTTATTTAAATCTTTTCTTTTTCTTAGTCTGGCTAAAAGTTTGTCGGTTTTGTTTAACTTTTCTATTGTCTTTTTCATTTCAGTTGCATTTTATTTCTGCTCTGATCTTTATTATTTCTTTCTTCTATTAATCTTGGGTTTCATTTCCTCTTGCGTTTCTAGTTCTTTAAGTTTCATCATTAGATTCTTTATTTGAAGTTTTTCCTCCTTTTTGATGTAGGCTTACACTATAAACTTTCCTCTTAGTACTGCTTTTGCTCTATCCATAGGTTTTGGTATGTTCTGTTTTCATTATCATTTGTCTCAATAAAATTTTCAGTTTCCTTCGTAATTTCTTCATTGACCCACTGGTCATTCGGGAGCATATTGCTTAATTTCCATGTATTTGTTTTTTCTTTCTTTTTTTTTTTTGTTTTGACGGAGTTTCACTCTTGTCGCCCAGGCTAGAGTGCAATAGTGCAATATCTCGGCTCACTGCAACCTCCACCTCCCAGGTTCAAGCAATTCTCCTGCCTCAGCTTCCCAAGTAACTGGGATTATAGGCATGCGCCACCACACCTGGCTAATTTTGTATTTTTAGTAGAGACGGGGTGTCTCCTTGTTGGTCAGGCTGGTCTCAAACTTCTGACCTCAAGTGATCCACCTGCCTTGGCCCAAAGTGCTGGGATTACAGGTGTGAGCCACTGTACCCGGCCCATGTATTTGTATAGTTTGCAAAATTCCTTTTGTTATTAATTTGTAGTTTTATTACATTATGGTTACAGAAAATACATGATATTATTTCAATTTTTTGAATGTTTTAAGACTTACTTGGTGACCTAACATATGGTCTATCCTTGAGGATGATCCATGTGCTGAGGAAAAGAATGTGTGTTCTGTAGCTTTTGGATGAAATGTTCTGTAAATATCTGTTAGATCCCTTTGTTCAGTCGTGCAGATTAAGTCTGCATCTTTCATCAATAAAGATGTTTCTTTATTGATTTTTGGTCTAGAAGATCTAGCCAATGATGAAAGTTGGGTGTTGAAGTCTCCAGCTATTATTGTATTGGGGCCTATCTTTCTCTTTAGCACTAATATTTGCTTTATATATCTGGGTGCTCCAGTGTTGGGTGCATACATATATAATCAATTTTTATATATATATATATATATATATATATGTATGTATGTATGTATGTATGTATGTATTTTTGAGACGGAGTCTTGTTCTGTCACCCAGGCCGGAGTGCAGTGGCGCGATCTCAGCTCACTGAAACCTCCACCTCTGAGGTTTCAGTAATTCTCCTGCCTCAGCCTCCTGGGTAGCTGGGATTACAGGTACCTGCCACCATGCCTACTAATATAGTACAGGGGTGTTGTACCCCGTAGAGACGGGGTTTTGCCATGTTGGCCAGGCTGGTCTCAAACTCCTGACCTCAGGTGATCCACCCACCTTGGCCTCCCAAAGTGCAGGGATTACAGGCGTGAACCACTGTGCCCGGCCCAAATATATATTTAAAATTTCTATATCCTCTTGTTGAATTGACCCCTTTATCATTATATAGTGACCTTTGTCTCTTCTTTGAGTTTCCTCAGCACAACTATTTTGAATTCTGTCTGAAAGGTCACATATCTCTGTTTCTCCAGGATTGGTCCCTGGTGCCTTATTTAGTTTATTTGGCGAGGTCATGTTTTCCTGGATGGTGTTGATGCTAGTAGATGTTCTTTGGTGTCTGGGCATTGAAGAATTAGGTATTTATTGTAGTCTTCACTGCCTGGGCTTATTTATACCTGTCCTTCTTAGGAAGGCTTTCCAGATATGTGAAAGGACTTGGGTGTTGTATTCTACGCTGTTTCTGCTTTAGGGGTCACCTAAGCCCAAGTTAGCTACTACGGTTCCTGCAGACTCGTAGAGGTGCTGCCTTGATGGTCTTGGGCAAAATCTGGGAGAATTCTCTGCATTACCAGGCAGAGATTCTTGTTCTCTTCCCTTACTTTCTCCCAAACAAAGAGTCTCTCTGTTCTCAGTCACCTAAAGCTGGGGGTGGAGTGACACAAACCCCTGTGGCCACCACCACTCTGACTGTGCTGTGTCCGACCTGAAGCCAGCTTTTGCGTAAGGCCTGCCGTAACCACTCCCTGGTTACTGCCTGTGTTCACTCAGGGCCCTGGGCCTCTACTATCAGCAGGTGGCAAAGCCAGCCAGGCTTGTGTCTTTCCCTTCGGGGCGGTGAGTTTCCCCAAGCCCCTGGGCAGACTCAGAGATGCTGTCCCGGCATCATGTACTAAAGTGGGAAACCTTAGAAGTCTACCTGGTGTTCTATTGTATTGTGACTGAGCTGGCACTCAAACTACAATTGCAGTCTTTCCCACTCTTCCCTCCCCTTTCCAAAGGCGGAGGAGTCTCACTTTTCCACCACCGCCACCCCAGGCCATGAGAAGTACTGCCAGACTAAGTCCAGCATTCCCTTAAGGCCCTAAGTCAGCTCGTGGTAAACACTGCCTGGCCTGAAACCCTCTTTCAGAGCACTGGGCTCCCCTCTGGCCCAGGGCAGGTCCAGAAATGCCATCCAAGAGTCAAATCCTAGAGTTGGGGACCCCAGGAGCCTGCCCACTGCTCTACCCAACTGTGGCCTTGCTGGTACCTGAAGCCAGCAAGTCTCAGAGGCTCACCCAAGGTCCTGGGTATCACTGCTGGCTATTCAGGGCCCAAGGGCTCTTCAGTCAGCAGGTAATGAATGCTGCCAGGACTGGGTCCTTCCTTCAAGGCAGTGGGTTCCCTTCTGGCCCAAGGTGTGTCTAGAAATGTCACCTGGGAGCTAGGGCCTGGAAAAGGGACCTCACAATTCTGACTGTGCCCTGTCCTTCTGTGGCTGAGCTGGTATCCAAGACGTAAGACGAAGCCCTTCCCACTTTTCCCTCTCCTCTCCTCAAACTGAAGGAAGAGGTCTCTTTTGGAGCCATGAGCTGTGCAGCCTGGGGTTAGGGCAGGGGTGATGCCAGCCCTCCCTTGGCTGATGTCTCAGTAGGCCATGTGCCCCCTGAATCCACTGTCTCTGGGCCTAGTTCAGCACTAGGACTCACCTAAGTGTTGCAGTCCTTATGGCCTAGACTGACTTTCAAGTTGATTTGGAGACACAGAGCGCTGTAGCCCACAGTGGCGAGGCTTGGGGGAACTCGAGTTCCCCCTGCTGGAATTGGAGATTCCCCTCAGGCGCAGGCTGGTTTAAATACTTGGTGATTCAGGACTATTTTTCTATCTCCTCAGTTCCTCTTTCAGCAATATGAAGATAAAACCAGGTACTAGGAGGACCTACCTGATTTTTGGTTCTTCTAAAGGTGTTTTTTTCTGTGTAGATTGTTACTAACTTCCTGTTCTTGTGGGGCATGGGTCAGGTGGAGGTTGATCGGCAGAGACTTCTGCTCTTCCATCTTGCTCTGCCTCTCTTTTGTTGATTTCAATCCAGAAATACTGTTTGCCTGTTGCTGTTTGAGAGGTCATAGTAGCTAACTCGCATGTCTGTGTTTGTGGATCATCATGGTGTGTGTCTTGTCGTTAGGCAAACCTCTGCTCTTCAGACACCCTCAGGAGCAGCTCTGCTGGGACAGCACCGCTCATCCCTCTGGAAGACTGCCCTCTGGAAGCTTTCAGGAAAGGCCCCTGAGAGCACAGTAGCAATCCAAAAGCCACATTCTGTTTTTTATTTTTACTATTATTACATATATATTTTTGAGACAGGGTCTCACTGTGTCACCTAGGCTGGAGTACAATGACAGGATCTTGGCTCACTGCAGCCTCTAGCTCTTGGGCTCAAGGGATCCTCCCGCCTCAGCCTCCCAAGTAGCTGGGACCACAGGTGCATCCCACTATGCAGGGCTAATTTTGTTGTTGTTGTTGCCCAGGCTAGTCTCGAACTCCTGGGCTCAAGGGATCCTCCTGCCTCAGCCTTCCAAGGTGTTGGAGTTACAGGCATCAGCCACTGCACCCAGCCTATTTTTTTTCACCATATTAAGAGTTATATCTATTGGCATTTAATGTTCAGCTCTTCACAAACTTGATTTTTCTAACTTTCCAGGCAAAATGAAAATGATTGGAAATTGCAAACCTAAAAGAGGTGTTTGGAACGTGTTTTAGATATAACGGACCACCAGATTTTGAAGGGGGCTGACAGAAAAAGTGAAAACTCTCTACTGCATTGTATTACTTGGCATTCCTTAGGAATAATGTTCATAATGTCTCCTATCTAAGAGGGGGAGGGGAACTAGTACATTTTAGCAAGATTTTTGTCAAAAAACATCAACATTCAAGATATTTTGGCACCAAAAAGGAGAAGTGCCTGGTTTCTGGAAAAATAACTTGAAGTATATGTTATTCCCTAAGAAAGCTGGTAAATAAGGCATCACTGTGTGCCTCTGGCCTCAAGGCAGTCATGAAAGCCTTCATGACACATCTTCTGAACTACTGTGTAGATTAGATCCCCCAAAACCCTTTAGCCAGTAAGGAGCACTGTTACCAAGCTTAGTTGGAAGCCCAAATAGACAGAAGGTGCTGTTTTATTAATACTGCATTTTCAAATATCAGCACAAATGTATTACATGACCTTACGTATGTTTGTTCAGCATTTTACAGCTTGCAGTAGCCATCATTCCACTTGGTCCTAATGTCCCTATGTAATGGAAATCTTTTCTCATCAACCGATGGAGCATAATTAAGTCTTTTTCATGGCTGCATGATATTCCATCGGAATGGATAACCCATATTTTATTCAAGTGTTTCCCCGTAGCTAGACATTTACTTTGTTTCTGATTTTTTGCCATTGTGGACAAGTCTCGCAGTAGATATACTTTACATATGTCCTCACTTCTGGTGGTTATATTTCCAAGCATTGGGATTGCATCTGGAACAATAGCCAACACTGGGATTCTTGGGTTGAAGGGTATACATATTTTTAATTTGAATAATTTGCTAGTTTGCTTTTCAAAAATGTTGTAGCAGACCAGGTGTGGTGGCTCACGCCTGTAATCCCAGCACTTTGGGAGGCCAAGGCAGGGGATCACCTGAGGTCAGGAATTTGAGACCAGCCTGGCCAACATGGTGAAACCCCATCTGTACTAAAAATATAAAAATTATATTTGGGTGTGGTGGTGGGCACCTGTAATCCCAGCTACTTGGGAGGCTGAGGCTTGGGAGGTGAACCTGGGAGGTGGAGGTTGCGGGAGGTGGAGGTTGCAGTGAGCTGGTGGAGGTTGCAGGAGGTGGAGGTTGCAGTGAGCTGAGATTGTTCCATTGCACTCCAGCCTGGGCAACAACAGTGAGACTCCATCTCAAAAAAAAAAAAAAAAAAAAAGTTGTAGCAATTCATATTTCTATCAGCAAATGATGAGAAATAGTTATCACTCTTTTAAATGTTTGCCAGTCTGATGAGAATAATGGCATCAATTTTTTTTCCTGACTACAAGTAAATATGAACATCTTTTTTTTTTTTTTTTCTTTTTTTCTTTAAGAGCCAGGGAAACAGTATGCTGCTCAGGCCGGGCTTGAACTCCTGGGCTCAAGTGATCCTCTCACCTCCTGAGTAGCTGGGATTACAGGTGCATGCCACCACAACCAGCTAATATAAACATTTTTATGTGAATTGTCTGTGAATTCTTATGTGAATTATTCTCTATGCATTTCCTCATTGAGTTGTGTATCTCCAAAGAAGATACACAAATGGACAACAAGCACATGAAAAAAATGCTAAACATTGTCCATCATTAGAGAAATGCAAATCAAAACCACAATAAGATAGTATTTCAACCGGGCATGGTGGCTCACGCCCATAATCCCAGCACTTTGGAAGGCTGAGGCAGGCGGATCACCTGAGATCAGGAGTTTGAGACCAGCCTGGCTAACATGGTGAAACCCCATTTCTACTAAAAATACAAAAAATTAGCCGAGCGTGGTGGTGCACTCCTGTAATACCAGCTACTCAGGAGGCTGAGGCAGGAGAATGGCTTGAACCCGGGAGGTGGAGGTTGCATTGAGCCGAGATCACACCACTACACTCCAGCCTGGCAACAGAGTGACAATCCATCTCAAAAATAATAATAATAATTAAAAATAAATAAAGTTAATGATGTTTCTTTTCTAAAGTTCTAGGAAAGGAAAGTGGGTGAGAACGTGGTAACTTTTTTCTTCTTTTGGTTTTCAGTCATACAGCTTTGCTTCATTTAGATATAAAAATGTTCCCTAAAGGGCTGTGATGAAAAGTTGTCTTCTATTGAAGTTTCCAGTGTTGGGGGGAGATTAAGGTAACAGAGAAAGTTCCAAAACTAAAAAAGCCCCAATTATTATAGTAGCTTCTTAACACCTCAGCTGTGAGTCCCTTTTACTCTCCAGTCCATGGTATGCAGTATTGGGGTGTTAGTCTCAGGGAGCTGCATCACTACGACACTGAGGTGCACAGCCTCACAGCAGTGTACCCTTCAGCTCCTCCCATATTCAGTGTGCCTCTTGCCCTCAGGCCTGGCTCCAGCCACAGCATCTCCCAAGGATGTGCCTGCCTCCTCTTGCTTATGGCCTTTGTCCTGGCTGCTTCCTCTCCCTGCAGTGTTCTTTGTCCTGCACTGTCAGACAAAGCTTTCAGGATTCAGCTTTCAGGATTCAGCTTTCAGGATTCAGCTCAGCCCCTCTTAATCCTCCCCAGCACCCTTTGATGTAAACACTGTTATACCCATTTACAGATTACACAAATGTGTGTGTGTTAGATGTGTTTATGTGTGTGAAAACATACCCATTTTACAGATATAGTCATAGAGCAAACAGAGGCACAGAGATTTTAAGAATTTGTCTCATATCACACAAGAAGTAAATCAAGGAGCTTATTCCAAAGCCTATGCTGTCGATTACCATCCAGTATCAGCAGAGTTGAAAGCAGCATCTGATTGAGACGTACCGTGAAGCTATACTATAAACTCTCAAAAGCAAGACATGTGAGGAAGCTTTGCTAAACCATTTTTCTCTGTCTTTCCTCTTTGGGTCCAGGTTGAAGTAAAGCCATATGTGCTGGATGATCAGATGTGTGATGAGTGCCAGGGCACACGCTGTGGTGGGAAGTTTGCCCCGTTCTTCTGTGCCAACGTCACCTGTCTGCAGTATTACTGTGAATACTGCTGGGCGAGCATACATTCCCGAGCCGGGCGGGAGTTCCACAAACCGCTGGTGAAGGAGGGAGGCGACCGCCCTCGTCACGTCCCGTTCCGCTGGAGCTGAGCCACGGCCGACCCAGCCACAGTACTGGAGTAGATAACAAGGAGGGGAGAGAGAGGGCACTGCCTCAGGGCTTACGGTGTTCTGGAAATCTGTGCATTCGTTCTTGATTTTTAAAGAAGAATTGGGTCTTTTTATTATTATTATTAATTATTATTATTATTATTATTTACAGTCATATTACTGAACTCAGTGTCCAGTATAATGCAGAATTGCAGAGTGTAGAATGGTACTGATTTGCACTTTGATTCACACCTTTGTCTGCTTGGTACCTTAATTTTTTATACCTGATTTGTCACTCGTGACAGTATGTAGGCTGCCATTCTCATTAGCGGCCGTCAGGCTACTGTCTGTGATTCTTTTGTTTGTTGCTGTGGTGGTGTTGTTCTGATTGTTTTGAACTGGAGCATGCACTTATTTTCAGAAACTTAGAGAGTTGCCCCTAGAACAAGACTTACCAAAGGTAATACTCGTGAGTAGGTGGCAGATGTAGCAAAAACTTCACAACAATTCAGCAATCATTAGTTCGGGTCACTTAGAGTAAGGATAACCCTTCATGAAAATAAGCCTTTAGTTGCTCTCTATTTTGACTTGTAAGGATACCTCATAAGCTGGATCTTTTATTTTTCCTTCATGTTTGATTTTTGTTTTGCCGAGGATTTTGGTTAGATCTTTTAGTATTATGTAAATTTATGCTGCAATAGCTTTTGCTGCTATTAAAATGGTATTATTAATACCATAATACTCTATTCAGGCTAAGATATCAATTAAACACAAAAACCCAACAACACACTTTTGTGATTTTAGGGATAGAGTCAGCTGCCGAAAGGAGATCAGAATAGACTTCAGAAAGCTTCGGTGGAAGGTCACTATTTCTGACTGCATGTTTACTTAATCAGGTTGCTGCATGCAATAAATTTTATATCCAATGTCTAGTATAAAACGTTCCCACAATGCACAAATTAAGAATCTATATAAGCTATAAAATACTCATTTTTTAAAAAAAGTTTTTTTCATTCAAAGAATTGGTAATTGACCAGAGGAAGGCATGCCTCAGTAAATGGAATGCTCTGAATGAGAAGAGCCCATAACAGAATGACCTATATTACAACCGATATAAAACCTAGGTGTAGGATATTCTTCAAGCAAATTTGTGGATGGTAGATGAAGTACTTTGCGGTGCTCTGTTATATATTGTGCAATTTATTTTATATAGTAAAGTGATTATGTCTAACTGTGATCAAACTTAACTGTTTAAAGCCTCTGTCAGACATTAACGAACTTGACAGTTCATAACTGGTATATTATAAACTAACACATGAGCTCTTAGTTACAATCTCTTAGTGCTTGCACCATTTTACATAGCTTCAGACCTTGTCCAGAAAACCAAAGAGCTCATCTTAGCTTACAAACACTAAGAATATATACAGGATATAGAGATAAGTTGTCAGATTGACAAACTAGGCACATTTTTAAGAAAGTTGTGTAATGGTGATGCTAAAGAAATGTCTGTACAAAATAAGATGGCCTGGGCAGAGTTGGTTGTCTGGGTGAGAAACTAACTACTTAATTCCCTGGATTTATCCTGTTAAGCTTGAGTAGAATGAAGGCCTGCTGGCACTAGCGTGGTCTAGAATGAAGGCCTGCTGGCACTAGCGTGGTCTAGAATGAAGGCCTGCTAGCCGTAGCGTGGTCTAGAATGGAGGCCTGCTAGCCCTAGCGTGGTCTAGAATGGAGGCCTGCTAACCCTAGCGTGGTCTAGAATGAAGGCCTGCTGGCACTAGCGTGGTCTAGAATGAAGGCCTGCTGGCACTAGCGTGGTCTAGAATGAAGGCCTGCTAGCCGTAGCGTGGTCTAGAATGGAGGCCTGCTAGCCCTAGCGTGGTCTAGAATGGAGGCCTGCTAGCACTAGCGTGGACATTTTTCTAGCATTCACCCTTGGGCTGCAGATAGTAATATATAAACACACACAATGATTGCAAGACTATGTAAATCTTTTTTTAATCTTCTTCCTATGTTTTGGAATTCTGGGGACAATCTGACTGGATATGACACTGCAGAATAGATTTAAGTCGCTGTGTTTTCTGTGCTGTGATGTCCTTGTACTGTCTTAAGTTAGTGTTGCTTTTGTTTCGTTCTCCCATGTTTGGTTGCAATTACTGACTCTCAAGCTATAGTTTGTTTTCAAAAAGGAAAAACAAAATAGTTTTTTACTGGATTAAAAATGCTTATTTTAGAATTCTCCCCTTTTTAAGGCTTTTTGGTAATAATTGCTTTTTTCCAGCCCCGGTGTGGTTTTGTTTGTTTTTTTCTATGTTTGTGGGTTTTTTTTTCATCTGTACAAGAAATTTTGTTATGCACTACTACTTTTTGTATTCTAGACAGTTTTCAAAAGTTGGCAGATTTTTTTTTGTTTTTAAGGAAAAAGGCATGCTTTCTGACTGACATGATCTTTTGCAATACCTCAATTTTGAAATATAGGAAAGAAAATGATATTTTCTAAGTAAGTTTATTCAGAAAAATATATATTAATTTAATTCTGCAAGAAAATGATTTAACAGATGGGTAACTTTATTTTTTTCATGCTTATTTGTGTTTTTTGAAAATGAAGAAGTTAGAGCTTTATAACTATAATATTAAAGATCATATCTAACCTACAGAAATCTACCTAATTATGTGAAAGAAGCAAAACTTTTTGAAGAAGCGCCCCTCTTTCATGTATTAAAATAACACTGAGATTTTTTAAAAAGCTGGAAGATTGTACAGCATAAAGCTAAAGTGAAGACAAAAAACATTGTCCTGAAGAATAGGTTACAAAAAATAAACTCCATTTGGTGCTGAACGTTGTGAATAGATGGTGGAAACTACTTTCCCTTAATTTGTATATTTCTAATCAAGCGTTGATTGTGCGCGACTGACCAGGATTGTGAAAGAGTTCTTCTGTTTGTATTTTTTTAAAGAGAACTTTTTTAGTTTATTAAATTATAACACGTTCCCTTTTGTTTTGTAAATAAATGTGCCCCCAAGTTGTTAATGTTATATTAAAAGAGAGGGTCCTTCAAAAAAATTATTTTTTAAAACACAGAGGTGTTCTGACCTGCAACTTGACTGGGAAGCCCCTGGGTAACACAGGTCCTGCTGTGGCCTTTCCTTGGTGTGACACTTGAACTAGTCGATTTTTTGAAGGCTATAACTTAACCTCGACTATTTGTTGTTATGTGCAATACTGTTTGTACTGTTTGTATAAAAAATAGAAAAAAAAGAAAAGAAAAAAGGCATAAATCTTTATTGCAGATTTATTTTCATTGCAAACTTTAGACATTGTGATTCACTGAAATCATTTTTCTACTGTCAAATATGTACCTTTTCTTCATGCTGGTATTTTTTCAATAGTAATGTAGCCTTTGTACTGAGACAAATTTTCATTGTTATTTTTAGAAAGATTTTTTGCTAAGAAAAAAATTAAACATATTTACATATTTTTCATTTTATTTCGTATTTTCTTTAAGGAGTGCTTTCTCAATCATTAATAGAGTTGTTTCTGGGAGGGACTTTCATATCTGGTCAATGTCATAATATTATTTTGTATTTTTATTGGAATAAATTAATTTTATGATGCTAATTCTTTAAAAGTTTATTTTTTTCATTTTCAGTTATTTTTGAAGCTAAAACCTTTGTAATATTGTTACTAAAGTGTCTAGTTTTTTGAAATGCAAAGCTTTATGTATTAACTTGCTGATGTGGTTTACAATAGTGTGACAACGATGAAAATGGTTGGTTATGTAAAGTGATTGGAAATGTAACGGATAATTGGGTAATAAATGACAGAATGAGCAGAACATGTGAGATTTTGAGAAGCCTTTTCCTTTATCACAGTGGTTTAGTGTAAGACTAGGGATGTCACAGTGCAGTTCTCTAGGGATGTCACGGTGGATTTATACAACACCAGGTGCAGCCAAACCTGTGGCCCTGAGAATGAAGTCACCCCAACCGGAATACCACCGGGTTTCAAATCTGGCTAAGTCAACAGAATGTTTCATTGCTTTTTCCCCTCTAACTCTTCATTATGTCGTGTGTGTGTGTGTGTGTGTGTGTGTGTGTGTGTGTGTGTGTGAGAGAGAGAGAGAGAGAGAGAGAGAGAGAAAGAGAGAGAACCTGCCACCAACTGCTGTCCTTGTGTGAGACAGTGCCTTTCTCCCAGGCCGAATCTTTTCTGTGCACTGACAGTGGTGATGTCTGAGTCATACAGGAAGTTGCTAAGAGGACACCGCCTTCGTGGTGTACTGCAGACCTCACCTGCAGGGTCTCACTCGTGCTGCCTCCCTGTAAGGCTCAGTTGGTGGCACTGAAGAAGCACACTCGGATGTCACCACTGTCTGTGGACCCTGACTATGTGTCGGGTTGCATCTTCCTCCACACCCACGCCTGCTTCCTGTGCTGGTGCCCCTTGTTTGCCTTTCATTGTGGCAACTGCGTGCATGATCTGTCTGCCTTTCTGCTGCTGCTTTTCCAACACCCTCCTCACCTGGAAGCTGTGCAGTTAAGGCACAGTCATTAATGTGTCATTGCAATAGCACCTACAGTCAAAGCAAAAACTACAACTGCAAAACTGGTGTTGCGTAAACAGAACAGCCAATGACTTGCTCCAGATAGATGATATGTTTCTACTAGTGGTTGATGGCCTCTTTCAGCTCCATCGCTGTGGAGGTGAGGTTCATCAATAACTCAGAGAAACTTGTGTCCAGAGTTGGTCTTGGGTATGCTCTATGTATTCAGTTTTGTAAATAATATATAGATTAGATCAAGTTGTGATGTAAAATTTTAACTCAAATTGGGTACTACTGGTTGGAATTTTACATTAACTACAAATAAATGATTAGGAACAGAAGAAAAGAAATCGGAAAATTCTTGCTTAGTGGTATAAAGATTATGC
This sequence comes from Macaca fascicularis, assembly GCF_037993035.2. Taxonomy (NCBI): domain Eukaryota; kingdom Metazoa; phylum Chordata; class Mammalia; order Primates; family Cercopithecidae; genus Macaca; species Macaca fascicularis. Next base: position 100,831,223 of record NC_088383.1, on the reverse strand, counting down.
TTAGATTTCTGCCTATATCTTGTGTTTTATAGCTTGTTAGTGAGGCATGGGCTAATGCAGAATGTACTGCATTTATGCAATTAGCGAATAACTGCTAGTTTTCATTTTATCTATTATATTAGCAACAAAATGGCATTTAACTGGGTAAAGCTCCTACCTAAATATTTGAGTATTGTGACATCTCTACTTGCAAGGTTTGAGTGAAAGATTAGTCACAGATTAGTGAAAAAAATGTATCTTTTTGTTAAAAATGGCTTATTTGAATGGATTGTTGCTTTTCACTAGCTTGTATGGTATGTCAGCTAACATTTCTTTGTTTTTTTTTCTTTTATAATAACTAAACTTCTCTATCTCAGCTGCAATAGTGTTCCATCTTACCACAGAGTGTTTTATAATTAATGCTGTTGACTTTATACCCCAAAATGGGTCAAGAAGTGGCTATATGATTCGGGGATGTTTAAATTTGTATGATGACAAAGTTAATTGCAACAAGTAGAAAACTTGGGTGCTAATACAGGATAACTTATGCTCTTTTTCTTACCTGGATATAGTTCTGTTGGGGTATAAAGTATTAGGTATTTGTATTTTTGCTGTCAAAATAATGGACTTAACTTTTAGGGTGTTCACAGCTAAGATCTCTGTATTTGTTTTTCAACTAACAACTAATTTTAAATGTATTGTATCTTTTATTACTTGTTCTCTTAGATTGTTTTTTGCTAGTAACCCTTACTCAGCTTCTGCCTTTGGGGCTTGGACTAATATTGCTTGTATGGAACTACAGTACTGTGACTAAACATGGAGCTCAATGCAGCTACTGCTTACAACTGCTTAAACTTTGTAGTTTGGACTTCATTTTTTTCTGTAATAACAACTTATTAAATCTAGTTGTATGAAGTACTGACACTTGTCATCCTTTGCATTTGCTGAGGAATAGCTTGGAGTATATGGTTCACATCTGGGAACATTGGTGCATTCCAGTTTGCTTGATTAGTTTTTTTGTTTTTTTTTTTTTGACAAATCCCCTTAAAGCACACTAAGTACAGCAAAATTCACCCTTTCTCTGACACAAATAACACTCGTTTATGAAAAACACGCAAGTATATTTGCAACAAAGTATTTGTTGACACATGTGAACACGCGTTTTTAGAGGTGCAGTTGGGTTTTTATGCCAGACTTGCCACATGAAGCCAATTCTCAAAATCGCAACCAAACCTGTCAGTGGAAAGGTAGGTGCGCCACTTCGCTTTATCTTTCACACCTGGCTCTCCGATTTTTCAGAAAATGAGTCTTTTAAAAATCCTTATCGATTTTGGATGTGCTAGAAGCCATCTCCTAGGCACTGACTAATCCATTTAGAAAACGGATCACAAGTGGCTGCACCAGCGAATCTCCTTCAGGGCCTTCAGAACAAGCAAGGACCAGCGTCCCCCCAGCCTGGTCCCCGAGACAGATTCACTTGGTTTGGGCTGGGGTCTGGCCACAGGTGTTTTTAAACTCCCCAGCGATCACCCCCATGATAGGAAGCCGCTGTGTCTGTGTCTCGGGCCGGTGCAGCGCCTTCCTACTGCGGTCGAGGCCAGTCGCGCCCCTGTACGCCTGGAAGAGGACGGGGCCGCTGCAGAGCGACGTGGAGCGGCTGGGGGCGTCGGGTCTTGTCTCAGGCTCCCTCCCAGGCCGCCCCACCCGTATTCTCCCGCCCGCAGCCCTTGGGTCCCCCCTCCGGGTCCCACGTTCTGCCCCTCCCGCACCCGGGGCCCTGGCCTGGGCGGTGGCGCATTTCCTCCTGGCCGCAGCCCCTGCAGGTAAGCTCACCTGCGCCGCTGGATCGCGCCCCTCCGTGCCACCGGCCTGAAGGGCAGCTCAGGACCCACCCTGGGAGAGTCGCTCCCGGCTCTGCGCGAGGCGCAGCTTTGCACGTTGCTCTGTTCAGCACGAGCTTTCACCTGGCAGCGAGCAGGTGCCCCACTATTCACCAAGGGGAATCAGGAGGCTCAGCCCTTGTTCCGCTGGGATCAGATGGAACGTTTGGAGCTCTCGTGCCCTTTGGTCCCCCTCCCCTGACCCAAATGGGGAGAAAAATGTGTTTGAGTCCCTTTTAAGTCTGCTTTTATTAGAAATAACAACATACATTAAGGCCATAATTGAAATTCTACTTTCAGAGGTTCGGTCTGACTAGGAGCACACATTTGTCCCGATTAAAAAAAAAAAAAAAAAAGTTACTAGCGGGGAAAATCAGTCGGTAGCCCTGGCGTTCCCTGTGCCTGAGGTCTGCAGCAGCCCCGCTTGCTAATTGCATGGCTGTGCGGGACAGGCCCCATGAGGCGGCCAGAGGTTATGTCCAAGGTCCTGGCTTTACCAAAAGGAAAACTCATCGCCAGCAGCGCGGATGGACAGTAAGCTTTAACACTAAGGCGTGGTGATGTTTCACTAGACCTTTGGCACACGTGTGTGAAGCAATATTCATATAAGCACTCCCACGCTGGAGTCATAAATTTTAAATCAAATATATGATATTAAAACTATTTTAACGAGAACTGTTCTACAAAGGGTATTGATTAACGGGGTGAGGAAAGTAATGGGATGAGGAAAGCCCAAACTGGTGGGTCCTACTGCCATTCAAAGGATTGTCAGGAGGAAAAACTCTTTCCTCTATCAGGTTTGATTGAGGGTCTACTGATTAACTAAAAATTAACAAAAGACAAAGTTTATCCATACACACATGGAAGTGCACAAAAGTGGCTTCCTCCATAATTAGAGATGGGGTTTATATAACCCACAATAAGGGAAAGAGGGGGAGCTCTCTCATAGAAAAGGGCATCTATGGGAAGATCAAGTGGTTTCTTTAGGAAAGACAAATGAGTTTTAGGAGATAGGAAAGTTTCTAGAGATGTTTATTTATGTAGGTGCCAATGGTCTCCATCCCTTTTCATGCCCACTAAAGCTCCCTGGGAGGGGATTTACGGCAGCTTCACTCTCAGAAGTTTCTGCCTTTAGTCACATAAAAGAAGCTCCGAAAAAGCTCACTTTTGCATCTGTTGAATCTCAAATGTCTTTAGTTTAAAATAATCTTTGGCCGGTGCTGTGGCTCACGCCTGTAATCCCAGCACTTTGGGAGGCCGAGGTGGGTGGATCATTTGAGGTCGGGGGTTCGAGATCAGCCTGACCAACATGGTGAAACCCCGTCTCTACTAAAAATACAAAATTAGCCGGGCGTGGTGGTGAGTGCCTGTAATCCCAGCTACTTGGGAGGCTGAGAAAGGAGAATTGCTTGAATCCGGAAGGCGGAGGTTGCGGTGAGCCGAGATGGTGCCACTGCACTCCAGCCTGGGCAACAAGAGCTTAAACTCCGTCTTAATTATAATCATCATCATCATCTTTATATCAAGTCTTGAATTCCAAGTGGGTCTTCACAGGCTGGAGTGTTGCTGGTCACTGAAACGTAACTGAAATTTATCTGTATTCATTCCCATTACGTAGTAGTATGAAGGGAATAAAATTGAGGTTTGGGCATTGTTTGTATTTAGATAAAGAGGACTTTGCTTTAACTGCAAAAGCTCTCATCTCAACATTTAATTCTGGCCCTCAAGGGTCAGCCCAAGTCATGTCATTTTCTTCTTTGTTGTTATTGGTCAAACCTTTGGTTAAGCTGGTTTGGGCTCAGCTGTTTTTTTTTTTTTTTTTTTTTTTTTTTTGAGATGGAGTCTCACTCTGTTGCCCAGGCTGGAGGCTGGAGTGCAGTGGTATAACCTTGACTCACTGCAACCTCCGCCTCCAGGGTTCAAGCGATTCTCCTGCCTCAGCCTCCTGAGTCACTGGGACTACAGGCGCCCGCCACCACACCCAGTTTTTGTATTTTTAGTAGAGACAGGGTTTCACCATGTTGGCCAGGCTGGCCTCGAACTTCTGACCTCAGGTGATTCACCCACCTCCGCTTCCCAAAGTGCTGGGATTACAGGTGTGAGCCACCACACCTGGTCTCAACCATTAAGCTTAAGGGAAACATCCAACTTGTCACCTTCAGTGCAGGCCTAAACCAAATAACTCCCTTCGTAAGTGGAAGAAAAACTCCCTTGGCACGTCTCAGTCCCTAAGGTGATGAGTTGTGCAACCTGGTCTCTTTATTAAAGGACAGGGTCATTTTGCTCAATTTCATTACTTATGAAAACCAAAGTGCAGCTGGGCGTGGTGGCTCCCGCCTGTAATCCCAGCACTTTGGGAGGCAGAGGTGGGCAGATCACCTAAGGTCAGGAGTTTGAGACCAGCCTGACCAACATGGTGAAACCCCATTTCTACTAAAATTACAAAAAATTAGCTGGGTCTTGTGGCACATGCCTGTGATCCCAGCTACTCGGGAGGCTGAGGCACAAGAATCGCTTAAGCCCGGGAAGTGGAGGTTGCAGTGAGCTGAGTTCGCACCATTGCACTCCAGCCTGGGCAACAAGAGCAAAACTCTTGTCTCTAAATAAATAAATAAATAAATAAACCAAAGTGCAATTCCAGTACATCCCCCACTAGAATGACTAAAATTTAAAAGACACAAAATGCCACATGGTAGGGAGAATCTAGGTAAGTACTGGTAAAAGTGGAAGGTGATATGTTTAGTCCATTTTCTGCTGCTATAACAGAATACCAGAGACTGGGTAATTTATAAAGAAATTTGTTTCTCACTGTTCTGGGGTGGAAAAATCCAAGAGCATGGCCTTCTTGCTGTGTCATAACGTGGCAGAAGAGCAACTGAACACTCCAGACAGGGAGATGCACCAGGGGCCACATTTGCTTTATAACAACCCACTATCATGATAACTAAGCCACTCTCTAGATAACAACACGGATCCCTTTATGAGGTCTCTGCCCTCACAACCTCATCACCTCTTAGCTACCATTTCCCAACACTGTTGCACTGGGGATTAGGTTTCCAACACAGGAACTTCTGCGGGCACACATTCAAACTACGGCATGGTACAGCCATTTTGGAAAAGGTTTATAAAAACTGAATTTGTGCCGGGCGCGGTGGCTCAAGCCTGTAATCCCAGCACTTTGGGAGGCCGAGACGGGCGGATCACGAGGTCGGGAGATCGAGACCATCCTGGCTAACATGGTGAAACCCCGTCTCTACTAAAAAATACAAAAAACTAGCCGGGCGAGGTGGCGGGCGCCTGTAGTCCCAGCTACTCGGGAGGCTGAGGCAAGAGAATGGCGTAAACCCGGGAGGCGGAGCTTGCAGTGAGCTGAGATCCGGCCACTGCACTCCAGCCTGGGCGGCAGAGCGAGACTCCGTCTCAAAAAACAAAACAAAACAAAACAAAACAAAACAAAAAAAAAACTGAATTTGTCTATATCCTGTGACCCACTTTTTCACTCATTGGCGTATGCCCACCAAAAATACGTGTACGTTCAAAAGACATGTACAAGAATAATCACAGCAGCAGTATTTGTACAGCCCCAAACTGAATGCCATCCAAATGGCCTACAGTATTAGAACGGATACATTATAGCATATCCACATATGGAATCCTACCCAACAGGGAGAATGAAGACCTACAACATGCCATGTTACAGAAAGATCTCACACATTTAATGCTGGTCAAAATAAGCCAGCCCCAAAAGAGTACACAGTGTACGATTCCATTTATATAAATATGCAAAGGAGTAACTGCAAGGGGGCTTGAAAGCAGCATCTGAGAGTGCTGGTGAATTTCTTGATTTGGGTGTTGGATATAAAGTGTGTTCACTTTGTGAATATTCATTGAGTTGTACACTATGATCTGTGTACTTGTCTGTAAGTTTCAATGGAGCACTAAAACAAAACAAGAAAACAGGAGTCCTGTGAAAGTTAAAAGCAGATATTGGACAAAATGGAATTTTCTTCCAAGCAACCTCCATATAATTCACTTTTTACACTCTTGAAAACCAGATTTCCTTTCTGGCTTGCCATTGCCACCAGCTGCCCACCCAGGCTGGCCTGTTTTCCTAGTCACCCAGACTTCAATTTCCCTGCCCCCAGTTTTCTTCTCTCCCCGCCTTCAGGTTCCTTTCTGTTCTTCCTTAAGCCTACCAACATCCTAGAGGAGTTTTTGAAAAAAAAAAAAAAAAATTTTAGACAATCTGGGAGAAGGCATGGAGTAGAGAAATAAAGTGAAAAATTTCATCCATTAATCTCTGCAGTTGATTGTTGAGCAGTGAGCATCAAACGTTGAAAGCTAATGACGCTCGCAGTACATATACTGATTTGCCTATACAGCCTTTTTTTTTTTTTTTTTTTTTGAGACAGAGTCTCGCTCTTTTGCCCAGGATGGAGTGCAGTGGTGTGATCTTGGCTCACCGCAACCTCCACTACCTGCCCCCCGCCCGCCCCCCGCCAAGGTTCAAGCCATTCTCCTGCTTCAGCCTCCCGAGTAGCCGGGATTTTAGGTGCCCACCACCATGCTTGGCTAATTTTTTATTTTTAGTAGAGACGGGGTTTCACTATGTTGGTCAGGCTGGTCTTGAACTCCTGACCTCATGTGATCCACCCGCCTCGGCCTCCCAAAGTGCTAGGATTACAGGCGTGAGCTACCGTGCCCAGCCTATACAGCCTTATTTAACATCCAAGATCTATGGGCCCCACTTCTACATTATAGTCTGATTAAACATTAATTTTGAAATAATATTAAACATTAATTTTGAAATAGATTCATATATAGTTGTAAGAAATAAGAGCAATCCCATGTATTCTTTACCCAGTTTCCTTCTAAAACCTCGCAGAATATTAACATGGATCCAGTAAAGATACAGATCATTTTCATCACCACAAGGAACACTGAGGTTTCCCTTTTATAGTCACAACCACTTCCTTCCCATTCCACCCTTCTTTAACCCTGGCAACCACTAATCTGTTCTCCAGTTCTGTAACTTCCTTATTTCAAGAATATTATATAAACAGAAATAGCAATATATAACCTTTTGGGACTTTCATTTTTTGGCATAATTATCTGGAGATTCATCCCATTTGTATGTATCAATAGTTCATCCCTTTTTTATTGTCAAGTGGTAGTCTGTGGTACGGATGCACCAGTTTGTTTAACTATTTACTTGTTGAAGGACATCTGGATTGTTTCTAGTTTTGGGCTATTAAATAAAGCTGCTATAAACTGTCATGTACAGGTGGTTGAGTGAATATCTCTTCATTTTTTTCTGGGATAAATGCCGAGGAGGGCAACTGCAGGGTCATATGGTAGTCTGTTTAAGAAAGTACAAACTCTTTTCTAGAGCAAATGTACCATTTCACATATCCACCAAAATATATGAGTGATGCAGTTCCTCTGAATCCTCATGATTTGATATTGTCACTACTTTTTATTTTGGTCATTCTGATAGTTGTGTAGTAATATCCCAATGTGGTTTTAACTTGTATTTCCCTAATGGCTAATAATGTGGAACATTTTTTCATGTGCCTATCTGCCATTTTTTATATCCTCTTCAGTGAAATGTCTCTGTATCTATCTGTCTGTTTTCTGACAGGATTGTTTTTATCATGTGGCTTTTTTTTTTTTTTGAGACTGTCACTCAGGTTGGAGAGCAGTGGCATGATCTTGGCTCACTGCAACCTCACCTCCCAGGTTCAAATTATTCTCCCACCCCAGCCTCCCCAGTTGCTGGGATTACAGGTCTGTGCCACAACACCTAGCTATTTTTTTCTATTTTTAATAGAGACAGGGTTTCACCGAGTTGGCCAGGCTGGTCAAACTCCTGGCCTCAAGTGACCCATGTGCTTCAGCCTCCCAAAGTGCTGGGATTACAGGTGTGAGCCACCGCATCCTGCCCCTGTGGCTATTCTTTTTCTTTCTTTTTTAATACTTAAGTTCTAGGGTACATGTGCACAACGTGCAGGTTTGTTACATATGTACACATGTGCCATGTTGGTGTGCTGCACCCATTAACTCATCATTTACATTAGGTATATCTCCCAAAGCTATCCCTCCCCCTCCCCCTCCCCCACAACAGGCCCCGGTGTGTGATGTTCCCCTTCCTGTGTCCAAGTGGTCTCATTGTTCAATTTCCACCTATGAGGGAGAACATGCGGTGTTTGGTTTTTTGTCCTTGCGATAGTTGGCTGAGAATGATGGTTTCCAGCTTCATCCATGTCCCTACAAAGGACATGAACTCATCCTTTTTTATGGCTGCATAGTATTCCATGGTGTATATGTGCCACATTTTCTTAATCCAGTCTATCATTGATGGACATGTGGGTTTGTTCCAAGTCTTTGCTATTGTGAATAGTGCCGCAATAAACATATGTGTGCATGTGTCTTTATAGCAGCATGATTTATAATCCTTTGGGTATGGGATAGCTGGGTCAAATGGTATTCCTAGTTCTATATCCTTGAGGAATCGCCACACTGTTTTCCACAATGTTTGAACTAGTTTACAGTCCCACCAACAGTGTAAAGTGTTTGTATTTCTCCACATCCTCTCCAGCACCTGTTGTTTCCTGACTTTTTAATGATTGTCATTCTAACTGGTGTGAGATGGTATCTCATTGTGGTTTTGGTTTGCATTTCTCTGATGGCCAGTGATAATAAGCATTTTTTCATGTGTCTGTTGGCTGCATAAATGTCTTCTTTTGAGAAGTGTCTGTTCATATCCTCTGCCCACTTTTTGATGGGTTTTTTTCTTATAAATTTGTTTGAGTTCCATTTGTAGAGTCTGGATATTAGCCCTTTGTCAGATGAGTAGATGGCAAAAATTTTCTCCCATTCTGTAGGTTGCCTTTTCACTCTGATGGTACTGCCTTTTGCTGTGCAGAAGCTCTTTAGTTTAATTAGATCCCATTTGTCAATTTTGGCTTTTGTTGCCATTGCTTTTGGTGTTTTAGACATGGAGTCCTTGCCCATGCCTATGTCCTGAATGGTACTGCCTAGGTTTTCTTCTAAGGTTTTTATGGTTTTAGGTCTAACATTTAAGTCTTTAATCCATCTTGAATTAATTTTTGTTTAAGGTGTAAGGAAGGGATCCAGTTTCAGCTTTCTACATATGGTTAGCCAGTTTTCCCAGCACCATCTATTAAATAGGGAATCCTTTCCCCATTTCTTGTTTTTGTCAGATTTGTCAAAGATCAGATAGTTGTAGATGTGTGGTACTATTTCTGAGGGCTCTGTTCTGTTCCATTGGTCTATATCTCTGTTTTGGTACCAGTACCATGCTGTTTTGGTTACTGTAGCCTTGTAGTACAGTTTGAAGTCAGGTAGCGTGATGCCTCCAGCTTTGTTCTTTTGGCTAAGGATTGTCTTGGCAATGCAGGCTCTTTTTTGGTTCCACATGAACTTTAAAGTAGTTTTTTCCAATTCTGTGAGGAAAGTCATTGTTAGCTTGACGGGGATGGCATTGAATCTATAAATTACCTTGGGCAGTATGGCCATTTTCACAATATTGATTCTTCCTATCCATAAGCATGGAATGTTCTTCCATTTGTTTGTGTCCTCTTTTATTTCATTGAGCAGTGGTTTGTAGTTCTCCTTGAAGAGCTCCTTCACATCCCTTGTAAGATGGATTCCTAGGTATTTTATTCTCTTTGAAGCAATTGTGAATGGGAGTTCACTCATGATTTGGCTTTCTGTTTGTCTGTTATTGGTGTATAAGAATGCTTGTGATTTTTGCACACTGATTTTGTATCCTGAGACTTTACTGAAGTTGCTTATCAGCTTAAGGAGATTTTGGGCTGAGATAATGGGGTTTTCTAAATATACAATCATGTCATCTGCAAACAGGGACAATTTGACTTCCTCTTTTCCTAATTGAATACCCTTTATTTCTTTTTCCTGCCTGATTGCCCTGGCCAGAACTTCCAACACTATGTTGAATAGGAGTGGTGAGAGAGGGCATCCCTGTCTTGTGCCAGTTTTCAAAGGGTAAGCTTCCAGTTTTTGCCCATTCAGTATGATATTGGCTGTGGGTTTGTCATAAATAGCTCTTATTATTTTGAGATACATCCCATCAATACCTAGTTTATTGAGAGTTTTTAGCATGAAAGGTTGTTGAATTTTGTCAAAAGCCTTTTCTGCATCTATTGAGATAATCATGTGGTTTTTGTCTTTGGTTCTGTTTATATGCTGAATTATGTTTATTGTTGCGTATGTTGAACCAGCCTTGCATCCCAGGGATGAAGCCCACTTGATCATGGTGGATAAGCTTTTTTGATGTGCTGCTGGATTTGGTTTGCCAGTATTTTATTGAGGATTTTTGCATCCATGTTCATCAGGGATATAGGTCTAAAATTCTTTTTTTGTTGTGTCTCTGCCAGGCTTTGGTATCAGAATGATGCTGGACTCATAAAATGAGTTAGGGAGGATTCCCTCTTTTTCTGTTGATTGGAATAGTTTCAGAAGGAATGGTACCAGCTCCTCCTCGTACCTCTGGTAGAATTCGGCTGTGAATCCATCTGGTCCTGGACTTTTTTTGGTTGGTAGGCTATTAATTATTGCCTCAATTTCAGAGACTCTTATTATCTATTCAGGGATTCAACTTCTTCCTGGTTAATCTTGGGAGGGTGTATGTGTCTAGGAATTTATCCATTTCTTCTAAATTTTCTAGCTTATTTGCGTAGAGGTGTTTATAGTATTCTCTGATGGTAGTATGTATTTCTGTGGGGTCGGTGGTGATGTCCCCTTTATCATTTTTTATTGTGTCTATTTGGTTCTTCTCTCTTCTTTATTAGTCTTGCTAGCAGTCTAGCAATTTTGTTGATCTTTTCAAAAAACCCGCTCCTGGATTCATTGATTTTTTGAAGGGTTTTTTGTGTCTCTGTCTCCTTCAGTTCTGCTCTGATCTTCGTTATTTCTTGCCTTCTGCTAGCTTTTGAATGTGTTTGCTCTTGCTTCTCTAGTTCTTTTGTGATGTTAGGGTGTCAATTTTAGATCTTTCCTGCTTTCTCTTGTGGGCACTTAGTGCTGTAAATTTCCCTCTACACACTGCTTTAAATGTGTCCCAGAGATTCTGGTATGTTGTGTCTTTGTTGTCATTGGTTTCAAAGAACATCTTTATTTTTGCCTTCATTTCGTTATGTACCCAGTAGTCATTCGGGAGCAGGTTGTTCAGTTTCCATGTAGTTGAGTGGTTTTGAGTGAGTTTCTTAATCCTGAGTTTTAGTTTGATTGCACTGCGGTCTGAGAGACAGTTTGTTAAAATTTCTGCTCTTTTACATTTGCTGAGGGGTGCTTTACGGCTATTCTTAAGTTGCTTTACAGAGCAATTTAAAATTGCTCAAATGGTACAGAAAATTATCAGATAGTACAGAGTTCCCCCAGAGCCTCTCAACATCCTTCCCCCAGTTTCTCCTATTATTAACATCTTCTTCCATTAGTGTGGTCTTTTTTTTTTTTTTTTTTTTTTTTTTTAATGTAGCTGTGCTTGGAAAAGTAACAGCTAAAATGTGGTACATTTTTAAGAATCAGCAATTGTTTCATATGGATACGTTATTATTAACATCCACAGTTTACATTAGGGTTCACTCTTTGTGCTGTACATTGTTGTGTTTTAACAAATGCATAATTTAACCACCATTATACAGTGTCACACAGAAGAATTTAACTGCCCTGAAAACCCCATGTGTTCTAGCCCTTCATCCCTTCTCTCTCTTCTGGACCCCTGGACTTTTGACTGTCACTATAGTTTCAGCCTTTTCCAAAATGTCATGTAGTTGGAATCACACAATATGTAGCCTTTTCAAACTGGCTTCTTTCATGCAGCAGATGCATGTCGGGTTCCTCCATGTGTTTTCCTGGATTCATTACTCATTTCTTTTTAATCACTGTATAATATTTCATTATATGAATGTACCTTTTTAAAAAATCCATTTACCTACTGAAGGACATCTTGGTTGCTTCCTGTTGGGTGCAATTATGAATAAAGCTGCTATAAATAGCCATGTGCTCAAGTTCTTCTGCTCTGACAAATATCCATGTGCAGGATTTTGTGTGTTTCTTCTGTTCTGACAAAATAAATATCCATGTGCAGGATTTTGTGTGGACATAAGTTTTCAATTCATTTGGGTAAATATAAGTATGAGTGCTTGACTGTACAGTAAGACCTTGTATTGCTTTGTAAGAAACTGCCAAACTCTTCTGAAGCGGTTGTACCATTTTGCATTTCCACCAGCAACGGGTTCCGGTCGCTCTGTATCCTTTTCAGCATTTGGTATTGTTTTGCATTTTCACTGTTCTGAGAGGTGTTTAGTGGTACCTGGTGGTTTTAATTTGCAATTCTTTAATGATATATGACATACAGCATCTTTTCACATGCTTATTTGCCATCTGTGTATCTTATTGGGTGAGGCGTCTGTTCAGAGCTATTGCCAATTTTTTAATTGGGTTAATAATTTTCTTTAGTTGAGTTTTTTTTTTTTTTTTTCCAAAATTTGGATACAAGTCCTGTATGTGTTTTACAGATAGTTTTCTGTTTGTGGCTTGTCTTCTCATTCTATTGACAGCATCTTTCTTTTTTTTTTTTTTGAGGTGGAGTCTTGCTCTATCGCCCAGGCTGGAGTGCAGTGGCACGATCATGGCTCACAGCAACCTCTGCCTCCCGAGTAGCTGGGACTATAGGCATGTGCCTCCATGCTTGGCTGATTTTTTATTTTTTACTTTGTAGAGATGGGGTTTTGCCATGCTGGCCAGGTTGGTCTTGAACTCCTGACCTCAAGTGATCTGACTGCCTTGGCCTCCCAAAGTGCTGGGATTACAGACGTGAGCCATGGTGCCTGGCCTAGCATCTTTCACTTAATAGTTACTTTCTTTCACAGATGGTATCTTTGGTGTTGTATCTAAAAAGTCATCACTAAATCCTAGGTCATCTAGATTTTCTTGTATGTTATTTTCTAGAAGTTCTATAGCAAGGATTTTTGCATTTATGTTCATGAGAGATATTGGTGCATAGTTTATCTTTCTTGTAATGTCTTTATCTGGTTTTATATTAGAGTACAGTAGTCCACAATAGCCCCCACCTTATCGGTGGTGAACATGTTTCAAAACCCCCAGTGGATGCCTGAAACCACATATTACTGAAGCCTGTATATACTATGTTTTCTCCTATATATACATGCCTATGATAAAGTTTAAAGTTTAATTAGGCACAGTAAGAGCTTAACAACAACCACTGATAAAATAGAATAATTGTTATGCAAATGTGGTTTCTCTCTCAATCTTTTTTGCCATACCCACCCTTCTTGTGATGATGCAATGATAAAATTCAACGAAGGGAAGTGAGGTGAATGGTGCGGGCATTGTGAGGTAGCCTTAGGCCACTTTGACGTGATGATATTAATACCTCAGGGGGATCATTTGCTTCAGGTGATCCTGGATCATCAAGCTGTAATGATGTTGATGGCTGGATGTCAGGAGCAGACAGTATCAGTGACCATGGGTGGTAATGTATACAGGGTAGACAAGATTATTCACACCCAGGTGAAACGGAGCAGAATGGCAAAAGATTTCATGACGTTACCCAGCACGATGCTTAAACTTACAAATTGTTTATTTCTGCAACTTTATTTAATACTTTCACACCACAATTTACCACAGGTAACTGAACAAGAGGAGGCCGGGAATGGTGGCTCATGCCTGTAAACCCAGTACTTTGGGAGACCAAGGCAGGTGGGTCACCTGAGGTCAGGAGTTCAAGACTAGCCTGGCCGACATGGTGAAACCCTGTCACTTCAAAAATTAAAAATACAAAATTACAAAATACAAAAATTAGCCAGGCATGGTGGGTGCACACCTGTAATCCCAGGTACTTGGGGGGCCGAGGCAGCAGAAACACTTGAACCCGGGAGGTGGAGGTTGCAGTGAGCCAAGATTGTGCCACTGCACTCCAGCCTGGGCGACAGAGTGAGACTCTGTCTCAGGAAAAAAAAAAAAAAAAGAAGGAAACAGCAACCGTGGATTGGTGGTGAGGGAGATGCTTCTGTATTGCTGTCCTCATACAATGAGCAGGGGAAGAATTCCTTTGGCGTCTACCTTCTGGAAGACACTATAGAGAATTGATATCATTTCTTCTTTAGATACTTGGTAGAATTCATAAGTAAAAACATCTCAGTCTGGAGTCTTCTGTTTCAGAAAACTATTGATTCAATTTCTTTAGTAGATATGGGCCTATTCAGATTATCTATTTCTCCTTGTGTGGATTTTAGTAGATTGTGCCTTTCAAGGAACTGATCCGTTTCATCTGTTATGAAGTTTGTGGGCAGAGAGTTGTTAATCATATTCCTTTATTATCTTTTTTTTTTTTTTTTTTTTTTTGAGACAGAGTCTCGCTCTGTCGCCCAGGCTGGAGGAGTGCAGTGGCGGATCTCAGCTCACTGCAGGCTCCGCCTCCCGGATTTATGCCATTCTCCTGCCTCAGCCTCCTGAGTAGCTGGGACTACAGGCGCTCGCCACCTCGCCTGGCTATTTTTTGTTTTTTTTTTTTTTTTTTGTATTTTTCAGTAGAGACGGGGTTTCACCGGGTTAGCCGGGATGGTCTCGATCTCCTGACCTCGTGATCCGCCTGTCTCGGCCTCCCAAAGTGCTGGGATTACAGGCTTGAGCCACAGCGCCCGGCCCCTTTATTATCTTTTTAATGCCCGTGTGCTCAATAGGGATGGCCTCTCTGATATGAGCAATGTCTTCTCTCTTTTTTCTTTGTTAGCCTGGTCAGAGATTTATTGTTTATTGATTTTTCTCTTTCCTATTTTCAATGATTTTTTGTGCTCTAATTTTTATTTTTCTCCTGTTTGCATTAGTTTTATATTACTCTTCTTTCTCTAATTTCCTAAAGTGAAAGCTTAGATTTTAGATCTTTCTTCATTACTAACTGCATTCAATGCTATAAATTTCTCTCAAGTGCTTTTACCACATCCTATCAAGTTGTATTTTCACTGTCTTCAAAATATTTTTAATTTCTCTTGAGATTTTTTCTTTGACCCACGTGTTAAACTCCCAAATATTTGGAGATTATCTGGCTATCTTTCTGTTAATTGATTTGTAGTTTAATCCCATTGTGTCTAAGAGCGTACTTAAGTTTGTTGAGGTGTGATGGCCCAGAATATGGTCTACTTTGGTCAATGCTCCATGTCAGCTTGAGAAGTATGTTTACTCTTCTGTTGACTATTGTTCAGAAAATCCTTAGGATTTTCTGCCTGTTAGATCTGTCATTTATTGAGAGAAATGTGTGAAGCCTCTAACTATTATAGCAGATTTATTTCTCCTTGCAGTTCTATCCGTTTTTACCTCACATATTTGGATGCTGTTGTTACACATTAAAATGTGTGTACACATTAAAAATTGTTATTTTCATGGAGAATTGGTCCCTTTATTATACAATGCCCCTCTTTAATAATTTTGTTAGGAATTCTTTGAGCTATCCCAGCTTTTTGTTAGCAGTTTTTTCAATCTCTTTTTTAATTGAAGTAAAAAAAATAAAATTACCTTAACCACTTCTAAGTGTTCCATGAACATGGTACATCTATTTTTGAAGGCCTTTTTGATTTATCTGTTGTATAGTTTTCAGCAGACCTTTTACATATTTTGTAAAACTTTCATCTATTTCCTGGATTTTGTTGCTTGCTAAATCACTTAATTCTAGTAGCTTTTTTTTGGTAGATTCTTGGGATTTTCCACCCACTCATGTTGTTTGTGAATAAAGCAAGCTTGCTTTCTTTCTCATCTGTATTGTCTTCCTATTTTTACTGTGTTACCACACTGGCTAGGATCTAAGGTATATTGTTGAATAGGAGCAGAGAAAGAGGACAGTATGTATGATTTCAATTTCTTGAAATCTGCCAGAAGTTATGGCTCAGCATAATGGTCACTTTGGGTCCTTGTTCCACATGAGCTTCCAAAGAATGTAGATTGTATTCTGAAGTTGTCAAGTTTCTTTCAACTGGGCGCAATGGCTCACACCTATAATCCCAGCACTTTGGGAGGCTGAGGCGAGTGGATCACCTGAGGTCAGGAGTTCAAGACCAGACTGACCAATACGGTGAAACCCCATCTCTACTAAATACAAAAAATTAGCCAGGCATGGTGGTGCATTCTTGTAATCCCAGCTACTTGGGAGGCTGAGGCAGAAGAATCACTTAAACCCAGGAGGTGGAGGTAGTAGTGAGCCAAGATTGCACCACTGCACTCCAGCCTGGGCAACAAGAGCGAAACTCCATCTCAAAAACAAAAAAAATATCTCTTTCTGTCTCTATACACACACACACACACATACACACACCTATATATGTGAGTATACATATGAGTCAAATCACACTTGTTCACTGTACTAAAATTGTCTCTATCTTATTGCATGTTTTCTTCTTGTTTTATTGAGAGAGGTGTGTTAAAATCCCACTATGACCTTGGACTTGTCCATTTCTTTTTGTGGTTTTGTCCATGTTTGCTTCATGTTTTTGAAGTGCGTATCAACTTAGGATTGCTTTATTCTCCTGGTTAACCGAATCTTTTTTTTTTTTTTTTTGGATGTATTTTTTTGTTATTGTTGTTTCTGAGACTGAGTCTCACTCGGTAACCCGGGCTGGAGTGCAGTGGCGCGATCTTGGCTTACTGCAGCCTCCGCCTTCCAGGTTCAAGCGATTCTCCTGTCTCAGCCTCTCAAGTGTCCGGGGACTACAGGTTTGCAGCACCATGCCCAGCTAATTTTTTTTTTTTTTGTATTTTTAGTAGAGACGGGGTTTTGTAATGTTGGCCAGGCCGTTCTCAAACTCCTGACCTCAGGTGTTCTGCCGGCCTCGGCCTCCCAAAGTGCTGGGATTACAGGTGTGAGCCACTACGTCTGGGCCTGAATATCTTTAGGAAATACCCTCTTTACTCCAAGTAATACTTTTTGCCTGAAGGCTACTTTTCTAAAACTAATGTAACAATGCCAACTGTTGGCTGCGGTATCCTCCTTCCTCACTGGTCTTTGAGTTTCTCCCAGTGTGTTTAGTACATAGTAGGAAACAATCAGTAAATGTTAATATGACTGACAATTTTTATTCTTAAAATGTGAAATAACCAAATGTGTGACTGTGTTTTTATATAGCCATAAACAATATTTTGTTTTTGATCTTCATCTAAATGGACTCAAAGTATACTTTTTAAAAACTCACTGCTGTTTGGAGATTCAACAATGTTTTATTACTCATTGACTTCTTACTGCTCTATAGGATTCCATTATATAAGTAAACCCCAGGAGCTCTCATGCAGACCCATACCTTAAAATACTGTCTTCTAAATTTCTCTCTCCAGTCTTGACCTTTCCTTTGAGTTCCAGACTCCTGTATCTGCCTGCCTACTCTGTATCCTTACTTTGATACATCTAACAGGCACCTCAAATTTAACATGAAAAAAACAGAATTCTTGACTTCCTACTTTCCACCTCCACCCACCTGCAATTTACTCCCTTTTCAGTCTTCCCCATCTCCCCCATGATACATACCATTTACCCAGCTGTATGAGAATCAAAACTAAGATGGAAACACATGTAGTTTTATGTTGAGGCATAGCAAGCAGGGCATACTGACTTGATTGGAGGTAAACATAGTTGGATATGACAGGAGACAAAGTCAGAGGGATGGGCAAGGGCCACAACTTGTAGGGCTGATAGTAAGGAATTCTGTTTTGGTCTGAGGATGACAAGACGACACTGGAGGATTCGGCAAGTAGGAAGACCATTAAGACAATAGTAGTCTAGGAGAGGCAAGGTGGTGGTGGGAACTGTTGTAACCAAGCAAGTTACAGAGAAACGCCACACTTTGAGACCAATTCAGGAGTCCTTTATTAGCCAATGACCCAGAGATAGCTAGTGCTCAAAATTCTCTCAGCCTTGAAGAAGGTGCTAGATTTTCCTTCATACTCTGGCTTAGAGAGGGGAGGTAGACCCTAGATGTAGCAATCTTACAGAAGTAAAACAGGTAAAAAAGTTAAAAAGACAAATGGTTACAGGAAAACAAACAGTTCCAAGTGCAGGGGCTTTAAATTCATCACAAGGTGGTAGGTGTGGGGGCTCTGGGTGTTATCTGCCAGACACAAACACGGGAGCTTTAGAGTACTATCACCAGAGCGAATTCCTGGGAACTGTGGACATAGCTTGCCACTACTGTTAACTTATCAGTTAACTGCACTCTTTGATGTGCTGGGAGTCAGCTTGCACAAGTTAAGTCCTTGAGGAAGCGGGTGGGTAAGGAGCCCTTAATGTGTTTAGCAAATGAAGGAGCCAAATGGAATCGTCAGGCTAAGAGAGAGTCAATCAGGTTAACACGTTAGGGTATCACAGAACTACGGTGGTAGCAGTGGAGATGAAGACAGGTGAAGACATTTGAAATATATTTTGTAGCTAGAGATGGTAGAAACTGCTGATGGATTAGATGCAGGGGCATATAAAAAATAGTCCTAAGAGTGACTTGTCTCTGTTCCCATGATCTCCCTTTCCTTCTGGACCTCCTAACAAGATTCTCTTGTTCAACATTCCAGTTCACAAATTCTCTCTTCAACTGTGTGTAAAATGCATTCAGAACTATTTCTCATTTATTGGTTTTCAAATGTCTAATCTTTCATAGTATTTTCCTGTTTTATGATTTATTTGCACTTCTTAAAGAATTAATTCTACTTGTATCTGCTGACTTTTCCTCCTGTAGATGGTATGTATGTAGGCTTAATATTTCCTTCTATGATAATCCTATAGGACCCTATTAGAAACTCTCCCTAAAGGGCAGTTTTTGTATTTGTTTCTGCTGGGGTGCCAGGATTGATTTTATTTTCTTGACTTGTGGTTCTTACAGTATAAAACACTTAGCATAAACCCAGACATTACACTTAAACCCGTCGTAAAGGCCGGGGATTCTGATTTCATATAGATAACTGTGTGTGTGTGCTCCCGGATCTATTCCTACTTGAATACGTGATCTCTTTGCAGATTTATGGAGGGGACTAATTCTCTTGTCTCTACATGGAAATTAGGATCTCAGCCCCTATATTTAACAGAACTTCACTGGTTTTAGTGAATTTATTATAGACTCATAGGAACCCTCTCTTGAAGCAGGAGGCACTTTGTATCTCCTTACAGATGGTGGTTGAAAGTGCTGTGTATAGGCCGGGCATGGTGGCTCATGCCTGTAATCCCAACAGTTTGGGAGGCCAAGGCGGGTGGATCACCTGAGGTCAGGAGTTCAAGACCAGCCTGGGCAACATGGCGAAACCCCATCTCTACTAAAAATACAAAAATCAGTTGGGCGTGGTGGCGGGCACCTGTAGTCCCAGCTACTTGGGAGGGCTGGGGCAGGAGAATGGCTTCAACCCTGGAGGCAGAAGTTGCAGTGAGCCAAGATGGCACCACTGCACTCCAGCCTGGGCGACAAGAAACGCCATCACAAAAAAAAAAAAAAAAAAAAAGAAAGAAAATGCTGTGTATAAATAGGAAACATTTTCTATTAATTGATATAACTCAAGTTTTTGTTTTATTGATTCATCTTAAGTCCTCTGGCATCTGACAACAAGTGTACCTGCTATCAATTTCACATTATTATTTTTGAGACAGGGTCTTGCCCTGTCACCCAGCTAGAGCACAGTGGTGAAGTTGTAGCTCACTGCGACCTCAAACTCGGCTAGCTTCCTGAGTAGCTGGGACTAGAAAAGCATGCCACTGTGCCTGGCTATTTTTTTTATTTTTTGTAGAGACAGGATCTCGCTATGTTGCCCAGGTTGGTCTTGAACTCCTGGGCTCAAGTGATCCTCCTGCCTTGGCCTCCCATAGGCATAAGCCACCGTGCCCAGCCCAATTTCACTTTAGACTCCACTGGTGCCAGCATGGGAGGTCTGTAGGAGGTAGAAGATCCTATTAGGATTAAATATTTAGAACATATGTGTGATGGAGTGCTTGTTACTTTTCTATAATTTCTATTATGTTCGAGTTCCACTTTTGTCTCTAAGTGATCACATTCTCAAATAGCTTCAGAGGAATATTTACTTTTGAATAAGTTTATATAAATCATCCAGAAGGAATAATGCTATACCAGTTCAATCAGTCCCAACATCAAAGACTTTTACCCTTTCACTAGAATATTTTTTGGAGAAATGTTTCTAGAATAAATAAGCATATACAATAAGCATATATATGAGTGTATATATGAAACAAAAATTATACCCAGGCCCCCAAATGTTAAGATTTTCCTACAAGAAACCCAAATAATAAGCCTAATAATCTCTGAATCTATATTTTTAAGTTTGCTATTTCCTATCATAAACACACAAAAACCAAGGGAAATAGTACAATGGATATCTATGAACCCAATTCCCAGTTTAAAATAGTTAACATTCTATCAATCAGGCTTGTTTTATTTCCCACACCCATACATTGAAAAAAACAACTACCAAATCATCACATCCATAAAATTGACAGTTCTTTAATATCATTCATTACTCAGTTCAATTCTCCACATCTCTTCATTATTCTTAAGATGTACTACAATGACTGGGTCATTTAATTGAGAATACTTAGTTCTTACCTGTTTACGTGTTTTCCTTTCTATGGAAAAGTTGGAATGTGTGATTTACTATTTCACAACTCAAAAGATTATTTTAAAAATGTTACAGCCATTCTAAGTTTTCCTGTCAGCCCTGACTCCTGTTTCCCATTCAGAAGCAACCACACATCATTTTCCTAGTCATCCTTCTAGAAATACATACTTTTTGATTAAACTCTTAGAAGGTTTAAACAGCCTAAATATCTGACTTCTAGCTCTGATATTTCAAATTGGGAAAAAGTACTAATTTTTGTGGTGTGATTTCTTTTGCTCCTTCATAGCCCTTTAATAATATATATCGCTCTGTACTTATTCTTAGAAAATATCAATTACTATGAGCTATGTTAAAGAGCTGGTTTATGGAACTAGCAAATAAATAGTTAATAAAAAAATATTCAACTCAAATATACTGAAATGTTCTTCTACATAAAGTTTTGAGTTAAAATCCTAAACAATGAAAAAAAACTTGTACACCTGAATAATCTTTTGTTCTTTCTAGTGACCGTTTCCTACAAATAACACACAGTTGCATATATTTTACAGTTTCAATCTTATATTTATTCTCTTGTGGAATGCTAGGTTTAATGTTACAGTATGGTTGTCAAAGCTAATGAAATGTGACAAATGTCTAAATGCTGCAGAACAGTATAATTTTAATTAAACAAAACACCTGTTATTGTACAGCTGAGGTCTGATGGTTGTTAAACTGATGCCTATGTGTATGGCCAGCCACAAACCTTGGGGATGTTTATTATCTGTACATATATATACAAATATATCCCATACATATGTATGCACACAGGCATGTATTTATTAATTTATGTGTGAAACTTATAAAATTATATATACAAACACATACATGCACATCTATCTACATATACCTACCCTCACCATTGAGTAATCAGCCTCATGCCCAATTATTATTGCTGCCCAGTATAACTACATGATTTTAGTGCCAATGTCAGGCACCTTTGTAGGTGCAGGATAGGTACATCTATGCATATAGATATGCATATTCATGTATGTTTGTGTATATAAAGAAATTATCTCTCCCTTTTATGCTTCAGCCATGCATTACTACAATAAACAGTCTTTCCACCATAGGTGTTGGAATTCTAAACAGTGTAAAATCTACTTCTGGAAAACTGTATATGTTCATAGTTACAAAAAATATATTATTTATATGATTGAAACCTATTGAGTACATATGTTATTTGAATCTGGCTATACTGTAGCCATTAGATAAATTAAAAAAAACCACCCTCTAAATAGGATGTTATGGTAGCCTTAAATATACCATTACCTGTATTTAGGATAGTTGATATTATATCTTAAAAGTTGAAAAAATGATGTTAAAGATTTGAAAAACACTATGCATCTGCATTAAATATATAAATGTTTCCACCAAGGGCCCGATTAAATTCATTGTCTGACATTTTTATGTTCTAAGACTGACCAATATCATAGTCATTATTCTTATATTCTTAAAATTATGGCTCATTAAGGCTTTTATAGAAAAAAAGCCCTATTTTAAATCAATTATAAAAACAAGTTCTATTTAAAAGAAAAAACATACACAAACACTAAAGTACTCATGGATATCATCCTGTACAATGTGACTAAAGATAGGAGGCCTGTTCCCAGTAAGAACACCTCCTGGTAGCACAAATAAACCTGGTTTGGTTCCTCTGCTCTGCAGCTTTTCAGCATGTAAAATTTAAACCATTTCACATTAACATTTAAATTTAATACAGTGCAAATATTTGAGAATAACTTGTTTCCCCCAGTGAAACAAGAGCCAGCATTATGCTGAATATTCTCCAGATCTATTTACACATTGAGTTAAAAGTTCACCATAAACTTAGAAATTTGCTGAATATCAGCAGAAATGTAACTGAACTAGCAGCAATTGCATTTACAATATTTGATAGTTACTTGAGAGAATGCATAAAATTTTCCAGGCTGTACTCTGAATCATACTGCTCTTGATCCCAAAGATCACTCAGGTTTTCAAGAATTGATTTCATACTTGCTTTCCCAGAAGTAGAGGTGTCAGCTTTTTCTGCTTTGCCATCCTTAAGAAAAATTGGCAAAAAAAATAAAGAGAGGTTAACTTCACAAATTGTATTTTTCTTTAAAATCACACTTGTTTCTAATACTACAATTATTCAACAGAATTGAGTACTTTAAGTGATGGGGAAATTAATGATCTCCAAACATATTTATTTGTCAGTTTCTTATTTGGAAAGAACTTCAAAATTATGGAAGAATTATAAGAACATATCAAAGAACTTATTTGCTTTATCAATCTCTCTCCCCATTTATATATGTGTATGTATATATGGATGTCAGAAATATAGTTAGATATCAGGTTTTTCCCTTAACAATTTGAGAGAAAGTTGTAGACATCATGTCCTTTTATCCTTTGAGAGGAACTGGCATATATTCCTAAGAACAAGAATATTCTCTTACATAACCATATAAAGATCAGATTAAGGAAACCTAACACTGATATTAAAATGTTCTAATATATAGTCTGTTTTCAAATTCTGCCAATTGTCTAAATAGTGCCTTTTATGGCAATAGGCCATTTCCCTAAAACATCCCTCTGAGCCCAGTTCTACTCACTGAAAGTCACCCATAAGAATATTCCTTCAAACAGAATAAAAGCTATTTGAAGACAGCTATGCATGTTTCTTTGAGCCTTCTTTTTTCTATGTTAAACATGTCTCATTCTTTCAACTTTATCTTGACTTTCAATATGACATGATTGAAGAACCTGCCTCCATTCTGGCCACCGGGGACCTAATTTGTTACCATTTAAAATGTAGCACCCCAAACTAGACATATTTCAAATGTGGTTTAACATATACATAATATGGCAGAACGATTTTCTCTTACTTGAAAGTACACTTCTGTTATTACAGCTAGTTTTAATTTCATCATATAAGGCTATTTCACACCATAATTTTATACTAAGTATGCAGTGGATTTTCTGAACCTATGTAGGACTTTAAATCCAACTATATTGGTTTTACAATATTAGACTCACTAATATTTCCAAGTTGTGCATCCTTTAACATAGATTGTTATCTTTAACATAGATTGTTATCTGATGTATTAGTTCCATCATCTGCAATAATAATGGCTATTATTTATTGAGAATCTCCACTAGATATCCTTTCTGACTGCTTACATATATTATCTTACCTCACAACCATGTAGTAAAATAGTTATAGAAGCTCAGAGAGATAATCTGCCTAAGGTTAACAGGAGGCAGGGCCAAGAACTCTCATCCATTAGTCTTACTGACTCCAGTGATAAGCTGTGCTTTAGCAGAAAAGGACTAAGGAAAGAAACTGAGGCAAGACATTGAAGACATCAATGAAAAAAAAAAAATCAAAACTTCACACATTCCCTAGTATGCTGCAGAGTTTATCTGGGCACCAAAAATTCCCTCCAGTGGTGATCTCATGGATACTAAAGTGAATGCATTTTGCTGCTCCTTTAATACTTTCAACTTAGCAGTCACAGGAAGCTTGTGACTCATTAAAGATACAACAAGTTGTTTCTTTACCTTATCAAGAGTAAACAGATCAAGAAGCTGATCAGTCCCCATGCTCTGCAAACTAGAATTCTCTTGGCTAATAACGGTATTCGCTATGTTCATCTTGAATTTCTGCAACCCCATTATTTTTTCTTCCAATGTTCCTCTGGTTATCAATCGGTATACGTTAACCACACGTTTCTGGATAAGAAAAACAGTTAAACAACGGTAACACATATTAAGCTTTGAGGTTCCAACAAGTCAGAGTGTCTTTAGACTTGTACTATTTTCTACTACCTAATTAGGGTTGGATTTTTGTCTGGCCACATGAGCTCAAAATGTGTGCAGCAATCACAGAATATTAGGGATGAACAGTGATCCAGGTTTTCTTAGTGCTAGCACTCATTTAATGCATGAGGAAGTGATACCACAGAAAAGTTAAGTGATCTGTCCAAGATCATAACACATGTATGTTAACACCAGAGCAAGAACTAAACCAAGGTTTCCCATCTTTTGGGGGGAGTATATTTTCATGCACAGGTTAACATCTGTGAGGTAAAATTGACTTTTACCTGCCCAATGCGATGGGCCCGGTCCATGGCTTGTAGATCTCGCATAGGATTCCAGTCATGCTCCACAAAGACTACCGTGTCGGCGCCTGTCAAATTAAGTCCCAGGCCACCAACGTGAGTGGTAAGTAACAGAACGTCTATAGATGGGTCATTATTAAACCTAAAGGTATAGATAACAAAAACAAAATTAGTCCATTCCTAAGTCCTATAACAGAAACTGTTAAATAAAAATTAAAGAGCACAAATGAAAATGCTGCTTTAAAAATCCACAATAGGGATACTTATGTGATCATCTGAGAAAAATATCCTCCCAACATGTATAACGTTTTTAGCAAAAGAGAGCATTCTAAAGCTAGTCAGGAATTTCATAAATACAAAATAAGGCAAACTGCACTGAATTTAGTAACATCAGTTAAGGACTAACTTGCAAAAATATAATTAAATGTTAATTATAATTAAGATAAACCCAACTATGAACCTTTAAAGTATGGGGACAGACAGAAGTATGAGAACAGGCTAGACTTTCATTCAGGGAAGAGAGAAGGTGAGAGTGTTAGGGTTGCTACTATTATACTAATCCTAGAAGACACTGACAAAGGATATCTAGTAACTTCTAGGAAAAAGAACAAACTAACATTAAAGATGCAGCTATCAAGCTACGATTTATTATCCTTACTACGAGTCAAGCAATAGGCTTTGTATTTTATATGCATTATATGCATTATTTTCATTGTTACCATAGCTCTA
The DNA here is from genome assembly GCF_037993035.2 of Macaca fascicularis. Taxonomy (NCBI): domain Eukaryota; kingdom Metazoa; phylum Chordata; class Mammalia; order Primates; family Cercopithecidae; genus Macaca; species Macaca fascicularis. The sequence continues at coordinate 100,805,842 of NC_088383.1, read as the reverse complement.
TAAGGGTATTATTACCAATATCCCTATTTTAGACTGAGGCTCTGTGAATGATAAACAGGTCCAAGAGAACACTGCTTAAATAGCAGAGTCAGCAGTCAAACCTGAGCCTGTCGGCCTCCAAAGTCCTTTCCTGGGGTCTCTAACTTTATTGTGCCTAATGATCTCTTAGGGATGCTTGTTTTTTGAGACAGAGTCTTGTTCTGTTGCTCAAGATGAAGTGCAGTGGCCCAATCCGATCTCTGCTCACTGCAACCTCTGCATCCCGGGTTCAAGACATTCTCCTGCCTCAGCCTCCAGAGTAGCTGGGATTACAAGCATGTGCCACCACACCCAGCTAATTTTTGTATTTTTGGTAGAGATGGGATTTCACCATGTTGGCCAGGCTGGTCTTGAACTCCTGACCTCAAGTAATCCACCCACCTCGGCCTCGCAAAGTGCTGGGATTACAGGCGTGAGTCAGTGCACCCGGCTGGGATGCTTGTTAAAAATGCCTGCTCTTGAAGTCAGCAGCTTTGGGACTAAGCAGAACCTAGGAATCTGCATTTTTAAAAAAGCAACCACTGAGATTTTTTAAAGTAGAGGCTGCAGACCACATGTGAACACTGCACTCACCAGTTCTGCTTCCTAGTTGGGCCAGATTCCAACTTGTTTTCAGTGCACCAACAGGAATTAGGATGGAGATTTTATCTAAGTCACTTGTTTGGTTCCTCTCACCCTAATCCTCCCAAAAAGGTAAGGAAGGGGGAAGTAGTCATCCCTACTATTGGTTGATGCCTTAAATTTCTTTCATGCTCTTCAGAGTGCTTTCCTATTATAGTCATACCTTTTCATATACTAAACAAATAATCTATTCGATTATATTTCTGTAGTTCTATATATAAAAGGGTTTATTTGGGGTGGATTAAACAACTGAAAAAACACATTTGCAGATACTTAGCCAATGAAAATATTTCACAGGACAAACTTCTATGTAAGTAGTAATATATTTATTTACAAATAAGAGTCTTAGAAGCCACATACCGGGAAACAATGGAATGCCTCTGACCAGGAGGTATGCTGCCATCTAATCTCAAGTAAGTGACAGAGGGCAAGTGAGGTTTGAGGAGATCATGCTCTACTATATCAAGCATGCTTTTCAGCTGACAGAAGATCAGTATCCTGTGCTGGGCCACAACAGACTCTGTGCCACTCTCGGAAGTACTGCCATTTCCCAAACCGCAGTCCAACAGCAACTTAGGAAGAAGAAGAAGAAAAAAAAAAACAACTACATAAGTGTTCAATAAAAGTAGATAAGCAATCTCACTATGACATTTCTCTCTGTGGCAAGAAAAGGTTAAATGTACCTGAAATCTGGAAAGCAGATTAGCACTTTGGGCTGCAATCTGTCACCCTGCAGCACACTGAACTAGTTTTTGAGGTGCTCAGGCTTAGAGTTCCCTGATCACCTCTTCAGAAGTTTTCATTTAATTTTTTTTTTATAGACTCAAGGTCTCACTATGTTGCTCAGGCTAGTCTTGAACTCCTGAGCTCAAGTGACCCTCCTGCTTTGGCCTCCCAAAGTGCAAGGATTATAGGTATGAGCCACCACGCCCGGCCCAGAAGTTTATCTAATAACAAACCTACCTTCCTTTTCCTCAATCCTTGAGGCTGAAGCCTCAATAAATGTTTATTGAAAGTAATGACAAAGAAGATGCCACAGGCAAACTGGTTCATAAAGGGTTATTCAATAATGTATGAAGAAAACAACAGAGTAGCAACATTTGGTAGAAAAAATTATAGAAAAGAAGCATTTAGCTAGATTTGGATTCTTTTCAAGAGAGCTTATTACTCTATCTGTAGACCAAGATCTTTAATGGCAGAAACCACACTTTGCTATAGATCATTTATACTTATTCCTAAAGTGGTTCGGTGTCTTGCACACAGCAAGTACAATAAATAAATGATTGAATAAAATCCAAGAGAATCATGTTTAGATCAATTTGACAAACCATATACCCAATAGTACTATTCTTCAACCATAGTATTTCAGGTATTACTGAACTCTGTTCAAAATCTAAGAGCTGGCTGGGCCAGTGGTGGCGGCTTACACACCTGTAATCCCAGCACTTTGGGAGGCCAAGGCAGGCAAATCACTTGAGGTCAAGAGTTCGAGACCAACCGGGCCAACATGGCGAAATCCTGTCTCTACCAAAAATACAAAACAGCCAGGTGTAGTGGCATACACCTATAGTCCCAGCTACTTGGGAGGCTGAGACAGGAGAATTGCTGGAACCCCGAAGGCGGAGGTTGCAAAAACAAAATCTAAGATTTTTTTTTTTATTGGAGATGGAGTCTCCCTGTATTGCCCAGGCTAGAGTGCAGTGGCGTGATCTTGGCTCACTGCAACCTCCAACTCCTGGGTTCAAGATATTCTGCTTCAGCCACCAGAGTAGTTGGGATTACAGATGCCCACCATCACACCCAGCAAATTTTTGTAATTTTAGTAGAGATGGGGTTTCGCTATGTTGGCCACGTTGGTTTCGAACTCCTGACCTTAGGTGATCTGCCTCGGCCTCCCAAAGTGCTGGGATTACAGGCATGAGCCACTTCACCGGGCCAATCTAAGATCTTCATGCAGGATGCTTTCTCCTTTCTACTAACAGAAGCTACTCAAAAAAACAAAAGCTCTGATAGGAAAGATAACCAAAACGCCATCCAGGCAAACTCCAAATTCAATGTAAAACACTTAGGGTGTTGTACAGAGAAGGACATTGTTTTCCTCAGAAAGTCCTCTTTGTATGGTTGAAGTTTGGAACTTGGATTTCGGGAGTCTTCCCATCAGTCCCTAACTGGTAATGATAGTTTACTGTGCCTAAACTATTGTGCAAATAATACGATTTAGGCTGAAACCTGCCTTCTGAGGGTCTGGAATTTTGATCCATGCTAGGCAAAGGGAGTATATGTGACCAGCCCCCAATAAAAACTTTGGGCACTGAATCTCTAATAATCTTCCCTGGTAGACAACATTTCACATCTATTGTCACAATTCAATGCTTGAGGAAGAATACATGTTCTCACTCTTCTACCTCACAGCCCTTAAAGTTTGAGATTTTTATTATATAGTAGTATATGGTATACAGGGGAGGCATTCCTCCAAATAAATAAGTCTGATCGATGTAATTATCCCTACATCTTGCCCTTAAATCTGCGAACAAATTACTATTCAAGCTGTTTCTTTTAAAAAGTCCTATCTAAGGTGTCTCAGGAGAGACGTGACTGTGTGGTACCCAGTATAAATAATGTATATTGGCTGGGCATAGTGGCCCATGCCTATAATCCCAGCATTGTGGGATGCCAATGTGGGAAGACTGCTTGAGGCCAGGAGTTCCAGACCAGCCTGGGCAACATAGGAAGACCCTATCTCTAAAAAACAAAACAAAATTAGCCAGGTGTGGTAGTGCACACCTGTAGTCCTAGTTACTTGGCAGGCTGAGGTGAAAGGATTGCTTGAGTCCAGAGTTTGAGGTTGGAGTTATGACCACACCACTGTACTCCAGCCTGAGTGACAGAGTAAGACCCTCTCTATAGGATTAGAAAAAAAAGTGTTATAAGTGCAACTTCCTATACAGATCCCATAAGAGTTCCAGAGTGAAATTTTATCAGAATGTCTGTGTCATGCACACTCAATTACTGAGTTCCATAGGCAGCAATGTCAAAACCTTAAAGATAACCAGTTAAATTAAGGATATCCAACTAGGACTTCTCCAAGTCCATACTTACCAGACATTCTTCCTAATGCAATCTTTCCCAGATGCAGCTATCCTACTGAATATGTGGACATACCATTTGACATGAGTATTCCTGTCTGGCAGCAGAATTGATACTCTGGTATTCTCACTAATCTATAACCCGAGTCTGCTCTGAGAGACTGATCTAGTTCAGGGCCTTGAAAAGTTGATTACTAGACTCTAGCAAATATTTACCAAGGACATCTAATAATGGGTGTTTGAGAGGTCAGCTGACTCCCTAGAAAGCATTTCAATTTTATTTTGCCCTAACTTCAGCACAGGCTAAATTACCTCAGTTTTTTCAATCATTCCTCATATAAAATGGCTTCTAGATGTTTTGCCATTTTGATCTTCCACTTGTACTGGTCAAAACTATAAAACTCAAAATTTGGGCCAGGTGCGATGGCTCACACCTGTAATCCCAGCACTTTGGGAGGCCGAGGCGGGCGGATCACGAGGTCAGGAGAGCAAGACCATCCTGGCTAACACGGTGAAACCCCGTCTCTACTAAAAATACAAAAAAAAAATCAGCCGGGCGTGGTGGCAGGCACCTATAGTCCCAGCTACTCAGGAGGCTGACGCAGGAGAATGACGTGAACCCAGGAGGCGGAATTTGTAGTGAGCCGAGATCGCACCACTGCATTCCAGCCTGGGCAACAGAGCGAGACTCTGTCTCAAAACAACAACAACAACAAAAAAAAAACACACAATATTTGTTCTGACTAGTATGAAATACAGTGAAACTACGATGCCCTCATTTTGGCCATTATATAGTCATTAATCCCAGCCAAGATCCTATTAGTTTTATTTTACTGGCAACTAATTCACACCGTTCTTATAGTGAATTTGCCATCAAATCAAACTCAACTTTGCCTCATATAAAATATTTGCTCACAAAGTCAAAATACACCTAAGTGTTTTAAAACTAACTCTGCTTATCTCCGTTAAATTTCACCTACAGTTTTAGTTCATCATTACAGCCTCCTGGAATTTTTCATTCTAGCTTTGGCAATATTAGATACTTCTCTCAGCACTACTTGCTGATAAACATGTTTCTATTAACAGATTTTTAGAAAGCAAGTAACACTTCTCATCACAGACATACTTAGATTTAAAAAAGAAATTTATCCTTTCTGAGACAGAACCTTCACTCTGGCTGAAAAGAACCAAGAAAATGGAAAAGAAGGCTAGTAGAAAAGTCTTCCATGAGGACAGCCAGAAAAAATCTGGGTCTCTTTAAGTTGCAGACTTCCTAAGCATCTTAATTCAAGATGTGTCAGGGTGACAAGAAGCATACTCTAAAATAAGAGATCAATTTAAGCAGCAACTGCTGGGGGGGAAAAAAAAGCTGTAAGAGCCTATGTATAATTCAAATATGGATGAAATTCAATTTTTATTTGAAAATAGATCTAATTAGAGGATTCCTTGACTAAGTATATCTTACAGCTTTACCTAACACACTAGCTATGTTAGGAAAACCATGAACATTTTATATAAAGACCTATACCAAGGTTTGGTCAAACAAGAAAACCATTCCTTATATCTAAAGATAACAATCATTCTTCAGTTTTGTAGTGTGAAAGTCCACAGTCCATTTTACGTTTAGTGATATAAGGATATATATTTGGATATATATGCCAGATACACTATTAGATAACATTTTCCACACTAACCTAATCTTCACTCATTAGTTGTTCTCAATGAGCTTTAGGCCAGAATAACTACTGACCGCAAGCTAAAACAATTACTAAGTCTAGATTTTACACTAAAATCTTCGTTTATAAGGGTAGTTAGAACTAAATGGCATTAGTGCTAACATTTTGGTGCTTGAAATTGTTTCTCTTAATCTTTTGAAATCTTAGAATTTTAAAAAATTCATTTTTAAAAGCAACACCAAGAGGGTGACATCAGCAAAATGGTAAGAGTATGCAGCTCCAAGTAAAATAAAGAAATCCACATCAACACACATTATAAACTGTTGAAAGACAAAGAGAATCTTGAAAGCAGCAAGAAAAAAGCAAATGGTGACGTAAAAGGGATCTTCAGTAACATTAACACCTGATTTCTCATCAGAAACCAGGGAAGACATTATCAAGAAAGTAAAAAGATAACCTCCCGAATGGGAGAAAATATCTGCAAATCATAAGTCTGATGATAAGGGTTTAATATCCAGAATTACGAACAACTTCTCGGGAGGGTGTGGTAGCTCATGCCTATAGTCCCAGGGCTTTGGCAGGCCCAGGTGGGAGAATCGTTTGAGGCCAGGAGTTCAAGACCAGCCTAGGCAACACACTGAGACCCCATCTCAAAAACAAAAAACAACAACAAAAAAACTTTTCAAACTCAACAAGGTGAAATACTCCGATCAAAATGGGTAAAGAACTTGACTACACATTTTTCTAAAGAAGATATGGAAATGTCCAATAAGCACATGAAAAGATGCTCAACATCATTAGTCTTTAGGGAATAGCAAATCAAATCCATAAGGAGTTATCACTTCATACCTAGTAGGATGACTATAATTAAAAGAAATTAACAAGTGTTGGCAAGGATATGAAGATGTAGCCCCTGGTACATTGCTGGTGAGAGTGTAAAATGGTATAGTCATTGTGAAAAAAAGTTTGGCAGTTCCTGAAAATGTTAAACACAGAAATGCTATATGACCTACCTATTCTACTCCTTAGTCTCTAGCCAAAAGAACTAAAAAGAGTAACTCAGATAGATACTTGTAAGCCAATGTTCACTGCAGCATTATTCACAATAGCCAAAAGGTGAAAACAACCCAAGTGTCCACTGACATATAAATGGATGAATGAAATGTGGTATATCCATAAAACTGACTAATGAACAAACTGCAAATGACAAATATTTTAAGAGTCCACTTAAATGAAATATTTAGAACAGGCAAATTCATAGAGAAAATAGAGATCACCAGGGGCTAGAGGAAGGGAGAATGAAGAATTATTGCTTGATGAATATAGAGTTTCTGTTTGGGTGGTGGAAACATTTTAGAAATAAGATAATGGTGATGGTTATATAACATTGTAAATATAATGCCTCAGATTTACACACTTAAAATTGTTTAAATGGCATATTTTGTGCTGTATATATTTTAACCACATTTTTATAAAAAGCTGTATCAAAAATTTAAGCAAATTTAAAAATAAATGGTAAACACAGTAGTAATCTTTAAGAAAAGCAAATTTATCAAGAATTTATATTCCTGGGGTGCAACACACATTTGGCACTTAAAAGACATACATACTTGTTTCAAAGCTGAGAGCTTAGGGGCATGCTGAATATCATGTAGAGAAGAATTCTGAACTGCCAGTTTTTCGGTAGTGGTCTTGAATTCTGGATGTTGAGGAGTTAAGACTAATGCTGGATGGTTGCACAGTTTACGTAAGTACTGTAATGCCTTTAAGAGGAAGAAAAAGTATGTATGAGTCAATTTTGCATATCACAAATATTTTTTATCTCTGTATCTTTCCTTATGCTATTTCCTGTGCTGTATAGAATGCCTTTCCTCCTCTTCTTGCTTGGCAAACTTCTACTCATTCTTCAAGAACCAGTTCAAATGTCTCATTTGAGATTCTTGTGCAGTTTATATGCAGACATTTACAACGCATATAAATTGTACTGTTTGTCTCTCCTACCAGACAATGAGCTTCACATGGCAAATTGAGCATCTTAGTTGTTTTCTTTAAAACCCTTTCCCAAAGTACTCAGTAATGCAGACAGATGCTTCTGGAACCAGGCATCATTTTGGACACAAAAGCTGCTCAATCTTCAATGAGTAAAAAAATTTCTGTCCAGGCACGGTAACTTTCCCCTATAATCCACCCTACACTTTAGGAGGCTGAGGTGGGTGGATCCTGAGGTCAGCAGTTCAAGACCAGCTGGGCAACATGGTGAAACCTTGTCTCTACTAAAAATACAAAAATTAGCCGGGCAAGGTGGCATGTGCCTGTAATCCCAGCTACTTGGGAGGTGGAGGCAGGAAAATTGCTTGAACCCTGGAGATGGAGGTTGCAGTGAGCCAAGAGCATGCCACTGCACTCCAGCTTGGGTGACAGAGCGAGACCTGGTCTTTAAAAAAAAAAAAATTCTTGAGGACCTTATAAACCTGACATTCTGATTCAGCAGATGAGAGGAGAGCAGGGAAAGGGAGCTAGGTGACTGTCTCAAGTGGTTATATTTGTGAAACAGAACCTTATATGGTCTCTTCTCTGATTCAGCCATACTTTCTCTTCTGCCTCTTACTTGGCTTAAGATTTGGGTCTCAGCCTTGGCACAGAGTTGTTTTATTAGTAAGTTCCATTGGCAAGGCTCAAGACAGTGCTGAGCACTAGGATTAAAAACTGTGGGAGAGGCCAGCTGCAGTGGTTTGCACCTATAATCCCAGCTACTTAGGAGGCTGAGGAGGGATGATCACTTGAGGTCAAAAGTTCAAGACCAGCTTGGGCAACATGGCAAGACCTTATCACTAAAAAAATTTTTTTTAATTAGCCAGGTGTGGTGGTGTGCACCTGTAGTCCTACCTACTCAGGAAGCTGAGGCTGAGGATCGCTTGAGCCCTGGAGTTTGAGGTTGCAGTAAGCTATGATCCCACCACTCCAGCCTGGGCAACAAAACATGACTCTCTCTCTTAAAAAAAAACCAAAAAACTAGGTCTTCACAACTACCTTTTCCTTCTTCTATCTTTAAAAATACTACAGTACTTAATCTATTGGCAGGAGGTTTTCTGTGGTGGACTATTCAAGAGGGAAAGCTAAAGTGACACTTGCCACCTCTTTTTGTTATTCTCTCAAGCATATGAGGCATGATCTGACTTGAGACTTCTATACTTTTTGTATCCTCTGCCTGGAATCACTTCCCCTCCATACACCTGCATGCCTCAATCCTCCTTCAGATCTTTGTTCAAATGTCACCTTCTCAGTGAGGCAGTCCCTAGCCCCTCAATTAAGAAACCACAACCTATCCTGGACTCTGATACACTATAACCACATTATCAGCTTTGTCTTACACATAATATATACCTAAGTATTTTTCATCTCTACCAGGGAAGGAGTCTGTTTTATCTGCTGTTTTAAGTAACCCCAGAGCTCTGAAAAATTACTGCCATGTAGTAGGTGTTCTAATATTTTCTGAATAAAAAAGCAAAAGATTCTCTATTCTAAAGCCCTTCTTTTCAGGTAATATACAAACATATATTTCATTTTATACATTTAATTTTAATATTAAAGTGCTTACTAATATAAAGATAATATTAAATAGGTATTTTAACTTATTTTCAAGCATATATACATAATATTGAAACAAATATACATAGATCCGTATTTTATTTTTCCATATAAAAAGTGCCTCATTAAAATTCATTCTTCAACATTTAAAAAGTGGAATGGGGCCGGGCGCGGTGGCTCAAGCCTGTAATCCCAGCACTTTGGGAGGCCGAGACGGGCGGATCACGAGGTCAGGAGATCAAGACCATCCTGGCTAACACAGTGAAACCCCGTCTCTACTAAAAATACAAAAAACTAGCTGGGCGAGGTAGCGGGCGCCTGTAGTCCCAGCTACTCGGGAGGCTGAGGCAGGAGAATGGCGTGAACCCGGGAGGCGGAGCTTGCAGTGAGCTGAGATCCGGCCACTGCACTCCAGCCTGGGCCACAGAGCGAGACTCCGCCAAAAAAAAAAAAAAAAAAAAAGTGGAATGGGCCAGGCGCGGTGGCTCATGCCTGTAATCCCACCACTTGAGGAGGCCAAGACAGGTGGATCACTTGAGGTCAGGAGTTTGAGATCAACCTGGTCAACATAGTGAAACTCCATCTCTATTAGAAATACAAAAATTAGCCAGGCGTGGTGGGCGCACACCTCTACTCCCAGCTACTCGGGAGGTTGAGGCATAATAGCTTGAACCCAAGAGGCAGAGGTTGCAGTGTGCTGAGATCGTGCCACTGCACTCTAGCCTACACAACAGAGTGAAACTCCATCTTAAAAAAAAAAAAAAAAAAAAAAGGTAGGAAGTAATCTATACCTGGAATACATGGCCTGTAGCTTTCAGCTTTGGTTTTTCAGTTTCTTCAGAAAGTGCAGCTGAAGAAACTGTTTCATCAACATCACACTTGGCACGAGACTTAGCAAAATCTTCATAGAGCTGAACCTGTAAAATGGCCCCCATGGGAGAAGTTTAAGTATATTTATTTTCAATTGTTTAAAACACATAACTAGCAAAGGCCAATAACAGTAGTAATTTAAATCAGCCCTCATTAATGAAAACAAATTGTGATATCTCTAATTCACTACAGGAATTACAGGTTATCCACTCCATCTTGGTGAATTCCTTTAAAACTACATTTAGAAAACAAGTATGAACACATTAAGTTGGGCTGCTAAAATATGAAAAATACAAGTCAAATGGTCCAAGACTCAATTTTTCTACTGTTCAGGAAAATAAATACATTACCAATAAAAGAAAATCTGAACCCTTAGCAGTAAATGAGAAAAATCTTCCTTAAATGAAGTTACACGATCAAGACCCTGTATGTATGTTTCAGGACACCAAATTTTACAAGAATGTTACTGCTAGCCTAAAAGGGGAACATATGTCAAGTTTTAAAGCACTACGCTGGGGTCTGGGTTCCTACCTTGTACAAGCTAAAATAATGTGAAAGAAAAGATAATCTAGAGAGCTAAAGGACAGAAATCAGAGAATACAAAATCTGTGAATGCTAAACAAAGCCAAAATGCCACTTCTCTTTGGAGCTCGCTTTCTCTAGATTGATTACTTACATGTGTTTTATGCCTATGTTATAGCACCACAACCAGTAAATTACCACAGATTTTTTTCACGTGACATCTTTACTGTACCTACTTTAAGAAGTCTTCATTTCACTTCAAAAATATTCCTTTCAAGACATACTAATTTTTGCAAATGAAGGAAGGGGAACCTGAGAGATGAGGCAGATAGTATAGAAGAATCAAAGAACTCTCAACTTCTTATCCTGCCCAAGTTGAACAGATGAATACCTGCTAACAGGTTAACCATCTATACAATGGAGGGGGAAAAAGTACGTTTCTGGGTATGTATATCTCTTATTCATTTGACCATAGTGAATCAAATCCTAATAGTAAGATAGACTGACACATACAAACCTAGAACATAAAAAAATTTTCAAAGAGAAAATTCTGACCCCGAGGCCATGTCTTACTAAGACAAGGAACAGTTTCCATGTAGCTCCTCGGAAAAGTACAAGGAAAGGCTCACAATAAATTCCTTTAATAATGGTCTTTATGTACAAAATCAGAACTGTGCAGAAGGCAAAATTTATTTTGAACATTTTTAGTTCAAATGAAATAATACTTCAAAGGGAATGAGTGAGGTCCCACTGACCGAGGTTTAAAACTCAGCTCTGATATATAGTCATGCACTGCACAAGGACATTGAGGTCAACAATGGACTACATATGAAATGGTTGTCCCATAAGATACAATATTGTGTTTTTACCATACCTTTTCTATGCTTAGATATACAAATACAATTGTGTTGCAACTGCCTGTACTCAGTACAGTAACATGCTGCACAGGTTTGTAGACTCGGAACAACCGGCTATACCATCTAGGTGTGTGTAAGTACACTCTAGGATATTTGCACAATGACAAAATCACCTAATGATGCGTTTCTGAGAAATCACTCATGCCATTAGCACTGTACAATTGTGTATTAGCTCTGACTGTAGCCGAGGTAGGTAACTTTTCTGAATATCACTTTATTTGCGAAACTGGGGATTAATAATACCTATAATGTTGTGAGGACAGCCTGACAACATTCAGAGGCAGATTTTTGGCCTTTTTATAAACATTGGCTTGTTTCCTTACCAATTTAATACCTTGCAATCTTTTCAATTAACTAGACACATAAGAAAGCAACTATAGGCTGGGACGGTGGCTCATACCTGTAATCCCAGCACTTTGGAAGGCCAAGGTGGGAGGACTGCTTGACCCTGGGAGTTTGAGACCAGCCCGAGCAAACAGCAAGACCCAGTCTCTACAAAAACTAGAAAATTAGCCGGGCATGGTGGTATGTGCCTGCAAGTCCCAGCTACTTGAGAGGCTGAGGCAGGAAAATCACTTGAACCCAGAGGCTGAGGCTGCAGTGAGCCATGACTGAGCTACTGTACTCCAGCCTGGGTGACAGAGTAAGACCCTGTCTCTTAAAAAAAATTTTTAAAAGCAACTATGATACTGAATTTTGTTTTCATGCTATATTCAAAATGTATACACTCAAACTTATATCCACATCATTTAGGCTTTATCTGCATCTGATAAAGCCAAAGGCTAAGCCCCTTTACTCAATAGTTTTGTGGCTTATACAAAATGATCTGCTAATAAACATACCACTAACAATGATAAACACGAGATTCCTAACCTGGAGAGGACTAAGAGTACAATAATAGTCTTGAATAATTTTAGGTGGAAGATCCTGCAAAACATCTTCTTTCATTCTTCTCAAAAGAAATGGCAGTACTTGGCGGTGCAGCGCATCCATAGCAAGAACACCTGTTAATAGTTAAGAGAAAACGGCTTCAAAAAAAGTTAAGAATAAATTATATTCACTTACACAGGGTTATAATTACATCTCTTTCATACCTGCTTCTTGCTCTCGACTGGAGCTTCGAGCATCCCTACTTGCTAATATAGGTTTACCATATCGAGCAGCAAACTGGCGTTCAGTACCCAAAAATCCTGGCATGAGGAAATCGAATAATGACCACAGCTCCAAAACGTTGTTCTGTAAACAGGAACACCAATTATCTTTCGTACGGGGATTATTTCCTTATAATTACAAAAAATACCAAAAAAATTTAGCCGGGCATGGGGTCATGCACCTATGGCCCCAGGTACTTGGGAGGCTGAGATGGGAGGATTGCTTGAGCCCAGGAGGGAGAGGGAAGGGAGAGAGGGAGAGAGGGAGAGTGGGGTGGGGGGGAGGCGGGAGACAGAGAGAGAGGAAGGAAAGAAAGAAAGAAAGGGAGAAAGAGAGAGAGAAAAAGAAAGAGAAAGAGAAAGAGAAAGAGGAAGGAAGGAAGGAAGGAAAGAAAGAGGAAGGAAAGAAAGGAAGAAAGAAAGAAAAAGAAAGAGAAAGAGAAAAAGAAAGAAAGGAAAGAAAGGAAGAAAGAAAGGGAGAAAGAAAAAGAAAGAAAGAAAGAGAAAGAGAGCGCGAGTAGGTAAGTACATAAAGAACCATCAATTTCTAAAGTTGGAAGGGATCTTACAGGTCACATGGTGTTTACTTCTCTACTGAGAATGACTGAAGGTCTTCCCACCAAAGTTTACTATCCAAGCTAGATGTGAACATTTGCAACCAATTCTTCTGGAGGACAAGAGAATTTCTCAAAAGTATCTAAAGGTATCTACATACCTATCTCCTTCCTTTTCCAAAATAAACTTCTACAATCGCTTGCCTTCAACTGCCTCCTGACATCAGGTGTTCACACTTCTACTATATAATGATTCATCTCTGACTCAGCTCTAGCTTTTCAATGCTAAATCAGACTGCAGTGTACTACTACAGAAGGAGAATGGCCAGTGTGGAGTAGAGTCTCATTTTTATGTCTTTCATACTTTTGACACAAGATTTCTATTTACATAGTCTAAAATTACATTTTAAAAATGACTTTGAAAACCTGGTTTGTTTAACAATGAACCATTAAACAAGCAATAATTATATACTGGAAAATTATCATTCCTATAACTACAAAAAAATCTTCTTTAATTCACTGCCAAATACCAAGCCTACCCTCCACCTGGCAAAAAAAAAAAAAGAATAGTAAATAATTACCTGGATTGGTGTTCCAGAAAGAATAATCCTATAATTAGCAGTCAGTTGTTTTACTGCTTTTGACAACTTTGTTTTTCCATTTTTGATGACATGGCCTTCATCAAGAATGCAGTAGTTAAATTTAATATTTCTAAGGGAGAATAAATAGAAAATTTTACAACTTTTGCTATATGTCCGGAACTATATGAAGAATCTTTAAAGTGGGAAAATATTAAGAGTCTTCAAATTTGATATTAATTTTTCTAAAAAAAAAATTTTTAATTCTTACCTAAAGAAATCTATGTCATTCCTCACAACATCATATGAAGCCACTATTAGATTGTGCCTTTTTACTTGGTGCTGTAACCTTTATTTAGAAATGAATAAAATTAGAAAACAGAGACCCTGAAAAGTTCTTAATAGCTACCATTGTATAAAGTGCTTTCAATCTGCCCACTAAGCCCAGCATTCCCTTCTGCTTACTCTACATACATGACCCTGAAGGGCTACTCTTCTGATGACTTGGCTGTGTTGCCCTACTCAGTCTCATTAGAAAAGAGATGAACATTAGACTGAAAATATGGTGGATATTTCAACTTTACTTGCCAACACCTCTTCCTTAGGGGCACTATTCCTTTATCATTCCATGTTGTTCTAGGTGATGTGGGGGAACTACCAATCATGTGCCCCGATAATCACCAAGGAAATGAAGCATTTTAACCAGGTTAAGCTATTCACAATATTTAATCCCCTAACCACAAAGGTTGTTTTGGGAGCATGACCCAAACAAGGCCAGTCAGTCATCTCCAGTACTGATATATTCATGAGAGAGAGGGAAGATCTGTTTACTATAGTTGCCAAACTAAGAGAATATGGGCCAGAGACTGCCCATTGTCATCTTATCTACCAACTGTGGACTGAAGCCCAATAGTAACAATAAGTTATGTAAGGGGAGGAAGAGTGAATGAGAGTAATCTAGATGGGCCTGAAGCAACAATCTACCCCTGAAATTCTCAAGTTAGTGAATTAATGAATTTTCTGTTTGCTTAAGCTAGTTTGAATTGAATTTCTATCACTTACAAATGAACGAATTCTATCAAAGAGGCACTACAGTAAACTGCTCAAGAGTGCAAGTTTTTGAGCTGCCTGTATTCGAATCCTCACTCTCTCCACTTCATTAGTTGAGTGACCTTGGACCCAGGCCCAATGCCTTAGACTCCTTATTTGCAAATTGGAACAACAGTATTCCTACCTCACAAAGTGACTGTGAGAATACATAATATACAATTTTAGTTTTTTTTCAATTCTGCTCCTTCTATACATAATACACAATTTTACATTAAAAAAAAAAAAAAAAAAAACTGCTTAGAATAGTGCCTGGCCAGTAAGTGCTCAAGATAAAAACTAAAAAATTTTAATAACATTATTTAATAATATTTGCTATTATTAACATAGGAGTACAGCAAATCTATGGACTAATCAGCAACTATGACTATCCAACCTTAAAAAATGAACTCAAATCAATGAGCTTCCACTTGAAAAAATTTACAGTTAGGAACATAAGAGATGTATTAGTTAATAGGGAAGGGGTAAAGCTGAAAGAACTCTAAAATTTAGTGCAGTCATGACTGCAGCAGCAGCTAAAGCAGCCATAGTGGACAAAAAGTACTTCTGGGGAGAGGGAAGGAAAGGGAACAAGGCAAAGGGGAACTCTTTTTTATTTAAGAGAGGGGGACTCACTATGTTGCCCAGGCTAGTCTTGAACTCCTGGGCTCAAGCGATCCTCCTGCCTCAGCCTCCTGAATATTCAGGACTACAGGCATGTTCCCCTGCACATGGCTCAAAGAGATCTCAGGAAAGTGGGTAGAAAATGACAATAAAACAGAAGCACCAAAAAGATGCTACGGTCACAGACTCCCAAAAGGGGCATACAAAAGCGGCTTTGGTTCCTGATAGTTCAGCAGCTCCAGGAAAGCTCAACTTATTGTACAATGGTTAAAAGTCCTCAATTTTGATAAGCCTCACTGATTACATCTTCCCAAAGTACACTCACTTTTCATAAGTGAAGTTTCTATGTCACATAACCAAAAGAGCTAATTAGAATTCACTTTTAATAAATGTTATTGTTCCTCATCTTAATTACGACAAAAGCTGAAATATTTTGTTATTGTCGTACACCTCTTACCTTATTCTTTCAGTGGGAGGTCCAGTGTAGTGCAACGGATTGAGGTATTCTCTGGAGCAAAATTTACCTACTTCATCCACCCAATGGCCTGTTAATGTTGGCGGACAAACCACTAAGGAAGGAAGTGGCATACATTCTGCCAATTTTGATCTTGCATATTCCTGGGCCCTTTACAATAGCAAAACACAATAAATTAACCAGCTTGTTTACATTTCTCCAAATCTGGAAACCTTATTTTAAAATAATATCTTAAATTACCTATGACAATGATCTCCTGCTAGAATGCAGATGGACTGTAAAGTTTTTCCTAAACCCATGTCATCGCACAGAATTCCATGAAGTTTATACTTATTAAGAAATGCCAACCAGTTCACACCATCCTGTTAAAGAGAAAAATCATAAATGTGAATACATCATAAATGTATTTTTTCTTATAAAAACATTTTCTTATAAACATGTTTGCACAAAACAAAAATCTTTCTATACGCAAAAGTGAAATAAATGGGTATAAGACACTAAACACAAGATTTTACTAAATCAATTTTACAAAATGCTTTAAGGCCAGGTATGGTGACTCACATCTCTAATCCCAGCACTTTGGGGGGGCTGAGGTGAGAGGATCACTTGAAGCCAGGAATTCAAGACCAGCCTGGGCAACAAAATGAGAACCCTGCCCCTACCAAAAAAAAAAAATAGCTGGCCATAGTGGTGCACATGCATAGTCCCAGCTACTCGGGAGGCTGAGGTGGGAAGATGGCCTGAGTCCAGGAGTTTGAGGCTGCAGTGAACCATGATTCTGCCACTGCACCCCAGCCTGGGCAACGAGCAAGAACTTGTCTCAAAAAACAAAAAAAAAGCCACAAGGCTTCAACATTCATTTGAAAGGAAAACTCACTATTCCTATTTACAAGATAAGTATAAAACTTACCTGCTGATATTTTCTGAGTTCAGCATTGATTGGTACTGGAATTTTATAATTTTCCAATTTTTTCCCATCTAACAATTGCTCCAAAAAGTGTCGCTCCTTGGCTTTCAATTGGATTAATTCTGCTGACATGTTTGGAGGGTCTGGAATGCCTGCCTAAAATGATTTTTTTTAAGTTATTAAAAACTATGCACTCAGTTTTCATTCTTAGATCAAATAAACACAACAAAAAAAACACACAGAAAAAATAATTCTGAAAATTGTACAAAGACTTGAAGACAAATGAGGTTAAAGAAATGGACAAGTATTAAAGGTGCTACAATTTGACTACTAAGTAAATACATATGGAATATCTGAAAGACCACAATCTACAACTTCATTTTCCCACACCATGCATTATTTGATGAAGAGGCATATAAAGTTGCATAGTTTATTTTGAATTAAATACTATTACTGGCACTTCTCAATTTTACTGTTCTGATACCCTACGGTATTAGTTCTCAAAATGTGGTCTGCACGACCCCTATGGATCTCTAAGACCTTTTCAACTATTTCATAATAAAAGGAGAACATTATTTGCTTTTAATCACTGTGTTGACATTTGTGTGGATGTTGCAAAAGTTATAACGAAGAAAACTGCCTGTACTTCAGAAAGAATCAAGGCAATGGCACCAAAATGTGCTAGCAGTCATATTTCTTAGAACCATACATTAGCATTTTTTCAAATAGCCAGTGTTACTTTAAAATGTCCTTGATAAGCCAGGTGTGGTGGCTCACACCAGTAATCCCAGCACTTCGGGAGGCCGAGGCAGGCAGATCACTTGAGGTCAGGAGTTCGAGACCAGCCTGGCCAACATGGTGAAACCGTGTCTCTCTACTAAAAATAAAAAAATTAGCTGGGCACGGTGGTGTGCACCTGTAGTCCCAGCTACTCCCAGGCTGGCAGGAGCATCGCTTGAACCTGGGAGGTAGAGGTTGCAGTGAACTGGGATTATGCCATAGCACTCCAGCCTGGGTGACAGAGCGAGATTCCATCTCAAAAAAAAAAAAAAAAAAAAAAAGACAAAAAATATGATAAAGCAGTAAAAATGATCTATTTTAATAAATCTCAACCCTTCAATGCATGTCTTTTTTAACATTCTGTGAGAAAAAAAACTGTGAATTCTGCTGCTTATCAAAGTACAATCTATTGAGAAGCTGAACTAGCCATTAAAAAAAGACCCAAATATGAAGTCTTTAATACTCCAAGAATTTCCCTGACAAACTCAGTAGTGTTTATATTACATATCCATCCTGGGTGTACCCAACCATATGTTTTGTTGGTGGTTGATGTTTCATATTCTTAAAATAAAGATTTATGGGTATTAAACTTGGAAACACCAGACAATACTTACTACTTAGATTTAGACAAACTGTGCCCAGGAGAAAGAAAGTATATTAACATAGCCATTTTTTAAAGGAAAAACATTTTACTTGAAAGGACTGATAAACTATGGATATTCTGAGTTTGGTATCTGGCTGACATTTTCTCAAAAATGAACCTGTCACTTCAAGGAAAACAACTGACATTAACTTGCTGTCACTGATAAAATTCGTATTTACAAGATAAATTGACAGTTTCCAATAAAAACAATTTTCTGCTGTTGATAATAAACATGATTTTTTAAAATATTATATAATGAATTGTGTCCACCTGTGGAAGATTTACATAACTCAATGAACCAATATTTTCCAAATGACTGATGCATAATGTTACAAAACATGTATGGATAATAAAAGATTCATTCAAAAGTATAAGACATACTTAGCTGGAAGGGCAGATACCATGATCACAAAAGTGTAAGACAAACCAATGAATTTCAATGTAAGACAGTATGAAACATTCATTGATAGGATTTAGATTCTATATTGCACATAACACTTAAACTTTCTCTTTTTGAGTTCTGGTATGTTATCAGATAAAATAATATCCACAATTATTTGAGAAGGCTGTCAAAATATTGCTCCTTTTTCTAACTATCTCTGTGAGGCTGGACTTCCTTTATATATCCTGAACCAAAACATAGTGCAACAGACTGAATGCCCAAGCAAACATGAGAATCCAGCTATCTACCATTAAACCAGAAATACTGGCCGGGTGTGGTGGAGGAATGAGCCCAGGAGTTTGAGACCAGCCTGCAGAACATAGTAAGACCCCATCTCTACAAAAAATTTTTTAAAAAGCCAGGTGTGGTGACACGGGACTGTAGTCCCAGCTTCTTGGGAGGTTAAGGCAGGAGGATCGCTTGAGTCCAGGAGAGGCTGAGGCTGCAGTGAGTTGTGATTGTGCTGCTGTACTCCAGCCTGGGTGACACAGTAAAACCCTGTTTCAAGGAAAAAAAAAAAAAAAACAAAACCCAAAAAAACAAAAACAAAAACCAGACATAAAAAAGATTTGCAATAGTATAAAACAATGTCACTCTTGTCACTCACACATTGTTTTAGAAAAGTTATTTTTTGTCAAAAAAGTTAATTATGTTAACATTTAGGTTTGTTATTTAAATGAATTATTTAAAAATTTCCCAGTTTTAATATCTATTACAGAAAATATTATAAACAACAGCTCTTTGGTGTCAATTTTTAAGAGTGTAACGAAGTACTGACACAATAATCTATCTAAAAAAGAAATCAAGAAAACAATCCCATTTACAACAGCAACAACAACAAAAAATAGGAATAAATTTAAGAAGGTGAAAGATCTATACACTGAAAGTTATAGAACATTAATGAAAGAAACTGCTGGGGACACAAATAAATGGACATAAATATGGAAAATAAATGTTCTTGGGCTGGAAGAACTAATATTGTTAAAATGTCCATACTACCCAAAACGATCTATAGATGTGATGCAATCCCTACACTGCACTGAGAATCCCTAATCCCCAAAATTCCAGTGGCATATTTTACAGAAGTAGAAAAAGCAATCCTAAAACTCATATGGTTCTCTATTATCCCTCTGAATAAGCTTTCTATAAAAACAAACAAAAAAAAACTCATGTTGAACCACAAAAACCCCCGATAGACAAAGCAATCTTGATCAAAAGGAACAAAGCTGGAGGGATCACACTACCTGATTTCAAAATATACTACAAAGCTATAGTAATCAAAAGAGTATGATCCTGGCATAAAAGCAGACAAAGACCAATGGAACAGATTGGAGAGACCAGAAATAAATGCATGTATTTACAGTTAATCTTTGACAAAAGAACACACAAGGGGGAAGGACAGCCTCTTCAATAAATGGTGTTGGGGAAAACTGGATATTCACACACAGAAGAACGAAACTGGACCTTTGTATCTTACACCAAGTACAAAACTCAGGTCACAATTGATCAAAAAATTAAACGTAAGACTGGAAACTATAAAATTACTGGAAAAAAAATAGAAAAAAGCCTTTTTGACATTGGTCTGGGCAAATTTTTTGGATATGACTCCAAAAGCACAAGAAACAAAATCAAAATACAGGCCAGTCATGGTGGTTCACCCCTGTAATCCCAGCACTTTGGGAGATTGAGGCAGGAGGACTGCTTGAACCCAGGAGTTTAAGACCAGCCTGGGGTAAACAGAGGGAGACCCCATCTCTACACAAAATAGTTAGCTGGGCATGGTGGCACACACCTGAAGTCCCAGCTACTTGGGAAGCTGGGGTGGGAATATCACTTGAGCCCAGGAGTTCGAGGCTGCAGTGAGCCATGATCATACAACTGCACTCCAGCCTGGGCAAGAGAGTGAGACCTTGTCTCAAAAACAAAAACCCAAAATCAAAATATAGGTTGAGCATCCTAAATCCAAATACCGAAAACATTGTTAATGCCAGCATGACAGATGAAGGAAACGCTCATTGGTGCATTTCAGATTTCAGATTTTCAGATTAGGGATGCTCAACTGGTAAGTATAATGCAAACATTCAAAAATCTGAAATCTTAAATACTTCTAGTCACAAGCATTTCAGATAAAGGATACTCAACATGTATAGACAAATGGGACTGCATCAAACTAAAAAGCTTTCTGCATAGCACAAGAGACAATTAACAGACTGAAGAGACAACCAACAGCATGGGAAAAATTATTTGTGAACCATAAATCTTGATAAGGGGTTAGTATCTAAAATATAAAAGGAACTCAACTCAACAGAGAGAAAATAAGATTTAAAAATGGGCAAAGGACCTGAATAGGTATTTCTTCAAAAAAAAAAAAAAAAAAAAAAAAAAGATATATACACACACACACACACACACACACACACACACACACACACACAAACGGCCAAGAGATATATGAAAAAATGCTCAACATAAATCATCAGGGAAATACAAATTAAAACTGGTATGAGATATTACCTCACAACTGTTAGAATGGCTATTACTAAAAAGACAAAACGTGTGGAGGAAGATGTGGAGAAATGGGAACCCTTGCATACTGTTGGTGGGAATGTAAATTAGTACAGCATTATGGAAAACAGTATGGATGTTACTCAAAAAACTAAAAATAAAACTACCATATAATCTAGCAATCCCACTTTTGGCTATATATCCAAAGGAAATGAAATCAGTACACTGAAGCGGTATCTGTACTTCTGTGTTCATTGCAGCATTATTCACAATAGCTTAGATTTGGAATCAACCCAAGTGTTCGTCTATGTGATGAACGGATAAAGAAGCTGTAGTGTATCTATATATAATTGGATACTATTCAGCCTCTAAGAAGGAAATTTTGTGACACCATGAATAAACCTGGATGACATTATGCTAAAGTAAACAAGCCAGGCACAGAAAGACAAATATTATGTGACCTCACTTATATGTGGAAATCTAAAATGTCAAACTCATGGAAGCAGAGTAGAAGACTGGTTGCTAGGTGCTTAGTAGGTAGAGGGGAGAGGACTGAGGGGAGATGGATAGATGTTGGTTAAAGGGTACAAAGTTTATTTAGAATGAATACATTCTGTAGATCTGTACAGCATGGTGACTACAGTTAATGATAATGTACACTTGGAAACTGCTAAAAGATTAAAATTTAATTAAATGGGTTTTCATCACAAAAAATGATGAGTGTATGAACTAAGATATATTAATTGGTCTGATATATTTCACAACATCATTTTGGACACCATAACATTTTTTTTTTTTTTTTGAGACGGAATCTCACTCTGTCGCCCAAGCTGGAGTGCAGTGGCCCCATCTCAGCTCACTGCAACCTCCGCTTCCCAAGTTCAAGTGATTCTCCTGCCTCAGCCTCCTGAGTAGCTGGTATTACAAGTGCGTGCCACCATGCCTGGCTAATTTTTCTATTTTTAGTAGAGACGGGGTTTCACCAGTTGGCCAGGCTGGTCTTGAACTCCTGACCTCATGATCTGCCCACTTCAGCCTCCCAAAGTGCTGGGATTACAGGCGTGAGCCACCATGCCTGGCCACATGTTTTTTATTAATAAAAAATGAAAGACCAAAAAAGTCATGAGACCAAAAAATTTGAGAACTACTGCCCTATGATGTCTCCCAACTTAAGAAATTTAAAATTCTGGAAACAGAATTTCAATTAAATCTAACTAAAATATATATTCCACATAACACTAAATATAGCATTAGGGCAGTGAGGTATGTACAATGAGTCTATTTTCAAAGGTTTTGGAATTAACTTTATCTACTAAGATAAAAACGAACATTTTAGAACATCTAACAACATAATGATAATCATTAAAGTCTTTCTGCACAATGCTTTACAAATAACAAAATCTTCATATATTTATTCTCATGGAAATTTTAAGAAATGACAAGACATAGGGCTACATAGCTAGGTCCATTCCCTAACAATGAAACCCTAAACCCAAGCATCACAAATATTGGTTCAGTGCCAGCAACCCCTCTTGTGAGTGTCCTTCTCACTCCAATTCCCATAAAAATCAGCAAAAGTTACTAACAGTGCAGGGAATTAGTGTTTCTATAAAAATCACTGGTTGATATTCCAAGATTCTTTGACAACATGCATTTCGGAAAAGTAGATGACTTTTTCTATGAAGACTTAACAGAGAGAATCAAAATAAAGAGGAACAGGAATGAACTTTCATGGCATCATTCTTGTTTCTATTGCTATATATCTTCAAATTCACTAATATCCTCTTCCACAGTATGTCTAACCTGCTATTAATGCAATCCAGTGTGTTTTTATTTATAACTGCATTTTTCATCTCTAGAAGTTCAATTTGGGTCATTCTTATATTTTTCATTGTGCTCATCACACTCATGCTTTCCTCCTCTACCTTGAACATATGGAGTGTGTGTATGTGTATGTGTGTGTGTGTATATATATATATATATTTTTTTTTTTTTTTTTGAGACAGGGTTTCACCATGTTGTCCAGGGTGGTTTCGAATTCCTGAGCTCAAGGGATCCGCCTGCTTTGGCCTCCCAAAGTGCTGGTATTACAGAGGTGAGCCACTGCACTCAGCCCTGGAGTATATTTTAATGTCCTTGTCTATTATCTGGGTCTCTTCAGGGGACTGTTTCTATTGACTGTATTTTCCCCCAGTTACTGGACATATTTTTGGGTGTGGTAATTTTTTGGTGAATGTCAAACATCTTAAGTTTTATGTTGTTGGGTGCTGTATTTTTTTTTTTTTAATTATTCCTTTAAATAATGTTGAGGCTTTTTTTTTTTTTTTCTGGGCAATATTTAGTTCAGCTGAAATTAATTAGATCCCATTGAGGCTTGCTTTTAAGCTTTATCCAGGAAGATCCAAATCAGCCTTTTGTCAAGGGCTAACTTGGCCCTATTACTGAGGCAATATGCTTCTAAGGACTTGATGCTCAGTATGGTAGAAGGTCTTGTTACTCTTAATCTCCTTAGTGGAAATACAAACTATTCCCAGCCCTGTGTGAGGTCTGGAAATTGCTCCACCTATTCCTTTCTACAGTGATTCTTTCCCCAGTCTCAAAGATGTTGTCATAGTACATGCAGATGAATACTCAGCCAAAAGCTTGGGAGAACCCCCTGTGAACTTCTGGAGCTTTCTCTCTGTGCAGCTACCTCCTGTCTGTGCAGTATCTACCTTCAGGTACTCTGTCTTGCAAATTTTGTCTTAACTCTTCAGTTCAGCAAGACTACTGGGCTCTCTTTGGGTTTCCCTTCTCTGTGATATGGCTTCAGGCAATAAGCCAGGGCACTTCATTTGTTTCGTTTCTCTCATAGTTCACTACCAGTGCTGCCTGTCGTCCAATGCCTGAAAACCACTGTTTGGTACGTTTTGTCTGGTTTTCTAGTTAAGGTAGGAGGATAAATCTTGTCGCCCGTTTTTCCATCATGGCCAGAAGCAAAATCTGTATCACAGTAGTGTTATAATTTTCACATCTATCAAAGTGAGTCTTACTAATCTTTTCTCAATACCTAAAGTTCAAAATCTCTTTTGTCACTCTGTTATCAAGTATTGTTGTTTTTCCTTAAGAACAAACCAACCGGGTGGCTCATGCCTGTAATCCCAGCACTTTGAGAGGCTGAGGCGGGCAGATCACCTAAGGTCAGGAGTTCGAGACCAGCCTGGCCAACATGGTGAAACCCCGTCTCTACTAAAAATACAAAAAATTAGCATGCTGGCTAGCACCTGTAATCCCAGTTACTAGGGAGGCTGAGGTAGGAGAATTGCTTTCACCCAGGAGGCGGAGGTTGCAGGAACCAAGATCACACCATTGCACTCTAACGTGGGCGACAAGAACAAAACTCCATCTCAAAACAAAACAAAACAAAAAACCAACCAAGAAAACCCCAAAAGACTATTGCTAAGTGTTAGAGTTTAGACCCTTTATCACCTCACAGTGGATGTGAGCTCTATTTTGGTGCACTTTGAATTCTAATCCATATTTAAATGGCTATTAAACCGATTTTCCTAAAATATGACTTTCAGCTGTTAGACTAATTTTCCTTAAAAACAAACAAAAACTGCGGTCATCATCTCCTTTGTTTAAAGAACACATAATAGCTTCCCACTGCTCACTTATTTCAAAGCTAAGAAACGGTCAAGGAGACTAAGTACAACACATTTGGTTTAAAAGTGGGATGAAGGCCTCGGAGTTAAAAGAATCTGAGTTAAAATGTAGGAAGCAGAGGATGAAAACAATTCTGGAAATGACACCTCGGTCTTTTGACACCATGGTCTAGTATCTGTGTTGTTGCAGTAATTTTTTTTCACACATTTTTTAGTGTGAGGTAAAATATACATGTAGAGAAATAATCTAAGAAACAGTTTAGTAAATTATAAAACAAACATCTGTACAACCAGATCAAGAAAAATACCACTGCAGTCACCCCAGAAGATCCCATACGCTCCTTCCCAATCATAACCTTCTCTCTCCTTTCCTCAAGAGGTAATCATTTCACTGACTTTTATGGTAATTTCTTTCTTATTTTTCTTTATACCTTTATCACCAAATTTCTTTTGCTTGTTTTTGAATTTAATAAAAAAGGAATCCTATGTTAAGGATTCATGAATATTACTGTATGTGTCTGTGTCTTCTTGCAGTATAACAGTACACAATTTACATATCTACTCTCCATGACCATTTGGGTGATTTCCAGTTTTAGACTCCTGTAAGTGATGTTATAATCTTGGCCAGGCATGGTGGTTCACACCTGTAATCCCAGCACTTTGGGAGGCCAAGGCGGGAGGATCACCTGAGGTTGGCAGTTGAGACAAGCCTGATCACAAGCAGAAACCCCGTCTCTACTAAAAATACAAAATTAGCAGGGTGTGGTGGCACATGCCTATAATCCCAGCTGTTTGGGAGGCTAAGGCAGGAGAATCGCTTGAACCTGGGAGGTGGAGGGTGCAGTGAGCTGAAGTCGCACCATTGCACTCCAGCCTAGGCAACAAGAGCAAAACTCTGTCTCAAAAAAAAAAAAAAAAAAATTCTTGAAAAAATGTGTTGAATTCTCTAGGGTATATATGTAGGATGAATTTTTCAGGTCATTAGGCTGGGTATCTTCAATTTTACCAGATATAACCAAACTGTTTTTCAAAGACGCTATCCTATTTATAACTCATTATTTTGCTGGTAGGAATGTCAAATGATACAGTTACTTTGGAAAACAATTAGGCAGTTTTATAAAAAAAATTAAACGAACTTACTGTATGACCCGGCATTTCATTCTTAAGTATTTACTCAAAAGAAATAAAAACATACATCCACACAAAGACTTACAAATGCAAATGCAGAGTAGTATTGTTCCTTTTTTTTTTTTTTTTTTTGTTTTTTTGAGAGAGTCTCACTTTCTCATCCAGGCTGGAGTGCAGTGGCACCATCTTGGCTCGCTGCAACCTCTGTCTCCCAGGTTCAAGTGAGTCTCCTGCCTCAGCCTCCTGAGTAGCTGGGATTACAGGTGCACGCCACCACACCCCGCAAATTTTTGTATTTTTTGTAGAGACGAGGTTTCACCATTTCGTATTTTCAATTGGTCAGGCTAATCTCGAACTCCTGACCTCAAGTGATCCACCCGCTGTGGCCTCCCAAAGTGCTGGGATTACAGGCATGAGTCACCTCACCCAGCCCATAATAACTATTAATAAAAGCTGGTAACAATCCAAATATCCATCAACTGGTGACAGGATAAACAAAATGTGGTATGTCCATACAATGGAATACTACTCAGCAATAAAAAGGAAGTACTTGTACATGTTACAACATGGATGACATGCCATACCTACCATTTCCTGAATTATTCCTGGCTCTTTCTGTGTTTCAAGTCACTTCAGTTTCCTGCACTGGCCACACATTATTTGCGCCCCCATGAATGTACTCCAAAATGCTCCAACATGATCCTTCTAGTCTTCTTTTTCATACTCCCACAGAGACCTCATTTGCTTTTTACAGTCTTAATTACCATCTCTCAAATTTATCTTTTGCCTAAACTTTAGCCCACAGTCTACAAGTAGATGCTACCAGAAAAACTTAGGAACAATTCTATTTCTAGAAAAGCATTAGTAAATTTTTTTAGGAATCATAGTGTCCGATTTCCTGTTTTACTTAAATTAAAACTCTCTGTGTTAAAGAAAAAAAGTACCAATTAAAAGCCTAAAAATCTTAATTATTGTAATATAAACATTTTTGAAATAATGCCTTCTTTTTTTCAGCCTGACATGTTCTTTGACAAGTGTTAATATTCTTTTCTTTTCTTTATTTTGAGATGGAGTCTTGCTGTCACCCAGGACAGAGTGCAGTGGCACGATCTTGGCTCACTGCAACCTCTGCCTCCAGGTTCCAATAATTCTCGTGCCTCAGGGTCCTGAGTAGCTGAGACTACAAGCACACACCACCATGCCCAACTAATTGGTTTAGTTTTGTTTTTTGTATTTTTTTAGTAGAGACAGGGTTTCACCCATGTTGGCCAGGTTGGTCTCAAACTCCTGACCTCAGATGATCCACCTGCCTCAGCCTCCCAAAGTGCTGGGATTACAGGCATGAGCCTTTGTACCTGGCCCTAAAAAGGGTTACAATTATTATGGATCAAGTTATAGAAAACATTAAGTCTATACAGCAAGTATCTTTGACTTACCTCAAGTGGCATGAGTCTAATTAGCGTTGCAAAGCACTGTGTGGCCATGAATCTCACACTGTCTGTCTGATCACTCATTCTTCCCAATACAGGAACAACTAAAAGGACAATATATGGAACAATACCAACATCCAGTTGTTCCATTACACCTGAGTAAGCGATTAAGGAAATTTTGAAATGGTTCCGAGACACACGTTTTCACAAACAAATTGATACCAAGATTGTAACTTTTTAAAAGGCTCATCATTTTCTCATCTGTATTATGAGGGAAGAGACCGACCCTCCAGGCCTATGATTCAATTATAACAGTATCTGCCCATTTTGTTGCTTCTTGGAAAATATTATGTAACTTTCTCATGATTAGGAATATAAAATTACAGTTTTCTTCTGAGGAAGGCCAGAAGAAGCTTTACTAATAAGATTTTTCTCATAGAGAAATTGCTACAAGCGTCTGGAATTCCAATGTCAAAATAAAATAAGTCACATTGTAAGTAAAGGAATACAACTGAGTGTCACTCAAAGATTAATTCCAAATTTCCCACCAGGATCTTGACAATCACCAGCAGGATATAGTGAGCCTAGTAAGCGCGGTTCTCCTGTAATCTTCAGTATTTTTGAACCAGAGTTCTACTGATTTGATCTTCATCCATCTTTTGTGCTCTGTGAAATATCTTTCAGATACTTTGAGTTAAAGAATGTTAGCTGCTGCCATACCCTTAGCAAAGGGCTTGCCTGTATATTTCTAATTATCTAGTATATTTTGGTCATTTTAAACCCAATTAATGAACAAACTTTAAAAACATAACATGTTTATAACATAAGGACTACCTACAGAATACCTGATTAATAAGATACTGATTATAAACAAATAAATCACTTACTAGACATATAGTTCATAAAGTACATAAAACTATTTTGCCTATTAAAAAGATGTTTTAAAATTAATAGCAATTTTCCAAACTTTCCATGTGAAAATTTTTATCATAAAATGCAAATCAATTTGTAACATATTTGTAATAAAATACGAAAATATTTCAAAATAAGATGTAAAAAGAATAGGTATTTTTTGGAACAAGGCAGGTTATTTATGTGCATATTTGAATACATCAATTTCATTTTAATTATCCTTAAGTGAAATGAATATAATTCCTCAACAGTTTGTCAAATAAAAAAGGATACAGGCAAGTGCTTCAATTGCACCCTCTTGTTTGACACTGTCATCAATTGCTCCCAGCCATGGAAGAACCTTCTCCAAAAAAATATTCATTGTTTCCATGGTAGCTATTTTGCTCATGACTCCTACACAACGAGCAGCCATGTGCCTCACTGCAGTACTGGGGTACTGAAGGCACATATAAAGATGTAGCAAATGCTGGACCAACTAAAAACAAAAAGTTAATGACAATTAGAATTCTTATTAGGAAAATACTGTTTAATATGTAACTATAATAGCCCATACTCAGGAAAGTTTTCAATATTCTAAGTGACTCTAAAAATACCTCCAAATACTTAAAAACATTACTGTCAAAACATTCTCAATAGAAATCTAATCCAAATCCAAACTAATGTATTACAACTCTTTCAAAAAGAAGGGAAAAAAGGGTATAGAACCTCTCTTCTGCTCATATCCTCTCTTAGGCATACAGGAACACTCAATTCAACAAACCGAAAAGTACTTGGCAAGATTCTCCTACTGAGGCTGGAAAAACAGCACCACACATCACCAGCCCCCTCCAAATTTGGTAGCATTAATTTAGGTTTAGGTACATATTTTTTATTCAGTGGCTTGAGTGTTACCGATTTTATTCTAGCACCATACTTCGGTAGGTATCTTCCACTGTAGCTTTCTGGCTTACCATAGGTGTTATAATCACAACAGCATTATGACAGCACCTTATTATTAAATGTCTGCTGCATGGAACACCAGAATTAATGCTGATGAGCCAGGTATCTGTTCAACAGTTTGATGTGCCTTACAGTTCAGCTGAATGCATGTTGCTAATTATGGAGGTTAAGACCATACAGATGGACTCTTCTTTTTTTTGTTGTTTTTTCTTTTTTTTCTTTTTCTTTTGAGCCCAAGTCTTGCTCTGTTGCCTAGGCTAGAGTGCAGTGGCGCAATCTCAGCTCACTGCAACCTCGGCCTCCCGGGTTCCAGTGATTCTCCTGCCTCAGTCTCCCGAGTAGCTGGGACTACAGGCGTGTCCCACCACGCCCGGCTAATTTTTGTATTTTTAGTAGAGATGGGGTTTCACCATATTGGGCAGGCTGGTCTTGAACTCCTGACCTCATGATTCACCCACCTTGGCCTCTCAAACTGCTAGGATTACAGGTGTGAGCCACCACGCCTGGCCTACTTTTGTTTACTAATAGTAAATCAGCAGAACTTTTAACAAGTAAAAGGACATACTTTATTACTGTGTACAAAAAAATCCATTCTTCTCTACCCTCTGATAGATTTTCCCTTTTGTGTTAAATAACAAAAGAGAACTGGGCTAATATCCTTCAAAATGGGGTAAACTGCAGAGAGCTTCTTATTGAAGATACATGAAAAGAATAATACTCTCTTATGAAAAAAAAAACCAGAGAATTCTCTATTTTCCTCCTCCCTCTGTCCTAATTCTTTTATAAGAAACATTTTAATAGTTTAAAAAAACAATCACAAACCAATGTTCTTTTTTTTTTTTTTTTTTTTTTTGAGACGGAGTCTCGCTCTGTCGCCCAGGCTGGAGTGCAGTGGCCGGATCTTGGCTCACTGCAAGCTCCGTCTCCCGGGTTCCCGCCATTCTCCTGCCTCAGCCTCCGGAGTAGCTGGGACTACAGGCGCCCGCCACCTCGCCCGGCTAGTTTTTTTTGTATTTTTTTAGTAGAGATGGGGTTTCACCGTGTTAGCCAGGATGGTCTCGATCTCCTGACCTCGTGATCCACCCGTCTCGGCCTCCCAAAGTGCTGGGATTACAGGCGTGAGCCACCACGCCCGGCCACAAACCAATGTTCTATCTTTGCACTGACCAGCTTCACCTTAGGCAGATAACTCCTTTCACCTTTATACTTATCTAGGAAACAGATTTCATTATATATGCTTTTCCTTTCTTGGAGCTATATTATTAGGATCATCTGGATGAACAGGGCTGCAGTTTTCTTCCCTATTTATGTCTGGCTCCTGTGCCATCAGAGTCCTTCCCTCAATTCCCCCACATTCTAAGCTTCCAGGTTGGGTTTTCTCTCAAATTCAAGCAGCCAGGTCTACATCAAAGCCCACAAGAGTTGCACTGTTAGTAAAGGAGGAATCTAGTTATACCACAGCAAAGAAAAATGCAATTACTAAGGATGACATCAAAGTTGTACCTTTTAAACCTTAAGACTTTTTAATAAGATCACTTGTTTTATTTGAAGAAATATTACACTTGCATTAGTTAGTTACCAAGGGATGAAGCTCAGAATCCATTGAAGCTGCTGCTGTTTCAAAAACTTGCAGAGAATTCACCAATTCTTGAGCAGGGCTATCTCCCTTTTCCAGGAGGGATTTTCCATCTGTTAAAATATATTGTCTGTATTATCTGGCAAATAATTTTTCAAAATCTAGAGCACACAAAAACTTTTAGCACTTTTTCAGCTAGCATAGGAGAGTCAATTTTGCTTTTTAATGTTAAAATTAAATGCCAAGACCTTAAGTGCTGGGGTACTACATGTAGAGTAACCAAAGAACTTAAACATAATGATCCATTTCAAGTATCTCTTCCAAAAAAAAAAAAAATTTTTTTTTTTTTTGAGACAGAGTCTCGCTCTGTCATCCAGACTGCAGTGCAGTGGCATAATTTCAGTTCACTGCAACTTTCACTCCCAGAGTTCAAGCAATCCTTCTGCCTCAGCCTCCAGAGTAGCTGGGACCACAGACGTGTGCCACCACACCCAGCTAATTTTTGCATTTTTACTAGAGACGGGGTTTTGCCACGTTGGCCAGGTTGGTCTCAGACTCCTGACCTCAAGTGATCTGCCCACCTGGACCTCCCAAAGTGCTGGGATTACAGGTGTGAGCCATCGCGC
This sequence comes from Macaca fascicularis, assembly GCF_037993035.2. NCBI lineage: Eukaryota > Metazoa > Chordata > Mammalia > Primates > Cercopithecidae > Macaca > Macaca fascicularis. The sequence continues at coordinate 100,774,523 of NC_088383.1, read as the reverse complement.
CCAACCCAAGTATCTCTTTTTTAAAATAAATGTGTGTGTGTTTTTTAAACCAAGTTTCCATTTTAAAACTTACCAGCTGGTCTGGAATAAACAGGTAGAGGCATAGAGGCATTTTTATTTTATAAGGAAATATTTAATTAATAGACATTAAAATCTGTTAAAAATTGGACTCATAAAAATATGTGTATACCAAAATTATTTATGTCGATTGTATTCCTCAATGGGCCAACCATAGCATCCCAGAGATGCGGCAACTTCACTGCCATTTCACCACCAAAATGCTTTACTATAGTTGTCAAAGCAAATTCAGCTCCTCTCCGTTGTACCAGGTAAGGCTTCTGGGCCTTAAAATTAAATGTTAGATAAAAACAGAATTTCAGAAAAAAATCATAATACATTTAAAATTTTATCAAGAGAATTTAAAAGTCACCATCTAAGAATTCATAAGGTTATCACTAACCAAGTAAGCAATTATTAGACATGTTTATCACAATTATAAACATTTCCCAATAATTAAATTTACAGGGGCCTACAACACCTAACTAGATTTTTGTGTCAAAAGTAAAACACTTTTTTGGGGTTGAGGATAAGGAACAGAAGGATATGTGCTGTTTCTAGAGATAGTCCTAAGTGACATTTTTTTTTCTTCCTTCTCTCTACCCCAAAGAAACTTGTCAGCTAGAGAGAAGATAGACAAAATGATGTGTCCTTATTTATACTCACTTAAGGGATAGAACAAGATCATCTTTTTAAGCTAACCCCAAGATTAATAATTCTTATTCAGTAGTAATTAGTCCATAAATCTGTCCCCCCAAAGATATTAATATATATTTTTAAAATATGTTTAATTGGAGGAATAACTATGCAAACTACAGAGATATAAATATCAAAATCACAGTAAAATTGTTATTAAAATTATTATAGGGAAATATTGTCAGTGAAAAAGACTTTACAGAATGTTTTAAGGGAAATATAGATAATAAGCTGTTGATTTTAAAAAGAAACTTAAAAGAGACCTGTATTTTACAGAAACATGTCTTTTAGTATTGATGGTTTACTGCTGAACTGAGGTAAATTCCTATGCCTTGCAATGCATAGAGAGCATTCATTCCATTGCTAATAATGTGACTGTGAGATTTTCAAAACAAAACACTTTTTAAAAAACCACTGGTTAAGACTATACTGTGTAACAGGTGGACCAATGGGAAATAATGGAAAGCCTGAATAATGGAAACCCTCACACATATGAAGCATGATATATAACAGAGGTGCCATTATAAATCAGAGAGGAAAGGATTCAATAGTAGGATAAATAGCTGTTCATATGGAAAATATAGAACCCTACCTCACACTATGCATTTAATAAACATCAAATTGACTAAAAAAGTCAGGTGGGTGGCAATTATATGACATTTGTGCATTGAAAGGACAGAGAAAAGTTAGCTTTCACTATTATTCAACACCTTCTCTACAGTCACTGCTATAGGACTGAATTAGTTTACAAGGCTGTCTTGCCTAGGAAGATAAAGTTAAGCTGGTAAAAATTACAAGAGACATGAGAAATTTGAAGTTTGCCATTTTTCTGGATCATATTGTTGGAGTACTCCAAAAATTAATCCCAGTCCTTTCACTTAAAAACAGTTTTGGAAGCTAATACAACTTAGTTCTCAATTTGTAAGCCAGATATTTGTTTAAAATCAAAGCATTCAAAGAAAAAAACTATTTACCTCATCAAGTTCAACAAGAATATTTCCACTACTTCCTGCAGGAAGATCTGCTATTTGAGCTTTTACTGCTTTGGGGGTAGGACCTCGCCTACTTGTGATAGCAAAGGCAGCTTTCTGGTGCCTGTAGAGTGTAATTATACCTCTGTGCTTGGTGACAGTATGGTGCATTCCATCTTTTTCTGAGGTGGATCCTAATAAGAAAAAAGTCAAATAATCTTTTAATCATAATATTGGTGATACCAAATGTTTTTGGCTCCATAAGAGATGCAACATTTTTAAACTATGTCTTTTAGGCCTCAACTTTTATAGGCCAATGACATTTTCTTTAGACAATGGAATGGCAATAAAATAGTCTATTTAAATAGGATTTATACCTAATACAATTCAGGTCGCAGAGTCATCATCTGAACAATGAGAAACAGCACATGAAAAAATTATTGTGCCTTCAGTTAGTGTGTGTGTGTGTGTATATATATACACACACACATATATATATATAATTTTCTTTTTGAGACAGGGTCTTTCTCTGTTGCCCAGGCTGGACAGTAGTGCCACGGTCTCAGCTCACTGCAACCTCCACCTCCTAGGCTCAAGCGATCCAACCCTCCCACCTCAGCCTCCTGAAGAGCTAGGACTACAGGCACACACCACCACACCCAGGTAATTTTTTTATTTTTTGAAGAGACAGGGTTTCACCATGTTGCCCAGGCTGGTCTCAAACTCCTGAGCTCACTCCATCTGCCCGCCTCTGTCTCCCAAAATGTTGGGATTATAGGCATGAGCCACCATGCCCAGCCTATTAATTTGTTGTTGTTGTTGTTGTTGTTTTTGAAATGGAGTCTCACTCTGTCACCTAGGCTGGAGTGCAGTGGTGCAATCTTGGCTCACTGCAACCTCTGCTTCCCAGGTTCAAGTGATTCTCGTGTCTCAGCCTCCCAAGTAGCTGGGATTACAGACGCGTGCCACCACGTCCAGATAATTTTTATATATTTTTTTTAGTAGAGATGGGGTATCACCATGTTGGCCAGGCTGGTCTCGAACTCCTTGCCTCAAGTTATCGGCCCACCTCGACCTCCTAAAGTGCTGGGATTACAGGCATGAGGCACCGCCTGGCCCCGGCCTATTAATTAATTAATTTTTTTTTTCAGACGGAGCTTCACTCTTGTTGCCCAGGCTGGAATGCAATGGCGGGATCTCAGCTCACCACAACCTGCACCTCTCAGGTTGAAGCCATTCTCCTGTCTCACCCTCCCAAGTAGCTGGGATACAGGCATGCGCCACCACGCCTGACTAATTTTTGTATTTTTAGTTGAGATGGGATTTCTCCATTTTGGTCAGGCTGGTCTTGAACTCCTGACCTCAGGTGATCCGCCCGCCTCGGCCTCCCAAAGTGCTAGGATTACAGGCGTGAGCCGCCGTGCCCGGCCTGGTCTACTACTTTTTAAAAAATTATTGTGCCTAAGCATAACGAGAAACATTAAAAAATATCTCAAACAAATTTTCTCTAAAAGTCAAGTCCAGAGTCACCATGAATTCAAAAAAACATTGGCCACTGCAAAATAATGCTGCCTTACATAGCAATGGAGTAGGGCAGGTAACAGGGGGGGCAGGGAATGACCCCATTGCATTTTTAAGATGTTAATATTCAAAATGTCCATCTTCTTCTAGTTCATTCACATATTTTTCAAGATCTATGCTGCACTAAAGCTGTAAGTCTATTACATTTCAAATAATTTGTTCTCCCAATATCTTGTTAACAATCACACATACAAAAATCATACAGGACTGAGTCGTATGAAGGAAACATTGGTCTTTAAGACCCGCCTGCAGAGGACAGTTCTCATTTTCCATATAAATTCTCCAAGTGAAAACAAAAAAGTTGGTTAAGTATTATTTACCAAAAGTACTAAAAGTTCACTAATCTCATAAAACATGCACTAAATTAGGGAAACCAAAGATTTTATAATAACTTTTTCAGTCAATAGGGTTGCTCCTTTGATTAAGCAAAAAAAAAAAAATTCATTAAATAACATTTGACACAATCAACTTTTCTAGTTTGAGACAGTAAACCATATAATGATGGTTTTGAAGGCAAAGGTAAAGGTGAACACCTGTCTTACAGATTTCAGTCATCTTATATCAGCTATCAGATCTATGAATGGCTTATTTGAACTTAAAGGCTTGTGACTGATAAGCAATATGTGCAAATTCATGTAACAAAGAGTTTTGTTATAATTAAGTCTTTTATCTCAGAAGGGGAAAAAGCATTAACATGAACTGGCTTTGTGCTTTAATTATACCCATAACTTAACAAAAACAACTTTAAAAGGTTATTTCTCTACCCCAAATAAAAGTTTAGGTATATACCTTTAGAATTTTCCTGGCCACTTTGTGTTGGTACTGGACATGTGACACAAGGAGTTAGATATGGGTCCACACAAAGTGAGCTACAGAGGTTTTTAATAATTTTTGAATTGGGACAGGGCGTCCTTGTTGTGCACTGCTGAAGGAGTTTAGCTATGCACTGAGCTGCATAGTTTTGCACTAGTGTATTCTCTTCTTTTTTAATTGTCTCCATTAATGGTTTTATGATAGGATTTAATTTCTCCGGAAGCTGCTGCAAGCTCACAACTGCACAGGCAGCAAAAGTATGCACTCTCAACTGCAACACTTGCCACTCCTGGTTGGTCTCTGTAACTGTCATTTGGACCTGCTGACGTTTACTATCTAACTGTTGTAACACTTGAGGATTTAAATCGAAAGATGATGTGGCTTCATTAAAAACAGTAGTGACCTATTAAAAAAAAAAAGAAATTAAAAATCATTAATCATATCAACCCCAAACAGAATGTAAGCTCCTAAAGGGTAGACAGCAAGCTTTCTGTTTCAATTTTGGTTTCCACAATATGTAGTATTGTTTTAGTACTCAGTAAACTAATGTCTGAAACTTCCCAACTAAACTTTATCTTAATCTGACTGAAATTTAACATTAGCATTATATTCTTTAAGAAAGACATTCTCTTGAGAAGCATAAAATTACCTAACCTTTAAATATGTCTAATGGCTTTGAGGAAAATCACATTTAACACCCACAGAGTACTCCGGTGAAACGAGAAAGCTATAGGCAAATATAAACTAACTGTTCATTAAGGAATTCCAAAACTCACAAACTTCTTTTTGGGAAAAATATTTTCAACTCTAAAACTCACAAAAACTTGAGGGGCTGTTTACTAAGTGGCAAAGTGTTGCTAACTGAATCATTCTCATTCTTTCTTTAACCTCCCTTCTGGTGGAGATGCCCAGGCAATGGAAGAAAAAGAAACAAAACAAAACAGAACAAAATGGTGCAGTTATCATTCACTTGATTACCAACAGCTGTCTAAGACTACAGGACTGTTGTATCAGACTACTTTACAAGCCCCATTAAAAGACTGTTCAGCTCATCTTTTTTTAACAACTTTATTCAGATATAATTTGCATTCCACAAAAATTACCCATTTGAAATGTACAATGTATAAGATTTATATGAAACAGGGTTACAATGCTAAAAAGTTTCAAAACACTGTCCTAAATCCACTATGCTCATGTCACTTTTCAATGACTGTAGACAACTGAGGAAAAGCCTCCCAGTTACCCCCAAATTAATTCATTCAACCAATATTTATTAAAAGATAAATAAGACATAATGTCTTAATATGCTCAAAAAATGCAGAGACTAACGTGGGAGAGATATAAATAAAGAATTAAGAAAATGTAACATATAACTGCACTAAGTGCAAGTTGCTGTGGGAATACAGAGCATTGCTTAATCCTTCTTAGAAGAAGATATTAGTGGGATACTTGCCAGAGGAGGGTAACACTTATGCTTCGTTTTTAAAGAATAGGCCAATCAGGGATTATAGGGACATCTTGGCAAACAAAGTGAGGTAGGGAGTGGAAAACAGGACATTGTCCATGGAATTGAAAAGTTTATCATGGCTTGAGCACAACATGCAGAAAAAGAGATGAACTCTGGATGAGCACAGAGGGTTAGGGGTGGGGAATTCCTGGCAAAGGAAATAGAAGCTCAGGCCCAGAAGTGAGAATGAGCAGAAGTGAATGAGTGTAGTGTACTTCTGCAAGAAGAAAGCTAACTGGGCATGTAGAGAAAGTCCGAGAAATAATGAGGAGATAAGAGATGGAGAATTTAGAAGAAGGTGATGAAAAGAAGAAAGATAAAAATGAAAAAGCAAGGAAAAGGAAAATAATGTTTTTAAGCAGGAGAGGGATGTTCAGGGTGGCACAAAAAGAGCATTGCTAGTCTAGCACAGCATGCAGGATGAAATGGACCAGAGGCTGCCTGGAGCCCTGGAGATGAATCTGGACCTAGATATAAAGTACTAAGATCTGACTGGGCTCTGATAATGGAAATAGAGGAGAGATTAAACATGAGACTTTATTTTATTTATTTATTTTTTTGAGACGGAGTCTCGCTCTGTGGCCCAGGCTGGAGTGCAGTGGCATGATCTCGGCTCACTGCAAGTTCCACCTCCTGGGTTCACGCCATTCTCCCGCCTCAGCCTCCCGAGTAGCTGGGACTACAGGCGCCCGCCACCACGCCCGGCTAATTTTTTATATTTTTAGTAGAGATGGGGTTTCACTGTGTCAGCCAGGATGGTCTTGATCTCCTGACCTCATGATCCGCCCACCTCGGCCTCCCAAAGTGCTGGAGTTACAGGTGTGAGCCACTGTGCCTGGCCTAAACACATGAGACTTTCTGAAAGAAAATGCTGACAAGATTTGTGACTGGAATAAAAAGAGTATCTTTGTCCAAAAAAAAAAAAAATCCAGTTTTTGTTGGGTTCAGTGTGAAGTGACAGTGAGATATTTAAGTAAAAATGCCTAAAAGAGAATGTAAGAAAGATTGACAGTAGATACCACACAGTACATGGGTAGGAACTAAATCATGAGAATGGTGAAAGAGACAAAGATAGACAGCAGGGAAATGTCTATATTTGGCAGGTAACAGGAAAATAGGGATTCAATGAAAGACACAAAAAGTGGCTCCTTTGAAAACTGCCCTTCCCTCAAAAGTCTCTTCGAGGAAAAGAAAAAAGAAAAAAGAAAAAAAAGTTTCTCCCAGTGATTCTGATATTTATGCTTGTCTTCTAGCCCAAGTCAAAACAACTGAAGAGTAAAAGATCTGAATAAGCAAATCTTAAAGGGGCCATTTGATGAGCTTAAAAAATAAAAGTTCCCAGAAATAGTAGGCAGGGAACCCAGACTCAAGAAAATTTGAGATTTAATTCCAGACAGGCAAAAAATAAGGAGAGGAGGCAAAAAGGAAAACTTACAGAATAACAACAATCAGGAAAATAACGTTATAAAAGAAGAGAACCCGGGGGGAAAAAACAGCAATTTTAGCTTTCTCTCACAGGTGAGAGCAAAAAAATTCAACTATATTATTCATCTAGAAATGGGGATAAAAAATGAAGATTACTATTTTCATGGGGACCAACATAAATGAAGTGGCTCAACTTCTGATCCTATACCTAAAAAAGGAAGAACTCATATATACTACACCTAACCTCATGCACTTACTAAGCACAAAGCTGCTGTAATGAAGCACGGATGCTGGCATAAGGAAAGACAAACAGACTGAACAAATGGAGCCCAGATACACAGCCATACTTTATAACTTCAGTTGGTTTTTGACAAAGGCGCCAAAACAATCACCAGTAGTGAAAGGAAAGTATTTTCAATAAATAATGTTGGAAAAATTAGATATCTATAAGAAAAACAAATCTCAACCTCTACTCCATACTATACACAAACATTAATTCCAAATGAATGATAAATCATAAAAATTAAATGACAAAACTTTAAAAGAAAACATATCTGAATACCTTTGCCACTTGGAGAGTAAAAAAAAAAGATTACTTAAGTCACAGAACATAGTAGCCATGAAAGAAAACAACTGATAGAATTCACCAAAATTTAAAATATCTGCTCATCCAAAGACAGCACTGAGAATCAAAAAGCAAGCCACTCACTGCCAGAAAAATATTTAGAAAGCATCTATTTGACAAAGGATTGGAATCCAGGATACATAAAGAACTCCCACGACTCAATAACAAACAACAACCTAATTCAAAGTAGACAATATTTTGAAAAAGATACTTCAGAAAGGAAAAATATACAAATGACCAACAAAAAATTAAAAAGTATTCAACATATTAGTCATCAAGGAAATGGAAATTAAAACCACAATAACACTATCACACAATCACTAAAAGTGAAAGGACTGACCACATCAAATACTGATGATGTGGAGTAACCAGAACTCTCACATATTGATGGTCAGAGGGTAAAATGATACAATCTCTTTGGGGAACAGTCCATAGTTTTTTCTAAAACTAAACCTACAACTACCTTATGATTTAGCAATTCCACTCCTATATATTTACCTAAGAAAAATGAAAGCGGATGTCCACAAAGACTTGTAGAAGAATGTTTATAGCGACTTTGTTCACAACAGACAAAAAGTGGTAATAGCCCAAGTGTCCATAAACAGGAAAATGGCTTAAACTAGTTGTGGTATAATAATACAATGAATAAAACTCAAGCAATAAAAAAAGAATAAGTTATTGATATATATATAACACAGATTAGTTTCAAAAACACCATTCTAAGAAAAATCCTTACACCAAAGAGCACAGTGTATGACTCAATTTACATGAAATTCTAGAACAGGCAAAAGTAATGTATCTTTGTGGGGGGAATGAGAATAATGGTTACTTGGTGGCAGGGCGAGGCAGAGATTACTGGGAAGTGGTGATGGTAATGTTCTGTATCTTGACAGGGGTTCAGGTTTCATAGGTATATGCATCCGTCAAAATTCACCAAATGGTCCACCTAAGATTTGTGTGCTTTAGCACATAAATTCTGCCTCAAAATAGCAAAAAATCATAAACAAATACTGAATTTTAGTTAATTATATAAAATGCTGAAGTATAATGATATCTGAAACTTACTTAGAAATGCATTAAAAAAAAAACTGCCCTGGATAGATTCATGGTTGGATAGAGGGGTAGGTAGGTGAATACATATGTGATAAAGTAAATCTGGTAAAATGTTAACTATAAAATCTAGCTGTTAAGTATGCGTGTTATGTAATTTCATCACTTTTTCTATATGTTTGAATATTTTCATTATAGGCTGAGAGCAGGAAGTAGTACTCAGGAACTTGTAGAAGCAGTTTTTTCTATACTCTGCAGTGTTAAACAAAACTGAAATGACAAAATATAATAGCTTTTTCTAATAAAGGTGCATTGATTTATCAGAATTTTAGTTTTTAAAAAAAAAATCCTCCATTATTCTCTTATCTCAAGAAAAGCCTATACAATGAAATATCTTTTCTAAAGGGTAGAGTTGACAGGCTATCAAGCCACATATAGACTCAACAAATTAATGTGTTTTTGTGATAAACATGTCATGACAAATTTCTAACCTATATTTCATGTTCTATCTATAATTAAGAAAGTTATTTCTTTACTCACCAAGTCACTAGCTTGATCTATTGTTAAAACATTGTTGTTTACTCTGTTACCAACTTCAATATGTACATCAGCTAATGATGATATAAGTTGTTTACATTCATTCTGCATTCGCGTGAATGGAACGGCAATTTCGTCATAATATAAATGTTCTGAAAGGATATCAAGTAAACGTGGCTGCACAGCTAAGGTAACAGCTTTACACTCCTAAAATACAACAGACAACAAATAGGGCAACTATATGAACATTAACTTTACAGATACAGAAATCATCATTTGCAGACTACCAAGTTCTAAATTCTTTCTTATATTGAATCTATAATCTGTTACTTCTCCAAACAACAGTTAGTTGCACAGAAAAAAGGGTATTACACCCAAATTATTGTAAAATGTTAACATGAATGACTACAGAACATGCATATGGAACTATTACAATTTCATTCTCTACCTATCCAAAGTTTACGTGTATATATATCACAGATTTTAAAGTATATTACTGTAAAAAAAAAAAAAATCAGTCAGAAAAGAACATCTATCATGCACTAATTAAAAATGTTATTTAAGGCCGGGCGCGGTGGCTCAAGCCTGTAATCCCAGCACTTTGGGAGGCCGAGACGGGTGGATCACGAGGTCAGGAGATCGAGACCATCCTGGCTAACACGGTGAAACCCCATCTCTACTAAAAAATACAAAAAACTAGCCGGGCGAGGTGGCGGGCGCCTGTAGTCCCAGCTACTCAGGAGGCTGAGGCAGGAGAATGGCGTAAACCCGGGAGGTGGAGCTTGCAGTGAGCTGAGATCCGGCCACTGCACCCCAGCCTGGGTGACAGAGCAAGACTCCGTCTCAAAAAAAAAAAAAAAAAAATGTTATTTAAAAACTCATTATTGGATAACAGTGAACCCTAAGCTTCACATGCCATACTGTAAAAGTGGATACAAAATTTAAAAGCTACTTACCTGCCCCCAAATTTAACCAACCCTTCCCACTCTCTCTGGTTGTTTTCTGCCCCAAACCGAGGGGAAATGGCCTCAGTGGTGAGCCATGAGGGGTTCTGTGGGATCTGGGTGATCAGCCTGGGCGATCAGCCTGGGCTTCACAGAGTAAGTCCATGAAGCTCTGTGAGTGTCCAGAAACCGAACTGTCAACACTTGCTGCTGAGTCTGAGAGGCACAAAAACATAGCATCACTGCCTCTCCAGCACACCAACTCCTGCCTAAAAACAGATGAGCTTTGCTTCTTTCCAGAGGCCAAGCAGGGGTGTCAGTTGCAATGGAGCATGGCTCAATTACTTTTAGACATAGCTTTGACAAACTGCTAAGAGGCAGTAACGAGTAACTCTCACAGCAAGTGCAGACAGTTAAATTTCCAGAATTCCAGTCAACGGAATAAACAAAGCCAGTAGAAAGTTTCTTTGATTTACAGAAGTATGTCTTATACAAAATCACACTCTCCCTAGAAGTTAAAAGTTAAAGAGGCTGGAAGGGAATGGTTTATTTGGAAACATGAAGATTTTGGTTTAAATACAGAGATGTTATTCTTCCTGTGACCAAAAATTCTGCCTTTGCTACTACTCACACAAATAGATCTCTAATACTCAAAGCCTCATTCTTTGTAGTTTTCAGTGATACCTGAGAGATATACAGAGGAATGGATGACCAATAGTTTCTGGACTACCTTCACATATACACGGTTTTTAATAGGGACATTTCTTAACAGACTGTACAGTCAAGAGCAAATATTAAGTATGAGCATAACTAGTAGTTGGAGGTGTGAGTAGGGGTTCTAAGACAGAAGTCCAGAGTTAAAAGTAAATGGGAGAGAAATAATGTTCAATATAATTTGGACACTTTTCTATAACTCTTGGATTTTTATACATTGAAAATTGGCACTTTTCTGTTGTAAATTATAATGTAAATAAGCCTAACAGCTAATGGAAATTGCTTTACTTAATTTGTCTTTCTTACTTTTGGGGCAAAATCTTACCTTTTGTAAAGCAGCCCATTCACAGATTACCAAAGCTACACTAATCCTTTGTAAAGCAGACTTGGAGTTCAAATGGAAGAGTAGTAACTGGCCCAGGGATTCAGCAGGTTTAATTTCTTGAGTTACCACATTTACACCTGGATCACAAATACAGCAACAAAGTGCTCCCAACAACCTAAGAGGGAGAAAAAGGAAGTTACTATAAGAAATTACTTGAAGTAAAGTTTCCCCATACTTTGAGAAATTACTTCAATTTCCTATAATTACTTGAAGTAAAATTTGGCTTTCTGAACCCATAACTTTTCCCACAGAAGATATAATGACTATCTTGTCTTCATAAGAAGATAAAAATCCTATTTTTAAAGCTTCAAAATAATTAGAAGTATTTACTTACTCTAATTTTTCCTTAGGCTATAATTAGTGTGATGAAGAAAGGAAGGATTGATGGAGACAGCAGAGGAATGTTTTGTTGGTTAAATAACCTCTGAAGGCCAGACTTGTAAATGTATGACTACCTGGCACTTAATGTACACTCACTTGGCTGCCATCATTCTGGCCCGCATAACCACAAAATCCCTGGTGGCCGGGTCTTCCATGATGGTTTCGGCCCCTGCAATATACTCCTGAAGTACTTCTTTACTCTGGCTTTGGCCTTGGCGCACCTTACCACCTGTTTTTTCCTACAGAAGGAGGGGAAAAAAGAAAAACAATAAAGATTAATCATTAAAACTAAATAGGCAACAATAAAAATATGATCTTTTTAAAATAATCCCAGTAAAATACAGTTCTTTTCACAAAGTTTTAATGGATAAACATTACTATTCATTTTGTCAGGGTCCTAATAAAATAATGGTTTCTCCTTACTTATGTTAATTAAATCACACTTACAATAAGGCAATACAGATTTTTTAATACGGTTACTGTATTAATAATTAGATGATGAACACACAAATACATTATGTGCTTCTACACTTACCTTGGCTCTAGCTTTTACTTCTAGCAACATATTTAAATCGATAGGTAAATGAGAAGGCTGCATCATCAAGCAAAGCCAAGCACCCATCCATGGGCAAGCAGCTGCTACCACATACTGAACTGAAGCCTTACTCAACAGTTCCATCCAAACCTGCAGGGTAAAACGGGGACATGAAAGTGAATTTTTTCTAAAAAAATTATTAAACTCTAACACTTATCTTTAGGAATACTGAGGTTTTTTAAAGTAGGAAATAGCACAGAGATTTAGAAATTCAATATAGAGGCTTATTTTTGAAATATAGTACTGTTTTCTAATAGGTTTGTACACTAAAAAAAAAAGGAATGCAAAGGAAAGTTTTTTTAAAAAAAGAACATAATTCTCTTTTTTAAAAAAAACATGCCCATAAAAGTACTATAGAATTGTCAAAATCTCAGTAAGTCACTGAAATAAATCCTTTGCATATATCATAGGACTCAATATTAATGCAGTCCTATATCCAACACACACTTAAAAATAGCTCCTAATATTCTCTGCTAAACTCAGAGGTGGTAATAACCTAGTATAAATTTAAAACAGTGTAAGTCTTGATTCATGATCTTACTTAATAAGGATAAGGTACCTTTCCTGATGCCTAACATTTAATGGGCTAGGACTAGCCTATGGAAAGACCACCACTGTTAATCCAAGGTTGTTAACAATGAGTCACTTTAGAGGCCAACAAGTCAAGAGTAATTTAACAGATTATAAAGGTACAAAAGTACCATTTCCCCCCATAAATGCTATTAAATATATCAAATGGCTCCTCCTTTAATGATTCTAACACATACATTCACTCTTTCTAAGTAGGGAAAAAAGTACAAGTTTCAACAATAATTAGACTCGTATTACCAATAGATCCCAAAAGGTACTTTGCAGAATCTATAAGCATGCTGATAAACAACAAGATGAGGGCCAGAAAAAAGCAATCTTTTCCTCATTTCATTTTCTGTATTGAGGCTATCAGAAAGTGCTTAAAACACATATGTAAGTCAGATAATAGGAGGAAGAAGCATGGCCAATCAAAACTATTACATGCTACATGTAAGAAGCCTAGTTCTCTGTCTCATCTTGCGGATCTCTAGACTTTTCAAATCTCCAAGAGATATAAATGATCAACAGAACAGCGATTATGAAAAATTTTAAAAACTTACAAAAGTTACCAGGAAAAGGAATACAAACACATTTGCTGTGTACCTTGTGAATAAGGTCCAGAATTTCCTGACTGCTTTCCAAAACACAGAACTGAAAAATGTGTCGGAGCATATCAGGCAGTATAGGTATAAGCCAAGACGAAGAGTTCTGAAAACAAAAACAGAATTAAAAGCTGTAGCACATAATTCTTGGATGTTAGCTTACCTGAAGAATTGTATGTCAAATAACAGAAGTACTACCATGAAAAGATTGCATGGTTTCATTAAAAAGGCTAAACAAGTGATAAACTTTGACAAGATTTTGAGGCAACAAACACCTTATTTACTATACCAATGGTCTGAAGAAATAACAGCATATAATCACTGAGAAGCTGGAAAAAGTCTGATTATCATTAATAACAATTTTGCCTCAAAGTTGAAATCATCCTCCATATGGAACCATCCTCTAACCAGCAACATCTCTCTGGTTATATCATACATCACTGCTTTGTCAAGAAAATCTGTAAAATACTCAGGTTACTGCTGTTGTGCCAGATGATCAGAGTTTAAGTTCTATGTGCTCACCAATAATCCAAGTAATGAATTATACTATAATATCCAACCCAGAAACTTCTACTTGGAGTTCACTACAAAATTAAGGTAAAAGTTCTTCATCTATTTTGGGTCAGGGACCCTTTAAAACTCTGATGAAAACTATGCACACTGTGTTATCAGAAAAACATATAATTACAAACAATATTTTCCTTCCAAGGTTCAGGGAATCTCCTAAAGCCTGGGTTAAGAACCTCAATTTAAGGAATTTCCTAACAATTCAAAGGCCCACCCAAATCAAGCAACCAAATAGTGCTTAACCAAGTATCTAATGTGTGTCTAGAATTCCCAGAATAAGGAATTCCAAACTGTCTATTGCTATTCAAACAATTATAAGCTCACTGGATAAAAAATGTCCATCAGAGAAATTCTACTAACTAGCTCAAAGTACCTATCAGTATCCTGCCCTCCACATGACTTTTTTAAAGAATTAAATACAGTGTCTCTATGAGAAATTTGGAAATTTTAACTGAAATTGCAGAAATCCACACGTTCTAGGGATAATAAATGCTTTTTAACTTAGAAAGCTACCTATAATTTGTAGCCAATGGAAAACTAATGACAAAGGTAGGACCAGGGTTTTATGTTCGCAACATGGTTTGAAACAAGTTTTAAAAAGGCCACATGACTCCTCAAAGAGGTAAAAACAGAACTGCCATTTGACCTAGCAATCTCTTTACTGGGCATATAGCCAAAGGAATATAAATCATTCTATCATAAAGACACATGCATGAATATGTTCACTGCAACACTACAAGAGCAAAGATCTGGAATCAACCTAAATGTCCATCAACAGTAGTCTGGATAAAGAAAATGTGGTACACACACACCATAGAATACTATGCAGCCTTAAAAAAGAACAAGATCATGTTCTTTGCAGGAACATGGATGGAGCAGGAGGCCATTATCCTTAGCAAACTAACACAAGAACAGAGAAGTACATGTTCTCACTTTAAGTGGGAGCTAGCTGATGAGAACACATGGACACAAAGAGAGGAACAAAAGACACTGGGGTCTACTTGAGGGTGGGAAGGAGGAAAGGATCAGAAAAAATAACTGTTGGTTATTAAGCTTAGTACCTAGGTGGCAAAATAATCTTACAACAAACCCCCATGACATAAGTTTACCTATATAACAAACCCGTACATGTACCCATGAACCTAAAATGAAAGTTAAAAAAAAAACAAGCCATAAGTCATCAACTGGAGGACCATTCTCACTACTTCGCTATGTCTTAACTCTACTTTCATTGAAAGGGAAAGGGAAGCTGGGAAGAAAAAAGTTCTTCTTTTCTCATTGGAGGGAATTAGGGACAATCTTAACAGAATGAGGAAAGCTATAATAGCAATAAGCAAATAATTTGGTGTTACTCTTCCATAATGTCTCTTAATTTCTGATTTTCCCCCCAACATATTTACCAACTCTCTTCCCTG
This sequence comes from Macaca fascicularis, assembly GCF_037993035.2. NCBI lineage: Eukaryota > Metazoa > Chordata > Mammalia > Primates > Cercopithecidae > Macaca > Macaca fascicularis. The sequence continues at coordinate 100,759,088 of NC_088383.1, read as the reverse complement.
ACCCTCAACCCCAACAATGGCAATCCAAGCAGTTGCCTGTAGGTTCCCAAAAGTCACATCTATACAGGAAGATTTTCCCCCTATATTTATGACCAATACATGTGATATAAACTGTAGTTGTCTTCTCAGGCTACAAACATCGTTACTCTACTAAATTCTACTTTACAATTATTGAAAACAACTAGAGAAGGAAAGGATACAAGGGTAGAACACAGGATTTTTAGGGCAGTTAAACTATTCTGTGTGATATTGTAATTGTGGATACATGACATCATGTTTGTCAAGCCAATAGAATGTATACTACTGAGGGTGAACCCTAATGTAAATTATAGACTTTGGTTGATAATAATGTGTCAATGTAGGTTCACTGATTGTAACACATTAGTACTAGTCTGGTATGGGATACTGATGGTGGGGGAGGCAGTGTTGAGGATGAGGGATGGGATATATGGAAACTGTACTTTTCTCTTCAATTTTGCTCTGAAACTAAACTGCTCTGAAAAATAAAGTCTAGGCAAATAAGTACATGCAAAGATGGCCCACATCGTATGTTGCCAGGAACATACAAATTAAAACAACGATGAGATACCACTTTATACCTGTTAGCATGGCCAAAATCCAGAACACTGACAACAAATGCTGGCCAGGATATGAATCAACAGGAACTCTCACTCATCGCTGGTAGGAATTGCAATCCTACCAATGGGGCAGCTATTTTGGAAGGTTCTCACAAAAATTAAAAATACTCTTAACATCCAGCAATTGTGCTTCCTGATATTACCCAAAGGAGGCAAAAAAGTCCACACAAAAACCTGCACAAGATGTTTATAGCAGCTTTATTCACAACTGCCAAAACTTGGAAGCAAGCAAGATGTCTTCAGTAGGTCAATGGATAAACAAACTGGTACAACCAGACAACGGAGTATTATTCACTAAAAAGAAAAGGAACGATCAAGTCATGAAAAGACACAGAGAAATCTTAAATGCATATTACTAAGTGAAAGAAGTCAATATGAAAAGGCTCCATATCGTATGATTTCAACTACATGACATTCTGGAAAAGGCAAAACTATGGAAATGGTATTTCTTCCTCTGATCTGCCTTCCTGAGACTCAGAATAAGGAGAGTTGATGACAAACAGAAATAGGACTCATGGATGTTTCACTGTACCTGAAAATGAAGGTAAAACTTCTAACCATCTATACCCCCCTTCCATGTTGCCCTCCACCAAACCAACTTCCTGTCACTTACTAATTTAGTGCCATCCTGCTCTCTTCTGCCTCCAGAGTTATACATACTATTCCTTCCTCTGACTCTTACCCTTATTTTCCCCTGGCTAAATTCCACTTACCCTTCGGGTTTCAGCTTAAACTTCACTTCTAACTTGATGCCTTCCCTGTCCATCACCCATCTCACTTAGGATCCAATAGTGTCTTCTACCTCCCATATCAGACAGTTACCTTATTAAGTTATTCTTGTTTAGTTATCTGTCTTCTCCTGTCTGTCTAGTTTCCTATTTTAAGCACTACAGGAGAGCAAAGGCCTTGCCTCTTACCACTGTCTAGAAAATTGTTCAAGCACACAGCAGGCACTTAAATAGTTGCTGAAATCCATCCTGGCCACTGGAAATGATCCAAAGTCGTATAACATAAGAAATGTTTTCTCAGCATTTTGTACAGGGTCTTAAAAAGAAACACGTATTTGATCTTCGTCCCCAGCTCCTGGCACAGAGCTCCTAAAACCCAAAGAACTTCCTGAGTGATAGGGATTATTCATAATAACCGTAATTCAGTTTGCGCTAATGAAATGACTCTTGGTAGGCCCCAAGATAGCTTCAGAATGGGGGCTGGTTGCCAGAGGAACTAACTATGTGATTAGAGGGCTAGAACTTTCAGCCTGCCTTCTGCTCCCCACCTCCAGAGCTGGAGGGGTTGGAGATTAAGTTAATCACCTCACTAATGGTTAATAATTCAATCAATCAGGACTACATAATAGAGTCTCCATAAAACCCCTAAATTTATGGGTTTATGGGTTGGTGAGTGCACAGAGGTGCTGAGGGTGGCGTGCCTAAAGAAGGCATGGAAGCTCCAAGCACCTCATCCCCATACCTTGCCTTGTGTATCTCCTTCCATCTGGCTGTTCCTAAGTTGTGTCCTTTACAGTAAACTGGCAATTGTAATTATCAGTTTAACAGCCTTTCTGAGTTCTGTGAAGCATTCTAACAAGTTATCAAACCTGAGGACAGGGTCAGGAGAATCCAGTTTACAGATAGTAGATAAGAAGTATGGAAGACCCAACACTTGCAACTGGTTATCTGTTGTGTGACTGAGCCCTCTAACTTGTAGGAGCTGACACTAATTCCAGGTAGACTGTCAGAACTGAACTGAATTGTATGATACCCAGCTGGCATCCAGGGAGTTGGATAATTGGTTGGTGTAAGGAAGAAAACCCGCAGATTTGGTGTCAGGAATGTTGTATTGTAAAAATGGCTCAGCAACAGATCCCTAACTGGCAGATTTGGCATGTCAGGTGGGATAAGATCTTGTCTGTACCCTTTTGTTATGATCCCACTTTTATCTTCCCACAAAATGGGTACACTCAGAAAAAAAAGGAGCAATCTGAGCATTACCACAAACACCTGATTCTTGCCTGCAGGCCAATTCATCATGTCTACCAGCATATCAAATGTTCTCAGACTGCAGGGAAGATTATCAGGAGAGAACCTATAACTTGGTGATGAATCACACTGAGTTCTTTCACTAATTTTACTAATTTGCTCTGAAACCCTATTTTGATCCACAGCCAAAGGAAAAGAAAATTTCCATATTTAGACAGTTTATAATACCTTGTTCTATTCATTTCTCCAACCAACATTTATTGAAGATCAGCTAAATATTTCAACTTTGCTCTCTCCTTTTCATATTTTTATAAAATCTGGCAATACCCAATTATGCTAGCATTCTCTAAGGCCAAAGTCTTAGTTCAGGCCCTTTGTTTCCTACTTATTTGTGTATGTTAAATTTTCTAACATTCTAAACTATGCTTCAGATTCCAACCCAATCTCACATATATCTTCATGTAATAACTAAACTTGCCCTTCAAACAAAAGTTAATTTACTGGTAACTGAAATTTTGGAATGACTCACAAAGTGACTGAGATGCAATGGAACGGAAAAGTTGACCCAGTCAGTAAAGAAGGCAAAATAGGAGATTCATGTCTAGGAGTTTGTCTGGCAACAACAGTTACCAGTTATCAACACTAGTTAATCTGGATATTTCAGTAGTTCACTGATAGATATATATATTAATAGGTATACTCAGCACATACAAACACACTGGCCAAAGAGACAATATAGAAAGGACAAATGGTAAAGTCGTTCACTTTGATTACCAAGCTGCTAGTTTAGCAAAAAAAGTTAAACCTTGATTATAAATCATTATGAAATAAAACTAGTTCTTTTTGTTTGTTTTTGAGACAGAGTTTCACTCTGTCACCTAGGCTGGAGTGCAGTGGCGTGATCTCTTGGCTCATTGCAACCTCTCCCTCCCAGGTTCAAGCGATTCTCCTGTCTCAGCCTCCCAAATAGCTGGGATTACAGGCACCCACAACTCTCGGTTAATTTTTGTATTTTTAGTAGAGACAGGGTTTCATCATGTTGGCCAGGCTGGTCTCAAACTCCTGACCTCAAGTGATCTGCCTGCACTGTTCTCCCAAAATACTGGGATTACAGGAGTGAGCCACTGTGCCCGGCCATGCTTTTTCTTAAGAGCTCCTATTTCATGCTCCCCAGGAAGCCAAGCTTGCCAATTCTTTCACATGTTAACATCACAGAAGACGGCACACAGATTAAACAATGTATTTTCACAAATGCTATGGTATGCCACAGGGAAGTATAAAGGAAATAACATTTCAGAGACAACTGTATTAACTGTGGTTCTATTTAAGGACATTTTAGAGATGTGCATGCCAGCACACATACTTAATAATGGATACCTTTTAAAAATAAGGACATCTCCCTTATAAAATCTACTGATTTTACAAAGCAAAACAAAACCAAAAAATTACTAAAGATAACCAGGATAATTTCAAGGAAACAGAAGCATCAATCTTTACAAGGCAGTGATACACTGAGCTATAGCCAAGTCTGATCTTGAAAAGTTACTTTAGAATTACTGAGGTATAGCTTGAGAAGTTAGAAACTGAAACCAGGAAACAGCTACTAGTAATTCAGGTGAGTTTTCTTTTCTCACTTTGTAGTTAAAACAACTCCACATTCAGAAGTGGGAAAGAAATTAGACACATAATTATTTTGTCCCCATATAAAATGTAGTAAAAGCTGAACACCAGAATAAGATCTGAAACTGAAGTGAGCTGTTTATATGAACTTGGGAAAGTTTCTTAATCTTTGATTATCAGTTCTCTCATCTGCAAAACAGGAATGACAGTAGCCACCTCATGTAAACTGCTTAGCACAGTTCCTATCATAAAGTAAGCCCTCAATAGTTTATATTATTACCACAATTAAACATCATTCCTATACCCCAGAATAAGAATGCTCAGAATGGAAATACTAATTATTGTTTTAGTATCTGTACTATTATTTACACTTGTATAGCATTAACATTTTCAAAGCACTTTCATATACATTATCTCACTTGATCCATGTAACTCTGAGAGAGGCTAGAGATAATCACCAGAGAGGGTTAGATAAATCTGACCAAGGTCATAAATTAGCAAATGATAGAGCCAAGGTTAGAACTCAGATCCTGTCTATTTAAGGGATCTTTTCATTATACCACTGAAGGGGTTAACAACAGTGATAAAAAGCTCTATTTAACTGCTCTTTATATAATGATTGCTTCCATAAAGGATTGCTGACTAATTAGGAATACTTAACACCACCAAGAAATCAAAGGCAAGGAAGCAGCTCAGAAAAAGGAACACAAATTAAAAGTGAGAGTAGATTTTTATTACCACGACAGGTCAATGATCTTTCATCCAAATTCCCTGGAGCCAGATGTGTTTTGAAACTCAGAAATTTTTCAAATTTTAGAATAATGAATTATATACAGTGTATATTATATAGTATCTACAATAGAATACCGGCAGCACCTAAATAAAATATATTAATATTTCTGCAGCAAAATGTGTGAATAGGCACATTAAGTGGGATAAAGACTAAGCAGTTTCTCTTCAGAATGGTCAGGTTTTGCCACCAAATTAGTAGTTTTATAAATTGACCCAACTCACAAAAAGCTTTGGCTTTCAAAGTTGCAGGAAAGGAATAATGGAACTGCACTACAAAAAGAGTTTGCACACAGCTATAAATCAATAAGTAACTTTCAGGCAATTTGTGGAGAGGAATACAGTAACAGATAAAAGCATCAGAGATGGTTTATTCGTACAGCTTTTCAGAAAGCAAATAATGTTGCTGGGAATCACAAGATTAACAATAAAAATTAAATGAGTTTTCACTGCATAATAATGACTTTAAACAATGATTTAGATAAAACGACTTATAGAAGTTGGAGATGCTTTGTGGCACTAAAGATTTGATCTGTCTCATGAAAGAAAAGGTACAGGGAGGAAGAAAGGGAGCTAAAATTTAGGAAGGTGAGAGTGCGAGGGAGGGGGGGTAGGGGAGCAGGGGACAAGGAGCCATGTCCAAAGATACTTTGATCAAATGAACATGATTACACTTAGGATACAGGAGTGGATTTAGAAAATGTCCTTGACTCCAGAGTACATATTAGGAAATATTAGGGTGAAATGTTGACCAGAGCCAAGTATCAGAAGACCAAGAAAGACAGGAATTTAATCCTAGTATAGTGTTAGGCAATTACAAATTACTAACCAGTTTGTGAGTAACTGAGGCTATCGTCCCCCAAATCCTTCTGAAACTTAAAATTCTTTCCTTTTAGAAATACTATGACTGTGCAGAAACGAAAATTCCAAACTTTGAAGGAGCATACTGGAGAAAGGATGATAATTTTTATGAATACATAGAAGGGAGAAGTAGGTAAATTAGAAGATAGGATTATAACTTAATTTTTTTATTACAAAAACTTGAAACAAGACAAAATTATAAGAAATGTCAATTACGGATTGTGTAAACATAAATGAATGTTGTTTCATAAAATTCCCTGCACTTTTCTCTATTAAAAAAAAAATCCCAAAATTTAAAAGAAGGAAATAGATGGTAGTATTAAGAAAAGCTTCCTAAAAGGTTTGGCTTTGGGCTGGGCACGGTGGCTCATGCCTGTAATCCCAGCACTTTGGGAGGCCGATGCAGGTGGATCACCAGAGGTCAGGAGTTTAAGACTAGCCTGACCAATATGGCGAAACCCCGTCTCTACTAAAAACACAAAAATTAGCTGGGCATGGTGGCACATGCCTGTAATCCCAGCTACTCAGGAGGCTGAGGAAGGAGGATCACTTGAACCTGGGAGGTGGAGGTTGCAGTGAACCAAGATCATGCCATTGCACTCCAACCTGGGCGACAAGAGCAAAACTCCATCTCAAAAAAAAAAAAGAGAAAAAGAAAAAAAAAGTTTGGCTTTATACAATTATTTGAAAAAACAGAACGAAATAGCCAACAAAAATAGTAAAACATCTATGTGGGGACCAAAATCAGAGCCTGCTAAGAATGAGTGATTAGTGCTATAGCCATAGTCTTTGGTGGTGAAGATAATAAACAGCAAGGATCAGGGCAGTGACAAAGCACAAAATCTGGAAGTATCAATATTAAGTTTCGTAGACAGCATCTCTTTCAGTAAAGAGATACGCTGAAGATAAAGGTTAGACACAAGTGAAATTTCATGAATGATGCCATCAAAAAGTTATGAAAAATAAGCAAAAAAGAAGCTAAAGGCATAGATAACCAACACAAAAGGATACAGGAAACACAATAAACATTAAGACTCCAACAAAAAAGGACCACAAACATGTCAGAATAACTGGAAGAAAAATATGGAAGTAGAATGTATTTAAAAGGCTAAAGGGAACAGACTAGAAAAGCACTTTTGTTCAAAACACATTCTGTACACTTGTCTAATTTGAAATTGACATATTCAGTAAAATGTCTGTGAAAGTACATATCAAAGATACTAGATATGAATCAAAGAGAAGTGAGGGAATTTTTTTTAACCACATCGTCTAATCTTCCTGACCTTTCAGCTTAGTTTATCTTTTAATGCTGCTCTCTGACACCTCTCACATACTGGTCTTCTGTTATTTAACTCTTTGCAGAGGTTATTAAACTTACCATGTAATAGTCTTACAGCAACCATATTGTAAACTTTTCCAAGGTAAGAAACATGTAGGATGATATGGTTTGGCTCTGTGTCCCCATCCAAGTCTCATCTTGTAGCTCCCATAATTCCCATGTGTTGTTGCAGCAACCCAGTGGGAGATAAGGGAACCATGGGGTGGGTCTTTCCTGTGCTGTTCTCATGATAGTGAATAATTCTTACAAGATCTGACGATTTTAAAAACGGGAGTTTCCCTGCACAAGCTCTCTCTTTGCCTGCTGCCATCCACATGGATGTGACTTGTTCCTCCTTGCCTTCCACCAAGATTGTGAGGCTTCCCCAACCATGTGGAACTAAGTCCAATTAAGCCTTTCTTTTGCAAATTGCCCAGCCTTTATCAGCAGTGTGAAAAAAAGGCTAATACATAAGATTTCTTTGTTTTATTTCCCAGAAAACCCAACACAGAATCTTACACTAATTTACTTAATAAACATTGAGGCCCTATGCTTAAGAGGTGGCTGACATGCCACAAATTATATACAAAGACAATGGCGTTCTGGTATAGGAAATGATAAAGAATCATCATTAAATGATAAAGAAACGAAGGCTAGTACCAAAGCCTTCATTTATGAGCCAGCAAAGGCAAATTCAAAAGGGAAAAAAAAAAAAATCCCTGGACATGAAAATTAACATCAAAGAACACAGAGATGTTTTCACAACCAGGAAATTTTAAAAGCCAATACCCATAACCATTGAGGAACATAAACTTGGAAGGGGAATTTTTTTTTTTTTCTGAGACAGGGTCTCACTCTGTTACCCAGGTGTGGCAGTGGTGCAATTTCAGCTCACAGCAGCCTCTGCCTCCCAGGTTCAAGTGATTCTCGTGCCTCAGCCTCCTGAGTAGCTACGATTACAGGCACACATCACCATGCCCAGCTAATTTTGGTATTTTTAGTAGAGACAGGGTTTCACCATGTTGTCCAAGTTGGTCTCGAACTCCTGGCCTCAACTGATTGGCCCGCCTCAGTCTCCCAAAGTGCTGGGATCACAGGCCTGAGCCACCGTGCCAGGCCCAACGGTGATTTATAACAATCTTGGGATCTAATTTATAGTAAAAATTTTAGAACAAGGGAGGAGACATTACAAGATTAACAAAAGTGAGAAATCACAATTGACAGCAGAGGAGATAAAAATTAGGCAAATGCAACCGAAAAAAAACAGTTCAATTACTGCAAGCAGTGACTCATGTATCTCAATATTCCCACAGTATGCTATAATAAACAGTATAAAAACTAATAACCAACAAATAATATTGGTGACTGATTCACCAAAAAAGTTAGCTTATGTTCAATATACTTTAAAAGGATGATCTACTGTGGCAGTCATTTTAATAGTTAACTATCTTTTTGTGGCAAAAAGGATATTTCAGTTATTTGAAAATTTCATTTATACAGAACACTTTATTTTCTAGTAACGTAAAGTTGATATTACTAAATAAATAATGAAGCCACAAGTCAAAAATAGCCTGCAGGTGGCTTGATCACCTAACAAGGAATAAAGGGGCTTTAAAAAACAATATGAAACTGTATCTAAAATATACAAAGAACTCTTAAAATTCAACAATAAGAAATCAACCCAGTATTAAAATAGGCAAAAAATTATTTTTCTTTTTTTTTTTTTTAATTAGCCAGGCATGGTGGTACGTGCCTATTGTCTCAGCTACTCAGGAGGCTGAAATGGGAAGATCACTTGAGCCCATGAGTTCAGGGTTGCAATAAGCTATGATCACGCCCATGCAACAGTGTGAGATCTTATCTAAAAAATACAATAAAATAAATAAAAATAGGCAAAAGCTGAACAGATACCTCACCAAAGATGAGAGATAGATGGCGAATAAACATATGAAAAGATGCTCAACATCATGTGTCACTAGGAAACTGCAAATTAAAACAACAATGAAATACTACTACACTTATTAGAATGGCTAAAACCCAAAACACTGATAAAAAATGCTGGCCAGAATGCGAAGCAATAGGAACCCTCACTCATTGCTGGTAGAAATACAAAATGGTACAGTCACTTTGGAAGAGACTTGGCAGTTTCTTATAAAAATCAACATACTCTTACCACACAATTCAGCAGATACGCTCCTCGGTATTTACCCAAGTGAGCTGAAAACTTAATGCCTACATAAGAACCTGCACATGAATGTTTATAACAGTTTTATTCATAATTGTCAAAAACTGAAGCAATTAAGATGTCCTTAGAAGGCAAGTGAATAAACTGGTACAGACAATGCAGTATCACTCCATGATAAAAAGAAATGGGCTACCATGACATGAAAAGACATGGAGGAACCTTAATTTCATATTGCTAAGTGAAAGAAGCCAATTTGAAAAGGCAGCACACTATATGATTCCACTATGTGATATTGTGGAAAAGACAAAATTAAAGAGACAGTAAGAAAGATCAGTGGCTGCTAAGGGTTCAGGGACAGGGAAGGAAGGATGAATAGGTGGAACACAGGGGATTTGGGGGATAGCAAAACTACTCTGTATGATACTGTAATGGTGGGTACATACCATTATTGTACATGTGTAAATGTACATTATGTACAAAATGTACAGAAGAATGAATGAACCCTACTGTAAAGTGTGGACTTTAATGTATCAGTATTGGCTCATCAGTTATTTAATAAGTATACCACACTAATGCAAGATGTTAACAATAAGGGGAACTATGTGTGGGTAGTGGGAGGGATAAAAGGGTATACGGGAACTGTCTGTACTTTTCCTTCATTTTTTCTGTAAATCTAAAACTGCTATTAAAAATAAAGTCCATATATACAAAAAGAACCATATGAAGAGAAAAAATTTGGTAACTTCAAAAGGTCTACATAAAATGAATTTAAAAATTCACGAACATTTAGGCAAAAATCATAAAATTAAAGCAAAAATGAAATGAAAATTAAGAACAACCCATGCCAGCTGTCATATCAGCCCACGATGACCAACTGAGAACTAACTGTAAAACAGACTAACTAACTGTAAAACAGATCTGACAGTTGTTCTCAGAGATTTGGATTAGACAAAACCAAAATTTGGATTAGACAAAATGCAAAATAAAATTTACAGATGTTTATTTACAGAAGTTCAACACAGTATCATGCTGCACATTAAAGCAAGTCTACACAAAATGTTCCTAATTCACATGAGAATCCATGGTTAGTGAACACAAAAAAGGCACTTATTCACTACTTAGTCACTATTTTTAAAAAATGATTGGCCCAAACCGTAGTACCTCTTAACAGCATGCTAGAAAACTGAACTTCTTATTGATAGTTCCCTAAATTTAGGTATTTTGTTTGACCTATAAGGCTATTTTAAAAATGGTAATGTGAAGCCTTTTATAAACAGGGCAAGGACTCCTAAGCTCACCACAGGCTCCATTTACACACGGATATTATCTGAATGATCTCTACAGACATTTCAATGTGACTCCTGAAGTACACTATCCTTGAAAATAGCATGCTCTTAAGATTGAAAAATCTTTCAATAAAGGCAAGAGCCTGGGAATTCCACGGTAAGTCTTTAAGAGTTGTACTACAGAGCTTCAAATGCAGCCTTCTAACCTAGGCCATGGGTTCTGTCAACCACCCAACTGTCAGCCACACAGACAAAGAGCATGCAAAGACTATATAACAGGTCTCTGACAGGGAGAGACTATTCAATCAATCATTCATTCAACAAACATTTACTCAGGACTTCCTATGTTAAGCATGATTTCAAGGGCTGACAAAACAACCTAGAACAAAATATTAAAATATTTCTGCTCTTACAGTGATTACATTCATCTACATGGTTACCATACCACTAGGCCCAACATTGTACTGATCTTTGGATATACAGCAAGGGTAAGCTAATGATCAGGTTTATTTTATAAAATTAATTTATATAAGTTTCAAGATTGCTATAGTTGTCAGTTCTTACCTGGTCCTGTGTTGATAATAACGTAAACAGAGTTTCCAATGCTGCTCTTCGAACTGATGATATTGTGTGATGCAAAAAAGGCCAGACACGTGGAACTAAAACTGTGAGTGACTGTTGAATACTAATAAAGAAGACACAAATTAATCTTACTTATTCTAAGTTGAAACTCTGTAGATACATTATCTAAATATTCTCATGGGATCTAGTGATGCTGACATCATGTGACTTTTCTGACGAATAAATTCTTAAAAGATAATACCGTTTTCATATGAACATTCTTGTAACAATGTCATTCACAACTGTTATTGCAGCACCAGAAGAGCCAGAGCAAATGCAGTCAAAAAGAAGGGTGGAAATACTAACATCAGGTTCTTCTATGGCACTAATGCCATGAGTCACCTTTATCAAGTTAGGACTTCCCAATATAATTGTTCTTAGGAAAATAGGACATGTATCCTAGCTGGCAGTCAGCCTACATGATCAGGACTGCTAATCCTAACTTCTTTCCCAAGGCTAACCCCAATGGGTAGATACACAAAATTTCCATCTCCCTTTGGGGCCATCTCTGTCACATATCAAATGAGCAAGTGGTGGTAGGGCAGCAACTTTGAAATTTATTATCCTGGTGTAGCATTACTAAGTTAGGATAACTCAAATTTCTTCCTTCTCATAGATTTAAGTTTTAAATGGGGAAGCAAACAAAGCCAAGTCTAGACTAACTTGGGCCATAGGATTCCTGTCACATTCATGAGTCATTTGTAAAAATTACCTGGAACTAGGAAATAATTCATAAGCAGCATTTGAAATATATGGCTCCACAGAAAAAGACATGAACAAAAAATAATATGCCACTGTAACTATTTGGTCTTTTGTGGTTCCTCCCAGGAGGCCTATCTTTTAACACTATTTTCATTACTTGCAGGTTTGTATGAACACTACTTCTTGTATTTTATTTTCATATTTGGCAAATTTATTTATAAAATTCTAACTTAAACACAGGTACACATAGACATAAAAAAGACACAAAATACATAAAAGCATTATAACAGAGTCTTGTTAAGTGTCTAACTGCTCATGCTCCAAATAACATGCTACATTTCTTCTTACATAAGCTAGAAGAAAGTATCTGCCAAGTATCACAATATATGAAGCAAATTTGAAACAAAAAAGATGGAAAGCCACATTATTTCACATTGAATTAATAGAATTTTCACTATATTCTTTCTTATATTACCCAGTTTTTCTGACACCATCCACTAAGGCCCATAGACCAAATCCATTCCACTCATTTTTTTTTAAGTAAAAGTTTTCTGTGTATACAAGCACATTCATTCTCTTACGTATTACCTATGTACAGCTGTTTTCACACTACAGTGACAGCTTAGTAGTTTTGACAGACTGTCTGGCTCACAAAACAAAAATACTCACTATTGGGCCTTCGCAGAAAAAGATTACTAATCCTTGATTTACAGTAATCAAAAACCCCTTCATCTTGCATCTTAAAGAGGGCTTTCACATACATTAACTCATTTAGTTTGTATAGCTTTCATTAGCAACAGAAACATCGAAAATCAGGAAACCCCATAAATGTACTACCACTTCAATTTTTCTCTTCTTTTGCTATTATAGGCACTTACTTTGCTCTTTCTACTTAAGTGCTGTCCAACTAATCTAAACTTAGCATTAAGGTACATCCACTAGGTCGGTATTATTTGAAATATTTTCCACATGTGTTTTTATACATCTATGGGTTTCATGGGAAATACTCACAGAGCCAGAAACCATGTATAAGCATAATTATATGAACGTTCACTGAACGCCCTCACTAGGACAAGAACAGTAATTTTCTCATCTGTGAATTTTTTTAAGTTGCATAATAATTTTTTCTTCTCTATCTCTAAGGACACTTATCTCTAATAATATTCAAGGGCCAGTCTACAAGGTAGGGAATGTTAATTAGCTGAGCTGAGATTCATGTATCAGGACAGGAAAATTGGTGACGTGAAATTTTTGATGTATGTTTTTGGCTTCATTTGATCTCTGCCTTTGGACATTATATTACATTATTATGTATTCCCTTACTGATAAGTAATTACTGAAATCAAGAACAAGAGTTGAAGAAATGAACATTACAAAAAAAAAGTTCACAGAGGGGCAAGTTTTAGAAAATATAAAGCTGATGTTTGATGATAATTCTGTTAACTATTACTAAATAAAGCTAAAATTCTACATTCTAGGGCTAGAACTGGAAATACTGTTCAATGATTATATTTCTAAATAAACAATTACAAGATGAACAAGATGATGAATTATATAACTGAAATATTTCAAGGGTAAAAAAAATGATCTTTGTAAGCTGCTGCCCACATGGCTGAAGAGTAAAAAAGACAAGGCCTTCTGAAAACAGTAGTCTTTGGCATCTCCAGCTTAAACAGTACTATTCTTAAAGGTGCTAAAATATTGTATGTTTAGGCTAAATTATCTCGAAAGGTATATAAAGACTTTTTACTTTATTCCGCTAATTAGAAATAATTACCTGCATTGTTGGACCTGAGGATAAGTTAACAAGGATGAAAGGAGAGTCATAATACTATTTGTTGAAGCTGTTAGATCATCTAATTCCAGAAGAGCATCCCATAATGTATTTATAATGAAGGGTACCTATAAGATCAGTTTTCAAGAAAAGTTATCAATTTTGTACAAAATACTCACAAACCCTGCCAAATTGTATCCCAGGGGTCACTACTGATTCAACAACACATGCAATTCCAATGACCTTGGACAGTGTCAGTTTTGAGCGAAGTTAAGGAGGTGACACTATTTGCCTTTAACAATTTTCTATACCTTCTTTTTAATGTCATTCAACTCTACTTTGATACTTCCCTTCCTGACCAGACTCATAACGGGTAGAATTCAGAAAATAAAAGAGCCAAAACTATTTTATGTAAAAAACTAAACTCTGAAAACAACAGAGCATGGAGACACAAGACATGCTCCTCTATGTAATTTTACTGCATTTAAAGTGGTACCAATCATCATTAAAAAAAATTTTTTTTTAGTTTTTAAGCTCTTAAAATACTGCTTACTATACTTCTAACTTTGTGTTCTGATTTTGATAATTAGGTAGAAAGTCAGCCAGATCTTTAAAAAAGTCATTTCAAAAAATGAGACTAGAGGGGTGGGTGTGATGGGTCACACCTGTAATCCCAGCACTCTAGAAGGCCAAGACTGGGAAGATCTCTTGAGTTTAGGAGTTTGAAACCAGCCTGGGCAACAGAGGGGGACTCCCCCATCACTACAAAAAATAATTTTAAAAAACTCAGCCAGGCACAGTGGCATGTGTCTGTAGTCCCAGGTACTTGGGAGGCTGAGGCAAGAAGGACTGCTTGAGCCCAGGAGAGTAAGGCTACGTGTCATTCACTGCACTCCGGCCGGGGTGACAGAGTGAGATCCAAGAAAGAAAAGAAAATGTTATGTGTATATACAGATTACACAGCACTTGTTAATAATACTAATTAATAATTAGTAATTAATAAGGAGAGGAGAGGAGAGACGGGGAGGAGAGGAGAGACAGGGAGGGGAGGGGAGACTAAATTTAAAAAAAAAAATCCAAAAACTAAAATCAAAACAAACAGGCCGGGCATGGTGGCTCATGCCTGTAATCCCAGCACTTTGGGAGGCTGAGGTGGGTGGATCACTTAAGGCCAGGAGTTCGAGACCAGCCTTGCCAACATGGTGAAACCCCATTTCCACTAAAAATACAAAAATTAGCTGGGTGTTGTGGCACGTGCTTGTAGTCCCAGCTACTTGGGAAGCTGAGGCAGGAGAATCGCTTGAACCTGGGAGGTGGAGGTTGCAGCAAGCCAAGATCACACCACTGCACGGCAGCCTGGGCAACAAGAGTGAAACTCTGTCTCAAAAAAAAAAAAAATCAAAACAAACGAAAATCCAATATATCTAAAAACCAGGAGTAAAATAAGGAAGACATGGCTGCATTCTTCTCAAGGAAGTTCCCTATATATTATGTACATGAAGGGAAAGTAGACAAATGGATCCAATGAACTCTTCCAAAGTATAATATATAATCAAGACTGCATGCATCAGAGGGCTGCTGGTCAAAAAAAAATTGAAGATGAAGGAGAAAAATGTACTCAGTGTATTTTCTAATACTCCATATCCCAAATGAAAACAAGCTCTATAGGAAGAAATTAAAAATATTTAATTTACCTTTTGTGTCTGAAGATAGACAAGGCTTTCTACTACAGGTACTAATGATGCTGCAGCAACAGCTCTGACATCATCATCAAGATCCTGGAGTCCTTCAATTATTCTAGTTAAAACTTTAGGCAATAAAGTATTAATTACATCCTGTAAAACAGTACATGAAAACATTTTAAAATTTCAATTTGCCACATGACAGCTAAATTCCAGTATTTACAGTCATGCACTGCTTAACAATGGATACATTCTGAGAAATACATCAGGCAATTATGTCATTCTGTGAACATTATAGAGTGTACTTACACAAACCTAGACTGTATAGCCTACACCACACCTAGCTATGTGATACAGCCTATTGCTTCTAGGCTACAAACCTGCACAGCATGTTACTGAACTGAATACTGTAGGCAGCTACTAATAAAATAATAAGTATTGGTATATCGAAATACAGAAAAGGTACAATAAAAGTACAGTATTATAATCTTACGGGACCACCATCATATATGTGGCCCATCACTGACCGAAATATCATTATGACTGTATCTACTAAAAAACAATCACATAAACAAAAATATAACATCAAGAGAAGCCTAAGTAATCCCATTTGAAAAAGACTACAAGGGCATTAAGCGCTTTATCCAATGAGACGTAAACCATCAAAACATGTTTTACAGGTAAGACTATGAATTCTCTGTGTGAACACACACACAAACCCCTCTGCTAGAATCCTAGCCTCCATATCTCATTCAATGCCACCAACAACCAAAAGGAGAATGAGAGAAGAGTGGAAGAAAAGCCATACATTCCCACTTCTCATTATTCCAATTTAATGTCTTTTCATTTCCCCCAACAGAGCCAGCCCCCAGACGTTACTCCTGTGATCATATACTAGGAATCTCCCTGAGAACTGGTCTCACTATGAAATAGGGATAACATTTCAAAAACCTATAAGGTGTTTTCCATTTCCATATAAGTCTGCTGTTATCTACAGAGGCTAGAGTGCAGAACACAGAAAAAAAGGTTTTGTTTATGGGGGGCAAGAGGGTGGCTGCCAAGGGGAGAAGAGAACTAAAAGGGCCAGGAAGAGGAAGGAAGGGAGCAGAGGGAGAAAGAGTTGAACAGAAAGCTCGGGTCTCTCAGCAGAATCATGAATGCTTTGTTATTGGCAGTTAAAGGGAAAAAAAGAGACGATCTTAGAAAACTTCAAAAGGCCTTTGAGCTTGCCTTTTGAGACAGAAAGCGAGGTTCCAATCTGTTATACAGTGAGCATGGGAAGAGGAGAAAAGCTGGCACGAAGCATTAAGTAGCCATAATGGATAGTGAAATGCCTATATAGGCCAATGCCTAACACCCTGACAATGCTGATACCAACTGGAAAGTATTCAGGGAAATTAAACTGGTAAGAAAAGGTCCTGGTCTCTCTCTAGCTCCTCATTCATAATCTCTCCTTTACTTCCACGTCTCTTTTTAGTCAACACTCACTCTTTGCTGACCTGTTATGTTCAGAGTCAAGACAACTATTTGTGGAAGTCCCTAATTCTGTCACTAGATCTATAGTGGGGAAGTAGGGAGAAGGAGAAAAGAGATGCTTTACTGGCATCTCACATTGGTAATCAGAATCAATTTTTCCACAAAAATGTTATGTGTATATATAGATTACACAGCACTTATTAGTTTAGTAAAGGACTTTAGATATATTTATATATGAAATAGGCTTTTGTGGACCAACCTAATAACCAAATTCCCAGCCAGAATATATCTGTTTTTAATAACCTACTAAGGGTACATAAATGTTCCTAAGTAGGGGACTGTGTGCACATGCAGGTATTGTCATCCTAGATGATATATAACATTACGATAAACACTGTTCTATAAGACATGCCATTTAGTTTCTAGTTCTAGTACTAACCTTAACTAGTTTTGTGACCACCAGCAAGGCATCTAATTTTTCAGAACTTTATTTCCCTATATGAAAATAATAAGACTACATGCATTTTCTTCTTGTAAGTTTTGTCATAAAGGATAAAATAAAACACATACACACACTGACAGTTTATGTAAAAAGTACATGATCATACAGATTGTCTTCTTTACACTTTGATGTCTACTCCTGTATGTATACTGCATAACTTGGCATCATGTTGTATAGCCCTCAGAGCATGTATTTAATATTCAAATGAGTTAAAACAGTAAAACCAAATCATGAAGAGCACTGAATTAACTGTAGCAATGGATTAAAAAGGAAAAATAATCTTTGACCTTAAAAAGCAACAATGTAACTAACCATCTTTTGATTTATACTTAAATTTTTATGAGCGCCACCTATCTCTATAACACTGTCTCAAGAAGGCAAATCTTGGAAGACTGGCTTCTCTGTAACAGTAAGAATCTAAGGCCATTTCTTCTAATTTGTGAAAATAAACTATGAGAGGAAAAATCTCTCCCACATATGCTTCAAAACTTGAAATATTTACCTGACGGACTGCCAAAGCATATTTTATTCCCAGTAGACCACCGTGTCTAACTTCCCATTGTTCTTGTGTAAGTAATTTTAGCAGCACATCCACAGTCTTATGAACTCCTGTTTCATTCATGTGTTTTAAAACCACACCTAATGTTTGAGCACAAGTTTCACGAACTGGTGCCACAACCTACAGATGAAAAAGGAAGAAAACTCATATTTGCAAAAAACATATTTTGTAGAATTTGAAATTTGATTGGGCAAAGCCTCCCTTAAATGATACTTACTTCATCAGAAACAAAGTCTCCAAATCTGTCTAATGCAAAAACACAAAGGAGTCTAATAACCAAGTCTTCCAACCATTCTTGATGCTGCTGAATCATCTGTTAAAACATTATATATATATATATATATATATATACACACACACACATTTTTTTAAACATAGTATTTTTTCAAAACAAAGATCACACATTGTACTGAGGACTTGGGGGACACCTTAGGTCCAAAATCAAAAAAAAATATGGGAACAGATTATTTTAGCTGTAGGGACAATAACCAAAAAGTAGAATAGTCCCAATTAATGTCTCTAATATTAAACATATCCCATATCCCCTTTGATCATTAACTCAATTTAGAAATACTATATCAAAATTCTTAAAATTCATGGATTATATTATGTTACTTACACTCCAAGAGAAATTAAGAAACTAATTACTTCAGGTTGTTCTCATATCAAGTACACCGGTCACATATCTATTATTTATACTATTACCAGTGTCTCCAGGCAATACCAATTATGTTGCTCACTGACCTCTCAACTAGCCTCTTATTCATCTTACTCTACTTTTCAATCCATTGTATGATATTTACCTTTTCATATCTCTTCCTCTTATTTACCTCTCATTCCTACTTCACGGCACATACTCGTTACTTCCCTACATTGGAAAAAGATGCCAACTATTAATACTTGGTGATAATTGTTGCGTTAATACACTTACCTCTTCTAAAGTGCTGTCACCCATTTTACCACCACTTTTCCCATGAGCTTTAAGAATTTCCCTAAGTCCAGTGCCTGCACCATGTCGAACCTGAAAAGAATCAAGAAGCAAATGTTAGAGGTTAAATGTTTAAGAAACAAAGTTTGATTTTTCTTCTACACGAAATAAGGATACTGGATTCTTAAGAAATTAGAATAAACTAACTGGAACTTTACAAGAATGTATTTTTCTTCAACTATCTAAGAAGAATTACACATATAAATTTCAGACTGCTTTTGGTTATATGGAATTTTTTTAAAAATCAAGCAAGAAAACAGCTATTCTAAAATCCTCTTGAGATATAAATTCACATGGTTTTCACTCCCTTATCCTCTACCTTCATTCAGCACTATCCACAGCAAGAGAGAGGAAACAAAGTATCATATATCTTTTTTTTTTTTTTTTTTTTTGAGGTGGAGTCTCACTCTGTTGCCCAGGCTTGAGGGCAGTGATGCGATCTTGGCTCACTGCAACCTCCGCCTCCCGGGTTCAAGCGATTCTCCTGCCTCAAGCCACCCAAGTAGCTGAGATTACAGGCACCCGCCACCACACCTGGCTAGTTTTTATATTTTTAGTAGAGACGGGGTTTCTCCATGTTGGCCAGGCTGATCTCAAACTCCTGACCTCAAGCATCTTCCGCCTCAGCCTCCCAAAGTATTAGGATTACAGGTGTGAGCCACCACACCCAGCCTACGGTGTTCTTTATAATCCCAACACATGTATTTTCAAAATATGTGCATCAAAACTAAGCTCCAGGCTGGGCGCGGTGGCTCACACCTGTAATCTCAGCACTTTGGGAGGCCCAGGCCGGCAGATCACTTGAGCTCAGGAGTTCAAGCAAGACCAGCTTGGCCAACACGATGAAACCCCATTTCTAATAAAAATATTTTAAAAATTAGCCGGGTGTGGTGGTGCGCACCTGTAGTCCCCGCTATTCAGGAGGCTAAGCCAGGAGAATCACCTGAACATGGGTAGCGGAGGTTGCAGTGAGTCAAGATCATGCCACTGCACTCCAGCCTGGGAGACAGAGTGAGACTCCATCGCCAAAAAACCAAAAAGCAAAAAACCTAAGCTCCAAAGCTACCAGTGATAAGTGAGTGCCAAAAGAAGACGATACAAATAAAATGTCTTATGATTAATGCATCACATCCTGGGGATGAACCACCTTTCTTTGAGAAGGTGAGGCTACTTTCTGCAGTGTCATCTGGAAAGGAAAAGGACAAGCTATTGACACTGTACCCACTTCTTAAGACCCCATGAGTTATGACTTGAGTAACTTTAAATAGAATTACACTAAGGAAACACAACTAAAAGGTATTCTAAAGAAATGTTTTTTAAATTACACAGAGGTCAACAGAGGGGAAAAACAATAGTTTGAAACTATCAATCCTCAACTTCAAGCAGAGGAACTTCACTCTTTCTTCTCTTCTACACATTGGGAACTGTTCAAGATGTTCTCTAAAGATTTCTGAGGCTAAAAAGCTGGCTTGGAAACTACTGCTCTTGATCAATCAAAATTGTCCACTTCCAAAGGAAAGGAAGTATTTTTTTACTGCCTGGGAGAGATATTCAAGCCTTTGGATTATAATGGAAAGAACAAAAAGAAACAAACAATTCACTAAAGAATATGACTGAAGGATATGAAAGGTGAAAATCAATCTATAGTTTTCTATTTAGGTTAATGGTACGACATGCCCTGAGTCCTGAGATGAACAGAGAACAGGAACTCTGACAAAGTATATTGCTCCTGGCCGGGCGCGGTGGCTCAAGCCTGTAATCCCAGCACTTTGGGAGGCCGAGACGGGCGGATCACGAGGTCAGGAGTTCGAGACCATCCTGGCTAACACGGTGAAACCCCGTCTCTACTAAAAAATACAAAAAACTAGCCGGGCGAGGTGGTGGGCGCCTGTAGTCCCGGCTACTCGGGAGGCTGAGGCAGGAGAATGGCGTAAAAACCCAGGAGGCGGAGCTTGCAGTGAGCTGAGATCCGGCCACTGCACTCCACCCTGGGCGACATAGCAAGACTCTGTCTCAAAAAAAAAAAAAAAAAAAAGTATATTGCTCCTGACATTGTTCCCTTCATTAGCACAGAAAACAGAGCTGAGAGAAACTGTAATGAAGAAATCTTACCTCCCAGGAGGGATTAAAAAGGTCATTGCAAAGTTCTTCACAAAAGCTTTCCAAAGGCCATTCATTTGTCTGAATAAGAAAAACAGAATTACTACTAGTTCAAAAGGTCTATTTTATGCTAACAATTTAAGTAACTCAATAAATTTTATTTGTAGGTCTAGTAGTAGCAATCAAGCTTTTAAAAATTTAATTTTTTAACTAATTAAGATGTATTTTTACCAATAAAAATTCTCTCAATAGACAGATTATTCAATACTTTCTACGGATATATTAGTTTGAAAAAGATTATAAGCAATCTTTCTTTTTTTTGTTTTTTTGGAGACAGAGTCTCGCCCTATCGGCCAGGCTGGAGTACAATGGCGCAGTCTCCACTCACTGCAACCTCTGCCTCCCGGGTTCAAGCGATTCTCGGCCTCCCAAGTAGCTGGGATTACAGGCGTGCACCACCACAACTGGCTAATTTTTTGTATCTTTAGTAGAGATGAGGTTTCACCATGTTGGCCAGGCTGGTCTTGAGCTCCTGACCTCGTGATACGCCCGACTTGGCCTCTTAAAGTCCTGGGATTACAGGTGTGAATCACTGCTGCTGGCCCAAAGATTACAAGCAATTTTAATGGATACTTTAGAGTCTTTCAAGAGTACCTCTTCAATTAAGGAAGAGCTGTCTGGAATATTATCAATCAAGACTTTGGAATCATTTGCAGATTGATTAATAACAACATTTGCTATTTTCCGTCTCTTTTCTTCTGGCTCCCCATCAGTGCTATCATTGCTAAAAAATAAAAGTCACCATTTAGAAAATGAATAAAGCATAATGTGAACCACAATGAATGAAATGAATAAAAGATAATGTGAATCACGACGAATTTAAGATAACTCATCATTTAAACAAATGTTTTACACCATATTCTGCTTATATGATTTACTTAAAATGCCATGTATCAAACGACTAACTGCTTAAAATTTTTTGAGCAAAATATATCCTAAGTACACTATAGGTTGGTGAATTCTTTTTTTCAAATTGGATCTTGAATTTAATAGGCCAGTTTTCCCTCCTCTCTACAATCAGCTCCTCATCTTTTTTATAACCTGCATATAACCTGCATCTGGTCCAGCATAACACTAATGTTTTTAGGCTTTTATATACTAGAGAAAACTAATATCCTGAGCAATACAGTATAATCTTACCAGTTCTTGAAAAATATGGAGAGATAAACAATTGACCAATGAAAAAAGAATATAGAAATTTGAGGAAATGTTGTATTGACTTAAAGACCCAAAATATTGAGGCTAGCCTAATATTGGAAAGGAGAGGACAAGTCAAACTACTTTTATTCAACATTTAGAAATGAAAAACTCAGCACATTTTAAAGCATATACAGCATTATTTTCTATAAATACTTCTCCCCTCTCTCCATCTTAATAGTGAAATTTATTTGGTCAACCATTTTTTCTATAAGGTGATAAAAGAAATCTGAGCCTCCCTTTCCTCATTTCCTATTACTCTTCCCTCAATTATATCCACATCTAGCCACATTAGTAGGTCACCTTAAGTCCCTGAACTTGTTAGGCATGTTTCCACTTGCAGACGTTTGTCCTTGAAATTCCCTCTATTTGGAAAGCATAACATTTTCTTCAACTATTTAAAACTATTTGAAACTTTTCCTAGATATTCACAGGACTAGCACTCTCATTTCTTTCAGGTTGTTACTTAAAATTCACCTCTATGAAGCCCTCGCAGACCATCCTATCTAAAATTTCAAACTCTAAACTCTATACCCCAAAAATATTTCACATGTTCTTCCCTATTTTATCTTCTTTTCCTTAACCCTTATCATTAACATGATCTGTATTTTATATATATACACATACAGACACACACACTCTATTTTACTTATTTATTTTCCATCTTTCTTTCCCTCCAGACTATAACCTCCAAAGGCAGGAATTCTTATCTATTTTATTTACTCATGTCCTCAGGGCCTAGAACAATACCTGGCAAATAGAAGGTATTTAATAAATGTTTGTGAAATGAATGACTTATGAACTCTGAAAAATAAAGTCTAATATTTCCAACATTAAAATCTTTGGCTAAAACTGCTTGTATGAATAAAAACCAGTAGAAAAACTTAATAGGTTACTATATGATCTTAATGAGCTGCTAACTTTCTTAACATCTTGTCATTAACAAGCTGAATAAAAAGTCTGCAGTTAAAGATTCAGCCTCAAGTATAAATTTCTACCAAGTATATGTTTACTATTTATCCCCCTTTTTGTCTAGCTTTTAAACACTAAACACTTTTTAGCTTTATGTGAACACATATAACAAAAAGTTCTGTCATCTGCAAATCCTATTTTCCGAGGCTTTTTATTAATTCAGCATTTATGCAAACATCTCCTGAGCACCACTAAAGATTCGTATTTAACAGATCTGAGTGGGATCCAAGAATATATATTATTGGCCAGGTGTGATGGCTCAAAGCCTATAATCTCAACACTTTGGAAGGCCAAGGAAGGAGGACCACTTGAGCCAAGGAGTTAGAGACCAGCCTAGGCAACACAGGGAGACCCTATGTCTACAAAAAAATTAAAAATTAGTCACGCATAGTGGTGCACACCTGTAGTCCCAGTTACTTGGGAGGCTGAGGCAGGAGGACTGCTTGAGCCTGGGAGTTTGAGGCTGCAGTGCGTTACGATCGTGCCACTGCACTCCAGCCTGGGCGACAGAGTGAGACTGTACCTCAAAAAACAAAAACTAAACCCAAAAAAAAAAAAAAAAAAAAACAGCATTTTTTTTACAAGCTCCTCAAAGAGCACCTGAAGGAAATAGTTTTGAACCACTCTTTGAGAAATGCTGCTCCAAGCCATGCAAAGATGATCACTTTTAGCAACTCATGAAGAAACAGAGGACAGTGACTTTACCCACAGAGTTCTTTTCTTCAACAGGACTACATAAACTAACCTAGATTATCATTGGCTATTTAGCATAGCCCCAGCTTAAGGAACAGGTGAGGTAATATCGTGACAATACCTCCCACTTTACTAAGGGAGTATTCTTAACTTGTGGTCCTTAGACACCTCTCTGACTTCATTCTCTATCACTCTCCTGCGTGCACTCATCCCAGTACAGAAAGCCATACTGCCCTTCTATTTGTTTCTTGAATATTCCATTTAAGGCATTTAAACTTGTTTTTTCTGCCTGGAATGCTCTTCCCTTTGGAGATCCTCAGCCCTCATTCAAAACTGGTAATTAGTAGGAAAAAAGTCTGTACATGTGGATTTTTCTGGGGAAGTGGTCTCAGTTCCCAGTAACAATAAATACTCTCTGACAATTGAGTAAGAGAATCCAAACAGTACTCCTTAGCTAAATATGTCAGCAGAATGTTTCTATAAATCAAGCAGACACAGATTAAAGCCACACAGCCCTCTTGTTTTAAGTGAATAAGCAAAAAAAGATTACTACCTCTTCTCATTAGTTTCCACTGCATCCCTGGATCTCTGTTTTGCAAATAACTTGGCCATTCTTTTAGCTTTGTTCCTTTGTCTATTGCTCATTCCTGCTCGAAACTCTGAGTCAATCAATTCAGCTGCCTGAAGAGTCTAAAAGAATAAAAGAATGCTGAGTTGGAACTTTTGAACTTAAATACCTATAGTCTCAGCCTCAGAAGAAGACTAAGTCTATAAATTTCAGTGTATATACATCGATCACATTCTTTTTTGACAGACTCACACTCTTCTGTTGTATGTACCATAATTTCAGTCTTTTCCTCCCTCTTCTCTATTATTCCAACTCCCAACAGATACACATAATGCTTCTTAACTTTTTTTATGCTACATTATGAGGTACAAATGTATGATCCTAACCCACAGAGAAGGCTTTGAAGAGGTAAGACTTCAAAATAAAAATAATATCACCAAAAAGTTATGAGAATAAATGTCAACGAAAGAAACTGATCATCACCATCTGCTGAAATAAATAAATAAGTAAATTATAGCCTTAAGTGATTGGTCCAGCATGCTATTGTTCAGCTTAGCTCATATGCCCCTTTCCTCTTAACTACTTAACCGCCTAACTCTTTTTGCTCTTTTCCATTCACAGAAGACACTATAAAGTCTGTGTGTTAGATTTTTAAGCTCAAGCCTAAAAATCCCTTCTGTGCCTACCCATAAGATTCAACTGAAATTTATACTTCCGCAACCAGTTAAGGTCACTGGTGTGGATGTTCTGCTGCAGTCTTGATAAAGAACTATGGGCACATATACAAGCAATGCAGCTGTAATGACTTATGGCAACGATGAACCTTAAGCAACTTCCCCCAAAGGTCCATGATACATAAACCTGGATTTTGCAAATCCCAAATTGGTGTTGCCTATCCCACACCCAATTAATCTGATGTGAATAGCCCACTTTCTAATACACCTGCTCATTCATTTTATTACACCATGTTCAATTACTCATACTGTGATCACGTTATTGCATTTTTATTCTCCATTATTTTATTCTATTTTCCTCTTTATCTTCTAGTTACATCTTACACTTTCCTTTCTACCCCATTTCCTTCTGTTCCTTTCAGGGTGTTGCTGTATTTCGGCCTCTTCATACTCTCTCTTTTTTCTCTCCTAGTATCTGCCCTTTTCCCCCTTGTCTGCGAAAGTTATTCATCATCACACACCGCCCCAACCCTAAAAAATACACTTTACAAATTCTAATGGTTTAAGTTGCCATTCGTATAAAGGCAAATAGAACCAATCTCCACTGAAGCAAAGGAAATGAACAAGGGAATGACAAGATAGGAGATTCATAACTGCAAAGCAGGAATTTTTAATGCAGCCCGTGGACCCCTAAAAGAACACTGGGGGTCAGGTAAAAGAGTACAGAACCCCTTGCGATGTAATATCGCATTGTATGTGCATTTTTCTGAAGAGAGAACCACAGCTTTTACTAGCGCTTCAAGAGTCTGTGGCATAAAAAAAGTTAAGCAGCACAAATGTATCCACTGGGAACTGGAACAGAGGAGGAGGAAGAAATCAGTGAAATTATGGTACAGACACAAAACAAAACAGCACCATGAAGCTGTCCAAGAAGAATGCGGTCAATCTGAATACACTGATACCTTAAGCTGTATGAAGTGAGAAAAGGCAAACATGGCTTAAAAGTAATACATACACACACACACACACACACACACACACACACACACACACGCACTTGTACACAGAAGTTTCAGAAATGATGCACAAGTAACTTGAAAATGGTTGTCTACGGGACATGGAAATGTTTGTGTCCTGTTGGCAAAAAACTTCCTTTTACTTCATATTATATACCCTTTTTTGGTTGTTTGCAAGTCTTGTCATATTTCTCTCTTAAAAAGAATAAATCATAACACTAAACACTTCTACTATCATATCTGACTATAATAGCCCTTACTATCTCTCTCTCCCCCAAAAAATTACTTTTCCCTCCATCAAAGAACATACCAAAAAAAGAGCAATTGGAGCAATTAGAATCTTTCAATACCAGTAGTTCCTAAAAGGTCTAATACAACTTAACAGTCCAGTGTCTGGGAGGTAGGTTGAGCTTCTGACTCTATAGAATCTGTCATCAGAAATCCAGTTTAAAAAGATGCTAAATCATGGTGGCACTAAGCAGCAATGAACAGAGCTAAGTATAACATTTTCTTAAACTATAATTACATGAGCAAAATGAAGCAAACCCTTTGTATTATTACTTGCAATCAAATAACCAAACGTTTTACCTACAGGTTGTTTGTTTACAAAGGCTGCTGAAGTTGGGGTATAATCCAAATCCTCATCATTGAAAAGTTCTTCAGTACTCATTCCAATTGCTTCTCCCATATTAAGGCCAAGTTTCTTCTGTAATAATTTTCGTTGGCGTGCTATCCTCTCTTTAGGATCCACTTCACCTTTCAACAGAAAAGAAACACGTTTTCTCCAAATCAGTTAAGAAATTTTCTAATTTGTGCACATTGAACTCCATCAAAATAAACACACTATTAAAACATCCCTTCTGCCAATAAAACCAACCATATTCATTCACGATCATCTCTGAACATCTCATAAACTCTGTTACCTAATCACATTGGAAAATAGTGTTCTAGTTAACAAAACATTCTGGGAGTTCTCACTGAGATTCCCCCATTCCCCAACTGTCAATTAGCAAATATATATAAAATAGTAAGATTCATTCCTGGGCCAGGTGCAGTGGCTCACACCTGTAATCCCAGCACTTTGGGTGGCCAAGGTGGGAGGATCACTTGAGCCCAGGAGTTTGAGACCAGTCTGGACAATGTAGGGAGGCCCCATCTCTATAAAAAATAATTAGCAGGGCATGATGGTGCACGCCTGTAGTCCCAGCTACTCCAGGGACTGAAGCGGGAGGCTTGCTCAGCCCAGGAGGTCAAGGCTGCAGTGAGCTGTGATCAAAACACTGCAGTCCAGCCTGGGAAACACAGTGAGACCATGTCTCAAAAAAAAAAAAAAAAAAAAAAAAAATCATCTCTATGGAAACAAATCAATTTTATTTTATAGCTACACCTGTACCTCCTACGGAAGCTCTCACTGGGCAAAAAAAACAAACAAACAAACAAACAAAAAACAAACCAATATCTAGATTTTGTTCAATGGTAAAAGGGCTCAACAAACAAATGCTTACTCCAAGTGTAGCCTTTATGTATTCTGAGCTGATACAGCCCTAATATCCCAAATAATAACGATAAGGGAATAAAAGTAGACAGGTTTTTAAGTGTCTCAAGTAAAACCCTCAATCCTTCGGTGCAAAACAGACAAAACAGGACATACCAAAGGACATTTAAAAATAAAAATTTCCCCTTAAAACAGCTAAGCTGTAAAAGAGAGTTATACCTTATTGAAAAAAATTTGATATTTTAAAAACAATAACAATCTGCTTCTAATAATGGCTGAGTTAGTTCCTATTGGACTAACCCTCTGCATCTAACAAACTCTGGCCAAAACAGAAAAAACAAACTACCTAAAGGCACTAAGAAAAAAAAAAAAAGCATTTACTTAGGGGAACTGTCAGTACTTAAAAAGATGGGAATAGCACTAACAGCTAAAAGCTACAAAAGCTAAAAGCTACAAAAAAAAAGTTTTCCCTTTTTGTAACATTTAGCCTGAAGATAGAGGCAGTCCACGAAATGTGTGGCAGCTAAAATTTGAATTGAAAACCTAGTCTTCTTTTTTTTCCCCCAACTAAGGACAAGGTCTCTCACTCTGATACCCAGGCAGTAGGTACAATCATAGCTCACTGCAGCCTCAAACTCCTGGACTTAAGAAGTCCTCCTGCCTCAGCCTTCTGAGTAGCTAGTACTATATGCATGTGTCACCATTCCTGGCTAATTTTTTTTTTTTAATTTTTAATTTTAGAGATGGGGTTTACTATGTTAGCCCAGGCTGGTTTTGAACTCCTGGCCTCAAGCAGTCCTCCTGCCTTGGCCTACCAAAGTGCTGGGATTACAAGCGTGAGCCACTGCACCTGGCCAAAACCCACAGTCTTTCTGGCTTGGCTTGAAGCATGAGAAGAGAGTTAGGGGCCATTGCAATCCCAGGAAGTTAGAAAGGGAAAACCCTCAAAAAGAGAGAACCAGAGAGACGAAGGCCAAAATTATCTGTAAACTCAGCCCAAATCTCTGGCTGACCCCTGAACTATGCATGCACAGAGCAAACTCCAAACAATGCAGCTAAAGCTAAGATCTAAAAAGCTAAAATTGACATTTGAGCTATTGCCCACAGCAAAGAAGAATGACTTTGAAATTTTGAGTTCCATCAAATTAAATGTCTGCTAAAATAAGCAAGCAAAAACAAGCAAAACAATCTTTGGAAGAACATAACAGAATCTAGTCCACACCACGTAACGTTCCTAATGTGCAGAATAACTGACAAAATTAAACAAAAGCAAAGAAAAGAAAATGTAATCCATTTTCAAAAGAAAGACAATAGGGACCAACTCTGAGATATCTCAGATGTTAGAATTAAAAGGTTTTAGGATTTCTGTTGTTTTTTGAGACACGGTCTTGCTCTGCTGCTCAGGCTGGAGTGCAGTAGCATGATCACAGCTCACTGGAGCCTTATCCTCCCAGACTCAGGCAATTCTCCCACCTCAGCCTCCTGAGTAGCTGGGAACACAGGCATGCACCACTACACCAGCTAATTTTTTATTTTTTTGTGGAGGTGGGGTTTCTCTAGATTGCCCAGGCTGGTCTCAAACTCCTGGGCTCAAGACATCCTTTCACTTCGGCCTCCCAAAGTGCTGGGATTACAGGCCTGAGTTACTGCACCTGGCCAGAATGCAAGATTTGTAAGAAACTAACATAAGAATGCTCAATGTAAAAGAAGATACTGTCACAATGAATAAAAGACAGAGGATACCTTGGTAGAGAATGAGAAACTATAAAAAAGAACCAGGCTGGGTACAGTGGCTCACATCTGTAATCCCAACAGTCGGGGAGGCCAAGGCAGGAGGATCACTTTGGCCTAGGAGTTCAAGACCAGCCTGGGCAACATGGCAAAATCCCATCTATACAAAAAATTTAAAAAATATATAGAATTGTACACTTTAAAAGGGTGAATTAAATAATGTGCAAAATATGCCAACACAACTTTTTTTTTTTTTTTTAAATAAAAAAGAAGGTCTGGGGCAGGCATAGTGGCTCACACCTGTAATCTCAGCACTTTGGGAGGCTGAGGTGGGAGAATCGCTTGAGGCCAGGAATTTGAGACCAGCCTGGGTAACACAGCAAGACCCTTATCTCTACAGAAAAAAAAATAAAAAATTAGCCAGGCTTGGTGGCACATGCCTGTGGTCCTAGCAAGATGGGAGGATTGCTTAAGCCCAGGAGTTCAAGGGTGCAGTGAGCTATGATCATATCACTGAACTCCAGCCTGGGCAACAGAGTTAGATCCTGTCTCTAAATAAATAAATAAATAGTTCTAAAACTAAAAAATACAGTATCTGAAAAAAAAATTCTTTTAAACCACTGGATAGACTTAACAGCTTAATGGAAGATAACAGGACAAAATGCAAGCGAACTTAAAGCAATGTTGTTCTCACTCACAGGTGGGAACTGAACAATGAGAACACTTGGACACAGGGCGAGGAACATCATACACTGGGGCCTGTCATGGGGTGGGAGTATGGGGGAGGGATAGCATTAGGAGATATACCTAATATAAATGACGAGTTAATGGGTGCAGCAAACCAACACGGCACATGTATACATATGTGACAAACCTGCACGTTGTGCACATGTACCCTAGAACTTAAAGTATAATAATAAAAAAAAGATAAAGCAATACAAAGTACCCAATCTAAAGAACAAAGAGAAAAAAAGATACAAGGAAAAAAAAGCCCAAATATGAAATCAAGACAACAATTCTATTTACAAAAACAACTTGTATTCTGTAAAGTATAAAATGAAAAAAAATTTAAAACCAAATGAAAATGTTCATGCATCATAAGAGTAAATATTGTTAAAACACTAATATTTCCCAAATGTATATACAGATTCAACACAATAGCTATCAAAATCCCACCTGGCTTTTTTTTTTTTTTTTTGCAAACATTGACAGACTGGTCCTAAAATTCATATGGAAATGCAAGAGACTCAGAATAACCAAAACAATCTTGAAACACAGGAACAAAGTTGGAGGCTCATATATCCTGATTTCAAAACTTACTACAATGCAACAATAATTAAGACAATGTGGTACTCGCATAAGAATAGACATTAATGGAATAGAATTAAGAGTCCTGAAATAAACCTATGTGTCAATAGTCAACTGATTTTTGACAAGGGTTCCAGAGCAATTCAATGGGAAACAGAACAGTATTTTCTACAAATAGTGTTGAGACAACAGGATAGCCACATGTAAAAGAATGAAGCTGGACCCTTAACCTCAAAACATATACAAAAAAACCTCAAAATTAATAAAAGAACTAAAAACTAAAGCTATAAAACTCTCAGAAGAAAAGAGAGGTTGGCCAGGCACGGTGGCTCAAGCCTGTAATCCTAGCACTTTGGGAGGCCAAGACGGGCGGATCACGAGGTCAGGAGATCGAGAACATCCTGGCTAACATGGCGAAACCCCATCTCTACTAAAAAATACAAAAAACTAGCCGGGCGAGGTGACCGGCGCCTGTAGTCCCAGCTACTCGGGAGGCTGAGGCAGGAGAATGGCGTAAACCCGGGAGATGGAGCTTGCAGTGAGCCGAGATCCGGCCACTGCACTCCAGCCTGGGCAACAGAGCGAGACTCTGTCTCAAAAAAAAAAAAAAAAGAAAAGAAAAGAGAGGTAAATGAGCTTGAATTTGGCAAGTTTCTTATATATAATACCAAAAACTTGAGAAACAAAAAAAATACAAAAAAATGGACTTCATAAAAATTAAAAACTTTTATATTTCAAAGGATACCACAGAGGAAATGAAAAGATAACCAATAGAGCAGTAGAAAATATGTGTACATTAGACTGGGCGTGATGGCTCACGCCTATAATCCCAGCACTTTGGGAAGCCAAGGCTGGTGGATTACCTGAGGTCAGGAATTAGAGACCAGCCTGGCCAACACTGTGAAATCCCATCTCTACTAATAATAAATACATTAGCTGGGTGTGGGGGCAGGCGCCAGTAATCCCAGCTACTGTGGGAAGGAGCCGAGGCAGAAGAATCATTTGAACTCAGGAGGTGGAGGTTGCAGTGAGCAGAGATCACACCACCGCACTCCACCTGGGTGATGGAGTGAGACTCCGTCTCAAAAAAAAAAAAAAAAAGAAAGAAAAAGAAAACGTGTAAATAACGTATCTGTTAAGAAGCTTGTATTAAGAACATATACTCTTACAACTCATAATAAAAGGGCAAACAACCCAACAAAAAACGTGCAAGTTATAAGAATTGACATTTCTCTAAAGAAGGTATACGAATGGTCAATACACGAAATGAAGTTCAATGTTACTGGACAACAGGGAAATGCAAATCAAAATCACAATGAGATATCACTTCACACCATTAGTATGGCTATAATCAAAATGTCCGATAATAACAAGTGTCAGGAAAAGATGTTGAGAAATCGAATGTAAAATAGCAGAGCCACTTTGGAAAACTCTGGCAGTTTCTCAAATGGTAAAATACAGTTACCATATGAGCCAGTAATTCCACTCCTAGGTATCTACCTGAGGGAAATTAAAGCATATGTCCACACAGAAAGCTGTACATGAATTTTTATAGCAGTATTTTTCTTTCTTTTTTTAGATGGAGTTTCACTCTTGTTGCCCAGGCTGAAGTGCAATGGCATGATCTCAGGTCACGGCAACCTCTGCCTCCCCGGTTCAAGTGATTCTCCTGCCTCAGCCTCCCAAGTAGCTGGGATTACAGGCATGCGTCACCATGCCCTGCTAATTTTTGTATTTTTAGTAGAAATGGGGTTTCTCCATGTTGGTCAGTCTGGTCTCGAACTCCTGACCTCAGGTGATCGCCCACCTCAGCCTCCCAGCAGTATTTTTCAAAACAGATAAAAGGTAGAAACAACCCAAATGTCCATCAACTAATGAAAAGCTTTACAAACTGTGGTATTCATACAATGGAATATTATTTGGCCATAAAATGAAATACTACCACATCATATCCATTAGGATGGCAACTATCAAAAAACAGAAAATAACAAGAGTTGGCAAGGATGTGGAGAAACTGGAACCCTTGTGTACTATTGGTAGAAATGTAAAATGATGTAGCTGTTAGGGAAAACTGAATGGCAGCTCCTCAAAAAATTAAAAATAGAATGACCATCTGATCCAGCAATTTACTTCTGGGTATATACCCCAAAGAACTGAAAGCAGTAACTCAAACAGATATTTGTACATCCATGTTCACAGTAGCATTATTCACAACAGTCAAAATGTGGAATAAGCCTGCGTCCACTGGTGAATGAAAGGATAAACAAAATCTATATACATACAATGGACTATTATTCAGCCTTAAACAAAAGGAAATTCTGTCCTATACTACAACACAGATGAACCTTGAGGACATCATGTTAAGTGAAATAAGCCCATCACAAGAAGACAAACACTGTATGATTCACTTACGTGAGGAATCTAGAGTAGTCAAATTCATGGGGATAGAAAGAATAATGGCTGCCAGGGGCTGGGGAAAGGGGGAAATGGGGATTTGACGTTTAATAGGTATAGTTTCAGTTTTGCATGATGAAGACTTCTGAAGACTGGCTGCACAACAATGTGACTATACTTAACATTACTAAACTTAAAAATGGTTAAGGATGGTAAATTTTTTATTATATATATTTTACCACAATTTAAAAAACCTAATATATCCCTTAAGAGTAATAACATTTAGAAAAGAAAAAAAAGTACTGATATACTCTATCACATAGATGAACCTTGAAAATATTCTCTTAGGTAAAAAAAGCCACTCACAAAAGACCACATATTGTATGATTCCATTTACCAGCCACATGCCATTTAATGATGAGTACATTCCAAGAAACGCGTCATTCAGTGATTTTGTGGTTGTCAACATCACAGTGTACTTACACAAACCTAGAACGTACAGCCTACTACACAGATACGCTGTATGGTATAGCCTGTTGCTGCTAGGCTACAAACCTGTATAGCATGTTACTAAATACTACAGGCAACTGTAACACAATGGTAAGTATTCATATATCTAAACATAGAAACGTACAGTAAAAATGCAGTAATATACTTTTATGGGACCACCACTGTATATACAGTCTTAGTCTGTTGCTGACTTAAATGCTGTTATGTGGTATGTGACCAAATATAAAATGTTGAGAATAAGCAAATCTAAAGAGACCAAAAGTAGACTTGGGGTTGCTAAGAAGAGGAGGGAAGGAAGTAGGAGGATAAAAGGGTGATAGCTTAGGATATGGGGTTTCTTCTTAAAGTGACGAAAATGTTCTAAAATTGACTGTGGTGATGGCTACACATACCTGTGAGTATACTAAAAACCACTGAATTGTACACTTTAAATGACGAATTATATAATGTATAAATTATATCTCAATAAAGTTGCTTGAAATTTTTTTTTTTTTTTTGAGACGGAGTCTCGCTCTGTCGCCCAGGCTGGAGGGCAGTGACCGGATCTCAGCTCACTGCAAGCTCCACCTCCCGGGTTTAGGCGCCTGCCACCTCGCCCGGCTAGTTTTTTGTATTTTTTAGTGGAGACAGGGTTTCACTGGGTTAGGCAGGATGGTCTCGATCTCCTGACCTTGTGATCCACCCGTCTCGGCCTCCCAAAGTGCTGGGATTACAGGCTTGAGCCACCGCGCCCGGCCGAAAATTTTTTTAAAGACTGCTCTACCAAGTAGGGAAAAACATTAGGCATCCAAAAGACTGCTTGATCACAACCCCAATACACTTACACAGAGCCAAAAATTGGTCCTCTCATTCCAGAGGAAGTCCTATTGGGGGAAATAAGCTACAAAGGAAACCCAGACCAGTATGTATACTAATCATATATATGGTGTCACTAATACATAGGAGGGGACAAACACAGATCAACATTTAAAGAAAACCTAACTACAGGGTTTTAAACAAGCACTGTTCAGCAAGCTCTGACTTAGTAGCACGAGAAAACTGAGTTCCCAAGAAACTGCAGTTTCCAATCCTGGTTACGTATCAGAATCACCTATAGGACTTTTCTCTTTTTTTGAGATGGAGTTTCACTCTTGTCACCCAGGCTGGAGTGCAATGGCATGATCTCACTCACTGCAACCTCCGCCTCCCAGGTTCAAGCCATTCTCCTGTCTCAGCCTCCAGAGTAGCTGGGATTACAGGCACCCACCTCCACACCCAGCTAATTTTCATATTTTTAGTACAGACAGGGTTTCACCATGTTGGCCAGGCTGGTCTCGAACTCCCGATTTCAGGGGATCCACCTGCCTCGTCCTCCCAAAGTGCTGGGATTACAGGTGTGAGCCACCATGCTGAGCCGGGCTTTTCTTTTAAATACAATTACCTACACTTCTTTATAGATCTATGAAATCAGAATACGGCAAAACCAAAACATACACAATTTTTATCTCTGATAATGTCCATGAGTACACTAGTAAAGTCAGTAAACTTACTGTTTAGTGATATAAATGAAAAGTTTTTGAAGACTTTTACCTCCATTATTAGAAAAACTGCTTTTCCAAAACTTAAGCAAATTATCCTCTTAATTCTTTGCAAAAATAACTAGATCTTTTAATAGAAACCATACTAAACAAGATGAAATGAGAATTTGACAATTTTTTATGATAAAAAAAGTGAATATATTAATAAGGTTCTAAATGACGGTTAATTAGCAACAGAACAGAGTTTTATTCTGTTTTGTTTTTTAGTCAAAAAGGCAACTTATTTACTTGCAAAAATCCACTTAAAACATCAAGGTTTTTTCCCCACTCCAGGCCATTATCTTGAATGGCTAACACATTTATTTGATATTCAGATAGATTCTGTAAGTTTAAAAATATTAGGACAATACCCGCCCAAGTCTTTTTTTCTTCTTTTTTTGAGACAGAGTCAACCTCTGTTGCCCAGGCTGGAGTGCAGTGGCGTGATGTCGGCTCACTGCAACTTCTGCCTCCTAAGTTCAAGCAATTCTCCAGCCTCAGCCTCGTGGGTAGCTGGGATTACAGGCACTTGACACCACGCCTGGCTAATTTTTGTATTTTTAGTAGAGCCGGTGTTCCGCCATGTTGGCCAGGCTGCTCTCGAACTCCTGACCTCAGGTGATCCGCCCACCTCGGCCTCCCAAAGTGCTGGGATTACAGGCATGAATATCTATCCAAGTCTTATTTTTCACTCTTAGTTTTTGCTTTGGACACCAGCATGAGTAAACCCAATAAATACCAGAAATATGTGATAAAAACAAAACAATCAATCTCTCAAATTTCCAGAATTGGGAAAGCATTACCACAATCTGTACTAATCCTGATTTTATAATATATTAAACTGGGGCTCTTGGGTAACACTTTATAATTTCTATATTACCTAATACAATTGTTGCTGAAATATTAATATGTATCAACCAATGATGCACATATTCACTTAAAGGAGGAAAAATACTCATACTGTAGCTTTAAACCAAATACAGCTGGGTTACCTTCAAATTCATAGCATCCCCTCCACCTGCAAACTTCAGTTAATTTACATTTCATGACATGTTAGTTTGTGTGTAACTAATGAACAGCATATGAAGTGACAAATTCATTTGAAAAAACAAATTTTAGACTTTCTTCTACAGAACCACTACAGACCTGATTTTTCATCTTGGACTTCAAATTCGGCACCAGCAGATCCCAGGAGTGATGCACCATGTTGTAACAATCTACATATATCAAATCTGTCAAAATTCAATCGCTCTGTAGTAGGTGAATCTTCCATAGAACTTTCGGAAGTAGGTTCTACATGAGGTTTAAAAATATTAATTTGACCATATAGCCAAAGTGTGGAATGAAAGAAAACAGCATATCATTACTTGGGTTGCATCAGTTATACACACACACACACACACACACACAGTTGCATCAGTTATACACACACACACAACACACACACACACACGCTTTTGTTATTTTAAGAAGCAAGGTCTTGCTCTGTTGCCCAGGCCGGAATGTAGTGGCACAATCACAGCTCACTATATCCTCAAACTCCTGGGATCAAGGAATCCTTCTGTCTCAGCCTCCAGAGTAGCTGGGACTCCAGGTGCACACAGCTATGCCTAGCTAAGTGATTTTTATTTTTGTAGAGACAAGGGTCTCACCATCTTGCCCCAGGCTGGTCTCAAACTCTGAGGCTCAAGCAATCCTCCTGCCTCAACTTCCCAAAGTGCTGGAATTTACAGGCGTGAGCCATTGTACCCAGACAGTAATATTTTGAGAAAAGTAAAAGTGGAGGAAGTAGAAAAGCTACTGTGGGTTTACGATCAGTTCTTAGTTATCTATGAATAAACTGGTGGTTCTTCTTTCACCAACCATCAGATTTTAGTGAGTATATGTGTAACTGTGTCCAACCACAAAAGCAAAATGTTATGTATATAAAGAAATGCATTCCCATGTTAAAATGTATATGTTAAATACCATGCTGTCTCCACTTACTGTAAGAATTTAAAAATACCAAGGTAACAGAATGAGTTTATTATAGCTCAGTTAGAAGATAAAAATATTCACAGAATGTATTCATGAATAAGGCTAATAAGAATCATCCCTCCCCATACCTGAGGAATACGCTGAGCCACGCAGCAACTATGCACTCAGCAGGACTCAGTTCCCATACTCTGGGCAAATAAGAATCTCCTGGTAAGTTGCCAAAACCATATATACATGTGAGGTCTAAAAACATCTATAAAATGTTCTGTATTCCTTCCTCAAAAAGCTATATGTTATAAATGTTAAAATATAATAACTCATTGACTTAATAGTTTGTTTAGCTGGCATCTGCATGAAACTCATCTGTTAACTAAAGTATAACTGCTTAACTTAAAATGAATTTCTATTAGTATTTTAAGTTTTCTAGTGATGATAAGCAAATTCACTTACTAAAAATTTTACAGCTAGTTAAAAATTTAATGCTAGTGTAATGCTAGTTTTTTAAAAAAATTAAGTCTTTTAAAAATGGAACTAAGTTGTACCACCTTTATGTACCAAACTAAGTGGGGATAACAAGCTGAAAAGGAAAAGGCTCTTTTCTAAAACAAGTTACAACTTCTCTAGTCACACATTTCATTTAATGAGAGAAGACAAATTAACAAAATAACTCAAAATAACAGGTATCAGGAAATATAAACCAACTGTTTTAGGCAAGTTAAGACTTATGATAAAAGTGATGTTATTAAAGTGAGTTGAGGCCGGGCACAGTGGCTCATGCCTGTAATCCCAGCACTTTGGGAGGCTGAGGTGGGCAGATCACTTGAGGCCAGGAATTCAAACCCCCACCCCAGCCTGGCCAACAAAGCAAAACCCCATCTCTACTAAAAATACAAAACGAGCTGGGCATGGACCTGTAATCCCAGTTACTTGGGAGGCTAAGGCACGAGAATCGCTTGAACCCAGGAGGCGGAGGCTGCAGTGAGCCAAGACTGCATCACTGCACTCCAGCCTGGGTGCCACAGTGAGACTCCGTCTCAAAAAAATAAAATAAAATAAAATAGTTGAAAATGAATCTAGTTGTACCATTAAATTTTAATTAAAATGTGCAACTTTCCAGCTTTTCAGAAGCACGTAATTTGTTTTTAAATATCACTGCAGGCAATCAGAACACATTTTTTCCCACTACAAGAAATCTAAAAAAGGGCACATAAAAAACAAGACTTAACACTCCAAATATCTATATATAATTGTGCTTAAATGTAGAAAATAACTACCCTATACTATTCTCTCAGCAACAAGAAAAAAATAGACTTTCAAATATTTACACTGTACTGATTTAACTTCTTTTTTTAGAATGTCAATTACTTGAAGGGAAGTAATAACCTTTGTAAATCAAGCATACTGTAGAATGTGTAACTTAAAATGCATACAAAAACATTTTCTATATCCAGTATTTTTTTTTTCAATGTGGTGAAAAATCACCTTATTCAGTATCATTTCCTGACAAAGCTGTACCTAAAACCATGGAAATTAAGACTTTAAAATTGAAATTATTAAAATATAAAATGCATATTATAATTAATTCTACAGTTAGGTTTTTACTTAAAACTACTTTCTCCACTTAAAAGCACCTTGTCTGGTTCTTGGCACTGGATTCCACTCAGGTACATTTTTCACTATAGCTTCAACAGCTTGTCCTGCTGCGATCCGGGTATCCCAATTTGCACTCCTTAAATATATCAACACCTTAAAAATTATAAAATACAAGTTATGTATACAAAAATATTGTTTGTGCAAGGTAGCCAGAACAGAGAAATACAAATTTACTTGTTATTAATGTATAATTTGGCAGCCATCCAAATACATATAAAACACCTTAGAAATTATTAAATTAATTTACAAGATTCTATCATTCACATAAAAATCACTATCACCTTAAATAGGGGATTTAAGAAACCTGTGGCCAGGCACAGTGGCTCATGCCTATAATCCAAGCACTTTGGGAGACCGAGGTGGGCAGATCACCTGAGGTCAGGAGTTCAAGACCAGCTTGGCCAACATGGTGAAACTCCATCTCTACAAAAAATACAAAATTAGCCAGGCATGGTGGCACGCGCCTGTCATCCCAGCTACTTGGGAGGCTGAGGCAGGAGACTCACTTGAACCTGGGAGGCAGAGGTTGCAGTGAGCCAAGATGGTGCCACTGCACTCCAACCTGGACAACAAGAGCAAATCTCTGTCTCAAAAAAAAAAGAAACTTGTAATTAAAGAATGTTTAAGTGCATTTTAAAAATGACAGCCATTTAACATACTAAAAAGCAAAGTACATATTATTCATTAAGTCCCATTACTTAATACAAAGAATTGAAAGTTACAAATACTCAAGTTCAGTATGGTTGTAAGATATAAGATCAATACACAAAATCAATTGTATTTTCACACATTAAACAATCTGAAAATGAAATTAAGAAACCATCCCATTTACGGTAGCATCAGAATGTAGAAAATAAGAATCAATTTAACAGAAGCAGTGTATGACTTGTACAATGAAAGCTATAAAACACTAAAAATATTGTTGAAGAAATTAAAGATATAAATAAAGACACCTTGTGTTCATGGATTCAAAGACTTAAGATTGTTACAACAGTAATATACAATAAATTAATGAAGAGATTCAACACAATTCCTATTAAAATCCCAGCTTTTTGTTTGTTTGTTTTGTTTTGTTTTTTTGCAGAAATGGACAAGCTGATCCTAAAATGTATATGCAAATGCAAGGGACTCAGAATTACCAAAACGATCTTGAAAAAAAAAAAAAGTAGACTCACACTTCTTTTATTTTTATGTTTTAGAGACAGAGTCTCTATGGTACCCAGACTGAAATGCAGTGTCTTAGTCACAGGTGCAATCATAGCACACTGGAGCCTCAAATTCCTGGCCTCAAGCAATTCTCCTGTCTCAGTCTCTTGAGTAGCTGTGCCTATGGACATGTACCACCACATTTGGCAACACACACTTCTTGACTTCAAAACTTTCTACAAAGCAACAGTAATCAAGACAGTGTGGTACTGGCAAAATGACAGACATACAAATCAATGGAACAGAATTAAGAATTAATAAATAACCTGTGTCTATGGTCAACTGATTTTCAACAAAGACGTTGAGACAATTCAATGGAGAAATAACAGTCTTGTCAACAAATGGTGGTGGGATAACTGGAAAGCCACATGTAAAAGAATGATGTTGGCCGGCCGTGGTGGCTCATGCCTATAATCCCAGCACTTTGGGAGGCCGAGGTGGGCGGATCACGAGGTCAGGAGATCGAGACCATCCTGGCTAACACGGTGAAACCCCGTCTCTATAAAAATACAAAAAATTAGCTGGGCGTGGTGGTGGGCGCCTATAGTTGCAGCTACTCGGGAGGCTGAGGCAAGAGAATGACATGAACTCAGGAGGCGGAGCTTGCAGTGAGCTGAGATTGCGCCACTGCACTCCAGCCTGGGGACAGAGTGAGACTCCATCTCAAAAAAAAAAAAAAAAAAAAAAAAAAAAAGAATGATGTTGAATACCTAGTTCATAACATATACAAAAATTAACTAAAAAACTGACCACAGAACCCAAAAGTAAGAGCCAAAACTATAAAACTCTTAGAGGAGAACTTAGGGGTAAATCTTTGTCACTTTGGATTAGGCAAAGGTTTCTTAGATACGACACTAAAAGCAGAAGTGATGTTCAAGAAAGTAGAAAGCTCACAGAAGAGTGTATTTCCAAATCAAATATCTATTTCCTAATAATACACCTTTGTATAGTTTGGATACCTTGTATATGAAGAACTATACGAAGAACTTTCACAACCCATCATAAAACGACAAATAACCCAATTTTTAAACGGGCAAGGGATCTAGGTAAACATTTCTCCAAAGAAGATATACAAATGTATTGCTTCTCTGCTTTTTGGCTAAGATCAAGTGAAGACATACAAATGAATAATAAATACATATGCCTGATATCATTAGTCATCAGGGAAATGCAAATTCAAACCACTTCATATTCAGTAGGATGGCTATAATCAAAAAGTCAGTTAAGAAATATCGACAAGGATGTGGAGAAATCTAAGTTCTCATACACTACTGTTGAAAATGTAAATGATGGGACCATTTTGGAAAATAGTTTAGCAGTTCCACATAAAGTTACCATATGGTACAGTAATTCTACTCCCAGGTATATATATACTCTGGAGAATGGGGAAAAACCTCCAAAATTTTATACACAAATTTTCATAGCAGCATTTTTCATAATACAGCAGCCAAAAAGTGAAAACAACCCAAATATTCATCATCCGAAAAATCAGTAAGATGTACACATGTATGTTCACACAATGGAATATTATTTGGCAATGAAAATGAATATACATGCTACAATATAAAAACATTACTTTGAGCAAAAGAAATCAATCACAATAGATTACAATTCATTTTATATGAAATGTTCAGGATAGGCAAATATTCCTACAAAATTAGTTTAGTGGTTGTCAGGCACGAGTGCAGGAGTATTGAAGAGTGACTGCTAGTAGGTATGAGGCTTCTTTTTGTGGTGATAAAATGTTTTAAAATTACAGTATGGTGATGGCTGCTGTACACAATGTTAATATACTAAATACCACTAAATTGAAACTTACAGATGTAAATTATATTTCAATAAAGCTGTTTAAGAAACAAAACCGGCTGGGTGTGGTGGCTCACGCCTGTAATCCCAGCACTTTGGGAAGCCAAGGCAGGAGGATCACGAGGTCAAGAGATCAAGACCATCCTGGCCAACATGGAAAAACCCCGTCTCTACTAAAAATAGAAAAATTAGCTGGGCATGGTGGTGCGCGCCTATAGTCCCAGCTACTTGGGAGGCTAAGGCAGGAGAATCGCTTGAACCTGGGAGGTAGAGGTTGCGGTGAGCCGAGATGGCGCCACTGCACTCCAGCCAGGCAACAGAGTGAGACGTGTCAAAAAAAAAAAGAAAAGAAAAGAGAAAGAAACAAAACCAATGGGCAACAGGAAAACATTGACGGCCGAGAAAAGAGGAAAGACGGTGAGACAGTGCTAAAGACAAACTCTGCCTCTTTGGGAATGATTTGATGGTAGCCAATATGCTGAGGTCTGAGTGAAGAAGACCAGAACTCACTTGGAAGGCTGGAAAACTTTTCTCAGTTCAGCACAGATGGGGCCTGTTCATTGTTTCATAGTTTCAGGTCATTCAGTCCTCCATTTCTTCTCTTGGGCTGAGGAGAAGAAATATGTTGCCTCTCTCTGTCTCCACCTTACACACGAATACTGCCTAACATGCATCCTTCTTCATTCTAAGAACATGGAGCCTGTAGGTATCAAATCACTGTCTCTCCATCTACATCCTAGTTAGAAAGTTCGGATAATATGTAAGTGGGAATTATGTTGGAAAGAAAGTCACTGTTAGTCCTTCTGGTAGCAACCACATAGTGCAGATGTGTGTATGTTGAAAAGGGCTTGGAACTCCCACTCATACACAACAGAGATGGACAGATGAGAACGAAAAAAGGGGTCAAACTGAAAGGAGAGAGAGATCCTGGAGCTCCCAATATCTGGGCAAACATATTGCTCCCCTACACTACCCTGTATCTACCTCCCCAACTCCCCTACTCCTACACAAAGCACTCCTGCTTTACTTTACATGTCAGGAAATTAAATGTATAGAATTTGCCACTTGTTACGATACAGGTACACTTCAATAAGCATACAGAGTTCAGTAAAAATACAGCAGTTGCTTAAGGGAAGAAAATGGACTAGGATTATGAAAACACTGATCCACCAAAGCAGAAAGCCTCCATTTTCAAACAGCTGATAACTAAGAATGTAATAAGACTCCAACTTCTCATGTATTTCAATCATTGCCCATGAGTACTCATCCATTCAAAGACTACCAACTATAATATAATTATTAGTCATTAAGAACAAGTTAGACCACTAACAAACCAGATAAACAACTTAGTTCATTACCAAACTGGGACAGATTCAATTTTGTGCCACAGGCAAAAGGATCTATACTCAAATCCCTTAAACTACTAAACTTGATTTAAAAAAAAAAAAAAAAAAAAAAAAAGTTTAAGTCTTGTGACCAGGGGGGAAAAAAAGAAATAGCAAAAATGTTTAAAAATTAAGATGATGTTTACCTTTATTTTTGTGTTCTTATCCATGAATAAGTCTCTACAATTGTACTATACTAAAAGAAAAAAGAAGTTCTTACTTTAGACAGGAGATTATTGAGTTCATGGGGATGAAGCTTCACCACTTCTCCAAGTTGCTGTGCAGCAGCTTTTCTTGTTACAGGAGTAGTGCCAGTATCCAGTAAAATAAAAAGGCGATCGAGCCTGAAATAACAAAAATACAATGGTTATTCTGAAATGTTTTTCCTCATATGTACAAGTTTGAGTCAACAAATGCACTGAGCAGATGCTATGAAGGAAGACCTACACTAACATAGATAAGCCCCGGAAGGACATTATGGTGAAATAAGTCAGACACAGAAAGATAAATGCTGCATATCCTCACTCATAAATGT
Source organism: Macaca fascicularis (assembly GCF_037993035.2). Classification (NCBI taxonomy): domain Eukaryota; kingdom Metazoa; phylum Chordata; class Mammalia; order Primates; family Cercopithecidae; genus Macaca; species Macaca fascicularis. Next base: position 100,715,272 of record NC_088383.1, on the reverse strand, counting down.
GAGCTAAAAAGTTGATCTCATAGAAGTTAAGAGTAGAATAGTGATTACTAGCGGTTGGGAAGGGTAGGAGAGGCAAGGGGGATGGAAGAGGCTGGTTAACCTATTTACAGCTAAATAGAAGGAACAAGTTCTAGTGTTCTGTGGCACTGTAGAGTGACTAAAAAACAATTTACTGTATATTTTCAAACAGCTAGAAGAGAGGCACTTTGAATGTTCCCAACACAAAGAAATGATAAATGTTTAAGGTGAATAATATGTTAATATGATCATTACATTGTATAGGTATATGAAAATATCACACTGTACCCCCATAATAATGTACAATTATGTGTCAATTAAAATAATACTTTTTCTAAAATTGCAAAAATAAAAATAAAAGTGACCTATGCTAGGATTACAAGAGATGCCTAATCTCTTACGGAACTTGCTACTGGGGTTGAGGGGAGCAGGTAAGGCAAGTACAATACGATACATGGCAGAAAAAGAAGTACAAAGTGCTTTGAGGATTGTGAAAGAAAGGAGCAAATACTATATCCCCAACTATGTAATACTGAAAAAGCTTCATAAAATAAATGGTGTATGAGATGGATCTTACTGGTAGAAAAGAATTTTAACACTGGTGGAGATTAGGTGGTGAAAGGGAAAGGGGAAGAAATACCTGGAAGATGGAAAACAAGAACATAACAATAAGAGAAGGGAGAGTATATTTAGGGAAATGAATAACACAGTTTGGTTGTAATTCAGGGTATACATAAGAGAAGAGTGGGAGATACAGCTACAGAAGTAGCTGGAATCCTACTGTGGAGACCTTTTAATGAACTTGCAACTATGAAGGTCTTGGGTCAAGAAAGTAATGGAACTGAAACTACGCTTTAGGAAGATTAATCCGGCAGCAGTGTGATACATGAAGTAAAATGGAAGGAAACTCAGCAGGGCATGGCCATGTTTGTAATCTCAGCACTCTGGGAGGTCAAGGTGGGAGGATCACTTGAGGTCAGGAGTTCGAGACCAGCCTGGCCATCATGGTTAAACCCCATCTCTACTAAAAATACAAAAATTAGCTAGGTGTAGTGGCATCCACCTGCAGTCCCAGCTACTAGGGAGGCTGAGGCAGGAGAATTGCTTCTGAAACCAGGAGGCAGAGGTTGTAGTGAGCTAAGATCACGCCACTGCACTCCAGCGTGGGTGACAAAGTGAGACTGTGTCTAAACACTTGCCTTTACCCATTCATTCACTGGCTTTTGCTATAGGATTGGTGAACAGTCAATCAGACAGTAGGACCAAAAAAAGGGAAAAAATGGTTTCTTGACCTACTTTTGTCTTGATACCATCCCCCTTCTACCCTCATTCAATTATCCTTTCTCCAATATCTCAAATCAGTGTTACTAATCCATTCTCTTCTTCCAATATGCAGAGCTCTCTCCCTACTGAGAAAATAAACTGCTTGATCTCCACTCTCTAGAACACTTTCTTTTTACTGTCAAGCATCTTGAACAAGTGTTTAAAACAACATTTCCTCATCACATACAATTTAATCCATATAAATCAAGGTTCCATCTTTCTACACTGAAATATCACACCTGAAGGTCACCAATGAACTCTTAGGCTCCAAATCCAATAGTTTTTTAAAAGGCCAACTTTTCTTGACTCTTCCTTGACAGCTGTGACCAGCAAGCACCCCATTCTTACACTACTTTCCTTCCTAGGTTGCACATTATATTACCCTGTTCTCCAAACTCTTCTTTCCTTAGTTCTCCCATTCTTAATACTCTTAATATTAATATTGGGAGAATATTCATGTTCAATCCTTGGCTGCTCAACTCTCATCAGTTTCTCCCTGAGGAAACTGTATACTGTTATTTGTTTAAATTATATCCAGAACAAATATTCCCCAAGTCCGGGCCCTCTGAGAGTGCCAGTTTCACACTCCCAACTGCCTTGTCATCCTGTTGCCAGATTAAGTTCCTAAAGCACCCTTTGAATAAACCACTACCTTACTCTAAAACTTTCAATGGCTCACACTTACCTACTAGACAGTAATCCAAAACAAAAAGTATCTCCCAAATATGGGTATTTTTGGTTTCCACAATTTTGCCTATACTGTTTCCTCCACTTAGAATGTCTCTCACACTCCTCCAAGCTAGGGTTACAGTGGCTCACCCCTCTTTGAGGGGATGGTTTCCTGGCCAGTTTCTGCCAGATCCCCAGAATGGTCACTGGTTGTGGTTGCAGTGAGTTAGGTACTCTGCCTCACTGCAACAGCAGGCAGCTGTGCAGATATAACGGCCCCAGGTGTGAGACAGGAACTGCTGGTGGGAGGCACAGCTGAGAATATGGGTATATCACCTGGAATTTAACCAGATACACGACTAGACGTGATCTTCAGGTGTGCCTGAGCTTGTTTCTCTAACAAGAGAATAAAATGTGCTACAGCAAACAAACAAAATATTTTCTCTTTGTTCAACTTTTCAGCTAGCTCCCATTCATCAAGATTCAGCTGAAGTCCCTCACCTTCTTGAAACCATTTCAAACTACTATGCAACAGAGATTACTTCCTTTACTGAAACCCACATGAATTCTCAACTTGAACAGCTACTTAAGTATTTATCATGCTATTTGGTGGCATCTCTCACATTAGTCACATGATGTCTAATTTTCCTCATTAGGCTTCATCTCCTTCAATCATTCTTTTTATCTCGCACAACACTTTGCACAGTATTCAAATATTTGTTATGTAGTTGATATTTACTGTAACTAAAACTATACTTAAGGAAAAGTTCAAGTTTCTTAGGGACAAGTTTAAGAACCAACTTTAAGGAAAGAAAAAGTATTTTGTATTTTTTTTTCCTGCTTCCTTTGAGAAACATCCTTAATCTGTGATAGCAGTATTACACAAAAAAATGGGTTGGTAAGGTAATGTTTCAGTAAATGAAAAGATCAACACAGCAGTACTTCAGCATTCTGAATAAGGCAGTTAAGCCTGTCCCAAATAGCAAGCTGAAAAATGCCATGCAATAGGCACTGTATTCCTTCCATAATTTCCATCCCTCCTAAACTTTCCTTTGGTTCCCCTGCTACCCAGCTTCACTTAGAACTCCTGCTCAAAGACCTTATAGACTCCTCTCTAACCTAATGCTGATCCTGTCCCACAGCCACACAGTTCCTCTTGCCTCTCCTTTTTGCAGAGCCTTTTATCCCAATGCCATGTCACGTCACCTCTGCTCTCCCACCAGCCAAATGCCCTAAGGTAGCAGATCAGCTCATTCTCTCATCCACTCCATGCCTGTTTATCCTTACTTCTTCCACTTTGGATGGTAACCAAAATTGCCTCCCTGAATAGAGGAATGGGGACACAAGAATGCTTCTTTGATTCTCTTGACTTAAAGCCCCTTTCATAGCCCCATTCCTCTCTCCAGGAGAGCAGATTGGACACCACATAAAAGGAAGAACAAAAGAACAAAGAGATGAGCAGACAAAGATCTGACAAGAGGGCAGTCTAACCTGTTATCTCAGGGTAGCCAGCTATGAGGCAAGCAGGGTAAGCATCAGGGCCAGGCCACAATGGAAAAGGCTGGTACAGTGAACTGGTGGGGAAAGGAAAAGAACGTGAGACAGAGTCAGTATTATGTTGGAGGGTAGACAGGGCCCTTGGTGAGGGAAAGGTCTGAAGGAAGCTAGACGGTCAGAAGAGAAGGGAAAGTTAAAAGGAGGGCTGATTGAGGGAACACTGTACTTACTCCCATACTACTTTTGGCTAAAACTTCTGTTGCAGAACAGCTAGCAGAAAAAAGTAACATTCTTCATTCTCTGAACGATAGACAGACAGACAGAGGAGACACAGGTAACAGATGTCAAGCTGCATGGAAGGTACCAAAGACTATAGAAGGATAAGTAAAACATAAGAAAATTATATTTTATAATATCCACTGGTTATAAATTTATTGAGAATAAGAAATCTGGCCCATTTTCAATCTAGATGTTAACTCCAAGAAATAACTAAACAAGACATGATTCATGTAACCTGTGATTTCAGGCAAATATTCTAAAGACTGCCTAGAAAAAGGAAAGAGTACATAGAATTTTGTAGAGATTATGCTAGCAGTTGCAATCCAACCTCTCTCCTCTCCAGATGTTTGCATTATGTTAATTCATAACAGTAAAGCCGTAAAAATAAACAGAAAGAAATGTCACGCATTTTAAACAATAAAACGTGTCCTAGATTACTACTTCATAGTTAATAAACAAACACATGCTGTATTTCCACTCTAAAACATCCCGGGGGGTGGGGCACAAAAAGCCACACTGATATTTTCGAAATAAAGTTAAACTCTCTGATAAATTAGGGAAGGTCAACTGACAGAATGCCTCACAAAGATAGCTTTGTGTCCTTAACTAAAAAAGCATGATCAGTCAAGAGTATCCATTTAGTTACACATATTTTATACGTAGCAAAAGTACAGTAAAATTTTAAGTATAGATGATTTGAATGTTTACTTTTCTGTGTTACTTAGGAAATAAGGAAAGATCATGACCATCACTTAGTACAGTGCACAGTGTGTACTTAATATGTGGAACTTAGCACAGTACATATTATCATTAATATGTTTCAAAAGAAACAACTTCCAACAAATTCTCTAGATTAGTGTTTTTAAACATATACTTTCTAGGTCATGTTGTGGATAATTTGAAACTATGTTAATGTTATGTTGTTTTAAACATAAAGATATCATACAGAACACTAAGAATCAATATGAAGGTGTGAAACCATACCAAAGCCAGGTGTAAGGGCAGGCGTATGCTAGATAAGTTATCCCATTCTACCCCAGACCATAAACTCCATGAGAATGGAGAGCACACTGTTTTTCTCTGCTATACCTCTAGCACCTATAACACAGAAAGCACTCAGTTAGTATTGGTTAAATGAATGAAGAATGGTGAAAATGTACAACCAAGCTATGCTATTTCCTTCAAGACATTTTTTTCTACCCTCCATCCCTGATCGAACAACCTATAGCTTCTTGCATGACTTTATCTTAATGACAAAACATAGTACATACTAATCTAGGTTATTTAGCAGAAGTATGGGTGGTTTTAAAACTTCATATTAATATATATTATGTATTAACATGTAAACTTCATAATACATTTTAAAGTGTATTATTAAACGGTTAAAACAGTCTATTTTTATGTGTGTGTCACAATTGAAAAAAAATTAAAAATAATACTTCAAACAAGTACCTTGAGAAACAAACCAAAGAAATAAGGAGGAATTTACCATTGGGATTGAAATGGAAAAGCTTTGATAATGCCTCTTCTACTTTTTCTGGTTTATCTCTAAATTTTTTAAAGTATGAGATATTTGATAAATTAGAATTTACAACAGTCCCTTCTGTCATCTTATAATGGATTGAAATTAACAATAAGGGCCAGGTGAGGTGGCTCATGCTTGTAATCCCAGCATTTGGGAGGCCAATGTGGGAGGCATGCTCGAGGCAGGAGTTTAAGACCACGCTGGCCAACATGGAGAGACCCCATCTCTATTTTTAAAAAATTATTAAAAATAAATTAACAGTAATGGAGGAATAGGCCTAGAAAACCTGTGTTGTCCTTTATTGGTAGTTTTTTCTACATTAACATTTTCCTGTCCAGGATCCACTCAACATCCCCTACATCAAGAAACTTCCTTTTATTTGACAGAATAGGCCTACTGAAACAATGTTGCTCTGAAGTATCAACAGTGCAAACAGAAAATTAACAAAATTGAGCGAAGGTCTGCTCATATGTAGCAATTTGTTTCTTCCATAAGAGGATGTGTTTTTGTTTTTTCTGAACCCTTTCTGAACACTGTAACATTTTCAAATGCAAAGATATGTGAGAAATCTAAGGTATGGATTTTAAAACAGTCATATCATAAGTACTGTCTAGACATTGTAGACATGACCTTTACAGCACAGATCGCTGAGGGAAAACTATGTATTTTTGAAACCTTCTCTAGCTGATTGAGGAAAAACTATGTTCCTATTAACTAGCCAATGTACAATAATCAGTTCCATTAATTGTGGCATAAACAGGCAAAGGTAGCAAAAACAAGCTGTTTTAAAAATTGTATTAAGTCATGGTTCCCAACACAGCTATAGACTCCATAAACCTAAACCAGGCACGGTGGCTCATGCCTGTAATCCCAGCACTTTAGGGGCAAAGCCGCGTGGATCACTGGAGCCCAGGAGTTTGCAACCAGCCTAGGCAACAAGATGAAATCCCACTTCTACAAAATACACAAAAAAAATTAGCCAGGCATGGTGCTGTGCATCTGTGGTCCTAGCAACTTGGGAGGCTGAGATGGGAGGGTCACTTGAGCCTGTGATTGTGCCACTGCCCTCCAGCTTTCTAGCCTGGAGGCCAGAGTGAGACCCTGCCTCCAAAAACAAACAACAAACAACAAAATGCCTAAGAAATCCATCTAAGGTTGCTTTTTTTGGGGGGCGGGGGACGGATTCTTGCTCTGTCACCCAGGCTGGAGTGCAGTGGTGCGATCGCAAAGGTAGCTTTTACTGTTGGTGGCAAAATCCCAACTAAGTAACAGATGATAATGAGAAAAAGCATCATAAAGCAAAATAATGGTATTCAAAGATATAACACTTATTATTTAAATTATTCACAAGAAACAGTGAAAGTCTGTAATATATGCTAATTTGTTTTTTGCTGAGGTTGACTTTGTGGAAACAAGTCAAGTAGCTAGTGAATGACTAGCTGACTTTCCAGCATCTGCATCTTAAGGACAACATTCTCCTCTACTCCTACATCTGTATTTTGAGTCTTGTACTAAGGGTCTAAAAGAGTCATATCATTTTCCATTGATATTTCACTGCATTTCACAGAGAACTTCAAATGCTATGACTGTATTTACAATTTCAGAGAGTAACAAAATTATTTTTGCAAGATGTATCTCAGCTACAGATCAACAGTCATGCATTTCATAATCTGCCACATTCTTACAACTGAAAGTACAGTAAAACCAAGCCTATTAAGCAGGGTTTAAAATATATGACCACACAAAATACATCATATCCATTTTGCATTATAAATGACCATGCTATTACAGAATTTACTGTATTATAAACTTCAAAAAATTATTCTAATTTCCTTCCTGTAGGAGGTAGCTTTAAAAAGAAAAAAAATATTCTGATGATTGTTAAAATTAGAAAATGGCCAATATTAAAAGCTATAAAGCCTTACTGCAAAAAAAGAAAAAAAGTAGTTAAACTCAAAAGCACTCACTGAAAAACACTGGAAATAGTCTACTATGCACAAATTACAGTAAAATCATACTCCTACAAATGTAGGAGTAGAGAACAATGTCCTTAAGATGCAGATGCTGGAAAGTCAGCTAGTCATTCACTAGCTACTTGACTTGCTTCCACAAAGTCAATCTCAGCAAAAAACAAATTAGTATATGTTACAGGCTTTCAGTGTTTCTTGTGAATAATTTAAATAATAATTGTTATATCTTTGAATACCATTATTTTGCTTTATGAGGCAACTCATATGGCAACTCAAAAGGTATTAAAGCAGGAAGCAAAATCACTCATTCATTTTTTTTACATGTACTGAACACCCACTAAGAGCCAGGCATTCTGAGGATGGAAAAAATCAAAGACACATTTCCTTCTCTCACAGAGTTTATGTATCCAGCAAGTAAGATAACAATTAACCAATTACAAAATATAAATATTATGACTGACAGGAATATGTATTGGTGCAAATAGCTCAGATGAAGTAAAACCAGAGAAAAAGTCCTGAACAAGGTGATATATATGCTTAGATCAAAAAACTGAGGCAGGTGGATCGCCTGAGGTCAGGAGTTCGAGGTCAGCCTGACCACCATGGAGAAACCCGTCTCTACTAAAAATACAAAATTAGCCTGGTGTGGTGGTGCGTGCCTGTAATCCCAGCCACTCAGGAGGCTGAGGCAGGAGAATCGTTTGAACCCGGGAGGTGGAGGTTATGGTGAGCCAAGAACGCACCATTGCACACCAGCCTGGGCAAGAAGAGCAAAACTCCGTCTCAAAAAAAAAAAAAAAACAAAACTAAGGTCAGACCTAGCCATACTTGAGATGGGGCTAAGAAGTGTTCCAAACATAAAGAGTAGGGGGTAAGAAAATGAATTCTGGGGAGGGTGGAGGATAGAAGAGAGAAGGTGAAGGGGAAGTACAGAGAACTTGACACAGGATGAATCTAAAAAGACAACGCAGGAACCAGATCACAAAGGATCTGCTAAAATACGTTTGTTTGGGAATGCGGACTTTATCCTAGGGCAATAGGAAACGACTAAAGGGTATTAATTAGAAAGATGACCAAGTTCATGTTCAAATTTGCAAATCAGTAAATAATGCAATTGAAGTGAAGAACAGATTGAATGAGATGCCATGGAAGGCAGGAAAAGGAGAGAGGCTCCTGTCTTGGACTAAACAGTCTAGTCCGAATACCAAATACAATGATACATAAACTTAATATGAGATTTATCAGGTGATACAATATTTAAAGGGATGAGTACTTCCTTTCCTAGGGCTAGAAATGTATATTTTCTAGAGTGTATATTTTCAAAAGATTGGATGTAGCTTTACAGCGACAAAAGGGAAGCGTCTCTCTAAAGGTGTCTTGGACTAGAGATGGTGGCATGTTTTAGGATTGTGGTAACCGGTATAGAAAGAAAAATGATTGGCTGGAGAAAGATTAGAAAGGCAGAATATACAGGACTGGATTTGGTAACTGGCTGGACACAGGAAGTGGGAGGAAAAGGGAAGTCAAAGAATATTCTCAAATTTCTTGACCAGACAATTGAGGGAATAATGGTACTAATTTACTATTTCCCATCTGTTGGAAATTCTGGTGGAAATGTCTTAAAAATATTACAGTGTCTCTTCAGTTACGCATATGTAATAAACAGTGCAAAAAATATTTTAGACTTGATTTTGGCATATGATTTTTACCTCCTGGGCTATTTTCCACCTATTTTACATAAAATAGTATTAAAATGAGTCTGCACCAACAGGAGAGAAAGGAAGTTTGGTTAGCACAGAACTATGCTTCATGCGTAGAGAAGATCAGCTTGAAACTAAAATTTGCCATTCAAAGAAGTCCACAGATGAAAAAGTCAAGAATTGACACTACCCCCAAAACACACAAGGTGTCTCAAAATGTTTAAGCACAGAAATAGCTCTTTCATAAAAACATGACAGGCTTTTAAAAAAGTGAACAAGAAAAAAATCTACAGAAAAAGAGTGCTAGTCTTCGAAACACAACATTCAGAACAAAAGACAGTACCTTCAAAACCCACTCAGTCATTCAGAAATATTAAGTGTCCTAAAATTCCGAAAAGAGATTAGTGTAGGCCGGCCCGGTGGCTCACGTCTGTAATCCCAGCACTTTGGGAGGCCGAGGCGGGCAGATCACAAGGTCAGGAGATCGAGACCATCCTGGCTAACACGGTGAAACCCCGTCTCTACTAAAAACACAAAAAATTAGCCAGGCGTGGTGGCGGGCGCCTGTTGTCCCAGCTACTGGAGAGGCTGAGGCAGGAGAATGGCCTGAACTTGGGAAGCGGAGCTTGCAGTGAGCCAAGATCGCGCCACTACACTCCAGCCTGGGTGACAGAGCCAGACTGCGTCTCAAAAAAATAAAAACCAAAAAAAAAAAAGAGAGAGAGAGATTAATGTTGCCCGAAGTTTAGGTTCTTTTTAAACATTTTCATTTTGTCTTTATAAAGCTACATCCAATCCTGTGATAATACACATGTTACTCTAAGAAAGGAAGTCCTCATTTCCTTAAACACTGTATTACCTGATAAATGTTATATTAAGTTTATATAGCAATGCATTTACAATGTATATATTCATGTATTTATACAGGAGGTAACAAATTAGAAGATACACCTTTCTATATTTGCAAAAATGTAAAATGTCACTTGCATTCTCTCAAGGCAGTTTTATTTAAAAAAAGAATTTACTCACATTGAATAGATTAATCCATAAAATAAAAATCAGATGCCCCATATTACGGCACCTAGCAACCCCCTTCACCCAACTCCCATGGGCTTCTCCCACACACTATTTCATCAGTCATCTAGGGAGTTTGTAAGGAATGGGTTATCCTTTCTCTTGCAAAACAGATAAAACTTGCGCACTTAATATGCTCCAAGAATGTGTTCAGTTAATTATAAAAAAGAAGGAAAACTATTTGTTTTCATCATTTATTCCTTCAGTCTATACGGTAAAAGAATCCAATTCTCATTAAAAGTTACCATATCAACTCTAAAGAACTTGGTGAATCCACCAGATTACTATCACAGAGGAACTATCCCTTAATCACATGTATACAGGGCCACCAAAATCCGCCTACAAAAGCTTTCCAACCATTCTATCACACTGGAGGAAAGAAGAATGTTTCTCCTATCGCTATACAAATAAATGTTTTGTTAGTTTTTCTATAGTTTTCCTGGGCTTTCCTGTTGACAGGCAATATTTCAAAAGAATATAAGATTTGTGATTTATCTTCCACGCCTTAGCTACGGAAAATGATGCTAATACGATAATTGGCTTAAGGTTACAACGCTGACGTTGGAATGTTTACTGCCAAACAAAAGGAGAAATTATACTTAATTTTAAAAAACATCTCAGGAAAGAACATACCCCTAAAAACGTAAATTAAAACTGTTAACGTAATTAGACGGTCTCTTAGATAATAGTAATTCAGGTTTCCCCTCCATCGACACTAACTACCAAGTTTTCCCATGAAATGGAGGTTAGGGACCAGCCTTAGAATACTGAGAAAGATAAGAGACTTACTCTCCTAGAACCGAAAGAGGGAAGAGAAACCAGAGAACAGAAACATGGTGAGGAAAGAGAAAAAACAGCTCTAACGTGCTAAGGGGTCTATTTAACACGAAAAAGGCATTACTGAACCGATTCACCCAGGAGTAACCCGAGCCCAAACCCCCGCCGACCACGGGGCGAACTCCGAAGTCTACTGAAGAAAGCGCCAGAGCCCAGTGACAATGAGAACCGCTCTTCTCTAGGAGTAGGGGCTCTGAGAGGAGCCCATGCCTTGCCTGAGTCGCCTTTCAGTTCGCTCGTCTGGAGCAAGACCCACCTGGAGACCGCCATGGCCGGGTGCCGGCGGTTCGGAGCTCCCCGCGACCTACGCGCCGCGCAGCTGAGGCGCTAGTTTCCAGAAAGCTGAGAGGCGCAGGCCCAGGCCGCGGAGCACAGGGGAGCGGCCGGTGCGGCGTGGAGCGTTCCAGCGCAGGCCCTCGGGCATCTGCCCTGCCGCCTACCCGAGCTCGTCCCCGCGGCGGCCGGAGAGCAGGGGTCCAAAACAGTAGCGGAGGCGGCAGTCCTCCGACCCGCACGACTTCAAACCGGGTACCCCCAGCTCCGCTCTTTGCTGACGCGGGCGTCGGCACGCAGAACTGAGCGTAGCGCGCCGGAAGTGACGTAAGCTCACCGACAGGGGCTCCGCTCGGCGCGAGCGCCTTGGGTTTGGTGGCAGACGCCTAAATAAAAGCGCTTTGTGCTGATATGGAGAGGATGTCTAGTCTTAAGACTAGGGAAGGAGGTGAAATAAGAGTCCCCTTATTTAACAGAGAAGGAAAAAGTCGATTTAGTCCAAGTCCTGGAACTTCAAAACCTTGGTTTCTAATTCCATACCACCCAGATTCTGCTTCCCATCAGACTGCTAGGAAGCAAGATCAGAAGGACCTTAAGATGAGCTTGTCCAGGTGGTGAAGCCAGTGGGAGGAGTGAAAGCAAGAAGTCGCTATGACACTGAAGAAATGGCTCAGATGTTTGTCATTGTTTGCCAGAAGTTCTGCCTAGGTATTGGAGAGGTCTTCCGACCAACGATTTTGCCAAGTTGGATTTCTCAATTGTTTGTGTTGTTTGTACCATCATTTTCTCAGCCAGCCAGATTTGAAAACTACTATTCTTAAATTTTTGTTCTTTTGGGGGACTCATCTGGCTTTTCAATAGTTTTAAGTTCATTAGGCTTTTAAACACTTCTGCCAGGCCGTTGTCATCTTACACATGATTTTTTGTTGTTGTTGTTGTTGTTGTTACTGAGTTTCGCTCTGTCGCCCAGGCTGGAGTGCAGTGGCGCGATCTCGGCTCATTGCCAACCTCTGCCTCCCGGGTTCAAGCGATTCTAAATGTGCCTCAACCTCCGGAGTAGCTAGGAGGCACAAGGGCCCCACGCCTGGCCAATTTTTTTGTATTTTTTAGTAGAGACGAAGTTTCGCCATGTTGGCCAGGCTGGTCTCCTGCTCCTGGCTTCAAGTGATCCGCCCGCCTCGGCCTCCCAAAGTGCTGGGATTACAGGTGTGAGCCACTGCGCCCGGCCCTTAAACTTGATTTTTATGCTAGTAGTAAAATAATATTTCTCAAATTTTCAAGTCAGCCCATTTTATAGGCCACCAACAGATTAATCTTCAAAAAAACCTCACTGCTTTTTATCATGTGGCTCCTATGCTTATAAAGCAGGTCCATTGGCTTCTCATTACCTGAAGAGGCTACGTCTCAATCCTTGAGTCTGTTTTTCATCTGTAAAATGAGGCTAATAAGAGGTACTGCAGAAGATTGTGGGAATAAAATGAGGTCATGAATCTAGAAGAGCTTACAAGAACTTTGTAAACCATAAAGTAGCATATATGTTTGTAAAGAGAAAGAAACTAACAAGTACCTGCTCTGTGCTGGGCACATGACATGCATTATCCATATAATTTGTAGGGAAACCCTGAAAAGTTACTTTTAATCTTCGTAGACAAAGAAACTAAGCTCAGAAAGGTTAAGTAATTTGCCTCAAGATCCAAGTTAGTGATAATATTTATTGTCCAGTCATTCAACAAATGTTTGTCATCTCTCTGTATCAGAAACTATGCTTGGCGGTGTTTATACTATTGAAATCTCATCAAGTTGATGTTCGAGATATTTTTACATTTTCACTTTAGTCACCTACCTGCCTCATCAGTTTATCTCCTACCATTCAATAACAAGCAGATGCTTTTTACTGATTGTGTACAACATTCATTTAGCCAAAATTAAGCACCTACCATATGAGAGATTGGAACTTCTGAAGAAACCAGAACAGACAAGGTGCCTACTCTGGTTAAATTTACATTCAAATGAAAGGAAAAAGAAAATAAACAGATCAACACTGAAAATATATTTATGTGCTACGTAAAGAGAATGATGGGATTAATGATATGATTAAAGACCTCCTCTTACTGGGTAAATCAGGGAAAAACAGGATTAGCTTAAGCTGAGCCCTAAATGACAAGAGGTAGCTAAATGTGTGACAGCCTGGGAGCCTTCCAGGAAGAGGGTATATGTAGTGCAAAGGCGTAAGAGAAGTCTGCTCTGTTGGGAAATGAGATAGGAGAAGTAGAAAGGGGTCATCGTAAGAAATTTGGACTTTATATGAAGTAGAAAGCATAGAGTTTAAGCAAGTAAGTAAAATATCTGAGTTATATTTTTAAAATCTTTTTAATTTTAGATAATTGAGTATGTAGTCTAAATGGCATTAGAAGAGAGGAAAGGACTGGTGGTGTAGATTTGTAAAGGATGGTGTAATAATCAAATACATTGATATTGGACTGGCTTGTTTGTAAATCCTTTCTCACCACAGTTAATCACAGTGTCTTGAGGGGGAATTTTAAAACCTCTCTAAACTTCATCTGGGAAATGACGGTAATAATAGTACTCATAGGGTTGTGGTGATGATTACATTAATGCACATAAAACGTTTAACCAAGTGACTGCCACAAGAAGCCCTCAAAAATATTATTAACTACATTGCTTATTGTTTTTGTTAACAATGAAACCTTGAGTAAGTGGCAACTTCTAGTCTCAATTTATTCAGCTGTGAAATGGGGATAATGATAGTACCAGTTCACCACCCTTATCTATACTAGTTCATCACCCCTGCCAGATAGTTTTCTGAGTTAAGAATTATTTAGGTTTTGAAAAGTAATCCAATGAATATACCTTGTATTATGCAACACCCCAACAGCTTCTAGGGCAGTACTCTATAATCAAATATATTTATAGAGCTGCAGCAAAATGTATGACTAACCATACTAAGAGGAATAAGTAAAAGACTATAGATAGACATATGCCAGTTCAGGCCAGGATTTGCTGCCAAATATATATTTTTGAGATGGCATCTTGCTATGTTGCCCAGGCTGGTCTTGAACCCCTGGACTCAAGCAGTCCTCCTATATCAGCCTCATGAGTAGCTGGGACTATAGGTGAGTTTTTAAAAGTGGTTTTCAGACCATTTTCAATTTCAGAATTGTAAATAATAGATCATGAACCTGTACTTATAGAATCGTCATAAGAAAGAAATGAGTTCCTACATGATACACTTAGAAAATACTAAGTATTAGCCAGGCGTGATAGCTCATGCCTGTCATCCCAACACATTGAGAGGCTGATGTGGGAGGATCGCTTGAGCCCAGGAGTTCGAGACCAACCCGGGCAACATAGGGAGACCTCATCTCTACAAAAAAACAAACAAACAAAAATTTTAATTAGCCAGCTGTTGGTGGCATGTGCCTATAATCTCAGCTACTCAGGAGGCTGAGGTGGGAGGATCCCTTGAGCCCAGGAACTTGAGGCAGCCGTAAGCCATGATCATGCTACTGTACTCTAGCCTGGGTGACAGAGGGAGACCCTGTTTCAAAGAAAAGAAAAGACTAAGTATTAAATAAATATTAACTATTATGATTAACTATTTTAGTTATTATTATTTATAATAATAACTGAATATATACCATTAAGTGAACAAATATTCACATTATGGGAGTTAAGGAGAAGAGATAATGAAAAAGAAAGCTTATTAAGTGAAATTATTGCTTAAAAAAGCCTTTCAAGTCTTGGGACAGATATAGAGAGGCAGATTCATAGAACTGAAAGATCCCCCAATAAATACAGCCCAAAGACATCCTCACCAAGGCCCATGATAATCACACTGTCAAAATTTAAAGGAAAAAAGAATTTTAAAAGCAGCAAGAGAAAAGTATCAAGTCACATATATGGGAATCTCCATTAGACTACCAGTGGATTTCTCAGGAGAAACCTTATAGGCCAGGAAAGAATAAGATTATACACTCAAAGTGCTGAAAGGAAAACAAAAACAAAAAAACTGTCAGCCAAGAATACCACACCCAACAAAACTGACCTTCAGAAATGAAGAAGAAATAAAGTTTTTCCCAAACAAGCAAAAGCTGAAGAAACTCATCACTACTAGGCCTGCCCTACAATAAATGCCTAATAGATGTTTATTTCTTTTCTTTCTTTCTTTCCTCTCCATTCATTCCTTCCTTCCTACCTTCCTTTCTTTCTTTCTTTCTTTCTTTCTTTCTTTCTTTCTTTCTTTCTTTCTTTCTTTCTTTCTTTCTCTCTCTCTCTCTCTTTCTCTCTTTCTCTCTTTCTCTTTCTTTCTTTCTTTCCTTTTTTTTTGCTTTTTCTTTGATGTCTTGCTCTTGTCCCCCAGGCTGGAGTGCAATGGTGCACTCTTGGCTCACTGCAACCTCCACCTCCTGGGTTCAAGCAATTCTCCTGCCTCAGCCTCCCGAGCAGCTGGGATTACAGGCAACTGCCACCACACTTGGCTAATTTTTGCATTTTTAGTAGAGACGGGGTTTCACCATGTTGCCCGGGCTGGTCTCGAACTCCTGACCTCAGGTGATCCACCTGCCTCGGCCTCCCAAAGTGCTGGGCTTTCTTGCTTTCTTCCTTCCTTCCTTCCTTCTTTTCTTTTCTCTTCTTCTTTTCTTTCTTTCTCTCTCTCTCTCTCTTTCTTTCTTTCTTTCTTTCATTGACAGGGTCTTGCTTTGTTGCTGGAATTCAGTGGCACAATCATGACTCACTGCCACCTTGAATTCCTCCCAAGTAAATGGAACTATAGGCATGTACCACTGTGCCCAGCTAATATTTATTTCTTTCTTTATTGTAGAGATGGAGTCTTGACATCTTGCTTATGCTGGTCTCAAACTTCTGGACTCCAGTGATCCTCCTGTCTTGGCCTCCCAAAGTGTTAAGATTATAGGTATGAGCCACCATGCCCAGCCATGGAGTTCTAGTATAAACAAAAGGATGATGATAATTATCATGAATACATATGAAAGTATAAAAGTCACTAGTAGAGATAAATATGTAGATAAACCCAAAATACTCCAATGCTGTACTGGTGGTATGTGAATTATACATATCTCTAGTATAAGGTCAAAAGTCAAAAGGATAAAAAAAATAACAAGCTACAATAAGTTGTTAAATAATATACAATATAAAAAGGTGTAAATTGTGACATCCAAAACACAAATTGTGTAGCTGGGCATGGCATGTGCCTGTAAACTCAGCAACTCAGGAGGCTGTGGTGGAGGATCACTTGAGCCTAGAAGTTCAAGGTCAGTCTAGACAATGTAGCAAGACCTTGTCTCTTTAAAAAAAAAAAAAAAAAGAAAGAAGAAAAAAATCCACAGTATGTAGAGGAGAAAAGTCTAGAGTTTTTGCATGCAACAGATGTTATCAGCTAAAAACAGTTGACTATAACTATAAGATGTTTTACGTAAGCCTCATGATAACCATAACAGTTATGAAAACAATAAAGAGAAAGAAAACAAATCTTAGAATCTCTTAGTACAGAGGATTACAAATTTTTTTAATTAAAAAAGAAATAAACAAAGGTGCTACAAAACAACCAGAAATAAACAAAGGTGCTACAAAACAACCGGATATAAAATAGCAAAGTAAAAATAGTAAGTCCTTCCTTTAATAATAATCTTGAATGTAGTTGGACTAAATTCCCCAGTCAACAGACATAGAGTTGCTAAATAGATTTTTAAAATAAGATCCAACTATATGCTATCTAGAGGAGACCAAATTAAGCCTTAATGATACACACAGGCTGAAAGTAAAGAGATGAAAGAAGGTATTCTATGCAAATGGTAACCAAAAAAGAGCAGGGAGGCCAGTCATGGTGGTTCACACCTGCAATCCCAGTATTTTGGAAGGCCAAGGTGGGAGGCTCACTCGAGCCCAGGAGTTGGAGCCCAGCCTGGGCATTGTAGGGAGACCTCATCGCTACAAAAAATTTTAAAATTTAACCAAGCGTGGTGGCATGCACCTGTAGTTCCAGCTACTCAGGAGGCTGAGGCAGGGGGATTACTTGAACCCAGGAGGTCAAGGCTGTGGTAAGCAATGTTTGTGCCACTGCACTCCAGCCTGGAAAACAGAATGAGACCCTGTCTCAAAAAAAAAAAGCAGAGGTTGCTATACTTACGTCTGATAAAATAGACTTTGAGTCAAATCCTGTCACAAGAGACAAAGATGGTCATTATTTAATGATAAAGAGGTCAATCCATCAAGAGGAAAATATATATGAACCTAACATTGGAATACTTAAATACATAAAGCAAATATTAATGAACATGGGTCAAATAGACAGCAATACAATAATAGTAGGAGACTTTGATATCCCACTTTCAACGATTGATAGAGCAACTGAACAGAAAATTAATAAGGAAATACTGGACTTGAATTGCACTTTTGGCCAAATGAACCTCACAGATACACACAGAACTTTCCACCCAACAGCAGCAGAATACACATTTTTTCTCTAGTGTACATGGAACATTCTCCAGGATAGAGCATATATTAAGCCACAAAACTAGTCTTAACAAGCTTATAAAGTCATATCTAGTATTTTTTCAGACCATAAAGGTATGAAACTAGAAATCAATAACAGAAGGAATCTTTAAAAATTCACAAATATGTGGAAATTAAGCAACATGCTCTTGAGCAATCAATGGATCAAAGAAGAAATCAAAAGGTAAATTTACAAAAATCTTGAGGCAAATAACAATGGAAACAACATATCTGCAGCAAAAGCAGTTCTAAGAGAGAAGTTTATAGCAACAAATGCCTACATTAAAAAAGAAGATCCCATAGAGTTTAACATTATGCCTCAAGGAACTAGAAAAAGAAGCATAAACTAAACCCAAAATTAACAGAAGGGAGGAAACAATGAAATCAGAACAGAAATAAAACAAACAGAGAACAGAAAAACCATAGAAAGAATAAAACTGAGTTGGTTTTTTGAACAAATAAATAAAATTGATAAATCATCTAAGAGAAAAAGAGAAGACTCAAAAAATCAGAGTGAAGAAATTACAACCAATGTCTCAGAAATAAAAAAACAAGATTATAAGGGACTATTGTGAATAAGTATATGCCAATAAATTGGATAACCTAGAAAAAATGGATAAATTCCTAGAAAAATACAAGCTACCAAGATTGAGTCAGGAAGAAATAGAAAGCATGAGCCGACTAATAACAAATAAAGAGATTGAAGTAGTAATAAAAAACCAGGAGCAGTGGCTCACGCTTGTAATCCCAACACTTTGGGAGGCCAAGGCGGGTAGATCACCTGAGGTGAGGAGTTCAAGACCAGCCTGGCCAACATGGTGAAACCCCATCTCTACTAAAAATACAAAAATTAGCTGGGCCTGGTGGTGGGTGCCTGTAATCCCAGCTACGTAGGAGGCTGAGGCACAAGAATTGCTTGAACCTGGGAAGCTGGGGTTGCTGTGAGTCAAGTTAGCCAATGCAGTGAGCCAGTGCACTCCGGCCTGGACGACAGAGCAAGACTCCATCTCAAAAAAAACAAGAAACGCCACGTGCGGTGGCTCACGCCTGTAATTCTAGCACTTTGGGAGGCCAAGGCGGGCAGATTACCTGAAGTCGGGAGTTCAAGACCAGTCTGACCATCATGGAGAAACCCCGTCTCTACTAAAAATACAAAATTATCCGGGCATGGTGGGGCATGCCTGTAATCCCAGCTACGTGGGAGGCTGAGGCGGGAGAATCACTTGAACCTGGGAGGCGGAGGTTGCGGTGAACCGAGATTGCACCATTGCACTCCAGCCTGGGCAACAACAGCGAAACTCTCAAAAAAAAAAAAAAAAAAAAAAAAAAAACCAACAACAACAACAACAACAACAACAACAACACCAACAAAAAAAACAAGAACCAAAAAAATTAAAAACTGCCCAACAAAGAAAAGCCAAGCCCAGGACCAGATGGCTTCACACTTAATTCTACCAAACATTCAAAGAAGAATTAATACCAATGCTTCTTAATACAACTCTTCCAAAAAATAAAGCTAGAGGGAATATTTCCAAATAAACTTTATGAGGCCATCTTTACTTTGATACCTAAGTGAAAGACATCACAAGAAAAGAAAACTATAGGACAGTCTCTCTGAAGAATATTAATACAAAAATTCTCAATAAGATATTAGCAAGCTGAATTTAACAATACGTAAAAAAGATTATACATCATGACCAAATGAGAATTATCCTAGCCATGCAAGTCTGGTGTAACATGCTTATCAATCAATGTGATAGATTTAACAAAATGAAAGATAAAAACCACATGATCATCTCAATTGATTTGGGAAAAGCATTCAATAAAGTCCAACATTTTTTCTTGATAAAAACTTACAGTAATTTAGGTATAGAAGGAAAGTTCCTCAACGTAATAAAAGCCATTTATGAAAAACCCACAGCTAACATATGTTAGTTCTTCATATAATCAATGGGGAAATACTGAAAGCTTTTCCTCTAAGATGTGGTAAAAGACAAAGGCAAGGAAGCCCAGTCTCACCACTTCTGTGTAACACAGTACTAGAAGTACTACCAAGAGCATACAGACAAGAAAAATAAAAAGCATCCAAATTATAAAAGAAGTAAAATTATCTCTATCACAGATGACATTATCTTATTTTTAAAAACTTTAAAGATTTCACAAAAACCTATTAGAACCACTAAATGAATTGAGTAGTTTCAGAATACAAAATGAACATACAAAAATCAGTAGCATTTTTATACACATAATGACCTAACAGAAAAAGAATGCAAGAAAACAGTCCCATTTATGATAGGATGAAAAAGTAACATAAAATAAAATACTTAGGAATAAATTTAACCAAGGTGTAAAAATTACACTGAAAACTGTAAAACATTGATGAAAGAAATTGAAGAAGACACAAATAAATGGAAAGCTACCCCATGCTCATGGATTGGAAGCATTAATATTGTTAAAATATCCATACTA
This sequence comes from Macaca fascicularis, assembly GCF_037993035.2. NCBI lineage: Eukaryota > Metazoa > Chordata > Mammalia > Primates > Cercopithecidae > Macaca > Macaca fascicularis. Next base: position 100,695,104 of record NC_088383.1, on the reverse strand, counting down.
CTTAAAGCAATATACAGATTCAACACAATCCCTACAAAAATTCCAATGCGATTCTTCACAGAAATGGAAAAAGCAATCCTAAAATTTGTATGGAAACATAAAAGACCATGAATTACCAAGACAATTCCAAGAAAGAAAAACAAAGTCGGAGGCATTACACTTCCTGATTTTAAATTATATTAAAGCCTATAATCCCAGCACTTTTGGAGGCTGAGGCAGGAGGATTGCTTTAGCCCAGGAGTTTGAGACAAGCCTGGGCAACATAGTGACACTGTGTCTCTACGAAAAGTAGAAAAAATTATCCAGGTGTGGTGGCACATGTCTGTAGTCCCAGCTATTTGGGAGGCTGATGTGGGAGGATTGCTTAAGCCCAGAGTTTGAGGGTGCAGTGAGCCATGATCATGCCACTGCCTTCCAGCCTGGGCAATAGAGCGAGACCCTGTCTCAAAAAAAGAAAAATTATATTATAAAGCTTTAGTAATCAAAACAGTAATGGTACTGGCATAAAAACAGACACATAGAACAATGGAACAGAATAGAGAACCAAGAAATAAATTCAAACATATATGGTCAACTAATTTTTGACAACAGACACAATGGGAAAAGGTAGTCTCAATAGTGCTGGGAAAACTAGATTTCCATATGCAAAAGAATGAAATTTGACCATTATCTTACACTATACCAAAACATCAACTCAAAATGGATAAAGAACCTAATTGTAAGACCAGGAACTATCAAACTCCCAGAAGAGAAGATAGGGGAAAATCTCCTGGACATGGGCCTTGGCAATGAGTTTTGGACATCACACCAAAAACTCAAGCCACAAAAGCGACAATAAATAAATGGTACTACATGAAACTAAAAAGCTTCTGGACAGCCAAGGAAACAATCAACAAATAAATGGCAGATTGGGAAAAAATATTTGTGAACCGTGTATCAAATAAGGGGTTACTGTCCCAAATTTATCAAGCACTCATACAACTCCATGGTAGAAAAACAACCCGATTTAAAAATGGGCAAAAAGACCTGAATACACATTTTTCCAAAGAAAACATGAAAATCACCAACAGGTATATGAAAAGGTGCACAACATCATTTATCATCAGGGAATTATAAATCAAAACCACTATGAGATACTACCCCACACCTGTTAGGATGGCCATTACCAAAAGGTCAAAAGATAAATGTTGGCAAGGACGTGGGGAAAAGATTGTACACTCTTGGTGAGAATGTAGATTGGTACAGCCATTATGGAAAACAGTGTAGAGATTTCTAAAGAAATTGAAAATCAACTACTATATGACCCAGCAATTCCCCTTGTGGGCATATATCCAAAGAAAATGAAATGACCACCTCATAAAGATATCTGCACTTTCATGTTAATTGCAGCATTATTTACAATAGCCAAGGTATGGAAACAACCTAAGTGGGTAAACAAAATGTGGTATATACATACAATGGAATATTATTCAGACTTAAAAGTGAAATAAATTCAGACACATGCTATAACACAGATAAACCTTGAAGATATTGTGTTAAGTGAAGTAAGCCAATCACAAAGGACAAATACTGTAGGATTACACCTACCATCAGATACCTAGAGTAGGCAAATTCATAGAGACAGAAAGTAGAATGATGGTTGCCAGGGGCTGGGGGAAGGGAGGAATGGGTACAGAGTTTCAGTTTTGGAGGACAAAAAAAATTCTGGAGATGGATAGCTATAAAGGTTGCATAACAGTGTGAATCTTTTTAATGTCACCAAAGAGTACGCCTAAAAATAGTTAAAATGACAAATTTTATGTTATGCATATTATGCCACAATTTTTAAAAAAAATAACTCCCCTTTTCTGCTACTGCATAATATGTCTATGTGCCCTTACTTTTTACTCTGGGAACAATGTTTGTGACAGCGAAGCATGGTCTCTGGAGTATCTCTTAATTACAGCTGTTCAGATAATATTTTTTTATTGTAATTAGAGCATTATGCCACAAGATGTCATTCTTTCATTAAAAAAATGGTACCAATTCGGTTCAGTAGTTAAAAAAAAAAGTAATGCCAAGGCAACAGACAAAAGCCTGTGACTACTCATCCATGCTTCACACATACAAAGACAGTTTTCTGGGAAAGAAAGGGCTTCCATGTGTGAAATGTATTAATTAACTACTCTTATTTGTGAAATATGTTAATGTTTCTAATCTTCATAGGTACAAATTGGTTTTCATTATAAGTTGAATTGGTGTAATTAATTTTTATTTTTAAATTTTTATTTAATTTTTTTTGAGAAAGAGTCTTGCTCTGTTGCCTAGGCTGGAGTGCAGTGGTATGATCTTGGCTCACTGCAACTTCTGCCTCCAGGATTCAAGTGATTCTCCTGCCTCAGCCTCTCGAGTAGCTGGGATTACAGGCATGCACCACCACGCCCAGCTAATTTTTGTATTTTTAATAGAGACGGGGTTTTGCCATGTTGGCCAGGCTGGTCTCGAACTCCTGACCTCAAGTGATCCACCCGCCTTGGCTTCCCAAAGTGATGGGATTACAGGCGTGAGCCACCATGCCCAGCCTGAACTGGTATAATAAAAAATAACTAATAGTGAAATACAAAGACAAAACATAAAGATCACTGATCACTGAAAGATGTTCGTGGTTTTATCACTAAATGATGTGTGACCCTGGACAAGTTATTTAGTTTCTCTGATGTTACCAGAGTGAAAAAAACTTCCTTTCGGAAGTCAATATACATTACTATATGTTTAATATATACTACTATATATTTAAACACATTCTTCTAATTCTTAAGTATTTTGGTTTTTATAGTAATGAAACTATGATTGTTCAAATATAATACTAATAGGAGTTCAGTAATAGAAAATGTTATATGCAAGAGTATATTAGGAAATATGATAAGAATTCCTGATATCTTGGGGAATTAGTTACGGAAAATGTTGACTTGTCTAAAAAAATTAGTCAGAGGTATAAACTCTTGCAATTAAAAAAATCACATGTATTAATGAGAACATTTTTAAAAGATGATGGAATATTCTGAAGTTTAAAAACAGCTTTGCTAAGGGTCATTTCTGTGTGTCACTTTATTTGCTTTTATATAGCTATAGTATATTTAAACAATAATGCTATCTTTTATAAGGGTTTGTCTACTTACCTATTCTTTACTCAGACATTGATGTAGACTCGTCGGATTATTCTGAGTATTGTTAACAGTGCCTTTTTGATGGAATTCACACTCTTTGGCTGTCAACTCGTGCCATATACACACAAAATTTTGTGGAAGGCAGTTTTAACTTTTTGAAGAATATCTGTCAAAATTAAAGAAAGCAAATGTATAAAATTCCATTTTTTCCAGTGTTTAGCATTTCTAGTAAGCAGTGAGGTTTTTTGTGGTGATGGCATTATTGATAAGCTATACATGAGACTGTGCAGATTATACTGAATCATATTAAATGTACAAAAATAAAATATTAGATTTATATCAAATTTTCCAATTTGAACCAGTGGGGAAAATCCCACAGAAATCAGTAAGTTTACATTTCAATTTCTATCTTATTTGACTAAGTGGACGGAGATTCTTTAAAATGTATAACCTGCCATTATGTAATTTGGTTTCATTTTATTCTACCTGTTGTGTGAGTTCAGTATATTTAATTTACTTTTTGTTACTCTTTACATACTGTTTATTTTTGTTACAGTTTTTAATTGAAGACGGACTCTTAAAATTGTATAGGACCAATGTCTTATTAATATGATTAATATATTTAGAAAAGCCACATGAAACCCATGACAAAATGAATGTGAATATTATTTCTAAAAATTTAGAAAATTTTATCTTTTAAAATTATTTGTTTTACAATATCAAAATTTTTCATTTAAAGAAAAAAATGCCATGAAACATTTGAACTGATGAGCCACAGAACTTCAGTTGATTTTTTTTTCACTTTTTAGCATGCTAAATATACATCTGAGTTTAAATATTCTGTTTAATGGCCATTTACAAATTCAAGCACTACCACTGGTCGGTTTTGTGTAATAGAATAAAAATATGTTACCTGCAGTGTAAGTACAGCACACTGTCAAATTCTTTTCCTTAAGGTGCACAGTAAATGTACAAATAGTTATAGGCCACTGTTTTGTAATATAGTACATTTCTGATCTATTATTCCTAACCTATTATAACGTTTGCAGAGAGAAAATAATTGAATTTTTCTAATAAGCTGTAAAATGATGCTAACTTCTACAAGTAGGCTTCTAAATAAAATTTTTGAAAAGAGTAAAGAAAAAAAAAAAACAGCTTTGCTTGGTCAGCACTTTCAGAGGCTGAGGCAGGTGAATCATTTGAGGTCAGGAGTTCCAGACCAGACTGGCCAACATGGTGAAACCCCATTTCCACTAAAAATACAAAAATTAGCTGGGTGTTGTGGCAGGCGCCTGTAATTCCAGCTACTCGGGAGGCTGAGGCAGGAGAATCGCTTGAACCGGGAAGGCGGAGGTTGCAGTGAGTGAGAGAGAGTGCAGTGAGTGGTGAGATAGCACCATTGCACTCCAGCCTGGGCGACAGAGTGAGCGCCCATCTCAAAACAAACAAACAAAACAAAACAAAGAAACTTAAGCGCACACACAATCCCCCCCGCCTCCAAAAAAAGCAGCTTTGCTTAAATGTGACATTTTCTTTCTTTCTTTTTTTTTTTTTTTTTTTTGAGACGGAGTCTCGCTGTGTGGCCCAGGCTGGAGTGCAGTGGCCCGATCTCGGCTCACTGCAAGCTCCACCTCCCGGGTTCACGCCATTCTCCTGCCTCAGCCTCCGAGTAGCTGGGACTACAGGCGCCCGCCACCACGCCCGGCTAGTTTTTTGTATTTTTAGTAGAGACGGGGTTTCACCGTGTTAGCCAGGATGGTCTCGATCTCCTGACCTCATGATCCACCCACCTCGGCCTTCCAAAGTGCTGGGATTACAGGCTTGAGCCACCGCGCCCCGCCTAAATGTGACATTTTCAAGATCCAAGAACACATTCATTCTCTCTCTCTCTCTCTTTTTTTTTTTTTTTTTTTGAGACGCAGTCTCGCTCTGTCGCCCAGGCTGGAGTGCAATGGCGCGATCTAGGCTCACTGCAACCTCTGCCTCCCGGGTTCAAGTGATTCTCCTGCCTCAGCCTCCCGAGTAGCTGGAATTACAGTAGTCTGCCACCACGCCCGGCTAATTTTTGTATTTTTAGTAGAGACGGGGTTTCACCAGGCCAGGCTAGTCTCGCATTCTTAGCTATTATACCATTTCAATTGGTAATCTTACCTTTCGACTACTATAATACCAATAATTTTTTTAAACTTCTAATTTTTGGAGGACATTTATAATTGATTTATAATACCTAAAAATAATCAAAAGCCCAAATGTCTACTCCTGGGTGAACTGCTGGGCACTATTGTATGTTAATAAACTAAGATATTATATTTTTATTAGTAGTAACAATTATTAAGATTGAGAGTCAGGATAAGAAAAGCTACTGGAAATAATAGATGAAAATATAGAACTCAGAATATGAGAAATAGAATGTAAATAATTGTGTAAAAAATGTCTAGTTTAGAATACTGAAGTTTGTTTTGTTTCATTTTACTTAACTTTTAAAACTTACATCTTTTGTTTAATTTTTATTTTTTGGATAAAAACTTGGTTAATTTTGCCTGATTACTTTAAACATTGGAAGCAAAATACAAGATTTATATTTCATGCTACAGGACAGCTTCCATCATCCATCTAGAAAGAGAGAGATAGAGTGAGAGAGAAAGAGAGAGAGAGAGAAGCGCGGCGGTGATAAGTCTCCCAGAGCGAGAGAAATCTGGGAGGGGCGAAGAAGGGTAGGCCTCTTCTGTTCCATTGATACCACGTTCATTCACAGGAGCCGGCTAAAACAGACTACTCCCCTGTGCAGTCGTTCCATCTACCCTAATAAGGCTTTGGCGCCTCTCCCAGAACTCGGTAAGTTCAAAGTGTAGTAAAGTGCATGTTTCCAAGGAATCATCTGAAATGATTTTCTAGATAGTTTACTGGACGTTGGAGAAGGGAGAAAACGAAGGAAGGGGTAGAGGGGGCAATTATCACGCATCGTTTTGCTATCGTATTTGCAAGGGGAAGAAAATCTCAATGCATACATGGTTTGAAAGTGATTATTTAGACAGTAAGCAGTTTCCCCAGGAAAGCTCCTCAGAGGGTCTCCTCGCAGGCTGCAGCTTCCAGAAAGTCTGCGAAGGGTAGTTCGCAGGTGCATGTGTCTGGGCAAAGCGCTGCGCCTAGCTCAGTTGGTGTTGTCTCTGCCTCTGTCCGCAGGTCCAGGGAATGCTCTCTGCCTGGTCCAGCCCCGACAGACGCGGTCCGAGAAGAGCGGAGCGCGGAAACCGCGGAGCATGAGTCCTCCGAGGCTGCGAGCGTCGCTGTCGCCGTCGCTGCTGCTGCTGCTGCTGCTGCTGCTGAGTGGTTGCCTCCTCGCGGCTGCTCGGAGGGAAAAGGGGGCTGCTAGCAACGTGGTGGAGCCGGTCCCTGGGCCCACAGGCGGCTCCTCGGGTCGCTTCCTCAGCCCCGAACAGCACGCGTGCAGCTGGCAGCTCCTGCTTCCCGCCCCGGGGGCCGCAGCGGGCAGCGAGCTGGCGTTGCGCTGCCAGAGCCCGGACGGAGCACGCCACCAGTGCGCCTACCGCGGGGAGCCGCAGCGCTGCGTAGCCTACGCCGCTCGCCGCGCGCACTTCTGGAAGCAGGTGCTGGGCGGGCTGCGCAAGAAGCGGAGGCCCTGTCACGACCCCACGCCGCTCCAGGCCCGCTTGTGCGCGGGCAAGAAGGGCCACGGTGCCGAGCTCCGACTAGTGCCCCGCACGTCCCCGCCCGCACGCCCGTCCGCCGCGGGATTCGCGGGGGAGTCCAAGCCCAGGGCCCGCAGCCGGGGACGGCCCCGGGAGCGTGCGCCCGGCCCAGCCGCTGGGACCACGCCACCCCAAAGCGCACCGCCGAAGGAAAACCCCTCTGAGAGGAAGACCAACGGGGGCAAGAGGAAGGCGGCCTTGGTCCCCAACGAGGAGCGACCCATGGGGACCGGGCCCGACCCCGACGGGCTAGATGGGAACGCGGAGCTCACGGAGACCTACTGCGCTGAGAAGTGGCACTCCCTCTGCAACTTCTTTGTCAATTTCTGGAATGGCTGAGACTGCCTGCCAGCTTAGGGAGGGATGGGGGGGAGGCGTGGGGAAGGGAAAGCTAAGGGCGTCTTAGACCGGGGGCTACCATGATAGAGAATGGGGAGAAGTCCGGGTTCCCGAATGGGGCGGGGGCAAGGGTAAGGGTGGGGTGCTTGGGATGAGAGTGTAAGGGGTATGGAGAATCTCTGGGATAGCAGAGACGTTAAAAATTTTAAAGAGTCTCAGTCCTGATTAAGAGCAGGAAAAATAATGGAAACAGAAATAGGAGTACCTTAAGTGTGCAAAAACTAGAGACTGGGGAGAGAAATCGATGTCGAGAGAGGCTGAGAATAAGGGGGAGATAGAGTGACTAAGGTGATGTGAGTCCCATGTGGGGAGGGGGATGCAATGCTTATTGTTTAACATTTCTATTAAATGCAGCCATGAGCAATTGCCAACCTGAGCCAGGTTGAATCATGTCTTCTCACCTAATCAGCTAACAAGACTGCAGACTTCTTTCCCCTTTTTGAATTGGTATAAACTTGGATGCGGCGTAGTGGGTGTCATAGATAACCTTTATAGGAACAGAAGCCTCACAGGTCAAAACTGGCTCCAAGGAAAGGTTTGCAGAATGATTTCCTTTCCATTCTTTTAGAAGATCTACTTTTTTTTTTTTTTTCTAAGACAGGGTCTGGCTTGCCCAGGCTGGAGTGCAGTGGCTATTCACAGATGCAATAATAGGCACTGCAGTCTCCAACTCCTGGCCTCAAGGGATCCTTACATCTTAGCCTCCAGGATAGCTAGGAGTAGCTGGGACTACAAGCATGCACCGCTGCACTTGGCTTATAAGTGCTACTTTACTTTTATTTTTGAGACAGGGTCTTGTGTCATCCAGGCTGGAGTGCAGTGGTGCAATTATGGCTCACTGCAGCCTCGACATTCCAGTCTCAAATGATCCTCCTGCCTCAGCCTCCGGAGTAGCTCGGACTACAGGGGTGTGCCACTAGAAGTGCTACTTTTTAACAAAATGGTGACTAATGTTCTGGAACTTTCCCATTAACCTTCTGCATTTAGAAGTGAATTATAGATGTTGAGTGTTCCAGTAAAAAGTGATTCTCTTTATATTTGATGATATTTTTTAAAATAGCTAAAATGTAAGTATGTATCTCAGAGTCATTTTGACCATTATGGAATTTGTATCTCTCTGTTTCATGTAACTAATTATTAATGTATTTCATTTGTGTGTGTGATGTAATGATAGACTGTGTATGTTAGGTGCTCAATAAAAACTGTATGCTTAGATTTAAAGAATTGACAAGGCAATGGAAATTCTACCTGCATTTGATCTACTTCCAAGTACACCTTGAATTAAGTTCTTAAACACATCTTGAATTGCTGGGAAAAGACAGAAACTAAGAAGCTGACATAAAGCAAGAGTCACAAACTGGCAGCCACCTGGCCCTATCATTGTTCTATTTGATTTGCACCCTGGTTCTCTTTCTTTTTCCCTTCCTCCCCACTTTCCTCCCATCCATTGTCAAATCCATGGATGCAGAGCCCATGGATATGGAGGGGCAGCTATATATATATGTGTGTGTGTATATATATATATATATATATGAAAAAACATATATGTTTTTCCATTATATATATGTGTGTGTGTGTGTGTGTGTGTGTGTGTGTGTGTGTGTGTTGCAACCACTTATTTGGGAGCTTGAAGTTAAATCCTCTTGGTCATTCCCTTCTTAACAAGGTGAGATCACTTTATTCTGAATATTTTGGTCCTCCATTTGAAGCAAACCATTGCATACTATATTAAAACAACAACTTCATAGTCCTTGCACCCTAAACACCTATGATCTCAAGAACACAAAATTTGTTCAAAATAAATCAAAGTTAAATTCAAATTCTTCAAATAAGAGTAAGTCATTACTTTATTCTCTTAACTCTACAAGTTACATATGGTGGCAGACTATATGTAAGTATATATTTACTTAACATGGTCCCTACTTCCTGGTATTCTCACCTCTTGTATTCCCTTCTCTTTGATTATGTGCAGGGCCTGTGAATTGCTTCTAAGCATGGTGGGTATACTATCACCTGAAAGATGTATCTTAGTTTTCCACATTCTGCTGACTGAAAGAAAACTCTGGGTAAGTTCCAGTCTTGCTATTCAACAGGGCAAGGTTCAAAGCCAAAACAAGAGTTCCAGAAAAGGTCAAGCTAGAAGCAGCAGGGAGTCAGGCCAACCTGAGTGGAAATGAACAATGGAGGCTCTAGGGAAGAATCAATTTCCTTGCCCTTTCCAGCTTCTAAAGCTGTCCACATTCCTTGGCCCTTGGTTTTCTTCCATCGTCGAAGCCAACAATCATCTCATTCCAACCTCTGCTTTTATCATCACATCTCCTCCTCTGACTTTCTTTCTTGCCTCAACTTAAAAAGACACTTATAAATACACTGGGCCCATTCAAATAATCCAGGATAATTTTTCCATTTCAAGGTCAGTTGGTTAGCAGACTTAATTTTATCTGCAACCTTAATTTCCCATTGAAATATAATGCAATTTATCCCAATATATCCACAGGTTCTGCGGATTAAGATGTCAACACAGGGCAGGGGTGGGAGAGGTGGGGAGTGGGGTGGAGAGTGGGAGCATTATTCTGCTTACCACAAGTGGCTACGTCCAACAACGTGAACTCCAAAACAAAGGAAAAGGATAAAGAGGGACATTATATAATGACAGAAGGATCAACCCACAAAAAAGACAATCCTAAATGTGAGGGTACCTAACAGTACAACAAAATACATGAAGCAAAAGCCGATAGAATCAAAAGGAGAAATCGATAAATTCACTATTATATCTGGAGACTTCAACATTTCTCTTTCAGTAATAAATAGAAAAAGAAGACAGAAAATCAGTAAGAATATAAAAGACCCGAACAATACTATCAACAAACTTGACCTAATTGACCTTTCTGGAATACTGTATCCTATAACAGCAGACTACACATTTTCAAGTATTCACAGGACATTCACCAATATAGACCACATTCTGGACCATAAAATGAATTGCAACATATTTAAAATAATTTAAATAATACAAAGTATGTTGTTTGACCATAAAGGATTTAAGTTAGGAATCAATGAAAGGAGATTTGGAAGTTTTCCAAATATTTAGAAATCAAACATACTTCTAGATAACCCATGGATCAGAGAGGAAGTCATAAGGGAAATCAGAAAATATTTTGCACTGAAAAATTATTCTTCTGCCTAGAAGTTTTAAGATTCTCTTCTTTAGGTAGGATTTCATTGTTTGCTACGAGATGCCACTTTTCTTTGAAATACTATAGTGTTTTCAAAATGCAGATACCCAGCCAATGAGGTCATGAAATCCATTTAGTGCGTTAAAAAAAAAAGGAAAAAAGAAAATAGAATGTAGGCCGGATGCACTGGCTCATGCCTGTACTCTCAGCACTTTGGGAGGCCAAGGAGGGCAGATCATGAGGTCAGATGCTTGAGACCAGCCTGACCAACATGGTGAAACCCCATCTCTACTAAAAATACAAATATTAGCCAGGCATGGTGGCGCATGCCTGTAATCCCAGCTACTCAGGAGGCTGAGCCAGGAGAATAGCTTGAACTGGGGAGGCAGAGGTTGCAGTGAGCCAAGATCATGCCACTGCACTCCAGCCTGGGCAACAGAGGGAGACTTGGTCTCAAAAAAAAAAAAAAAAAGAAAGAAAGAAAAGAAAACAGAATATAAAATGTCGGACCAGGTGTGGTGGCTCACACCTGTAATCGCAGCCTTTGGGAAGCCAAGGCAGGCAGATCTCTTGAGGTCAAGAGTTCGAGACCAGCCTGGCCAACAAGGTGAAACCCTGTCTCTACTTAAAATATAAAAGTTCGCCTGTAATTCCAGCACTTGGGGAGGCTGAGACAGGCGAATCACCTGAGGTCGGAAGTTCTGGACCAGCCTGACTAACATGGTGAAACCCTGTCTCTACTAAAAATACAAAATCAGCAGGTCATGGTAGTGCATGCCTGTAATCCCAGCTACTCAGGAGACTGAGGCAGGAGAATCACTTGAACCCAGGAAGCAGAGGTTGCAATAAGCCAAGATCATGCCATTGCTCTCCAGCCTGGGTGACAGAGAGCAAACCATTGCATCTGAAAAAAAGACTACATCTGAAAAAAAAAAAAAATGGCCAGGCGTGGTGGCTCACGCCTGTAATGCCACCACTTTGGGAGGCTGAGACGGGCAGATCACCTGAGGTCAGGAGTTTGAGACCAGCCTGGCCAGCATGGTGAAACCCCATCTCTACCAAAAATATAAACATTAGCTGGGTGTGGCAATGGGCACCTGTAGTCCCAGCTACTTGGGAAGCTGAGGAAGGAGAATCGCTTGAACCTGGGAGGTGGAGGTTGCAGTGAGCTGAGATCGTGCCACTGCACTCCAGCCTGGGGGACAAGAGTGAAACTCCATTTAAAAAAAAAGAATATAAAATGTTGGCCTGGCACGGTGGCTCATGTCTGTAATTCCAGCACTTTGGAAGGCGGAGGCAGGCAGATTGCTTGAACCCAGGAATTTGAGACCAGCCTAGGCAACATGGCGAAACCATGTATCTACAAAAATTTTTTTTAAAAACTTTTGCACTAAATGAACATAGGACATATCAAAATTTGTCTATTGTAGCTAAAGCATTACTTAGAGATAAATATAGAGCATTAAATGCACATATTAGAGAAGGTAGTGGCAGAGCTAGAACAGAAGCCAGCTTTCCCCAGGCTTTCTATGATACAGCATTGCTGGCGTTTCAGGATGAGAGTTTCTTTACTGCTCTTGGTGGTAAACTGCCAGTTATTCAGCCCAAATCTAGTCTCCCCTTTTTTTCCCTGAGTGCATGCCACCTAGCCAGATACATTTTCTAGCCTTTCTTGCAGAGAGATGTGATAAAAATGACTAAATTTTTTCTAAATGATTTGTGCAACTTCAATTTCAATGTGCTTTAAAAGATATTGCTTGCCTTGAACTCTCTCTCCTTTCTCCTCTCTAAGCGGCGGGACTTAGATGCTCTTGCAATTCAACTTTAACCACGCAGAGGAATACATTACCCTAGAGGATGACAGTGTAACAAGATGGAAGGAATCTGAGTTCCTGAATAACCTCCTGGAAAACTGCCTCACCACTCTGCATGGGCTAGACCTTTATGTAAGAGAAAAACAAAATGTACAATAAATACTCATTATTTGTGGAATCTGTATTTGTGATTTTTCCCTACTTGCTACAATTTATTGGTAACTCCAAAGCAATACTCATGGTGCCTTTGCAATCATTGGTGGATACACACCTGCAGATAGTGGTGAAAAATTTGTCATCCAACATGCTTGTTCCCAGCTGAAGTCAAAGAGGGCATCACTCTGCCTTTTTGCTTCAGCTCTAATACTGTAAATAAGTCTCTTTTTCATGGTTTATTTAGAGCCACATTTTTTGCACTTTTGTGCTCTTTGTTAGAATTTCTCAGTTTAAAATGGCCTCCAAACACACTGCTAAAGTGTTATCTTGTGTTCCTAAGCACAGGAAGCTGTGATTTGCTTTAAAGAGAAAATGCGTGTGTTGATAAGCTTCCTTCAGGCATGAGTCACAGTGCTGTTGACCAGGAGTTCAACATTAATGAATCAACAGTATATATTAAGTAAGGTGTCCTTAAACAGAAACACCCATACAACAAATTGTGTATTGAATGGTTGATGAAAAATGTTGTGACCAAAGGCTCATAGGAACCTAATCCTGTATATTCCCCAGGAGCAGTGGTTCTGTATTTGCTAAGTCAGTGTTCACACTGACTTTATAGAACATAACTACTGCAAATAGTGAGATTCAACTGTATTTCTTATTTAAGCCCCTGTATTCTGAGATTATCATTTACCTTAACTAATATAAGATTCTAGTGCAGTTCCTGTTAGTCAAAAATAAATAGTGTATGTATTGATTCTAAGGTATATTTTGTATCACCAATGTCCCCATACTGCACACTTACAAGGGGGTAACTGGAGTTTAATGAAGGAACTATTTACAAGAGTGTAGAGTAAGTGGACTGTACTGGGGTGAATAGGCCTCCAAAGATCCACATCCTTCTCAGAACCCCAAAATGTGACCTTACATTGAAATAGGGTCTTTGTAATTAGTTAAGATCAGATCATACTAAAGTAGGGTAAGCCCCAAATCCATTTTGATTGCAGTCCTTATAAGAAGAGAAGAGACACAGATGGGGGAAGGCCACGTGAAGGAGGCAGATACTGGAATTATGTATCTATAAGCTGATTAATGCCACAAATTGCCAGCAACCACTGGGACCAGAATAGGGTTAGGAAGGAGTCTTCCCTAGTCTTCATGCAGAGAAAGCATGGCCTTGCTAGCACCTTGATTCCAGGCTTCTAACCTCCAGAACTGTGAGAGGATAAATTTCCCTTGGTTTAAGCCATGAGGGTTCTGGTACTTTGTTAAGGCAGCCCCAGGAAACTAATTCAGGGGCTAACAAGGCACCGTGGGGCACCTCGGACTGTAATAGGGAGATGCTATTATCAGCCCTGGACCCAAAGCCGGAAGGGCAGGAGTGGCTACCAGAACTCAGAGAGAGAGAGAGAGAGAGAACTCAGAACTGTGGGGGAAAGGGTCACTCAATAAGAACTACAGTCTTAGGTACCTAAATGTAACCACTGTCAAAATCTTGGTCTATAGGGAGGGACCCAAGAGAATAAACACCTTAAGCTCTCTCTCCAGCTGCCCTTCGACCTTCTGTTTCCCCTTTCCATGGACTGAGCCTGATTAGAAGCCAGAGATAAGGGCACCTGGGTGCTATAGTGCTTAGTGATCAGCCTTCTGGGCTCAGAGCAGGGTAGATGGAGAAGGGTGCAGAGTGGATCTGAAGGAACAAAGACTATTTGGCACATGTTTTCTCCCTCACATTTACATCTGGAGTCATCTTATAATCAGTGGTATGTCATCGTTTAATTGGTAGTATCGTATCTTTGTTTTTTGTTTTGACACAGAGTTTCACTCTCTCACCCAGGCTGGAGTACAATGGCGCAATCTCGGCTGGCTGCAACCTCGGCCTACTGGGTTCAAGCGATTCTTGTGCCTCAGCCTCCCAGGTAGCTGGGACTACAGGCACGCGCCACCATGCTCGGTTAATTTTTGTATTTTTAGTAGAGATGAGATTTCACCATGTTGGCCAGGCTGGTCTTAAACTCCTGACCTCAAGTGATCTGCCTGCCTCGGCCTCCCAAAGTGCTGGGATTACAGGTGTGAGCCACTGTGCTTGGCCAATATCTTTTTACTTTCTTAGTGCTACATTGAAAATGGCATGTACTATAACTGATAGAGTCTTAGGCTCAATAAAATACATTAATAAACATAATGTTGGGTACTCAGGATTGACAGAAATATAGACATATGAGACCCCGTTCTATGTGTACTGTCCAGGGAATGGAACAGGAGTAATAAGTGAAGAATATATTAACAGTGCAACTCAGATGACAAATGAATATTTTACAACTGAGTATGTACAGGCTCGGCTGATCTGTTGAGGACTGGACCAGAGGGTGTGCCCATAGCCCATAGCATGAATATGACACCGGACCAGTATCATAGCTGCTCATTTCTGGTCAGACTATAGCATTATGTCCCATTCTAGGGCAAAGAGAAATATGGAAACTTTGAAGAGTATTCATAGGAGAGCCACAAAGATGTAACGCCTTTGAGGAAAGGTATATCGCAGTGGGCCCTCTAGGAATCAGCTGGCAGGAGGTACAGGGGGAAATGACTGTAGGGGGGAAAGGGAAGACACGGAGAACCTGAGTCAGGTGCAGGGCAGGTAGGAGGAAGGAGGATATGGTAGGAAGAAACTTAGCTCTGTGCAGCTCAGAAAATCTCAGCTGTGCTAGTGGGGACACCCAGAACAGAGACTGCTCATTGGAGGAGCCTCGCATTGGACAGGCCTCATTGGATGGGAATGACCTGGTTCTAGATCCCCTATGGGCACAGTCATTAGCTGGAAGTGTCCCAAAGAGACATTCTCTTGGTAAGAATACCGTGGTGGGTTCTGAATTTGCTGCTTCTGGACATGGTCAGCTAACTACACTCCTCACAGAGGCGCTCACTCAAAGGGAGGTTTGAGCAGTGCACTCCCCAGCGCACTCCCCATAGCTACTACAAATGGTTAAAAAAAGACTACAGCTTTGGTTTGGCTGGGGCATGATTTGGGTGTTTTTTCCTCCCATTACCATAAAAATGATTACCATAAAAATGATTACAGGTAGACTCTACTAAGAGTATGGGTGATGGAGACCAACATGCATGAGTTCAAATCTTGGTATTACCACTACCCAGCTCTGTGACCTTGGACAATTCATTTCATCTCTTTGAGCCTCAGTTTTCTCATCTGTAACATAGTTTTTGAGAGGATTAAATGAGATGCTCATGTAAAGCACAATGTCTGGCATGTTGTAAGCATGCAATAAATACATCATAGGGCTCCAATTTCCTTTAGTGTACCAATAAAGGCATCTAAAGGTAATTTTCAGTTTTAAAGAGCACATATGCAAAATGGTGATCAGCAATTCTCCATCTCAGCTGGGGGCAGCATAAAAAGAAGGAAGTGGCTGGGTGCAGTGGCTCACACCTGTAATCCCAGCACTTTGGGAGGCTGAGGTGGGCGGATCATGAGGTCAGGAGATCGAGACCATCCTGGCTAACACGGTGAAACCCCATCTCTACTAAAAATACAAAAAATTAGCCGGGCATGGTGGAGGGTGCCTGTAGTCCCAGCTACTTGGGAGGCTGAGGCAGGAGAATGGCTTGAACAGAGCAAGACTCCGTCTCAAAAAAAAAATTAGCCGGGCGTGATGGCGGGCGACTATAGTTCCAGCTACTCGGGAGGCTGAGGCAGGAGAATTGCCTGAATCCAGGAGGTGGAGCTTGCAGTGAGCCAAGATCGCGCCACTGCACTCCAGCCTGGGTGAAAAAAAAAAAAAAAAAGAAGCAAGAAATGTGTAGTTATAGAAGAGAGAATTGTCTGATGATGAGAGCAATATACAGTACTCGTATCCCTAATGTGGAAGCACGCGGGCTTGTAAGACCTCCTTCCATAAGGAGGACTTGAAAGGAGATGAAACTGCATCTGTCCAGGAGTTCATATATGGTCTCGGAGGCGAGGGGACCACAGCTGACCTCCCAGGTCTATGGCTTTCTTATAACTTCAAAGAACAATTTTCTTTAGTTCCTGACTAATGCTTACAGCTGCAGGGCTTTGATGAACTTACCCCAAGTTTTGTCCCTCCCATGACCTCTGGTTCACCACATTCAAACTTTTCCCCATTACAAAATTTAAAAGCAGCCATGAAAGCAGGCCACAGTCCTCCTCTCCCTTTTAAAGCAAGATGCCTACTTTAGCCATATTAAAATTACTGAGTGGTTGTCATATACAGATGAGTAGTTTAAAATATGATGAAAAATATCATTCATAATAGCCACACAAGATAAAATACTGAATCACTCAACAAGAAATATGCATGAGGTATATGAAGAACACAGAAATACTTTTGAGAGCAGAAAAAAATTCAAATAAATGAAAACATATGGATTTATTATGATGATTATTAGATAAGAAACCTTAGTGTTTAAAAAAGTGTCAATTCCCTCTGGATGAATGTATACAATTAAACGTGGTTACAATAACGATAATACCAATAGGATTTTGGGAGTGTGAAAACCAGGCAAACTGACTCTAAAGTTCCAATGGAAAACCTAGGTAAATTGGGAGGCTGGAGGGATGCCAAGTTGTATGTTTCAGAGACAGAGAGGAAAAAAAGAATGCTTTCATTAAGGCATACTACATAAAATGGCTAAGTACAGACTCTCCCAAAGAAACACTGACAAAACACTGCAAAACAATGTAAATGGTCTTGGGGGGCTGTTTTTAGGTAGCCATGGGGACTCTCTGTAAAAGGCCCATAAAAGGCCTGAAGCTTCGAAACACTTCAGTTGATAGTTGCTGCCTTTGAGCTGGGTGGTCATGTAATCATGGTAGGCCTGAAGACCCCAAACCTTTGATCCATATGTTCTTTGTTCCCATGCACAATGATTACAATAAGAAAGATTATCCTCCAAATCAAGACAGGGATAGGGCCTTTGTGCCTTGATTTTAAGATGTGCAGAGAGAGGCGAAGGAAACACTGCCAGTGTGGAATCCCCAGAAGGGTGAGATGTCAAAGCTGATGCTTAACGATGGGTAAGTATTCCTTGGCTATTTTACAGGATAAAATAGTTATCAGCATTTAGAGGCAGCTATTTACTTTCCTTTCTCCTCCTCCTCCTCCTCCTCCTCTTCTTCTTTTCTCTTTTTTTTGAAATGGAATCTTGCTCTGTCGCCCAGGCTGGAGTGCAGTGGCGCAATCTCCGCTCACTGCAAGCTTCTGTATTACTCTGTTTTCATGCTGCTGATAAAGATATATCAGAGACTGGAAAGAAAAAGAGGTTTAATTGGACTTACAGTTCCATATGGCTGGGGAGGCCTCAGAATCACGGTGGGAGGCAAAAGGCACTTCTTACATGGCAGCAGCAAGAGAGAATGAGGAAGATGCAAAAGCAGAAACCCCTGATAAACCCATCAGATCTCGTGAGGCTTATTCGCTACCAGGAGAACAATATGGGGGAATCCGCCTCCATGATTCAAATTCTCTCTCACCAGGTCCCTCCCACAACATGTGGGAATTGTAGGAGTATAATTCAAGATGAGACGTGCATGGGAACACAGAGCCAAACCATATCAGCTTCCCACTGCAGGACCGGCATCAATATCTGGCTCCTTCACTGGTGGTGACAGTGGTCACGACTCTCTTCATTGGTCAGAATCTCCTTTGCCTTCTGCGGTTTCTGAACAGTCTGCATTGCTTTGGAATTTTCAGGATTCTTGTTGGGGTGGCATTCCACAGCTCTGAACTTAAATTCTGCCAGGATTTGTTCAACGGTTCTGGTGGCTGGGAAGTCCAAGATCAAGGCACTGGCAGATTCAGTGTCTAGTGAGGGCCTGCATGCTCATAGATGGCTCTCTTCTCATTGTAACTTCACAAGGTGGAAGGGGCACTTTAGCAGCATATAAAAGGTACTAACGTTGTGTGCATGAAAGTGGCTGTAAGGTCAGTTTTGATATATATTTCATTAAGATGTGACATCCCCAGCCAGATCCAGAAAATATTGCATGCAACCTTTGAATTATTCCAAAGAATTGCATGGCTATCAACAGTTGAGGCCACGTCTCCTGAAATAAATTCAAACTATGCACTGTGCTGTGCAATATGGCAGCCACTAGACACATGAGGTATTGAGCATTGGAAATGTGGATAGTATGAAATGAGATGTGCTGCAAACATAAAATACACACTAGTTTTCAAAAGAGGAATGTAACAATCTCATTAATTAAAAAAATATTAAAATATAATATATACATATGTATATCACCCAGGCTGGAGTGCAGTGGTGTGATCTCTACTCACTGCAAGCTCCGCCTCCCGGGTTCACACCATTCTTCTGCCTCAGCCTCCCGAGTAGCTGGGATTACAGGCGCCGGCCACCACGCCTGGCTAATTTTTTTTTTTGTATTTTTAGTAGAGACCGGGTTTCACCGTGTTAGCCAGATGGTCTTGATCTCCTGACTTTGTGATTCGCCCGCCTTGGCCTCCGAAGGTGCTGGGATTACAGGCTTGAGCCACCGCACTTGGCGTATATATGTATCTCTTAAGATGGAGTCTCACTCTGTCGCCCAGGCTATAGTGCAATGGTGCAGTCTCAGCTCACTGCAACCTCTGCCTCCCAGCTTCAAGCGATTCTCCTGCCTCAGCCTCCCGAGTAACTGGGATTATAGGCATGCTCCACCACGCCCAGCTAACTTTTGTATTTTTAGTAGACATGAGGTTTTACCATAATGGTCAGGCTGGTCTCAAACTCCTGACCTCAAAAGATCCGCCCGCCTCAGCCTCCCAAAGTGCTGGGATTACAGGCGTGAGCCACCACGCGCCACCAATAATTTAAAAACATTGACTGCATGTTGAAGTGGTAATATTTTAGATGTATTAGATTTAATAAAATAAGTTGTTAATCTCACCTGTTTGTGTTTTTAGTGTAACTACTTGAAAATTTAAGGTTGGGCGTGGTGACCCATGCCTGTAATCCCAGCAATTTAGGAGGTGAGACGGTCAGATTGCTTGAGCCCAGGAGTTTGAGACCAACCTGGCCAACATGATGAAACCCCATCTCTACAAAAAATACAAAAAGTAGCTGGGCATAGCCGTTCATGGCTGTAGCCTCAGCTACTTGAGAGGCTAAGGTGGGAAGATCATCTAATCCAGGTAGGTTGAGGTTGCAGAGAGCCATGATCAAGCCACTGTACTCCAATGAGATCCTGTTTCAAAAAGAAAAAAAAAAAAAAGAAAGAAAGAAAAGAAAATTTAAAATTACATGTGTGGCTTTCATTACATTTCTGTTAGACAATGCTAGTGTAGAGCACAAAGAATGTTTCTGGATTTTTGGCCAAAATTCTGGATGTACATTTTTCTCTTTACCAAAGGTGTTAGCACCATTATAGGCCTGCCCTTAGCAATGTTCTAAATCAGTGCCCACAATTAAAAGGTTTGTTTCTTTTTTCAATTCTTTAGGCAACAGGTTTTGAGTCAAAACCTGTACTTTTTACCATAGGCATGAAACTAATGAAATATCAATTTTTATTTTCTTGTTTTCTTCTGCCAGTTCAACATACAAAGAATAAGTGTTAGTTGTTCAACATGCCTTTTGTTCTTGTTACAAACCAGTTGAACTATCACTTTGTAAAATTATATGTGTGATTTTCAACCTAAATCCCCATCAATGACAGATTAAACAAAGAAAATTTGGTACATATACACCATGGAATACTATTTAGCCATAAGAAAGAATGAAATCATGTCTTTTTCAGGAACATGAATGAAGCTGGAGGCCATTATTCTCGTGAACTAAGGGAGGAACAGAAAACTAAAATTGCATGTTCTCACTTACAAATGGGAGCTAAGTGATGAGAACACATGAACACAAATAGAGGAACAACAGAAACTGAGGCCTTTTTGAGGGTGGAGAGTGGGAGGAGGAAGGGGAGCAGAAGAACTATTGGGTACTAGGCTTAGCACCTCGGTGACTAAATAATCCGTACAACAAACCCCTGTGACACAAATTTACCTATATAACAAACCTGCACATGTACTCCCAAACCTAAAATAAAGGTTAAACAAAAATAAATAAAATCATATGTTTTTCCCCTACTTTATTGTCCATTAAATTAATAGCTTCATTTTGACTTCTTCATCTACACAGTGATCTTTTATTTTATTATTTCTTAACTATCTTCTATGTTTGACTGTTCTAGTTTTAGTTTTTGAAACCATTTTTACTAAATCTAGAAATTTCCCATTATTTCTGTAAATATTGTGCTGTTTATGCCATGAAAAGATGAAAAGTGCCATTGTGTGTGGCTAAGTATTGAACATTTATTATTATTTTAGGAATATTATATCAATTTTTTATATTGGCTTATAGTTGTTATTGTGGAATACTGTCAAATGCTGTTTAGTCAGCTTTTTTTTTCTTTTTTTGCAGTTTCAGTGATTCATGTGCTCTTTTTATACCCAAGTGATAGTCATTTTCTTTTAATAGAGAACGTAAATGTGTCCTTTCACAAGTCTCTTCATTGGCCAAAGCTAATCACGAAGATCACTGTGAAACATGAGAGTAGCTGCAGAACTTTGGCTTTGTGCTTAGCATATAAAAATGTCTAGTTTCTCCATTTGAAGAAATTTTGATGGAAAATGAAATATTAAACCTTCTGTCAGGCTGGGTGCGGTAGCTCACGCCTGTAATCCCAGCACTTTGGGAGGCCGAGGCGGGTGGATCACTTGAGGTCAGGAGTTCAAGACCAGCCTGGCCAACACGGCTAAACCTGGTCTCTACTAAAAATATAAAAGTTAGCCAGGCATGGGGGCACACACCTGTAATCACAGCTACTTGGGAGGTGGAGGGAGTGGAAATACTTGAATCCTAGAGGCAAAGGTTGCAGTCAGCCAAGATGGCACCACTGCACTCCAGCCTGGGCCACAGAATGAGACTCCATCTCAAAAAAAAAAAAAAAAAAAAAAGTCATAATGCAAGAATCTACTGCATTCCTATTATCTGAGAGGAAGGACATGACAAGTTTACCCTTTCTCATTCCCAAGGGTTTCTGCCGACCAAGTTCCTCATACTCTGGAGTAATTTAATTGCCAACATCAGGAGCAGTCACCCGCAGTCCCTTTTGTTTTGAGAACACTGGACAAGAAATATGGAGAAGCATTTCCCTGGAGACTGAACAGTATGACCAGGTCTTGTTGTACTGGCAGAACTAAGCGCTCCCAAATGACAGACGAACTTTTGTGTTCTTTAATATATTTTTTTGTAAATGTGTTTGTGATATGCAGGACCCTCTCCAGAGCAGGCTTAGGCAGTGACCCTTCTCATCTGGCCACAAGGGTAGTACTGCTCCTCGTAAGAGATTGTACTACTGTCATGAGCTTGAAGGATGCACACACACTGACTCATTACCCTTGTGCAAGGTCACCTCTGCCCTTTACTGCAGCCTTTTCCTAGGCACCAATCCCCTAGATAGGGCCAGGCAGCCTGGAACTGGCACTGACTTAAAACAGAGAGCACTGTATCCTACCCACATGCCTAAGAATGAAATCTCTAAAGGCCACTGCTTTGTTTTCCAACTTGTATGAAATCTAAATAGTGCTCCAAAATGAAATCCTTGTTCCTCCAGAATTGTAACACATACACTTGTTTTAAAGTCTTTATCAGTAAAAGCAAAACAAAACAGAACAAAACAAACAAAGGAAAAAATGGCCAGGCATGGTGACTCACACCTGTAATCCCTACACTTTGGGAGGCCAAGGAGTGGAGGATCATTTGAGGCCAGGAGTTCAAGACCAGCTTGGGCAAAGTAGGGAGATCCTGTCTCTAAAGAAATTTAAAAATTTTAAAAATTAGCCAAGTGTGGTGACATGTGGCTGTAGTCTTAGCTACTTGGCAGGATCTCTTGAGCCTAGGAGTTAAAGGCTGCAGTGAACTATGATCATGCCACTGCATACCAGCCTAGGTGACAGAGTCACATGCTGTCTTGAAAAAAATAAAAAACAAAAAAACCCAACAATAATAATTCCTATCATTTGTATTTGCTTTTAATTTACAAAGCATTTTTTGTACATCCTCTCATCTACCTCATGAGATGGCATTTTGTGAGTGTGGAAACAGGTTCAGAGACATTCAGTGACTTCTGCAAGGGCACAAAACAGAGCTGAAAGTCGAACCAAGGTCTTTCCAATACAGCATAGCTGTCTCATCATAAGGCCATAGACCTTGAACATCCTCCACCAAATACCTCAGTCCTTTAGTCTCTGTTAATCTGTTGTTTCTGCTCAGCCACAATGCCTTTCTACCAGTCCCAAATTCATAGCCTTCCGCATGCATCAGAGCTTCCCCCTTAATGAGGAGGAGCCACTCTCCATGCTTTTGTTAGACCAAGGGGCCTAATCCCTTCCATCTTTGCCTGCAGACTCCATCACAGTAACTCTGGCTAACATAAAGATGTGCCTGATGAATCATTACCTTGTTTGTAAGATGATGGTGCCAGCCTCTATGGGCAGACCCAGAGTCAGTTCATGATGATGCTTAGACCTGTCTACCACAAAATGAGAAAAACAAGGACAACATAGTGAATTTTGGTAGCACTGAATTGATCAGATTAAGGATTATTCTTTATTCTGAGATTATGTCCTTTTTAAAAAGTTTTTTGCAGGAGTGGAGGCAGGTGGGTTTAAAATATCCTTTTTTTTTTTTCAATAAAATGATGATGCTAGTATTATAGATGGTAGTTTGAAAAGCTTAATGTCTTCACTTGGCAAAGTATCAAAGTGGCAACCTTATGTCTTTCCCCAAAATGTCTTAGAAGGTTTTATTAGTCTTGGAATTCTAGACATCTGGGAACTACCGGCTTGGGGGATGATTTAATATTCTCTGACTCCCTAGAGTGTCACCAGTGGTGTTCTATGCCTCAGTGAGGTAGTAGCTGATATGGGTTTCCTAAATGTCTTTTAGTTAAAACATTAGCCTTGTGCTTAATATAGGCACGTGAGTGTCACCACTTTCTACCAAATGACTTATGAAAATAGTGACACAGCAAAGTAACCTGGTGTATGGAAATACCTCCCAATTTTACAGGCTCTTTGTGAATTAAATAAAGGGAGGGCACTGGAGAAATTAAAAGTCTCAAAGGTAGTATGTCGTAGTGAGCAGGGATCCCCAAACTCTGGGTGGAGCTCAGCCTGTTAGGAACTAGGCCGCACAGCAGGAGGTGAGTGGCCAGCAGTGGGCATTACCGCCTGAGCTCCGCCTCCTGTCAGAGTAGCGGAGGCATGAGATTCTCATAGGAATGCGAACTATTGTGAACTGTGCATGCGAGGGATCTAGGTTGAGTGCCCCTTATGAGAAACTAGTGCTTGATAATCTGAGATGGGACAGTTAGTTTCATTGTTTTCCACAAAACTGCTCCCTGGTGCCAATCAGGTTGGGGACCGCTGAGAATGTAGATTCTGGAGTCAGATAACCAAGGTTCAAGTCCCAGTGATGTCTTACCATGTCACACACTTGGGAGACAAATTACTTATCCTGTCTCAATTTCCTCGTGTTTAAAATGGAAGTAATACTAACAGTGCTAACTTTATAAGACTGTTCTGAGGATGAGATATGTATAAAGCACTTAATATAGTGTTTGCTGTATAGCTAGCACTTGATAGACATTTGTTATAGATAGGCGTGGAGAAAAAGGCAATGGGGTTAGAGGGAAAGAATTCTGAGATCTACATATGGGATAAGAAGAGCAACAGGGCTTGTGAAGGTTTACTTTTTTTTTTTTTTGAGAGGGAGTCCCGCTCTGTTGCCCAGGCTGAAGTGCAGTGGTGCAATCTCAGTTCACTGCAACATCTGCCTCCTGGGTTCAAGTGTCCCTTGCCTCAGCCTCCCAAGTAGATGGGATTACAGGCACCCACCACCACACCCGGCTAATTTTTGTATTTTTAATACAGACAGGGTTTCACCATGTTGGTCAGGCTGGTTTCAAACTCCTGACTTCAAGTGATCCACCCGCCTTGGCCTCCCAAAGTGCTGGGATTACAGGCGTGAGCCACCACGCCCAGCCTAAAAATGTTTTTAATCGTCATCTAACAAGAGAAAAGAGAACAGTTAGGCCGGGTGCGGTAGCTCACACCTGTAATCCCAGCACTTTGGGAGGCTGAGGTGGGCGGATCACGAGGTCAGGAGATGGAGACCATCCTGGCTAACACGGAGAAACCCCATCTCTACTAAAAATACAAAAAAAAAAAAAAAAAAAAAAAAAAAAAATTAGCCGGGCGTGGTGGCCTGCGCACCTGTAGTCCCAGCTACTTGGGAGGTTGAGGCACGAGAATGGTGTGAACCTGGGAGGTGCAGCTTGCAGTGAGCCAAGATCGCACCACTGCACTCCAAACTGGGTGACACTGCCTGCGCTCCAGCCTTTTGAGACTGTGTCTTAAAAAAAAAAAAAGAAGAAGAAAAGAGAATAGTTTAATTTGGGCTTGGGTAGGGCTGTTGTAAAGCAGCAGAAAATCATCAAGATCTAAACGGGAGGTAAGAAAAAATGAAAAGACGAAATGTCTTTATTTATGGGACATTTGGCTCTGGAGGAGAAAGCCTGGGAAAGGGGGTTTTGTTGCATCAGGATTGAGTCAGACTCCCAGCCAGGGAAGCAAATTTGGTCTGCATAGGAAACCTACTTTTTTGTGTGTGTACCAGAAGCTCAGCAACAAATAATTTCCCTCAAAAGCCTGGTTTTTAAATGTGCTAACTAGACACTGATCTAGAATAACTACAGCCCCCAAATTTAAATTCCGGAAATATGCTATACGGGCTGAAAATAATGAAAATTTAAGACAAAATTATCATAAAAAGCAAATCACATAACGAAATGCAATGCATGAATCTTTAATATATTCTGGATTTAAAAAAATTAGTTAAAAGGCATTTTGGGAAAACTAAGAAAATTTAAATAAGGACTATATTTTAGGAGATATTAACTTAGTGTTGATTTTCTTAGGTGTAATAAATGGTGTTGTTGGTACATAAGAAAATGTACTTATTCCTAGTTGCTGCATGTGAATTATTTTGGGGCAAATTGTCATGAGGTCTGCAATTTACTTTCAAATAATGCAGGAGAGAGGAATCTCTCTATACAGACAAAGGATACAGCAAGTAGGGCAAAATGCTAAGAAGTGAATTTAGGTGAAGGATCTACAGGTGTTAATTGTATTACTGTACTACACGTCCCATTTTTTCGTAGATTTGCATATTTTCTACATTAAAAGTTTGGAGAAAAACTAACTGGATCGCGCCTCCACTTACAAATATAAAAAAGTCTTAGCGAAGGGAAGAAAAGTGAAAGAGTCAGGGTTCTGCTTCAGTTTCCGCACGTGCAAAGTGTGGGGGAGGCTGCAGTTTTAAGCGCTTGCCTGGGCGCTGGCTTCCGTCTTCTGGGCTCGGTGCGGTGACTTCCAGCAAGGGAAGCCACCTACTTTGCACTGGCTTCGCGGGCCCCAAGGTTATCTTAAAATGTTTTCCAAATTATTTGAATTTGCGATGAGACTTTGTGGTTCTGGGGAAGGTAAAAATGGCGATTAAATAGTGAGATTTAAAAAAATAACACCAAAAGAGTCACGCGTGCACGTGGAGGAATGTGAACGTGGCGAGCTGCAGCACCGCGCGCGGGGAGATAGATGCTCCGGGCACCGGTGGAGCTGTGTGGGCTCCGGGCCCCGGGCGCTGCGCGATGCTGCGACGCGCCAGGCGAAGCTCCGGGCGCGCACAGGGTTAACGCCGGGCGAGGGGACCGCGCTTCCTCTGCCCGCCCACATTCCTCCGCTGAATGGAGGCGGTGGTCTGATGCCGGTGGGGTGATTTCGCCCCTCGGCGTCCGACCTTCCCACTGGCCAGGCCCGGGCCCCTCCGGGGCCGGCCCTGAGCTCCGCAGTCACGTTACCTTTCCTGCTATTCACGCGGCCCTGCGGGGTTACAAAGAGGGACATTAAGAAGTCTGTGGGCATCGCAGGAGCCCGGAACGTGGGGACAATTACCGTGTCTCTGAATGCCCCTGTCCCCCAGCCTTGTAATCTGACCCCTTCCATGATGTTACAGGGGGCCCTGTGTTTGCAGATTGTTTCTTTGTCTGAATTTTGGCAATAAAGTGAGCTACAACTTCAGAAATGTGTGTGTGCCCTTTCATTAAATCCGCATTAACCAAACAAAAAGGAGACACTTTCATTGATTTGCCTTTGTCTAATTTATGAAGCATATTTTACAAAATATAAACCTTTTTAATAATAGGGAGAAAATCAGGTTTTAGGTCTATGGAGACCTAAATGAAAATACATGTTTTCACAAATAATGCTCCAGAATCAAGTCTAATCATTTAACCTTCTCTTGGATTAACCACATTTTGGGATTTTTTATTTGACAGCTTCAGCTGGCACTTTTTAAAAAAATTGTATAAAATACATAAAACATAAAAGACAGGCAGGTGCGGTGGCTCACCTGTCATCCCAGCACTTTGGAAGGCTGAGGCGGGCGGAGCAGGCGGGCGAGACATCCTGACCAATGCAATGAAACCCGGTCTCTACTAAAAACACAAAAATTAGCTGGGGGTGGTGGCCTGTGCCTGTAACCTCAGCTATTCCGGAGGCTGAGCAGGAGAATCGCTTGAACCTGGGAGGCAGAGGTTGCACTGAGTAGAGATGGTGCCATTGCTCTCCAGCCTGGTAACAAGAGCGAAACTCTGTCTTAAATAAATAAATAAATAAATAAATAAATAAATAAATAAATAAAACAAAACATAAAAGAGGCCAGGTGCAGTGGCTGACGCCTGTAATCCCAGCACTTTGGGAGGCCGAGGCAGACAGATGGTTTGAGGTCAGGGTTTCTAGACCAGCCTGGCCAATGTGGGGAAACCCTGTCTTTACTAAAAATACAAAAATTAGTTGGGTGTGGTGGCACTCACCTATAATTCCAGCTACTGAGGAGGATGAGGAATGAGAATCGCTTGCGCCTGGGAGGTGGAGGTTGCAGTAAGCTGAGATTTCCCCGCTGCACTCCAGCCTGGGAAACAGAGCAAGACTCTGTCTCAAAAGAATAAATAAATTAAATTAAAAGAGTGTAAATGGTTCACTTTTATTACATGACTCAATGACTATGAAAATTAGAGACAGTGTGATTAAGTGGGTGTCAGTCCATTTTATGTTGCTACAACAGAAAACCCAAGACTGGGCAATTTATAAAGAAAAGAGACTTATTTTCTACAGTTCTGGAGGCTGGAAAGATCTGGCAACTGCATCTGGTTGGCTTCCAGTGTGGGTCCTGTGCTGCATCATCACATGGCAGAAGGCATCACAGGGCAAGGGGGGTGTGGGTGCACTAAGACCCAAATTGGCTTTCATAAGAGACTTACTCTCATGATAACTAACCCACTCCTGTGATAACCCATTAATCCATTCATCCATCAATGGATTAATCCATTCATGAGGGCAGAGCCCTTTTGACCCTAATCCACCTCTTAATATGGTTATATTGGGGAGTAAGTTTTAACATGAATTTCAGAGGAGACAAACATTCAAAACATAGCAGCATGCAGAACAAAATGACATTTGTTATTACTAGAGAAAGTAAATTAGCATGCACAGAAAGAGTGAAAGGAAATGTCCAAGGAGAATGTGAATTTACTTCTTCAATTAGTAATTCTTCAATTCTTCAATTAGTTCAAGCGGCCATTGGTCCTGCCCTCAGGGATGACCCATTCATCCTGAGGAAGAGTGTTGAATCAAGTGGCCTGTATCACCAAGGCCAAGTACCAGGTGCTGCAGGAGCCCCTCAAGGAGTGATCCTCCATGGGTTCGGGGTCACAGGTGTGTGAATACGGGGGAAGGAGAATTCTGGCAGGTTTCCTGAAGGAATAAATACTGAACTGAAACCTGAAGAAACAGTGGAAGTTAGGCCAGTGGATCTCCAACACTGCTGGACATTGGAATCACCTGGGGAGCTTTAAAAAAACTCTCCACAATTAAATCATAATGTCTAGCGTGAGAGTCTGGGATCAGAATTTTCCAAAAAATATTCTAGGTGATTCCAATGAACGGCAAAGTTTGGGGAATTACTAAGGCAAAGGGAGGGAAGCTGATGTTTTTAGATTTTCTCAAGGAAAAAACTTGGCCAGCAGGCATGGTGCAGGTGCTGGGATATAATTGTTCTTTGATTCCTCCTTCTGCTTCTCACTGCCTTGCCTCTAGTAAGCACTCAGGAATATTTACTGACATTGGAGCAAAAGCTAATAAAAATTTAGATGTATCCAAAAACCAGGACTTCCTCAAGAATGCCTTTTAGCACTCACTATTGAATTAGGGTCTAAAATTTATAGCGGCAGGCTCTCACAGAAGAACATAAAATCCAGCATTTTGACAGCTAGGGGGAAAAAAACCCCTCTTCTCTCAATTCCTGTTCTCCATCTTCAGTCATTGCTATAATTGTAACTTCACAGGCAACCGTCCAAGCAATTTTGTTTCTATCTTCAAATGGCTTCCCCCTCTTTATAAAAAAAGCACAAGGCCTGCCAAAATTCAGAGTATTTTAATTATGAAAGGTCAAGAACAGCCTAAGAAAGAGGCCACATAAGAAAGCATATTCCTGCCGCTGAAGGGCGAAAAGCTGTGGGGGCTGGAAGCAAGGGCCCTCCGTCTACCCAGGGGCCACATTTTATGCCTGCTGCCCTCAGAGAGCAGGAATTGCCCATCACTGTCTCCTGGCTAAGCACACTTTGACATTCTGCCCTCTAATGTACCTTGGCATGAAGTGGCCCCTGGCAATTTATCTCGTGCTTTATATGGTAATTCCAAGCCTACAGGGTCTTTACATGGGTAACGGAAAAGAAGACCTCTTTTAATTCAGGCTAAGGCAGCCTGCATTTTCATTAGCTCACAGACCGCAGGGTAGGAATGCCTTTTCTAGAGGTAGATGGGTCTCTGACATTCTAAGAGATCCATCGAAGCTCAGACTAAGAACATGATGTCACACCACTCATGGAACGCCCCGGGGAGCGACATCCCCACATTGGCTCTATCTTATTATATTCACCTCCAGGAAGCTTTACGTCTCTCCGTAGGAAAGCAAGAAGGGAAATGCAAAGTGGATTCTCTCATAGGTCCTCCCCTGAAGCACTAGGTCCAACTGTGACCCCATGGGCTTAACAGGGGGAGTTTTGTGACTTAAGATTCAAGCCACAAAGGCTCTCTCAAATGCAGGAGACTCCAAGGGAACCAGGCAGGGAATGGGGTGTGGCGGGAGAGGACTTTTTTCATCAGTCCTGGATCACACACAGGTGGTAAGGTGTCTGTGCCTCTGAAACCAAGCCGCGGTGCATGGTCAGCACAAAGCCCTGAGCAGTGGAAGCTGACCTAACATGAAGGAAAGCCTGTTGACAAGCACAAGGAAGCAGAGTGTGTTTCGTGGAATGTAAGTGTGGGTTTTGAAGCAGGCTCCCCAAGCCTCGCTGGGAGCTGTCGCCGAGCCCTGAAAATCAGTCAGGCTCTTCCAAATACCTTTCCTCTTGGACACAGTGAGGTCACGCCTCCTCACATTTGTATGCAGTTTCTAATCTGCCAAATGTTTTCACAGACATTACCTCATCTGAGCCTCTTAGCCCCTCTTCGAGTGGCCAGAGCGTATGTGATTACTTTCCCTCTTTTAACAGCATGGGAAACTGAGGCTCAGAGGGAGTAAATGACATGGGGGAAAGAGCTGCCCTCTTGAGTTCAGATCTGACTCTAAAGTGCTTTCTATCCACTGGAATTCTTCAAGTCTGGGTTGAACATTACTTGTATCTGAACCACCAAGGAGGTTCAGGAAAAATATAGATTTCTGGGGCCCACTCTGACCTTCTGAAACTGACCCTCTAAGGCAACACTCAGGAACCTTTTTTTATTTAGAGACAGGGTCTCACTCTGGCAGGAGTGCAGTGGCAGGATCATAGCTCACTGCAGTCTTGAACTCCTGGGCTCAAGCAGCACTCTGGCCTTAGTCTCCCAAGTAGCTGGGACTACAGGTGTGGGCCACTACCCCCAGCTTATTAAAAAAAATGTATATTTTTGGGGTACAGACGGGGTTTCACTAGTTGCCCTGGCTGCAGGAGACTATTTTTAACCTGAAGATTCCCCAGCCGATTCTGGTAAGAATCATTTTGGTAACTACAATATATGTCAACTTTATATATAAGCCAAAAGCCAGCCTCATGCTTAAGGGAAGAACCCTACAAGGGAAGAACCCTAGAAACATTTCTTTTAAGTTGAGAACCAGATAAGACGGCCCACCATCACTATTTAACGTTGTTCTGCAAATACTAGCCGATGCTAAATTTTTTTTAAAAGTTTAAAAAATTTAAAAGATAAAGTAAAATTATGATGATGATGATGATTATTATTATTATTATTTTTGAGACGGAGTCTCTCTCTCTGTCGCCCAGGCTGGAGTGCAGTGGCCGGATCTCAGCTCACTGCAAGCTCCGCCTCCCGGGTTCATGCCATTCTCCTGCCTCAGCCTCCCGAGTAGCTGGGACTACAGGCGCCCGCCACCTCGCCCGGCTAGTTTTTTTGTATTTTTTAGTAGAGACGGGGTTTCACCGGGTTAGCCAGGATGTTCTCGATCTCCTGACCTCGTGATCCACCCGCCTCGGCCTCCCAAAGTGCTGGGATTACAGGCGTGAGCCACCGCGCCCAGCCAGTAAAATTATTTTTACTTCCAATTCAGATATTATCTGAACAACCCAAGAAAATCAACTGAAAAACCATTCCAAACAATAAAAAAATTCAGTAATATGAGTGGATATAAAATTAATAAATAAAAATTAATAGCTTTCCTATTTATACATAAAAAGCAGTTATAAGATGTAATGGAAGAAAAGATTCCATTTATAGTCATAATAGAAAATATAGGCCGGGCGCGGTGGCTCAAGCCTGTAATCCCAGCACTTTGGGAGGCCGAGACGGGCGGATCACGAGGTCAGGAGATCGAGACCATCCTGGCTAACACCGTGAAACCCCGTCTCTACTAAAAATACAAAAAACTAGCCGGGCGAGGTGGCGGGCGCCTGTAGTCCCAGCTACTCTGGAGGCTGAGGCAGGAGAATGGCCTAAACCCGGGAGGCGGAGCTTGCAGTGAGCTGAGATCCGGTCACTGCACTCCAGCCCGGGCTACAGAGCAAGACTCCGTCTCAAAAAAAAAAAAAAAAAAAAAAAGAAAATATATACCTAAGAATAAATGTAACAATCAGAAGAATTGTTACTTAGAGACACTATTATTATTATATTATTATTATTATTTTTTTTTTTGAGATGGGATCTCACTCTGTTGCCCGGGTTGGAGTACAGTGGTGAGATCTCAGCTCATTGCAACCTCCACCTCCTGGACTCAAGCAATCCTCCCACCTCAGCCTCCTGAGTAAGCTAGTCTATAGGTGTGTGCCACTACACTTGGTTAATTTTTGTTTAAAAATTTTTTGTAGAGACCAGGTCTCACTATGTGGCCAAGCCTGCTTATATACTATTCTTGTACAGAAAGATTCAATAATATAACTTAATTTCTTCCTAAATTAATATATAAAATTTCCATGACCTAATAACATGTCAACCTATTTGAGGGATGAAGTGTGAAATTTTACAAACTGATTCTAAAGCCACTGTGGAAAAATAAATGTACAAAGATTCTTTTTTTTTTCTTTTTGAGACAGAGTCTCACTTTGTTGCCCAGGCTAGAGTGCAGTGGCGCAATCTCAGCTCACTGCAACCTCCGCCTCCCAGGTTTAAGTGATTCTTCTGCCTCAGCCTCCCGTGTAGCTGAGACTACAGGTGCTCTACCCCTCAGTGTGATGGTATTTGGAGATGGGGACTTCAGAAGGTAATTAGATTTAGATAAAGTCATAAGGGTGGGGCCCTCGTGATGGGATTAGTGACCTTACAAAACAAGACAACAAGTTTAAGATCAGGGTGCCAGCATGACTGATGTCTGGTGAGGCCTTTTTCCTGGCTTACAGACAACTTCTTCTCACTGTGACCCTTGATGTAGACAAGGAATTAATTTTCTTTCTTTCGGTCACAAGGGGTGGCCCCCTCTCACAACATGTTAGGGGATAGTGAGAAGGCAGCTGTCTGCAAGCCAGAAAGAGCTCTCACTAGAACACAACCATGCTGGCACCCTGATCTTGGACGCCCAGCCCCCAGAACTGTGAGAAAATAAATGTCTAAGTCACGGAGTCTATGGTATTTTGTTATGGCAGCCTGAGCTGACTAAGACAGCAGTATATTATATAATCGTGGAAAACATGATGGTGTTGCAACAATTGGGGAAAATGGTATTGGATCCAAATCTTACCCCTTACATCAAAATATACTTTAGATGAGTCATATATGTAAAAACAGAAAACAAAATCACAAAACTACAAGAAAAAAAAAAACAGTTTTACTAATCTTCATATAGAGAAGTCCAAACTATAACCACAAAATCCAGAAGCTTTGAAAGACTGATAAATTCCACTTCATAAAAATTTGAAATATCTCCCTTTCCTTCCCTCCCCTCCCCTTCCCTTTATTGGCAGAATCTCACTCTGTCACCCAGGCTGGAGTGCAGTGGCTTGATCATGGCTCACTGCAGCCTCGACTTCCTGGGCTCAAGTGATCCTCCCACTTCAGCCTTCCAAGTAGTTGGGACTACAAGCTCATGCCACCATGCCCAGCTAATTTTAAAATAACTTTTTAGAGGCCATGGTGTCACCATGTTGTCCAAGCTGATCTCAAACTGTTAGGCTTAAGCGATCCTCCCGCCTCGGCGTCCCAAAGTGCTGGGATTACAGGTGTGAGCCACTATGCCAGGCTGAAAACCTTTTTACGTGTTAAGAAAATCAATTCTGGCCAGGTGTGGTGGCTCATGCCTGTAATGCTAGCACTTCTGTGAGGCTGAGGTGAGAGGATTGCTTGAGCCCAGGAGTTTCAGACCAGCATCTATAAAAAATGTAAAAAATTAGCCGGTGTGGTGGTGTGTGTCTGTAGTGCCAGCTACTCGGCAGGCTGAGTGGGGAGGATTGTTTGAGCCTGGGAGGTTGAGGCTGCAGTGAACCGTAATCATGCCACTGTACTCCAGCCTGGGCAACACAGTGAGAGGCTCTGTCTCAAAAACAAAAACAAAAAAACAAATCAAGATGCAAAACAAGCAACCCAATAGAATATGAACAATATAAAGAAAGGGAAATTAAAATGGCATTTTAAAAAGAGAACTGCAAATTAACTATCCTGTACAACCATTTTCATCTCTCATATTAGTGAAGGTAAAAGAGTGATATTCAAAATATTTAACACCCAGGCACGGGACAGTCAGAAGAGACTGCAGGCTCCCTCTTCTGCCTGGTGTCAATTCTCTCTCTCTCTCTCTTTTTTGAGACTGGGTCTGGCTTTGCCACCCAGGCTGGAGTGTAGTGGCTCAATCCCAGCTCACTGCAACCTCCACCTCCTGGATTCAAGCGATTCTCCTGCCTCAGCTTCCCGAGTAGCTGGGACTACAGGCACCCGCCACCATGCTCTGCTAATTATTATTATTATTATTATTATTTTTTTTTTTGTAGAGACGGGGCTTCACCATGTTGGCCAGGCTGGTCTTGAACTCCTGATCTCAGGTGATCCACCCACCTTGGCCTCCCAAAGTGCTGGATTACAGGTGTGAGTCACCATGCCTGGCCCCTGGTGTCAATTTTTAAGTTGCTGGATTGTGAGCAAACTAAAGGATCTCAGACATAAGAAAAAGGCACTTGGCAGCTAGTTAACAGTGAGTGCATAAGTATGCTGATCTTTTAACAACCAGCACAGCCCCTCTGATGCGATACAGCGACCCACTGGCCCCAGTGTAAGAGAATACTTCTCTTACACCATTGGGAAACGACCTCTAGAAGGAAAATTGAGCAATACCTGTTCATATTTTAAATGAAGATATCCTTTGGTTAAAAGGACGCATGAGAAGGAAATATATCGCAGTGTTATTTGAAAATACAACATTAAAAATAGCACGACTGTTCATCAATAGGGGGCTGGTTCTGTAAATTACAGTGTATTCATACACCAGAAAATTGGAATCGTGAAAAGAATGGGCCAGTCCTATGTGTACCTATCAAGACAGATTATTGCGTGGAAAAAAGAAGCAAGGTTCAGAACAGCATGTACAGTATGTTATCATTGTAAAAGTAAATATAGAGGAAATGTAAACGTAGAGGCATCTGTGTGCGTAGGCTCTCTCTAGGGGAAAAAATGCCAGTAAATGGTACAGTAGTTTGAGGAGGAGATCTGGGTGGCCAGAGACAATGGGATGGAATGAAAGCTAATTTTCCACTCTGTATTCATCATACTGTGTGCACTCATTTAAAAATATAATTTGTTGGCCAGGCATGGTGGCTTACGCCTGTAATCCCAGCACTTTGGGAGGCCGAGGCGGGTGGATAGCTTGAGGCCAGGAGTTCAAGACCAGCCTGGTCAACATGGTGAAACCCTGTCTCTACCAAAAATACAAAAATTAGCCGGGCATAGTAGTATATGCCTGTAATCCCAGATGCTTGGGGGACTGAGGCACGAGAATTGCTTGAACCTAGGAGGTAGAGGCTGTAGTGAGCCAAGATCGCACCACTGCACCTCAGCCTGGGTGACAGTGGGAGATTCTGTTTTAAAAAACAAAACAAACAACAAAAACTATATATATAATTTGTTTAAAGATGAGATATGAGTTAGGTAATATCTAACGGTTCTTTTAAGCTTAAGTCTGCAAACCTGTGGCCAAAACCAAACTAATCTTCTCCCCTCAACCCGCTCTACCTTCAATCTTCCCTTTCCTAGTTGATGGCCTCTTCATCCTTCCAGCTGTTGAATACAAAATCCTTGGAGTCATCATCCTCCCTTCCTCTAACCACTCACATCAACCCACTAGTCTCTCTGCTTTCACCCTTGTCCACCACTGCTTCTCCCCAGAGCTCAGTCTATTTTTAGCTAGGGATCCAGAGTGATCCTGTTGAAGCTTAAGTCAAACCACGTCACTCCTTTTGCTCACAACCCTGCAGTGGCTCCCCCCATTTCACTTAGAGTAAAAAGCTAAAGTTCTAAAAATGCCTAGCTTGACCCTGGATGACCCACCTTTGCATCTGTGACACCATTTCCCACTCTACCCCACTCCAGCCTTCTCCAAGCACACAGGCAGGATCCCCTGAGGGCTTCTGCAGTTGCTGTTCTGTTCCTAGAATACTCTTCCCCCAGCACCCCCCCCGGCTTACTCCTCCACTTCCTTTACAGTTGTTCAGATTCCACCTTCTCAGTGAGGCCTTCTAAACCACCTCATGTTAAATTCCGCTGCACCAGTCCCTTCTCCCACAACTCACTCCCAATCCTCCCCACCCTGCTCTATTTTCCCCTATATCACTAATCACATTCATCACATTCTAAATTCAATATAATTTACTTACTTATATTTATTGTCAGTCTCCCCCCAGCTAAAAGGTAAACTTCACAAGGATGGATTCCACTGATGTAGCCCCAGTGTCTAGAATATTGCCTGGCAAATAGAAGGTGTTCAATAAAACACCTGCCAGGTGAGTGAATGGGCTTATATGATCTTTACTCAGCTCTTTTAAAGTCTGTTCATCATTACATGGAGACAGCAATAGATAACAGTGGCACTACCAGCAATAATAATAACAACGGCATAGTTATTTATCAAATGCACTACCAGCAACAACAATAATATCAATAATCGTAGTTATTTTTGAAATTTACTACCACTAATAATAATATCAGTAACAGTTGTTTTTCAAACTACGCTATCAAAAGTCACAATTGGCATGTATCACATCCCTGTACTATGAGCCAGATAATCCCACATAGAAGATATTGTTAAATCCATTTTCCAGATGAGGAAACTAGAGCTCAAGGTTCAAGAAACTTGCCCAAGGCCCAGGGTCAGTAAGTGGAGGATCTTATCTGATTCCTTTTGCCACTGTGTTCGGAAACTCCTAAATGTGCCGGGCTCCTGGCATGTAGTAAGTCAGCCCTGAGGAAACAGGAGTCTTTCCTCACACTCTGTGGGAATGTCATTGGTTGCCTGTACAGAACTGCAGAATGGGTGGGTCTTTCTTCAGTTTTTCTGGTACTTCCAGTCTTGGACCATGTGGAACCACCACTCCCTCCCCACCCCTGCCAGCCTGCAGATTCGGTCAGAGGAGCTTTATGTCCCTAGAGGCAGAAAACTGCTGCAACTTGCCCTCCAAGAGGTGTGGACCAAAGAGGAAACTGATGAAAATCTAACTGTCTGCCTCAATGTCTCTTGAAATGGATGCTCCAAAGGATGTTTTTACTTAGAATCTCTAATCAGCTGATTTTTAAACGGATTGATTTGAGGAACAGATGGACTCTGGATGAAGCTGTAATCCGGAGGTTGCAACTGATTTCTGCTGACAGTTTTAAACCCCACCTATTTGTCAACAGTGGGAACTCTTCTGGGGGAATGCTCTGTTCCTGAAAGAGAAGAATGTTTCCGTTCTGACCACCGAATAAAGAGAGAATGGACCTAGGCAGGAGTGACTTGACTGAAGTTAAATAGATTTTAATATAAAAAGGCTAGCAGATTCCAATGGAAGTGAATACAGTTGATCTGTATTTATACACAGGGATTAAGCAAACTAATCCGATGGAAGTCTGTGTAGGTGATTGTTTGGGAGCAAGATAGATCCATCTGCGTGCAAAGAATTGTGAATGAATGAGAATCCATGGCTCAGTGGGCAGGCGGGGCATGGGGGAGACCACCAGTCTGACTAATCAGACATTCACATTTCCCACTGTTTTGTTCTATTGTATCCAAATGTGAGAAGCTGCTTTCCAGTCCCCCACATACAAAGCTCTTTATTGGACTTCATTGTGGCATGATCCCGGCTGCTTTACTCCCACTGCCAGCCTCAGAAGGAGTTTTGCTTGACGGTGTCTGGCAGCTTGGCTTTGCTTCAGTAGATTTATGAGCTGTGAAAGATGGTCAAATTAACACCCTGAGCATTCCTGATAGGATTAGAGGCCTGCATTTGCATACCACCCTGAAGTGCCACACTATCTCTGTGTCTTCCCAGCCCTTCCGGGTGGGGTTTGGAGAGGGCAAGTGGGAGGTGACGCCACACACCCCTCTCCCAGCTGGCAACACAAAGGGTCACCATGTGATTCCAGATGATGTTATTTGGCATTTAACATCTAATGACAGTGTCTCCCAGTCAAAAGAACTGAACTGAAGGGGTGAATGCATCCCCTTTCAGGGCTGGATGCCCATCCTTGCTCTCATGGAAAGAGCGGTCTCTTGTTTGGGGCAGGATTGACAATCCAACCGCCCTAACCAGGACTGGAGTAGACCTTAAAATATCCATTTAAGTCATAATGATTCCTGATTGTTCTGATTATAATGGTAACGCATATTTATTGTAGAAAATTTGGAAAATGCTGAAAAATACAGCAAAGTAAAAATCACCCGTTGTTCCATTACTTAGAGATAGCTTCCCATTAACATTTCAGTGTATTAATTTATGGATAATCTGTTTTCTATGCATGTAGACAGGTGATTTGTTTTTGCTTTAACAAAGCAGGATCATATTGTTTATCCTAAGTCTTTTAACATTATATCCAAAGCATTTTCTTATGTTAATAAATATCCTCTGCTGGGCGCAGTGGCTCATGTCTGTAATCCCAGCACTTTGGGAGGCCGAGGCGGGTGGATCATCTGAGGTTGGGAGTTTGAGACCAGCCTGGCCAACATGGTGAAATCTCGTCTCTACTAAAAATACAAAAATTAGCTGGGCATGGTGACGCAGGTCTGTAATCCCAGCTACTCGGGAGGCTGAGGCAGGAGAATCACTTGAACCTGGGAGGCGGAGGCTGCAGTGAGCCGAGATCAAGCCACTGTACTCCAGCCTGGGCGACAGAGCGAGACTCAAAAAAACAAACAAACAACTTATTTGGGAAAGGTTATACAATCAATATATATTATATTACTATATATGTGTGTGTATATATATATATATATATATATTTTTTTTTTTTGAGACGGAGTCTCGCTCTGTTGCCCAGGCTGGAGTGCAGTGGCTGGATCTCAGCTCACTGCAAGCTCCGCTTCCCGGGTTTACGCCATTCTCCTGCCTCAGCCTCCCGAGTAGCTGGGACTACAGGCGCCCGCCACCTCGCCCGGCTAGTTTTTTGTATTTTTAGTAGAGACGGGGTTTCACCATGTTAGCCAGGATGGTCTCGATCTCCTGACCTTGTGATCCGCCCATCTCGGCCTCCCAAAGTGCTGGGATTACAGGCTTGAGCCACCGCGCCCGGCCTACACACAACGAAACTTAACATACTGAAGTCTAATATACACATGCGATTATACTTTCTTTTAATAGCAATAAATACCACTAACTTTGAGATTTGGAAACTTATAAGAATGTTTTCATATGACATAGAAATAAAAATATATTTCTTTTTATAAGTTAAGAAGATTAATTTCCCAGGAATGAGCTTCAAGGTTTACCAAAGTTGTGCTGAATAGATTAAATGTTGAAAGCATCTCACAGCTACTTTCATTTTAATGAGCAAGTACAGCTACAATATTCAATATTTCAAACTTCAAACTGCATTATTTATCACTATTAGACTCAGAACTACATTGTTTTCCTGCAATTGTGGTTTATTGTAATCTTAATTCATTTTCTCAAAGACCATTCAACACATTTATACTATTCCAGTAATTACCATGCTACCCAGAAAAACAAGTGAACAGTTTTATTAAGAATTAAATGAGGGTATGGAATGTGATACAATACAAGTATGACACTGAAGATGGGTATAATAGTACTACTTGCACAAAAAGTTAAATTTCACTTCAAAAAAAAAAATCACAAGACAAAAGAAAAAGCAATTCCATCATCATAAAGTAAGCTATTTCATGCAACGTACTAATACACCCCCTCCCCCCAAAACCCCAACTTCCCAACAAACAAAAGCTATCTGAAAATACTGCCATGCTAACATATGAACCACGGTATATTCATTCATGGAAAAACACACTCATTAAGCAATTGATTAGATGAAATAACACAGTTTGCAATATTGTAAACTCACAGACCACAATGATTTCACATGAAAAGCAATTTCAGATTCACTCATAGGGTGAGTAATATGGGCTACATAGTTGAGAGATAATGTAAATATAAACCCCATTAATTCTCTCATTATCTTCTAATTATAAAACCTGGAAGCTTAGATAATCTGAAAAATTCATATAAAATTTGGCATACTCCGCTTGTGTTCCAAGAAATGACTTTAGGATATTTATAATTATTAGAGAGCTGTATAAAAAGCACTTCAAGGCCAGGATTTGACTTCTTAAATAACGATCATAATTTACATCACAGAAACAACTCCAGAAATGCATTTACTCTGATCAACTCTTATTCAGGACAAGGAACATGATTTTCTAGCACTTTATGTACAAGTTACTGCAAAGGGCCAGTTAATTTACAGACTGAATAAAATGTAAAATAAAGGTGAACTGGTACAGAGAGTGATGGGGAATATCCTCATTAAGTGAGTAAAGATCTTTCCTCGACTTTGAAGGGAGCTAGAGTCAACAAGTAAAAGAGATTGCCAAGCCGTAACGGATGTATGTCTCTGTAACAAGATGCTTAAGCTTGCTTCCTGGAAAACAGTTTTATATTAGAAAATAGGAATGGCATTTTATGGGACAGCATTTCCTTCTATAGCTGCCAAACTGAACACAGGCCTGGTCACCACATGGTGCACAAACTGAGAGCGTATTTCCAGTTGGGCATAATATCATGGAGAGAAAACCCAGGAGCAAGAAGCACCAGTCTCACTGCACTTGCCCATTCAGGAGGCCTGGAGGGGACTGAGACAACTACATTTTATAGTGCTGGGTTAAGTTTACCCATGATGTATAGATTGGCTACAAACACAGCAATAAAACCAAGTAAAAAGAACCAGAAAAAAAAATACTCAGGATAAAAAACTACCCAGTCCTGTTTGTGATTTTTTTTTCCCCTTTTAGATTTAAGGTAATTAGAATAGATTGGGAAATGATTTAGGATTACCCTTCCCACCCTGGAAATGTAACATCCTACTTATGTTCCACGAAAAGAACACAGTAATTGTTCAACAGCAAGATTCAGTTTCTCTAAAAAACAGGAGCACTTTGCTCTAATTTTCACAGAATGACTTTAGAAAATTTTCCAACATGAGAGCTAGAAATTGAGGCCAGTAAAGAAGCTTATTTAGTAATCAGGACCTGCCATAGTTAGAGCTCTTTGGAATGTGTCTTATACATACAAAGATATCACAAATTAAATCTTCAGCATATTCATAAGTTCTTAAATGAGAAAGATTTCTAGTGACAGGTAAAGGCTCCCATCAGCAAATTAAATCTGATAACTCAATCTTTCCCAAGTAACAACTCAACATAGCTTCTGGAATCAAATGTAAAGATCACTCAATCATGACGATGTAAGATGAAGTACAGATGAACAATACATATGAAAAACATTTTGTAAACCGCTGCAGTTCTAAAACAGATTTATATTACAAAGCAATGTAAATAAATATTGGGCTAGTACAAAAGCTCTTATTTACAGTTTTACAAATGAAATTGTATTCAGTGTAAATGCTGTGTTTTAAAGAACACAGTATTGTATCAGTAAAATGAGTTCTGTTGAGGGCATTACAGTTTGTTAGAATCAATGCATAACATATAAAAGGTTCAAGTTAACTCTGTTTATAATTTAGTACAGACAAACCCAGTTTAACCTGGAATGGCATCTGTTAAAGTGCTGAAAAAACAGGAAATATTTAGAAAACACTGTACATTATTAAAGCTTTATCAAGTCAGAATGTTAAACTTCGTTCACATTTGTATCCTTTTGCCACAGGCCTGTGGGCAAGATTTTTTTTCAGCAAAGGAGTAAAAGGTAGAGGCCACTGCTGCTTTGATGATTTTAGGTTCAGTGGAATTAGTTTCTTAAAATAACTATCCATCAACCATACCTTCAGGCCTCATAATCTGGTAAGTAATTAAATACTCAGGATAAGCCTGGAAGAGAAAGACAAATTCAAATAATGGTACACAAATTTTCCTGAAAGATAAATAGACTTTCTGTAAGTATTCCTAGTCTTAGGGAGGAGGTTCTAAATTAGTGTTGTAGATAAGAATCATCTAGGGACATTTTCTCAAAACATCTTTACCCTGACTACAGTTCTTTAGATTTTCAATCAGCAAGTCTAGGAAGAATACTAAGTTCATGTCTGATTTTAGTAACTGAGGTGATTCCGATACCTACCCCCAGTTCACAACACTGCTCTAGAACTACTTTTGGCTTTCACTGAGCGCAAAACACAATTATATACTTCTTTGCTACAGACAGGCTGTTAAATACAAGATTTCAATCATAAGAGCTAAAAAAAATCCGGAACAATTGACAAAATTTGAATAAAGTCTTGTTTTTAGGAATTTACAATTGAAATAGTTAATGGTAAAGGGATATGCCCTGCAACTTACTCTCAAACAGTTCACAAAAAAAATGTACAAACACACACACAAGGAAGGAAGGAGTGAATGATAAAAGAGAAAAAAGAGAACAAAATATTAACATTTAGGAAATCTAGGTAAAGGTTATAAGGGAATTCTCTTCACTATTTTTGTAACTTTCCAAATATGAATTATTTCCAAATAAAATTTTTAAAAAATCCAGTTAAGGTAGTATGTCTTGTCAAGAGATTAGTAAAAAGTTAAAGTATGCCTCTCTAGCATTTTTGAAGATGAACAAATAAAACTGCATTACCTGTTCTCCTCTGTAAATAACATATTCAGCTAATGCTAGGCCATTTACACTGGGCCGACCAGTGACTGAGTGATGACCTGGAGGAGAATGTGCCATTTTCATTGCACTGAACTGCAGGAAAGACTTTCCCAAGGTTACCCGGCAAAAGAGCAGCTGCCTATAAAATGAAAAGGAAGAGATCACCCTGAAGGCAAACGTGACACATAAATATGACAATGTGTGGACACGGCATAAGTTTTAATAAATACTTATAATTGTTTTTATCATTTTACCCCTAAAAGAACTTTTTAAGAATGTCTTCTATTACTCTTATTAATGAAATAATCTGTCAATTTAGTTAGTCCTTATTTTAACTATAAAACCTGAAAAAGGTAATAACCTTATAGAGATGCAGACTCTACCACCTTGTTTGTGTCTCAGCAAAAAACACAAGTCAATGACAAAGTGGGAAGGAGAAGGTTTAAGGGTCTTCCATCAAGTGGCTTGCAAAGTTGGACACATATCTAATTAAGTCTAGTTGATTTTTTACCTTCAAAATATATTTGAAATCCATTTACTCTTCATTCTACTGTCACTATTAAGTCAAATCACTGAAATTTTCACCTGGACTATCACACATTGGCTTTCTAAACCAGTCTTCCTGTTTCTTCTCTAATTCCTGTCCAAACCTTTCCCATCCAAGTAATTAAAACAAACAAAAATTAGATCAAATCACTTTTCTGCTTAAAACCTTTTAGAGGCTGCTC
The DNA here is from genome assembly GCF_037993035.2 of Macaca fascicularis. Lineage (NCBI taxonomy): Eukaryota > Metazoa > Chordata > Mammalia > Primates > Cercopithecidae > Macaca > Macaca fascicularis. The sequence continues at coordinate 100,652,064 of NC_088383.1, read as the reverse complement.
ACTGTACTTGGGAGAAATTCTGTACAATGGCTTCAATTTCTTGAATCTCATTTTATGTTCATTCTGCCCCATGCACATTAGTTTTCTTTTCTTCACAAAGGCCAAACTTCCTTTATTAATGGTCCCCATCCATATAATTTTCTCCATCACTGGAATGGGATCTATTTTACCACTCTTCCACTGGCTGATACCCACTCAATTTTCAGACTTCCCCTGAAATGGTACTTCCTTAGATAGGTCTCCCCTCACCACCAGTTTCAGTAGATTATCCTCCCACTTCTCTCAGGCATGTGATTGGCCTTTCTTAGTTTCAAACAACCTTTTAGTATTAATGTTATTGTTTCCTTTTAGAAGATAACAGGAGATGTCAGTAGACCAGTTGATGGTTCTATCTTCCAAAGAAAAGGGAGGTGTTAGAATGTTGCTTATTACTAATAATTAGAACTATTTATCCTTCAGACCATATATGACAAATAAAAACAGCAGTGTTCAAATTTACAAAATCTTAGGAAATTACATGCCTCCTAACCACTCCAATTTATGATCTAAAATAGAAGTGAGCGGGAGATCCCACACAGGAGAGCCTACTGTGTACTACCTATGCAGTCCTAAATTTAGAGGGATAACAGTAAGAACAAAACAAACACAAAGAAAGAACCTGTTTCCCTCCATGACTGCAATTCTTCAGCTTGGAAGTCCTTTGAAATTGGCTGGGAAGCTTTAAAAAACTCTAATATCCAGATCATGCCCCAGACTAATTACATGAGATTCTGTGAGGGTGGGACACAAGCATTAATAGCTTTTTAATGTTCCCTGGATGATTCCAATGTGCTGCCAAAGTGCAAAATACTGCTCTAAGGGTTTTTTCTAGATCAGTGGTCAGAAATACAGCGTCACATCTGGGAACCTGGTAGAAACTCAAATTCTAGAGCCCCACCCCAGATCTACTAAATCAGCAACTGAGAAGGTAGAGCCTAAGAATCTGTGATTTAAACAAGCCATCTAGGTGATTCTAATGCATGCTAATGCTTGATAAACTACTGCTCTATATATTCATTAAGTAGTGCCCTGTTGAATAAATCTCAGGAATTAATCTTACTGGATTTTTCAAATGGCATAACTTTTTGCCTATAAGGATTTTTAAAGTTAGGGACAAATTACTTAAATGATTTTTAACAAGTGAGTTAGAACAGGTAATTAAAAGTGGAAAAAAAGTGCAAAGTAGTTATTTGATTATTATTTCCTTTCGAAAAGGATCATTGTTTTAATTTTAAGTTCTTATAGTAGTATTGCAAATTGAAGATTAGGATCGTATCACAGTGGAAGAGAGGCTCAGGCACTGCGATCAAATAATTAGACTTGACAAATAATGCCATTTTAGCATTTGAATACTAGATTTTTAAAGAGTCCACAGAGTCCTACAATACTCAAGGGCTACAATAAAGCCTCTTTCATGCCTAATGTTACTTTCTACTCAGTATGCTTTAAGGCACCAGATATTCTAATGATTAGTCAACCAGGTCAAGTGCTTAAATTGTAATTGGCCCATACGGATCATTTAATAAATATTAGCTATTATTATAATCGGTGAGAGGGCCAAAAGCAATCTAAAACATGCCTAGCGGGGGGTGGGATAGCATTAGGAGATATACCTAATGTAAATGACGAGTTAATGGGTGCAGCACACCAACATGGCACATGCATACATATGTAACAAACCTGCACACTGTGCACATGTACCCTAGAAAGTATAATAAAAAAACAACAACAAAAAACATGCCTAGCTTGCATTTCTAAGGCTGTCCAACATAATGCTTCGCCCTCAAAAATGTAACTAGTTCTTATCTGATTATTACCAAAATAAATGAGAACAAGTGATCTCTTACCTGTGGCAAATGTAACAAGATCTGTCTTTGTGAACTGGACACCCAGTACCGCCTCCAATTCCATATACATATTGATTGCTTTTGGAAGAGTTTTCAGCAAAATAAATGCCAGCTCCAAACATGCCACCTATGTACGCATGCCTTTCATCAAAGCCTTTGTGGATAATTGCATTCACAAAAGGAGACCCTGAAACACATATAGATGGGTAACAACAATTTAAAATTTATCTTAGAAGTAAAAAACTAGCTTCTTAGAAATTGAATTCTTAAATATACAGCCCCACAATAATAAAACCAAAACGAAAAAGGGTAACAAGTTAACTGTCAGCCAGCTTACTATTTTAGAATAAAGAACTGCTAACATCAACTAATGTTTCTAATAGAGTGCTGGTTCATGTGCTAAAATAAGGACACAGATTGAACTAGAAAAACAGATTACTTGAAATATCAATGTAAGAGTTACCAAATGCCAGACTGCAAATCCATAAAAATCCAACACCAAGAGCCTCATAATTCACTTTAGATAGCAAAGCTAAATGCAATTAGGTCTTAGAATGATGCCTATGCCTGTGTGGTTTGTTTTTAGATATCAAGTGGCCCAAGTAGACTTTCACATTCTTTTTTTTTTTGAGATGGAGTCTCACTCTGTGGCCTAGGCTGGAGTGTAGTGGCATGATCTTGGCTCACTGCAACCTCTGCCTCCTGGGTTCAAGCAATTCTCCTGTCTCAGCCTCCTGAGTAGCTGGGACTATAGGTGCACACCACCACACCTGGCTAATTTTTGTATTTTTAATAGAGATGGGGTTTCAACATACTGGTCAGGCTGGTCTCAAACTCTTGACCTCAGGTGATCCACCCACCTTGGCCTCCCAAAGTGCTGGGATTACAGGCGTGAGCCACCGTGCCTGGCCCCACTTTCACATTCTTATTCTCTTTCTTATACCTCTTCTCTTCTATCCTTCCACTTTTGCCTTTCATCAATTGCGATACAAGGTTCTATCTGCAAATGTGGTGCTTTCCCTCACCCCCTGCATATTGACTTCCCTTTCCTCTTTCCTTGGGAGTGGAGTAGAGTGGCGGATGGAAAAAGTCAAGAAACCACAGCTAATTCATTTATCAAGATCATGTTCTCTGTCCACAGAGAGGCAGGAAAATATACTGAATTCTACTTTACAGAAATACAGATGAATAGAATCACTTTTTGAATTAACTTGGGAAAACCAAAATTATTTATATTACAAATTAGAGAAACCACATTATAACCATCACGTTAACAGATAATAAATATGCTCTGTGTCAAGAGATTATCATGATAATTATTTAGGGTTTTGGAATAAGGAGTGCAACATGTTTAGATACTGCACATGAATCCATTCTGTTATAGCCTTTCTCCCAGGGTATTATGAAATTTACTGTGTTTTAAAGAACTTTACAGGTCTCTAAATTTTTTCTGCAATCAAGGACAAACGAAGAAATAGACTGGAACTACTATGGGTAATGTACTTGAAGGCCTTGCAAATACTACATTAATATATTTAACTTTGCTAAAATTTGAAAGACTAACCAACACCTGCCAGCTTATAATACAAAAAAGTAGAAAATTCCAAGAAGAATAAGTAATTGTGCTTTCAATTTAATTCTATGGTTTCAATTCTACAGTCATTAGAAACCTCTACAGGTTCAATAACAATGGCTGTTGTCAAATTGTGTGGGTTTGATACTTAGAATCAAAATCAAATAGGATGTATATCTTCTTCTGAGGTGATTCCCAGGTCTTATTTTTAATTCAATCAACTAGTTAAAAGTAAAACACAAAATTTCTTAGAGTGACCATAAGCAAAATTTACTATTTAAAGAAAAAAGGGGCGGGGCGCGGTGGCTCAAGCCTGTAATCCCAGCACTTTGGGAGGCCGAGACGGGCGGATCACGAGGTCAGGAGATCGAGACCATCCTGGCTAACACGGTGAAACCCTGTCTCTACTAAAAAAAAAAAATACAAAAAAACTAGCCGGGTGAGGTGGCGGGCGCCTGTAGTCCCAGCTACTCAGGAGGCTGAGGCAGGAGAATGGCGTGAACCCGGGAGGCGGAGCTTGCAGTGAGCTGAGATCCGGCCACAGCACTCCAGCCTGGGTGACAGAGCGAGACTCCGTCTCAAAAAAAAAAAAAAAGAAAAAAGGAAAAGATAGTCAACACTCTCATTTCTATTTTTTGTTGTGGTAATCTTATTTAAAAACAATCCATTATAAAATACACAAATTCAAAAGAAGTTGAAAACATAAATGTAAAAGTTACAGAAATACTAGGTTTATTATAAAAGAATGACATAAAGAATATACAGGCTTATTATTATTTCATATCTGAACAAAAAAAAACTATCCTAATGTGGAGAACAGTGGTAGAGTCGGTAGGGAGGAATCTTACCATGAAATAGCATTCGTTCATTGGCATGGTTGTGGTTTTCTTCAGAAACTTCTTTTCTCCGGTGAGTATATCTTTCCCATAGTTTCTTGTTACAAACCTTCTGAATCTATAAAAAATAAACCAGAAAAACCAAATCTTTAAGTATTACTTACTGACTTCCTCATCTAAACCAAAGATGAGCCATACATTTAGCTAGAAGGTAGGCAAAACTTTTCTCTGAAATATAAAATGTGTTATTCTAATCAACTAAAAATACTTTGTCCCAACCATAAAGTTGGAAGTATAGCTACATTTTGAAGATTAAAAAAATTCAAAGAAAAGAAAGGCCATATGTGAAGCTCAGGAATACTGTTAATTTATTAAAACACTTCCAGTCTCATTAACTTAAAACTATTACAAAAACACCTCCAAATCTGACATGCCGAGTTTTTTCTGTATTAAGTACTAGAAATTTCAAGTATCCTTTTTCCCCCAATGTATCTGTCTCAGAGTGCCATATTAATCTGTTTAAAATTAAGAATATTTGAAATAGTGTCCCCCAGCCCCCAACACACACACAATTACTCCCTCGACCTTCTAATTCTGAAAATTTTTGTCTGCAAAAGATTTTAAGGTGGATGTTAGTCTCATTAGGAGTATTTCTAGGAAAAAAATTCACAATACTAGCGTCGTTTCTTAGCTGTGCTTAAAGATGCTACAGCCCCCTGCTGGTTCCTAGAGCACACCTGGAAGCTGATGGTGTTAGTCTTGGCTCAAATAACGCAAAATATTACCACAGATGTAATCAAGGACCATAACTGTCACAAATAGATCTCATTTATGCATTAAAAAGGAACAACAACAACAAAACCCTGTTTCATCACTGAAAAAATTTTCATTAAACACTGCATGAAAATACCTTTGTTAGAGGAAGAAAACAGTGTTATCTTTCTCAAATCCAACTACTTTAGAAATCAAACACACAATCTCTCTCCTGTTCTCACTCCTAACAAAACTCCACACATTTTGTTAACGCTTGTAGACAAAGCGGACTTGACTGAAATGTACCTGTAGTAGGCACGTATTTCTCTGATTAAATATTATACTCATAGTATGTTATGAAACAGTAATACAATACAGCTGAAAGATTTGATACTGTTCAGAGTTTAACATTTGTGTATTAGAAAGGCATTTGCCACATTTTCATTCTAACTTTATGTCTTATTTTTACAATTATTAGGAATATACTGCATCAATGTAGTTAATACAAATTCATTATGCATGAAGTATGGTGTGCAGTTTTGATTACTATAGTTCAAGAAAAACATAATGTTGAAAAAGTTCCTAAGAAGAGTAACTGAAATCAGTAAGACAGGACAGTCACCAAATGACTCAAAACATTTTAAAAATATATATTTTTTGGAAAAGATGAAGAGAGTACTATTAAAATTTATAAAAAGGTAATATATTTGGGGACTTTCAGAAACCTGTAGTCAATCAGGATAAAAAAACAAGCATTGTATGACTATAAAGATGGTATCTGCCACAAAAAAAATTCAGCTTTGTTACAGTAGAGTACTTTAACAGTACTTTATATTATAAAGTCTTAAACCTATAGTATTTAGCAGTACCCCAAGATAAAGCATAACCCGTACACTTGAATATGTTCAACAAGAATTGAATTATTATCAGTTATTAAAAATAGCACAGGGATTTGGAGAATATTAACCTTCCAAGGGTATCTTCTTCCCCAAAATAGTCTCTGATGCCAAGTCAAGAACTTACCAGGCTAGACAGATTATATTCTTATGAAAGTTACTTATGGCTTCAGGCTTTGAAAACTATGGTCTCAGAAAACTTTACTTTCACTAATTTATTACCTTGAGAATATTATATCTGTTGAAGATTCCACCTGCATGACCTCCATCTCTGTGCTCTCGAACTGTACTTTGCATCTGTCAGAAAAATGGTTTGAAATATATGTGCATTAGCATTTGTGTATTTTCTGATTTGGGGAACATGGTTCTTGACTCATCTGATTCTACTTTTGAGAATACAAAACAGGTTGTAATATTTTTGTTATTCAAAGAATATGAGGGCTGGGCATGGTGCCCCACTTTGGGAGGCTGAGGCAGGTGGACTGCCTGAGTTCAGGAGTTTGAGACCAGCCTGGGCAACGCAGCGAAACCCTGTCTCTACTAAAAATACAAAAACAAAAGCAAACACAAACACAAAGAATATGAGTCTTATAAATTCATGAGTAATATTTTCTAGAGACAGTTATTAATCAGCTTGAAAACAGCATTTATAGGTGAAAATTATATAATGCAAACTAAAGGAAGAAGAAGAAACAAGAGCATACAAAGTGAACCAAATATATAAGGCCAACCTACTATTGAAGGTATATGAACACACCTCTTCCTCCACAGACTGAAACTCTTTATCATCAGGAGACAGATCTATGAGAATTGTTCCACTACCAGAGGTGTTCAAAGTTAAATATGGGTTAAGACCTATGAAACAAAATTTAAAGGTAGAAAAATAAATTGCCAATAAACAATGAACATCAAAACCAAAAATAACTACCTAATTTTTCTGATGCTTACTACCAATTTTTTTTTTAAACTTTTTTTTGAGATGGAGTTTCGCTCTTATTGCCCAGGCTAGGCTGGTGCAATCTTGGCTCACCACAACCTCCGCCTCCTGGGTTCAAGTGATTTTCTTGCCTTAGCCTCCTGAGTAGCTGAGATTACAGGCATTCGCCACCACAACTGGATAATTTTGTATTTTTAGTAGAGACGGAGTTTCTCCATGTTGGTCAGGCTGGTCTTGAACTCTCGACCTGAGGTGATCCGCCCACCTCAGCCTCCCAAAGTGCTGGGATTCACAGGTGTGAGCCACGGTACCCGGCTGCTTACTATCAGTTTTAAAAAACGTTTTATATTGTGATAATTTAGATACTTTCTAAGGCTGAAAGTACAGAGTTCCTATGTCCCCTTCACCCACTTTCCCCTAATGTTACCATTTTATATAACCATAGCACATTTGTCAAAACTTATTAACTAGGCCAGTCGTGGTGGCTCACGCCTGTAATCCCAGCACTTTGGGAGGCCGAGGCGGGCGGATCACAAGGTCAGGAGATCGAGACCATCCTATCTAACCCGGTGAAACCCTGTCTCTATTAAAAATACAAAAAATTAGCTGGGCGTGGTGGTGGGCACCTGTAGTCCCAGCTACTCAGGAGGCTGAGGCAGGAGAATGGTGGGAACCCGGGAGGCAGAGCTTGCAGTGAGCTGAGATCCAGCCACTGCACTCCAGTCTGGGCGACAGAGCAAGACTCCATCTCAAAAAAAACAAAAAAACAAAAAAACAAACACTTATTAACTAAATTATTGACGTCATTTTTTCACTAGTTTTCCCCATTAATGTCCTTTTTTTTGTTCTAGGATCAAAACCAGTACACACATCACAATGCATTTAGACTACTACTTTTTGACCTGACAAGTTATAAGGGGTTTTGTGGAAATATTTCAGAAAATCTTTCTCTTCTTTATCTCCTATTCTTAATGAGTTTGTAACACATTTTCTTCTTCAAATTACTTTCTTTACTAACTATGCAGTCTTTTCAACATTTAATCTTTCTTCTTTGTAAATATGAGGAAGAATTATGACAGAAACCTGCATAGCCTCAGGTAATTTTAAATCACCCCAGAATGAGAAATTCATAGTTTACCACCTATTGAATGTATATTCTGTCCCATAATATATTGTTTATCTCAGCAATGAATTTATGGTGTTTTCCAAATGTCAATGATCAAGATAATCATATCTATTTTTGTATCTTTACTCTTATAAAAGTTTTTTAAACGGAATTTTAAACAGAATTTTCTAATTCCTTTGGTGTATTTGTAGCACAACTCTCTCCTTTAATCTCTACAACAATATCTCCAACACTGCTGTTTTCCCATGTAGGGGCCAAATCCTTTACTGCTGGGTTAGTGCATGGAACTCTGCCTCTGGAGACGAAGAGCACTATTCTGATTCTAAGCTATGGTCTGAAGAACAGGACTACTACCAACATGCCAATGCTAATAAACACTTACAGAAGTGGCTGAATTGCAATAATCTTTATGGATTATGAAGAGCATATGGAGAGTATTTTATAGAATAAAGACTGTGACAAATGCTTGACTGAGGCATCTGCAACATATACAAGATGTTTATCAATACTGAAAGATCAGTATGGTACTAGTCATCTATTGACTTGATGCACGGAATAATAGGTAAGGCTGTTAAGATAAGTCAGCATGATAAGAGTGTTAGAAAATCATCATAGGCAGCTACCAGTTCCACTTTGCAAATCAGGTGTAAGTATGGAATCCCTGTTGGTTGACTAACATCAGATTGGGGGAACAAAAAAGAATCTTGGCTTTGAATGAACATAAGGAAGATGGTAATTTTATGTAGGAAAGTGACCCTGATATGCTGGATCAGACACAGCATTTTGTCTCATGACGTTTCTCCTTATCCAAGTGGAGCTGGATGTATCAGAGTGACTACAGGACCAGAGGTGGCATGGAAGTACCTCTGCCATTTGGAGGCAACGTATCCATTTCTGTCATTGAGCCTTTCAGCTTTTCAGTGCAGTTCTAATAGCTATGATATGTTTAATATACAAATACTGCCTGTTTTCCTTTTCTACCCTGCCTCTTTCCTAAAAGACTCTCGTTATCCTGGTACTCCAACGTATTTTTTATCATACCAGATCAGTATTATTCCAGTAGAGTCACAACAATGGTCTACAACTGAGGGTTCTAGTTCCTCATTTTTAGTGCTAATTATATTGTATACTAATATTTCAGGAAATCATGGATTTTTCCTCCTCTTTATCTTATAAAAATTTGTCTTCTATACTAGAAACAGCCAAGACCATATTGCATTTTAAATATCTTATCCTAGTTCCTATCAGGCAGTAAAATACATCTACCTTCAACTGAGCTTATTCTAAAATATCAGTTTAAAGTATTCCTTAGCTTGAATCATCTATGTTTTTAGAGGTGCTCTTATTTCTTCAGCGGTGGACCCCATCCTGGCTAGCATACATTCTTTCCTGAAAATACCTTCATTTTTACTGATGGAGGTTTCTCTTTAACCCCAAGTGTACGGCCAGGATGTTCAATTATTGAATATTATTGACCCCAGGATAAATCACTCCCTCAGTTGAACAATAAAGTTACATGTGGTTTTGACACTTAAAACAATTCACCTTTTTATACACAGACCTGGTATAAAGTGTTAACATCTGCTGAATAAATGCAATTTGCATTTTCCTTAAGCACCAACATTAAGGAGAAATAAAATTATTATTCAACTTTGTTTTGTTCAATTTCCTCAGTTGCAACATTATTGCTTTCAAGTATTTTCATCCCAAGCTCTTACAAATTTATCTATGTAAGAGATTTAGTACAGTACTTTGTGGGTTAGCCTGAACACTTAGTTATTATCTATTATATTACCATAAGAAATGAGATACCTAAGTTTTGGACCTTTAAAATAATAAAATTTTAGAGCTAGAACAACTTTAGAAAATAATCTCAACTAACTTCCTTATTTTCAGGAGCTAAAACAATTCCCAAATTTCTGAATGGTCCAGAAGTTTTACTTAGGTTCACATTGTTAACAGCAAGCAGCAGCTCAGTAAGTTTAAGTTAGTAGCACAGCTAAGACTTGATCCCAGTTTCCTGAATCCTAAATTAGTATTCTTCCTATTAAACAGATTCTTTCACATATATTTTTAAATTATAACTTAGTACACTGAGGGTTGCCTTTAAGCAAACTGTTAAATTGACAACAGCAATTATTACAATAAAATACCTTGTTGTCCGGAGATAAGTCTCTCAACTCCTTTAATTAGTTTGTGCCTATGTCCGTAAGCATTGATTCCAATCTCCTTCAGCTCCTTGTGCCCCATCTCAACTAATACATCCAAAGTGATCTTACAAAAGAGGAGGAAACTACTTAGAATGCTTACTTATTTGGCGGACATTCATATATTGGTGTTTTCATAATATATATGATTCACACATTTACTCCAGATTATTTTAAACATTTCAAAAAATATTATTTCCATTTAGCATAAGAACCTGAGCAGAACGAAAATGCGAAACAAAAACGCACTTTCAAATTAACCACATTCAAGTATTCTATTTTATCTTTTCCATAATACTTTTCTACCATCACTCTACATCCAACCCTATTTATACAATGTCTTTCAATGGTTCCTTCTGAGTCTGGACTATGCCAAAAGGTACTTGTGCATCACTGTTCAAAGTAACCCTTTTATCTTTAATACAGTAATACACTATAGCTTCATGAAATTGAAGCCATTCTTAAAAATCCTGTTTTACTTACACACGTTCCATGAAGCATTCCCCGATGAGCCTAGGTCACAGTAATCTTTTCCTTCTTCAAATTTCTGTTTTTATTTGTTTTTTGAGACAGAGTTTCACCCTTGTTGCCAAGGCTGGAGTGCAAAAGTGCAATCTCAGCTCACTGCAACCTCTGCCTCCCGGGTTCAAGCGATTCTCCTGCCTCAGCCTCCCAAGCAGCTGGGATTACAGGCGCCTACCACCATGCCCGGCTAATTTTTTGTATTTTTAGTAGGGACAGGGTTTCATTATGTTGGCCAGGCTGGTCTTAAACTCCTGAACTCAGGCGATCCACCCGTCTCAGTCTCCCAAAATGCTGGGATTATAGGCATGAACCACCGTGCCCAGCTCCCTTCTACAAATTTCTAAAATCTATGGTAAAACTTGAATTTTCATATGTTCTTTTTTTTTTTGAGATAGAGTCTCGCTCTGTCACCCAGGCTGGAGTACAGTGGTGTGATCTTGGCCCACTGCAACCTCCTCCTCCTGGGTTCAAGCAATTCTTTGCCTCAGCCTCCTGAGTAGGTGGGATTATAGGCACCTGCCACCGTGCCTGGCTAATTTTTTTGTATTGTTAGTAGAGACGGGGGTTTCACCACCTTGGCCAGGCTGGTCTTGAACTCCTGACCTTGTGATCCACCCACCTCAGCCTCCCAAAGTGCTGGGATTACAGGCATTAGCCACTGCGCCCGGCCATATGTTCTTATTCCACTTCCATAACTACACTGAAAGTCCCTTAGAGTGCAAATCTACAGTAACATTATTTTCTGAACAACAACAAAAATCAGTAAATGTATTTTGACACAGTACTTTAAACTGAGACTGCTTAGAAAAGCCCAGATATGGCTGGCATATTCACATATCTTCCCATAGCAGCTAGAAAAGTGTTAGGCTTAAAAGAGATAACTGAATAGACAGTGCTCAAGGATAACTTACTTCAAGAACTGAATAAGCTAAACTTCCCATTCAAGAAAGCTATTTTACCATTACTACATGAGTCAATTGTGTGCTAGTGAACTAAATGGAAGTTCCAAGGTCAAGCCAAATTAGAAGGCTGACTGATGTCATTTCTTAAAAATCATTCTCCCCCAATAGCTTACATGGTTCAGCTCATTTCAAGTATGTTCCAAATTTTCCTTGAGTTTCCATAAACCACTAATCCAAACAATATGATTCATCTACTCACCTGTTCTCTCTCAAATATATCCATTAGGTGCTCAAGTCCAAGATTCCTTACGAATTGAGTTATGCTAAAATCTACTCCTGGAACTGGGAAATAAAAAAATCCAAAACAAATGGAATTTCACATCAGAATAATGTATTTCATTCATCACTATAACAATAAAGTCTTGCAATGTTACTATATATGAAGAAAATAATTATTTTTTCAAAAACAAATATTAATAGCCACTTAAGATACAATACTGAACAAGAGAAAGCTATAAAATTTCAACATTAGAAATAAGGTAATCAATGGGGCAGTCTCAGTACTCTCATTTTTATTTTAAACTTTGTTTTTAATTGCATCTGTATTTTTAAAACCAGTTTTCCTATCTTTCAGGATGTAAGCTACTTCACAAAAAAGTTTATAAAAACAAGCTCCACATTGTTGCATAAGGTGAGATGAATTTTAACAGAAAAAGTTTACATCTAAAAAGTAGATTAAGGGCTGGGGATGGTGGCTCACGCCTCCAATCCCAGTACTTTGGGAGGCGTGGCGGGTGGATCACCTGAGTTCAGGAGTTCAAGACCAGTCTGGCCAAAATGGTGAAATCCCTCTCTACTAAAACTACAAAAATTAGCTGGGGGTGGTGGTGGGTGCCTGCAATTTCAGCTACTCGGGAGGCTGAGGCAGGCAGATTGCTTGAACCCTTGAGGCAGAGGCCGCAGTGAGCCGAGATCGTACCACTGCACTCCAGCCTGGGCGACAAAAGCAAAACTCCATCTCAAAAATAAATACATACATACATACATAAATAAAGAGTAGGTTAGTAGCACAAGACTCTTCAACTCTCAACTTGGAAGGAAGAAAGCAACACAAGGCTAAACCTTTTTAAGGCTATGTTAACTAATTTGATACTAATACCTTGTATTTAAGGTTAAAAATGACTTTTTAGTATCCCAAATGTCAAATATGGGGCTACAATACCAGTTAGAAAGTTATTTTTGTAGAATGTCTCACCCTCCTTTTTCTCCAAACCGGAAGCACCCTCTGTTCCACTTGAACTAACTACTGAAGACAGTTCTGAAAAACTCCCAGATAAGTTGTCAAGACTGCTGGCTGCAGAAAGGCTTGATGGGCTAGATGGACCTGAAGAGAGAGCATCTGCAGTGGCTCCTGGGCTTCTCACACCATTGAGCACTTGAGGCTTGTAACAAGAAGGCAGCGCAGAAGGGGGCATGGCTGCTGTCAGAAGAGCGCTGACATCGTCTGCCTAGGGTACGTGTCAGAGACAAAATCTGCCATAAGCAACTTTTAAAATGCTATTATACCTAATAAAATATATTTCAAAATATGACAAAACCCAGCAATTTGTGCCAGGATTTTCACAATGGAGGATTATTCATTTTAAAAAGTGAAGCAAAGAGGTTAATACAGGTCAAACATCCCAAATCTGAAAACTTTTAAATGTTGACATGAAGCTCAAAGGAAATGTTCATTGGAGCATTTTGGATTTCAGATTTTGGGATTGGGGATGCTCAACAGTAAGTATAATGCTTGAGTATAATATTTCAAAATCTGAAAAAAAAAGTCCAAAAGCTGAAAACACATCTGGTTCTAAGCATTTCCGATAAGGGATATTCAACCTGTATCCAGCTAAACTTATTAAAATATAAGACATAACTGAGAACATCTCTTCCAAAATACATATTATCAAAACACAACCTAAATATGGCAAAGCATGAAAAAAACCCTAATTCTGATATTGTGACTGAGAAGCACAATGGATTACAGAAATACCAATCTTAAAAGGTAAGAGATTTTAGTCATATTGTAGTTATTCTGAAAGAAGTAATTCCACCTACACAGAACTTTAGAAAACAGAATTGTTTGTATTTCCTGGAAAATATTCAGCAATGTATTTGTTCCTCAAAATTGAAAGTTTTTTGGAGAGAAGGTGGGTAGAAAAGATAATAATTTTAATCAAATCTGCTAGAATGGGGCCGGGTGCAGTGGCTTATGCCTGTAATCCCAGCACTTTGGGAGGCCGAGGTGGGCGGATGGATCACTTGAGGTCAGGAGTTTGAGGCCAGTCTGGCCAACGTGGTGAAATCCCATCTCTACTAAAAATACAAAATTATTCGCTGGGTGTGGTGGCGCATGCCTGTAATCCCAGCTACTTGGGAGGCTGAGGCAGGAGAATTGTTTGAACCTGGGAGGCGGAGGTTGCAGTGAGCCCAGATTGTGCCACTGTACTACATTCTGGGTGACAGAGCGAGACTTCTATCTCAAAAAAAAAAAAAAAATTCTGCTAGAATGGAAAAAAGTCCTCACATTTATAGGTACATTAATTTGTTTAATCGGTAATATGTACTATTCTTTCATAACATTCAACTAATATTCAGCAAGGAGTATATCAGTACTTGTTTCATAGTCATTTGTTCTGCCTATTCCAGTAATCACCTTTCTTCTCCCCCAGTCTATGCATTCCCACTGTACTCACAGTTTGTAAATGACATTTGTTTATAATAACAGTACCACTTATTGAGTGCTTTTTATGTACCTGATACCACGCCAAAGACTTTAAGTAAATTACCCCATTTAATTCTCTTACTAACCAGATATATTTTACCCCTATTTATAGATGAGGTAACTAAGCTTTGGAGGTTAGGCAGTTCATAAGATTGTACAACTTAAATGGTGGAGCTGGAATTTTAGGCCCAGTATGTCTGACTCTAAAGCCCTTGTATGTTCTCTAGAGCATTTTGCTTCATTGTCACTTAATTATATCTGGTCGACTAACATATGGGTGGAATGAATTCCAAATGTTCACTTTTATGGTAGTTTGGAGCTAGAAAGATATTTCCCTGAAGAGATAATGTTGTAAATATGGCTGGGTTGTTAGCTGGCTGAGAAAAATCTACTTAAGCCCCAATGCAGCTGAACTACCTCAGTTTCTTATTGTAATGTGGAACAATGGAATCTCTCTCAGTAGAAAGCAGTCTGCAGAAAAGATTCCCCTTCCTTCTCATCTCAAAAAGAATTCCTTCTTCCTTTCCTTTCACTGCTCTAGTCAATGTCCTCAGTGGTAGAGGCAAGAGAGGCATCTGCTTCAGTGCCCAAAGCAGAGGTGGAAGGTTCAGCGGAAGCTCCTACAACTGCTCCATGCTCCAGAGAGAGGGGAAGGAAAACAGGACCTCCACAGGAAAGTGGATAATAAGCTCGTTTCATGAATGGTTAAGGCAGGGTGAGAAACAAGAACTCTGGGATGAGGCGGTGTGGGAGGAAAAGGAAACTCTATTGGCAGCAGGCTTTGTGGCTGCACCTTGGGGGCAATGTTCCCAGTTGGGGCTGTGTGTAAGACCCATGGTCTGTACCATCTTGCGCTGTATGCACTGTAACAGCATTCTCAGAGGGCCTGGGTCTGGTTAGTTACCTAACTAACGTAAGCAGTTATATCATGTACTTCTTTTTCCTCTTTCCAAAATACTCAGTATATAGTAACTGACTGATAATTCTATTCTACAGAAGAATAATTATATTACTTTATAATTCTATTATATTTGAATACTAAAGAACTCTTACATTAAAATCAGGCTAAAAACCAGATTTTGCCATTCACATTGACTACAAAAACATTTTATAACAACATCAAGTGAATTTTAAAAAGTAGAAATGCATTGAGATTTTTCAAAAAGCCCATCACTTACTGAAACTAAATCTAAAGGTGTTTGTCCTTCCTGATTTTTAAGAGTAGGGTCAGCTCCATGGGCTAGCAACAAAGCACAAAGCTGTGTTCGTCCCTTTTGGGCTGCTTCGTGCAAAGGTGTGAAAGCCCATTTGTCCGTGGCATTGACACATGCGTTATACTTTATTAGCAGAGCTGCTACATCTACATGCTGTAAAAGAAAATACCCATTAGAGTCTGAAATATTATTTTGTCATACTTTACTTTCTTAAGAAGAAACTAGTTATGTACCTACTTCCACATTTTCAAACTTACTCTGGAAATGAAAATTAAAACTCTTTCCCTGCTGGAAATGAAAATTAAAACTCTTTTCCCCCAGCATCACAACTTATAAATAACAGTGGACATTTCGATAACTTGAGAAACTATCTAGAAAAGAGTTAAGAATTCTATTTAGCAGGAAACTAGACTAATATGACTTTAATAATTTCTAATTTATTCAAATGTTATAACTACTAAATTTATAAAGCAGCAATCTTCCTCAATTAAACTATACCACTGAAGATGGTCAATTCTGAATGTAACATTTGGGACTATAATAAGTCAGGAACAATGCGTCTGAATCTGTACAGATTCCATCTACCCCTTTGGTGCCCCGGTGGATTTTCTGGGTACCAACAAACACAATCACCAACATCTCACTGAAAATAAGAGACAGGTGTTAAGGCAGATAATAAAACAAACAACAATACGCCGCATATCACACAGCAAGCTTAGAACAGATTCAGAACTGAAATCTGGAAGTTATTTAACTTCTTCAGCTCTCCCATTTACTTCTCTGTAAAATGAGAACATCAAACTAAATTCCATTTGAGCTGCAATACTGACTTTCACTTTAAAATTCCACAAAATTTTAAAGGTAACATGGAAGAACTTACCCCGTAAGACGCTGCATTATGTAAAGGAATAAGTCCTCCTTTGTCTTGGGCATTCACATCGGCTCCGTGTTGTAACAAATACTCGGCAACTTCTAAATTATTATAACCAGCTAATTTAGAAAAGAAGTAAAATTACTTTACTTGTTTTTTCTTTTTTAGTCCTATGTCATAATACTTCCACTTGTTAATATAAAAAAGTCACTATATGTATACATATATGTATGTATGTATTTATAAGGCATAGACATTACTGAAAACATAAAAGAGATTTTGTATAAATCTGAAAGAGCTCATTGGACTCTATTAACAATTTACCTTCTGGAAAACATTTCCCCCTTGCCTCAAGTTGGAAGCTTTTCGTGTTATCTATCAGTTTTGTGGATTCCCAAAATTATACTGACTGATTTACTTGTATCTTTCCTATGAAGACCTTCCTACCGAAGTCTCTGCCTTCATAGGTGTTACATACCACTTCTGGAACTCAGGGACATGGGTCTCAGGGGCTGCAAGTCAAAGGTTTGCAATCACATACAAGTCAAACCAGAGTGGATCTCAGAGTCCCCTTCCCCAGAAGGCCACAAGAGCATGCTTTTTTGCTAGAGAGAACTCAGCGAGGTACACATCTCTGCAAGTCTGGTAGAGGAACTTAGGAGCTGCTAAAGCCATGAAATAAAACTTATTTCTATTGTAGTTTTTATCCTTTTGCTAAAGGATTTAAAGTAAAAGAATTTAAAAAGATCAAGAAAAATAAAATTATAAAACTACCATAAAATATTACACTAATCTAAAAGTCTTTCCAGGTCTCAAGGTATGGTATTTAACGCTGCAGAAGTGGACAAATATTTTTGTGCATACAAATTATTTGTCACTTACAAAGATAACTTGGACACAGTAAAGTGTTCTAGATAAGCTACAAGAAAGATATAAAAGCTAACATAAATATGCACAGCACAACTTCCAATCAGAGGTCAAGTCATATTTTGTCTTACATTAACTAGAAACTCCTGATAGCCAGTGCAAATAGAGCTTTTTCTCACCATGTTAGCATTTGTGGCTTATCACTTCCAAAATACTTGAAAGACACATAGAGTAATTGGTTTCTTTGGACAGTGAAGTCTCAACTTATATGGAGTATTTAAAGGTAAAAAGCATATATAACACCAAGTTATAATACAAGACTGAAATGAACAGAATAGATTTCCATCTCCCACATTACACGAAATGGCAGAAATATTTGCATTATTTTTTCTTGCTTTTTATACCATGTTTAAACCATGCATATTTAGACAAACTTGTATGAGTCCACTGTGCCTATGATGGAACTCCGCCAAGGTATTAGCTATAGCTCAGTGATTTTAATGATTTCCTAACATCTGTAATGCAGCTGAAAAAGTTATTCTGAAACCAAAATATATTGTATACTTGCACTGAAAACAAAGGTACATTGTGCTAGTTTTATGAGTGAAAACTTAGAACAAATGTTATGAAATGAATTGTACCCTGCAAAATTCTTATGTTGAAACCCTAACCCCAGTACTTTGGAATGTGACTCTATTTGGAGATAGAGCCTTTAAAGAGCTAAAAAAGTTAAAATGAGCTCACTACGTGGGCTCTAATCTAATCTGACTGGTTTCCTTAAAAGTAGAGACTAGAACATATAGAAAGAGACATCATGTTCCATGGGAGGACACACTGAGAAGGTAGGCAAGCCAAGTGGGGGCTTCAGAAGAAAGCAACCCTGCCAACAATTTGAACTTGGACTCCTAGCCTCCAGAACTGTGAGAAAACAAATTTCTGTTGTTTAAGCCACCCGGTCTTTGGTATTTTGTTACGGGGACTCTCACGAACCAAAACAATAAATAACTTTGGTGAGAGGCTTATGTAACTTCTGAGAATTTTGATATATATATATTTTTTCCTGCTTGTGCTTAGCAGCTATCATCAGGAAGAATAGAAAGCTTTAGCTTTCTATAAGGAAGGCTGGCTCAAGTAGGCATATTTTTCAAAACTTGTTTACCAAAGGTGATACCAATAAAATGATGATCTGGAATAATGATTCCCAAAGTATATGGGGACTAGCAGAGCCTACTTCAATTGTTCTTACTGAATGTAACGTACTAGTAGTAAAGTGAACTTGAACTCAGCTAGTAGCTTCAAGTACGGTTGTCCTGTACAAATATACTAAAGAGTATAATGGCGGCATTAGAAGATATTTGATTTGAATTTTTATTTTTTTTTATTTTTTGAGACAGGGTCTCACTTTGTTGTGCAGGCTGGAGTACAGTGGCACAATCAAGGCTCATTGCATCCGTGACCTCTTGGACTCAATCTTCCACCTCAGCCTCCTGAATAGCTGGGACTACAGATGTGCGCCAACACTCCTGGCTAATTTTTGTAATTTTTTATAGAGGTGAGGTTTTGCCACGTTGCCCAGGCTGGTCTCAAACTCCTGGGCTCAAGCAATGCTCCTGCCTTGGCCTCATAAAGTGTTGGGATTACAAGTGTGAGCCACTGCGCTTGGCCTGATTTGAATTTTTAAAGTTTAGTTACAGAAAATACTTCATCTGGGTAAAATTAATCTCAGATGTTACCAGCCTAAATCTGTGAAACTTCATTCACTTACCTGCTAAATGTAAAGGTGTTGAATGTCGGCCTTGGGTATCACGGCAATTTACATTATCAGGAGAGGACAACTTCTTCACTCTGGCTAAACAACCCTTCTTGGCAGCATCTAGCAAAGCTGCATCTCCCCTAAGCAGATCTTGAATATCTGTATCTCCATCTTTAACAAGATCCAAAGGAGTATTTCCATCCCTGTTTTTTTTTGTAGGGTCTGCACCATGCTAGGTATGTGAACAACAGAAAAAAAGGGAGAAATGGCCTAAATGTGCCACTGGTCGATGAGAAAATAGTCAATGTAACTATACCAAAGAAAAACTAAATTTATATTGAGACTTAAAGGTTAACATCACTGTTACTAATGTTTATACACAGAATTATTATAAAAAGAATACAGAGGAGTTAAATATTACTGGATTTTTCTAATGCATTAATGTAGTTACAATTTTATTTTATTTTATTTTATTTATTTTTTTTTGAGACGGAGTCTCGCTCTGTTGCCCAGGCTGGAGTGCAGTGGCGCGATCTCAGCTCACTGCAAGCTCCGCCTCCCGGGTTCCCACCATTCTCCTGCCTCAGCCTCCCGAGTAGCTGGGACTACAGGCGCCCGCCACCTCGCCCGGCTAGTTTTTTGTATTTTTTAGTAGAGACGGGGTTTCACCGTGTTAGCCAGGATGGTCTCGATCTCCTGACCTCGTGATCTGCCCGCCTCGGCCTCCCAAAGTGCTGGGATTACAGGCGTGAGCCACCGCGCCCGGCCAATGTAGTTAAAATTTTAAACTACATTCAAAATAAAGTCACATTTCATTAAAAATTAACTTTCATGTTATACTATTTTTACTTTTCATGAACATTTGAATAAAGTATAAATCTCTGTATTCTTGTTATTGTAAAATATCCACTGGTATCTGTACTGAACCAGTATCATCCATTTTAGCAGTGCTAAATAAACCTGGCTTGAAAGTAAATAATTCATCAAATATTTTCAGGTTAAAGTAATAAAGAGAAAAACTAAAAATAATAAGAGAACTATCACATGATAGCTGGCTGTAGACAAAAATAACTCTAGGTGCTAGTAAACATACTTATGGATTAAAATATAAAATAATGTTTATGACATTTATTCTAAAATCTAGGTACAGAATTAGATAACATTGTTTCCCATCGCTCACTAGTTTAAGTTTATGCTAGAATTACTTAAAAAACTATAAACATATTCTATGTAATTCATACTGTTTACAGTTAAGTATTTAAATATACCTGGAGCAGAAGTTTGCAAATTTCATATTTTCCTTTTGCTGCTGCTTCATGTAAAGGTGTAAATTTCCATAAATCAGCTACATTAACTACTGCTCCATGTTTAACAAGAAGTTCTGCAACTTCATAATGTCCATAAGAACATGCATTGTGCAAAGGTACAAGGCCTCTGAAAAGTAATGAATGAACAATAACGCCACAGAAGAACATGTTTTAATTTAAATAATTGCATATAACTGATGAAAGATAATTCTTGAACTACCTAAGGAATTATACCGATTATACTTTGTAGAACCTAAATCTATTTAAGGCAGAAATAATTTCTTTTTTGGTGAGTCAGGGGAGAACATTTAAAACATGTTTTAAATGCAGACTATAACATTCACCCATATATGCAATGTCGAGAATTGTATATTTTTAATAAAAAATAACTTCAAGATAAACTGGAAGAATTCAAAAATCCTCCCTGAAAACTGAAAAATTTACCACATTAAAGGTCAGTATCACACTAATGTTGTAATGTCCTTGGCCATTATAAAATTCCTAGGCATTATGCCAGTGAAGTCTTTATATGAATGCTAACCATATAAAATCTTGACTGAAATTAAGCAGCTCTATTTAATATTTAGGCCAATGTTAGGAAACCGGCTTCCTTGAAAAATAAAACAGATTTCCAGGTTTTCCTAAAAAGGTCAAGTAAAAGTCAGGAAGAGAGTCCATAACAATTGTTGGCATTTACCCTTTATCTTTAGCATGCACATCAGCTCCATGCTGTAGCAGATATTCTACCACGGACACTCTGTTATACCCAGCTGCAAAATGAAGTGGTGTAGACTGACGCCCTTCAATGTCTCTGCAGTTGACACTCTGAACAGTACACAGTTTCTGAAGGACAAAACACAACATACGTGATACTACATCTACATATTCTCATTTCTTGTTTCAAGTCATTTAGTAGGAATTTTCAAAGTGTCTGACTTACTTTCTTGTCTCATTAAAACAGTATTCTCAGAAACTATTTAGTATTCTTTTTTTTTTTTTTTTTTTTTTGAGATGGAGTCTTGCTCATCGCCCAGGCTGGAGTGCAGTGGCGCGATCTCAGCTCACTGCAAGCTCCGCCTCCCTGTTTCAGGCCATTCTCCTGTCTCAGCCTCCCGAGTAGCTGGGACTACAGGCGCCCGCCACTACGCCCGGCCAGTTTTTTTTGTATTTTTAGGAGAGATGGGGTTTCACCGTGTTAGGCAGGATGGTCTCGATCTCCTGACCTCGTGATCCACCCGCCTCGGCCTCCCAAAGTGCTGGGATTACAGGTGAGCCACTGCGCCCGGCCCTATTTAGTATTCTTATTTCATCTTGTCATTTACTGGGAATCCCTCTGGTCCTCTCATCTATGCCTTTTTTTGTTATTATTATTATTATTGAGACAGAGTCTCGCTCTCTTGCCCAGGCTGGGGTCCAGTGGCGCAATATCAGTTCACTGCAACCTCTGCCTCTCGGGTTCAAGCAATTCTTCTGCCTCAGCCTCCCGAGTAGCAGGGACTACAGACACATGCCACTGTACCTGGCTAATTTTTATATTTTTAGTAGAGACGGGGTTTCACCATGTTGGCCAGGTTGGTCTCGAACTCCTGGCCTCAAGGGATCCTCCTACCTTGGCCTTCCAAATGCTAGAATTACAGGTTGAGCCACTGTGCCCGGCCTCATGTATGCCTTTATATTCTACTTTTTCTAAAGCTCAAGGGTAAATTTTATTATTATCTTTACTATATATATATATACACACACACACACACGCGCACACACGTAAAGTGCCAATCATCAGCAAGTGTAACTTGCATTTTGTGGCAAATACACACAGAGTTACATGAGATTACAGTAGCACCAGCATTACCAAGGAGCTTATTAAGAATTCAGAATCTCAGATCTCTATCTACTGAGTCAGAATTTGCCCTTTAACAAGATCCCTAGGTAATATGTAAACATATTAAAATTTGAAAAGTATTCCTTTAGAGCAGTGGTTCTCAAACTTCAATGTGCATTGGGTCCAACCCTCAAATTTTCAGTGTAACTGATGTGGGCCTAAAAATCTCCACTTCTACCAAGTTCTTGGGTGATGCTGATGCCGGTGGCTCAGGAACCATACTACACTACATGGAATGAAATAACCAGTAGAATGCTGATGGTTAGGCCGAACACAGTGGCTCATGCCTGTAATCACAGCACTTTGGGAGGCTGAGGCGCACAGATCACTTGAGGTCAGGAGTTCAAGACCAGCCTGGCCAACATGGCAAAACCCTGTCTCTACTACTTGGGAGGGTGAGGCAGGAGAATTGCTTAAACCTGGGAGGCAGAGGTTGCAGTGAGCCGAGATCGTGCCACTGTACTCCAGCCTGGGTGACCAACCCAGACTCCATCTCCAAAAAAGAAAAAAGAGAGAAAAAAAAAAAAAGAATGCTGATGTTTATATACAGTTATACAGTCCTGGGGACTGGGTAGAATTAAGAAAGCAGTCAATTTTCTGTGTTCTTTGGTTCAGATGAGGAAGTGTAGTTATGAAAAGTATGAAAGTTTGGGGAAGAAAAGCAACATAGATAATAAATCAGACTGCTTAAAGAGTCAAAAGAATATATTCATATTAGTCCAGGCACGGTGGCTCACGCCTGTAATCCCAACACTTTGGAAGGCCGAGGCGGGTGGATCACCTGAGGTCAGGAGTTCAAGAGCAGCCTGGCCAACATGGTGAAACCTTGTCTCTACTAAAAACACAAAAAATTATCTGGGCGTGGTGGCGGGCGCCTATAATGCCAGATACTCGGGAGGCTGAAGCAAGAGAATCGCTTGAACCCGGGAGATGGAGGTTGCTGTGAGCTGAGATCATGCAACTGTACTCTAGCCTGGGCAACAAGAGTGAAACTCCATCTCAAACAAACAAACAAAAAGAATAAATCCATATTAGTAAAAACTCTTTCCCCTTTTTACTATCCTACGCCCAAAGCAGGGATAACCTAAGCTCAATAAAACAAAGGAGCCTGCTATCAGTGGGTTTACCTCAAGGGGTTTAATCACTGTCCTGGCAAAGCTCTTCTGTGCTTCCCAAATAGAGCTGGTGAGATATACAGATTCAGGGCCCCATTTAAGAGATGGTATTTCAGTGGGTCTCAAGTCAGGTCCCTAGAAATGACTATTTTTAACATGTTTACCAGGTGCTGCTTGGGTTTGGTAGTTATCACAGGCCATTCTACTCTTCACCTGTCAGTTAAATTTTGCCCACTCTGAGACAAGTTTTCTAATAGCAGGTGTTGAATAAAGTATCCAGCTTGGTGGATTATCAGTAAACAAACACAACTGAGCACAACAGTTAAGTGTTCATTAGGTAATACGCAGATGTTCTTGTTCCAGTGATTTGTACAGAGCCATCTGTCTAGAGGTAGGTAAGAAGAATGGTTCATGGAGATAAATGTCCATCAAGTGATTTTAAAAGCAGAGGGGAGGGAAGAATGCCGGATACTTGGCACAGGTTTTCCTGAATCCAATGGCATTATTGTGTTCTCTAAGTCCATTTCCTGCCCCCCAACTTCATCTCCTCTTTATCTATCCCCTCCTCTGGACTCCCTCTATCTTTATAAAAACAAAGTTTAGTCTTTAACATGTTTACTAAATATAGTTTTATGTTCTTTAATATATATAAGAGAATGAGCATTTACAATTCTGTATCTCTCCCTGCCCACACACACCAAAAAAAAAAAAAAAAAAAAAAAAAAAAAAAAAAAAAAAAAAAAAAATCAGCTAATTGCTTTCAACTTAATTTTCATGTCTCTTGGAAAAAAAAAAAAATCAGTTCACAACCTTTTACCTCAAGTGATTTGTATTTCCACAAGTCAGTACTAATAGAAACAAAATCCTCCTTTCAATATCCTATAAGCCTCCTACTTAAGGGAATGAGAATAATGAGGATCAAAATAAAAACATGTCAAATAATAAAACTGCATGATAGTTGCAGTTTTCTGTGAGAAATGAATTAAAAAAAAATCTGAAGTTATCTGAGATGTCTACACAGATAAAACAACAGAAAAGGATCACATGGATTTTAAAATCAATTTGTAGAAAGCTCTTCATTTAAAACGGCAGTGAATAAATTCCCTCAGAGCTCTAGCTCAGAAGAGAACAACACTTATATTTCCTTCTCAGAAAATCTAAAATTATTGACTTTGCGAGTGGGTCTGTTTAAGATTTAGAACACCCTACAGAAATATAATGAAATTGGCAGGGCATGGTGACTCATGCCTATAATCCCAGCACTTTGGGAGGCTGAGGCGGGAGGACTGCTTTGCCCAGGAGTTTGAGACCAGCCTGGGTAACATAGTGAGACTTTGTCTCTACAAGAAAAAATCAAGAAAATTAGCTTGGCGTGGCGGCATCCACCTGTAGTACCAGTTACTTGGGAGGCTGAGTCAGGAGGATCACTTGAGCCCAGAAGACGTAGGTTGCAGTGAGCCCAGATAGCACCACTGTGCTCCAGCCTGGGCAACAGACCCTGTCTCCCCGCCCCAGCCCCCCAAAAGAAATATAATGAAATTATTTCAAATAGCTACTTCTGCCATGAATTAAATCAACCAATTCAGCTTTCTGTAAAACTTACTACCTCTTAGTATCCTCTCAAACAGGACCAGCACTGTTTTGAAAAAGTCTCTAAAGGTGAAGGGGAAGAAATACAAGGCTTGTCTCCCCTACTAGTTTTGGAGAGTAACACCACTGCATTACTGAAAAATTATTTAATTCATGAAGATTAGTTAGTTAAATTTTAATATATATTAAATTCTAAAACAGTCTCACTCTCTCAAAATGTTAGGCCTTTGAGTTATATACAATTTCTGCAGATAACAGAAATATTTGATATTACATATTTACTTCTTTTTCTTTCTTTCTTTCTTTTTTTTGAGACGGTCTCATTCTGTCGCCCAGGCTGGAGTGCAATGCCACGATCTCAGCTTACTGCAACCTCCGCCTCCCGGGTTCAAACCATTCTCCTGCCTCAGCCTCCCAAGTAGTTGGGATTACAGGCACCCACACCACTCCTGGCTAATTTTTTTTTTTCCTATTTTCAGTAGAGCTGATGTTTCGCCACGTTGGCCAGGCTGGTCTCAAACTCCTAACCTCAGGTGATCCACCCACCTCAGCCTCCCAAAGTGCTGGGATTACAGACAGGCGTGAGCCACTGCGTCCAGTTTTACATACATATTTCTACAGTAAGAGTCAAAACAGTAAGGAAGGGTTACTCTGGGGAAGACTCTTGTCTGAGAAACAGGTAAGAGCTGAAGTTGTAAGCTCTGGGAAAGAGAAGTAGCAACACTGAATATATTACTACACCAAGCCCTGGATCCCTAGAGGTAGAGGGGGCAAAGAAATGAAGAAATCAGAAGAAATCTATAGACAGAAGTGATACACTGTTTTTCCCCCTTCTTGTTTTATGTGTCATATGTAAACACTAATATAAAATAATTTGATATACTTTATTCTGTTAAAGGGACAAATGAATAGGTTCTTCAAGCAAAACCCATTTGGTATCACCTGAATTTATTTATAGTTGTGAATGTAGTATTCACTGGGATGTGTGTGAAAGTGAAGTCTTTTTTCTCGCATTACTTAAGGCTCCTCATTTGTAGAGAACAATTAGATTATATTATTGACCTTTTAAAGCAAGGCAGATACAAATAAACCAGACTCTTCATTATAACAGTACAGATTAAATAACAAATGTCAAAATAAAAACCCAAAGTTAACAGAAACATAACATTGTATCTTACTTTTACAGTTTCGACATCTCCAGCCTTTGCAGCTTCCAGCAATTGTCTGTCTGCCTCTGAATTACCTAATGAGATACCCTCTAAAAAAGAGAGAGAGAGAAAGAGTGACTAACCTCTACTTGGAAGATGGAACCAAGCTTTATGGAAGGCATCTCATCAGAAAGCAAAGTTCTTTTACAATTTGGTAGATTATGTACGAAATCTCCATGGTAGTAAGAGGTTGTGGGGTGGGAAGGGAAAAATAAGATTCTCTTAAAACTCTTTGAAATACAATACATATAAGCAAAATATGCAAATGTATATAATGATTATAAAATGTGATTTAAGCAATATAAAGGAACATAAAGTAGATGACTAAAGATGGCCTGTTCTATAAGCAAGCCATTGGAATGGTGCAAAAGTATTAAATTAAGACAGCAACCAGAAATCTAACTGTGGTTCTCTCATTAATTAGCTATCTGAACTGGAGGAAGTCACTGGAACTTCCTGGGCCTCAGATTTTTTTAAATTCTAAAGACATAAGGTAGACTGGGAGAAATGTAACATCATTTCCAGGTCTGAAATTCTATGTTTATAGCTCATTTAAAGTGTCAGAAAAGGAAAACATCTACCTTGCACCTTAGAACAAAATAAACTCCAGATGGATTAAAGATGTAAGTATGAAAAATTGAACCTTAAAAATGCTAGAAGAAAACGGGGGAATATCTTCATAACATGGAATAAAAAAGCTTCTTAGAGCAGTACATCAAAAGCAGCATCAAAAAAAGAAAATTGGTATATGGAAAAATATGTCAGGTAATAACAACATTAAACAAGAACAAAATGGAAAAAAACCAAACTGTAACATGCACCTTTAAAGAGAATATATTTGAGGCTACAGTGAGCCAAGATAATGCCATTGCACTGTAGCCTGGGCAACAAGAGTGAAACTCCGTCTCAAAAAAAAAAAAAAAAAAAAAAAAAAAAAAAAAATATATATATATATATATATATATATAAAAATACACATATACATATATATCGTGTTCTCATGAAAGGAGTACTTTGAAAGGCTTCAACAAATGAGGCAAAGACATGAACAAGAAATTCACACATACAAAAAAGATAAATGGTTGGCTGGGCATGGTGGCTCATGCCTGTAATCCCAGCACTTTGGGAGGCCAAGGCGGACGGATTACTTGAGGTCAGGAGTTGGAGACCAGACTGGGCAATATGGTAAAAACCCGTAACTACTAAAAACACAAAAGTTAGGCGCATGCCTGTAATCTCAGCTACTCAGGATGGTGAGGCATGAGAATCGCTTGAACCTGGGAGGCAGAGGTTGTAGTGAGCCAAGATCGCGACACTGCACTCCAGCCTGGGTGACATAGTGAGAATCCATCTCAAAAATAGATAAATAAAATAAAAGAATAATTTAAAAAAAAAAAGAAGGTCCGGGCGTGGTGGCTCATGCCAGTAATCCCAGCACTTTGGGAGGCCGAGGCGGGTGGATTAGAAGGTCAGGAGTTCGAGACCAGCCTGGCTAACATAGTGAAACTCCATCTCTACTAAAAATACAAAAAAATTAGCCGGGTGCGGTGGTGTGTGCCTGTAATCCCAGCTACTTGGGAGGCTGAGGCAGGAGAACCACGTGAACCCAGGAGGCAGAGGTTGCAGCGAGCTGAGATTGCACCACTGCACTCCAGCCCGGGCGACAGTGCGAGACTCTGTCTGGAAAAAAAAAAAAAAGAAAAAGAAAAAAAGAAAAAAAAGAGAAATGGGCAACAAACACTTTAAAATTACGTTCAAACTTACTCATAATCAGAAATGCAAATTAAAATATCATTTTTTTTCCATCTGCTAGTAGGCAGAGAGGAAATGGAGAGCTACACTGATGAGACTTTTATAGTTAGCATTAAAATCTATTACTTCTGTAATTCACACATGCATATTCACTCAAGGAAAGTATTAAGAATTGTAATATCTAGTGCTGACAGAAAACAGGTGCTTTCATATACTCCGACTGTAAAATGCTAAATACCAGCTTTCTATTAATAGAAGATAATTTGACAATTACATGCTACCCTTTGACCTGGAAATTCCACTTCAATAATTTATTGTAAGAAACTAGTTGGAAAGACAAGTAAAAAGCTATATGTAATGGTACTTAGTATAAAACTGACAAGACTGTACATTCTATCACTAGCCAACTGCATAGGACCAGTGTTACTATCCCAAAAACTGACAAGGAAATGGATGTGTGATATATGGGGGAAGTAATGGGAATCTTGAAAGCAGTCTTGTAAGTTCACAGTTTTGGCAGATTCCAGGAGGTTGCATCAATCTGCTTTCATCTGTTCAAGCAGTGTTTCTCAAAACTTGGTTCCCAGAACAAAGGCATAAAAATCATCAACGATTTACTGTTAAAGACAGAAAAGCTTGATCTATTACATTTTTCTCATCTGAACTTTCAGATGTCAAAGCTACTGCATTACATTGTAATAAAGGTGGAGATGTACACAAAAAAACTTTAAAATTTATGGGACCAGATCTCCGGGTTGAAATGTTTCATCTACGCCAAGGGTGTAGATATTTGATCTAAATATTTTAAGATGTAATGAATATGAGTGTACTCAGTTGTTAAATGTTTTAATAAGCCAGAGAGTTGGCTACCTTATACAAACTCTACCTCCCTTGAATACGTAGGATCTAAAAATTCCTTTCTTTAAAAATAAATAGCCACCATTTTATCTTACTCTTAAAACTTTCTCGATAAAAACTTGAAAGCCATCTATTTAACTTCAGAAAATGTGCAGAAAATGCTACTGGAACAAAAATCGTAATTATCACTTAATGACACTTGGGGACTGAAGATATTCAGCTGATTAAAAGTATAATAACCTAAGAAGAAATAACCAAAAATTCTCAAAATTTTTTTCTTATTACCAACTCCTACCTATAATACCTGATATGTGAAAAATTTTTAAAGGTTAATTTAAAACAATTCATTTCATGGAAACATATACTACCTTGGAGGAGTTGCTGTACGTTTTCATTTCCCATCTGTAAAGCAGTAAAGCCCTGAAGGGATATAATGTTAGGATCACACCCATAGCTCAGGAGTAGGCGGCAGGTTTGTAGATGGCCACAATAAGCAGCTCTGTGTAGAGAAGTCTGACCAAGATTATCCAAAGCATTAACCTTAACAATGCAGAAAAAATTGAAGTTAGCCTGCAATGCAAAATTTAAAACCATGCAATCATGTATTTAACACTTTTTACTACTTTTAAGTCTCAATTCTTTTATGAGGCCTATTATCCAATGCCAAAGCAAGTATTTTTGCTCCAATCTAGAGAATAAATTTACCAATTCATGAAGGCTACCATCAGAAGGAAGACCCAATTTTGGGTTAAATGTGAGATGCTGAATAGTAATTGTGTTTATCATTAAAGCATTCACAGATTCACAGATATTTAGAGCTAGACATTGCCTAAGAAAGTTCAACCCATGTATTTTTACGGATCTCTAAAGTGTAGAAATGTAAAGATTAACCCCAAGATAGACAACTGTAACAAAGCCAAGATAAATTAGCATTAAAATGCTTATTTCTATTGGTTTAATCTTCTCCCTTATTTATTATGTAAAATATATAGATACACATACTATGGAATAGTCACACAGTGGAATCACTCAGCAATAAAAAGGAACCAACTATTGATACATGGATGAATCTCCAAAACATTATACAATGTGGTAAAAGCCTTACACAAAAGTATATATTTTGCATCATTCCATGTATGTCAAGGCCTAGAACAGGCACTTTTATGTCAGAAAAAATAAAATGGTTATCTGTCAAAGTGGAGATTGCCTGGGACTGTGCATTACTTCTGCCATGAGATAATGTATCTCTACAGGAGTTTTGGTTATACAGGTGTATGTACTAGTCAAAATTCGGCAAATATGCGTTTAAGATCTCTGCATTTCACTGCATTCAAATTTTACATATAAAGAAAAACTGTAAACAAAGATTAAACTCTAGTTGATGTGCATGTGGAAGTATTTAGGAGGAACAGTCTGCAAATTACTTTGAAATGTGTGAAAAAATAAGATATTGGTGGATGGAGGGAAAAATGGAAAGATATGTAATAAAACACTATAGTAAAATGTTAGTAATAGAATCTAAGTGGTAGGAAGGTATTCTCTGCAAAATTCTTTTTACTTGGTTATATCTTTGAAATTTTTCACAGTAAAAAAAATTACCTGTAAAACTCCACCAACCTTATCTCTACCTCCCTGCCCTGGAAATAATTATTCAACATAACTAAGAAATTAAGTTCCTCAGTAATCAATCCTGTGGACAACAGTGTGTTTTAAGACACTGACCTATTCATACTCATGGAATCAGATAATATGTGAATGGGAATATAATCAAGATCTCAATAAACCTAAAACTAGAGTATGAATAGCTAGGCTCCATGCTTACAGGGCCTGAAAAATTGATTTAAAATTCTCAGAACAATCAAACTGTTTATTCACATACCCTAACTCGCTGAAATGTGAAAAATACCCACTTAAAAAAAAACTTTATCTGGGTACCACTTTATGTTAGGATTAGGGTGACCACTTGTTCTGGTTTGCCTAGGACTTTCCTGGTTTTAGCACTGAAAGTCCTGTGTTCCCAAAAAACCTCAAGTCCTGGACAAAACTGGATGGTTGGTCACCCTAGTCAAGATTGTTTCATTGAGTGTCACAACCCTAATTCAATATGCATCCAGATATTCTTCAAGTAATGTACCACAAGTACGAAAAAAGCAATCAACAAACAGTTATAGAACAGAGAGACAAGATATGCCAAGCAGTCAAGCAGATATAAACTTTATTTTATTCAATAATTTACAATAGGAAAAATCAAGATTATACATTATCAAGAATTCCCCCAAATCAAAGCGAAATTAAGACACAGAGAGGCAACACAAAAAGAAATTAAAGAACTCTAAGTGGTTTCTTGAATGAATGGAAACTCAAGAAAGGACAGGTAAGAATAAACTATTCTGCAAATTTCATTTATGGAAGGGCCTCAGAGGCCATCCAAGGAGAAGAGCGTCTATTCCTTTCTCCCTTCATCTACAGCACATCTATTCTTTCTCTGTTATAGAGTATACTGAATTTCAGCTAAAGATTTTGTTTGAAGGAGGCAAGGATCTGTGGCTAAAAACTGTAAAAACTGCTGTATTAGGTGACTACTGTCATCTCTTCCAATCTGAGATAATATGTATATCTTTTACTGAGTAGTACTTTTAAAAGTTCCTGGGTAAGAGATGATTTCTAGCTTTGATGAAAGCATATTTGGTGAATAAAATGCTTTGTGCACGAATGCCAACTAAAGAACAGTAACTTATCAACATGGGGAGCTATTATGTTTTTTGTAAAATTATTTAAATAATATATTTCCTTCCGTTCAAGTCCTTTGACTTAGTTACAGAAATAACAGAGGGTAAAAACAAAAACAAAAACGAAAGCAAAAAAAGGGTGATTGGGGTAAATAACAGAAGTTATCATGACAACCAAGAATTAGAAGATATGGGTGAGAAAAGACGATTAGAAAAGATGATAGGTCGGAAAAGTCCTTACGGATAACTATGACCTGTGGGCTGTGGTTAAAAGGAATGGAGGAGGGAGGACATACAGGAATAATGTGTGTCTGAATAAACCCATAGATGTTCTAGCAAAAATTAGATATAGAAAAGGTTACCTGCAGGACAATTCTTAAGCATAGTAATCTATGCTTAAGGGAAAAAAAGTAATACTCATGAGAAAGTAAATCGTTTAGGAAGTCAGGCATTTCACCTGCTAAATAAAAAATAACTCATTGGATTACCAAAGATTACCAAAAAGGAAGTATACCTTTGCTTCATGTTTCACCACTACTTCAACAACATCATTATGAGCTTTCTCAGATGCCACGTGCAGAGGAGTCAAGAATCTTAAAGAGAAAAAGTCAGCCAGACAGTGAATATATTTTCCAAAAGAGTAAAATCTCAATAACATTAAATTATTAAATGTGTACTTACTCTTTCGTCTTTTCATTGATGTTTGCTCCTTTTCTTAGCAGCAGTTCACATATTTGCTTTCTTTTGGGATATGGAGATGCAGCAGCACAATGCTAAATAATTTAAATTGCAGCATTAATCAAGGACTATACATAACTGATTTTAAGAACATTCGTGTTTCCCATCAAGAACTATCAAGTAGTTATTTAATCTTTTTGTTTTACTTTTGACACAACTTTGCTTTTGACTTTTGGTTGAACAGAATTGCAACAATTACCAAATTCTGACAGGGCCTGAAAATCCTACCTATCAGATAATATCTATTATTAAATATTCCAATCAAACTTTACAGTTGTCCTGTATCTTTGAAAAAGCTATCATTGGTGTGATGAAAACCTTAATGTGACCAATATCCTTTTCAAAACTGTTTCCAAGTGGCACTGTGTTGATGCATTTTAAATGTTAAGAAAACACCCCAAAGGTTGAGGTTTCTTTACATGAAGAAATAACAGAATAAAGCCGGACGTGGTGGCTCATGCCTGTAATCCCAGCACTTTGGGACGCCGAGGCAGGCGGGTCACCTGAGGTCAGCAGTTCAAGACCAGCCTGGCCAACATGGTGAAACCCCCCCTCTACTAAAAATACAAAAATTAGCCAGTTGTGGTGGCATGCGCCTGTAATCCCCGCTACTTGGGAGGCTGAGACAGGAGAATCACTTGAACCCAGGAGGTGGAGGTTGCAGTGAGCTGAGATCATTCCACTGCACTCCAGCCTGGGTGAGAGAGCAAGTGACTCCATCTCAAAAAAAAAAAAAAAAAAAAAAAAAGAAATAACAGAACATTCATCAGTTCTGGATTCTGTTTGGTAATAGCACTGATGGAACAGCTGATAAGCTGAGCAGTACTTATATCTCTCTCAACTAGTTGCTTCGGCAGAATAAGGAGCATGCATTACCTCTTTGCAAAATCAGTGGTGGAAAATGATATAATCTGGAGTTTGAGGCTGCAGCATCTCTATGTATGATGTATCCAGGAGGAAAGGAGACAGGAAGTAGAGATTTGCCAGTTATAAGCCTAAGCCTAATATCTGCATAACAGGTGTTCAATAATGTCTGAATGATACATGACTAAATCAATGTATATATGTTAAGTTAAAACTGAAACCTGAAAACCTACAGAATAAAGATTCTGGGTAATTTTTCAGCTAAGTTGCTCTACACATCTAAAAACACAATACATATGAAATTTGTATTTGATTTTAACCTGTTGTTAATCATAAAGTTTATCGGATCCTCATGACTTTGCTGCAGATCCATTCTTTGATGTTGTCGTCACCAAAATCATTCCTTTATCCTAAATAAAACCAATTCTAATTGGAGAACATAGTTCCTTTGGTAGGTTAAGGGTAATCATCCCAGGACATCTATTATGAGAGCACAGAGACTGGACATGGTTTTTTAAATACTTTTTTTTGTTTTAAAATCACATCCACCTCAAATTACACCCTGCTCCTCTGCACCATCATGGAGCAGGGCCTGTAAATCTCTGGGAACCTGTAAGAAACTGCTACTGCACCATAACCACTCACCAACACATCTCCTACTGTGTTTTAAGGTTAATTACCAAAACGAGTTGCTTAATAGTAGTATGTATATTTAGGGGAAAACAACACGTAGTATTAGCTTTTCAGACCAGAATTTTCCATGTTAGTCTTTCCAAGTTTCTTTGTACAGTTTTAATGCTGTTGTGGTTTTAATTTTGTACTAGTATTTCTTATTAGTCTACAGCTTAACTATTTTTTTTTAAATTTAGATGTTTCTTACACGCAGTAAAAAAGGTCCAAAATGCTTTACAGGTAGGTTTCTACATAAACTTCATAGTTTACATTATGGCATAAGGAAGAAAACTTATTATAAAAGATATTAGGTAAGTAAGGCTTACCATCAGTTAAATCTGCTTCTACACACATTAATTTACTTATCTTCTCTTACCCGAAGCACATTCTGCAACTCATACAACAGGATTTACTTTCTTCCTTTTACATTTCTACCTTTAAGTTTTTTTTCACCTTTCGATTTTAAGGTAGCCCCTGATTTTACCATTCGCTCTCTTACCTTTTATCACGTATCCCTATTAGCTCCCATTCTTTTCTGTTTTTCCTTAGGCTTCTCTACTCACATCCACTTTGTCATAGCTCCACAGTTATTATTACCTCTGTCAGGGAAGTAACCTCTAAAATACTTTATGCACATTTTAGATTTAATTTTGAAGAAGGAAGCGACTACACCAAGTGTTTTTATCTGGATGGTGGTATTTATTTTATTTTTCATTATTTTCATTGGGTTCCAAAATTTCTAACTTAAGCATTCATTTTTATAACCTCTAAAAAAGCAAACGATATGTATCATTTATGATAATAAAAGCATTACATATAATACATGCCAGAATCTGAACAGATTTTTTTTTTCTGGAGATTCTCGAACTGATAATAGCTTGGCCTTCTGCAGGGTGAGGCTGTCTATTTTTTGGCACTGTTTAAATTTTTAAAAAATATTTGTATAGGCAGTAATTTTTTAAAACTACAGACTCAAAAAAATGTTAGTTCTAAAAGTAGGATATTATTATTAGTTTAGCACGTTCTTGGTTATTGTATTTTAAAAACTTAAATCTGAAACATTACCAATGCTGTTTCATGTGTTTGAGGATGCTTGAAATTCACCATTTCCAGAGAGAGATGTTTTTTGATTCGAGTAACATCAGCTTCTCGTGCAGCTTGCAGCAACGAGTGGCCTTTAAATTCATCTAGACGAAGAAAAAGCATTTATATCTATAACGAGATCAAATTGAAAAGGCTTACCTAAAAGATACCTAGTATTTTCCTTGAAATTATTTTCAAAATAATCTTCCAATATAGCCAGATTGAGGCTCTAAAGATATTCTCCAAATTTAACCCCTGAAACAGACAGGGGTACTCCAGTTCCCCTCAGTTATGGTGCAACTGTATAGACATATGGCCTCAAGAATGTACACAGGTTTAGCCCATGGCAGAATCATGGTCTGTTCTAATTCATAATTCATTTTGGGATATCTGGAATACTACAATATATTCCTAGACCAGAGAGGTTTTAGAATTTTTCAAGCACAAAATTTTTCTCAGTAAAGAAACAGTGATCTCTACACTGACATCATGGCTATAACAGACAGTTTTGCTCATACCATCAGGGAACTGGGAACTAGACAAGTTGGATATTTGCAAAAGCCACCTATGATGATGAAAAAATAAAAGAGGTTTTCCTTAAGATTCTCTTTTACTCATCAGACTTGTGGAACTACCAATTATTCTTTATTATTCCAGGATAATACAAATCCATTATAAGTTGCTTATTTATATGCACTAATACCATATCCAAACTAGGTGGTTATTTCTCACTACATTTACTTCAGCTATAGACAGAAAATCAAAGAACTGGGGCCAGGTGCCAACAAATATTAGATGTTAAGATCTGGAGGCTGTTTACAAGATGGCAATCTTATGAAGCTGTAACTTCACAAATTCATAAGCTTCATAGATTAAACAGAAAAGTCATATCAAAGATGAAAACCAAATGCTTTCATTTCAAAGGCATACCATCTAATAAGTCTAATACAGTACATATAAAAAGCACATAAGTTGACTTGAAAAAATTAATACAAACATATTTTATTTTCATAGCATCTTAAATAGAAACTTCCAAATTATTAAATATGCTAAACAACATGGATACCCATGGCTAAGAAAAATATTCTATTATTTAAACATTTCTAAAAACAAATAGGAAAGAAAAAATGTTCAGTTTATTGATATAATATCCTACCTGAACATTCATAATTTTATACTCACATGCTAATCTTTCTTTTAACTGTGGTGTGGGAGCCAGGTCTATAGCACTTTTATTGTGACAATTGAGCAGTGTTGGGTCTGCACCATAACTTAAGAGAAGAGAACATACTTCAACCCTGTTCTTAGAAGCTGCCTCATGAAGAGGAGTGAACTGCCACAAGTCCATTGCATTTACACATGCACCATGCTGGAGAGCAAAAAGCATCATATATTTAACGTTCAATTTTCTAAAGAACTCAGAATTATTAGTACTGTGTAATTTAACATCATACAGCTAAAACAGGTTATGTTCCCAAAGTTCACTTTTTAAGCCAATTATTTCAGAATGAGTATACATTTTTCCCAAAGGAAAAAACAGTAGCTGATTGCTAGGCCTACCCACGAGGGTCTACTTAACTTTTCTACTTTTAAGAACAGTTAAGAATGAAGCTTTAGATTTAACCTGCATCTTTTCCAAGAACGAATTCTCCTCTTGAGGGATAGCTGACATACAGTGAAACACACAACTTTGATGAATTCTGACAAATGTATATATCTGTGATACCATCACCCAAATCAAGATATAAGACCCTTTCATTACCCCAGAATGTTTCCTCATGCTCCTTTTATAGACAATTCCTGCTCCCATTCTGGCCACATATTAGATATATCTGTTCTTCAATTTCATAAAAATGGAAGAATATAAATTTCTAATGTATGTACTTCTTTGTCTAGATTCTTTCATACATATGTTTCTGAGATTCATTCATGTTGTTGCATAAGTAGTTCATTTTCATTGTTGAGGAGTATTTCACAGTATAGATACACCATAATTTGCTTATTTATCATCCTATTAAGGGACATTTGGACTGTTTCTAGTTGGCCGGTTGAGTATCTCTAATCTGAAAACCTGAAATGCAAAATACTCCAAAATCCAAAACTTCTGAATACCGACGTGACGCCACAAGTGGAAAATTCCACACCTAACCTCATACACACAAACTTAATTCATGCACAAAATTATTAAAAATTTATACAAAATTATCTTCAGGCTATGTGTATAAGGTGCATATGAAACATAAGTGAATTTCATGTGTAGACCTGGGTTCCATCCTCAAGATATCTCATTATATAGTATATATGCAATATTCTAAAATCCAAAAAAATCTGAAATCTAAAACACTTCTAATCCCAAGCATTTCAGACAATGGATAGTCAACCTGTGTTACAAATCAGCTATCATAAACATTTCTTTATGAACATATACTGTCATGGTAGATATAAGTTTAACTTTATTAGAAACTGTCAAAAGAGTTTTCTAATGTGGCTATAGCATTTTATACAGCCACCAGCAACATTTGAGTTCCAATTGCTACATATCCTTGCTAACACTTTCTATTGTTAGGCTTTTTAATTTTAGCCATTTCCAAGTACTGGAGTTGGCATGGAACACTGAAACCATACTAGTTTAACCAATCAAACACAAATTTCCTACTACAGCATTCAACTAAGGTGAACCAGCTTCTTACACTTTCAATATTTTCAACAATGGGGAGCTAATTTGCAGCCAACATGGCTTTTTATAGTTACTAGAGAACTTATGTTGTTAGAAAGTTTTCTTCTACATTAAGTTAAAATATGCACTCTTAACTTTCATCTGTTTGCCTCTGGAGCAAAAGATATCATAAAGGACATTCATCTTTTTTTTTTTTTTTTTTTTTTTGAGACGGAGTCTCGCTCTGTCGCCCAGGCTGGAGTGCAGTGGCTGGATCTCAGCTCACTGCAAGCTCCGCCTCCCGGGTTCACGCCATTCTCCTGCCTCAGCCTCCCGAGTAGCTGGGACTACAGGCGCCCGCCACCTCGCCCGGCTAGTTTTTTGTATTTTTTTTTTTTAGTAGAGACGGGGTTTCACCGTGTTAGCCAGGATAGTCTCGATCTCCTGACCTCGTGATCCACCCGTCTCGGCCTCCCAAAGTGCTGGGATTACAGGCTTGAGCCACCGCGCCCGGCCTAAGTTGTCATATTACAATTTATACTTTGAGTTAATGGATCATTTAAACACTCTGTATTATTGTTTAAATTAAGAAGTAAGCATCAAAGCATTTTCTCCTCTCCCATCTTGTTCTTGTGCGACTTATTTCGTGAACTTAAGTGTCCTTGCTGAGCCCCATTATATTTAATCTTACTGGCTTCAACCAAAGCTTAGAGCCTGGTGAGATGGTTTTGACCCTTGATTCTATCAACTTGAATATTAGTTATCCTTCCCAGCTTCATGTTAATCTGCAAACTGGGTAAGTATCCCTTTTAATTTTTTATCAAGTCAACCATAAAAGTGTGCATCACAACAAAGATAAAGATAGAAGCTTCAGGCCCCACTGGAGGTTCCAACATTGCCTTCCAAGCAAAGAAATATCAGTCAACACACTGCACAGTGGTTTAATTAATTATGACTCTATCTGACATAATTTTTCCCTCCACTCTAGCCAGATCTATCTGCTTGCTTCCTAGTATTCAGAGACTATGAGGAAGAATGTTAAGAGAATTCCCTGTTAGTCTTGTGCCTGTTAGTGCCAGACCTTCATTATTTGAATGCTTTGCCCAGGGAATCATGTCTTAGTGCCTTCCATGGCTAGCAAATGCCCTGGTCATGGAAAGCAGTCACTGGGTGTTTGCTGTTAAATGCCAGCTTCTGCTAGCCAAACTATTTAGGCAAGTGTTGCCAATTGACTCAGCACTGCTCAGAATCTGCATTCTCAATCCCTATCTACTTGTTTTCTCCTGACTTTGCTTAACTTTACTACCCTGGTAACTATTACACCCTCACGTTAGCTAACCCCCTCTGTAGGTATGACCTCTAGTCAGCCTTTCATTCTTATTTAGTAAAACACTAGGTCTTAGGAAAATACCACTCAGTTGTCTTTAAGTCCCAGTGCAATCTGTTTGATGTTTCATTCTTATCCATAACAACTTTCTAATGTTCTGCTGGAGTCAAGATTTTATAAGAAGCAAAAGCATTACTCTCACAAATGTATAACACTACAGCCACATTATAAGTTTACTAAGGTTTATATGCTACTCAGAGTATC
Source organism: Macaca fascicularis (assembly GCF_037993035.2). NCBI lineage: Eukaryota > Metazoa > Chordata > Mammalia > Primates > Cercopithecidae > Macaca > Macaca fascicularis. The sequence continues at coordinate 100,612,909 of NC_088383.1, read as the reverse complement.
TAATTATTATTATAAAGTTGTTTCTACGGGAAAATGTATTTCATAAGACGCAGGCCCAAAAGGAACCACAGAGGCATTGGAAACAAGTGTCCTCTTTCTCTTCCCATAACAGCTGCAGAGAGTGGGGAAAAGTACTGAAGGGGTAGAATGGGTGCAGGGTAACAGAAGTTAAAGGGTATGGGTAACATCCTGGGATCCACTCCCAAGGATAATATATATCTTCTACTCTCACCTAAAAGGGATCAAAAGAGGAAGTTTCGGGCTGGGCTTGGTGGCTTATGTCTGTAATCCCAGCACTTTGGGAGGCTGAGGCGGGCAGATCACCTGAGGTCAGGAGTTCAAGAGCAGCCTGGCCAACATGGTGAAACTCTGTATCTACTAAAAATAGAAAATTAGCTAGGCATGGTGGCACATACCTGTAATCCCAGGTACTTGGGAGGCTGAGGCAGGAGAATCGCTTGAACCCAGGAGGCAGAGGTTGCAGCGAGCTGATTGTGCCACTGCGCTCCAGGCTGGGAGACAAAGCAAGACTCCGCCTCAAAAAAAAAAAAAAAAAAAAAAAGTTTCTTGCTAGTCTTGGGAACCTGTTTGTTAAACAGTTGTTGAACATACTGGAAGAAGTGAACCTTACCAAATGGGCCTGCTCCAACTCAAAGTACAATTGGCAAATCTTGCTATTATATCTGGTGGTTTTAACAAAATATGATTCACTAAAAACTGCTTCTTAGAGTTTTGAAACTTCACCTTTAGCTATAAATTATGGAATCACTTTATCTGCTATTCATTATTATTATTATTATTATTATTATTTTTTGAGACAAGGTCTCACTCTTGCCCATGCTGGAGTGCAGTGGTGCGATCTGGGCTCACTGTAACCTCCATCTCCAGGGTTCAAACGATTCTCCTGCCACAGCCTCCTGAGTAGATGGGATTTCAGATGATGCGTCACAAGATGATGTGTAGCAAGATAACACTGCTACTTTATATTTAAAAACATATAGTATCCAGGCTGGGTATGGTGGCCCATGGCTGTAATCCCAGCACTTTGGGAGGCCGAGGCAGGTGAATCACTTGAGGTCAGGAGTTCAAGACCAGCCTGGTTTCACCAGAGATGGTGAAACCCCATCTCTAACAAAATTTAGCTGGGCGTGATGGCGCATGTCTGAAATCCCATCTACTCAGGAGGCTGTGGCAGGAGAATCGTTTGAACCCTGGAGGTGGAGGTTGCAGAAAGCCAAGATCGCACCACTGCACTCCAGCCTGGGCAAGAGTGAGACCTTGTCTCAAATAAAAAAAAAAAAAACCCAAAAAAAACCATATGGTATCTCAAAAATCTCAAAGCAGTCAAATGCTGAGCTATCAGTCACCTATATTTTATAATGCTTATAAATACTTCTACTTCTTTAAGCACTAAGAACACAGAAAATAAAAAGAAACCCAGATACACTAATGTATTTCAAGTTACTCTACATAACTCCAGAAAGTAATTAGAGAGTACAAGAGCACTAACCTTGACCAAAAGTTCAGTTACTTCATAATGACCATAAGAACAGGCATTGTGCAATGGTACCAGATCACTACAATGAGAAGGGGAAAAAAAATCCTGTTTTAGTATATATTTCTTAGGCCTACGGAAATTTATAAATTAAAATGTATTTAATTACTTAAATAGCAAGTGGATTATGTGATGTTCTAATAAAAATGTTCAAAATTTAGTAACATCCATTTGAACCCTAAATCCTAAGAATTTGAACTCCCAAGTCTCTTTCAAATCTGTCTTCCTTTATACTTCACTGCTACTGCCACTGCCTTAGTTTGGGCCTGTTATTTCTCCCTTGCACTACTGAAACAGCCCCCACTCCACTTTATCCTCCAAGCTGAGGCAGATTTTTCTAAAAGATAAGTCTGATGTAGTTACACCTTAACACTGTGCTTTCAAGAGATGGTTCCAACTTATTAACGTGGCACACACAATTATCTGGCTCCCTCTCTAGGCTTACCCTTCAATAATGATATGCTAAACTTATAGTTCCCTGTATGTCTCTACACATACTGTTCCCTGGGTATAGATTTCCCTCCCTCCTTTGTTCTGGATCATTTCTACATGTCTTTTCCAGACTTAGCTCAAATACTAGCTCATTTTTAAAACTTTTTTGAGATCCTTAATAAGCTGAAACCCAATTCTTCCATGATGGGAGTGGAGGAAGAACTTTCTCTATGGGAAAATACAGTGAAACTTTAAAATCTTGACTTCTATCTTTAAGCTTTTCCTTCTCCTTTGGGATCACTCACTAATATGCTGCCACAGCCACCATCATGCCAGCCTCTGGTAAGGGATGGTCACCTGTGATTTAGTCTTTAGTTCTACGAGTCCTCTCTTGAAAGGTTCATGGCTTTCCTTACTATTTTTGAATATATGATTCTTCACTTGCCTGAGCACCAATTTTGTTCCTAACCACCTACTAGATGCTTCCACTATGTTCCTGTATCATCCCATTAAACTAAGTGTTCTAGGCCGGGTGTGGTGGCTCACATCTGTAATCTGAGCACTTCGGGAGGCCGAGCCAGGTGGATTACCTGAGGTCAGGAGTTCGAGCCTGGCCAACATGGTGAAACCTCGTCTCTACTAAAAATATGAAAATTAGCTAGGTGTGGTGGTGGGTGCCTGTAATCCCAACTACTCAGGAGGCTGAGGCAGGAGAATCACTTGAACCCGGGAGGCAGAGGTTGCAGTGAGCCGAGATCTTACCACTGCACTCCAGCCTAGGCGACAGAGCGAGACTCCGTCTCAAAAAAAAAAAAAAAAAAAAAAAAAAATAAAATAAAATAAAAATAAAATAAAAAACACAACAAGCAAACAAAAAATAAACTAAGACTTCTAGAAGTCAATTCAACAGTTTCCCCCCAAACAATTTTGCCTTGTGTATTTCATATGTGTATCATTGGATCTAACTCATTCAGAACTTGAAGTGTAGTTTTCCTTTTATTCCTCGCTCATCATACCCATTCGACAAATCTTATCCATTCTTTTTTTTTTTTGAGATGGAGTCTTGCTCTGCCACCCAGGCTGGAGTGCAGTGGCGCGATCTCGGCTCACTGCAAGCTCTGCCTCCCAGGTTCGCGCCATTCTCCTGCCTCAGCCTCCTGAGTAGCTGGGACTACAGGCGCCTGCCACCACGCCCGGCTAATTTTTTGTATTTTTAGTAAAGATGGGGTTTCACCATGTTAGCCAGGATGGTCTCGATCTCCTGACCTCTCCCAAAGTGCTGGGATTACAGGCGTGAGCCACCGCGCCCAGCCCAAACTTTATCCATTCTTACACAGAAATAACTCTTGCATCTATTCCTTCATTTTCATTTATTCTGCCACCATTATTATGAATCCTGATTATGCTTAACCCTCTAGAATGCTCACTTTCCTAATTGCTGCTTTTGCTTCTAGTCCTCTCTCCCAATTTAGCCAACACACTGCTTTCAAATGCACCTCTTAAAACTTCTTTTAGAATAATAATCTCCTTTGTTTCAGATCACAGAGTGAAGTCTGAATTACTTAGGCTAAATACCAAGTCCTCCAAAACCTGGTTCTTACCTATTTCTCTAATTCTAACCTTCATTTGTTTCTTGTGTGAATCATCTTCTCCAGCAAAGCTAGTCTAGTCACTGTTTTTAAAATGTGCTTTAATGTCTGCTTTAGCAGCCCCCAGTTATCCTAACTGTCTTGCAGACTAATGTTCCGCAAACTGCTTTCTTGAATTGAGACTTGACTTTACAGTCCAGGTCAAGTCACACCTCATTCTGAGGGATTTCCCAACCACTTCAGTCAACCATCACTGAGAGTTCCCTCTTGGGAACTCCTGCAGTGCTCTCTCTCTCTCAATGACCAAACACTTGGTAGAGACCTCATAGTATTCTTAGGTATCTTTTCATGCCCTCTGAAGTGTAATGTACACCTTCTATGAGCTGTGGGCTTAAGGTTTTATAATTTCCTGTGCCCTCAGAGAACCTGTACATTGTAAAAGCTCGATACATATTAATGTTATTTAGTAAAAAATATGATTTTTATAAGGTTAAAAAGATTGTTTTAAGATGACGGTAACACATAAAAAGTCCTTGTTTTTGTTCAAATGCTTACCCTTTATCTTTAGCATGGACATCAGCTCCATGTTGCAATAACAACTGTACAATCTTTACTCTGTTATATCCTGCTGCCAAATGCAATGGAGTCGACTGAAATATTAATCAAATATATTAATGAAATTCAAATAATGGTTGAATAAAATGTGTAAGAGGGAAAAAACCCAAATATAAAACCAGAAAATCCAATTATGACTTCATTGTCTAAGTAGTTATCAATTTGGTTTTACAAAATCCAACATACATATTGAAGGCATAGTATACAAGTTTATAAATTCACTATTACATATAGGAAGCAAATAACTGTTTATCATCAATAAGGTTTTACTAAGCTTAAGAATTTGAAATACTGAAAATACTGAAATACTTAAAACATCAGTGCTCTCTTCAAATATATTTCAATTTATTGTAAGATAAACACATCTTTATCTTTATGTTACCAGGAGATAAGCACAAACTCAGTTGCAAAAGGAAGTACCTTTCTGCCATCACTTGCGTGGCAGTTGACATTTAATGGTGTGAGTAGAGCCATCATTTTTTCTTCATTGCCACTCCTAGAATACAAAAAAAGTATTAGCAATTTGCATTCTTCATCAGATCTTCCTCAAGATAAGTACTGTAACCATTACAAAAAATTCTATTTAAAGTTTGCTTACTGTAAAAAAAAAAAAAAAGAAAAAAGTTAATGGTGAAGTATTCCTGTCAAATATTTAAAACATTAGTATGTACCTGGCACTTTCCAAGAGTTCATCCTTCTTATATTCACCTGTGAATTAGAAAAAAAAAAAGTATAGAAATTAAAAAGAAAAATTAACAAGTTTTATGCAAAAAGATGCCCAATGAATTATAAAGTAGATAAATTTGGAAATAAATTTCCAATAAATGGAAAATAGTTCATTAACAGAATATTATGTAGTTTAAAAATATTTGCATGAAAAGCAAACATGAAATACCTTTGCTATGGGATTAAAAAAAAAAGATTCTATTTTATATAATGAAAGGCAACCTCAACTATATAAAAACAATATGCTCAGGAGAAGGAAAATCCAAAAGAAAATATACCAAAATATTAACAAAGTTTATCTCGGGTCATAGATTATTGGTGACCTTTTCCTTTTTCCCTTCAAATTTCCTAAAATGAGTATAGTATTTTCATAACAGAGAAACAAAATGTATCTACAACTTTGTTCCAAACCTAAAAAAGGCCAGGTGTATTGGCTCATGTCTGTAATCCCAGCACTTTGGGAGGCTGAGGTGGGTGGATCGCTTGAGCCCAAGAGTTAGAGACTAGCCTGGGAACACGGTGAAACCCTCTCTCTACAAAAAATACAAAAATTGGCTGGGTGTGGTGACGCACACCTGCAGTCCCAGCTACTCGGGAGACTGAGGCTGGAGGATCACCTGAGCCTGGATAGGTTCAGGCTGCAGTGAGCTGTGACTGCCACTGCACTCCAGCCTGGGCGACAGAGCGAGACCTTGATATACACACACCCACACACACACACACACCCCAAAAACAAACCCCTAAACAAAACAAACAAAACTCAATAAACCAACATTATAGAAATTACAAAAGAATCTATAGCATCACTGATAACATAATCATTAACATCTTTATGAATCTAGATTTTTCAACATTAATATCATGCTTATTTAATGCTACTTTAAATATATACAAATATAAAAAAGGATTAACTATGAACTCTATTTCTTCTTTATTAAAGCCTTTACTTTTACAAATGAATACAAACAAAACTATAAAATCAACAAAATTTAAATTAATACAATGATTTGCTAAATGACATCCAAACTGCTGCCCACAATGTGAATTGTGTATTGACTGCCAAGGCAACACTTCTTTTGAGGCCCAAGATTTAAAAAACAAAAATAAAAGCATGGAATAACATGGACTACTAAAGGAGAAAATGAACACTGATTGATAGTCACAATAACAGTGCACACTTCTAAAAGTCTTTTCAAGAAGAAGTCTAAATTTTCTCAGCAATGGTAGAAGAAATAACACAAAATCCAGGCACAAAGCTCACAGCAAAGCCCCTTAGGCTCTTGACTTTAGATTAGGTATGATTCTAGTTATCACAAGGTAGATAAGAATATGGTAAATAATATGGCTGAGTTGCTAAGAGGAAAGCACACTGACAAGGGAGATAATATGTGAAGTGGATACAACTCAAGAAAGCTTGTCAATCTAAACTATAGCTTACTCATAGCAATAGGTTTCAAGGACATAAATATGTTACAGCAGAGTACAACTAGCATTCTTCATGGTACCGAAATGAGTGTGCCTAGAATCCTCTTCTGAATGGCTAGTGCTTTTTGAAAGGATTCCATCAAAAATTATTAAAATACATTAAAAAAAAAAAGCAGTACAGCTTGAATATCCCTTATCTGAAATGCTTAAAACCAGAAGTGTTTTGAAGTTTGGATTAGAAATACTCAACCTGTATATAAAGGGGCAGGCATAAGTTATCTGAAAAACTCAGGGGTATTTAAGAAATATCCTGAATATACTACAGCAACATACAATTATCTATTACCCTCACTCCCAATAAGGTAATAATGACATATGTAAACATCAATTAGAAAAGAAAAAGAAAGCTTTATTTTTCTTAGAGGAGAATCAAATGTCAGCTATCTACATGTAGAAAAGGAAAGCTACTGAACTGACACTATTTTAAAAATCTAGCTGAGGTCATTAATCACAGGAGGCAAATTTCCTACCTGGCAAGCTTGTTCTTTACAGGCTTCCTGGAATAACCAGAGTATACAGACTTACCAGTAAGCACTGCTTTGGCAGATGGATCTGCTAAATCCAATGCTGTCCTTCCATCTGTATTTCGGATGGTTGGCTCAGCTCCATGCTGTAAGAGCACTGCAAAATAGCAACACTATTTTGAAGTTCAATGGTAATTTTAACAACTTGATTTTAGTAAATCATTTTCTCAAGAATTCTGGTCCAGCAGTCTCAAAGTTGTTTAAAGACCTTTCGTATCTTGTCAGAATGGGAATGTTACATTTTAAATATAAAAATAATACATATTCTATTATTTAATGCATTAAAGACACATTAAATAAGTTCCCCCTCAGTTCAATGTAGATTTTCCTTTGCTATTTATACAGCTGGTGACAAGTGACTAAGGATAGATAAGAGTGTATAAGGGGGAAAAAAAAGGCAAGTGTGCTTGAAAGCTTTTTTCTTATTCCAAAAGAACACTGCTTATGCTAGAAAGACTGTTCACCATGACAGAAATAAAATGTCTAAAGCTATAGATAGCCTGGGAACAGAGATCTGTAGAATTTTTAAGAAAAAAAAAAAAAACCACACAGGTAAATTCTTTTTTAAAAAACACAAACAAAAAACTGAATGGCTTCCTTATGCTTTCAACAAATTCTGTAAGGTCGTCAGTCATTATCTTTCTATTCTTCAGGAAGGCTGAATAATCAACAGGAGGCTGCTTGTATTTGTCCACTATTGAAACCATAATACAATGCACTTGTAAGGTATAAGGTAAACAGTCTAAAGAGTGGAGTAGGTGCATTGAAACCAAGGTGCAAATTACTCCTTATAAGGACAATTTTTCTTTGGAAAAATCTTAACTGAGGGATATATAAATAAGGGTTGCTAGCTGACCAGTTAGTTTTTTGAGGTTAACTACACTGAATTTTAAGTTAAAATCCAAATACCCTTAGTAGGGTTAACCTACCCCAAATCAAAACTACTACATTATAATTCAAGGCACATAAAAAGAGAAGTCTTGGCTGGGTGCGGTGGCTCACGCCTGTGATCCCAGCACTTTGGGAGGCCAAGGCGGGAGGATCAAGAGGTCAAGAGACAGAGACCATCCTGGCTAACATGGTGAAACTCTGTCTCTACTAAAAATACAAAAAATTAGCTGGGCATGGTGGCGGGCACCTGTAGTGAGGCTGAGACAGGAGAATGGTGTGAACCCGGGAGGTGGAGCTTGCAGTGAGCGGAGATAACACCACTGCACTCTAGCCTGGGTGACAGAGCAAGACTCCGTCTGAAAAAAAAAGAGAAGTATTGTGTTTTGTTCTGTACTATATTATTATTTGTATTATTATGAAGATATTCCAGTATACTCTCTAAATAAGGAGCTGGAGGAAGACAGGCAAATATGTGCAGAAAGGAAGCTCAGTTCTTGTTCTTTGATAGGGTGAATTTCCATTCTGCTCTACTCCTATATATACCAGGGCTGTTCAACAGAAATAAAACATGAGCCACATAAAAAATTTAACATTTTCCAGTAACTACATTAAAAAAAGAAACAGTTCAAATTAATTTGAACACACTTCACCTAATACATCCAAAAATTCAATATTTACATTTATATTATAATCAATATAAAAGTAGATATTTTACTTTTTTTTTGTACTAAGTCTCTGAAATGTGGTATGCTTTTTCCCTTAGAGTACATCTCAATTCAGACATTTCAAGCTCTTAGCTACCATATTGGATAGTGCAGATTATAACTACCTTTGGAAAACTCTACGTTATTAAAACTAATTAATTATATGTCTAAGACTCTGAGGTACCAGAGATGGGTTATGTGGTAAAAATGATGTATTTGAATGTAGGGCAGGAACAATTTAAGATAACATACAGAAAAGGAGAATTGGACAGAGGTAACCAGGAAATCCATTTCACATCTTTATAAATGACCTAATTTAAGCTGGTGAGGTTGACATAAACAGTGATTTGGGATGCTGGGGACGATGAGGTCCAATTTAAGTCTAGCATAGAGCACCTGGACTTTTTCTAGTGCACTGAACTCACTTTCTATATCTGTTAAGGATTTCAACTGTCCCTATTTTACATCAGGAAATAATGGAGTTAAGGTGGCAATGAGTCCAAAATCCTTGAATTTGTTTGTCTCACAAAAGTAAATACCAGGTTAATAAAAATTCTCAAAAAGCCTTCTCACATACTATATACTTTTCTTACTTATCCTGCCATTTCTACTCTCCTATAACCCTATAATTCAGTAGCTATCATTTCTCACCTGGGTTACTTTACAGTTTCCTAACTGGTATCCTTGATGCCATCCATCCTACCCAGTCCCCTACCAGATTACTCTTTATAAAATACAGTCATGTGTCACTTAATGACAGGGATATATTTTGCGAAATGCCTTGTTAGGTGAGTCCATCATTGTGCCAACACCAGAGAATGTTTACACAAACCTAGATGGTACAGTATACCAAACACCTAGGCTACATGGTATATAGCCTATTCCTCCTAGGTTACAAACCTGAACAGCATGTTACTGTACTGAACACTGCAGGCAACTATAATACAATGGCAAGTATATCTGTAACGAAATATGTCTAAATACAGTATAAAAGATAAGAAATGGTATATCTGTATAGGACATTTACCATGAATGGAGCTTGCAGGGCTGGAAGTTGTTCTGAGTCAGTCAGTGGGTAAGTGATGAGTGAATGTGAAGGTCTAGGATATTATAGTACATCACTGTAGACTCTGCATAAACACTGTACACTTAGCTATGTAAATTTATTTTAAAAATATATTTCTTCAATAATTAGCTTACTGTAACCTTTTTACATTATAAACTTTTAAAGTTATAAAAACTTTTTGACTTTTGTAATAACAACTTAAACATTATGTACAGCTATACAAAAGTATTTTCTTTATGTTTTATTTTATAAGCTTTTCTCTATTCAAAAAAATTTTTTTACAACTTTTCTGTTAAAAACTAAGATATAGACACACATATTAGCTAGGCCTACACAGGCTTAGGATCATCAATATTACTGTCTTCCACCTCCACATCTTGTCCCACTGGAAGGTCTTTAGGGGCAAAACACCACACACAGAGTTGCCATATAGTAATGCCTTCTTCTGGAACACCTGCCTGAGGCTGTTTTACAGTTAACTTTTTTTTTTTAATTGCTGAGTATACTCAATAAAATTAAATCACAATAAAAAGTATAGTAAATATATAAACCAGTAACAAAGTTGGTTATTATCAAGTATTATGTAGTGTACATAATTTCATATGCTATACCTTTATATGACTGGCAGTGCACTAGGTTTGTTAACCCAGCATCACCACAAAAACCTGAGTAATGCCTTGTGCTATGAAGTTAGGACTGCTACGAAGTTAGTAGGTGACAGGAATTTTTTAGCTCCATTATAATCTTATGGGACCACCCTTATGTATGTCATCCATTTCGAAATGGAGTTACGTGGAGCATGACTGCATACTATGTACTCTTATCACAGTGTTCCCTTCCTCAAAAAATCTTCAATATTCCACACTGCCTACACATACTAATAGCAAGCTCCTTAACCTGGTATTTAAAGCTTTTTATAAAGAAATCCCCACCTACCTTTTTAACCCTTTCTCCACTGGAAAGACTCCAAAAAGTAGGGCCTTGACTTGATCCTGCCAAGTCACTGTGCTCATTATCCTCTTAACACTCTCTGTTCCCTTCCACCATACCTTTATCTGGCTCTTTGTGTATTTAATCTCCCAAGAGAATGCAAGTTTCCAGAGAATAGGCACTTTGTATTCCATTCTCCAAAGAAATTTAGGCTCAGTACTACACACAAAAAGACACTCAGTAAATAGTAGTTAGATTAAATCATGGAATGTTCTTAAATATATAAATTCAGCTTGACAGAATTTGATGATATGAACAGATTAATTCAGTTCAGATTCAGAATAGTTACAACATTAGGAAGAGTCAGAAAAGTTAACAGCCTTACCAATACAAACATCAATCTTTCCTTTAATTGCAGCTTCATGGAGAGGAGTATAATTCCAATTATCTCGAGCATTGGGGTCTGCACCATGTCGCAAAAGGAGATTGACTACTTCAGCATGACCAAAAGAGCATGCATTATGAAGAGGAATAAGGCCCCCATCATCACGTGCTTGGACATTTGCACCATTCTGAAGCAAATATTCAACTACGTCTTTCCGCCCAAAACCTAGATGAAAACAAATTGTCCACACGTAAGTTCAACAAGGAAAAGATATCAAATTAGAATAAGTACCATCCATGCTAAAATGTTTCAGGTTGAAAAATAATAAGAGACTCAACAATTCAAGAACTAATTAATGGAAAGGTGATCAGAAATATATCAGTAACTAACCTTAATGATAAAGCCAGAGTGACTCTCCACTAAGTAGTAGTGGTACCTAAGTAGTGCCTTGGGTGGTACTACTACTACTAACCTCAAAGAAAGAACACAAAATAAGTGACTGAAAGCTCAAAGTTCAAACGTTTTTCACTCTACAATAGAGTTCTGTGTATTTAGTATGTATACATTTTCAGATGTTCAAAGTATAAAACTTAAATACGTAAATCACAACCTTATGATACAGTGACAGAATTCCTTTCCCATATCTATCTCATAGAACGTTTCTGCTAAACTGGGGGGACTACGAGAAGCAACAAAAAAAGATCCACTTACAGCTAGTATTTGTCTATGTAGTGAGACACAGAGAGATAACCCCAGGCAAAAGTATAAAATCCAGTGTCTTCAAAGGAGTCCCTACTTTGTCACTTGCATAACACATATATAACTTCTTTCCATGTAGGAGGCCTCCTTTAGGTACCAACATTCCACAGTTCTGCTCAACTGCCCCCAAATCAAATCAAACAAAAAAAGTCTGATAATTTATTTATACTGATTTACAGATCTAGTATCAATGAGTTTCAATCTCTTATCATTCCTATATATTAGTACTTAAAATCTTTTTACACCTAGTTGTAAAATGACAAGGCTTTCAGGCATATGTTAAAGCAGATGGAGAGGGGTCTATAATGTGTTTGGGTAGAGAGAAAGGAACTGCTCACTCTTCTGAAATTTCTCCATTCTATTCTTAAAGCCACCAAGTCTGACCGCAGTTCTTCCAAGATGACCAGCAATGAGAACAGATAAGAAAGTAATGGTACAACATTTCTAAGGTTGATGCCTGGGGTTGGCCTGGTTGCACCTGATGGAAGAGCTAAAGATAGTTGAAAAGATTAACTATTTTTGTTTTAACATTGCTGGGCTCTGCGGTCACAAAGATGAGTATCTTTGTATCTTTGATTCTTCCCCCTCTCAAAGAGCTCATAATTTAAGATATGAAGATTTTAAATTTCAATACAATATAATTGCTACGTATACATAAAGTGCTACTAGAGCTTAAAGAAGGGAACTCCTAAACTAGGGGAAAGCAGAGAATGGAAAAGACTTGCCTAAGGCGATTCCAGTGATGACACCGAAGCTGAAAGCTTCCAGAAAAATAAGGGATCATTAGGAAAATGAGAAGAGGAGGGAGAGGTGAGGGAAAGGAGATGAGCAAGAAAGAAACAAAATGTACACAGACATGGAGGTATGAAAGAATAAATGCTTGGGCTGGGCACAGTGGCTCACGCCCGTAATCCCAGCACTTTGGGAGGCCCAGGTAGGCAGATGACGAGGTCAGGGGTTCAAGACCAGCCTGGCCAGCATGGTGAAACTCAGTCTCTACTAAAAATACAAAAAATTAGCCAGGTGTGGTGGCACGTGCCTGTAATCCCAGCTACACGGGAAGCTGAGGAATGAGAATTGCTTGAACTTGGCAGGTGTAGGTTGTAGTGAGCCAAGATCACGCCACCGCCCTCCAGCCTGGGTAACAGAGTGAGACTCCATCTCAGAAAAAAAAAAGAAGAAGAAGAAGAAAGAAAAGAAAAGAAAAGAAAAGAAAAGAAAAAAAAGAACGAACAAATGCTCCATAACAGCCAGGATGCAGAATGCCAAAGTGGGCAGATGCTAGATCAGGAGAATGTCAGGCTGGCCGGGCGAATCCCAGCACTTTGGGAGGCCGAGGAGGGTGGATCATGAGGTCAGGAGATCGAGACCATCCTGGCTAACATGGTGAAACTCCGTCTCTACTACGAAAAAAAAAAAAAATTAGCCGGGTGTTGTGGCAAGCGCCTGTAGTCCCAGCTACTCGGGAGCCTGAGGCAGGAGAATGGCGTGAACCCGGGAGATGGACCTTGCAGTACGCCAAGATTGGGCCACTGCACTCCAACCCGGGAGACAGAGTGAGACTCCGTTTCAAAAAAAAAAAACCAAAAACCAAAAACCAAAAAACAGAACGACAACAAAAAGGAGTATGTCAGGCTAAGGTAGCACCTGGCCTTTGTCCCATAAATTAGTGTTTTTCAAACTGTTTTCAGATAGCAGGTTTTGTTTTGTTGAGTCTTGCTCTGTCACCCAGGCTGGAGTGCAATGGCGTGATCTCGGCTCACTGCAACCTCTGCTTCCCGGGCTTAAGCGATTCTCTTGCCTTAGTTTCCCTAGTAGCTGGGACTACAGGTGCGCACCATCATGTCTGGCTAATTCTTTTTTGTATTTTTAGTAGACATGGGGTATTGCCATGTTGGCCAGGCTGGTCTCAAACTTCTGACCTCAAGTAATCCACCAGCCTCAGCCTCCCAAAGTGCGGGGATTACAGGCATGAGCCATTGCACCGGGCCCAGACAGATTTCAATTAGATCTTATTTAAGATTATAATAGGTACAGGTTACGTTTACTGCTAAATACCCAATGCCTAGTATATAGTTGGCATTCATAGAATTGCAAATTAACTGAATAAAATAAAAACTATTCTGGTTGAATCCTCCTTCTTCCCCTCACAAAGATCCAAAAGAAAATATTCCTGCATCTCTGAGCACCTCTTGGAAACAGTTGGAAAAATACTGCTACAACACATCATTAGTCACAGAATGATGTGTTTAGGGCAGTGACTGTTTTTTTTTTTAAGAAAGATCACCTTGGCAATTGTGTGAATAAATGAATCAAATGCAGAGATAGGCGGTAGATATGTCCTTAAGGTTTTAGAATGCTATGTGCCATAGTCTAGGTGACAGATGATAAGGGCTAAGATTAAGACTGATTTGGTTAGGATAGTATATCCACATGGTTCATGTGAACACGATAGGTAATAGTCACATGGCTGGTGAAGCCTTCCTCCCACCCCTATTCCCAGCTTCCCAGTTTCCTTCCTTCTGGTTATCACTTTTTTTTTTTTTCACATACCTTGAAGTTATTTTACATACATGCAAGCAAACATCTGCTAATATATATCTTTAAAGACAGTGTTTACATCTTTCTTTCTTAAAAAAAATCTGCTATTAATAATATCCCAGAAATCAACTTCTATCAGTATTGCATATATTTTTTTAACTGGGAGAGTCAAAATGTAACTAGTTCCATTCTCATACATAGTTAGGTTGTTTCCAATCTTACTACTACACACACTACTGCCAAGGTTTTTGGCCTGTGTAATGGAAGAGTGAAGTTGCCATCAACTGAAATGGGGGCAAGGCTGCAGATGAAAATAGATTTGTGGCAGAAGATGAGGAGTCCAAGTTTTAGACATGTCATATCTCACTGAAGGCTTATTGCTTCCTCTACCCAATTTCTAAATGCTGGGATTCCTCAAGACTCAGTTCTCTAACCTCTTTTTAGATAATCTTATCTGATCCCACGGCTTTAAATACCACCTAGATGCACAACCCTCAAATTTAAATCTCCAGTCTAGACTTTTCACCCAAATTCCAGAATGTTTACTTAACATATTTCCTTCCAGATATTTTAAAGGTATCTCAAACTCAACATGTTTCCAACTTCTATTTCCACTGATATTACCTTACTCCAAACACTATCACCTCCAGCATAAGTTCCTGCAATAGTCTCCCCTAAACAGGTCTCTCATTTCCACTTCTGTCTCTAGTGACCTTTTAAAAATAATCATATCACAGCCGTGTTTAAAATAATTCCTTGGTTTCCCACTGATGCTCTTAGAATAAAATTCAAACACTCGACTATGGCCTTAAAAGCTCCCTCATGAACTGGCCCTCACTTTCTCTAATTTCACTTCACACCATTCTTCCCTTTCCCAACTATAATATAGCTTTCTCTCAGTTTGTCAAGTATGCCATTGACTTGGTACATGCTGCCCTTCTGCTTGGAATGCTCTTCCCTTGCACAAAGCATCCTACTTCTACTCACTACCTGGTTTGTTTAAATGTCACCACCTTAAGAAGGCTATCCCCGATCATCCTATCTAAAATAGTCCCTTCTGCCCATCCACATTTTTTCCTATCTTCACACCATTTAGTTGGTCTATCTCCCACCTCCTTCACTAGAATGCAAGCTCCATACCAGCAGGGATTTTTGTCTTTGCTGTTCATAGCAGTATTTCTTGGCACTTATTAAAATTTGTAATTACTCTTTACTTATTTTCTAGACTTTTTTTTTTTTTTTTTTTGAGACGGAGTCTCGCTCTGTCCCCCAGGCTGGAGTGCAGTGGTGCCATCGCGGCTCACTGCAAGCTCCACCTCCTAGGTTCACACCAGCCATTCTCCTGCCTCAGCCCTCGGAGCAGCTGGGGCTACAGGCACCCGCCACCATGCCCAGCTAATTTTTTTTGTATTTTTACTAGAGACAGGGTTTCACCGTGTTAGCCAGGATGCTCTCGATCTCCTGACCTTGTGATCCACCCACCTCGGCCTCCCAAAGTGCTGGGATTACAGGCACGAGCCACCGCGCCCAGCATTTTCTAGACTCTTAGTTCCATGAAGGACAAGAGCCATGTGCATCTTAATTCATCACTACTTCCCCAGCATCCTTCAGAGTACACGGTACAGAGCAATTTGTTGATATTTGCTGAATCAATGTATCACGGTATCACGGTATATGAAAAAGAGACTGAGAAGTAAAACTAAGAAAGAATGGCACTGCAGAAGCCAAGCAGTAAAATTTCAAAGAGGTGAAGGTCAGCTCTTGCTGTCATTAGCCCTGACTTCAGCCTTCCTTCCTGATCACTTCCTGGGCATTGCTGATCACACTGTCCTCCCCAAGTAGGCTATCCACAGTTGCCCTAATCTATGGTTCTGCTATCCCAACCACTTAGCACCCACCTGCAGGAAATGCTTTTAGAAAAAGGCTTCTTAATTTGGAAAGTAAGAGAAAAAGAATCAAAATAAAGAAAAAGTTGTAAAGCTAACTCTATAAAGTTATTTGACGTACGCAAGCATTTTAGAATAAGGATTACTATTCTTCAGCAGTAATAAGCATATCTGAAGTAATCAAAATGGTGACTCACAGCCTAACTCCCCCAGAAAGGAGAGTTAGGTGTGCACAGAAATAGCTGGAGTAAAACATCTAGCTGTTACAAGAGACAGTGTCAAGTGGGAAGATATCTGTCCCAAAGGATTGGTGATCTAAAAGAAGGTCAAGTAGTAGCTTTCTGTCAAAATAAGACTGGAAAGAGAAGAGGGTTGTGTGAAATCAGAGTTAAAGACAAAGACATTACTGAAACTAAGTTTTAGCTGAGGCAATCGATATGGGTAGAATGGGTAAAGTGATTATACCCACATAGTTACCAACATTCCAAGACACAGATTACTTGTGTCAATGTTTGTATCAACATGATTTCCTAGTCATTAAGATGTCTGAAACCAGTCTGGTGACTGATAGTAGAGGTCAGTATGATTTTACACTCATAAGGTAAGAACTACAATATGTGAGTGAACGTAATCTGCTACGCTGAGACAGTAGATGAAGAGTCTGAGATTTTGAAAGTTTGAAGCCACATCTTGGGCACTTAAATTATTTGGAAGCAGTCAATAGGTAGCTATGTAAAAAAAAAAAAAAAAAAAAAAAGCTGTTTGGAGTCTAGCGAAATCTTTAGATTTAAGATACTTCCTGGCTGGGCGCTGAGACTCACACCTGTAATCCCAGCACTTTGGGAGGCAGATGTGGGTGGATCACCTGAGGTCAGGAGTTCGAGACCACCGTGGTCAACATGGTGAAACCCCGTTTTTACTAAAAATATAAAAATTAGCCAGGCATGGCGGTACATGCCTGTAATCCCAGCTACTCGGGCAGCTGAAGCAGGAGGCAGGAGAATTGCTTGAACCTGGGAGGTGGAGGCTGAAGTGAGCCAAGATCGCACCACTGCACTCCAGCCTGGGCGACAAGAATGAAACTCTGTGTCTCACCCCCGACCCCCAAAAAAATCGTACCTCCCAAACTGAGGAGTAATCCTTGATAAAATCCCTATTGTTATGGTCTCAAGAATAGTTCAAAGTACTTCTGTTAAGCATCGATTTCTGAAAGAAAAAATGCTTTGCAGGGTATATTCTGATCACATTCTCACTGGCCAGGTAGAAATTAAATAGGCATATCCTCAGAGTCAATATCAATCTCCATATTCTAAGGATCTCTTTATGAGGAACCAGAAGCCTAAATAAAGTTGGTAGTCATGGCTGCTCAGGACATACTGTAGTTTATTTTGTAATTATGGAACAGCACTCAACTTCAAACACTGTTCTACTTGTGAAAATCCTGATGAAACCATACACAGAGTATGAATCTACTACACAGTGCTTACAGTGAAGCAAAGCAGGCCTATCTGTAAAGTGTATTTGTTGACCACATTAACCACGTGTCAGTTAATGGCAGGTATTGTGTCTTATTTATTTCAGTTTACTCAGGGACAAGGTCAGTGTCTGGCATATAGTAGGACTTGACAAACATTTGTTTAATGCATGTCTAATACTCTGCTGGAATAGGAAAGGACCCTCACAAAGAATATGGTGTTAATGATTTGTGAAAACAGAGAAAGTAGCCTCTTGTCAAATTTATTACTTATCTAGATGCCATCAGTTTCAGCAGCTCCAGGTACTGGTTGCCAACCATGACTATTGTTAATAGTATCATATTTTGCTGCTATACTGGAAACATGCTTTCATCTGAATGGCTTCCCAAAAGCTGTGAGGCAGTCAAGTCCCTACAGAGAAACCAACTTAGACTCTTAGGAAGTTTAACTAAGTGCTATTCCTCTCCTGTCTTTTATAGTCCAAAGGTGGGATTAATCACTGATAATACCATTGGTCCCATATGAGATGGTGATGTCTTGCAATATCTAAAGGTAGGCTATCACACAGGGTTTTGTCCAAAGGCAAAGTTCTGGAAAAATGTCAACAAATGCCACAAAACAAAGCTCCTGTGGTCTGGGAGACTGGAAGGTATAATCAAACAGCCTTCAGCTTTCAAGCAACAGTCAGTCAGGACTCTCAGTGACAGATTTTATCTGAGGAATGTCATTTTAAACCTCTCATTTACTATTCTGTGTTACAAGGTTTCCCTCTGTTGCCCAGCCTAGAGCGCAATGGTGCAATTTCAGCTCACTGCAGCCTTGGCTCAAGTAATCCTCCAACCTTAGCCTCCCAAGTAGCTAGTACTACAGGCCTGCGCCACCATGCCTGGCTAAGTTTTCTATTTTTTTTGTAGAGATGAAGTTTCGCCATGTTGCCCAGGTTGCTCTTGAACTCTTAAGCTCAAGTGATACTCCTGTCTTTGCCTCCCAAAGTGTCAGGCCTGTGCCACCATGCCCAGCTCATTTTTCAATTTTTTTGTAGAGATGAGGTTTTACCATGTTGCCCAGGCTGGTCTTGAACTCTTGAGCTCAGGTGATACTCCTGCCTTTGCCTCCCAGAGTGCTGGGATTATAGCCTGTGGCACCGTGCCTGGGCCTCATTTACTATTAACTTCAGTTTGCTAAGATCCAGAAAAGTATTTCCCACATATATTTCTTAAGAATGAAGAATACAAGGGAGAGGACTTTGCCCATCTCAACTTGGGATAGATATACTGTCTGGCCAGATTAGTAGAAACTTGGAAAAGAATGCCATGGCCTCTACAGTGATGAAATTTTGACCATCTGAATGGGGGAATACTGAAAGGAGTACTCCAAACTCTTGTTACTGAAGTCGACTGTCTACCTCTAAATCCAGCAAGAGCTGAGGGCAAAGGTATGGCTCAAAATCTTGATAATACATTGGGAGATTTGACAAGTGAAGAAAGATGATGAATTCCTAAATAGATTGATCTTTATTTGATACTAGGGTTTCCTGCTGATGTATGATTAAACATCTCCCATAGCAAAAACCAATCCTTAAAACAACAATCTATAATTGTAGTTTCAGGTGAAGAGTGTTGGATAAATTTTGTGCATCTCTTACAACTATGATATTGGCCTACAGCCAAAGAAGGAAATGTTACTGACAGGTTACTGGAGGTCTCCAATAGTTATCATTTCGGGGAAAGATATGAATGGCAATCACAAAAGCTAGTATATCTTTGGTAGCTGAGCAGTCAAAGCCTTCTTGTACCAATGAGATTATAACTTGTTGGCTGAACTAGGCTGAAATCCTCTCTACAACATCTCTGAAGAATGCCAGTCCAGCCACTGCTTGGATACTTCCAGCCAGTTCCATGGCTGAATATTGTTAAAGGTTGTCTGACCACTTGTAACCTTCCACCTACCGGCCTTAGTTTTGACTCCCAAAGCCACACAAGTAATATCCACTCACTCTTTGTGATTCTTCCACATATGTGAAGACGGTAACATGGTATAGTCTTCTTTCATCTCTAGAATAAGCAGCACTAATTTTCCTATCTATGCTTGTGCAATAAATTCCAGACGCTCTGATTCCACTTTCCTCCTCTGAATAAAAAAAAATCCCATCTTATATTTGATTCACACAATTGAATATAATAATCCAAGTCCAGTCTAACCAGTCCAATGTATATGGCTCAGTAGCATACTCATACTAATTGTAACATATTATAAATATAAAACAAGTGTTACTTTGTTTAGCTAGGACTCTACAATGCAAACTTCTACCTCTACTCCAAGAGTTCTAAGATTGTAAGGAATGCCACATATTTCTTTCATTTCTATGATGACATCAAGATGACTTTCTCCCCAAGTTCGTGTCACCTCTTCTTTACTTTTTAGAAATAAGCTCAGAGAAGCAGAGTCTTCTTTACTGAAATCTGTTGTTTTCTAGGGCATTAACTGTTAAGAATTTCAGATACTTTTGCTTTTAGTAAAATTAGAGCAACGGCCACCCTACCACCAACTTGCCTCTACAAGTTCTGTTATGTGTTGGAAAAAATCATTCCTGGCCAGGCACGGCGGCTCTCGCCTGTGATCCCAGTACTTTGGGAGGCCGAGGCAGGCGGATCACGAGATCAAGAGTTTGAGACCAGCCTGACCAACATGGTGAAACCCTGTCTCTACAAAAAATACAAAAATTAGCCGGGCGTGGTGGTACATACCTGTAATCCCAGCTACTCAGGAGGCTGAGACAGGAGAATTGCTTGAACCTGGGAGATGGAGGTTGCAGTGAGCTGAGATCGTGCCATTGCACCCCAGCTTGGGAGACAGAGCTAGACTCTGTCTCAAAAAAAAAAAAAAAAAAAAAATTATTCCTATCTTGTGTATATCTGTGTATGGTCGGGGGCAGTGGCAGGCGGACTGAAAAGGAAACAATTTTCAGAGTCATTTTTCTCCTAAGGAATTACTTCTTAAATAATATTTATCTAGAAGAAAAGTATGCAATCTAGTGCAATAATAAAAAATCACCTAGTAGAAGGAAAATTCCTGTTTATGCTGACTGTCTTCCTCATTAATAGAATTTAACTGTCTTGGTGCTGGCAACTGATTATTCTTTTAATTGAACTAACTTTTGGGGATGAAATTAAACCAAATGTTTTCTAAACTGATTTTCATTTTCTGTGGTCTGCACGCACCTCTCAGTGCTAATACTACTTGGGAAACAAAACAAAAAGACAAAAAACATGCCTCCTCTAATAAAATCTCCAAGCTTTAACTGGCTATAAAAAATTTTAAAATAATTATGTCCCCCATCACCTCCAACAGCTAACTCTATGACTGATGTACAAACACAAGAAACTGCTTGGTCAGGCAGTTACATAATACCACCACCTGTGTTGAACTTCCAACAGTACGCTTGCAGGCACATTAACATGACTGATAACTCACTACCTACAACAGATTATAAAGTGTATTCTCCATACATTAAGTGAAAAAGTAGATGCACTTAAAGAGCTTTTCTCTGATGAACCTAAAATTCAGATTAAATTTACAAAGCCAGTTTTTTAAAAAGTTTCTTATATGATTGAAGTGCAGGACTTTAAAAGCTCTGGTTGAATGAAGAACCCCCACCTCATAATTTTTATTACTCCCTTTTCATACCTCGAGACCTCTTAATTTTATAACCTATACTTGATAATTTGGGTAAGTTGCGAGTGGTGGGTTGGTTTCCAAAATATTAAGTTTTCCAAACTTAAACAAACAAAATGAAACCTATGTAAAAAAATGCTTTGAAATGTTGGGACAGAACTGAAGGCGGGAAGGTAGAGAAGGAACAAGGTCAGTGAGGATCTAACACCATAACCTTACATCTCTAAATATTACTATTTTCAGATATGAACTCACTAATACACCAAATTCTTAAAAGGTAGCAACTAAGATCTTTCTTGGTTATTTTTATCCCACAGATCAACCGAACAGAATCTAAGTAACCCTACCCTTTGGCTTATGTATCAGTTGATCGTGACAGTTTGCCAAACCAGTTGTTTAAATGTTGACTACATGGTCAAACAGGACAATCTAAATTAGCTCAAGAATGGCAGCACTTACCACCAAAATTTCAGGCAAAAAGGCTAACTAGGTGTGATTTGACTTACGTATTCTTCCTTCTCTTTCCATTGCCCACAAACTGTTTTTAATTCTCCCACCTAGATTCTCCAAACTTTCTTCTTTTTAAAAGACTCCCCAGTGGAAATCCAACAAAGGTGCAATTGGTCAAAAAAGCATACCTCCTGGTAGTATTTACATTTAAAACCCGGAACAGGTTTAAGCGAACAAATCTCCAATTCGTAGAAAGTGTAAAAGTAGTATCTGTGAAACAGGAAATCTTTCTCACTGCTCCTTTTCTCTTCATCAACCTAGCTCCAAAAGAACAGGAGTACTTTAAAAGTATTCCCTGATTTTTTAAAAAATTGTTTTAAACATTCATGAAATACACAAAACAAAAAACCAGGATTGTCAGAGGTAAGAAGAGGTACTCCCATTTTCAATCACGTATGACTCACCTGAAGTTAGAAAAAGTCATAATCTTTCCTACAAGCGAAAAGCATGTATGTTTTATGGAAATAAGCTGAATATCCCATCTAAGGCTCTTCTAAATTCTTCGACTAAATTTAACATGCTTATATCATGAAGTGAATCTACTATATATTAATGTAATTCAAACGATCTAAATTTCAGAATGAAGCAAGGTTAGTCCCAACTTAAATTCTAGATTCAAGCTAAAGTACTTGCACCAGCTTTCCTCTTACACTACTACTTTCCACCCCAACTTGTGTGTGTGTGTGTTTGTGTGTGTGTGCGTCTAAGGCTTCCCGCACCCAGCCTAAGTCAGATTTCAGTTCTCCCAAACTTGCCTATTTCCAGTTCTAGTCACTCCAGAAACTTGGTAATGATTGGCTATCCTGATAAACTAACTAATGCTAATGTGTGAAGGTCCTATTAAGTTACTCCTCCGAAATTACTTCCTTGTATTTTGCAAAGTCCTTCAAGACCTTAACCCAAATGGAACTCGCAAGAACGAAAAATTTTGGAGATAACTGACCTTTTAAATCATAAGGTCTATCAACTACTTCCCCTACTCTTTCTTGTGTGTAGAGGCCTTCTAGGGTAACAAGACCGGAAGTTGGTACAGGTATTGTTGATACTGTAAAACAAAACAAAGCCAAAACCCCAAACCACCCCCCACCCCCGGCAAAAAAACAAAACAAAAACTTCCAGTGAGTGTGGCACGCTCACCCCACCCCTAATCTCCTCAGTCCCCACTGGAAGAGAGCGAGATCACCAGGACCTGAGCCCTGGAGAAAGGTCGGGGGGCGGAGGAGCACTGGTTTCAGGCCTGTGGGCCCCGGGTGCGCAGGTGGGGGGGTCTGGAGCGAGGCGAGGGAACGCTGGCCCCGGTTACCTGCGGCGAAGTGCAGCGGGGTGGATTTCCTGCCCGCCGTGTCGCGGCTGTTCACCTTCTCAGGCGTCACCAGCCTCTTGACTCGCTCCACGTCCCCGTTGCGGCACGCCTCAAATAGCTCTCGGGCGGCCGGCTCCATGGCCTCGGCCGCCGCGCTCGCGGAGGCCGCTCCCCCGCCGGCGCAGCGGCGACCCGACATGATCCTGGCCGCCGCCACAGCCAGCAGCAGCGCCAGCAACGGCAGCAGGAGCCCCGGCCCCGCGAGCAGGAGGGCGAGGCCCCCCGGAGAAGACGCGCTCAGGGCCCGGGCCGCTCGGCTCCCTGCTGTCACCGGATCCGGCTCAGTCCCATGGCCGCGCCAACGCGCACCCCTCGCTTGGCTCCCTGCCCCCCGGCTGCCCCGCGGCGGCGGAGGCAGCGCGAATCCGCCGTCCGAGACCTGAAGCGACGCGGCGGCGGAAGCTGGCAAGGCCCCTCCTGCCAGCTCCGCCAAGCCCTGGGAGCGCACGTGACGTTGTTCTGCGCGTGCGCAGTGGCCGGGCACCGGCCGGGCAGGTTTCGGCGAGCGGGGCGCCGAGAAGGGTTTGTGGGAAATGTGAGGCGAGAGGCTTCGGCGTCGGGAGAAGGGGCTTAGTCCCACCGCCATCTTTGCGGTGGGTTTTGCTGAAGCCAAACGATTCTACATATTGTCTTTTTTGTTGTTTTTTTTAAGCCCTGGGCTTTCCAAGCTGAACTTCGTCGCTAGCATTACACTGAAAAAGAGCACTTGAAAGTTTTGCTCCGATCTTGCATATGCTTTTGGAAGTCTTAGTGTGGAAATTGTCCGTAGTTTCAGCTTCCACATCCCTTTCTCCTGGGAGATTTCTTTTCCTTTTTTTTTTTTTTTTTTTAACTGTGTTTCTTTTCTTTCCTCCGCAACTGCTTTGTTGTTGCTGTTTCTTGTAAACCACTTATCAAAAGTGAGGTAGTTGCCGTTTAATTAGAAGTTTGGATGAACTGCCCCAAAATAAAGGAAATCAGAACAGTCATAAAAGTTGACTCCAGTTGGAGGGATGGCTGTGATCAATTACTCTTTCCACAGTAAGTTACTAGCTCAGGATTGATTAGAGGAACTTTTTGTAAATCAATATTGTACCCGACATGCCTAAAGTTTGGATACACTGAGCATAGGCATCTCCAAGAAAGTTTTCTGAGCTGTAATTTTTTCTTTGACCAACAAACCGAAGAAAAGCACATACTTGATTTTTATGGTTAAGGTAGTGGTGAAGTTTTACACGATAATTCCTCACGACACCCCCTTGTCTTAAACTGAAGGAAAGGTATGCATGTACATACATTTTACTTGCAGAAGATGATACATGTTGACCTTTGGCATTCTGAAAAGCATCCCCCCGCCACCCGCTACCTTAACCTGTTTTTCAGGAAATCCAGTTTTTGTTGGGGAGTGTTGACTCACTACAGTACTAAAAGAGAATGTACACTTTTTTGAACATTTTTATGCATATGAAATTGAAGTTATGGTGCTTATCAATAAAATGAACATGCATGAACGTATCTAGGACTAGAACACTACCAATATGATTGCGTTTATTATTTTTCTTCTCATAAATCTGCTATGGTGATCTATAATCAGTGAGAAGTTGAAATCACCGTTGTAATTGTTTTGGGGCACCACAAACCACACCCATAGAAGACAGCAATCAATCAATAAATGTGTGTTCTGATTGCCCCACTGACAGGCTATTCTACCATCTCTCTCCCTCCCCTTGGACCTATCTGTTCCCTTACACAATAATACTGAAATGAGGCCAGTTAAGAACTCTACAATGGTTTCTAGGTTTCAAGTGAAAGGAAAAGTTGCATATCTCTCACTTTAAATCAAAAGCTAGAAATGATTCAGCTTAGTGCAGAAGGCATGTTGAAAGCTGAGATAGGCCCCCTTGCACCAGACAGCCAAGTTGTGGATGCAGAGGAGAAGTTTTTGAAGGAAATTAAAAGTGCTACTCCAGTGAACACAGGAATGATAAGAAAGTGAAACAGCTTTACCGCCAATATGAAGAACGTTTGCGTGGTCTGGATAGAAGATCAAACCAGCCACAACATTCCCTTAAGCCAAAGCTGAATCCAGACCAAAGCCCTAACTCTCTTCAATTTTGTGAAGGCTGAGAGACCTGAGGAAGTTGCAGAAGACAAGTTAGAAGCTAGCAGAGGTTGGTTCATGAAGTTTAAGGAAAGAAGCTGTCTTCATAATGTAGAAAGAAGTGTAAGGTGAAGCAGCAAATGCTGATGTGGCAGCTATAGCAAGTTAATTAGAAGAGGGGTCCCCATCCTCCGGCCCTTGGACCGGTACTGGTCCCTGGCCTGTAAGGAACAAGGGAGCACAGCTGGAGAAGGTGGGGGGGGGCGGGGTGGGGATGGGCGGGGAGTGAGAATTACCGCTTAAGCTCCGCCTCCTGTCAGATCAGCAGCAGCATTAGATTTTCACAGGAGCGCAAACCCTATTGTGAACTGCAGATGTGAGGGATCTAGGATGAGACTCTAATGCCCTAATGCTGGATGATCTGAAGTGGAACAGTTTCATCCCCAAATCATTTCCCCGCCTCGCCCCCACCATGCCCCTCCACCGCCACCCCTTAGTCCGCGGAAAAATTGTTTTCCATGAAACCAGTCCCTGGTGTCAAAAAGGTTGGGGACTACTGATCTAGAATATATAGCTGAGGTAATTGATCAAGGTGGCTATACTAAACAATACGTTATCATTGTAGATGAAGTAGCCTTCTATTGGAAGATGCTGCTGTCTAGAACTTTCATACCTAGAGAGAAGTCAATGTCTGGCTTCGAAGGATAGATTGACTTTCTTGTTAGGGGCTAATGCAGCTGGCGACTTTAAGATGAAGCCAGTGCTTATTTACCACTCTGAAAATCTTAGGGCCCTTAAGGATTATGATAAATCTATTCTGTCTGTGTTCTATAAATGGAATAACAAAGCTTGGATTATGGCACATTCAGTAAGCATGACTTACTGAATATTTTAAGCCTACTGTTGAGACCCATTTATCAGCAAAAAAAGATGCCTTTCAAAATATTACTGCTCATTGACATTGTACCTGGATACTCAAGAGCTCTGGTGGAGATGTACAAAGAAATTGATGTTGTTTTCGTGCTTGCGAACACAACATCCATTCTGTAGATGGATCAAGGACTACTTTCAACTTTCAAGTCTTATTATTTAAGAAATACATTACATAAGGCTACAGCTGCCATAGATAGTGATTCTTTTGATGGACTTTGGTGAAGTGAATTGACAATCTTCTGGAAGAATTCACCATTCTAGATGCCATTAAAATTCATGGGAGGAGGTCAAAATATCAACATTAGTAGGAATTTAGAAGAAGCTGATTCCATCCCTCATGGATGACTTTGAGAGATTCAGGAGTTCACTGGAAGAAGTAACTGCATACGTGGTGGAAATAGCAAGAGAACTAAAGTGGAGCCTGAAAACATGACTGAATTGCTGCAATCTCATGATACAGTTTGAACAGAGGCTGGGTGTGGTGGCTCCCCAGCACTTTGGGAGGCTGAGGCAGCAGGATTACTTGAGGCCAGGAGTTTGAGACCAGCCTGGGCAACATAGTGAAACTCCATCTGTATAAAAGATACAATTTTAAAAAGTAGCTGGATGTGGTGGGGTGCACCTGTAGTCCTAGCTACTTGGGAGGCAGAGATGAGAGGATTGCTTAAGCCTAGGAATTTGAGGCTGTGGTGAGCTGTGATCATGTCACTGCACTCCACTACAGCTTGGGTGACGGAGACCCTGTCTCTGAAAACAAACAAACAGAAAAACCAACTTGAATGGATGAGGAGTTACTTCTTATGGAGCAAAAAAAACCATTTTTTTTTTTCAGATGGAACCTACTCCTGGTGAAGATGCTGTAAAAGTTGTTGAAGTGACAACAAAGAATTTAGAATGTTACATAAACATAGGTGATAAAGCAGTAGCAGAGCTTGAGAGCATAGGCTCTATTTTTTTGTTTGTTTGTTTTGCCATTAAGTTTTAACACCCAAATAGACTCTAATTTTGAAAGTTCTGTGGGTAAAATGCTTTCAAACAGCGTTGTATGCTACAGAGAAATATTTTGTGAAAGGAACAGACAATTTATATGGCAAACTTCATTTTATCTTCTCTTAAGAAATTGCCATAGCCACCCCAACCTTCAGCAACCATTACCAGTTAGCAGCCCTTAATATCATTGAGGCAAGACCCTCCTACTGCAAAAAGATGACAAGTTGCTGAAGATTCTGATGACTGTTAGCATTTTTTAGCAACAAAATATCTATTTTTAATTTTTAAATGGTTTGAATTTTTAATTTTTGGGGTACATTGCAGGTGTATATATTTATTGGGTATATGAGATATTTTGATACAGTCACTCAAGGCATAATAATCATATCAGGGTAAATGGGGTATCAGTCACTTCAAACATTTATCTTTTGTGTTACAAACAATCCAGTTATACCTTTTAGTTATTTTTAAATGTACAATTAGATTGTTATTGACTATAGTCACTCTGTTGTGTTTTCAAATAATCAATTTTATTCATTCTTTCTAATTATTTTTTGTACCCATTAAACATCCCCCACCTACTTCCCTTCTCAGCCTCTGGTAACCATCATTCTACTATCTCCATGTGTTCAATTGTTTTAATTTTTAGCTCCCACATAAGTGAGGATATGAAAAGTTTGTCTTTTTGCGCCTGGTTTATTTCACTTAATGTAATGATCTCCATTTCCATCTATGTTATTGCAAATGATAAGCTCTCATACGTTTTTTATGGCTGAATAGTACTCCATTGTGCATATGCACCATGTTTTCTTTATCCATTCATCTGCTGGTGTACACTTAGGTTGTTTCCAAATTTTGGCTATTGTGGACAGTGCTGCAATAAGCATGGGAATGCAGATATCTCCTCAATATAGTGATTTGCTTTCATTATGGTATATACCTAGCAGTGGGATTGCTGGATCATATGACAACTATATTTTTAGTTGTTTGAGGAACCTCCAAACTGTTCTTCATAGTGGTTGTACTAATTTACATTCCCACTAAAAGTGTATGAGGGCTCCCTTTCCTCTACATCCTTGTTGGCATTTGTTATTGCCTGTCTTTTGGATAAAAGCCAGTTTAGCTGAGATGAGATGATATTTCACTGTAGTTTTGGATGAGCAAAGAGAATGTTTTTTACATTTCTCTGATGATCAATTATGTCAAAAACCTTTTCACATATCTATTAACCATTTGGTTTTTTGAGACAGAGTCTCACTTTGTCACCCAGGCTGGAGTGCAATGGCACGATCCCGACTCGCTGCAACCTCTGCCTCCTGGATTCAAGCGATTCTCATGTCTCAGCCTCCTGAGAAGCTGAGATTACAGGTGCCTGCCACCATGACTGGCTAATTTTTGTAGTTTTAGTAGAGACGGGGTTTCACTATGTTGACCAGGCTGGTCTTGAACTCCTGACCTCAAGTGTTCTGCCCGCCTTGGCCTCCCAAAGTGCTGGGATTACAGGTGTGACCCACTGTGCCCTCCTCTGTTTGCCATTTGTATGTCTTCTTTTGAGAAATGTCTATTCAGATCTTTTGCCCATTTTTAAATCAGATTATTGGATTTTTTTTTTCCTTTTGAGTTGTTTGAGCTCTTGATATATTCTGGTTATTAATCTTTTGTCAGATGAATAGTTTGTAAATATGTTCTCCCCTTCTGTGGATTGTCTCTACACATTGTTGTTTCCTTTGTTGTGCAGAAGCTTTTTAACTTGATGTGATCCCATTTGCCCATTTTTTGCTTGGGCTGTTTGTGCTTCTGGGGTATTACTCAAGAAATCTTTGCCCAGTCCAATGACCTGGAGAGTTTCTCCAATGTTTTCTTTTAGTAGTTTCATAGTTTGAAGTGTTAGATTTAAGTTTTAATCCATTTTGACTTGACTTTTGTATATAATGAGAGATAGGGGTCTAGTTTCACTCTTCTGCATATGGATATTCAGTTTTCCCAGCACATTTATTGAAGATGGTGTCCTTTCCCCAATATGTGTTCTTTGCACCTTAGTCAAAAATGAGTTCACTATAGATGTATGGATTTATTTCTGGGTTCTCCATTCTGTTTCATTGGTCTATGTCTGTTTTTATGCCACTGCCATGCTGTTTTGGTTACTCTTGCTCTGTAGTATAATTCTAAGTCAGGAAATGTGATTTCTCCAGTCTTATTCTTTTTGCTCAGGATAGCTTTGGCTATTATGGGTATTTTGTGGATCCGTATAAATTTGAAAATTGTTTTTTTCTACTTCTGTGAAGAATGTCATTGGTATTTTGATAGGGATTGCACTGAATCTGCAGACTGCCTTGGGTAGTATGGACCTTTTAACAATATTGATTCTTGCAATCCAAAAACATGGAATCTCTTTCCATTTTTTTGTGTTCTCTTCAATTTCTTTCATCAATGTTTTCTAGTTTTCATTGTAGAGATCTTTCACTTCTTTGGTTAATTCCTAGGTATTTAATTTTATTTGTAGCTATTATAAATGGGTTAATGGGATTACTTTCCTGAATTCTTTTTCAGATTGTTCACTGCTGGCATATATAAATGCTTCTGATTTTTGTATGTTGATTTTGTATCCTGTAATTTTACTGAGTTTTGTTTTTTGAAACAGGGTCTCACTTTGCACCCAGGCTGTAGTGCAGTGGTATGATCAGGGCTCACTGCAGCCTCAATCTCCTGGGCCCAAGCAATCCTTCCACCTCAGCCTCCTGAGTAGCTGGGACCACAGGCATGCATCATCATGCCAAGCTAATTTTTTTTTTTTTTTTGGAGATGGAGTCTCCCTATGTTGCCTAGGCTGATCCTGAACTCCTGGGCTCAAGCAATCCTTCTGTTTTGGCCTCTAAAATGTTCAGATTACAGACATGAGCAACTGCACGCAGCCAACATTACTGAATTTGTTTATCTGTTCTAAAAGGTTTTTGGTAGTCTTTAGAGTTTTCAAAATATAAGATCATATAATCTGTAAACAAGGATTATTTGACTTCTTCTATTCCAATTTGGATACTCTTTATTTCTTTCTCTTGTCTTATTGTTCTACCTAGGACTTCCAGTACTATGTTGAGTAACAGTGGTGAAAGTGGGCATCTTTGTAGTGTTCCAAATCTTAGAGGAAAGTCTCTCAGTTTTTCCCAATTCACTATGATGTCAGCTGTGGGTCTGCCATATATATGGTATTTATTATGTTGAGGTAAGTTCCTTCTATATCCAGTTTTTTGAGGGATTTTATCATAAAAGGATGTTGAATGTTACCAAATGCTTTTTCAGCATCAGTTGAAATGATCATATGCTTTTTGTCCTTCATTCTGTTGATATGATGTATCACATTGATTTGCATATGTTGAACCATTCTTTCATCCCTGGGATAAATCCCACTTGGTCATGATGAATGATCTTTTAATGTCTTGTTGAATTCGGTTTACTAGTAATTTTGTTGAGGATTTTTGCATCAATGTTCATCAGGGATATTGGTCTGTATTTTCTTTTTTTGATGTGTTTTTCTTTTTGGTATCAGGGTAATACTGGCCTTGTAGAATGAGTTCGAAAGTATTCCCTCCTCCTCTGTTTTTTGGAATAGTTTAAGTAGGATTGGTATCAGTTCTTCTTTAAATGTTTGGTGAAATTTAACAGCGAAGCCTTCAGATCCCAGGCTTTTCTTTGCTGGAAGATTTTTTATTATGGCTTTGATTTCATTACTTGTTATTGTTCTGTTCAGGTTTTGGATTTCTTTATGATTCAATATTAATAGGTTTTATGTGTTTAGAAGTTTATCTATTTCTTCTAGGTTTTCCAATTTATTGGCATATAGTTGCTCACAGTAGCCTTTAATGATCCTTTGAATTTCTGTGGTATTAATTATAATGTCTCATTTTTCACTGCTGCTTTTATTTGAATCTTCTCTCTTTATTTCTTAGTCGGCTAAAGATTTGTCAATTTTATCTTTTCGAAAAATTAACGTTTTGTTTCATTGATCTTTTGTGTTGCTTTCTTCATTTCAATTTCATTTAGTGCTGCCCTGATCTTTATTGTTTCTTTTCTTCTTCTAGCTTCAGGTTTGGTTTGCTCTTGCTTTTATAGTTTTTTTTTTTTTTTTGAGACGGAATCTCACACTTTCACCCAGGCTGGAGTGCAGTGGCATGATCTCTGCTCACTGCAACCTCTGCCTCCCGGATTCAAATGATTCTCCTGCCTCAGCCTCCCAAGTAGCTGGGATTAGATGCATGCGCTACCGTGCCTGGCTAATTTTTTGTATTTTTAGTAGAGACAGGATTTCGCCATGTTGGCCAGGCTGGTCTCGAACTCCTGACCTCGTGATCTGCCTGCCTCGGCCTCCCAAAGTGCTGGGATTACAGGCGTGAGCCACTGCGCCCGGCCGCTTTTATAGTTCTTTAAGATGCATCATTAAGTTGTTTATTGGAAGTTTTTCTACTTTTCTGATGTAGGTGCTTACAGGTTTACATTTTTCTTGATACTACTTTTGTTTTATTCCATTGTTTTTGGTATGTTGTGTTTCCATTATCATTTGTTTGAAGAAATTTTTCAGTTTCCTTCTTAATCTCCTCATTGGCCCACTGTTCATTCAGCTGCATAGTGTTCAATTACCATGTGTTTGTATAGTTTCCAAAATTCCTCTTGTTATTGATTTCTAGTTTTATTCCATTGTGGTTAGAGAAGGCAGTTGATATTATTTTAAATTTTGAATGTTTTAAGACTTGTTTTGTGGCCTAAGATATGGTCTATCCTTTAGAGTGACCCATGTGCTGAGGAAAAGAATGTATATTCTGCAGCCATTAGATAAAATGTTCTGTCAATGCATATTAGTTCCATTTGGTCTATAGTGCATATTATGTCTGATATTTCTTTGTTGATTTTCTGTTTGGATGATCTATGCAATGCTGAAAGTGGGGGTGTTGAAGTCTTCGGCTATTATTGTATTGGTATCTATCTCTCTAATAATATTTGCTTTGTATGTCTGGGTGTTCCAGTGTTGGATGCACATATATTTACAACTGTTATATCCTCTTGATGAATTGACCCCTTTATTATTATAAAATGACTTTCTTTGTCTCTTTTTATAGTTTTTGTCTTGAAAACTATCTATTTTCAGTCTGTATGTGTCTTTATATGTGTGAAGTGTGTTTCTTACAGGCAAATTGTTGAGTTTTGTTTTTTAAATCCATTCAGCCACTCTATGTCTTTTGATTGGAGAGTTTAGTCCATTTACTATCAATGTTATTGACAAGTAAGGACTTATTCCTGCCATTTTGTTCTTTGTTTTCTGGTCTTTTCCTCCTTTTTTTTTCCCTTCTTCCTGTCTTCCTTTTAGTGAAGCTGATTTTCTCTGGTGGTATGATTGAATTTCTTGCTTTTCACTTTTTGTGTATTCATTGTATGTTTTTCGATTTGAGGTTACCATGAGGCTTTCAAATAATATCTTATAACCCATTATTTTAAACTGATGATAACTTAATATGGATTGCACAAATAAACAAAACTGAGAAAAACTCCACACTTTAACTTTGTTCCTCCTTTTAAAAAAATTTTTTGTTGTTCCTATTTATATCTAATTGTACTATATCTTGTAAAGTTGTTGTAATTATTATTTTTGATCAGTTCATCTTTTAGTCTTTCTACTTAAGATATGAGTATTTTAGCTTTTTCCGCCCGCTCCCCACTCCCCGCCCAGCGCCGCCCCAGCTGCACCGCGCTCACTCCGAGTTTCGGGCTCCTGCTAAGCTAGCGCCACCCTCGTCTCCCTTCAGTCGCCATCATAATTATCTACCCGGACCTCATCAGCTAAGATGAGATGTTCTCCGACAACTACAAGATCCGGGCTGTGCCTGGAGGTGAAGGGGAAGATGGTTAGTAGGACACAAGGTAACACTGATGACTCGCTTATTAGTGGAAATGCCTCCGCTGAAGGCCCCGAGGGCGAAGGTACCTAAAGCGCAGTAATCACTGGTGTCGCGATATTGTCATGAACCATCACCTGCAGGAGACAAGTTTCACAAAGGAAACCTGCAAGAAGTACATCAAAGATTACATGAAATCAGTCAAAGGCAAACTTGAAGAGCAGAGACCAGAAAGAGTAAAACCTTTTATGACGGGGGCTGCAGAACAAATCAAGCACATCCTTGCTAATTTCAAAAACTCCCAGTTCTTTATTGGTGAAAACGTGGATCCAGATGGCATGGTTGCTCTATTGGACTACCGTGAGGATGGTGTGACCCCATATATGATTTTCTTTAAGGATGGTTTAGAAATGGGAAAATGTTAACAAATTTGGCAATTACTTTGGATCTATCATCTGTCATCATAACTGGCTTCTGCTTGTCATCCACACAACACCAGGACTTAAGACAAATGGGACTGACGTAATCTTGAGCTCTTCACTTAATTTGACCATGATTTATTTGGAATGGAGGCTTTGTTTTTAAGAAAAACGTGTCATGTAGGTTGTCTAAAAATAAAATGCATTTAAACTCATTTGAGAGAATGCCTTTTAGTTTAATGCATAGTTAAACCAAATTCATCCTGTAGTGTTCCTGGAGGAGCTAGAGCCTGGTTGTAGGCTACTACTCATCAATTAACTTCTACTTCTGGGACCGGAATATAAAAAAGAATCAAAGATTTTGATTGTGAGTTGCAATAAAGGGAAAGCCATGCTCATAGCAGTGCCAACATCTGAAGTGTGGAGCCTTACCCATTTCATCACCTACAACGGAAGTAGTTAACTGCAAGAGATTACCAAGAGAATAAAAAGAGACTCATTCAGTGGAAAAAAAAAAAGATATGAGTATTTTATACATCACAATGACCCTGTTTTTTCTGTGTACTTACTATTACCAGTGAGTTTTGTAACTTCAGATGATTTCTTTTTTTTTTTCAGACGAAGTCTCACTATTGTTCCCCAGGCTGGAGTGCAATGGCGCGATCTCAGCTCACTGCAACCTCCACCTCCCGGGTTCAAGCAATTATCCTGCCTCAGCCTCCTGAGTAGCTGGGATTACAGACGCCTGCCACCACGCCCGGCTAATTTTTGTATTTTAAGTGGAGATGAGGTTTCACCATGTTTGTCAGGCTGGTCTCGAACTCCTGACCTCAGGTGTTCCGCCCGCCTTGGCCTCCCAAAGTGCTGGGATTACAGGCGTGAGCCACTGCACGTGGCCTCAGGTGATTTCTTACAACTCATTAACATCCTTTTTTTTTTTTTTTTTTTTTTTTTTCAGATTGAAGAACTTTCTTTAGCATTTCTTGGAGGACAAGCCTGTTGTTGATGAAATCCCTCAGCTTCAGTTTGTCTAAGAAAGTCTTTATTTCTCCTTCATGTTTGAAGGATATTTTTGCCAGATATACTAATCTAGAGTAAAAGGTTTTTTTCCTTCACCACGTTAAATATGTCATACCACTTTCTGCTGGCCTATAAGGTTTCCACTGAAAAGTCTGCTGCCAGGAATATTGGAACTCTGTTCTTTCTTTCTTTCTCTTTCTTTCTTTCTTTCCTCTTTTTTCTTCTGCTTTTAGGATCCTTTCTTTATCCTTGACCTTTGGGAGTTTGATTATTAAATCCCTTTAGGAGTCTTGTGTTAAATCTGCTTGTTGTTCTATAATCATCTTATACTTGAATATTAATATCTTTTTCTAGGTTTGGGAAGTCCTCTGTTATTATTCCTTTGAATAAACTTTCTAGCCTTATTTCTGTCTCTGCCTCCTCTTTAAATTCAATAACTCTTTGATTTGCACTGTTAAGGCTCTGTCCTAGGTCTTGTAGGTATGCTTCATCCTTTTATATTCTTTTCTTTTTTGTCTCTTTTGGCTGTGCATTTTCAAATAACCTGTCTTCAAGCTCACCAATTCTTCCTTCTGCTTGATCAGTTCTGCTGTTAAGAGACTCTGATTCATTCTACAATATGTCAATTGCATTTTTAAACTCCAAAATTTCTGCTTGATTCTTTTTAATTATTTAAATGTATTTGTTAATTTTATCTGATAGGATTCTGAATTCCGTCTCTTGAATTCATCTTGAACGTCTTTGTTTCTTCAACGCACTATTTTGAAGTCTCTGTCTGAAGGATCACATATCTCTGTCTTTCCAGGATTGGACCCTGGTACCTTATTTAGTTTGTTTGGTGAGGCCATGTTTTCCTTGATTCTTGTGAATGTTTGTTGGTTTCTGAGCATTGAAGACTTAGGTATTTATTG
This sequence comes from Macaca fascicularis, assembly GCF_037993035.2. Taxonomy (NCBI): domain Eukaryota; kingdom Metazoa; phylum Chordata; class Mammalia; order Primates; family Cercopithecidae; genus Macaca; species Macaca fascicularis. The sequence continues at coordinate 100,577,563 of NC_088383.1, read as the reverse complement.
TAGTATTTGCAATCTAGGCTTGCTTGTACCCACCTCTGGAAGGCTTTCCAGGTATTCAAAGAGACTTGAGTATTGTGATCTAAGTTTTTGGTCACTGCAACCATATCTGCATTAGGGGGGATCCCAAGCCCAGTAACAATGTGGTTCTTGCATAGTCACAGAGGGACAATGTTGGTGATCTTGGATAAAATCTGGAAGAATTTTCTGGATTATCATGTAGACACTCTTGTTCTTTGACTTCCTCCCAAACAAATACAGTTGCTCTCTCTGTGCTGAGCTGCCTGGGTCTAGGGCAGGGGTGATACAAGCATGACTGTGATCACCACCACTGGGACTGCACTAGGTCAGACCTGAAGCCAACATAGCACTAGGTCTCACCCAAGGCCCATTGTACCTACTCCCGGGCTACTGCCTATGTTTGCTCAAGGCCCTAGGGCTCTATAGTCAGCAGATGGCAAAGGCAGTTAGGCTGTGTCCCTCCCTTCAGGGCAATGAGTTCCCTTAGACCCTAAGTGGGTCCAGAAATGCTGTCTCAGAGCCAGGGTCTGGGGTTGGAAACTCGAGATAGGTACCTGGTGCTCTATTCCACTACAGCTGAGCTGGCACCCAAACCACAAGACATAGTCTTTCCTACTCTTCCCTCTCCTTTCCCCAGGCACAGGAGTCTCTCCCCTCAGTCACCACCAGCACAAGCCCATGAGGAGTACTCTCACACTATCTTCGATGTTCCCTTAAGGCCCAAAGGCTCTTCAGTCAGCTGTGGTGAATGCTGCCAGACCTGGGACTTACCCTTTAGGGAAGTGGGTTCCCTTCTGTCCCAGGGTAGGTCTAAAAACACCTGCCAAAAACCAAGGCCTGGAATCAGGAATCCCATGAGCCTACCACTTGGTGCTCTACCCCACTGTGGTTGAGCTGGTATCTAAGCTGCAAGACGAAGTCCCTGTTACTCTTCCCTTTGCTTTCCTCAAGCAGAAGGAGTCTCTCCTTTTTGTCATCACGGCTGTGAATGTGCTGGGTCACACCACAAGTCAGCACATCTGAGAGTCTCACCCAAGGCCCATGGTGTGTTCTACCTGGTTGCCGCTGCTGATTATTCAGGGCCCAAAGGCTCTTTAGTCAGCAGGTGGTGAATCATGCCAGGCCCGAGTCCTTCTCTTCAAGGCAGTGGGTTCCCTTCTTCCCAGGGTGTGTCTAGAAATGCTGTCTGGGAGCTAGATGCCTTAGGACTCTGCCCAGTACCCTATCTTACTGAGACTGAGCTGATATCCAAGTCACAGGACAAAGTTGTCTTTACTCTTCCCTTTCCTCTCCTCAGACAGAAGGAAGGGCTCACTTTTGAGGCTGCAAACTATGCTGCCTGGGATAGGGGGAGTGGTGGTGCAACCATTCCCTTAGCTACCTTGGCTGTGTCTCACTAGGTTGCATGTCCCTCCATGTCCACTGGCTTCAAGCCCAGCACAGCACTATGACTTGCCTAGGAGTTGCAGTCCTTATGGCCTAGACTGCCTTTCAAGTTTACTTAGAACCGCAGGGCACTTTAGCCCATGGAGGTGAGGCTTGTGGAAACTCAGGTTCTGACCCCTGGGATGCATGATTTCCCTCTGGCTAGGGCTCATCTCAGTGCTGCCTCTGTGGGTGTCAGCTGAGTTCTGCACAGTGTTGACAGCACTGAGTTCCAATGCAACATCCTACAATTGCTGTACTCCTCCTGACCCCTAAGCACACAGATTCTCTCTCTGTGCAAGAGATGGGAAAGGGGTGGTGTCAGCAATTTAAGACTGTCTTTCCTACCCTCTTCAGTGCCTCTTTCAGAGATATGAAGTTAAAAACCAGGTACTGTGATAACTCACTTGATTTTTGGTTCTTATGGAGGTGCTTGTTTCTGTAAATAGTTGTTAAATTTGGCGTTTTTCTGGGGAGAATAATCAGTGGAAGCATCTGTTGCCTCCTCCAAATATTTTAAAATTAAGGTATGCACGTTGATTTTTTAGACATAATGCTATTGCACAGTTAATAGACTGCAGTATAATGTAAACATAACTTTTATGTGCAATGAGAAACAAAAAAAGTCATGTGATTTCCCTTTATTGTAATATTTGCTTTATTATGGTGATCTGGAACCAAACTTACAATATCTCTGAGGTATGCCTGTACTTAAAAATGGTTAATACAGAGCCTGGGCAAGATAGTCTTTACAAAAAATAAAAACATCACCCAAGTGGGGTGGTGTGTGCCTGTAGTCCCAACTACTCAGGAGGCTGAGATGGGAGGATGTTCTGAGCCTAGGAGTTTGAGGCTGCAATGAGCCATGATGTCACCACTACACTCCAGCCTGGGTGACAGAGTGAGATCCTGTCTCAAAAAAAAAAAAAAAAAAAAAAAAAAGGCGAATATGGTTTAAAAAGAAAAGCAAATAAAATCAAGTATCTTAGCCTGTTTGTGCTGCTATAACAAAATCCCTGAGAGACTGGGCAATTTATAAACAATATAAATTTATTTCCCACAGTTCCAGAGTCTGGGAAGTCCAAGATGTTGGCAAGATTGGTATTTGGTGGGGGGAGGGGAGTCGGGGGAGGAGAAAGGGATGGTTAATGAGTACAGAAAAAAATAATAAGGTCTAGTATTTGGTAGCACAACAGGGTGACTGTAGTTAATAATAATTTAGTTGTACATTTAAAAATAACTAAAAGCATAATTGGATTGTAACACAAAGGATAAATGCTTGAGAGGTTAGATACCCCATTTTCTATGATGTGATTATCATGCATTGCATGCCTGTATCAAAATATCTCATGTATCTCATAAATATACATACCTACTATCCACAAAAACTAAAAATAAAAAAATAAAAAAGACTGATGTCTGTTGAGGGCTGCTCTATGCTACCAATATGGTGCCTTGTTGCTGCATCCTCTGGAGGAGAGGAGCGCTGTGTGAAGGTGGAAAGACAGAACAGTCCCTTCAATCATGAGCTTTTTAATAAGGTGTTAATACCATTCAAGAGGTTAAGATTGATCATGACTTAATCACCTACCAAATGCCACACCTCTTAATACTGCAGCATTAGGGATTAAGTTTTAACATGAATTTTGGATGCAATAACATCATTCAAAACACAGTAATATCTTTTCTTATGTTTATGGTCTATTTGTATTTCCTTGTGGTAAAATGCTTATTTTTTTTTTTGCCCATTTTTGTGTTATGTTGTTTATCTTTTGCTACTGATTTGTAGGCATTTTGTGTCTATTTTGGATATTAATCTTGTATCAGTTGTATGTGTTGAAAAATATCTTCTCCAAGTTTGTAGTTTGTTTTTTTACTTCCCCAATGAAAAGATGTCTGAATATCTTTTATAGTACAAATATAGTTAAATTTGTACATCTTTTAATCAAGAGTTTATTTATGAATTCTCCCTTACCTCAAGGTTGTAAAGGTATTATATTTTCTTCTAAAAGTTCAAATTTTTGCTTTTACCATTTAAATTCTTAATCTTTATGGACTTGATTTTGGGTTATAGTGTGATATTCAATTTCTTTTATTTTTTCCCCAGGAGAATAAAAAATAGTCCTTGTACCACCTAGTAAGTGTTTCCTCATTTAAGAAGAGAGCTGCAGTGCCACATCAAGCTTCCATATATTCATAACTCTGTTTCTGGACTCTATTTCATTCCACTGATTGATCTTTGATCTATAGATTCTTCCTCCTATACCATACTATCTTAATACTCTTTATAATAAGTTTTGTTATATGGCAGGGCAAATCTTCCACTATATTCTTCTTTGATTTTCTTGAGATATTGATCTCCCATATAAATTTTGGAATCAGAGGCTCAGGTTCTTTGAAAACCCCATTTGAACGCTGACGAGACTTGCACTGAATTTATAGTTCACTATTGTGATTTTAAAGATATTGAGTCCTGTCATCATTGAACATGGCATATCTCTTCATTCATTTTCTTCTTTAAAGAATTTCAGTAAAGTTTTACAGTTTCCTTCACATAGGTCTCACACCTCCTTCTTTTATTGCTATAATAAATGGTAAAAAAACAAAAGTATGGCTTATCAAACCAGTGTAAAATATATTTTTGAAGCACTTTGATACATTTTAATTTGTACTGGATATTAGATGATATTAAGGTATTAGAGTTAATTTGATTAGGTTATATGCTAAAATTGTGTTCATTATGATAAAAATGAAAAGCCTTCATTAGAAACTCATATGCATTTACTGGTAAGGTGACATGACATTTGTTTAAAATAGTTTATATGATATAATGTCACTATTTTTAATTTTAAGTAGTTCATTTAAAAAGTTGGGGGAGATGAAAGAAGAATGGCCAAGTGTTGATAATTGTTGAAGCGAAGCTGGGTAATGGGTATGTGAGAGTTCATTATACTATTCTCCCAATTTTTGTGTATGTTTGAAAAGTTGTATAATAAAGACTTTAACATTATATTTTTGAATTATTTTTTGGTGGGGTGTAGAAATTATATATTTTATATATATATATATGGAAGGGAAGGGATTGTTTCATATATAGAGAGAGAGAGAAAGGGAGAGAGAGCGAGCGAGCCATTTTGCCAAACTCTCTCATTGTTTCCAATAACTTGTCTATTGTTTTGGGTGTTCTAGACAGTCTTATCGTCTGTGAATGTGAATATGTGGAAAAAATTTCTCCTTTTCCAATGCTAGGCCTTGCTGGGTTGGCTAAGACCGCAAATATAATATTGAGTAAAAGTATTAACGTTGGGCATGCTTGTCATGTTCTGATTTTTTAAAAAACAGCTAAGTTTCACTACTGAGAATGATGTTTTTCTTTTTTTTTTTTTTTCTGTTTTCTTTTTACTACAGCGAGACCCTCACTCTGTTGCCAAACGTGGAGTGTAGTGGTGCCATCATAGCTCACTGCAGCCTTGAACTCCTGGGCTTAAGTGATCCTTCTACTTCAGCCTCCCTAGCAGCTGGGACTACAGGCATGTACCACTATGCTCAGGTTTGATGTTTTAAAAAAACATTAGCTTTGGTAATGTTTTAGTAGTTATGAATAGATGTTGAAACATAATCAGATGTTGAATTTTATTAAATGCTTTTTTTCTTTCTCTTGTTTTTATTTTTTTTTTTGAGATGGAGTCTCTCTCTGTCACCCAGGCTGGAGAGCAGTGGCGCCATCTCGGGCCACTGCAACCCTTCGCCTCCCAGGTTCAAGCAATTCTCCTGCCTCAGCCTTCTGAGTAGCTGGGATTAAAGGTGTGTGCCACCATGCCTGGCTAATTTTTGTATTTTTAGTAGAGATGGGGTTTAACCATGTTGGTCAGACTGGTCTTGAACTCCTGACCTTGTGATCTGCCTGCCTTGGCCTCCCAAAGTTCTGGGATTACAGGCGTGAGCCACCGTGTCCAGCCTAAATGCTTTTTTTCTACACTTATTGAGATGTGGTTTTTTGTTGTTGTTGTTCTTCTGTTCACATAATCAATTATGTTTATGGATTTTCTAATGTCAAACCCAATCAATAATTTAATTTTTTTCCCACAAAGTAAACAATGAACCCAAAGAATTGTTCAGGAAAATTCTACCAAACTGTCATTGAATAGATTATTCCAATCTTGTTCAAACTCTTCCAGAGACTAGAAAAAGAGGAAATGCTTCCTAAGTCTATGAAGCTAGTATAACCAAAGCAGACAAAGAAAGAAACAAAAAAGAGAAATTACAGGCCAATTTCACTCAAGAACATAGATGTAAAATTCCTGAATAGAATAGTAGCTAACAGAATCCAGAAAAGATTGTGTGGAACCAGTGGGTGCTTGCAGCAAACACCCTAAACAAACAAACATACAACAAATAACTCCAGGGGTACTTATACATATAATTAAAGCAACTATAGGACTGACTCTGACAAGTAGTTTTCTTAACTTTAAACAGATTACTTTCCCTTGCCAACATTCATTTTTCTCTTCATTATAAAGGGAATTGAACAGCTTGGACTCGGAGACAGTGAGTTAAAACAGAAATAGGAAGGCGGCAGAAAAAGACTATACCAGATTGAAATGTGTTGGATATTCATATCCACCCAGCCCCTCAGAATGTGGCCGTGGAGGATGGAGACAGAGATTGGAGTGATGCATCTTCAAGCCTAGGAACACTAAGGATTGCTGGCAATCACCAGAAGCTGGAAGAGGCAAGAAAGTGTCTTTTCCTAGAGCCTTCAGAGAGAGCGCAGCCCTGCCAACACCTTGATTATATGCTTCAAGCTTCTAGAATTGTGAGAGAATAAATTTCTGTTGTTATAAGCCACCTAGTTTGTGGTCTTTTGTTATGGCAGCCCTGGGAAACTAATAAACATGATAGTACTGGGAAGTGAGATGCTGCTGTAGCAAACACCTAAAAATGTGGAAGTGGCTTTGGAACTGGGTAGTGGGTAGAGGCTGGGAGAATTTTTAGGTGCATGCCAGAAAAAGCCTGGGTTGCCTTGAAGAGATTGTTGGTAGAAGTATTGAAGTTTAAGGAGCTTCTGGTTAGGGCTCAGAAAGAAGGAAGGAGAGCTATGGAGAAAGCTTCTATTGTGTTAAGGCATATATATATTACCTCTAAAAGAATGTTTCTAGAAATATGAGCAATAAAGGTGCTTCTGGTGAAGTCCCAGATATAAATGGGAAACATATTCTTGGACACTAGAGAAAAGGCAATCCTTGTCATAAAGTGGCAGAAAACTTGGCTGAATTATGCTCTACTGTTTGGTGAAAAGTAGAACTTGTAAAAGAAGAACTTGGAAATTTGACTTAGGAGATTTCCAGGCAAAGTATGAAAGGTGCAGCCAGATTTCTCTTTGCTGCTTACAGTAAGATGAGAGAAGAAAGAGATACATTGAGAAATGCACTGTTTAGGAAAAAGAAACCAAGAGTTGATCATTTGGAAGATTCTTACACTATCCAAATAGCATGCTATGAAAAAGGGCTAAAGTGCAGCAGACAGCTGTTTGCTGTAGACATTAGGTGTGTGATTTAGGGATCCAATCAACCATCTCAGTAACAGCCTGCAATAAAGATGGGGTTATCCAGGAAGGACCCATGGAGCACCTTGATGTCTAACAATGTGAGACTCCTTGACATTTGTGAAAGACTTACAATGTTTTTGAGAATTTTATACCAGCAGAAACACTGCCAGCCTGGACTGAAAGGGACAGAGACAAGACAAAGTGAAGGAGGAATGACTTTTGCGGGCAGAGCCATGGATGCAGAGGTCAGAGAGAAAGGAGTTCCTGCCACAGAGGGCCCAGAGGACATAGCATCAAGCCACAAAGGATTACTCTCAGGCTTTGAAACCCAAGGGAATTTACACTGCTGGGTTGTGAACTTGCTATAGACAAGTAAGTCCTTCATTTCTTCCATTTTTTTTAGTTTAGGAATGGGAATATCTGGCCTATGCCTGTTCTATCAGTGTATTCTGGAAGCGGGGAACTTGTTTTCTAGTTTCACAAATCTGTGGATGGAGAATAAGTTTGCCCTGAGATGGACCATACCCAGAGTTTCACCCATACTTGGTTAAGATTATATAGGTAATGATATTTGAAACTTTACTGGGTGGATGTTTAGCGGAGATTTTGAATTTAGAGTTAATCCTGGAATGGGTTAAGACTTTTGAGGATATGGCGATGGGGTGAATGTATTTTGTGCATGGAATGGGTGTGAGTTTTGGGGAAGCAGAGGGCAAACTTTACTGGGTTGAATAGTGTCCCTCGCAAATTCATATCTACCTGGCACCTCAGAATGGGACCTTATTTGGAAATCGGATCTTTGCAAATGTAATTAAGATGTATATTAAGATGAAGTCATATCAGATTAGGGTGGGCCCTAAATGTAATCACTGCATTTATGATTACATTAAAGGAAAAGGAGAGGGCACACAGGGAGAAACTCATGTGAGGATTGCTGGCAACCGCTAGAAGCTAGAATAGGAAAGGAAGAATTCTGCCATAAAGTGTTTCAGACAGAGCATGGCCCTGCTGACACCTTGATTTTGAACTTTTCTTTTCTTTCTTTTTTTTTTTTTTTTTTTGAGAGACGGAGGTTTCGCTCTTGTTGCCCTGGCTGGAGTGCAATGGTATGATCTTGGCTCACCGCAACCTCCGCCTCCCAGGTTCAAGCGATTCTTCTGCCTCAGTCTCCCTAGTACCTGGGATTACAGGCATGCACCACCACGCCCGGCTAATTTTGTATTTTTGGTAGAGACTGGGTGTCTCCATGTTGGTCAGGCTGCTTTCAAACTCCCGACCTCAGGTAATCTGCCCGCCTTGGCCTCCCAAAGTGATGGGATTACAGGCGTGAGACACCACGCCTGGCCGATTTTGAACTTTTCATTGCCATAAACGTGAGAGAATAAATTTCTGTTGTTATAAACCACCAGATTTATGGCACTTTATTACAGCAGCCTTGGGAAGCTAATAACACAGTTAGTTGTAGGATACACTTGTCAAACATAGGAACCCGTAAGATTGAAAGCTCATCAAAAGCTCACAAGAGAACAACAGTCTAGGCAGGTGAATTAAATGAACAAGTATTAAGGGAATTAGAGAGGTTTCTAAGTGACTTCTATTCATGTGTGATGTTGTAGGAGTTTGGAAATAACACAACTGCACAACTGATTTAGTGAGGAAGCTTTGGTTTGGCATTTAACTTTCTACCTAATGGGAACTGATTACATGTCTATTTATTTTTTCATCATTTGTATTCCTTTACGTTTTCTTGATAAATGAGGATGATATCTTTTCTTTTCAATGGCTAGGGGTACTTTTAGCTATTTTATGTTCATGGCACAAATTCTAGCATGTTTTGTTATTGCTAAAGCTGATATTATTCTCAAAATACATTCTCATGATATTTTGTAAAAACTTTCATATTTATTTATTTTCACAAAATGTTGCTATAAACTTGAAAAATAGAGGTGAGCAGAAGGGAAATATATAGCAACAAAGGTTAAGATACACGAACATACATTAATGTTTGTGTCACAGCATGATGCTTCAGGAAGAAGAGGTGGAGATACAGTTGAAGAGATGGAGACTAGTATGCAGGCCATTTATTAGGGAGTGGTCTTGGGATCAGCACTTGTGGAGGGGAAGGAAAGAAAGCAGAATTGGGTAGAGGGAGAAGTTGAAGTGTAATCAATCAATCAACCTGATGACAAGCTCTGGATCTGGGATGGCCCTTCAAAATTGTCCCCAGTTCAAGCAAGAGCAGGCACCTCTCAATCATTGTATATGAGCTACTCTTGGAAGGAGGTATCATCTTGGACCTCCAGTTTTCTTTTGCCATAGCAATCCCCAAAGAGGACTGAGAGTTGAGGACTGCCTTCCTGCAGCACTTTAGCAGCTGGGGGAACAAACCTTCCATTCCTGGGGAAGAAATCTGGGTGGCATATTGTAGCATCTATCACATGTAGATACAGAAAATTGAGTCAATCATTGTTTCTGCAATATTCCCTTTCTTTTCTTTTTTTCCCATTCAATTGACTCCCAGACCCATTCTGCTTCCCTGACATGTTTGGTATATATCCTTGGATATGTGTGTATCTTTGAAAAATATATAATACTATTTCGTGTATTTATGTGTTTAAATTTATATCATTGGTATTGTGTGAGTTTTTTTCCCCATTTTCTTTCAAAATTACATCAATTATATTGTACTACTGCTATCTATAATTCTGGTCATTGCTTTTTTTGATCAACACTATGTTGTTGAGGTTTATCCATCTCATTGTACATTCATCTAGTACATTGCTTCCAGATGCTTCATTTTTATTTACCTATCTTTTTATTTTGTTTTGTTTTTGTTTTTTTCCTAGGCTCTGGGGTGTTTTTATATTTACCTATCTTTTTAAGTGATGAATACCAAAGTTAACCCCAACTACCATAACCAATGTTTGTACATGTTCCCTCTAGGTGAAAAGCTTTTAAAAACTGGTATTTCTGGTTTGAAGTGTATCAATGTATTAAGTGAACTGCTATAACTCCTGAAATATCAGTGGCCTAACATAATAACAATTTCCCACTCACATGAAGTCCAACTGTCAGCAGGGACTGGGGTACGCTCCATGCAGTGATTCAGGAACCTAGGCTGGTGGAAGCTCTGCCATCTTTTGCTGTGGTTTTAAGTGTCACTATCCAGCCAACTGTGAGGAAAGAAAGTGAAGCAAAGATTGGGGGATTTTTACAAGCCAAGCCTGAGAGTGGTGTATAATCATCACTCTTTCCACATTCCATAGGCTGAAAGTCATATAATTGCACCTCACCAAAAGGGAGTCTGGGAAATATGGTCTAGCTGAGTGTCTAGGAGGAAAAAAAAAAAAAAAAAGGTTTGCTGAATGTCTGGCAAATTTCTGCCATAGTTCACTCTTCTAGTAAATGGCATCTCTTTTACTCTTCTTCCCACCCATAAAATACACCCTATCTTAAGAGAGACTGCTCAAAGTATCATTCAGTCAGTGCATCCAATTCAACTTCTAGGATTTCCCAGTGGCACACAGTTCTTTCAATCATAGAAGTGGCTTCTTGTGGTCAAGCCACCCATGAACTAAAGAGATAAATTATTTGCACCTATTCTCATTCCTACTCCCACATACCTAATACATTCATTAGGGACAGGGCTAAATGGCTACAATTAAGAATTTTTAACTTGAAAATAAAAATAATGGGAGACACATAGTACTCGCTGGTTCATTACAATGATAAAATCCTCTGAGGCATGCATTGTGAATTCCTCTTACCTGGGGTATGGGGTAATTTGTAATTAGAGCTGGGTTCTACTCCCTTTGAGGCATTCCCTTGTCCACTGTTTTTCATGGTTCTTGGGTTTTTCCTGTTGGATGTTCTTCGTTGTCTATTTTTCACGGCCATACCTGAAGAGGTTGTTGAAGAATATGTCCTTGGAGACTGCACAGCTTTCTCAGCCTGCTTTCAGCTGTGCAAATTTCAGAACCTTATTTTTTTGCTTTGTTTTGTTTTTTGAGTTTCCCTCTGTTGCCCAGGCTGGAGTGCAGTGGCGTGATCTCGGCTCACTGCAACCTCCACCTCCGGGGCTCAACTGGATTTTGTACCTCAGCCTCCCAAGTAGCTGGGTTTAAAGGCATGTGCCACCACGCCCAGCTAATTTTTGTGTTTTTAGTAAAGATGGGGTTTTGCTATGATGGCCAGGCTGGTCTCAAACTCCTGGCCTCAAGTGATCCACCCGCCTCGGCCTCCCAAAGTGCTGGGATTACAGACGTGAGCCACCATGCCTGGACTGTGTTTTTTTTTTTTTTTTGTTGTTGTTGTTGTTTGTTTGTTTTTTGTGACAGGGTCTCACTATGTTGACCAGGTTGGTCTTGAACTCTTGGCCTCAAGCAATCCTTCTACCTCAGCCTCCCAAAGTGCTAGGTAGGATTAGATGAAGTTTATTTTAAGACTAGAATAGTCGAAAAATTTATTTTTAGTCCAGATTCTGTTGTTGATTCCATTTGTTAGTTTTTGTTTTTGGCAAAATAATTCCTTCAAAAACTTAGTAGAGTTCTGATCAATTTGCTTCTAGTCAATTCCATATGTCTTAACCACACCTAAATTATATAATAAATGTAATTCTAAAACCTGATTCATTTTTGCTTTCTTGCCACCATGCCTTTCTCAATGGCAGCTTCTGATCATTGCATTACATTCAATCACGTGCTTATATAGTTTCCTTATCCATTACTTTATAAAAGGACATGTATGTTTTCTCCAACTCTTAGTTACCACAAACAACTGCAATGAATATCTTGTGTATGTCTTCTCATATATCTCTACAACTGTTCTTTGGGGAAAAAACTCATTAGAGGAAGTGCTACATCATAACATTTACACGTATTTAATATTATTAAATACTGCCATACTGTTCTCCAAAATGGCAGCACCATTCCATCCAACCACAAACAGTTTTCTAGCATCCCCACCTGCACTTAGTATTATTTAATAACATAGAAAGTGTAAGATGGTCTCTTATTGTCTTAAATCACTGTGTGGATATGTCAGTCCTCCCCTGACTAATCGATAAAAGCAATTCTAGTTCTACTCGGGAGGCTGAGGCAGGAGAATGGCGTGAACCCGGGAGGCGGAGCTTGCAGTGAGCTGAGATCCGGCCACTGCACTCCAGCCTGGGTGACAGAGCAAGACTCCGTCTCAAAAAAAAAAAAAAAAAAAAAAAGCAATTCTAGTTAAAATTTTAGAATTTTTGAGGAAATCAAACTTTTTCTAATATTTATATAGAATAATTAAGGAGTAAAAATTAAGAAAGTCAATTTTATAAAAAAGGGCAGAGAAAGGAGCCTAATCTACAAGATATGAAAGTATATTATGGAGTTATAGTAATAAAAACTTATGTTTTTGTCAGGGGAACAGGAAACTAGACCATTGGAACATAATTTACTTATTTATTTTTTTGAGACAGAGTCTCACTCTGTGGTTCAGGCTTGAGTGCAGTGATGGGAACTTGGCTCACTGCAACCTCAACCTCCTAGGCTCAAGTGGTCTCCCACTTCAGCCTCCCAAGTAGCTGGGACTACAGGCACATGCCACCATGCCTGTCTTAATTTTTTGTGGAGATGAGGTCTCACTGTGTTGCCCAGGCTGGTCTCGAACTGCTTAGCTCAAGCTATCCTGCCTTGTTCTCCCAAAGTGGTGGGATTACAGGCATGAGCCACTGCGCCCAATCCTGGAACAGAATTTAAAACTCAAATAGACCCATGGGTGTATGAAATTTTGTAAATAATAATAATAATAATGCAGAAGATAATTTAACTTGTTTACAATCTTCCTTCCTGGCCCCTGCCATAGTTTCATTATGGACAAGTTTCCTGGACCTAGATGTTTATCTCTCTCTCCCCACTCACTCTATACAAAAATCAACTCAAATGGATCAAAGACTGTATGGCAGGTACACCTGGCAGCAATAACTTAACCATACCTTGAGAATGACCCTATGGTTTAAGAATATATGTTCAGACTTCTGAGCTAAGGAACCTGGGAACGACCAACCCACAGATTCATTCCTTATCTGCGAAGAACATCTGAACCCTCTGGGATATCCTGTGGAATTCAGGTAGCAAAGGGGACCAAGGTACTTTGTTTTGGGTTAAATGAAGGTTGCCAGGTGGAGGTTGCTAGGGGAAGGGTGCTACGTGAAAATGCTATATAAACTGCTTGTTTTTTTTTTTTTTTTTTTTTTTTGAGACAGAGTCTTGGTCAGTCACCCAGGCTGGAGTGCAGTGGTGCCATCTCTGCTCACTGCAAGCTCCACCTGCCGGGTTCACGCCATTCTCCTGCCTGAGCCTCCCGAGTAGCTGGGACTACAGGCACCCGCCACTACACCTGGTTAAATTTTTTTGTATTTTTAGTAGAAATGGGGTTTCACCGTGTTAGCCAGGATGGTCTCGATCTCCTGACCTTGTGATCCGCCCGTCTCGGCCTCCCAAAGAGTAGGGATTACAGGCGTGAGCCACCGCGCCCGACCAACTGCATGCTTTTTATAAGCAGTTGTGGTTCTCCTGCCCAGTCCATTGCCACCAGACTGCCCTGTGTATAAGGCTTCTGGATAAGCCCTATGTCTTGGTCACTGGCTCTGGGCCTCTTCTTCAGCCTTTATTGACTGAAGTCAATAAGGGTCTGGCATGACAAAGACCTAAATGTGAGACCAAAACTATAAAACCAGCTAGATAAGAGGAAAAAGTTCTAATGTTCTATAGTACTGTAGGATGACTATAGTTAACGATAATGTATTACATAGTTTCAAATATCTAGAAGAAGGATCTTGAATGTTCCCAGCACAAAGAAATGATAAATGTTTGAAATGATGGATATGCTAATTACCCTGATCTGATCACTATACTTTGTATGTATCAAAACATCACTTGGGCCCAGGAGTTCGAGACCAGCCTGGACAACACGGTGAAACCCCATCTCTGTTAAAACTGCAAAAATTAGCCAGGTGTGGTGGCACGTGCATGTAGTCCCAGCTACTCCAGAGGCTGAGGTAGGAGGATGGCTTGAGCCTGGGAGACAGAGGTTACAGTGGGCCAAGATCATGCCACTGCACTCCAGCCTGGGGGATAGAGCCAGACCTTGTCTCAAAAACAAACAAACAATCACTATGTACCCCATAAATATGTATAATGATTATGTATCAATTACAATACATAAAAGATAAAGCTTTTGAGGGGATACAGAAAAGAAATTGAATTGAGAACTAGGGATTTGAGATAAAGGGAAAAGCTAATAATTACATTAAAAATTTAAAAAGTGGGGTTTAACGTGGATAAATGATGATAGCTTGCTAATAAATTAATATTATCGACTCAATTCTGTACATCTGAGGTTAAAAAAAAGCCTCTGCTAGTAATTCACTGAGCTATACCACTTTTGGAAAGAATTCTACTTTTATTTTATAGTTTGATTAAGTTGTCTATACCAACATAAAATAAATTTAACATTTTTGCTTCAATCTTGAATAAAATTTGTTTTCAATGTGTTTTATTAATTGTATGTTTTGTTTTTTATTTTGCATATTTATTTTTCTCATTCATTTCTTGATAATATCCAATGACATATTCTCTTGTTAATTTAAATTCATGTTTTCCCATAGGGCACACTAATTACTATACAGTTTGGATTTAAAGTCCAGAGTATACCTGATGAAAAAAACGAGAAACTCTCTTATTTAGTAGTCTAACTTCCTGAACATAATCAATAGCTTCATTGAAAGGGAAGATCTAAAACTCTGTGGTTAGAACTTCTACTTTTAGCCAGGCAGAGTAACTTACCACAGAAAAATGCACCCTTTAAGAAAAAGTATAAAAATTGGATTTAAAAAAATCAAAAGCTCTTTATGGATGTTGGGAAGGTGCTAAGGAAATGTAGAACTTGAGAGGTCAAGAATCTGGAGAGATGAGAACCATGGAGAGCTGAAAGGACATTCTGCAGCAATGTTTTCCCATGGGGAGTTTCACAATTCTGGGCTGAAGGAATGTAGCTGAAAACCCAGTAAAGGGCCTGGGGAAAGGGCTTTTGCTGGAAGGCATAGTAGCCATCAGAGAATTTGTCAATCCTGTGGGTGTGAAGAAATGCATATTGTAGACTGGAGGGACAGAAAACTGGGCTCAGCAATTGACCTTTTTTTTTTTTTTTTTTTGAGACAGGGTTTCCCTGTTGCCCAGGTTGGAGTGCATTGACACAATCACAGCTCACTGCAGCCTCAATCTCTGGACTCAAGCGATCCTCCCAATTCAGCCTCCTGAGTAGCTGGTACTACAGGCACATGTCACCATGCCTGAATAATTGTTTTATTATCATTATTATTTTTTGTAGAGATGGGGTCTCCTTATGTTGCCCAGGCTGGTCTCAAACTCCTGAGTTCAAGAAATCTTCACACTTTGTGCTGGGATTACAGGATTGAGCCACCATGCCCAGCCAGGTGGTTTTGTTTTGTTTGTTTGTTTTTTTCCATTTTGCTGAATTCTGAAGCTATAAAATTCAGGAACCTAAGAAGCCAGGCAAAGCAGAGTGGAGTTTCTGGCTGTTCCACACTGCTGAGGGTCAAGGATTAGAATTCAGAACATGACATGGAGGCTGGAACCTGGAGAAGTCCCAGCCTTTTAGTTGGAACTTAAGCAGCTGTACTCTAGAGTGGTAGTAATACAAAGGTAGAAAGAGGCTGTGTGCAGTGGCTTACACCTGTAATTCCAGCAATTTGGAAGGCTGAGGTGCTTGAGGCCAGGAGTTTGAGACGAGTCTGGGCAATGAAGTGAGTCCCTGTCTCTACAAAATATGTATAAAAAAAAATTAGCTGGACATGGTGGCATGCACCTGTAGTCCTAGCCACTTGGGAACCTGAGATGGGAGAATTGCTTGAGCTCAGGAGTCTGAGCCTTCAGTGAGCTAGGATTGTGCCACTGCACTCCAGCCTGGGCAACAGCGTGTCTCTAAAATAAATAAATAAATGAAAAATAAAAATAGAAAAAGAGGTGGAAAAAGCCTTAGTAAAACTGCAGCCTAACTTTGAGTTAGCTCAGTCCCTGATTGAATTGAAGTGGCCGGTTCTAACTCTACCTACTAGCAGAGGAAAGGGTGAGCCCTCTCTGGAGATTCCTTCATTGTCCAGAACTTCTGTAATTTTTCAAGAGAGTATCTGACTGTCAATCAAAAAGTATCAGGCATACCAAGAAATAGGACAAAATGACAGAGAAAGAAAGAGAGACAGAGAGAGCAAGAAAGAGGGGAAGAGAAATAAGACAGGTGATCCAGAATTATAGCTGTAAACAAATATTTTAATATAACTATAATAAATGTATTCAAGAAAATAGAGAAAAATATGGAGAAAATAGATTAAGAAAAAAAAAAAAAAAGAATTTCACCAGAGACAAATGGGACATAATGAACAGGTCTGACATACATGTAACTGGAGTCCCAGCAGACTAGGAAAAACTGGGAAAGCAAATGTTCTAAGATGGAAAAAGAAAGTGCAAAAAAAAAAAAAAAAAAAAAAAAAGAAGAGTAATGAAAGAGCTTAATATATGGGTATATATGAATGGATTTTGACTGTATAAAGCAACAACAGTAATGCTGTTTAAAATTTAAAACATACAGAATTTCGCCAGGTCTGGTGGCTTATGCTTGTAATCCCAGCACGTTGGGAGGCTGAGGTGAGATGATCTCTCTAGGCCAGTTCAAAACCAACCCGGGCAACATAGTGAGACCCATCTCTACAAAAATTAATTGGGCATGGTAGTGTATGCCTGTAGTTCTAGCTCCTCAGGAGGCTGAGATGGAAGGATCACTTGAGCCCAGGAGTTTGAGACTGCAGTGATTCATGATCATGCCACTGCATTCCAGCAGCCTGGGCAACAGAGCAAGACACTGTTTCAAAAAAACAAAAACAAAAGGAAAAATTTAAAAAAATGTAAAATATATAAAATTGAATATACAATAACAGCAAAACAAAAGATAAGAAATGGTTAACGGAGTTAAAGTGTTCTAAAGTACTAGTATTGTCAGGGAAGTGGTAAAAAAAAAAAAACAAACAAAAAACATTTTAGGCTGTGTTATGGTTACATTGTGTCCTCCCCAAAAGGTATGTTGAAGTCCTAACCCCAGTACTTCAGAATGTGACCTTATTTGGAAACAGGGTCATTTCCAATGTAAGTAAAGTAGAGATGAGGGTATACTGGAGTAGAATGACACCATAGAGTAGAAAATAGCCATGTGAGGACAAGAGACACAGAGAGAATACCATGGGAAGATGGAGGCAGGGATTAGATTGGAGTGATACACCTACAAGTCAAGTATATTAGTCAGGATTCTCTAGTGGGACAAAACTAATAGGATAGATGTGTATATAAAAAAGGAGTATATTAAGGAGTATCAACTCACATGATCGCAAGGTCCCACAATAGGCCATCTGCAAGCTGGGGAGAAAGGAAGCCAGTCTGAGTTCCAAAGCTCAAGAACCTGGAACTTGATGTTCAAGGGCAGGAAGCATCCAGCAGAGGAGAAAGATGTAGGCTGGGAGGCTAAGCCAGTCTAATCTCTTCACATTCTTCTGCCTGCTTTTTATTCTGGCCACAGTGGCAGCTGATTAGATTGTGCCTGCCCAGATTAAGGGTGGGTCTGCCTTTCCCAGTCCATGGACTCAAATGTTAATCTCCTTTGGCAACACCCTCACAGACACACCAGGAGCAGTATTTTGCATCCTTTAATCCAATCAAGTTGACACTCATTATTAACTATCACACCAAGGAATGCCAAAGATTGCTGGCTGTCATCAGAAGCTAGGAGAGAAGCATGGAACAGACTGTTTCTCAGAGCCCTCAGAAGGAACTAAACCTGCTCACATCTTGAATTTGGATTTCTAGTCTCCAGAACTATAACATTTTTGTTGTTATAAGCCACTTAGTTTGAGGTAATTTGTTATGACAGCCCTAGGAAACTAATATAGACTGTAATAAATTGCAATCTTTAGGCTAATCAAAAGAACAACTAAAAAAGTATAAGTAATTAATAGATGGAAAAATATAATAATATTGCATTATTTAATTAAATCCAAAATAAAGTAAGAAATGAGAGAAAAAAACTCAGTTGGGTGAGAGATATAACAAGTAATAAAATGTAGACATATTAGTAGTGATATATATTTCTTATTATATTGTATTAAATGTAAATGTACTGAACATTCCAATTAAAAGATTGTCAGAAATTGGATAGAAAACAAAACTCTGCTGTAGCTGCTTGTAAGAAACATAGCTTGATATCACTCCAATCTAATCCCTGCCTCCATCTTCCCATGGTATTCTCTCTGTGTCTCTTGTCCTCACATGGCTATTTTCTACTCTATGGTGTCATTCTACTCCAGTATACCCTCATCTCTACTTTACTTACATTGGAAATGACCCTGTTTCCAAATAAGGTCACATTCTGAAGTACTGGGGTTAGGACTTCAACATACCTTTTGGGGAGGACACAATGTAACCATAACACAGCCTAAATGTTTTTTGTTTGTTTTTTTTTTTACCACTTCCCTGACAATACTAGTACTTTAGAACACTTTAACTCCGTTAACCAAAAAAAGTAAATGGATTAAAAAGTATATCATGCAAATTCTAGTCGAAAGAAAATGAATGTAGCTATATCAATATAAACAAAAACATTATAAGGCAGGAAATATTACCAGAAATAGAGAAACATTTAATGATTTTGAACAGATGTGCTATAGATTGGATGTTTCCATTACCCCCTCAAATTCCTCTATCAAAGCCCTAATCCCCATTGTGATGGCATATGGAAGTGGGGCCTTTGGGAGGTAGTTCATGCGGTTGGAAAGTGGAGTCTCATGATGGGATTAGTGCACTTATAATAAGAGACATGACAGAGATGATCTCTGTCTCTGCCATGTGAGGATTAAAAAAAAAAAGTAGCCATATGCAAACAAGAAAGAAGGCCTTCACAATGAATGTGCTGGTACCTTGATCTTGGATCTTGGATCTCCTAGCATCCAAAGCTGTGAGAAATAAATGTTGAATGTTTAAGTCATTCAGTCTATGGTATTTTGTTATAGCTGCCCAAACTGAGTAAGACAGGGTGAATCCTTTAGAAAGATATAACAATTTTATACCTATATACATCCCATAAATGGTTTCAAAGTATATGAAGCAAAAATCTTACAGAACCAGGAGAAATAGGAAAATCCACAGTCACAGTGGGATGCTTTCACATAGCTCTCTCAAAAGCTGGTAGAACAAGGGACAAAATATTAGCAAGTATATAGAAGATCTGAACAATATGATTAACAAAATTTAACCTAACACACATATAGAACATTACAGCCATCAACAACAGAATAGTCATTCAATTCAAGCGTACATGGCACATTTATTAAAATTGACCACATGCTGAGCCATAAAGTATACATAAGGTTTTCAAAGATTTAAAACCATACAGATTGTGTTCTCTGAAACAGTGAAATCCAGCTAGATATCAATGACAGTTAACTGGAAAACCCTCAACTGTTATCAAATTAGGCAATGTAATTCTAAATACATTAGAGCTCAAATAAGAACTTGCAATGGAAACTAGATAGTATTTTGAATTGAATAATAATGAAAATATAACATTAAAACCCATAGCTTCTACTAAAGCTGTGCTTATAGATGATTTTACAGCTTTAAAATGTATACTATTAGAAAATAAGGAAGCTTGGCCGGACGTGGTGGCTCACGCCTGTAATCCCAGCTCTTTGGGAGGCCGAAGCGGGCAGATCACGAGGTCAGGAGATTGAGACTATCCTAGCTAATACGGTGAAACACCGTCTCCACTAAAAAATACAAAAAAATTAGCCGGGCGTGGTGGTGGGCACCTGTAGTCTCAGCTACTAAGGAGGCTGAGGCAGAAGAATGGCGTGAACCTGGGAAGCAGAGCTTGCAGTGAGCCGAGATCGCACCACTGCCCTCCAGCCTGGGCGACAGAGGGAGACTCCATCTCAAAAAAAAAAAAAAAAAAAAAAAAAAAAAGAAAAGAAAAAGAAAATAAGTAAGGTTGAAATGAAGACTCTAAATATTTATCTAAAAAAACTAGAAAAAATCCAGCAAAATAAACCCTCAAAAGTAGAAGGAAGTAAATAATAAATGTAAGAAAAGAAATTAATTAAGTAGAAAACAAGTGCACAATGGAGAGAACCAACACAACCAAAAGTGGGATCTTGGAAAATAATAATAAATTTGACAGGCCTCTAGCAAATAAATCAAAGGAAAAGAGAGAAAGAGGGAGATAGCATGAGCAAATGAGAGCAAGCAAGCACATAATTCCAACATCAGAAATGAAAAAGGGACATTTCTACAGATTTTGTGGGCATGAAAAATATAAAAAGATGTATTAAACACAACCTGCCAATATTGTATAGACTCAAAGCTACTAAATAAGTTGCTTCTGTAATTTAAAACCTTCCCATAAAGAAGTATTCAGGCCCAGATAACCTTATGGGTGAATTCTTTCAAATATTTAAGGAAGAGGTAACACTAATCTTACACAACTTCCTCAGAGAGTATAAAATGGTAAAATGCTTCTAACTAATTTTAAGATGCCAGCATTACCTTAGGACCAAAGTTTGAAAATGACACTTAAGAAATGAAAATTATAGGCCAATCTCTTTCAAAACCAGAAATGGAAGAATTCTAAACAAAATGTTAGCAAATTGAATTTATCAATATATAAAAAGACAATAATCATGACCAAATTGGCTTTTGTTGAGGTTGGTTTGACATTTGAAAATTAATCAGTGTAACTCATCACATTAACAGAAAAAATGGAAAAATCATATGACTTACTTATTGGATACAGAAAAAGCATTTGATAATGCAAAGAACAGTTGTGATAAAAACTCTTTGCAAACTAAGAATGGAAATAATTTCTTTTATCTGATAAGCAGTATTTACAGAAAAACCTAAAGAAAATATAATATTGAAGAGTAAACTATTTAAAGACATCCCTTCGAGATGGGCAATGAGACAAGTTTCTCTTCTATCACCATTTCTACTCAACATTTTATTGGAGGCCATATCCAGTCCAAAAAGGCAAGAAAAGGAAGAAGGAAGCTCACATCAGCTCAGATGACATGAATGTGTATGTAGAAAATCAAAAGAGTTAATGAGCTATTAAAATTAATAACTGACTTTAAGCAAGGCTGCAAGATACATGATCAAAATAAAAAAAGTAATTTGTATTTTATATACCAGCAACGAACATTTGCAAGGGAAATTAAAAAGATACAATGTACAATTGCATCAAAACCATCAAATAACTAGGAATAAATATAATAAAACTTGGGCAAGATCACACCAAAAAATTACAAATTATTATTGAGAGAAATTAAAGATGACCAGATTAGTAGAGGGATATACCATGTTCATGAATTGGAAGACCCAATATTGTAAAGATGTTTGTATCAGTCAGGTTTCAATCAGAGAGGCAGAACTACTAAGATAAGATAAATAAATACACTTAGGCATCTCACAACAAAGTTTTGGTTAATGACAGACTGCATATACAATGGTGGTCCCATAATGTTATAATGGAGCTGAAAACTTTATGTTGCCTAGTGATGCTGTAGCAGTGGTAATAGCATAGAACAAGCATATGCTCTTTAAATATGTTTAGATACACAAATACCATTGTGTCACCAATTGCCTGCAGTGTTCAGTACAGTAACATATTGTACAACTTTGTAGCCTGGGAGCAATAGGCTATACCATATAACCTAGCTGTGGAGTAGGATGTACCATCTAGGTTTGTGTAAGTACACTCTATGATATTTTTACAATGATGAAATTGCTTAACGACACATTTCTTAGAATGTATCGTCATCATTAATCAAGTCATGACTGTACACACATACATGCACATGTGCACACACACTATATGTATATACATAAATATGAACACATGCATATGTATCTATGATTTGTTATAGGAATTTAACCTTGCATAATATAGGAGCTGATAAAACAGCCTCTATAAGGCTGTCTGTGTGTCCAGTGCTGGACCTTGAAATCTGTATGGCAGACAGTTGAGAAGGAAAGAAGGATATCAGGGGGTAGAACAGAGGCAGAACCTGGATCAGCTTAAGTCTCATTGCCTCCAGCCTTGGTGATGTGGGTGTCCAGCAGGAGAAACTGGTGCCACTTGCCAAGGAGTTGGAGGCGTTGAAAGAGGATTCAGAGTAATTTGGAGCAATTACAACCTGACTGTTTTTTCCACATCAACAAAGGTGAGCCAAGAGATTAGCTACAATGTGTATGAGCTATAACAATGCATGCTCTGACATATGAACATAAAAATTATAGCTGCTGCTTTACTTCTACTCTCCAAATCTCTTGCAAGGAAGGCCTTCTATGGTCTACCCTAACCAAAAACCATCAGGGAAAAGAATTCTGGGAGATATAGTATTGCCTAGCTAAATCAATCCATCACAAAACCACCCAGACATCAATTTTTTCCAAATGAATT
Organism: Macaca fascicularis; assembly: GCF_037993035.2. Lineage (NCBI taxonomy): Eukaryota > Metazoa > Chordata > Mammalia > Primates > Cercopithecidae > Macaca > Macaca fascicularis. Next base: position 100,555,017 of record NC_088383.1, on the reverse strand, counting down.
TATTGGTTAATTCAATTTTAGTAACAGTCCCAGAAGTTGTTTTTGTTCCTCCCGTGGAAATTTACAAATTTATCCTAAAATTCATCTAGAAATGCAAAGAACTGAGAACAGTCAAGACGATTCTGAAGAAGGCTGGGGACTTAGACTACCAGATATCATGACTTGTTATATTGCTAAAATAACAAAGCTCATGGGCCTGAGGATAGACAAATAGACCAATGTAACAGAATAGAAAATCCAAAAACAAACCCACAATATATGTTATCTGATTAATGACAAAGATTAAACTCTAGTGTAGTAATGAAATGAAAGTCTTCAATAAGTGGTGCTGGGACAATTTGATATCCATATGAAAATGAATTTTTACTGTGCTCTCACTGTACATCAAAAGCAATTGTAGATATATTAGATATAGATATAAAAGGTTAAATAATAAAACTCCACAGGAGCATAGAGGCGATGTCTGAGGAGCAGGATCTAACACAGGAGCAGACAGAGAAGCTGCTGCAGTTTCAGGATCTAACTGGCATAGAATCTATGGATCAGTGTTGCCATACCTTGGAGCAGCATAACTGGAACATAGAGGTTGCTGAACAGGACAGCTTGGATGAACAAAAGAGTGTATGGAGCGTTTTCAACCCGCCTCCATCCCTACCCCTGCAAGTTAATACAGCTGACCCCAGGATCTACAGCTATGTTGTCTCAAGACCACAACCAAGGGGTCTGCTTGGATGGGGTTATTACTTGATAATGCTTCCATTCCAGTCTACCTATTACACAATACTTGACATATTTAGGCTTGCCCTTTGTTTTATACGGCTTCACCTTCGCAGCCGGATCACTGACACTGTTGGGGACATTGTTTCATTTATGCTAGCATTTGAATAGAAATATGGGAGGGCACACCCTGTCTTCTAGCCCAGAACACATAGCCTAACGATGCCAAGCTGGAGCTTCACTCTTTGATTTATCTTCTTGGAGATGATCAACAGGTCTCTGATAAGTTTTGTTGCAACACACTCTGTGAACCCAAAGTTATTTCACTAAAGTTCTTTCTCTAGGATGCTCTTCTGGGCATGCTCTACAAACAAACCTGAGGGATATAGGGCCTCCCGGGGCTTATGAGACAACACCTATTCATTCCTGGCCATGGTGATGCTGAAGGATCAGCGGATGACTGTGGTGGGATGGCTAGAAGGCCTCCTTCAAGAGGATGACCTCATTAACCAACTGATATCTATCATGGGTACAAACCAGACTTACCTGGTGTCAGAATGCCTGGAAAGGGAAGAAAGAAACCAGACCCAGGTGTGGAGACAAAAGCAGGATGAGGCCTACCTGGCTTCTCCCAGAGCTGACCAGGAGAAAGAAAGGAAGAAATGGGAGAAATGTGAGCTTAAGCGGCCGAAGGAGGAGGAGGTGCAAGAGCAAAAGCTGGCAGAGACGAGATGGTAGCAGAATTTACAGGAGGAAAAGGAAAGGAAGTTGGAATGCCTGCCCCTGAAACTTCCCCGACGACCGTGAAAATGTCAAGATTATCTTCAAATTACACAGTGATTCTCAAGTAGAGAGATGATTCCACTTTTCACAGTCTCTAACAGTAATCCACAACTTCTTATTCTCCTTGAAGAAAAGCCCTGAAAAGCTTCTGATTGAAGCCAGTTTTTCCAGGCAAGTGCTGCCCAGTTCCCCTATGCTGCAGGAAGTTGGATTCAGCCATACAGGAGTTCTGTATGTTTAGGATCTAATAGACAAATGACATTTTTTCTTCCTCTCCCCTCCTACTCCCATCCCTAAATGAAACAGAAAAACACACAAACAAAACAGAAAAAAAAAAAAAAAACCAAGAGAGAGAAATTCATATTATTATTATACAATATATTTTTTAAAAGACTGCTGCATGCAAAGGAAGGATCAGAAGCCATGTTGTTTGCAAGAATCACAACCTGTGTGTGCGTACGCGAGGTTAGCAATGAACATACCCACTCAGCGAGCTCACCTTTTCTCAGTGGCCTCTGCACGTGCACCGTCCAGTAAACAGAGACTCTTCCCCTTCAACTCATCCATTGTCCTAACTGGGGAAGGGGACATTCCCACTAGTTCTCATTGATTCTTAGTTTTATGGAAGATAAAGTGAAAAACCTCCATCAACCAGCTACTTGCAGCATCTACTGACTTCTCCCACCTCTGGAGAGGAGAGGGAAGAGAAAGTACACAGCGATGTTCCTTGAACTGCCCACAATTTATGAATAATTTTGTTTCTGTTTTGCAATGACCAAGGGGGCTGAAAAAAAAAAGTTCCAAGAAGAAGGCAGAGATGAATATATTCATGAAATTGGGATAGGCAATGATTTTCTAAAATTATTTCCATAGATTTAGGGGGTATAAGTGCAGTTTTGTAACATGGATATATTGTATAGTGGTGAACTTTAGGTTTTTAGTGTACCCATGACCCGAATAGTGAACATTGTACCCAATAGGTAATTTTTCAGCCTTTACCCCCTCTGCCACTCTCTCATCTTTAAAAAAATTAGTTAATTAATTTATTTATTTTGAGACAGAGTCTTACACTGTTGCCCAGGCTGGAGTGCAGTGGTGTGGTCTTGGCTCGCTACAACCTCTGCCTCCTGGGCTCAAGTGATTCTCTGCCTCAGCCTCCCAAGAAGCTGGGATTACAGGCACCTGCCACCACACCCAGCTAATTTTTGTATTTGTAGTGGAGGTGGGGTTTCACCATGTTGGCCAGGCTGGTCTCAAACTCCTGGCCTCAAGCAATCTGACCCCCTTGGCCTCCCAAAGTGCTGGGATCATAGGCGTGAGCTACCGCACCTGGCCCCTCTCACCCTTTGGAGTCTCCACTATCTATTATTGCCCTCTGTGATGTCCATGTATACCTACAGTTTAACTCCCACTTAGACGTGAGAACATGCTATATTTGACTTTTTGTTTCTGAGTTATTTTATTTAGAATAATGGCCTCCAGCTCCATCCATGTTGATGCAAAATATATGATTTTATTATTTTTTATGGTTGCATAGTATTCCATGGTATATATATGTCACATTTTCTTTATCCAATCATCTATTGATGAACACTTATACTTATTTCATGACTTTGTTATTGTGAATGGTGCTACAGTAAACATATGAGTGCAGGTGCCTTTTTGATATAATGATTTCTTTTCATTTGGGTAGACATCTAGTAGTGGTATTGCTGGTTTGAATGGTAGTTCTATTTTCAATTATTTGAGAAATCTCCATACTGTTTTCCATAGAGATTGTACCAATTTACATTCCCACCAACAATGTATATGCATTCCATTTTTGCCACATCCTCACCGATATCTGCTTTTTGACTTTTTAATAACTATTCTGACTGATATAAGATGGTATCTCATTGTAGTTTTAATTTGCATTTCAATGATGACTAGTGATGTTGAGCCTTTTTACCTGTTTGTTGGCTGCTTGTATGTCTTCTTTTGAAAAATATCTATTCATGTCTTTTGTCCATTTTTAAGGGGGTTATCTATTTTTTTCTTGTTGAGTTTGAATTCCTTGTAGATTCTAGATATTAGCCCTTTGTCAGATGCATAGTTTACAAACATTTTTTTGCCATTCTGTAGGTTACCTGTTTACTCTGTTAATTATTTCTTTTACTATATGGAAGCTTTTAGTTCAATTAAGTCCCATTTGTCTATATCTAGTTTTGTTGTATTTGCTTTTGATGACAGTCAGAAATTCTTTGCCTAGGCCAACGTTTAGAAGAGTTTTTCTGAGGTGTTCTTCTAGGATTTTTATAGTTTCAGGTCTTATATTTAAGTGTTTAATCTATCTTGAGTTAATTTTTACATATGGTGAGAGATATGAGTCCAGTTTCATTCTTCTGCATATGGTTATTCAATGTTCCCAGAATCATTTATTGAAAAGTGTATCTTTTTCCCAGTGTATGTTTTTGTTGACTTTGTCTGTTGTAGGTGTAGTTGACTCCTGATCTCTGTTCTGTTCCATTGATCTATGTGTCTATTTTATACCAGTATCATGGTGTTTTGGTTACTATAGCTTCATAGTATAATTTCAAGTCAGGTAAGGTGATGCCTCTAGCTTTGTTCTCTTTGCTTAGGATTGCTTTGGTTGTTTGGGCTCTTTTTGCATTCCATAGGAATTTTAGAATTTTTTTCCCTAATTCCTTGACAAATGACATTGATAATTTGATAGAAATTGCATTTAATATGGAGATTGTTTTGGGCAGTATGATCATTTTAACAATATTGATTTTTCCAATTCACAAGCATGGGATGTTTTTCCATTTGTTTGTGTCACCTACAATTTCTTTCATCAGTGTTTTGTAGTTCTTCTCATAGAGATCTTTTACCTCCTTGGTTAAATGTATTTCTAGGTATTTTATTTTATTTTTCTAGCTATTGTAAATGGGATTGAGTTCTTGATTTGGTTCTCAGCTGGATTTTATTGGTGGATAGACATGCTATTGATTTTTGTATCTTCATTTTGTATCCTGAAATTTGACTGAAGTCATTAGTCAAATATAAAACTCTTTGGAAGAGTGTTAGGATTTTTCTAGAGATAAGATCATATCATCAGTGAACAGAGATACTTTGACTTCCTGTTTCTAATTTGGATGCCTTTTATTTCTTTCCATAGGTAGGATTCCAGTACCATGCTGAATAGGAGTGGTAAAAGTGGGCATCCTTGTCTTGTTCCAGTTGTTAAGGAAATGCTTTCAGCTTTTCTGTATTCAGTATGATGTTGGCTGTGGGTTTGTCGTATATGGCTTTTATTATTTTGACATACGTTCCTTTGATGCCTAGTTTGTTGAGGGTTTTTATCACGAAGAAATGATGAATTTTATCAAACGCTTTTTGTGCATCTATTGAGATGATCATATGATTTTTGTTTTTAATTCTGTTAGTGTGGCGTATCTGATTTATTGATTTATGTTGAACCATCCTTGCATCCTTGGAATAAAACCCATCATGATGTTCTTTTTGATGTGCTGTTGGCTTGCTAGTATTTTGTTGAGGATTTTGCATCTATGTTTATCAGGGATATTGGCCTATAGTTTTCTTTTTTTTGTTGTGTCCTTGCCTGGCTTTGGTATCAGGGTGACACTGGCTTTGTAGAATGAGTAAGGGAGAATTCCCTCCTTGGCATTTAGAACAGTTTCAGTAGGATTGGTACTAGTTCTTTGTACATCTGGCAAAATTTGGCTGTGAATCTGTCTTGTCCTGGAGTTTGTTATTATTGTCAGGAGATATTTTTTAAATTACTGATTCAGTTTAACTACTTGTCATTGGTCTGCTCAAGATTTCTGTGTCTTCCTGGTTCAATCTTGAGAAGTTATGTTTACAGGAATTTGTCCATTTTCTCTAGGTTTTCTGGTTTGTGCACATAGAGGTGCTAATAGTAGTCTCTGATGAGCTTCTGTATTTCTGTAGTGTCCGTTGTAATGTCTCCTTTATAATTTCTGATTTTGCTTATCTGAATCTTCTCTATTTTTTTTCTTGGTTAACCTAGTAAGGAGTATATCAGCCTGTTTACCTTTTCAAATAACCAACTTTTTCTTCATCTTTTTTTTTTTTTTTTTTTTTGGTCTTCTCTGATCTTTGTTATTTCTTAGGCTACATTTGGGTGTGGTTTGTTCTTGTTTTTCTAGTTCCTTGAGGTGCAACATTTGGTTGTTAATTTGAGATCTTCCTGTTTTTTTGATGTAGGCAAGCTACAAACTTCCTTGTCAGTGCTGTCAGTGGGGTGTTGAAATTCCCTGCTATTATTGTATTGCTGTCTATCTCTCTTCTTATGTCTAGTAGTTTTTATTTTATGAATCTGGGTACTTTGGTGTTGGGTGTATATATATTTAGAATTGTTACATTTTCTTGTTGAATTGATTCTTTTATTATTTTATAATGACCTTCTTTGTCTTTTTTTCCTGTTGTTGGTTTAAAGTCTGTTTTATATGATGTAAGAATAGCCACTCCTGCTTGTTTTGTTTTCTGTTTGTGTGGAATGTCTTTTTCCACTCCTTTACTTTGAGTTTGTAAATGTCTTTACCCATTAGGTGGGTTTCTTGTAAGCAACATTTGGTTGGATTTTATTTTTTATCCATTCTTCCAGTGTATATCTTTTAAATGGAGCATTTAGTCCATTTACATTCAAGGTTAATATTGATATGTGAATTCTTGTTACCATTATGATGTTAATTGTTACCTAGTTGCTTTGCAGTCTCAATTGTGAAATTGCTTTATAAGACCTGTGAGCTTTATACTTTTGTGTGCTTTTATGATGGTGAGTATTGCCTTTTCATTTCCATGTTTAGAACTTCTTCGAACATTTTTTTGTACAACTAGTCTAGTGTTGATGGATTTCCTTAGCATTGACTTGTCTGGGAAATACTTTAGTTCTTCTTCATTTATAAAGCTTAGTTTAGCAGGATACAAAATTCTTGGCCAGCAGTTCCTTTTTTTGGAGACGGAGTCTTACTCTGCCGCTGAGGCTGGAGCGCAGTGGTGTGATCTCGGTTCACTGCAATCTCCGCCTCCTGGGCTCAAGCAAGTCTCCTGCCTCAGCCTCTTGAGTAGCTAGGATTACAGGGGCACACTACCACACCTGGATAATTGCCAGTAGTTCTTTTCTTTAAGAAAACTGAAAATAGGACCCTAATCTCTTCTGGCTTATAAGACTTCTGCTGAGAAGTTGCTAGTCTGATGAGATTTTCTTTCTTTTTCTTTTTCTTTTTTTTTTTGAGATGGAGTCATGCTCTGTAGCCCAGACTGCAGTGGTATGATCTCGGCTGACTGCAACCTCCACCTCCTGGGTTCAAGCAATTCTCCTGCCTCAGCCTTCCTAGTAGCTGGGATTACAGGCTGCACCACCATGCCTGGCTAATTTTTGTATTTTTAGTAGAGGCAGGGTTTCATGTTGGCCAGGCTGGTCTTGAACTCCTGACCTCAGGTGATCCACCTTCCTCCATCTGTGTCTGCCTCCCAAAGTGTTGGGATTCCAGGCATGAGCCGCTGCGCCTGGCCGGTATTCTCTTTATGGGTGATTAGTTGCCTCTCTCTTGCTGCTTTTAGAATTTGTTCCTTCACATTGACTTTGGATAGTCTGATGACTATCTGGGCAAAGATTTTAAAAAGAGGACCTAAAGAATGTGCTAACCATAAAAGACAAAATTGATAAACTGAACTTTACTCATCAAAGATAATATTAGGACCATAATTGGTCAAGCCCCAGAGTAGGAGAAGATAATTACAATATATTTATATCTTACCACTGACTCACACAAATTAACAAAGAAAAGATAGAAAACTTTTTTTTTTTTTTTAGAAACAGGGTCTTGCCTTATGGCCCAGGCTGGGGGGCAGTGGTGCAATCAAGCTCACTTCAGCCTCAAACTCCTGAGCTCAAGAAATCCTCTCAGCTTGGTCTCCCAGTGTTGGGATTACAGGCATAAGCCACTGCACCTAGCCTGAAAATATTATACAAAATGAAGAAAAGATTGGAACATTCTTAACCAATAAGCATATAAACAATTTCATTAGTTTTCAGGGAAAACCAATTTAAAACTATAATGAGATATCACTATATACCCACCAGAATGGCTACTATTCAAAGGACTGATAATACCAAGTGCTGAGGAGGAAATGTAATAGTGGAATTCATATCCTGCTTGTGGGAGTGTAGATTGGTACAACTACTTCAGAAAATTGGCAGTCTTTACTAAAGCTGAACATATGCAAATTTCACGACCCAGCAATTCCACTTCTAGGTATATGCTCACTCAAAGAAATGCATACACATATTGATTCAGCATATATATAGAAACTTCGTAACAGCACTATTCATAATAGCTCCAAACTAGACACCACACAAATGATCATCAATAAGTAAGTTGTGATACATAGCAGTGAAAACAAAGTAGATGATTCTCATCAACACCATGAAAAGTCAAACAAGTGGGATGATTCATATAAACTTCAAAACAGGCAAAAGCCATCTGTGTGGTATTAGATGTCAGGATAATGGTCACCACTTTGGGGAGGTGATTAGGAACCTCTGGGAGGCTGGCAGTGTTCTAGTTCTTGATCTAGGTGCTGGTTACTTGGATGTAACCAAACAAATAGCAAATAAAATTTAAAAAGATAAAATATACAATTACACAAAAACATTTATGTTAATTTCACTTTGTGAAAATCAGTCAAGCTATATGCTTATAATTTGTGCACTTTTCTTAGTTTTGTTATGCCTCAATAAAAAGTTTACTGAAAAACAACCAACCACCCAACCAATCCTCTCCAAACTTGGTGCTAAATTTTTGTACTAATCGAATAACAAGGAATCAAATACTAAGGAAATAACAAAACATGTGAGCAGAAGAAACAATTTCATTGATACAGTAGAAATTGTAGCATATAACAAATTCTACTCAATGTATTATATTTTAACTTTAAAATACCTTTATGACCTAGAGAAAGGTGTAAAACAAATTCCAAGTATAAGTAGTGATAGCCAATCTCTTTTCTTAAATATTAAAGAACGCAATTTTTATAACCAACAAATAATTTTTGATCTGACAATATAAACAATTACACTGAGATAATTTTTGTATATGTTTTTCAGTCTCCAGGGCAAAATTCCTTACATCTTTTAGAAAATTTTCAGCCTGAAACAAATAAAATTTCTCTCTTATTATTTTCTAGAACACATTACATTTTTATCATATTGACTTTTTGCAATGTGGCGGTGAACAAATAAAGTAATAAATGGACATTTTGTAGAAGTGAGCCTATTAAATGGCTGCATATATGCTTACCTCTGTAAAAGGTAAGCTTTAAAACTTGTAAATTGCTGCATGTTGGCATAGCTCTTACAGTTCTTGGTGAAGACAGCCATCTAGTGGAAATAGTTCTATTGACTTTTGAAGGCTGGCAAATAGAATGAATATGAACCCTCAGTTCAACTTAAACTTCAATGTTGGTTTAAGGCTTAAGAAGAGGTAATCCATCTTAACAGCACACATCATAATTTGCATTTGGAAAGTATTTTAATAATGTTCACAACGTAAAATTCATTCATTTTGGTGAACTAATTATGGACAACATGTTAATAAAATTTCAACTAATTCTAAAAAAAGAAAAAAAAAAAAAAGAAGAGGTATTAAAAAAAAAAAGATCCAGTATTTGGATGCTCCTTATCTTATGTCCAGGTCTGAAGCTGGGGAGGGAGTGTAGGTTGTGGGGTAGGGAAAAAAATTGGTACTTTGGTCCAGGGAGGAATAGAGTGCCATTACAATAGAGAGAGCGCTGGACTCAAATATGCATTGCTTTGGACTGTATTGAATGCTCTCTCTAGGTGGCAAAAAGAAGACAATTTGGTAGGATAGTAGGATTTTTTTTTTTTTAAATGTAAGCTGAACAACCAGTGCCTAGTTGTGTAGGAAGTTTAATTAGTTGGTAGCCATCAGTTCAGTAAGAATTCTAGAATAAGTATTCCTTTAAGTTGATGGTTTAAGTAACTAGAGCCTTGCAATATATCAAAAGCACACTAGAGGCTCTGATTATGAGAAGGAATGGTATAAAGCAAAGAGTCTGAATTAGAACTGTGAAGATGTGAGTTAGGTACGCTTCTGGTGTGTATAATCTTATGACTTTGCTTATTTTACTTACCCGAATAACAGTTTTCTTATTTATAAAAATTGTATAGTAACAAAATCCACCCCAATGACTTGTGCCCAGGGAGAGAGCAACTCTCTTCTTTTGGTTTGTTGGATGTTAGTTGTGAATTAGTGGTACCCAAAGGCACCTAGTAAAATTCTCTCATTATGTCTTATCGTTAATGTGTTTCTCTAACTTTTAACAGGTTTGATGATGGATGCCCTGAGCTGTAGGTCAGTTTTTAAATGCAGACTTTTTCTTACTTTTTATTTTCTTCTAAATTAGAAAATGTTAATTCACAATTGTAAGTCATTAAAAGAGCAAATGTTTGAAGACTTTGTCAGATAGTTTTGGACTTTTGAGTTGTGTATTAATCCAGAAATTTTGGAGAGATTTTTCTCTGAGCAGCACATTTGGTTCTCTTCTTGTTCAGGTGCTGATATTTCAAATGTTTCAAACATTTGAATGTCTAATAACACTCTTTGGTTGTGTCTGCATCTAAGAAATATTTCTTAATATTTTAGTTGCAGTGTTTGGTTGGAGGAAGTTAAGCTCTTGCTCTCTCCATAGCTAGTATTCTATCACTACCAAATTCTTGATACAGTTTCCATTTCACATCACAGATGGACACGAAATAGATGTTAACCATATTCTCTTCCTCTGTAGCATGCATTTTCAGTGATAAACACATAAAGTCATGAGATCCTTCCTATGTCAGGGGTCCCCAACCTCTATGCTGTGGAATGGTACAAGTCAGTGGTCTGTTAGGAACTGGGTCGCACAGCAGGAGGTGAGCAGCCGGCAAGTAAGCATTACCACTTGAGCTTTGCTTCCTTTCAGATCAGTGGCAGCATCAGATTCTCACAGGAGTGCAAACCCTATTGTGAACTGTGCATGCGAAGGATCTAGGTGGCATGCTCCTTATGAGAATCAAATGCCTGATGATCTGAGGTGGAAGAGTTTCATCCCGAAACCATCCCCCCATCCCCATCCGTGGAAAAATTGTGTTCCATGAAACTGACTCCTGGTGCCAAAAAGGTTTGGGACCATTGATCTATAAAATATATATATAATGTTAAGAGGTTGCCATGGCTTGAATATTTGTCCCCTCCAAAACTCATGTTGAAATTTAATCCCCAATGTGGCAGTATTGAGAGGTAGGACATTTAAGGGGTGATTGAACCATGAGGGCTCTGCCCTTATGAATGGATTAATCCATTCATGGATTAATGAATTAGAGGGTTAATGGATTAATAGGTTATCATGGGAATGGAACTGGTGGCTTTATAAAAAGAGGAAGATAGACCTGAGTATAGCACGTTAACATGTTCAGTCTCCTTACCATGTGATCTCCTGTACCACTACTGGACTTTGTACAGGGTTCCCACCAGCAAGAAAGCTCTCACCAGATGTGGCCCCTTGACCTTGGACTTCTCAGCCTCCAGAATTTAAGAAATAAATTCCTTTTCTCTATAAATTAACCAGTTTCAGGTATTTTGTTATAAGCACAGAAAATGGACTAAGACAGAGGTGACTTATCATTTCAGTGGTTTTTAGATTGAGGAATCTTGAGGAATTTTGAGGAATCTACAATATAAAATATTTTATAGAGATGAGGTCTTGTTATGTTGCCCTGGCTGGTCTCGAATTCCTGAACTCAAGTGATCTGCCTACCTTGGCCTCCCAAAGTTCTAGGATTTCAGGTGTGAACCATTGTGCCAAGCAACTGTGTCCTGCTTCTTTTGCTCGCAAAATGTCTGTGAGATTCATCCATGTTGTGAGCATCGCTAGTTCATTCTTTTTCTTGCTAAGTGGTAGTCCACTGTGTTTACATGGAATAGCAATCATCATTTCCACACACACACACACACACACACAAATTAGCTGGACACCTGTAGTCCCAGATACTTGAGGGGCTGGAGAGGAAGGATCACTTGAGCCATTGTATTTACATGGAATACTACCGTGGAATACCACTCAGCGAGAAAAGGGAATGAACTACTGATACTCACAACATGGGTGAATCTCGCAGACATTATGCTGGGCAAAATTTGTTTATCCATCCTCCTGTGGATCAAAATGTGGGTTGTGCCTAAGTTTTGCCATTATAAATAAAACTCCTATGAAGATTTGTGCACAAGTCTTCATATAGACCTATATTTTCATTTTTCTTGGATAGATGCCTAAAAGTAGAATTGCTGTGTCATAGGGTGACTGTGATTAATATTATCAGAAACTGCCAGTTTGTCAAAGTGGTTGTACCATTATATGTTTCTAATCAGCAGTATATAAGAATGCCAGTTGATCTGCATTATCTTCAACACTCGATATCCATTCTATGTATATATTTAAATAAATAAAAATTTGTTACTCTAAGAAATACTGCATTTGTGTTTTTGTTTATGCATTAGTTTTTCAATTTCAAAACATATTGGTTATAGAAATGCAATATTTTTGATTTGTTATTGCCTTATCCCTAGAAATAGCCTGATTGTTGTTTGAATGCATAGTAATTTTGGGATATATGCATATATCCACATATTACATATAATGTATATATAATACATGTGTTAACTAATGTGTTCACCATCAAGGATAAATATAACTATAATGGAGTCAATACATGTAACTGTGAGGTTTTCTAAGAAATAATTACTTTTTTATTTATTTTTCTTTTAAAAATTATTACTTTTGTCTGTTAAAACAATTTTTTTTTTTTTTTTTTTGAGACAGAGTCTTGCTCTGTCATGCCCAGACTGGAGTGCAGTGGCGCAATCTTGGCTCACTGCAACCTCTGCCTCCTGGGTTCAAGCGATTCTTCTGCCTCAGCCTCCCGAGTAGCTGGGATTACAGGTGCCTGACACCACACCTGGCTAATTTTTTGTATTTTTAGCAGAGATGGGGTTTCACCATGTTGGTCAGGCTGGTCTTGAACTCCTGACCTCAGGTGATCTGCCCACCTCGGCCTCCCAAAGTGCTGGATTACAGGCGTGAGTCACTGTGCCTGGCCCTGAAACAACTTTTTTTATTGATGCATAATAGATATACAGAGTCTTGGGGCACATATGATAATATATTCATAAATTTGTAAAGATTAAATCAATGTACTTGGGACATCCATTACCTTAAATATTCATCCTTTCTCCTTCATATTTGAAGTGTAACTTTGGGGATACAGTATTACTGAATGGCAGTTTTGTTCTTTCAGGACTTCGAAAATGTCATTGCACTCTCTCCTGGCCTGCATGGTTTTTGTTGAGAAGTCTGTCGCCTGATGAATTGGAGCTCCTTTATATGTTATTTGCTTGTTCTCTTTTGCTGCTTTTAGGATCCCCTCTTTTATCCTTGACCTTTGGGAGTTTGGTTATTATATACCTCGGGGTAGTATTATTTGGGATGAATGTGTTTGGTTTTCTCTGACCTTCCTGTGTCCATACATTTTTTTTCTTTCTTAAGTTTTGGGAAGTTTCTCTTTCTTGAATAAACTTTTTACCCCCTGCTCTTGCTCAACTCCCTCTTGAACACCAATAATTCTTAGATTTGGTCTTTCGAGGTAATTTTCTCTATCTTGTAGGTGGCCTTCATTCCCTTTTATTCTTTTTTTCTCCTTTGACTATGTATTTTTGAATGGCTGGTCTCTGAGCTTACTGATTCTTTTCTCTGCTTGATCCATTCTGGGGTTGAGAATCTCTAGTGGATTTTTCAGTTCAGCAAATGTATGTCTCAGTTCCAAGATTTCTGTTTGATTTTTAAAATTATTTCAATCTCTCTGTTAAATTTCTCTGATAAATTTCTGAATTGATTTCTGTGTTATTATAGAGCTGACCAACTCTCCTTAAAACTGTCATTTTGAATTCCTGGTGAGAGAATTCACAAATTGCTGTCTTGCTAGGGGCAGTCACTAGCTCCTTTCTTTGTTCATTTGTAGAGATCATTTGTAGAGATCATGGTTCCCTGTTTCTTGTGAATGTCCATCTATGTTTTTGCATCAAAGGATTATTTATTCCAATCTTTTCTGTCTGACTTGTTTTGGTTTTTATTGGATATATCTGCTTAGAGATTCTTTTTCTTTTTCTTTGCTGCTTCTTCTTTCTTTCTCCTTCTCCTTCTTCTTTTTCTCTTTGAGGCAGGGCCTTGCTCTGTCACCCAGGCTAGAGTGCAGTGGTGATCATAGTTCACTGCAAACTTGAACTTCTAGGCTCAAGCAATGCTCCTGTCTTATTCCCCTGAGTAACTGAGACTTACAGGCATACACCACCATCCCTGAGTAAATTTTAGACATTTTTTGTAGAGATGGGGTTCTACTCAGGCTGGTCTCACACTCAGGTTCAAGCGATAATCCTGCCTCAGCCTCTCAAAGCGCTAGGATTACAGGCATGAGCCCCTGCATCTGGCTGAGTAGAGATTCTTTACCACTAGGTCACTGCTGCCTTTGCAGCTCTAGGTGGCACCTTAAGCCCAGGTTCACCTCAGCTCTAGTAAATGATGTGAACAACGACGGTCCAGAATGGGGGAGGTATCAGAGAGGGATATGCCGGCAGTGTAGGAATGCCGGCCAGGGGTTTGTGCCCTGGGGACCTGTGGAACGTACCTCCCACAGCATGCTGCTGTTGAATGGCCACTGTAATTTGGCGCGTCCTTCGGCTAAGTTACAGGGCATAGGTGTCAGGGCCGGGGATAGCATTCCCATCTCCACCTTTTCTCTGTCTGTCCTCCGGGATATTTCTTCCTTTAGGCAATTGCAATGCTTCCTGTGCATTAAGGCAGGGGTGGGTCTCCTGCCAGGGAAACCGAGTTGATGGGGAAGCTGGTTGTCCACCTTGATCTCACTTTTTGCAGTGTGGAAACCATGAGTTGGCAGGAAATTTTCTTTCTTTTCCTTTTCTGTTTTTTTTTTTTTTTTTTTTTTTTTTTTTTGACAGTGTCTGGCCCTGTCTGGAGTGCACCCAGCCTTGAGTGCAGTGGTGCCATCTCAGTTCCCTGCAGCCTCTGCCTCCCGGGTTCTAGCAATTCTCCTCCCTCAGCCTCCCGTTTAGCTGGGATTACAGGCGTGCACCACCACACACAGCTAATTTTTGTATTTTTAGTAGAGATGAGTCAACATGTTGGCCAGGCTGGTCTGGAACTCCTGGCCTCAAGCGATGCGCCCACCTTGGCCTCCCAAAATGTTGGGATTACAGACGTGAGCCAGCGCACCCTGGAGAAAAATTTTATTTATTTATTTATTTATTATTATTTATTATTATATTTTAAGTTCTAGGGTACATGGGCACAACGTGCAGGTTTGTTACATATACATACATGTGCCATGTTGGTGTGCTGCACCCATTAACTCGTCATTTACATTAGGTATTCCTCCTAATGCTATTCCTGTTCTGAAACAGGAAAAATTTTCTATGCGCTGGATGTCAGACAAAATGGAGGGATGGGCTTTGTGGCTGTGGAAGTCTGATTCCCTCACCATCTGCTCAGAGTTGTTTCACTTCTGTGTGGCCTTGGGAACGTCTCATCTTTCCCTCTGAGTTCTGGGATATTGCTGGTGATAATCTCAGTGCTGTACATTTGTTTTTTGTTTCTGTAGTGGGGAATGAAGCCATCTTGCTTCTACATCACCATTTTGGAACCGAAAGCCTCTTTTCTCTCCAGGATAGTTATTTTTAATAGCACATCATTTTTCTTATGTTCTGTTATCTTTATAAGATCATGAATTGTTCTAGAATTTTAGGAATGAGTTGAAAAGATAGTTTACTCTGTCTTTAACTAAAGAATGGATTTTCTTTTCACTATCAGCAAACTTTATACAGCAAAAATAAAAATCATGTTAGTATTTTTTAGGGGATAACTTTGGCTTTCCAAAAATTAACTCTTAAAATTTTTATTCTGAACTACAAACTTTTGGTTTGTTAACTTTTTGCACTAGAGATGGCTTTTGAAAAAAACCCAACAAACCAATCCAAAAAACAGCTTTATTAAAACAGGTAGGTGGAACTTTTTCTAAACACTATTTAACTATGATGCAGCCAAGCTTTTTAAAAGCAATATTTAAAATCTTCGTGCTTCTGTTATTTAAAAAAAACAAAACAAAAATGAAGATTGTGATCTCTAAGCTCATTTCTCTAACTGGTTTGATTCTCTATCTAGAATCTCTGTTTATGGCTGAGTCAGCAATCTCATAACAAGGCCCTGTGTGTATATACCTTTCCTCATAGCTTTGGCTGCCTGTGTGGGAACTCACATAAGACTATTCATTTCAGCATTCTTTATGGTGGTAGACGGTTGAATGCCCTCCTGAGTGCCCATCATTAGAAAAGTGGCTGGGTATAATTTGGAGATTGTATACCATGGGAATAAGGAAAAAAAAATTAGAAGCAGCTAAGTAGATACACATCTGGCAACATAAATGAACTTCAAAGCATAGTGCAGAGGGGAGAAAAGATAAATAGAAAGATATATAGTACAATACTATTTAAGTAAATTAAAACTACCTTTACCTGTATGCAAAGCCATGTGTTTTGCAAGAATACTTACAAGCAAAAAGATATTAATTTAATTCATTGGCATTCAATTTTGGGCATACCTGACCTATAAAATCTCACTTTTGAATTTGCCTTTGAAAAAGAGCTGTGAGGGACTAATTTGTAACAGATTTTCTATTTTTTTCCCAAACCACAATAAGAAACAAGGAACACCAAGCCCCAAACCAAATAAGAAATAGAATAAGAAGTAAAATGAGATACATTACACAATACTATTTATATCAATTAAAATTATATGCATACAAAACAGTGTAGTTTTCAAGAACATCTATCAACACAAACCAATGTTCACCTCATTGCTATTGAGGAATGGAAGGAATACTCACATCTCTGTTGGCACATGATATTAAGCATGGAAGTTTAGCGACGGGGAGTGCGGGAAAGGGGTTTGAAGGAACTTCACTAGATTCTAGGCACTGAATTAGATATTTCATATATATTCTCTCATTTAATCCTCACAACAGCTCTGTGAGGATAATTATTATCTCTGCTTTACAAATAAGAAAACCGAGACCCAGAAAAACTAATTGTGTTCCTAATGTCACATAGCTCTTTAGTGGCAGAATTGGGACTTAAAATCTTGAGGCATTCTTAGGGAACAGTTTAAAAAAGTCTTGGTTATGCCTGAATCTGTGTGACCTAGTTCTCATACAAGACAACCAAGGCTTAAGTAATACTGATGGTGGAAATTATTTATTGTTTCTGTAGCTAGGTATTTTGTATTGTATTCTGAGATCGTATGGAAAAATCAAACCTAGAATATAAAAATAACTTGTATGTAGAAGCATTACTTTTTTTCCGTTCTTCCAGCTTTGTGGTACTTTTCCAGGGTCTTTTAAAACATATTTGTTACTCTTTAACTGTGCTAAAAATAGAAAAACTAGTGGTCTGGTTTGTACATAGCATGCTGCAATCAAACTGAGGTCTTACTCTCCAGTTAGTTACTCATTAAGTAGAGCATATGATAATCAGAAATTTGACTTTGGAATTGATTAAAGTTGAAGCTGGAGCTCTGCATTGCCTATTAAATTCATACCATTGATTCCAAGAGAAGAGAGTTTATAGTAGTTCATTTTTATTGTTTATTATAATTTGATATTGGCATAATGACAGTATGCAAACTTCCAAAATGAGTTTACTAAGAATTTCTTCTTAAAAGCACTTTATTTTTTCCAATACTGTCACTTGCCTTTTTAAAAGCCATTTATAATGAACATTAAACACATCTATATTTAGATTTATAAAGAAATAATCTGTTGAGTCAAATCCTATTCATATTCAGTTTTTATATGCTAAACCTAAAATCTCAATTGTGAATTACCAACAATTCAGTTTAGGTTTTTTCTGTTTTTAATTCTATTGTTTAGGCAGAGGGCAGGAAAAATCAGGCCAGCATACAGAAAAGGGAAAATGAAGAATTGCAGTGTTTACGGGTGACAAAAAAAGTCTTCTTTTAATTGAGAAGAAGGGAAAGAATAAACAAGAAAAAGAAAAATAAATATTGGAATGACTTACCATTGGGAAGGGAGAAGAAGGGAGTGTAAATTTGGCTCTTGCTTTGTTAAAAACTTTTTCAAAAAAATGAGGTGTCTTGGTAAATGTGTGGGTGTAAACTGAGAAACAATCAGAAGTTTGTTATATTTAGATGTTATATTTCCAATGTTATAAACCCATTCTGGAAAAGCTTACTCAACATGTTCTCTGCCAAATACATCAGCTCATAACGGCGATAAAGGAAATGGGCAGTGTCCATATTTGGAGAAGAATATAGTCTTCCTTTTACATCGTGGGCTGGCATTCTCTTAAAATTAGGGTGCCAAAGTTCCTACTCCCTTCCCTTTGGCATATTAGAGGCAGCTCACAGAAAGGGTCTTAGGCCTTAGTGATTTCCAAACAGGGAGGGAGAAGGATAACCCACTAACACCGAAGTGGGGGAAGGAACATGCTGGCTGCCAATTTTTGTCGCTGAGGGGAGTAGCAGACTGTCATAGTCAGCATGAAGGTAGGTATGTGTTGGCAATCAATTTTGATATGCATAAGTGCTGTTGGTTGCCAAACTACATTCTGATTTAAAACACATATTTTTGATTCTCGCCAAGATGGTTGACTAGACACAGCCAGGCGGAACATGTGCCACTGAGGGACTGAAACATTGGGAAGACCAGTACACTCCAAGCAGGTATTTGGAGGGAAGGCCTTGAGACAGACACAGACACTAGGCTGAAGGGGGAGTGAGGAGTGGCTTGCTCTTGCCTTGAACTTCTGGAATCCTGGCAGCAAGAGACCCCATGACCACCATGGACACTTGAGCTGGCAGGGAGGGATGCTTAGAGAGGTGGTAGGGGCAGGACTCCAGCCTGTGCAGAGCCCAGAGGGGTTGGTGAGGAAACATCTGCAGTGGGGCATGGCCAGGGATGCCCATCCCCCAGGGCTTGCCATGCTCCTCTAGGAGACTTAAGTCTTAGGGGAACTGTCAGACATGAATAGAGCAGGGCAGTCTTGCTCATGAGACAAAGTCAGTTCAATCTGAGAACCTTCCTGTCTGCTGCCCACTCCTGGGACTCCAGTCTGGCTATATTTGCTCGCAGTGCAGCCTCGGATACACAACTAGGGTGTCTCCTGGGAGCCCACATCATAGCACCTGCACTGGCAGATCACATCTGACCATCAGAGAGCTCTGGCAGAGCAGCCCCCACTGATACACAACAACCCACCCGTGCCCTCTCCCAACCGCAGCCTCCAACCACTGGCTGTATCCCCAACCACTGTGCCGGTGTGTGTCTGTGAGTGGACCTTGTCTCCCCTCCCCTGCCAGGCCACGTGTGCTTGCATCCCACTGCACCACTGCTGCTGTTGTGAGTGGACCTCACATACCCACTGCTGCACTGCTATTGCCAGCGTGGACATGCACTCAGAAGCCAGTGTGGTCCCATCCTCCAACCCATGCTGCCATTGCTGCTGGCACAAACAAGTGCGTGGAGGTTGGCAGTCCTGTTCAGGCCAGCACCCTGCCTTGGTACCAACATCGCCACCCATGTGAGCACACACGGATGCCAATGGCCCTGTTCCTGACTCACGCTGCCATTGCTGTTGCTGTGAATGCATGTACAGAGGCTGGCAGCCCCATGCCTACCAGAGCTCCACCCCAGCTGACAAGTGTGCACCCTGCCATGCTGCCGGTGCTGTTGGCACATGTGAATGAGCACAGATCCTGCTGTCATTAACCTTAGGAAGTGCTTTGACTTATACCACCCATTGGGGTATTGTTGCCAGCAGTCCAGGAACACATTGGTCCCTCTAGTGCAGCAGGTTTCTAACCTTTAGGGGCTAGAGAACAAAGCCAGGGCCCAATAGCAGTGCTCCAGAGTTATAGCTCTCAGCCCTGGAGTGCTGACCTGAGACTTGGCCCCCTAAAATCTTCCAGAAATGAAGCCAGTTGACTGAACCCACCTTATACCATGATTAACTCCCAAGGGTATTGAAAAAGGTAAAAACAAAGCAAAACAAAAACTCATCCAAAGGGCAGCAACTTAAAAGACTGAAGGAACATCAGCCCATGTGGATGAGAAAAAACCAGTGCAAGAACTCTTACAACTCGAAAACCAGTGTCTCCTTACTTCCTAATGACTGTACTAGTTCTCCAGCAATGCTTCTTAACAAGGCTGAAAGGGCAAAAATGACAGAAGTATAATTCAGACTATGGATAGGAATGAAGATTATTGAGATTCAGGAGAAAGTCAAAACTCCATCCAAGGATTCTGCAGAATACAATAAATGACACAGGAGATAAAAGATGAAATGACCATTTTAAGAGAGAACCAAACTGATCTGATAGAGCTAAAAAACTCACTGCAAGAATTTCGGAATACAATTACAAGTATTAACAGCAGAACTGACCAAGCTGATGAAAGAATCTCAGAGCTCAGAGACTAGTTCTCTGAAACAATTGATTGAGACAAAAATAAAGAAAAAAGGTAAAAGAAAAATGAACAAAACCTCTTAGAAATACAGGATTGTGTAAAGAGACCAAATCTAGAACTCATTGTCATACCTGAAAGAGAGGCAGAAAGCCAGCAACTTGGAAAACATATTTGAGGATATCATGTATGAAAAATTCTCCAACTTCACTAGCGAGGCCAACATTCAATTTCAGAAAATGCAGAGAACTCCTGTAAGATGACACAAGGTAACCATCCACAAGACATATAGTCGTCAGCTTCTCCAAGGTCAAAATGAATGAAAAAATGTTAAAGGCAGCTAGAGAGAAGGGGCAGGTCACCTACAAAGGGAACCCAACCAGGCTAACTGTTGTTCTTTCAGCAGAAACCCTACAAACCAGTAGAGATTGTGGCCTGTATTCAGTGTTCTTAAAGAAAATAAATTCCAACCAAGAAATTAATATCTAGCCAAGCTAAGCTTCATAAGTGAAGGAGAAATAAAATTCTTTTCAGACAAGTGAATCCTAAAGGAATTCACTAACACCAGACCTGCCTTATAAGAGGTCCCGAAAGGAGTGCTAAATATGGAAAGGAAAGACAGTTACAGCCACTAAAAAACACATTTAAGTACATAGTCCATTGACATTGTAAAGCAACCACCTAAACAAGTCTGAATAATAACCAGCTAACAACATGATGACAGAATCAACTCCACATAAGTCAATATTAACCTTGAAAGCAAAAGGGCTAAGTGGCCCAGTTAAAAGGCACAGAATGGCAAGTTGGATAAGAAAGCAAGACTCAACAGGATGCTGTTTTTGAGAGCCCCATCTCACATGCAATGACACCCATAGGCTTAAAGTAGAAGAATGGAGGGAAATCTACCAAGCAAACAGGAAACAGAAAAAAGCAGAGGTGGCTATTCTAATTTCAGACAAGACAGATTTTAAACCAACAAATATAAAAAAGACAAAGAAGGGCATTACATAATGTTAAGGTATTCAATTCAACGAGAAGACCTAATTATCCTAAGTATAAATACACCCAAAAGAGGAGCACCCAGGTTTATAAGGCAAATTCTTAGAGACCTATGAAGAAATTTAGGTAACTATACAACAATAGTGGGAGACTTCAACACCCTGCTGACAGTGTTAGACAGATCAGTGAGGAGAAATTAACAAAGATATTCAGGACCTAAACTCTACACTTGACCAAGTGTACCTAATAGACATCTGCAGACTTCTCTAACACAAAACACCAGAATATTTATCTTTCTCATGTACAAATGGCACATACTCTAAAATTGACCACAGAATCGGACATAAAACAATCCTCAGCAAATTAAAATACCTGAAATCATACCAAGCACACTCTTGGACCACAGTGCAATAAAAATAGAAATAAACACTAAGAAAAGTGCTCAAAACCTTACAATTACATGGAAATTAAACAACCTGCTCCTTTGCGGTAAACAATGAAATTAAGGCAGAAATCAAGAATTTCTTTGAAACTAATGAGAATAAAGACAGGGCAAACCAGAATCTCTGGGACACAGCTAAAGCAGTGTTAAGACAGAAGTTTATAGTGCTGAATGCCCACATCAAAAAATTTGAGGCATGACTGGGCATGGTTGCTCACACCTGTAATCCCAGCACTTTGGGAGGCAGAGGTGGGTGGATTGCTTAAGCAAAGGAGTTAGAAACCAGCCTGGGCAACATGATGAAAACCCATCTCTACACACCCCCCTAAATGTTAGAAAGATCTCAAATTAACAACCTAACATTACATCTAGAGGAACTAGAGAAAAAAGACCAAATCAACCCCAAAGCTAGCAGAATACAAGAAATAAACAAAATCCGAGCTGAACTGAAGGAAATTGAGAAACCAAAACCATACAAAAGATCAATTAATCCAGGAGTTGGTTTTTGAAAGAATAAATAAGATTGATAGACTGTTAGCTAGACTAATAAAGAAAAAAGAGAGAAGACCCAAATATACACAATCAGAAATGACAAAGGTGACATTACTATCTACCCCACGGAAATACAAAAAGCCCTCAGAGACTATTACAACACCTCTAAGCACACAAACTAGAACTCTTAGAAGAAATGGATACAATTCTGGAAACATACAGCCTCCTAAGATTGAACCAGGAAGAAATTGAATTCCTGAACAGACCAATAATAAGTTCCAAAATTGAATCAGTAATAAGCCTACCAACCAGAAAAAAACCAGGACCAGACGGACTCACAGCCAGATTCTACCAGGTGTATAAAGAAGAGCTGGTACCATTCCTACTGAAACTACTCCAAGAAATTGAGGAGGAAGAACTCCTCCTTAACTAATTCTATGAAGCCAGCATCATCCTGATACCAAAACCTGGCAGAGAGACAGCAAAAAAAGAAAACTTCAGGCCAATATCCTTGATGAACTGAGATGCAAAAATACTCAACAAAATACTAGCAAACTAAACCCAGAAGCACATCAAAAAGCTAATTCACCACAATCAAGTATGCTTTATCCCTGGGATGCAAGGTTGTTTCAACATATGCAAATCAATAAATGTGATTCATCATGTAAACAGAACTAAAAACAAAAACCACATGATCATCTCAATAGCTGCAGAAAAGGCTTTCAATAAAATTCAACATCACTTTATGTTAAAAATTGCTAACAAACTAGGCATTGAAGGAACATACTTCAAAATAGTAAGAACCATCTATGACAGACTTACAGCCAACATCATATTGAATTGGCAAAAGCTGGAAGCATTCTCCTTGAAAATTGGCACAAGACAAGGATGCCCTCTTTTACCACTCCTATTCAACATGGTATTGGAAGTCCTAACCAGAGTGTTCAGGCAAGAGAAGGAAATAAAGGGCATCCAAATATGAAGAGAGGAAATCAAACTATCCCTGTTGCAGATGATATGATTCTATACTTAGAAAACCCCATAGTCTCTGCCCAGAAGCTTCTTGATCTGATAAACAACTTCAGCAAAGTTACAGGGTACAAAATCAGTGTACAAAAATCAGTAGCATTCCTGTATGCCAACAACATCCAAGCTGAAAGCCAAATCAAGAATGCAATCCCATTCACAATAGCTGCAAAAAGAATAAAATACCTAGGAATTCAGCTAACCAGGAAGGTGAAAGATCTGTACAATGAGACTTACAAAACACTGCTCAAAGAAATCAGAGATGATGCAAACAAATGGAAAAACATTCCATCTCATGGACTGAAAGACTCAATATTGTTAAATTCATCATACTGTCCAAAGCAATTTACAGATTCAATGTTATTCCTATCGAACTACTAATGACGCCTTATAGAATTAGAAAAAACTATTTTAAAATTTGTATGGAAGCAAAAAAAGACCCTGAATAGCTAAGGTGATCCTAAGCAAGAAGAACAAAGCTGGAGACATACTTTTATCCACTTTAAAATATACTACAAGGCTATAGTAACCAAAAGAGCATGGTACTGGTATAAAAACTGACACATAGACCAATGGAACAGAATAGAGAGCCCAGAAGTAATGCTGCACATCTACCACCATCTGATCTCTGACAAAGTCAACAAAAACTAGCAATGAGGAAAGTACTTCCTCTATTCAAGAAATGGTGCTGGGATAACTGGCTAGCATATGCAGAATATTGAAATTCAACACCTTCCTTACACCATATACAAAAATCAACTCAAGATGGATTAAAAACTTACATGTAAAATCCAAAGCTCTAAAACCCTGGAAGGCAACCTAGGCAATCTGAACTTAGGACCTGGCAAAGATTTCATTACACAGATGCCAAAAGCAATCATAACAAAAGCAAAAATTGACAAATGAGACTTAATTAAACCAAAGAGCTTCTGCACAGCAAAGGAAACTACCAAAAGAGTAAACAGACAACCTTCAGAATGGGAGAATATGTTTTCAAACTATGTATCTGACAAAGCTCTTATATCCAGAATCCACAGGGAACTTAAACATATTAACAATTAAAATACAAACAATCCCATAAAAAAGTGAGCAAAGGACACAGACACTTTTGAAAAGAAGACATGCACGTGATTAACAAGTATATGAAAGAATGCTTCACATCACTGATCATGAGAGAAATGTAAATCTAAACCACAGTGAGATTCCATGTCACATGAGTCGGAATGGCTATTACTAACAAGTAAAAAAATAACAGATGCTGGCAAGGTGGCAGAGAAAAAGGAATGCATATACACTGTTGGTGGGAATGGAAATTAGTTCAGCCATTGTGGAAAGCAATTTGGCAATTTTTTAAAGAACTTAAAACAGAATTACCATTTCATCTAGCAATCCCATTACTGTGTATATACCCAAAGGAATATAAATTGTTCTACCATAAGGACACATGTATTCACATGTTCATCATAGCACTATTCACAATAGCAAAGACACAGAATTAACCTAAATGCCCATCAAAGGTAGACTGGATAAAGAAACTGCAGTACATATACACCATGAAATACAATGCAGCCATAAGAAAGAATGGGATCATGGCCCTTGCAACAACATGGATGGAGCTAAGTGAACTAACACAGGAACAGAAAACCAACTGCTGATTGTTTTCACTTCTAAGTGGGAGCTAAACATTGAGTACCTATTGCCGCAAGGGAACAATGGATACTGGGGTCTCCTTGAAGTTGGAGGGTGAGGATTGAAAAACTACCTACCAAGCGTTATACTTATTACCTGGGTGATGAAGTAATCTGTACACCAACCCCCATGGCATGCAATTTACCTATATAACAAACCTGCACGTGTACCCCTGAACCGGAAATAAAAGTTAAAAAAAAAAAACAATAAAACACACTTGAACCTAAAATAAAAGTTAAAAATAACCAATAAAACACATATTTTGAGTTTGTGATGAGGTGGTAGTGGTACTGGGTATAGGGGGAGGTAAGGGATTAGGTGGGGATGGTTGATGGCTGACCAAATGAATTCTTATGTCTTCCCTTGTCTGTTAGGTAAAGATTTTGCAAGGTGTAATTGGTTAAAATTGGTGAACTCCTGCAGAACTTCACAAAAGAGGATTTGGTTCTTTGTTTATTGATGCTGACTATAGGGTCTTACTTTATAGCTTAAGTCAAAATTTATCTTTGGCCCAATAGATTGCTGATAATTCTTGAAACATAAAGCATTTATATTCAAACATTCATCTGCACATTGGTCATGTAAACTGGCAGGTCAGGATTCTGTACTCCTTCCATTCAACAGATATTCATTGTAGTCTTACTTGTGAATATCAAACTTTGAGTCTAATTAGAGAGATAAGCTATAACCCATATAAAATATTACAATACAAATAAATAATTCAAATAAAAAAAGACCCTACTGTGGTCTGAAAAGGTTTCTTGGAGAAGATTGGATTTTGACTTGGGCTCTCCAAAGATTAGGAGGAGAGAAGACATGCATTGTGAATGGTTAGGGCCTGATTTAACCTTTGGAAGAAAATTTATGAGGTACATATATCTCATGTAATTCCAAATAAAATAATTGTAATATTGTAAAATACAAAATTGCATGTATGATGAAATTAAAAGTTTATTGCAGATTTTCTGGTTGTAAAATTTTGGATGAGTCTACTATAGTTGAATTCCACCACCCACTCCCCCTTGGCTTATTGTCTTAAACACTTGTTTCCTCTATTGAGGTATCCAACATTGGAAATAGAAAGATTCATGGCTTAAAGGAAATAAGAAATAAAAGGGCAGTAAGGAGAACTTTTTCCTTATTTGTTTGTTTTTGTTTGGACTGGAGGGTTTAGATTAAAAAATAGTGGGAGATAAATTCAGTGGATTGGTGTGATTGGATTTTAGCCTTTGAATGTTAACTAGATGAATATTCTGTAACGGTAGTAAGAATCCATTAAATGTTTTACTGTGTGTAGTACATTTGTTTATAAGAGCAGTGGTTTAGTTTATGATACTTCTATATTAGTGAAAGGATCAGATAAAGGAAGATTGGAGGGGAGTGAGACAGGATGATGAGCAAGGAAAATACTGATTGATTTTTTTTTTGTTTCCTTATCCTTCCTGTAATTCACTCTGCCTCCAGGGTTATTTCACCCACAAATTAGTTGGGTTTGTTGCTTCCTTTCTCTTCTCCTTTTTCTCTTTCTTCTTCCCTCCCTTTTTATACCCAGAATGTTCTATATAAGGAAAAACACATTTGTCCTCACAAATACATTTATAAATAAAGTAATGGAATTAGGATATCATTTGGCTTCAAATAAAGGGAAATCTAAACTAACAATAGCGTAAACCATAAGAACATTTATTATTACTTAATAGGAAGTCTGGAAATGGGCAGTTCCAGATTTATTTAATTGCTCAATGATGTAATCAAGGACCAGGGTCTTTCTATCTTTCTACTCTGTGATCCTCACTGGGTTGATTTTTAGTCTTCATGCTGTTCCCAGTGGAGGGTCTCAATGATGAATTGTCCAGGTCCTTGGCATTTTGAATAAAGAATTTAGCAAAACATACAAGGTAGCAGAGGAATGAAACGCAGGAAAGAAGCTGCGAAAGCAGGAATTTATTAAAGCAAGAAAGCATTCCGCAGGGTGGGAGTGGGCCCGGGCAAGCAGCTCAAAGGCCCAGTGATACGGTTTGGTTGTGTCCCCACCCAGATCTCATCTTGAGTGTTGTAGGAGGTAGCTGGTGGGAGATAATTGAATCATGGGGGCAGTTGCCCCCACACTGTTCTTGGTAGTGAATAAGTCTCATGGGATCTGATGGCTTTGTAAGGGGAAACCCCCTCACTTGGCTCTCATTTCTCTCTTGTCTGCCGCCATTGAAGATGTGCCTTTAGCCTTTCACCTTTCACCATGATTGTGAGGCCTCCTCAGCCATGTGGAACTGTGAGTTCATTAAACCTCTTTTGCTTTATAAATTATCCAGTCTCGGGTATGTCTTTATTAGCAGCGTGCAAACAGACTAATATACCCAGTTACAAAGTTTTCTGGGGTTTAAGTACCCTATTTGAGGTTCTCCTCAGCTACACCTGATCTGTATGAAGGATTTGGTCTGTGGCTAATTGAAGGGTAAGGTGAATTGGCATCCTATGCAGTAAAGGGATGGTCCCTGCTTGGCCCATGGCCAATCCAAGGCACTCTCCCTTTCCATGTGAGGTATGGTGGAAGGGGGAAGGTTGTAGGGAGAGTAGCCTTGATCCTTTGCTATTCAGCTTGGGGAGATGGGGTTTTTCCCTTTTGGTTTAACTTTAGGAAGTTTGTGTTAATTGGCCTTAGGTTTCCTGCTGCTAGACCCAGGGGTTTTCCTTTTGATCCAGCTTTGAGAAGTCAGTGTGAATTGGCCTTAGATTTCCTGCCGCCAGACCATGGCGCTTTCTCTTTTAAGAAGTTAGCACAAATTAGCCTTAAGTTCCCTGTCACCAGACCCTATTTTCCTGCCTCAATACATGTCGCTTCATTGTTCCAAGATAGCAGCCACAGCCGTGGACATTATATCATCACATCTACATTCCAAGAAGAAAAGAAGAGACAGGTACAAAATATTAGTTACTTCCGAGACTCTCTTTTTATTTCAGAAAGGAAATCCTTTAGTAAACTTCCCCTTACACCTCATTTGATGAAATCAGATCACATGTCTATTGTACAGCAATTGATGGCAGAATGGAATGAGATTACCATGATTGGTTTAAACCAGTCATGATTCATTGCTTGGGACTGAATTAGACCAATGGCTCCATGCTTACCTGAACAAATCAGAATTTTATTGTCATGTAAGTGGGGCTTAAGTGTTGAACAAAATTTACCATAACCATTAACTTGGAAAACGTAGAGGAAATGGCAAAGAATGGTAACAGTATAACTCAAGTTTGGGCAGAGGTCTACAGGAAGTTTAATAATTCAACAAATACAATTATTGAGCTCCTTTTGTATGTCAGGCACTTTTAAAAAATACTGGGGATGTACTGGTAAATAATAATTTATGTGTGTTGTGTTTGTGTTGGGGGACAATAAACAAATATTTATAATATATATTTAGTATAAATATTTAATATAAAGTCAAGCAGTAATGTATTCAGTAATGTAAGGGAAGGTGAGAGTCAGCATATGAGGAGCGACATGTTATTTTAGATAAAGCACTCAGGAAAGGCTCCTCTGATAGGGTGATCATTGAGTAGAGACCTGAACAAATGAGGGGAAATGTATCTGGAGGGCGAATGCTCCAGGCAGAAGGAACAATAAGAGAGATGTGATTGGCATGCTTGAGTAACAGCAAGGCCAGCAATGCTTAAAGCAGGGTGAGCAAGTTGGAGGGTGATACAAATGCTGAATGGTGATGAGATAACCGGAGGTCAGATCATGCCAGGCCTTGTAGATTATGTTAGGGAGTTTGTATTTTATTCTACTAAAAGAGATTGGAAAGTTTTGAGTAAAGGAGTGATATGATGAGGTTTATATTTTTAAAACGATCACTTTAGTTGTTCTCTGGAAAATAGATTGTAGGGAGGCAGGGATGGAAGCAGAGAAACCAAATAGGAAACCATTACAGTGGCCCAAGCAATAGATAATGCTGGCTGAGATCAAGGCAGTAGTGGTAGAGGGGTGAGAAATATTTGATATTTGGAGTATGTTTGTGAAAGTGAAACAAATAGAATTTGCTAATGGATTAGATGTGGGGTATGGGAAGGAGAGAGGAGTCATGGATAACTCCAAGTTTTTCACTTAAGAAATTGGGAGAATTAAGATACCATCAGTTTAAATTAAACAGTAGGGGAGGAGTAGATTGGGAGAGAAAAATAAACAGTTTGATTTTCTATTTTAAAAATCTGAGTTCATATGAGGTATGTGGCAATGTCCACATAATATTTTAAGCACTCTATTCTTACCAACAAGGTATCATGCACATCTATTATAATATTTCCCTTTTCAGGCTCAGTGGCTTGGACAATCAAAATATGGGCAGAAAGGAAGAAGGTTAGAAGAGAAGTATTTAAGAAGTGACATCATGGAAACTGGAAGAGAAAGGCAAGGTTGGAAGGCAGGAAATAAAATGTGGCCAACAGTAGGGATGGAGGTAGGGAATTGAAAAGGTGAGAATTTGCCTTTCTAACGGCTCGCAGGTATGTCGATGTTGATATTACTAGCTTGCAGACCATAGTTTGAGTAGCACTGCTGTGGACATAATACCACGTATACATATTTTTAGCTGCAAGATTAGTGGCTTATAGAGAGAAGCATTTATTTTCCTTACACAATAAAAAATCTGAATGTAGGAAGTTCAGGGTAGGTGTAAAAACTCCATGATACCCAAAGGATTATAAATCACGCTGCTATAAAGACACATACACACGTATGTTTATTGCGGCACTATTCACAATAGCAAAGACTTGGAATAAACCCAAATGTCCATCAGTGACAGACTGGATTAAGAAAATGTGGCACATATACACCATGGAATACTATGCAGCCATAAAAAGGGATGAGTTTGTTCCTTTGTAGGGACATGGATGCAGCTGGAAACCATCATTCTCAGCAAACTATTTCAAGAACAGAAAACCAAACGCCGCATATTCTCACTCATAGGTGGGAACTGAACAATGAGATCACCTGGACTCAAGAAGGGGAACATCACACACCGGGGCCTATTATGGGGAGGGGGGAGGGATGGCATTGGGAGTTATACCTGATGTAAATGACAAGTTGATTGGTGCTGACGAGTTCATGGGTGCAGCACACCAACATGGCACAAGTATACGTATGTAACAAACCTGCACATTGTGCACGTGTACCCTAGAACTTAAAGTATAATAATAATAATAAATAAATAAATAAATAAAGATAGTTAACAATAACAACAACAACAACAACAACAACAACAACAACAACAACAACAAAAAACCAAAAAAAGCCAAAAACTCCATGAAAACATCAAATTCCCAGGCTCCTTCTATCAGTTCATCCTCTGCATATTGGTTTGTTGCCTCATGGTTGCGAGATGGCTGCTGCTGTTGCAGACTTTTCATCGATGATCTAGGGAAGGGTGAGTGCTAGTTACATCTGCCTCATTTATCAGGAAATACTTTCCCAGTGTCTTATTCAGACAAAACTATTTATTTAGCTATCATTAGTTGCAAGAGAGGTGGGTGAGTGATTATTTAGCATTTCTAGCTTCTAGAAGCCTAAGAAGAAAAGGTAGAGATGGATGCCAAGTGAGCCAACCTCCTATAATGACTGCAACATAGTTATTAAAAAACAGCATATGCCTTACTGTTGATGATTGAGTTTGTCTCAGCACATGTTTAGTCATTTCCACCTCATGCACTCTGTTCATAGGGTACATCTTTACTGGTTTTCACTTGGTGATTTAAGCCTTCTGTGGATTTTGCAGTTGCTGAATGTGCATTATCTAATCAATCGATTTCTGGATACTTTCAAGGTTGCTCTTCTGAAAAAGGTAATTGATTTTGTGGAAAACGGGGCCCTCTTATCTTACAAAACCATTCCTTTTTGCCTGAAATTTTGTTAACACAGACAGCTTTGGCACTATCCTTGAGGCCAGGTTAGAGAATCTGTTTTTTTTCATTTCCATTCCATTAGTGGGAGATGGAGTTAATTTGGTAATATTTTCAGGAGTAAAGTGTGATTCCAGGGCGAGTAGAGGGTTGTTGTAGAATTTTCTATTCCTGGGCTGGGCACAGTGGCTCATGTCTGTAATCCCAGCACTTTGGGAAGCCGAGGCGGGTGGATTACCTGAGGTCAGGAGTTTGAGACCAGACTGACCAACATGGCGAAACATCGTCTCAACTAAAAATACAAAAATTAGCCATGCGTGGTGTTGCGCACCTGTAGTCCCAGCTACTTGGGAGGCTGAGACAGGCGAATTGCTTGAACTCAGGAGGTGGAGGTTGCAGTGAGTCAAGATTGTGCCACTGCACTCCAGCCTAGACCACAGAGAGAGACTCCATCTCAAACAAACAAAAAATAATTTTCTATTTCTATTTTTTTTCCACATTGTAAAGTGTTGGTTTGAGAAGGCAGAAGCAGATCTACTCTCACCTTCCTAGAGAGAGAACTATTCAAGTAGGTTCTTAATTAACTCTCTAATTTAATTGACCTTGGCCATGTGAGTTGGAACATTTGGCTGAATGAGGAAAGCATTTAGGACTGGAATGCTACATAGTCTAGTAAGTTTATTCTTTCAACAACAGACAACTATTAAGCATGTATCAATTCATTGATTTAATAACTATTTTTTGACCACCTACTATGTGACAAATTCTATGCTAGGTTCTGAAGATACAGTGGTAGTCAAGAAATACACAGGTCCTGAGGTCACAGTCTAGAGGGGAATGTAGTTAACCAAATGGACAATTACAATGCAAATCTAACCTGGAACGGAGGGAGATATTGAGGAGATTTCCTGGAGGAAGTGATGTCTACATTGAGACATAAAAGATGAGGAAGGAGTACTTAGGTAAAGGGAGGGAGTGGGAATATAAGGAAGGAAGAGTGTTCAGGTAGAAGGAACAGCACGTGTGAAGGTCCAGAAGGAACACAGAGTGCTGGCTTGTCTAAGAACCCCAAAGAAGTTCAATGGCACTGTTTGTCAGGTATGAGATAGAGGTACAGTATCTAGCGGGGAATAAAGAAGCAAGTACTGAGATATAGCAGGGTGGAGAAGCAGCAAGGGTGGTGGAGAAAACAGTTATAGAAGTGAAGTTTGAGCTGAATCTTGTGCATTAATGCAGTCACTGAAAACACACAACTCCACACAAGACCATGTGCCAGGTGCTGGCAGAGTGCTGGGTCTAAAAGTGATGAGCCAAACAAATATTCCCTGGCACCTGTCCTCATGCGTTGTATGATGTAACCCTAGTGGGAAAATACACTAGAAATAATCACATAAATAAGTACATAGTAGTGGTCCCCAACCTTTTTGGCACCAGGGACTGGTTTCGTGGAAGACAATTTTTCCACGGATGGGGGTTGGGGAAATTGTTTCAGGATGAAACTGTCCCGCCTCAGATCATCAAGTCTTAGACTCTCATAGGAGCGCACAACCTGGATACCTCACATGCGCAGTTTATAATAGGACTGGTGCTCCTATGAGAATCTAATGCCACTGCTGATCTGACAGGAGGCAGAGCTCAGGTGTTAATGCTGGCTCACCTGCCACTCACCTCCCTCTGTGCTGCTCTGTTCCTAACAGGGGGTTAGGGACCCCTGGTATATAGTAGGAACCAAGGCAAATTCTATGAGGGCAAAGTACAAGACAATATTATAGTGAGATCTGACTTAGATTGGGGGGGTGGTGGCCAGGGAAATTCTCTTTGACAGAGTGTCATTTAAATTACGAACAGAAGGATAAACAGACAGGCAAAGACTCATGGAAAGTGATTCAGTAAAGGGAAAACTATGAACTTCCTGAAATGGAAATAATTTGTATGTTTGAGGACTTGAAAGAAAAGCAGTATGGCTGGAGGAAAATAGGAGGTCTGGGAGGTGTGAGAAGAGCTAAAAAATGTACAAGGAGCTAGATCATATAGTGTAAAGGTGAGGATTCTGGATTTTTGTGCTAATTTTAATAGGAAGACACTGAAGAGTGTCAGTCAGATTTACATTTCAAAAATATTTTTCTGGCACCTGTGTCATGAGTGGATTGGGGAGGGGAAGAGTGGAAGTGAGAAGATCAGTCACAAGGCTGATGGTAGTTGATAAGGGAAGCAAAGATGGCTTGGACTGAGTTTGGGTTTAAGGTATATTTTGGAGGTAGAATCAGCAAGAACTGTGATGGGTTAGCTATGGAGAGTAAGGAAGAGGGAAATCTTAATGATGACTTCCAGTTTTCTGGTTTGACAACTAATTTGATGGAGGTGTCATTTACTGAGATGTGGAAAATGGCAACACCAGGCTTGGATGGGGCAGGTGTAGAAAGAAAGGGTTCTGTTTTGGCCATATTAGATGTGAGAAGCTTATGAGTCATCCAAGTGGAGACGTCAAGAAGGCAGTTGGTGACATGCATTTGAGGCCAGGAGAGAAACCTGGTTTGGAGGTAAAAATCTGGGAGTTAGTAACATACAATTGATGGATTAGTGAGAATGAATGAGATAATCTAGTATAGAGTGAGAAGAGTCACAAATAAGGACCTGGGATAGCTCCATTCTTCAGAGGTTGGGAAGAGAAGGGGAAAAGGAGAATGAGACAAAGCAAGCAGGAAGGCAAGGAAGAAACTAAGGAGACTGAAGTTTCATGGAAATCAAGAGTGTTTTGATACAAGGATACAGTCGATTGAGAGGCTTGTAAGATGAGGATTGAAAGTGTCTATGGGATTTGACAACCTTTGTAGGAAAAGTTTTTTTAGCATGGGTGAGTAAAAGGGACAGAGGGGCGATGTGGGTATAGATTAATAGATTAAAAAGTGAATGAGAGATGAGGAAGTGGATCGAGTTTGTAGACATGCTTGCAAATGAAATTATCATCTTTAAGAGTAGAAAAGCAAGTTTATTAGGGGAATTTAGTGGGATTTGCGGGGCAGTGTAGAGTACCCTATTGAAATTTCTGGTCAATAATTTAAAGGGACACCAGTCTGACAGCTGTATGGTTTCCTTCAGCAACATCAATTGTTGAGGGGCACGCACATCGTTGGTGGAGTTCAGGCTTGAATTCTGCCACGTGGAATATTTGCCTGTGAAGTTGAGTAGAAAAAGCGAGAGTTGGTGAGCTTGTGGAGGTTTGGAATAATATTGGAGTGGGAAGGAATAAGCGTTCTGTGTAGAAGAAATAGGCGCAGGTTTGAGGAGAAGCTGGGAGAAATGAGGCTTCGAAGTTTTGAAAAGAGGAAAACATTGTCACCTCTTTTATGAACTTCTCATTCATATCCTTTTCTTTTCTTTGTTTTTGAGATGGAGTCTCATTATGTCATCCAGGCTGCAGTACAGTGGCGTGATCCCTGCTCACTGCAACCTCTGCCTCCTGGGTTCAAGCAATTCTCCTGCCTCAGTCTCCTGAGTAGCTGGGATTACAGGTGCGCGTCACCACGCCCAGCTAATTTTTGTGTTTTTAGTAGAGATGGGGTTTCACCATGTTGGCCAGGATGGTCTCTATCTCCTGACCTCGTGATCCGCCCGCCCAAAGTGCTGGGATTACAGGTGTGAGCCACCGTGTCTTGCCTAATGTCCTTTTCTTATTGGCCATTGTCCTTTATATAATAGTAATCTGAACTTTTTGTTGGTCTCATTGTAATTAATTCCTTCGTTTTTTGTATACATGTTTATTCAGTCTTGTTTGTAGCCAGTAGAAATTAAACTTTTAAAATGTCAAATTGATCCATCCATCTTTTTCGAACCTTCCCCTCCCCATTTTCCTCTGGAGCTTATAAATTCCTTTTTAGAGATTGGGTAAATGTTAATGCATATTTTATTCCTCTAAGGTTTTAATTTTTTCATATGCAATTTTAAAAACATTTCGACTGGGCACAGTGGCTGATTCTTGTAATCCCAGCACTTTGGGAGGCCGAAGTGGGCTGATCACCTGAGGTCAGGAGTTTGAGACTAGCCTGGCTAACACGGTGAAACCCTGTCTCTACTCAAAACACAAAAATTAGCTGGGTGTGATGGCACACGCCTATAATCCCAGCTACTTGGAGGCTGAGGTAAGAGAATCGCTTGAACCCGGGAGGCAGAGGTTGCAGTTAGCTGAGATTGTGCCACTGCACTCCAGCCTGAACCACAGAGTGAGACTCTGTCTCAAAAACAAGCAAACAAACAAACATTTTATTTGGGCCAAATGTGGTAGCTCACATCTGTAATCCTAGCATTTTGGGAGGTCGAGGTGGGTAGATCGTTTGGGGCTAGGAGTTCGAGATCAGCTTGGCCAACATGGCGAAACCCCATCTCTATTAAAAATGCAAAAATGAGACAGGCGTGGTGGCAGATGCCTGTAATCCCAGCTACTTGGAAAGATGAGGTAGGAGAATCGCTTGAGCCTGGGAAGTGGAGGCTGCAGTGAGCCAAGATTTCGTCATTGCACTCCAGCCTGGGCAAGAGAGTAAGACTCTGTCTCAAAAATAAATAAATAAATAAATAAATAAATAAATAAATTTTCATTTATTCATCTACATTTCATTAGCTTTACATGCATTTGTAAGAAATAATACAGAGAGATCATGTGAACCCTTCACCCAGTTTTTCCCAATGGTTAATATTTTACAATACTATTAGTACAATAATACAACCAGGAAATTAATATTGATACAATCCAGTGACCCAACTCAGCTTTTACCAGTTTTGCAAGCATTCATATGTGTGTGTGTGTATTTAGTTCTGTGTGAGTTTATCACTTATATGCAATTTTAAAGTAGTTTGTGTATAATGATACTCTAAATTGCCTTTTTATACAAGAAGCTGAGCAATAGCATTATTTTTGACTAATTCCTTTTTATATTCTTTATCATTTC
Organism: Macaca fascicularis; assembly: GCF_037993035.2. Lineage (NCBI taxonomy): Eukaryota > Metazoa > Chordata > Mammalia > Primates > Cercopithecidae > Macaca > Macaca fascicularis. The sequence goes on along the minus strand of NC_088383.1, from coordinate 100,519,415 downwards.
CTGAATTCATATATGTATGTATATGTATGTGTGTGTGTGTGTATCTAAAAGTTATCTGTTCTCACACATTTTGGTCTATATACATTCTGATTTTTTCTGTGTGTCTCTGTGTGTGTGTGTCTAAGTCTACATTTATATTTATACACACACACACACACACACACACACACACACACAGAGACAGAGAAGAGGGAGAGACAGAGACAGATTTAAAGAGATTTAAACAGTACATTCATATGGTTGGCTGTGTCTCAGTCAGGGTCCTGTCAGGAAATCACACTACAAGGGCCATTAAAAGGAGTTTAATGGAGCGGCCATTTACAGAGGTGTGGAACGGGGGTTAAGGGAACCAGCAGGTGTGAAAACATCCAGGGTCTAGATATTGCAGGAAGCTTTTAGCATCCTAGTCCCCTAGGCTTAAATAAGCAGGGCGAGGGAGTTGTCACTGGAACCTGGTGAGAGTTGTTGCTGTGAGGAAGGGGCCATTTAACAGGAACTATGACTTTAGGTAGAGGACCACAGGTATGGCAAACTATATCTCAAGTGGGGAATAAAAAATTTCAATATCTCCCACTTCCTTCAATATCTTGTTGGTGCCACCCATTGGCCAAATGCAACAAAAAGTCACCTTTGCAAATACTTAGTATTATTATGCTTTTATAGGTTTGCCTATTTGACAGATAAAATGTCTTTGTCTCTACAAAATCTTAGTCCCATTATTTTAACATACACTGCTTAGATTAATAGTAATGCTATGTTTATTCTTTGTCTAGTTATCATTTGTATTTAATGCACAGTTAATTATTTTGCATGTTTTCCTAATGAGGCACATTATTTTGTTAAAGACCTTTATATATTTGAGTAGCCAACCCTTTTCCTGTCATATATGTTATATTTTCCTCCCCTCCAGGTTTGCCTTTTCTTTTTTGTTTGTGATATTTTCTGTTATAAAGAAGTTTAAAAGTTTTACATTGTCCAAATTTTTATATTTTACGTTTTGATTTATTTTGGTTTGTGCTTAGAACACCAGTTGATTTGAAATGCTACTATTATAATATCTGAGGATTTTCCTGGATATTAAATTCTGTTCCTTGAATCTGCCTATGATTACCCAAATTCCAGCCTAATATTTACATTACTGTGGCTTCTTAGTACATTTTATTAGCTTGTTGGATACCTTTCCCCACCTTGATTTTCTTTCTCAATATGCTGCTTTTTTACGTATGTTTATTCATGTAGATGAAATTTCAAATCAAGTCAAATTGAAGAGAAATCCTGTTGGCATTTTAGTTGTCATTGTGCTGTTTGGATTAATTTCTAGAGAACTGAAAATCAGCACTGAGCCTTCCCTTTCCAGAAACATGGACTATCTTTCCAGTTTTCCTAAGTCTCAATTATGCCCCTCAGTAAAGACTTGTAGTTTTCTTCATATTAGAGCTGCATATTTATTTTAAATGTTTTCTTACGTATTTTATGTTTCCGTGATTACTATTATATATGAAAACCATTATTTTAGTATACATTTTGCAACAAACCACCTACCTCCTGGAGTTTCTTCCACTAGTCTTTCTCTGGACTTATTTTAATCTATTCTAGTAGAAAACCGGTTCATCTGTAAATAATGACATTTCTATCAGCTCCTTTTAAATATTTATGTGTTATTAAATTTACTTATTTAATTCAACTAGCTAGAAATGTCAGATTCATTTCTGAAAAACCCAAGCCTGTGGTAATAGTGAACATTCTTGGCTTTAATGGGAAACCATCCAGTGTCTTAAAACTATCTAGTGTCTTATCATTAATACCATTCTGAATATCAGTTTGAGATACCTTTTTAAAATCATTTTATGAAATATTCTTCTCTTAGAATTAAAAAGGTTAAATGAAATATTTTTATTTCAATTAATATAATTGATCATATTAATACATTTTCCATATTATATAATCTTTTAAAAACATTATTTTTGCATAGAGATGAGATCTCACTCTGTTGCCCAGGTCTTGACCTCCTGGGCTCAAGCAGTCCTCCTGCTGTGGCTGGGGGTGAGACATGGGGAAGAATGTGAGGAGAGAAAGATTATAACTATCGTCAATAATAATTTAATTCTGTATTTTACAATAACTTAAAGAGTGTAATTGGATTGTTCGTAATGACATGGATAAATGCTTGAGGGGATGGATACCCCAGTCTCCATGACTAGGATTACAGGCATGAGATGCCATGCCCGGCAAAATTTCTAATGTTATATTTAGGATTTACAAAACAGCTTTATTGAGGTACAATTGACATAAACTAAACTGCATCTATTTAAACTGTAAAACCTGATAGGTTTCGACATATGTATATTATTGTGAAATCAACAACATAATCAGGCCCAAATATTTCTTCATCCTTTACATTTTTTTATTTTGAGTTTCTTTTTTTAAATTTTGAAGTTCTATGAGTACATAGGTGTACACATTTATGGGGCAGATGAGATGTTTTGATACAGGCATGCAATGTGAGATAAGCACATCATGGAGAATGGGGCATCCATCTCCTCAGGCGTTTATCCATGGCATTACCAGCAATCCAATACACTCTTACAGTTATTGTAAAATATGGAATTAAATTATTATTGAAGACAGTTATAATCTTTCCTCACATTCTTCCCCATGTCTTACCCCCACGCAACCACTGTTTTGCTTTCTGTCATCGTAGTTTTCATTTTCTTAGAATTTTCCATAAATGTAATCATACAGTATAAGGTTTTTTTGGGGGTCTACCTTTGAAGTGGTTTGGATCTGTGTCTCTACCCAAATCCTGTGTTGAATTGTAATCCCCAATGTTGGAGGTAGGGCCGGGTGGGAGATGATTGGATCATGGGGGTGGGTTTTCCCTTTGGTGCTGTTCTTGAGTTAGTGAGTGAGTTCTTGTGTGAGCTGGTCATTTAAAAGTGTGTGGCGACTCCCCTCCTTTCTCTCTCCTCCTTCTGGTCGGTCATGTAAGGCATGGCTGCTTCCCCTTCACCTTCCACCATCACTGGAAGCTTCTTGAGGCCTCCCTAGAAGCTGAAGCCGCTATGCTTTGTGTGCAGCCTGTGAACTGTGAGCCAATTAAACCTCTTTTCTTTATAAAGTACCCAGTCTCAGGTATTTCTTTATGGCAGTGTGAGAATGAACTAATACAGCCTTCTTTCATGTAGCATAATTATTTTGAGATTTTTCCATGCCGTTGTATGTATTGATAAATCATTCCTTTTTTGCTGAGTAATATTACATTTTATGGATATATCACTTTTGTTTTTCCATTCACCTGTAGATGGACATTTGAGTTTTTCCCAGTTTTTTGCTATTACTAGTAAAGTTGCTATGAACATTCATGTGTAAGTCTTGGTATGGACATATGTAGCACAACCTTCACATTTTATGAAGAGAAAAGCAAAGTACAGAAAGTAAGTGCCTGCTTGAAGCAACTGCTAAGTGGCAGAGCCAGAACTCAGAAGGTGCTGGACTGACCTCTTGTCTGGTGATCCTCCCATATACCCCAGTGTGGAAAGACCAGTGAGTGGCACAACATTAGTTGGAATAGGGGTTTACTTTAGTATCCTCACTGGGCCAAAACTTTCTTTCTTTCTTTCTTTTTCAGACAGGGTCTGGCTCTGTTGCCCAGGCTGGAGTGCAATGGCATGATCTTGGGTCACTGCCACCTCCCTCTCCTGGGCTCAGGTGATCCTCCCACCTCAGCTTCTCTGGTAGCTGGCACTAAAGGCGTGGACCACCACGCCCAGCTAATTTTTGTATTTTTTATTTTTAGTAGAGATGGGGTTTCGTCGTGTTGCCCAGGCTGGTCTTGAACTCCTGGGCTGAAGCGATCTACCCACCTCAACCTCCCAAAATGTCGGGATTACAGGCATGAACCACTGCGCCTGGCCCATAGTTCTTTAATAGGTCTTGAAATCAGTGTTAGTCCTCCAACTTTGCTATTTTTCAAAGTTGTTTTGGCTATCCTAGGTTCTTTGCATTTCCATGTGAATTTTAGAATTAGCTCATCAATTTCTAAAAAACTTCTGGAAAATTGATTGGGATTGCATTGAATCTACAGACCAATTTGGGGATAATTGGCATCTTAATAATATTAACTTTTCCAACCCAGGAACATGGTATATCTCTCCGTGTATTTAGTTCTTTAATTTTTTCCTCAATGTTTCATAGTTTTCACTACACAGGCCCTTGACATTATTTATCCTCTGCGTCCACAGATTTGTTCTTAAAATATTTCATTTTTTTGGTGCTATTATAAATAATATTGTTTCTAAAATTTCAATTCTGATTTTTCATTGCCAGTATATATAGAAATAAAATTGATTTTTGTATATTAATTTTGTATCCTGTGACATTTTAGACTCACTTATTCATTCTAGTAGCCTTTTGGTAGATTCCATCAGATTTTTACAGACAAACATGCCATTTGTGGATAAAGACAGTTTTACTTCTTCCTTTCCAATCAGAATGCTTTTTATTTCTTTTTCTTGCCTATTGCACTGGCTATAATTTCCAGTACAAGGGTAAATAAAAGTGGTAAGAGTGAACATTCTTGTCTTGTTCCTGATCTTAGGTGGCAAACATTTAGGCTTTTACCATTAAGTTTGATATTAGTTGTAGGTTTCATAGATATTTTTTATTGTGTTGAGGAAGTTCCCTTCTATTCTTAGTTTGCTGAGTATTTTAGCAGGAATGAATGTTAGGTTATATCAAATGCTTTTTATGTGTTTACTTAGATGACTTTTATGTTTTTAGTTTGTTTACATGGTGATTTGTGTTAATTGAATTATGAAAGAAAATTTTCCAAAAATATACTTCTTGATTACAATTTTCAAATTTTATGTAAGGTCTAAAATCTCTATTTATATCTTAAATAAGTATATATTTTCACTTTTATTTAGGTTTTAATATCAAGGCTATACCATCTGGTAAAATGAATTGGGAAACATTTCTTCTTTTTCTGTACTCTTTAGCATATGAATTATACACTCCTCTTTAAAATTTGAAAGAAAAAACATCTGTGAAACCACATGGGACTGTAACCTGGTATCATTGGGGGAATATACTTTGACACATTTAAAAATTTCCCTCTTTGGTTATTATTCTATGAAGTTTATCATCTTTTCATAGAAGATTTGGTAATATAAATATTTCCAGAATTATTTCATTAATAGAGACTTTAAAAATTTATCTGCGTTTGTGTCTCCTTTCTCATTTCTTATATTGTATGTTTGTATAGATTTTCCTTACCTTGATTAGACTTACCAGAGGTAAGTTTTATTGGTCTTCTTTAAAAATAAACCATCTTGGCCGGGCATGGTAGCTCATGTCTGTAAACCCAGCACTTTGGAAAGCTGAGGAGGGCAGATCACTTGAGGTCAGGAGTTCGAGACTAGCCTGGCCAACATGGTGAAACCCTGTGTCTAGTAAAAACACAAAAATTAGCCAGGCATGGCAGTGGGCGCCTGTACTCCCAGCTATTTTGGAGGCTGAGGCACAAGAATCACTTGAACCCGGGATGCAGAGGTTACAGTGAGCCAGGATTGCATCACTGCACTCTAGCCTGGGTGATAGAGCGAGACACAGTCTCAAAAAAAAAAAAAAAAAAAAAAAAAAAAAATCTCTTAAACTATTTAATACTTTAAATTGATTAATTTCTGCTGTGAGCTGCTGTATTTTTTCTTTCCTCATATTCCCCTTAAGCTTATCTTGTGGCTTTTTTTATGGCTCCTTGAAATGACGTGTATTTAACTTATTTTCATTTCTTTGTTTGTTTAATTATAAATACTTGAGACTTCACATTTTCTTCTGAGTACTTTTCTGAGGAAAAGTTTAGATAACTAGTGTTCTACTTATTTCCTAAATAATCTTTAACTGCAGTTTTATACTCTTTTTTGTTGTTCCAATCTATTTAAGATGGTGTTTTATAACCCCAAATTGTTTACTTTTTTGTTCATTTAAAAAATTAATTGGTAGTTTATTAATTGTATTGTGGTTAGGAAATGTAAGCTGCACAATTTTTAGTTTTTAGAACTTGTGATTATCTTGTTCACTAGGATGTGATATAGTTTAAAGTTCATGAGATACAAAGTGTGATATATATATTTATTAACACAAAGTTTTAATTATACTTTTATAAACTATGTTTGCTTTTATAATTAGATCTATTCTGAAAAGAGGGGCATGTTAAAGCCTATTATAGTTCTAATTTTTCACTTTTCTCTGTATTGCTAGCAACTTTGGCTTTATCTATTTTGATGCTATGTTATTTGGTGCATGATAATTCATACTGTATTTTTGGTATTGCTCTTTTTTATCTATCTAACATGACCCCCTTTCTCATGTAAAAATTCTTTTTGGCATAAATCCTGCTTTGTCTAATATTAATATAGTGAGGGTCCCAGATGACCTTCGAATTTGTTTCAAACATTTTTACATGAATCTGACTAACCAGTAAGATCAGGCATGTCTTTTGCCACAATGCCTTTTGCTATGTCAATGGTTGTCTTCCATTGTTTCCAGCAGTAATATAACATATTTACTTTTGTATTTTTAAATTATTCCAATGGGAATAGATAAGTGAGTAGCAATCTGATTCCCACATCAGACTAGAAACCCCTGCCTCCAGGCTTGACTTTTTTGTGTAGTCTATCCCCCACATGGATCCCCAAGCATCTTTCTAAAATGTAAATCTAATCCTGTCTCTCCCTGTGTTAGTCCATTCTTACGCTGCTGTAAAGAAATACTTGAGACTGGGGAATTTATAAAAGAAAGAGGTTTAATTGACCATAGTTCCACATGCCTAGGGAGGCCTCAGGAAACTTACAATCATGGTGGAAGGCGAAGGGGAAGCAAAAACCTTCTTCACATGGTGGCAGGAGAGAGAAGTGCAAGCAGGGGAAATGCCAGATGCTTATAAAACCATCAGATCTTGGGAGAACTCACTCACTATCAGGAGAACAGCATGGGGGAAACTGCCCCCATGATCCAGTCATCTCTTACTGGGTACCTCCTTTGACCTGTGAGGATTATGGGGATTACCATTCAAGATGAGATTTGGGTGGGGACACAAAGCCTAACCATAAACCCCCAAAGGCTTTAGTAACTTGATGTTCCTCTTTGTGTCTAGTATAATACTCCTGACCAGTTCAGACTCATGGCACTCCAGTTGCCCTGAATACATGACCCTTTCCTGATACCTCACCTTTGCACAGGCACTTCTCTCCTTCTGGAGTGCCTTTTGGCCTATTTTTCACCTTTAAAAACAAGGTCCTCCTAAATTCCATTCATCCTTGATCCAAGTCAATTGTATTTCTGGATGGAACCTTCCCACTTCCCCCAGGCGCAGTAACTTTCTTCCTTTTCTGTGTTATCATGTTAAATGGTTTATGCCTCTGCAGCAGTGGTTAAAAGTGAGGACCCAGGAATCAGACTGTTCTTAAACTAGCTATCTTACCTTGGGCAACCTAACCTTACCAAAACCCCACTTCATAGGGTGGTTGTGAAGATTAAATGAGAAAATGCATGTAAAGGGTTATATAGTGCCTGGCACATAATAGATACTTAGTAAATGTTAGCTTCACTATTATCATTTCAAATTGTAATCTGTCTGCTTTTATATTTCTATGTCCTTCGCTGTCCTGTGAGTGCCTTCAAGGTAAAGGCTCTATCTTAGTCACCTTTGCATCCTCCAATGCCCAGCACAATGACTTAATAATTGTTTGTTAAATGAGTGATTGACCCCCTACATACTACACTTCTGTGTTTGGGGAGGCAATCTTCCATCATATACAACTCCTGCTCTCCCCTAATTGCACCTCAGCTGAATGTTCAACTCCTGAATAAGCAAGAGTTGACATTGCTTTAAGAAATAATTGCAGCATACTTAAAAGATCTGTGGTTTTTCCAGAATTCAGCAGTTCAAATTTAGACGTGTTGTCCACAAAACAGCTGGAAATGTTTATTTTCCATTTTAAACATGTAGTTTATGGTAAAACATACAATTAAATACTTGGAAAAATGCAACATGGCTTATTTAATTATTGGCATGAATAGAGAGAGCATTTCATAATAATATGGCAACAGAAGTCAGTTTTTTGATGAAAGGCACTATTTTGATACAAACTATAAATAAATATGCAGTTCTCCCTAGCTGAAGATTGTACCACTTGGTGTTTGGTTTGACTGATTTTTAAAGGAGCAGTACTGGGTTTAGGATAAGCTGCCCATACTCTTTTATCCATGTTAAAAATAGTGAAGATAATAATAATAAAAACAATAGCTGCTACTATGCACTATATGCCTACTATGTGCCAGACATTGAACTAATATTTTGCATTTGTTAATTTTTGTTATCACAACAACCTAGCAAGGCATATATTATTATCTCAGTTTAACAGATGAGGAAACAGAGGCTTAGCAGGTATGTTAGTTTCCTGTGGGTGCTGTAACAAACTACCACGAACCTGATGGTTTAAAACAATAGACATTTATTCTCTTACAGTTTTGGAAGTTAGAAGTCAGACATCAGGGTGTCAGCAGGGCTGTTCCTTTTGGAGGTTCCAGGGGAGCATCCATTCCTTGCCTCTTTCGACTTCTGGGGGTGTTGCATTCTTTGGCTTATGGCCACATCACTCCAATCTCTGCCTCCATCTTCATATTGTCTTCTCCTCTGTGTGTGTGGTGTCTATTCTCCCTCTGTCTCTTTCTTATAAGGTCACTTATAATGGCATTTAGGTCCCATCTGGGTAATCAGGATAATCCACTCAGGCCAAGATCCTTAAGAACTCACACCTGCAAAAAATTTACTACATATGGTAACATTCACAGGTTCCAGGGATTAGGATGTGATCATATTGTTGGAGTCATTATCAGCCTACTTCAGTAGGATTAAGCAACTTGACTCAAATTCATAGCCAGTAAGTGGCAGCTGTGAGAGCTGAACCCTAATCTATTTGACTTCAGAGTTTGTACTCTTTGCACCATTTCTTGAAGTAGGCATTTGTAAGATAGCTTTCTTATCAGGAAGCAGTGGTAGGCAGTGGTGACGAGACAGAGACAAGAGTTCAGAAGTAGGGATTCACCCGGCAGGAGGGGAAACAGTGTGATGATCTATTTTCTCTCTGTTTCAGTTTCTTTATTTAAAATGGTAACTCTCCAGAAGGACTGCATAGGAAGAGGCCAGATCCTCTGTGGAGATTCACTGGGTCTTATCCAAAGTGTTTCTAATAAAAAAGCCAAGTGTCAGGAAGCCTCGGTGGGGACCCTTGGTTTTGGCAGGCAGGCAGCCTTCAACATCCAGGAGGACTGAGAATCACAACAGAAGAACTTGTGATTGTGGTGGCTGAAATGATCCTATAATAATCCTCAATTATATACTGTTTTTCTCCCTGATCCTATTTTTTGTTTTCTATAAGGTATGGTTTGGCCATAAGGCCAGAAAGATTTCACAGGCCTGAATAAAAATTCTGCCAGGGACAAAGACACTACGATTGTCTCCTAATGTTTGGTTTGGATCATGAACTAAGCCAGTGAGTACGAAACTAGAATGTCTGCTTCAATTCACAAACGCTGCACAGATCCCAAAGGGTGTCTTATGGCCTGGCTGTCATCTTGCTCTGTCAAGCAGAGCTGATACTATGAACACATACAAATTTAGATTCCGTTTGATTTTTAAAGTAATCATGTCACAATTTCCAGAAAAAAAGTTGTTTAAAAAGTCCATATTGTGAAGAAAGTGAAAATATGTCAAATTAGGTACCATGTAGATGGAAATAGTCAAAAGGAAATAATTTAATTTGAAAAGTCACTGCTCTCAACTTTAGGTAGTGTCAGTTTTAAGTAATGGAATGTTAAAAAGAAAGCCTGGAAAAAGGTACATATGCTATTTATAAAATAATAGTGCAACAAACATCCACCTCCGCCTTCCTGACAGAAATGGAAAGGTCACAATTAAGTAGAAAACCATTGTGTAACTCCGGTGGAGAAAAGCGGAGAGGAATATTTTTATCTTACTATTGCCAAGGACTAGCCATTTTTGGATCAGTCATTCCTGATCAAAACTAAAGACTTCAGAAAATTAGATATTTAACTTTTACCATCTGAAAGCTATAAAAAAGAGCATATACAAAAACAAAAACTTGGGGACAATTTATAAGCTCTTAACATTTAAACCTTTGCATAATAGCTAAAACGTTTGGATAATTCATAGACATATGGTTTTCAACATCTTATTCTGAAAGCTTTAAAGCATATAGAAAAGTTGAAATAATTTACAGTGAGCATCTGTATACCCACCATTTAGATTAGGGGCTGGCAAATTCTAATTTGGCCTGTGGGCCCAATCTAGTTGTTTGCTTTTTTTTTTTTTTTTTTTTTGAGACGGAGTCTTTCTCTGTTGCCCAGGCTGGAGTGCAGTGGCACGATCTCAGCTCACTGCAAGCTCCGCCTCCCGGGTTCATGCCATTCTCCTGCCTCAGCCTCCCGAGTAGCTGGTACTACAGGTGCCCGCCACCACGCCCGGCTAATTTTTGTGTTTTTAGTAGAGATGGGGTTTCACCATGTTAGCCAGGATGGTCTCGATCTCCTGTCCTTGTGATCCACCCACCTTGGTCTCCCAAAGTTCTGGGATTACAGGCGGTCTTCCAAAGTTCTGGGATTACAAGCGTGAGCCACCGCACCTGGCCCACTTGCCTGTTTTTGTAAATAAAGTTTTACTAGAACACAGCCATTCTCATTAGTTCGGATATTGTCTCTGGCTGCTTTTGCACTACAATAGCAGGCTTGAGTAGTTGCCACAGAGACTGAAAAGATTAAAGTACTTACAATCTGACCCTTTACAGAAAACGTTTGCCAACCCTGATTTAAATGATATAGTTAACATATTGTTGTATTTGCTTTATCGCCTATCCATCCATCAGCCCATGATAAACTTATTGTTAACAGTGAAAAAAATATAAGATAGCATTTGGCGGTCAGACTCATTCCTGAAACAGTTCAGGATTATTACTATAAGTAAAAATTCCAAGAGAAAAAACTAAATTCAAGAATGGGAAAAATCACTTAACTTTGTAATTTAGCATTATTATTAGGCCTATTCTCAGCCATCATGTATAATAACATTAGTTACAATGTTAGATGCAAAAACTAGATTAACTGAATTTCTGAATTTTACTTTATTTCTGCTTGAATTGTATTGATTTATTTAGGTTTTCATCTCCCAACTTGGAGTACTTGGTGGCTTATCAAGGTAATATTTACATTCCAAGAGACACGCTTCCTCAAAAAATTGGGCAAAATTAGGTAAATTAATTACTATTTATGAAAATTATTATATATAATATGTATTATATATTATAAAAATTAAGTGAAAATGAGTAAAAACTAAATTTTAATTAAAAAAATTTTTTTTAGAGACAGGGTTTTGCTATATTGGCCACATTGGTCTTGAACTCTTGGCCTCAAGCAACCCTCCCACTTTGGCCTCCCAAAATGCTGGGATTATAGGCATGAACCACTATGCCCAGCAATTTTTTACACTTGAATAATATAAGTACATATTGTTGGTTAGTTGTTGATGAAATTGATTTGTGTAGTTAGGAGTGTTACCATGTGTGCATTAAAGTCTAAAAGAACCACAAGAGTCCTTTCTACGCTGAAGACAGAGTTAGAATTCTAGGTGTTTTGGGGGATGTGAAGATGGATCAGACCAAGAGTCTGTCCTCAAAGCACATCGTTGAGTGTCAGCATGACTACTGTAAGACAGAGCAGAGCGTGTTTCTATTCAACGTTGTAAGAGTACTGTAAGTGCTGAGGGAACAGAGGAGAGGTGAGGTTTACGTTTTATTCTCTTAGATAGGTGAGCTCCTGAAAGAAACAGCATTTGATATGGGTCTTTGAAGACATATGGAAATAAGGGGAGGAAAATAAGGGCAGTCTTTGAGAAGTGAGATTGGGAGAATATTTGCAAGCCTTTGGCTTTCTGGTGGAATGTACAAAGCTTGTGAAATTTAAACACGCTTATGAAACCCGTATAGGGTTTTCATTATCACTGGCTCCTAATGACCTGTAATCATGTGACAACTTTTAGTAAAACAAACAATAATCTTATGACATTGTGGTTTACTGGAGGGTAATTGCTAATCATTCTCTTCCTGCTAGCACATTAGCTGGTTAGGTTCTTGGCAGTGATACAATTTAAACAACCATTTCCCAAGTAGTACATTCAATGGCTTAAATGAGTTAATGCAATCTCCAGTAAAGACATTACTATGAATATGTCTTAAGAAAACAATAAAAAGTGTAGATAAATATTTAAGTGTGAAGATAATCATATTGGTTTGGTGCAAAAGTAATTGTGGTTTTGCACCAGCTGAATAGTATTATTTACATGAAACACGGAAAAATATACCCATGTTTAAAGTAGAGGGATTGCTAAATAAATTATGACACTGCAGTGAAATAAAATTCAGGTCCTAAATATTAGTTTTTTGATGCATTTTTAATGATATAGGAAATGGTAATGGTCTCATATTTCAGGATAAAAGCCATATACAAAGAAATAGCTTATAAAATTGTATAACATGTGCCCAATTTGGGATCCACTACTTACTTTTAACAAAGGAATTTCACCTGAGGGAACAAGTCTCAATAATTTGGGAAATGAGAAAATAAGAATAAGAATTTTGCCAAGATAATATTTGTTTTCCATATAGGAAAATTTATTTAAAAAATTTATCCTGGGTTCTGGTGACATGGCTGACTGACTTTTTTCACTTCCAACACATATAAATACAAGACAAAATATTGCAACAAAAAATTTAAATTTTAAACTTATGACAAAGTGAGAGAACTCTCTTGGTGCAAAAAACAATGAGGAAATGTGAAGCCAGCTGTGTAACTTCACGAACCGATGCCACAGTGGCTCAAGAAGATATGGATCTGGAAGTAGACCCATGAGACTGGTAGCTAGGGATTGAATATCTGTTTTCATTTGAGGACAGGAGGTGTGGGCTTAGACCCTTGTAAGATAGGAAACTAGTTCTGAGAGCTAGAACCCTTAAATGGCTGCACTCTTAGTAAAATAGGGCTAGAATCAGTTTATTTGCCTACTCAGGGAAGTGATCCAAAACATCTTTCTACCTTAGAGAAATCAGAGACCCAGCTTGTGTCTTGTGTGAGTGGAGTTCACATTTATATTTACCCAAGTAGTCCTAGAATTCTCAAGCCAAGAAATGACACAAACATAGGTAACAACCCAGCGCAATTTGTGGAAGCGAATACCAAACCTCTCTGTAGCAACTCTTCTGTAACACAGGTCCCCGCTACCTACCTCCCACTTGCCGCCTGACCAAATCCCTCCTGGAAATATGCTCACAGTGAAAAATACAAACCTGCAAGGAAGAAATGGTCCCAGAAAGAGAGTCAACAGACTAAATGGAATGAGTAACCCACATATTTGAGATCAGTGAGCTAAAGGATACTATACAAATATGTTTAAAATGATAAAATACATAAAAGGCAGCACCCCATGGCCAGTCAAGCTGACATGTACAATTTAACTATCACAGTCTTGAACCCAGACTGGCGTGTCAACTCTGCACTCCAGGCTCCTCTACTTGACTTAATCACGGTAGTGAGAGGACTTACCAGGAAAGTAGAAGGTGAAGTCTTCTGAAGGGACTGAAGAGAGGGGCTGTTTTTGATGCTGTTACTATCTGGATTCTGACATGAGGAATTACTTGGGCTAAGAGCACATTGACTATAATGGACTTAACAACGTCTTTGAAAAGTGCAGTTTTTAGACTCCCTTATCTAAAAAACCCATACCTGAACAAGGCTGTCTAACCTTTAATTGTTTAGTTTTTAAGACTTAAATAATTGAAATATTTAAGGAAACAAACAACTAAGACCCAACACTTATTGGGCTCTTTTGATTGTGTCATTCCTCAGTGGAGCTTGAACTCATTCCTTTCTCAGATTATACCCTTTTGGGAAAAGTGTATCCTCACGGGTAAGAAAGTGTGCCACCAGGAAACCTCTTTTCCTTTTCCCCACCCACGTCAGTTCCTTGCACTTGACCAGCCTGATGCTTCATCAGGATGAACTGAAAGGAATCTCTGAATGACAAAAAGGGACATGAGAGTAATCCACTTAGAAAACGTCAGGCACAATTAACCCTCCAAGAATGACCTGAAAGTAAAACAACAAAACGAAAGTAACACAACAACACGAACAAGCAAAAAGAAGTGAGAGTTTTTTGAAAACATTTGTTGGTCATTACAATCTTTTTCACCTAGTAATTTACAAGTGCCATTTGTTCACACAGTCAGTTAATAGTGACAATCATTGCTCAGCCACTGGGCATTTACCAGTGAAGAAAACAGACAAAACCCCTGACCTCGTGAAGATTACTCTGTAATTGGCTGGACAGAAAAGAACTAAAATGAATAAGAAAATTATATAGATGTTAAAAGGTGATAAGTGGTATCTAGAGAAATAAAGCAGAGGGAGAATTTGCTATTTTAAATAGACTGCTCAAGAAAGGCCCCACTGAGAAGGTGATATTTCAGCAAAGACCCAAAGGAAGAACTGAGGGAATGAATCACGGGGATATCTGAAGAGTATTCCAGGTAGAGGGATCTGCAAGTGTAAAAACTGAGCACAGAATCTATGATGATTAAAAAAAAAGAAAAAGAATATGGAGGACTTATAATAAAATGCAGCAGACCCTTGTTCCGTCCTTTCTTCTGGCAGCATCACTGCCCAAAGGTGATTGTCTTATTTCTTTTTAATGGTTTTTGGTTTTAGTTCTGTTGGTTACTTCCAGATCCTAATTAACATGCATATATAGCTCCACCTTGATTTATCAGTTTTAAATGTTATCTGTTAACCTCCTGCATCAGATGAGGATTTTGCTAATATCATTCTGCCTCCTCTCCTTATTCCATCCTATATTTGATAGATGTACATGAATTTTAGTCATGACATTAACTACTATTATAGCTTTAATGCACTCAGACTTCTATTTCTGGTTCCATTGATTTTGTGAGGAAAGAACTGCTGCAATAGGGGAGTGCAGACAGATCCCTGGGGTTGGGCAAAGGTCAGAGGTCTGGATATGGGCACAGAGTCCAGAGCCTTTGAAGAGACACACAGAGTTCAAAGCTGCTCAGCATCTGGATCGGCCTCCAAGGACAAAGATGATGAAATGTCAGTAACATTGATGAAATGTGAGTACCACTGTTCAAAGTGCAAACTGAGATTAGGAGTGGGAAGTTCAAGTGGGACTGGGGCTGGTGTGGGGGACGCATTCATGGGAATACTAGAGTTTAAGGATAAGAAATTTGAACATCAGGAGAGACCAAGGTACTGGGCTGTCTTCCATGAGCTGAGAAGGAGCGCTCTCCTCATGGCAAATTCTAGCTCTTGGCTGAGCAGCTTTGAATTCCTGCGTTTTTTTTTGCCATTAAAAACAATGGCAAAAACCTCAGTTACTTTTGCACCAACCTAATACTTCCTCTGTTCTGCTCTAAATTCCAAGAGGGCTACCCTATACATAGCATTTCCCAAGCTTCTTTGCCAACTGGCTTCTGTCTGTGTTTTACCCATGGGGAACCCAGTGGGGAGGTTGGAGAAAAATAGAAAAAGAGAAGTCGGAGTATTCCATTCCCTATTTCTCTGATTCAGAGAGTGTCTTGAGTTTCTATCTTCTGTCCTGTTGCCCTGGCTTCTGGATTTTGATAATATGGTTGCAGCAACCTCCTGCTGTTGCGAATCCCTGAGTTATCTCATTTTCCTTTGTTTGGCCTCTCAACTTTTCCAAAACATTTTTAACTGGTTCTCTAAATTAACTTGCCTCCATGGAACCACCTGGCATGGGCTCCATTTTCCTGCGTGGACCCTGATTAATACATGTTCCAGACACTGATGATACTTTCCTATTACTGAAATAAACCCACCGCTTCCTAACTAGTAAATAAACATAGTACTACATTTTAGGCAGATTCCTTATGATTGTTAATATCTTTTTAAGCCTTAACCTTTATTTTCCTTCCTTTCAGTGATATGTTTTCACACATGATTATTGTCTAGTGCCTCTGACACACTCTAACAATGGTCCCTCAGAAAAGATGTTGGACACTTTGCCTTTGGTAACTGTCAACCCAGATGGAGTAAGGCTAATGGTGATACACACAAAAAGTGTTCTTGAACAAAAGGACAATTTATATGTAAATAAATCATTTGAGCATATGGCATCTACCTAGCTGTTCCTGGAGATAAAATTGGGGAACTTTTGACTAAAATATGAACCCTATAATTACAAAAGGCTACCAGGTAACTAGTGAATTAGCAACATAATTCATATCTACTAGGAAGTTCCAGAGGAATCATGAGAATTATGTGTTGGTAAATTATTTTCACAGTAATTCTGGAAGGTACAACATTTCTGGAAGATAATTAGGCAATATATATCCTAAGTCTTCAGTGTGTTTGACTGCATTTTCACTGCTAGAAATTTATCCTATAAAAAAATGGATTTGTGCTTTCCTCATTCCATTTCATTACAGTCTAATTTCTGACTGAAACAAAAAAATTCACCTATATCTATATCAAAAGAGACTTCATTAAATATATTAAGATATATCTATACAATAGAATAATAGGCAATCATAATAATGATGTGTAAGAATAATAATGATATGGGGAAATGTCTATGATTTATTGATAGGTAAAGAAGCAAGTTAGGTGATTTTCTTTTTTTCTATGTGCTTGTCTCTTTTATAAATAGTCTAGAATAAGTTTATTTTATAGATAGGCAAACAAAAATGAATATTATAAAACTTGCCTTGAATTCTAGTTTTAAAAGTCAGCAACTGGTGTTTTTTATTTTAACTTGATAATTATGGAATAGAGGACATGTTTTGTTGTGGTAGCGAATCTCATCAGAGTTAAAATACCCAGGGTTTCACTGTACTAGGAAGCAAAGGGTAGGGGGAAAAAGTGACTCTATTGCAGATAGATGTTTGCAATTTTGTTAAGCATATTTTTTTTTTCAAATCATTTTATTAAAATTTGAAAAACAGGTAACCAAAACAGCATGGTACTGGTACCAAGACAGATATATAGACCAATGGAACAGAACAGAAGCCTCAGAAATAATGTCACACATCTACAACCTTTGACAAACCTGACAAAAACAAACAATGGGGAAAGGATTCCCTATTTAATAAATGGTGTTGGAAAACTGGCTAGCTATATGCAGAAAACTGAAACTGGACCCCTTCCTTACACCTTATACAAAAATTAACTCAAGATGGATTAAAGACTTAAACGTAAGACCTAAAACCTAAAAATCCTAGAAGAAAACCTAGTTCAGGACATAGGCATGGACAAGACTTCATGACTAAAACACCAAAAGCAATGGCAACAAAAGCCAAAATTGACAAATGGGATCTAATTAAACTAAAGAGCTTCTGCACAGCAAAAGAAACTATCATCAGAGTGAAAGGCAACCTACAGAATGGGAGAAAATTTTTGCAATCTAGTCATCTGACAAAGGGCTAATATCTAGAATCTACAAGGAACTTAAACAAATTTACAAGAAAAAAAAACCCCATCAAAAAATAAGTGAAGGATATGAACAGACACTTTTCAAAAGAAGACATTTATGCAGTCAACAAACATGAAAAAAAACTCATCGTCACTGGTCGTTAGAGAAATATAAATCAAAACCACAATGAGATACCATCTCAAGCCGGTTAGAATGGCGATCATTTAAAAGTCAGGCAACAACAGATGTTGGAGAGAATATGGAGAAATAGGAACGCTTTTACACTGTTGGTGGGAGTGTAAATTAGTTCAAACATTGTGGAAGACAATGTGGTGATTCCTCAAGGATCTAGAACCAGAAATGCCATTTGCCCCAGGAATCCCATTGCTGGGTATGTACCCAAAGGATTATAAATCATTCTAATATAAAGACACATGTACACATATGTTTATTGCAGCACTATTCACAATAGCAGAGACTTAGAACCAACTCAAATGCCCACCAATGATAGACTGGATAAAGAAAATTTGCACATATACACCATGGAATACTGTGCAACCATAAAAAAGGATGAGTTCATGTCCTTTGCAGGGACATGGATGAAGCTAGAAACCATCATTCTCAGCATATTAACACCAAACCTCATTCTCAGCATATTAACAGAAAACCAAACACCGCATGTTCTCACTCATAAGTGGGAGTTGAACAATGAGAACACATGGACACAGAGATGGGAACATCATACACTGAGGCCTGTTGGGGGATGGGGACCTAGGGGAGGGATAGCATTAGGAGAAATACCTAATGTAGATGATGGGTTGATGAGTGCAGCAAACCACCATGGCACATGTATACCTATTAACAAACCTGCACATTTTACACATGTATCCCAGAACTTAAAGTGTAATAAAAAAATTTTGGAAAACTACATATTACTCTCATAAACCACTGTTATTGACAGTTTCTTGAAATATTTCCCAGTCCTTTCTTTGACAGCATGAAAGTTATAATGTACCTTTGAATTGTGTCTCTTCATTTACTACTATATTGTGAGCATTTCTGTGATCATTGGGACTATCACAGCATAATGACTGCAGAGTATTCCAGCAAGGGGGACAGTCACAGAGTGCTAATTTAGTGGTGGGACTCTCTCATGAGTCAGCGCTATGATGAGACAGCACATTCCTTAGTGACCTGGAAGAGGCCTCACTTCTGGTTTCCCCTGGCTGTGTGGTGAGGTTTGAATAATAAGCTAAAGGTGACCTGTTGAGGAGGTGTCTAGCAAACTGTGTGTTGTGAGACAAGGTGGGAGCACAGTGGGTTTGTATCAGCTTGGATGTGAGGTTCTGCGCTCGATGTGTGTTCAGTGACCCAAAGAAATTTGTCATATGATCAACATTCCAGGAGAGACGCTGCTCATTTCTTCCCTCTGCCTGGATTACCATTGCTCCCTCTTTCTGCTTGAGAATTCATCCTTTAACTCCCAGATGGCTAGAGTCACGTTCCTCTGCCCTGTGCACCTGTGAATACACTTTCCTGTTATTCAGGGGCTGAACTCTGTTCCCTGTCTCCTGATTAATATGTTGAAGCTCTAGCCCTCAGTACCTCAGAATATGACCGTACTTGGAGATAAGGCCTTTAAACAGTTAGAATCATTACAAGAATTAGAAGAGTTGCTTTAGAACCACGTTGTTAGGATGGGCCCTAACGCAATATGACTGGTGCACTTATAAGACAAGGGGATTAGAATACAGACCCACACAGCCAAAGGATGACCATGTGAGCACACAGCTGGAAGGCAGCCATTCTCAAGCCAAGAAGAGAGGGTTCAGAAGAAGCCAAACCAACCAAAACCTTGATCTTGGACTTCTAGCCTCCAGAATTATGAGAAAATAAATTTCTGTTGGTTCTTTCAGCCACTCAGTCTGTGGTATTTTGTTATGGCAGCCCTAGCAAGCAAATCCACAGATGGCAGAGAGGACTAATAAATGGGCCAGGTAGGGGCATTTGTGGCAGCAGAGTAGTACTTAATTCTTGGCCTCCCTCCCTGATCTCCTTACTTCATTTCTAAAATGGAACATTTGGATAAGATGACTCATCTGCAAGGCCCCTTTCAGCATTGACATTGTAAGCTTCTGTACATCATTTGATTATCTTGGTTAGTTCTACTCACTTTTAAGAACTGGCTCAGGCACGTTCTTCTTGGAAGCCTACCTGCCCCATCTTTCTTCTCTTCCACCCTCAATCCATTTGGATTAAGCAGCTTTGGATCCCCTTAGCTCCATCATAGCCTTGCTCACACTATTGGATAAAGCGGGGGCTCCAGTATTTGGTGCACACATAAGTATCCTTTGAAAAGAACGCTGATTATAGCAAGAAATAGGTCATATTGGAGTCTCTAAATTGGAAGGGTTGGTATGCTTGTCAGAAATTTGGCCGAAAATCAAGTCTTAAAGAATACACGAGTCAGAGGGCAATGTGAGGCAGTGAGTCAGAAAATACGCAGACAGCAGACTTTCTATCAATTTGCCAAACATTTGTCGAGCATTGTTAGAAGCATGGCTTAGTGCTGGGCAGAAATTGGGACTTAATACTGATATGCCACGATTCAGAGGAACAGCAGCGAGTTAGAAATGGCCTGATCACCCCCACCCCCTTGGGAAGCAAGGGGCCAGGTAGAGAAGAGTGTGGGGGAAGGTCAGCCTCCCAGGTGTGGGTCCATGGAACTGAGACTCTGGAGGAAGTGCTACTTACCTGGAGCTTCCAGTGTTCTGAATTTAAGGTTTGCACCAAGACAAGGAAGAGATCTGCAGCAGATATTGAGAGAGAGCATGCAGCCTCGGGGTTAAAGAAAGGGGGTGGTTGGGCAGGTACAACTCAGGAGACCCAAGTTGAATTCCTGCATCTGCGACTAGTAGTTTTATGACATTGGGCAGCTTATTTAATAAACTAATTAATTTTGAACTTCTGTTTTGTCAATCATGAGAAAACTCATGTGTACCTTGCCTACTTCTCAAGATTTTTGTATCAAATGAGAAAATGTCTATGAAAGAGCTCTGCAAATTACAAAACACAAAACGCTATGAATGAGAGGGGTCCATTCTGCAAAGGGGCAGGCACTGGGGCCGTGGCCTTTCTGGGCCTGCAGGGGCAGGCAGAGAAGGGGTTGCTCTTGGTTAGAGGGAATACGTGGGCAGATCCTGGCAATGGGCACTGGCAACAAAACTAGGGTTGCTGGCATTTGTGAGCGCCCATCTCAAGAATGACATAATTGGGGCTGGGAAAAGTCCAGGGGAGAGCTATGTGCTGAAGGGAAAGGAGCATGTTCCGGGAGAGATTACATTGATGGGATAAGAACTCCCCCTCATAGAAAGAAAAAGCTTGAGACTCCGTGAATGAATTCAAGAGAAGTGTTAAGTCAGCAATGGTAAAAATAGAATGAAACAGTAAAGAGGTAAGGTTCAGGAGGGATTTAGATGTTCGTGGATGATAAAATTGAAATGGATTATTGAGCAGCTTGGAGGACATCTAGGGTAAATTACCACCATGCAATCTCCATTATGAAGGATTCCCAGGCTTTTTCAAAATAGTTTTTTGTTACCTCTTGTGAGCCTAGGGTTGGATAGCTGCTAGGTCTGATGTCTATTTTTCAAATTCTCTTCACTAACAGGAGTTTTCTGCAATGCTTAGTGCATCGGTAATTTCTACTGTAATAACTCTAATTCCTGCTATGTGGGAAGCCCTGTGAGGACAGAGATTAGGCTGGTCTTATTCACAGCTGTACCCCAGTGCCTGGCATGGCTCCTGGCATATATTGGTAACTAGTCGGTATTGCAAATTGAATGCTGTTTTCCCAAGAATGGCTATTGGGATCCTTCTTGTCCAGAGGAGCTGCCCCTTGAGGACTCTGGCAGCCAGGGCTGGCAGAAGAATTCTAACATTTCCAACGGAGATGTTGGGGCTGGAGTCTGGCTCCATGAGGTTTGCCTTGAACCATCCACACTGCACGCTCAGTGAGGCTGCCTTGTCGCTCTATGTCTGACTCTCATTGTTCTCAGGTCCTGCTTTCTTCTGCCCTGTTTGTGGTGTTGGAACTTCTGTTTTCTGTTTATGGGCACCAGTCTCTTTTCCTGCTCAGGCTGCCATAACAAAATACCATAGACTGGGCAACTCAAAGAGCAGACATTTATTTTCTCACAATTCTAGAGACTAGAAGCGTAAGGATTAGGGTGCCAGGGTGTCAGGTTCTGATGAGGACCCTCTTCCTGGCTTCTGACTGTGCCCTCGCATGACGGAGCAGGGGAGAGAGGGAGGCAGAGAATAACCTCCTGGTGTCTGTTCTTATAAAGGTCTGTTCTTATATCCCTGATGTCTGTTCTTATATCCCATCATGAGGGCCTCATTCTCAAGACTTCATCTAAACCTGTCTCATGACTTCATCTAAACCTAAGTAACTTCTAAAGGTCCCATCTCCAAATACCATCTTACAGGAGTTAGGGTGCCAACATATGAATTCTGGGGGGACACAGTCCAGTTCATTTCAACATAGTCCATAAATCTCTAAGTTGATGGCCTGTCTTCTTGGATTCCTTTCTTAGTCATCTGATTTCTTGGGTCCAGCCATTTGCAAATGTCTTTCTTGGGAAACCCTAGAGGCTCAAACCCTAAGCCCAGTTTTGGTGGTGGGTGCTTCTTTCTCCCTGGCCTTGGGACCAGGGGTTTGGGCATTATTCCAAGGGTCCGTAGTCCCATGGGCACCAGGGCGGCAAGGAGAGGAGAATGAGCAGAACCTAAATCAGTCCCTTCTCCTTGCCTGAAGAAGGAGCTATCCCAAGGACAGATGCTCACTTGATGAGAGTGGGGGGCTTCTAGAGGACCGATACCTATCCTGGATCAAGCTCTGTCTTTCCAGCAGCATAACCACAGCCATGTGTACAGCCTTCCCCTCCCACTCAGCCACCAGCCCAATTTGTTTGAGTCCCTACAAGAGCTAGAAGCCATTGTGGGCCTGTGGGCCACCACTGTTTTGGGCAGGCTGTGAAAAGAGGTTCTTAGTGCCCTCATCAATAGGGCCAAGAGGTTGGTAATTGTTTGTTCCTACAAGGAGCCTCACATATGAAAGCTGTCATGGGCTCCTGGCCAACATGCCCCCATACAAGCCTGCCCCTGGCAGAATGCAGGCAAGGCCCAGTCTTAGGCAGAGCCTCTTGGGGTCCAGTTGCTCCAGGATAGCTGGGCCTGGCCCATGGCCTGTGACTTGGCCTGGAGCTAAACCATCCCCTGCTTGTTCCACAAGGGCCTGGCTGGGATGAGCTGTCATGGACCCCCAGGTTTCTGGTGGGAAAGGAGGTTGGCCACTGTCTGCATTTACTCATTGGTTCTCAAATCAGTGCTGTCCTCACTAGGGCCCTACGCAGCCTCAGCCGAGGCCTGGGATTCTGGCTGCTTGCCTGAGTTCCTGCAGCACTAGGAAAACTTCATGGTCCTGGGCTTCAAGAAGTTTTGTCTCTAAGGTATCTGAGTAGGAGAAGAAGACTACCAGACTAGGTTGATGGCAGCCCAGCAGTGCCTGTGGCCTCTGCCTGGCAGCCGCATATTTGATTGCTTGATGAGGAAAGGTCTCCCCAACTCCAGAACTGGAAAGAGAGCAATTATAATAATAAAATAATAAAAGATGAACATTTTTCAAGTATTTCCCATCTGTGCCAAAAAAGGGCATCTTGTACTTGATACTCTGAGTAGAGTCACCGGTATTGGCCTCCGTTTTATAGGCAAGAAAACTGAAGCACAGCTGTGGATAAGTAACTTGCCAGGGGCCACGCAGCTGAGTGAGAGGCAGGGCTGGAATTTGAACAGAGGCAGCCCATGCTCTTCCCCATCGTGCTACCCATCCTGGTCAGAACGCTACCCTGGCCCCGCTCCTCAAATCCTCATACTTTTTCCTCCTTACTGGAATGAATAGTCCTGGGAAATCTTGGACATAACCACCTTGAAAGAAACTCAGAATGGTGTGCATTCGAGCAGGCCGAGACTGAGTTCCTGGTGTACATCTTTTCCCTGTGGATGCTCCAGAGTGTCCCAAGGTTCTGGAATGTCAGGCTGTGGGCTGTGTGGTAGCTTCTGTGGCATCTCACACTTCCCCACTGTGCAGCTAGACTGGTTCAGGGATGGTAAATGCACCTTGCCCCAGCCAGGCCCGAGCATCTGGGATGTCAAAGGCACCTGTTCCCAGTCTGGATGCAAACATTTTAAAATGCTACTTATCTTCAGATTTCTGATTAGAAAGGTTCTATATTCTTGCCAGTAGAATGTGAGAGCATCTCTTCCTAAATACTTTGCTAGTACAGAATGTTATTTGAAAAACATAACTATTAAAAAATATTTCGTTATTATTTTGACTTGCATTTCATTATTATTAGTGAGGTTAAGCATTTCTCATGTTTATTAACTGTAACATTTCTACTTTTTGTGCATTAGCTATTTTATGTCCTTTAATATTTACATTGTTAGTGTGTTTCTTACTGATTCATAGAAGTTCTTTATATATCAAGAATATTGTTTCAGGGCTAGGTACAGTGGCTCATGCCTGTAATCCCAGCACATTGGGAGGCTGTGGTGGGAGGATTGTTTAAGCCCAGGAGTTGGAAACCAGCTTGGGCAACACAGCCAAGGCCTTGTCTTCTGAAAGAAAAAAAAAAAGAATATTGTTTCAGACCAGAATGAAGAGTTAGCAAAATTCAAAAAAATTTTAAAAATTGTTTTTTCAAATACTTTTCCAGCTTGTGATTTAGTTTTGTTAATGACGTTATTTTGAAGTATAGTAATTAAAAAATTGAATGGAAACAAATATATTCATTATAATTTTTAAATTTAATTTTTAAATTTATAATGACACAATTTTACATATTTATGGGGTATGATGTTTCAATGCATGTATACATAATATAATGATTAAATCAGGGTAGGTAGTTACCATATCTATCACTTTAGACATTTATCTTTTTTTGTGGTGACAATACTCAAAATATGTTCTTCTAGCTATCTTGAAATATATACTGCATTGTTATTTGCTATTGTCATCCTGATGTATAATAGAACCCCAAAAATGTATTCTTTCTAACTATAACTTTGTACCCATTGACCAGCCTCCCCCATTATCCCCCTCTCTTCCCTTCCCCCAGCCTCTGGTAACTACTATCCTACCTTTTACTTTTAAAGAATCAGCTTTTTAAGATTTCACATATGAGTGAAATCATGCAGTTTTTGTTTTTCTGTGCCTGGCTTATTTTACTTAACATAATAGCCTCTAGGTTCATCCATGTTGCCACAAATGACAGGATCTCATCCTTTTTTATGGCTAAATAATATCCCATTATATGTATACATACACCACATTTTCTGTATCCATTCATCTGTAGATAAGCTTTTAGGTTTATTTCATATCTTCACTTTTGGGAATAACATTGGAATAAACATGGGTGTGCAGAAGTTATTTTGATATACTGATTTCATTTCCCTTGGAAATATACTGAGTAATAGAATTGCTGGATGTATGGTAGTTCTATTTTTAATTTTTTGGGTAATCTCCGCACTTTTTTCCATAATAGTTGCACTAATTTTCATTTCTACCAACAGGGTGTAAGAGTTTTCTTTACTCTGCATCCTTGTCAGTTTTTTTTTCTTTTCTATAATAGCCATTCTAATTGGGGTGAGGTAATGTCTCACGGCAGTTTTAATTTGCATTTCTCTGATGGATTTGTGGTTTTGAGCATATTTTCACATATCTGTTGGCCATTTGTATGTTTTCTTTTGAGAAATATATATTCAGGTCTTTTGCTCATTTTTAAATGAGATTATTTGTTTTTTTTTTGTTTTTTTTTTGCTATTGAGTTGCTCAAGTTTCTTATATATTCTGAATATTAACCCCTTGTCAGATGCATAGTTTGCAAATACTTTCTCTCATTCTGTAGGTTGTCTCTTCACTTTATTGTTTCATTTGCTGTGCAGAAACTCTTTAGTTTGATGTGATCTTATTTGTCTATTTTTGCTTTTCTTGCCTGTGCTTTTGAGGTCTTATTAGAAAAAAACTCTTGCCCAGTCTAATTTCATGAAATGTTTCCCCTATGTTTTCTTCTGGTAGTTTCATAATTTTGGATCTTATATCTAAGTCTTTATATTTTTTCCCATTGTTATGTTTAGAAAATCATTTCCCATCCAGCAATATGGCATAATCACCTATGTGTTAAAAGTTTGAATTCTACATCTTTTTATAATCCATATAGAATTTATCTGTGCATGAGGTGAGGCTCAAAGCTGACTTTTCCCCAAATAGTTAATTTCTAAACTGCCATATATTTGATAATTCATGTTTCCCACTTGTTTGTGATGCTTTCTTTATTGTATATTAAATATTTTAGATCTTGGTGTACGTTGCTGGGTTATTTACTCTGTTTAATTGATCTGTGATAATTTCTGTGCTAAGACCACATTAACTTATGTCAGCTTTATAATATGTTTTCATTGCTAACAGGGTAGAACCTTCTCTAAACACTTCTATTTTAAAAATTTTGAAGCCGATTTTCCCTGTTGATTCTTTTATATAAGCTTAAACTTTATTTGGCCAAAGTAAAAAAAATCCAGTTGAATTTTGATTGCATATGGGGGAAGAACTGACTTTTAAAAAAGCTAACCAGAAATAGTGTGCATCTTTTAAAAATAAAGCATTCTCTTAATAATATTTTTTATTTAGGTATTTTTGAATGAGTAAATGAAGCAATACTTTGGCTTCCCGAAGTGATGAATGGAGTGTGGAAACAAAGTTTCATTGAGTATAACAAAAGACTTGGTGAATGAGTCCTTGGAGGTCTTGGGTTGTATCTCACTTTCTTCTCTAAGCACTTTTCCAAAATTACCTGACTGATCCTTACCTTACTTGTTTCTCTGCTTGTGACTCCCAAGATTACCAGCTTTGCTGCTTATATCACCAATGTAGCTTTTCCTCAGATCTTTAGTTCTTTGAATGTTGTCATCTTTTCTAATCCCAATGCGAATACTCTCTTGACTGTGCTTTCAGCTCTTAGATCTGGTTATACCTTCATGGACTATCTTGGGTAATGTTTTTCCAGGCTTAACCAGGCCCCTGGAAACATCCCACCTGTATTCTGTCCTATATATGCTCACTCACTGTGTCCCGAACTCATGGGTTATAACTGAACAAACAAGTACAAGTACAAGTCTATCATACAAGGATGCAAATGACCTTGTAGCCTTTATACCTTTTGGAATAAAACTTCTCTATCAGTACCTGCATGTCCTACCTTCTTCCAGTAGGAGGTGCTGGTGCCCTCATTTGTAGACAGTTTATCACTTACTTGGCTCAGTGTGGAATCAATATTCCTGCCATAAACCTGTAATATACCTGGACACTTTAATGTACACAGAGACAAACAACTCTCCCTATGTTCTTCTCTAGTTCATTGACTATCTTTCCAGCTCCCTTCTGACACTGGAGTTAGAAAAGGATAATAGAGGTGTCTATTGTTAATAACACATATTGAGTTTCAAATGTATGACGGATGTCTCATGTCACAAGCTAGAGACATTTATTTATCTAATATGGTTTGGCTGTGTCCCCATCCAAATTTCATCTTGCATTGTAGGTCCCATAATTTCCATGTGTCATGGGAGGGACCCGGTGGGAGGCAATTGAATTATGGGGGCGGGTCTTTCCCGTGCTGTTCTTGTGACAATGAATAAGTCTCTCGAGATCCGTTGTGTGTGTGTGTGTGTGTGTGTGTGTGTGTGTGTGTGTTTTTCCCGACAAAGTCTAGCTCTTTTGCCCAGGCAGGGGTGCAATGGTGCGATCTCTGCTCACTGCCTGCAACCTCTGCCTCCTGGGCAAAAGCAATTCTGCTGCCCCAGCCTCCCGAGTAGCTAGGGTTACAGGCACCCACCACCACACCCAGCTAATTTTTGTATTTTTAGTAGAGAGGGGGTTTCACCATGTTGGCCAAGCTGGTTTCGAACTCCTGACCTCGAATGATCCACCTGTCTGGACCTCCCAGAGTTCTGGGATTACACGTGTGAGCCACCTTGCCCAGCCCTGATGGTTTTATAAAGGGGTGTTCCCCTGCACGCCTTCTCTTGCCTGCTGTTATGTTAAATGTGACTTTGCTCCTCCTTCGCCTTCTACTGTGATTGTGAGGCCTCTCCAGCCCTGTGGAACTGTGGGTCAATTACACCTTTTTTCTTTATAATTTCCCAGTCTCTGGTATGTCTTTATTAGCGGTGTGAGAACTAACTAATACATCATCCAACCAAACAATAATACTGATCACTTTGTGAGAGATAAAGATGAGGAAGAGATGGTTCTTACGTACAAGTAATTTATTGTTCATGTAGGAGACAAACAATTTTGTAAGAAACTATAAGATAAGGTAGAGAAAGCAAAATTCTATAAGAAGTAAGAGTGCTATGGGGGTTCAGATTACTTCCAATTAGGGTGATTTAAGACAGTTTTATGAAGGAGGCAACATGTGAATTGAACCTTTAGGGCTGACTATTCAGGAGACAAAGATTCAGGAAAGCACCAAGCTTGTATGAGGAACAAGGCATGGTTTGATCTGAGTAGGGTGAAGGAAGAATGAAGGAAAATGGGAAAGAAGCTTAGGCATGGTAGTTTGACCACACAGGGCAAAGCTCTAAACAAAAGCCTCAGTTGTTTGGTTTAACTTTTGCTATAAACATGTGATATCACATAAATGTTTTTACTCTAGCCAGAAGTTCTCAGAAGGCCAGAACAGTGGATCAAATCTATATCTTTCTGGAAAAGACATTTCAAGGAAATGCAGCTCTTCACTTCTCTGTCAGGAGCAACTGTGGACAGCAAGTACCAGATATGTCATCTTAGCTGCTTGGACACAAATAAGCAAAGAGAAGATGAAAATTCTGGCCAAACCCACCAAATAAAAGAGTGTGTGTATGTGGGAGAAATAAGCCACAGTGATCTGTGATTGGTTCACTAGTATAGGATGGCCTGATTGGATGAAAGTTCAGTGGCTGTGGAGTGGCACGAGGATGGAGACCAGGATCATTGACCAACTAGCAGCATAGTCTTAATTAAATATTAATATTACATTGAGAAACAGTGGCTAATGGCAGTCATTATATTGACTTTGCCCAGATGGTTTCTGCAAACACAAAAATTAGACTGGTCTAAAGGACTCTATTAAACATTTTTGTACTTTGAAGTTCCAATTTGATCTTAAATTCTCTGGGGCAAATGGCAGGATTGGGTAGAAGTAATGCAAAAATTCCAAGGAACAAATGTGTAATGGAAATGGAGAAACTAGCCTAGACTTGGTGAGTAGGCTGGACCATGTACATAAGTGTTGATTAAAACGATTTATCAAATCAGGAGAGAAATGCTAGGAAGTATGAGAAAGTGCCAGAAAGATAGGAAGGACTTTCCAATTTCTGTGCTCACAATTACTCAGGTTATATGAGACATACAAATATAAAAAGTAATACATTGTTCTTTATGATCCTAACAAAGTGTTATAAGAAGGAGGCTGATGAACAGGAAATGTTCACTTAGTCATCCATTGCCCTGTTTTGTCCCTGGGAACTGGAGAAGCAAGCTAATCTTTCTTTCATATATGTTCACTTGCTTTTGTTTTTGCTTTAATGGATGAAAAGTTATAGAATATTAAAACTAGATCTTTGCTATCAATTTATTCATTCATTAATTTAAATGGGTATTTACTGACTGATGACAATGCATCAAGAGCTCGGTATTCAGTGAGATATTCAGATCACCCAAAGGGGCTTACATTACAGCGAGGAGCACAGACTAAAAGCAAGTAAAAAGAAAAATCCATAAATCACATGATTACAAACCCTATTAAGTTATGAAGGAGTCAAACAATGGGCTGAAACAGAAAAAAAGGAGCTCAGAAAGGGAATGGAGGTGCGGAAAGGTGAAGGGTCCTACCCCAGGTCACCACAGTTAGTGGTAACGCCAGAACCCCCGTCTCCTAACTGCTAGGACCTTTTGACTATATCACGTGTGTTGTCTGCTTTGACATGGAATCTTCCCTCTGTTCTTTGGAAATCTGTGTGGATACGGAATGATTTCTTGGCTGGTTTCTAAAAGCAGACGGGAGGGCTGAGTAGGGGGAGAGGAGAGGTTTACAAGCTGGAGGTATGCTACGTGCTGCTACCTGTCTCTAAACAACTCACAGAGACAGGACACAGCAAACTTTTAGAGGGCATTGCCCTGTCCTGGAAAAGACCTATAGTGTGATGTAATTCTTAGCAACAGAACATGTGTGAAGGGGGCGGGGAGGGGCTTGCTGCTTTCTCTCCCACCTCCATGGAAATCATCTGAGATCCCTACTGGTCCCCTTCTCCTTACTGGTTTAGGGAGGGTGGCTTGTCAGCATTTTGATTAGGCAAAGCTAAAATCATAGTGAATAGACGTCTAGTGCAAGGAAGGCGTGGTTACAAATAGAGAGGTTGGGTGGATAAAGAGAAATTTCACAGCCTGTAGCATTTTGTGAAAGAACAGACATTGTGTTTTCACCATAACAGGGTGGAGTGGCATTTCTCTAACAATGAGAGTTTCCACTAATGAATATAGTGACTTTGCAAATGGTGATTTAAAAAATGCAATGGCTGATCCCAATAGAGTGGGAGCAGAAATAAAAATAAAAAAGTAATTAAAAATACAATGGCTAGGTCTAGTCCTTCTGGGTTTCCAGCTTTAGGCATACGGTAGACAAAACTTCAAGGATGAAGTAGTAAGACAAGAATGAGTTCACTGGCTTCAGGTTGTGCCCTGGGGAGTCAGCAGGTTCTATGATGTCGTCTGAGCAGAATGAACAAAGATGAGTGAGGGCCCCAAAATGATAAAAGGTACATTTTGTAGGTTAGATTATTATTTCCAATGATTCCTTCCGAATTCTTGATTGGCTCCCTGTTATATTATACTTCTATATGCTTTGCCATGGCTTTTTTGACACTGTGGAAGACACAGTATATTCCCTGCTCCACTGATATTGGTCTTGGCCATATGACTTGCTTTGGCTAGTGGAATGTTAGCAGATCTGATGTGTGCGGAGTGCATAAACGTCCCATGTAGCTCCCAGCTCCACAATGAGGAAATGTGTGTAGAGCAAACCTGTACCCAACTTGCAATTTGGAACCGAGGCCCAGCCATGCTGCCTGAAGCAGAGCTGCCCTAGCTGAGTGAGAAAAAGAAATGTCCATTATTGGAGATTGGATGTTTGTGTGTGTTTTCTTATGCACCTTTATTATAACAATAGTTGATTAATACAGTAAACATCTGTGGAGCAGGCAACAGATGTCAACTGGGGCAACCACAGTCTGGAATTCACTTATTTATCATATGTGTGCTAAACTGCCCCTTTTGGCAAGCCTTGTGCTGGGCTTGGAGCATCAAATGAAAATAAATAGCATGGTCATGACTGGAGGGGCAAAGACAATCTAGTAACATAACAGACATGTAACAGACAATGCCAATGCGCAAGGGTGATAGCACGGCTGTGTGCAGTATGCTCTGGCCACACAGCATGCCTGGAGGGACTCGGGGAAAGTGACACAGAGGAGGACATTTGGATCAGGTCTTCAAGGATGACTAGGACTTGATCAGCAGGGAAGGAGAAAAGGGAACTGCAGGCCTGGGGAACAGTGCAGAGGCAGGGTCGCTGGAGAGACCCTAAAAGGGAAAGCAGCCCAGTGTGGTTACAGGGAATGGAGGGGCGTGGCAGGAAATACGGCTAGAAAGTTGGACTGGGCTGTGTTGGAAGGGCCTGAGACTAAGGAGTGAGGACTTTATTTAGTAGCTTTAGTTCATGGACTTTTAAAAGGAACTCTCTGAGATTTTTAAGCAGCGGATGATGCAATCAAAGCCATGCTTTAGAACAGTGCTTTGTTCCTAACTTTTATTTGAGAGTTACGGTGTACCTGTGCAGGTTTGTTACAAAGTTGTGTGTACATATATATGTGTATAGATACACATATATATATATATATACACGTATATACACACACATATACGTATATATACGTATATATGTGTACACACACACACACACACACACACACACACATATAATTTTTTATTTTTTTTGAGACAGAGTCTTGCTCTGTTGCCCAGACTGGAGTACGGTGGCACAATCTCAGCTCACTACAACCTCCACTTCCCAGGTTCAAGAGATTCTCCTGCCTCAGCCTCCCAAGTACCTGGGATTACAGATGCATGCCACTACGCCCAGCTAATTTTTGTGTCTTCAGTAGAGACGGGATTTTGCCAAGTTGGCCAGGCTGGTCTTGAAATTCTGACCTCAGGTGATCCACCTGCCTTGGCCTCCCAAAGTGCTGGGATTACAGGCATGAGCTACTGGGCCTGGCTTACAAAGGTATATTGCATGATGCTGAGGTTTGGGATATAACTGAACCCATCACACAGGTAGTGGACATAGTACTACTATGGTTTTTTTCAGGTAGTTTTTCAGCTCTTGCTGCCCTCCGTCTCTCACCTCTCTTTGCTAGTAGTCTCCAGTGTCCACTGTTGCCATCTTTATGAGTACCCAATGTTTAGCTGCCATCTGTAAGTGAAACATGCAGTATTTGCTTTTCCATTTCTGCATCAGTTCACTTAGGACAATGGCCTCTAGCTGCATTCCATGTTGCTGCAAAGGACGTGATTTCATTGTTTTTTATGGCTGTAGTACATGGTGCACATGTACCACATTTTTGTTATCCAGTCACTCTTGATGGGCACCTGGGTTGATTCCAAGGTTTTGCTATTGTAAATAGTGCTGCGATGAACATATGAACGCATGTGTCCGTTTGGTAGAACAATATATTTTCCTTTGGGTATATATCCAGGAATGGTGTTGCTGGGTCAAATGGTCATTCAACTCTTAGTTCTTTGAGAAATCTCCGACTGCTCTCCACAGTGGCTGGACTAATTTACATTCCTACCAAGAGTGTATCAATGGCCTCCTTTCTCTTTACAGCCTCATGGATTTTGTTAAACAGTCAAAAAATAACAGGACAGTGTTTCTTAGGGTGTGTTCCCAGAACCAGGAAATTGTTAGAAATGCAAATTCTTGGTCCAGACCTACTAAACCGGAGACTCCAGGGTGGGTCCAGAAATCTATGTTTTAAAAAGCACTCCAGGGCCAGGTGCAGTGGCTCACGCTTGTAATCCCAGCACTTTCGGAGGCTGAGGCAGGTGGATCACCTAAGGTCAGGAGTTCAAGACCAACCTGGCCAACATGGTGAAACCCTGTCTCTACTAAAAATACAAAAATTAGCCGAATGAGGTGGCGGGTGCCTGTAATCCCAGCTACTAGGGAGGTTGAGGCAAGAGAATTGCTTGAACTCAGGAGGCAGAGGTTGCAGTGAGATGAGATGGCACCACTGTACTCCAGCCTGGGTGACAAGAGCAAAACTCCATTTCAAAAAAAAAGCACTCCAAGTCTATGTTTTAAAAAGCACTCCAGGTGATTTGGATACATGCTAAAGTTTGAGATTCACTGCTTAGGACAATTCTCTTTCAGCTGTCAAGAGTCTGTAGTGAGGGTCTCATGCTGGGAAGAGTTTCTGAAGAGCCACAGTAGAATCAGGAGGCACCTCCCTTGAGGGTAAGGAAATATGAGAGATTCTAACCACTCATCTGGCCCCAGAGCAACAAGATTAAGGTGGTCAAGGCATAGGTAGTGTAGGCATTCATCCATTCACTTCTTCATTCATTTGCTCAAGAATCCTTTCTTGGCAATGATTATGAGCAGGTGTTGAACTGGGTCTGGGAGATAGAATTCTGGATAAGAGGATGTTGCTGCCCTGTGAGGGACTCACATCTAGTGGCATCAGCTCTGTTCTGGGTGGAGCAAAATTTCAAATGCTTACTCATCTCTTTCTCTTTCCCTTTTTCTTTAGAGGTTAATGAGCATTAAATTTTTGATCAACTTCAGGGTCTTCAATGAAGAGGATGATGATCATTGCTATCATTGATTGAGTACTTACCATGAGCTAGACCCTGATCTAAGATCTTTGTGGCTATTAAATCTTCACAATAGCTCCACGAGGTAGATCCTACAATTATCCACATGGTACAGATAAGTGATCAAGGTATGTGGAGGATAGCATTCTGCCTACTTTCCTACAAACTCTTAAGTGCAGAAATGGGATTTGATCTCAGCCAGCCACCGTGCTGATGACATCTTTCAACCTGCTGGGCTGGCAGGATATTGAAAATTCCAGGAGAAACGAGGTAAATAGGATATTGTAAGAACAGAACCTTGGAGGGCACAAGGAGAAAACAACTTCCTTCTTTTCCCTACCAGGTCCTTGAACCTGCTCTGTGGATCTATTTCCCCTCTGCCCTCCGGGTGTGCCTAGGGCAGGTCCCCTGATGTTTCTAGTCACCTGTAGATAATGAAAGGTTTTCCAGTTACTTATTGTCACAAAGATAATCTCATTTCAGTCAAAAACAAAAACAAAAACAAAATCCAGTCATAGGTGTTAATCTACACTTTAGATTTCATTTAAGATTATTCTTAAAGCTCCTGCCGTGCTGGGCCTGGAATAGGGCAGGGCTGGTTTCCTCTTGACTTCCTCACCTTGGTCCTCCACCCTCAACTCCTGCTACTTTCTCCATGGCTCCAGCTACTCACTAGGAGAGGGAATAGGGAGGACATGTCAGGGACAGGAAAGGTCAAGTTTGGCTGGCAGCAATGTCATGTGGCGATGGATTCTGCTGGCTGTAGTGGATGATTCAAGCTGACTCTGGGCTTGGATGAATTTCAAAGCAGATCATTTTTTGGGTTCTCTGGAGGCCTACACTGGGAACATTAGACTGTACTGCCTGTGTCATGCCTCAGACGCATGTTCTCTTTGACTGTTTATGTTTTTTCCCTCAGCTCCCCGGAATCCTGGGTCCTTCCCCAGCTTAGGTTTGAAACCCCCTCCAGGCCAGTTCTCTCTCCTGAGTGGTCGTCTGGTTCACAAGAAACATTCATGTATCCTTTGTCCACAAAACACTGGGAATACTGGTGTGTCTGCCCTCAGCCACTCTTCCATTCAGTTTCTCTGGCTACTGGCTGCTGCCTTTCTGCTTGAGATGGTTTGGCTGTGTCCCCACCCAGATCTCATCTTGAATTGTAGCTCCCATAATTTCCATGTGTTGTGGGAGGGACCCAGTGGGAGATAATTGAATCATGGGGCAGTTTCCTCCATACCGTTCCCTGGCAGTGAATAAGTCTCATGAGATCTGATGATTTTATAAAGGGTTTCCCCTTTTGCCTGGCTCTCATTCTGAATGCTTGCCGCGGTGTAAGATGTGCCTTTCAGCCGGGCGCGGTGGCTCAAGCCTGTAATCCCAGCACTTTGGGAGGCCGAGACGGGCGGATCACGAGGTCAGGAGATCGAGACCATCCTGGCTAACACGGTGAAACCCCGTCTCTACTAAAAAATACAAAAAATTAGCCGGGCGAGGTGGCAGGCGCCTGTAGTCCCAGCTACTCGGGAGGCTGAGGTAGGAGAATGGCGTAAACCCGGGAGGCGGAGCTTGCAGTGAGCTGAGATCCGGCCACTGCACTCCAGCCTGGGCGACAGAGCGAGACTCCGTCTCAAAAAAAAAAAAAAAAAAAGATGTGCCTTTTTCCTTCCGCCATGATTGTGAGGCCTCCCCCGCCACGTGGAATTGTGAGTCCATGAAACTTCTTTTTCTTTATAAATTACCCAGTCTCAGGTGTATCTTTATTAGCAGTGTGAAAACAGGCTAATATACTGCTTTTCTGGTATGCATCAGATTAGTCCACCGTGTTCACTGCCTTCTGCAGACTCGATGAACACATGTCAAACCCTCTAAGTAGGATGGGAGGAAAGTACCATAACTCTCTAGCAACTTTTTGAAAAGAAATGCTACAATTTCCAATCATACTTCAACCCCAATCCTCTTACATCTCAGAGGTATGTGAGGGATAAGGGTAATAAAACCGGGCTAGCCATGTCCTTTGCAAGTTTTGCTTGGTTGGCTTCAGCCACCACCAAGATAGAAAGAGTCCCATGAAAGATCCTTATTATTATTATTATAAATTATGCATTTCTTATGATTCTCTCAAGAGCTCCCTTCCCATACCCTTTACTCCCAAGGACTTGAGAGCTTTTATATTTGCATTTAAAGAGAAAACTTTAAGAATTTGAGAAGTGTGTAGGCTGAGCTTTTTATTTATTGTTTAAAATTGTAGCTAACAATTCATTAAAGGTGTATCAATCTTTAAAATTGAGATAGGAAATAAAATAAGAAAAAAAGGGGCATAGCCTCATCAAGGTTATCCCAAATGTGGTGGGGCAGAGATCTACTAACACACTCTATTGATTCACTGATTCCATAAATCAATTTTATATGCCCCTCCCCTGACCCCGACTTCTCTGACAAACTTCAGCAGACAGCCACAATAGCAAGATTTATATACCTTTTCCTGAGTGAGGGAGAAAAGGAAAGTGAACCATGTGATATAAATTTTTGAAGAGAGAACTAAGGAAGGGAATAATGACAGAGCTCTACCATATGTTGTTGGAAATCTGATTTAAAATTTCCCGAACAATTGGAAATAGGGACTAGGAATTACAGCACTCTTTCATTCAAACTCCTAAATTGTGCGAGTTCCAAATTTGGGATTTCTACAAAGCCCTTCAGAAGGACTGAGATACCTATATTTTTCTATCCTTAGGCTCGCCAAAGAAATATGAACAGTCTAAAAAGCAGAATGTACTCCATTTTGAAGTAACAAAATTACTTATTGTTGATGTGTAGTCACTTAAATCATTAGTATTGATTAAACAATAAATTAATTTAGCAAATAATTACTGACTACCTAATATGTTGCTTACACTGTATTAGGGGATTGAGAATACAATGATGAACAAGGAGATTCACCATCACAGAATTTTATAATTTGCCATCAGGAGTCAGATAAATAAAATGGCAGTTAAAATGTGTTGTGACAAAGGCAGGCGAAGTCCAGAGAAGGACAGGACCACATAAGCAGCCCTTAATTCCGACTGGAGCATGGTGGTAGTGCCAAGGAGGCTTCTGGGAGGAAGTGATATTTGCAGTGAAGTCTGGAGGGAGATGAGGAGTTAGTCAGATGCAAAGGAGAGATGAGTATTCAAAGAATATACACACTAAAACATATAAATAAAGGAGGCCCATTTGAGATGCAGAATTCTTTGATCACCAAAATATAAACTAGATCCTACAATGCAAGCAGATTTTTTTTCTAAAGTATTTGGGGGCAATGCAGAGATAAAGAACAAAGAGCCAGATTGGCATCCAATGTCCCTAAAGATGACGCAGCAACCTTACTGTGCTTGCACGTGTTGGCATCTGTCTCTGAGCTATAGCTGCTCTAATGGGAACAGGCATGCCCCAAGACCTACTGGGAGTGGAATCTGTTGCTGATGGTCTTAAAAAGGATGCCAACCCAACAGACATAATCCAAGGAGTCAGAGCAGGAGTCAAACTTGAAGATGGAGATGCTTTAAAACCCCATCGCCGTCTTTTTTTTTTTTTTTTTTTTTTTTTTTTGACATAGCATCTCACTCCATAGCCCAGGCCGGAGTGCAGTGACATCATCATAGCTCACTGCAGCCCCAAACCTTGGGCTCTAGCTATCCTCCTGCCTCAGTCTCTCAAGTAGCTGGGACTACAAGTGTGTGCCACCACGCCATGCTAATTTTCTTTTTTTTTGGTAGAGATGGGTTCTTGCTATGTTGCCTAGGCTGGTCTCAAACTCCTTAACTCAAGCAATCCTTCTGCCTTGACCTCCCAAAGTGCCGGGATTACAGGCATGAGCCACCGTGCCTGGCCTGTGTGTTATTTTTTTCTCTAGAGTAAGAGCAATCCTTAGAAGAAGAGAGGCTGTTTCTAGCCTGACCTAAAGCCTTTTAGAGACTCCTGAGATACTAAAAAATGATGAAATATCAAGTGTTTCCTTGCTAAGAAGTAGATGCTTTTAATGAGTAACATTGCAGTGTAACTGTGCTATTAGCAAGGATTTATTTTTAAAAGCCATTACTTCAGAGGATAGTGATTAAGCATGGGGACACTGGAGCCTGGGCAGCCTGAGTTCAAATTCTGGTCTAGCATTTATTAGCCATGTGATCTTGGGCACATGATGTGGTCTTTCTGTACCTCAGTTTCCAATCTGTAAAATAGACATAGCAGTGTCTCCTCATAGGGTTTTTGTGAGGGTTAAATGTAAGTCTTAGAGAAGCACCTAGATTCTTACAACAGTTTGCACTATGCAAGTATTAGTTATTATTATTGTTGTTATTGTTTTAATGTACTCCAAGCAGTGTCATCTGGTTGACACTGTTGAGTTTTGTCTTGAATGCCATTTTTTTTTTTAAACTCTTGTCAGGGTATCTCTATGGTTGTAAGTTCTTTTGCTGATAATTTCAAAATTCTAAGTTTAAGGCCCTTTGTGAGCTGAGTCCTGGGCCAGATGGTATCTTGGCACCCCCTTGTGAAATGGGATGCCTGCCCTGCTTCTGAGAGTGGTAGGGGTTCCACTTCAAACCTCCCACTCAAGGGAGCGCTCTCTCCCTGCCCCCAGTGGCATACAACCTTGGGAGTAGGGCTGTGGCTGGGCTTCCGGGATGAAAATTCAGTGACTAAGGGCAGGGTGGGAAGGGTGAGCCTCCAACGAAAGCTGCAGACACACTGGTTGTTGGATTCAATCATTCAGCTGATCACCAGGGTGTGACTCTTTCTTTCCCTTTAAATGTCAGATTCCGTTCTCCCTCCTGCTAATAGTTAAAAGTGATGGTGTGTCCAATTGGCACAGAACAAATTTTACATTGCTAACAGGTTCCCTGGCACAATGCAAAGGGCCCATGTACCAGTACTTGCAGTACCCACAGAGGGCTGTGGTAATCCCTTTCCCTATATATAGCTGTGACTGTCACCATCCAACCTGCGGGTGGTATGCTGTCGCCACCTGTATACCTTACAGAATTCATGTGTCACCTGACAGCTTCCCGCTGCTGCCCTAGCTAGAGCCCGGTATGTAGGAAGAGTGGCACAAAACTGGCATGGAAGCTGAGTGAGTGGGACTCAGGGTGCAGACAGGGGTGTCCTCACCTCCAAGGTCACACTGAGCTTCGTGGTGACCTTGGCTCTTACCTCATGGTCAGAGCTTTGATGCTGGCACCAACACCCCGACTTAGATGCCTGCTCTGCATCCTGCCAAATCTTGGCCACATTCCAGCGCCACCAATTATCTTGCCCAGCAGCAGTGAGGCGGCAGTCACAACGCAGAGGTGTGTGGGTGGCTGCTTTGTGTTTCTAGGTCTGTGCTACTGGGGAGCATTCCTGCAAAATCCCTGCCACTCTTCACCCAGTGTCTGGGGCACTGGCACCTTGGGAGCTTAAAGACATGAACTGCAAATGAAAGGAAGGCATTTAGTTTTGGCAAAACATTCCAAGTCGTTACAATGGCTGTGAGGAGACATTTTAGCGAAGCCTTCTGAGGGGCTGGTGTGCATCATTAGCTGCTGGCAAGCATGCCATTACTTTATGCCTTGCAAGCGTGGGCACCTGAAGAGGTTTGGGCGTAGGATGCCCATTGATTGAGTTATTTTTAGGGCAGTTATATTCCTGGTTTCTCTTCCTGTGGGAAAAAAATTACCCATGTCAAGGTAGCATGTTTGAGCACCCTGCATTTCTAATGTGTTTTGCCTGGAGCAGACGATGAGCCTACCCACCACCTGGTGAGGAGAGATGGGTGGACAGGGGGCAGATGAATGCGTTCAGCTCCCTGGACCTCCAAGCCAGAGCAGGCAGGGCATTTGGCCTTGAAGTTTTCAAATTTCTAACTGGGAAGGACAACATTTAAAATTTTTACTGTGACTACTGAGAAAGACCTAAGTAAAACAAAAAAATTCTCCTCTAGCATTTATACTCTGCATATAATCAGGAGGAATTCTCTAAAGAAGTGGCTTCCAAACTACGTTTTTAAATTGGAGGGATTTCTAAAAAAAATGTGAAATCGTATGCTGCATAACATACACCACCACCAACAACAACAGGAAACCCTCCCTGATGGTCACAGAGGCCACACCAACTCTCCCTCCAGGTACTTGGAGGTGGCTCCACAGATTTCCAACATCCACGGTGGTACCAAACCCTCTCTTTGGTTTGATTTCACGTTATCCCCCTCATTCCCAAAGCTTTCCTGATTTAATCTCTCATATTTGCAAGGGGGCCTTGTCTTTGGGGCAATCAGGTGTCATCAGTGAGTTTTGACACAGAAGCTGCAGGAGCCTGGGCATTTTATTCTGCATGGTTCCAGCGGTGAGACATGGGGTGCATGGAGATCTGAGACTCCTCTCCTCATCTGACTTGGTGATGGCCAGTGCTTGGCAAAGCTTAGTAATTTGTTGAATCATCTGTTATTCGATACATATGCACTGCACGTCTTCTCTATGCTGCCAACATTCCAGATTGAGCTCGCGGATCTTGAGGAAGAGGAAAGAAATAAGGAGACAAACAAGCCTACAAAAATGATTATTTCAGTTAGTGATAAGTACTATGAAGAGAACAAAGCAGGTTAATGGGATAGAGAGAGATTGACAGGTCAGATGGAGTTGGAGGTGGGAGCTGGGGAGTCGTTCTTCAGATTGGGGCTCAGGGAAGGCTTTACCAAGGAGTAATATTTAAGCTGAAGCCTGAATGGTGAGAAGATATCCAGCTAAGAGAAACCCATGGTATTCCTGGCAGATGAACAACAGGTGCAGCCCATGAGGGGGAACATGCCTGGCTTGTTTGAAGAGCAGAAAGCTGGCTAGTATGACAGAGACCTTAGGGACCAGGGGAACAGTGGCACAAGATGTGGACAGAGGCAATATGGAAGGCCTCATCACACAGGCCAAGGCTAGGCATTTGGGTTTTATTCTAAGAGTAATGAGACTACATTGGAGGATTTTAAGGTTTTCTCTCACCTGAGCCTCATTTCCTTTTTTCAGTGTGTGCAATGAGATCATATCCAAAAGATGTGCAAATTTAGTATTGCCATCTGGTTAACAACTAAAACCTACAGCTTCAGCACCATAAGACAGTAAAGAAAGAAAGAAAGGAAAAAAAAGAACCCAAAACCAAACAAAAAACAAAAACAAAAACCCCCACAGTTACCACAAATGGACAAAATAATGGGATCCTAAAGAAACTATGAATGCTAGAATTTATTCATTTGACAAATTTTGTTGTTGCTACTCAGTCTAGGCTTTAAGCTGTGTGACCTTAGGCAAGTCACTAACTTCTCTTTGCCTAACTTTTCTCATCTGTAAAAGGGGGAGAATAATAGTACTTACTTCTCTTATAATGTTGTTTTGAGGATAAAATGTTTGTAAAATGTGTAGAACACATGGTAAGCATGATATATGTTTGCTATTATTCTATATGCAAAGGCACAATTGACTGATACATTTGTTCATCTATTTCACAAATATTTCTTGAGTACCTGCCATGTACTTGGTGCTGTATTGAGTGCTGAGATGCAATTATGAACAGACCAGACTTGGTCCCTACCTGGCACTTGGCTTCTTGCACCTCACTCTATGTAAAAAGTGGCATGGGGTTGCT
This sequence comes from Macaca fascicularis, assembly GCF_037993035.2. Taxonomy (NCBI): domain Eukaryota; kingdom Metazoa; phylum Chordata; class Mammalia; order Primates; family Cercopithecidae; genus Macaca; species Macaca fascicularis. The sequence continues at coordinate 100,478,160 of NC_088383.1, read as the reverse complement.
GAGGAGGGACCCACCAGCTTTGGCCAATGTATGTGGAAAGGGACGAGGAATGGTACAAGGGTTGCTTTATTACACCAGGAACCCTGGGAGTCCAACCCAGGTCCTATCCCCTAGAAGCCCCGCCCTGGACTCTGCAGATAATATTCAAATATAAAGAGAATTTCCTTGGAAGAACCATCTGGTGGCGGTGAGCATGGGTACCCACTGGGTCCTCAGCCTCTGCTGCCCTCTAGTTAACTGACATGAACACTGACACAGCAATAACGCATCCTCCCGCCCTCAAAGAATCCTTTAGAGGCAGTGCTTCTTGTGCAGAAATAAGACCTTCGCAGGAATCAGAATGGGGCCAGCTGCCTTTGGGCCATACTCCTAGGGCCTACAGAAATAACTACCATTGGCATCCATGGTCATGGGTTATATGTTTCTGGAAGATGGCAACCATCATTTCTTTTGATTTGAATTTGGCAATTAAAGTAAGATGGCCCAGTGGTTAATGATTCATCTGGATAATACTTTTAGATAAAGTATTCAAAGGTAAATTCACTTTCTTTGTGTTGTCTAAACTCTCCAGATCGAAAAACCTGAGATAAAGCATGTATGTGCTATTTCTATTAGAGCAGGATGAAGGGACAAAGGAAGAGTGGCAGGCAGGGAGGGAGGGAGCCAATAGGAGGGTGTGTTACCAAGTTGGTCACTGCTAAGTGTTTGATCCCAAGGGACCATCACAACTGTCTTCCGAGAAGCCAAATAAACTGTGTATCCAAATAGTTCATTGGAGAGAAGAAAGAACAATCTGTTCATTGATTGCTGTCTCCCACTGGTCAAAGGTTTTTCCCATGAGGTGTTAACTCCTCCACACTTTCATTTTGCACATGCACAGATGCCAGGGGAGGTGTCATCCCCAGACCTCTGTGTCAAAAGAGAACCCCCAGAGCAAGAAATAGGAAACATCAAGTGCAGGTAAGGCGTGCCCTTTTTACCTATGTGAAGTTGCTCAGAGCCTAATGTAGCATTGGCCTCTGTAGCAGCTGGGACAATGGATAGGTGAGGCTGAGAGAATGTGAAGTGGCCTAAGGAGTATCTGACACATGTTCATTCATTCAACAAGACGTTATCACAGACCCGCTATTTGCCAGGTAAGGTGATAAGAAATGGTGACGCAGAAGTGACCAACAACACAGGCTCCACTCTCAGGGAACCCACTGTTTTTGGTTGTAAGCTTAAAAGTAGACAAGTATTTAAAATAAGGTCTATTAAAGTAAGTGCTCAGTAGTTATTTGCTGTTATTAGTTTTATTTGTGGTACTGTTGGAAATGAGTAACAGAGCTCCAAGGTATCTCTGTTGGTGACCCGCTCATAAGCCAGGGCACAAAATGATTCCATGATTCTTAAAATAGAGTATATTTAATATATGGTTATCAGAAATGCAATATTAAGCATGATGTTTTACCCTAAGTATGTCAATTTTTAATCCTTAGAGTGCTAAAATGGCAAAAAGAATAGAACACCTGAACAGGTGCCAAATATCGCAAAAGGGAGTTGAGTTTTAGGAAACTGGCTATAAGTCATGTGACCCTATTCCCCTTAAAGAAAAAACTTTCGGAACACAGCTGATTCTCATATTTGTACTGATTGGTTGAATCTTGCCAGGAGAAGAATGTGAATTCAAGTTTAAATTCAGAGCTTCTGCTGACTTAAAAAAAAAATAGGGTATGTGCCCCCTTCTATCTTCCTGCTATACGGTGCAGAGTCTACCGATGGGAATATGCCTAGCAAAGAACTTCGTTTATGGAGTCATCTAGATCTGGATTCAAATCCTGGCTTCACATTTTCTAGCTATGTGATCTTGGACAGGTCACTTAATCTGTTGTAAATTTTCTTATTTATACAGGAAGGTTGTTGCGAGGATTAAAGGAGATATGTACAGTACTTAACATAAGGCTACTTATGGATAGAGTGTGAGCTCCATAATAATTAGCTCTTATTAGTTTTATTTTGTGCTGACAATGCACAATACATCTGTTAGCTCCTTTCTCGGGGATTTCTGCTCTATGTTCACAAGCCAGGATGAATGGGTGGGAACGTGACATGGTTAAAGTTCAGCTGTAACAATTGGACAAACAATATTGACTTAAACATGGTAGAAATATATTTCCCTTTTACTATAAAGTCAGAAAGTAGGCTCTCCTTCATGAAATCCCCAGAAATTGGCACCTAGTCTACTGTGTGGCCTCCATTTCCCAGTCATCTCATGGTCCAATATGGTGGTTCTAATTCCAGCCATTAGGTTTTCATTCCAGCCAATGGGAAGGAGGAAGGAGATTGAATAGGACAAAGAATGATGCCAGCTATTTCTTTAAGAAGGTGCTGCATGAACTTCTGTTTACATCTCATTGGCCAACATGTAGTTCCACGGCTTCACCTAGCTGCCAGGGAATATGTATTATTCCGGGTAGCTGTCCAGCTAAAATTTTTATTACTATGGAAAAGAGAGAGAATGGACAGTAGGGGCCAATTATCAGACTGTCACAGAGAGCCACTTTCTGGGGCAGCCAATGTGGGGAGACTTTTGGGAGTCTGATGGACCTTAATGACACAGGGAAAAGTAATGATTAAAAGTAGTTGGTGTCTGATAAATTTGATCTTATCAAGAAAATATCATCAAGAATTACTCTAATACTATAAGGGGTCCATCCCTGCTTGCTGACCAACAACCCCTCAATATATTGTCCACTGCAATAGCACTGGCAACTTGTGACAATAGAGCATTTGAAATGTGGCTGGTCCACATTGAGATGTGCTGTAAGTGTAACATACACACTAGATTTTGAAGACTTAGTATAAAAAGTGTAAAATAAGGCTGGGCGTGGTGGCTCACGCTTGTAATCCCAGCACTTTGGGAGGCCGAGGCAGGCGGATCACCTGAGGTCGGGAGTTCAAGACCAGCCTGACCAACATGGAGAAACCCTGTCTCTACTAAAAATACAAAATTAGCTGGGATGGTGGCACATGCCTGTAATCCCAGCTACTCGGGAGGCTGAGGCAGGAGAATTGCTTGAACCCGGGAGGCAGAGGTTGCGGTGAGCCGAGATCGTGCCATTGCACTCCAACCTGGGCAAAAAGAGTGAAACTCTGTCTCAAAAAAAAAAAAAAAAAAAAGTGTAAAATAGCTCATTAAGCTTTATCATGCCTACATGCTGAAGTGATATATTGTCTATATTGAATTAAATAAATTATATCATTAAAATTAATTTCACCTGCTTATTTTTACTTTTTATTTTATTTTATTTTATTTTGAGACAGGGTCTCGCTGTCACCCAGGCTGGAGTGCAGTGGTGTGATCTCAACTCACTGCAACCTCCACCTCTCGGGCTCAAGCCATCCTACCACCTCAGCCTACCATGTAACTAGGACCACAGGTGTGCAACACCATGCCTGGCTAAATTTTTGTATTTTTTTTTTTTTGGAGACGGGGTTTCATCGTGTTGCCCAGGCTGGTCTCGAACGCCTGGATTCAAGCGATCTGCCTACCTCAGCCTCCCAAAGTGCTGGAATTACAGACATGTGCCATTGCCCTGTCGTATTTTTACTTTTTAATTTAAAATTACATATGTTGATTGTGTTATATTTTTACTGGAAAACACTGACTGTTCTAAGTCTAATAGAGCCTGTGTCCTCAGAAAGCAGGTTCTATATAGTCCTGAGAGGGATCGCTCTCTGAATGACTGATTAAATGGATGACAAATTCTCTGACATGGGATTCAAAGATCAAGATTTTGGTAACATGCTTGGAAGTGCTGTCTGAGGGAGATGGTTCTGTGTTCCTTGCCCTTCAATAGGCTTGTCCCCACAGGGGAGATATCTCAATGTCACCACACCCAAGAGCATCTGAGTGGACTCCACCTCATGCTACGGCTCTAGTTCAAGGAACCATTCTAAGATTCCATTTTAGGATTACTTTTAGCATTTCTAGAATATTTTCCACATAGTGAGAAACTGGCTAATATCGCAAGTGATCTCCTGGGGAGGGGTGACATGTCTGAATTTCAACTTAGAAAATTGGAATGTTAAGGAAATATATTTGCCAATCTAGTCTGCGTATTTTTATTTCTCTTCCTGTCAAGGATCCTTAATTATCCAGCACAGTGGTTCTAGTGGCAGCATCAGTATCACTAGGGAGCTTGTTAGAAATGCAAGTTCTCAGGCCCTACCCCAGACCTAATGGATCAGAAACTGTGGTGGGGCCCTGTGGCTCATGCCTGTAATACTAGCACTTTGGAAGGCTGAGGAGGGAGGGGATCCCTTGAAGCCGGGAGTTTGAGATCAGCCTGGGTGACAAAGTGAGATGCCATCTTTACAGAAATTTAAGAAAAATCTCAAAAAAAAAAAAAAAAAAAAGGTGGCTGGATGTGGTGGCACATGCCTGTAGTCCCAGCTACTCAGGAGGCTAAGGTAGGAGGATCGCTTGAGCACAGGAGGTCAAGGCTGCAGTGAGTTATGATTGAGCCAGTCCTGGGTGTTTTAACAAGCCCTCCAAATGATTTGATTTAAATTAGTTTGAGAACCATTAGTTTAAAGCTATAGTTTTCTTGCCACATGTATCTTCACCCCCCATAATGCATATTCAGTTTATTTTTAAGTTAAAGGGTCATCCTGTTGAATGCTGCATATTCTGAGGAGATATACCATGAGAGGACAGTGTATGCAGGAATTGTTACTTCTAGGCTGTAAATAAATGTGATATTACATTTCTTGCTGGTTTCTAAGTCAGTAAAATTTGGTAAGAAAAATAGTTTTGAAAAAAATCTAAAAAATAGAGGCAATGGAGGCTGTGTTTTGGGGTTTGAGTCTCCTTAGCCCACTTCACCCAAACCTCACTGCTGAGTCCCACTCCTGGGTTTCCTGGAATTCCACCCTGGAAGCAGCCATGGCTGTGAGCAGCCAATCTGTCCATGCTCTACTTGTTAGCTCTGGTGGCCACCCCATCTTCCCATCTGCTTGCAGCCTCTGTTCCTCATCTCTCCACTCCCCATCCTGATTCCTATCTCTGAGTGGCACCTTCTCTAAGCTGTATTCACTTTCACTTTTAGTCACGGTGAGCAGTTTCCCGCTACAGGGCCTTACCCTTTCCTAATCTCTTAAGTCTGTCCTCAACTCCACGGATATTCAAACTTTGTTCTTCTTCCAAGGCACAGATTCTGTAACTCCGCTCTTGAAATTGGATGTGTCATGACAGGTTCAGCCAGCAGCAGCAGCAGGGGAAATATCTGGCACCATCCGTCACTGAACACTTGGGAAGACAGACGACAGGCACAGACAATGGCCCACATCCCTGCTTGCTGACCAGCTGCCCCTCAAGCCCACCATGGGGGACTGATCTTTGCCCCAGAAACTCTTAGTGCTCTTGAGTTTCTTGAGCTGCTGATGGAAAGTGCTGCGTCCCCAGCACTCCTGCTAGCAAGCCTTCTTGCCCTTTGGGACGGGGATTAGGTAGGATGGGTGGGGCAGGGATGGGATGTTAGTGGATCTGAAAACTGATGCCTTGGCCTTTCCAGCTCTTTCGTGACAGGCATCAACAATGTGTACAGCATTTTAGAGTCTACAAACCACCTTCAATTAGCATCATTTACAAAGCCTCGCAACCACTCTAAGCGGGGAGCAAGGAGTTATCATCATCACTGTTTTACAGATGAGATAGTGGAGAACCGGAAGGTTGCCATCTTTCTCCCAGGGGGGCTCAAACAATAAAAGCAAAGTTGGGCTTATATCCAGGTTTTATGTCAACTTGACCTTTAGTTTACCAGCTCCGCCTTGCTAAGTGGATAAAATCTCACATTAACAAATCCCTAAGGACCTCTCAACAGCTTTGTTCAGTGAAGATTTGACATAGTAAATGCATTTATGGCAATCACACTCGTATTCAGTTTACAAATGGCAGTGAAATCCATGACTTTAGGTAATCTCTATAATGACCTTATGTAGAAGCTTTTTTTACTCTTGTTTTACACATGAGAAAACTCACACTCAGGAAGGATGAGTAACTTGCTCAAGATTACACAGCTACCTAGTATCACGGATGAATGTCAGTTTTCCTCACAATAGAACCTCTGTCCACTATGTACAGCTCCCCTCTGCTATGAATTCTAAACTGAAAAAAAAAAAAAAAAAAAAAAAGGAGATGAACAAACATAGTGAGGCAGGTTTCCCAAACCATTTCTGTTTAGAAACATAGATGCTTGGGTTTCTCCCCTATCCTTCCACAAACTCTCCCAAGCTCTAGGGGTGGTAGCAGGTAACCCAAGTGATGCTTCTGATTGACTGAGGCTGGGAGCTTCTGATTGGCTGAAGCTGGGAAACGTGCTATAGGGGAAAGATGCACGCAGAATACTGCAATTTAGTTTCCTCTAAACACCTCAATTTTTTCATATGGGGGTGTTTTCTTTGGATGAGTGTTTTGGGTAGGCCTTTGGGTAGGAAGTCATTGGAAGGACTGTGACCATTAGATCTTTTCAGGCCTATAATCCTAGCACTTTGGGAGGCAGAGGTAGGAGGATTGCTTGAGCCCAGGAATTTGAGACCAGCCTGGGCAACATGGCAAGACCCTGTCTCTACAAATAATAATAATAAAAATAGCCGGATGTGGTGGTGCCCGTTTGCGATCCCAGCTACTCAGGAGGTTGAGGTGGGGGGATCATTTGAGCCCAGGAGTTTGAGGCTGCAGTTAGCTGGGTTCATGCCACTGCACTGTAGCCTGGATGACGAAGAGAGATGCTGTCTCAAAAATTTATTTTTATCTTTATTTTTAGAGGTGAGGTCTCGCTCTGTCACCCAGGCTAGACTGGAACTCCTGGGCTCAAGTGATGCTGTCACCTCAGTCTTCCAGGTAGCTGGGGCTACAGGTATGCTACTGCTCCTGGATCCTATTCTTTATTGTTTATGCACAATTTCTCATTCATCAGATGTTTGGCTTTCCTGTATAGCAACATGACTCTAATGAAATTTCGTCTGGTGAAACACTGACCTTGTTAAGATAATTTTAGATTCAAATTGCATCCTCTAAGGGCTAGCCATATCTTCCATCTTGCAAATTCCACGTAGTACCAGGAGTCACAACTCTTCTGAAAACAGACATCAGTTGTTAAATTGGTTCTTAAATATTTCCTGTCAAGGATTCTCATTGTCAGAAGACTCTAGAATCTTCAATCAGCATCAGCATCATCTGGGAGCTTATTAGAAATGAAGCAGCTCAGGCGCTGCTTCAGTTGTCCCGAATGAGAAACTGCATTTAACAAGATCCTCAGGTGATTCACATGCACCTTTAACATTTGGGACACATGTTTTAGAATACCTTTTCATTTAGTTACATACAGTTACAACTTACTGTCTCTCAAGGGAGGTACTTAAAATTTGTTTTAATTTTAAATTTAGGGGGTTACATGTATGGGTTAGTTATAAGGGTATATTGCGTGATGCTGAGGTTTGGGCTTCCGATCCCATCACCCATATCGTGAACATAGTACCGAATAAGAAGTGTTTCAGTCCTTCTCCAACTTCCTCCCTCCCTCTCCCACTTTTGGAGTTCCTAGTGTCTATTGTTTCCATCTTTATGTCTCTGTAGCTCCAATCTTTAGCTCTTGCTTATCGGTGGGAACATTCATATTTGGTTTTCTGTTCCTGTGTTAATTCACTTAGGATAGGCCGGGTGCAGTGGCTCATGCTTATCTATAATCCCAGCACTTTGGGAGGCAGAGGCAGGCAGATCACTTGAGGTCAGGAGTTCAAGACCAGGCCGGCCAACATGGTGAAACCTGTCTCTATTAAAAATACAAAAATTAGCTAGGTGTGTTGGCAGATGCCTGTAATCCCAGCTACTTGGGAGGCTGAGGCAGGAGAATCGTTTGAATCCGGGAAGGAGAGGTTGCAGTGCCCACTCCAGCCTGGGCAATAAGAGTGAAACTCTGTCTCAAAAAGCAAACAAAAAAATTCACATAGGATAATGGCCTCCAGCTATTATGGTTGTGTAGTATTCACAGCTACGATGGACACCCACTCTTTTGCCTTCAGTGCTGGGACTGTGAATGGTTTATGGTTTGTAGTATTCCGTGGTGTGTATGTAACACATTTTCTTTATCCAATTCACTGTTGATGGTTACCTAGGTTGATTCCATATCTTGCTATCGTGACTAGTGCTGTGAAAAACAAATGAATATAGGTGTCTTTTTGGTAGAGCAATTTATTTTCTTTTGGGCATATACCTAGCAATGGGATTGCTGAGTCAAATGGTAATTCTACTTTTAGTTCTTTGAGAAATCTCCAAACTGCTTTCTACAGGGGCTGAGCTAATTTACATTCCCACCAACAGTGCATAAACATTCCCAGGGAAGTACTTTACATTTGTTTTCTGTGGTCCTCACAACAACCCTTCAGGGAAACTATTATTATCCCCAATCCCCAAAAAGGAAACTGGTTTTGAGAGATTTAATCACTTGCCCAATTAGTAGTTAGTGGCTAAAATGGAATTAAAACTAGATCTGTCTACTCCTTGCAATATTTGCCTTAATACGTTTTCTTTCTTTCCTTTCTCAAGCCTCTTTATTAAGTCAGTTTCCAACCCCCGGCAATGTCTCCAGGTCTCTTTGAAGGTGGCATGGTAAGAAAGCAAACAATAAATAAGAAACAAAATTTTATATCAAAGTATTGTGAATAAAAATTGTAATTTGTTTGTGGGAATGTAAATTGGCACAACTATTATGGAAAACAGTATGGAGGTTCCTAAAAAAGTTAAAAATAGAACTACCATGTGATTCAGCAATCCCACTACTAGGTACATATCCAAGGAATATGAAATAAGTGTGGTGAAGAGATATCTGCACTCCCGTGTTCATTGCAGTACTATTCACAATAGCCAGGATATGGAATCAACTTAAGTGTCCTTCAATAGATTAATGGACAAAGAAAATGTAGCACATATAGACAATGGAATACCATTAGCCTTTGAAAAAAGGAAATCCTGTTATTTTTTGTGACAACTGGATGAACCTGGAGGACATTATGTTAAGTGAAATAAGCAGGCATAGAAAGACAAATATTACATGTCCTCACTTACAGTGGAGTGTGAAAAAGGTGACTTCATAGAAGCAGAGAGTAAAATGGTAGAGGCAAAGGAAGGGGGATTGGGGAGATGTTGGTCAAATGACAGAAAATTTTAGTTAGGAAGAATGAATTCAAGATATCTAAGTGCATCATGATGAAAAAAAGTCTATTAAAATTAAAAATCTGGAACAAATATATTGTTTGTGTATGCATTTGTAACACATTTGTAAACATGACAAAAATGCTAACAACCCTAATATATAAAGGGTGTTTATACACCAATAAAAGCACTTTCATAGAAAAGATGAAAGACCAATTAACATGAAGAACCTCACTAGCAATCAAAAATATAAAGGGGAGATATCTTTTTCACTCCATAAATTGGCAAAGATTTAAAAGAAAAGGTAAAACCCAATGTAGGTGAGAATGAGAACAATAGATCCCCAAATTTTCTATTATTAAAAATGGTGTTTTAGAAGAATACTTAACGAAAAGGAAAGACACTTGCCATATATTAGTAAGAAAGGCATGTAGAAAATGTATACAATTACTCTCTGCTCCTCCTGTTAGACAGACAGCTGCATCTTCTCATGCAGCACCAGCTGTATCCCTGAGACACCATGGTGAAGGTGAAGGCCAGAGTAAATGGATTTGGCCATGTTGGGTGTCTGGTCATCAGGGCTGCTTTTAACTTTGGCAAAGTGGATACTGTCACCATCAATGACCCCTTTGTTGACTTCAACTACATGATCCACATGGTCCAGTATGATTCCACCCATGGCAAGTTCCATGGCACCATTAAAGCTGAGAGCAGGAAGTTTGTCATCGGTGGAAATCCCATTACCATCTTCTAAGAGCGAGGTCCCACCAAAATCAAATGGGATGATGCTGGTGCTGATTATGTTGTGTAGTCCACCGGCATCTTCAATACCATGAGAAGGCTGGAGATGTCTTAGAAGAGGGAGCCAAAAGGGCCATCATCCCTGCCCTTTCTGCTGACACCCCCTTTTTCATGATAGGCATGAATCATGAGTAGTACAAAAACAGCCTCAAGATCATCAGCAATGCCTCCTGTACCACCAACTGCTTAGCCCCCCTGGCCAAGGTCATCCATGACAACTTTGGCATGGAAGAATTTATAACTACAGTCCATGCAATCACAGCCACCCTACCCTGGATGGCCCCTCTGGGAAACTGTGGCACAATGGCCACGGGGCTCTGCAGGACATCATCCCTGCATCTACTAGTGGTGCCAAGGCTATGGGTAAGGTTACCCCTGAGCTGAATGGGAAGCTCATTGGCATGGCCTTCCATGTCCCCACTACCAACGTGTTGGTCATGGACCTGACTTGCCATCTGGAGAAACCTGCCAAATATGATGACATCAAGAAGGTGGTAAAGCAGGAATTGCAGGCCCCCTCAAGGGCATCCTGGGCTACCCGAGCACCAGGTTGTCTCCTCTGACTTTAACAGCAACACCCACTCGTCTGCCTTCAATGCTGGGGCTGGCATTGCCCTCAACAATCACTTTGTCAAGCTCATTTCCTGGTATGACAATGAATTTGGCTACAGCAGCAGGGTGGTGGACCTCATAGCCCACAAAACCTCCAAGGAGTAAGACCCCTGACCACCAGCTGCAGTGAGAGCATGAGAGGAAGAGAGAGGCCCGCAGCTGCTAGGGAGTCCCTGCCACACTCAGTTCCCCACCACACCGAAAATCTCCCCTCCCCACAATTTCCACACAGAACCCCCTGAAGAGGGAGGGGCCTAGGAAGCCCACTTTGTCATATACTATCAATAAAGTCCCCTGTACTCAAAAAATTAATTAACTAATGAATCAAAATATATTGAATACTAACATTATGCTAAGGAGAATCAATTTCTGCTTGTTTTTTAAAATATAATTCTTCATCATTCAACTTGAAATTACAGCCCTTGGAGAACTAAACTGAAATAGGAGAAATTGACATTTTCCTTTTCAATATTTTAATACGAAAAATTTCAAACATACAGAATAGTTAAAAGAATTTATACACCACCTAAATTCTACAATTAACATGTCCCCACATTTACTTTATCACATATCCATCCACCTATCTCTCCATCAATCCACTTTTTTTTTACTTTGCAGAATTTCAAAGTAAATTGCAACTATCTGTATACCTCATCCCAAATGCTTCAGTATGAGTATCATTAACATGAGTTCAGTCTTTGTTTATGGTTCTTTTAAATTTTTGAGTTAATTGTCATATAGTGAAATGCACAAATACTAAATGTGCCATTGGAGGAATTTTTGTTGTTGTTAGAGATGTGATCTCACTATATTGGTCAGGCTGGACTCTGACTCCTAGGCTCAAGGAGATCCTCCTGCCTCAGCCTCCCAAGTAGCTGGGACTATTTGGCACCATGCCAGGCTTTGGAGGAATTTTAACAAACATACATCAGTGTAATCTAAATTTCTGTCAAGACATAGAACATTATGAAGCATTATGAGAACTTCTCTCTTCTTCCTTCCCAATTAATCCCTGTCCAACTGCCCCTCTACCCAGAGGTAACTTACCACTGTTGACTTTTTAAAGAGATACATAAATTATTTTTGGCTGTTCTAGGACTTAAAACAAATGGAATGATACAATATGTGCTTCTAAATGTAAGGCTTTGTTAATTTAGCATAATGTTTTTGAGATTCATCTATGTTATTTTGTGTATCATTAGTGATTTTTTTTTATTGCTGGATAGTCTTCTGTTGTGTAAGTATACTATAGGTTGTTTATCCATTTTCCTATTGACAATACTTAGTCTGCTTCCAGTTTTGGAACATTTTGAATAAGGCTATATGTGCATTATTTTATTTTTGTGGGCACAGGCTTTCGTTTTTCTTTGGTAAACATTTAGGAGTGAAATTGCTGAATCATAAGGTAGGGGCTATATTCAATTTTAAATGAAACTGCCAGACTATTTCCCAAAGTTATTGTGCCATTTTGTAGTCCCAACAAGATAAGAGACTTCCAGTAGCTCCCTATCTTCATCAACATTTGGTATTTTTGGTCTTTTTACTTTTAGCCATTCTAATGGGTGTCTCGTAGTATCCCGTTGTGATTTTATTTTGCATTTCTCTGTTGACTTAATGTTGAATGCTTTTTTATGTGCTTATCAGTCACTTGTATATCTTTGTGAAATGTTCATTCAAAACCTTTTGTCTAATTAAAAAATTAGGTTGTTTTTATTATTGAGATATAAGTTGTATTACTGAGATATAAATATAAGTGCTTTGTCTGATATGTCTTGTGAATATGAGAAATTGATTTTAAGGTAGTGAAAAAGATTTCAGGTAATGTGGGAGAGGAGAATATTGCTTAGAAAGTCAGCTTTTCCTGGAAGCTTAGGGAAAAGTGATTTCTACAGAAATTGCTGCTGAACTTTGCTTTTAACTAATCAGTTGGGCTTTGTTTCCCAAATTGGTTTGTTACCCCTGATTTGGAGATGAATCGTTTTTCTTTGACATCAAACATGCCATTAAACCTGGATTGTTGGTTGTCCACCTGACTGGTTCATTCAGTTTGCGGCCTATCTTCTGGCCACTACAGTAGGGTCTGCCTGATCTCTTTATTTGCCTCTAAATATCCCTCACAGTCTACTTTCCATATGGCAACTATGGTGCCACATTTTAAAAAATGCTCAAAATTCCCCAGTGACCTTCCGTATCTCTGAGTTTATTTCCCATCCTCTTTGGCTAACTCAGTGACTTACTCACCTTGCTGTCTTTGGAAATTCCAAGCATGCCCCTGTCCCAGGGTCTTTGCTGTTAGTCCAAACTGCATCATTTTGTAAGCTGCCCACTATTTTGCAGACCTTGGTCAAAGTGAAACATTCACAGGGGTTTGGGCCCTGAGAAACATTGTGCCTAACCACCTGACCACAAGGCAGACAAAGGCCCAAATCCCAGGCCGGGTGCGGTGGCTCACACCTGTAATCCTAGCACTTTCGGAGGCCAAGACAGGCGGATCACCTGAGGTCAGGAGTTCAAGACCAGCCTGACCAACATGATGAAACCCCATTTCTACTAAAAATACAAAAATTAGTCTGGTGTGGTGGTGGGCGCCTGTAAACCCAGCTACACGGGAGGCTGAGGCAGGAGAATCACTTGAATCTGGGAGGTAGAGGTTGCAGTGAGCCGAAATCATGCCATTGCACTCTAGCCTGGGCAACAAGAGTGAAACTCCGACTCAAAAAAAAAAAAAAAATCCCAATCATATCTTGCTGGACAAAGGTCCAAGGAATATCCCGATGACATCCCACCTGAACAAGGGCCAGAACCACCTCATCACGAGAACATCTTATCAGTATCCTGCTGGGAAGCAAGCCATACCGCCCAGACCCCTCGCACTCATACCTATAAAGTGCCCCAGCCTGTAAGCAGCAGTGGGCTCTGGCATTAGGCTGGCGCCCCACTTCTGTGGGTTTTATGCCGAACATAAAGTCTGAATTTGCTGTTGAGCCACCCTCTTACTGTGTGCATGTCTTTCTTTAACCCTCGCCTTCCCTTCAAAACCTAACATTTGCGCTTGCTGTTCCTTCATGGCATGCCTCTAATCCCATATACAAATGTATTTCCATGGCACACCCCTCGCTTCATTCAGCTATCTTCAAATATTACCTCTTTGGAGAGATCTTCACTAACTATTCATAAATTAGCAAAGAGAAACATTCTTCCAAAGTCTTTTCATCTCCTTACTCTACTTTACTTTTTCATAGTACTCATTTCCATCTTTACCTGAATGTTATCATTGAAAAATTATGTTTGTTTATCCCCCCACCCTACTAGAATATAAGCTCCTTGAGGACAGGGACTTTGTTCACTTTATTCTTCACTCTATGTTCAGAATCTAGAATTGTAACTGACACATAGTAGATACTCTATATAAATAATTGTTGAATTGAATAAGAAAAAAACTAGGTATGAATGTCATTCAAACCAAGAATTCCATAACTTAGGGTATGGTGGGTGGCTTTGGAAATCCAGCAGTGAAGACAATGAGGTGCTATTAAACAATGCACCTCTACTGAAGGAAGCCCCAAACTTAGTTGCCAAGCAACCACTATTAGCATATAAACAAATATTAAAGCACACATCATAAACAAAATAGCTAACAAGGCAGTATTTCTATACCCAACCAGGCATTTTCTTGTTATTGTTTAATATATTTGAGTCAAAAAGAGAGATGCAGCTAGTTATTTCTTGCTATAAAAGAAAAAAGTCCACAAGTTGTTTACTGCCAAGAAGAATAACTCAATTGCAATTTAGTATTTGGAAAGTGTCCATCTAAGCAAGCCAGTATTTTCACTGATTTTTCTTTTCTTTTTTAGTTTTTCTTTTAATTAAAGATCATTTTTCAGAACTGGTTTAGATTTACAGAAAACGTGCACAGAAAGTGCAGCGAGTTCCCATATACCCTATTCCACTTTCAGTTCCCCGTATTATCAACATCTTGCATTGGTGTGGTACATTTGTTACAAATGAAAATCAATAGCGATATGTTATTATTAACTAAAATCCATAATTTACATTAGGATTTGCTCTGTGTGATGTACAGTTTTGTGGGTTTTACCAAGTGACAATGTAATTCACTGCCCTAAAAATCTCCTGTGCTCCAACTCTACATCCCTCTCCCTTTCCTTCTGTAAACCCCTGGCAACCGCTGATCTTTTTATCACCTCTATACTGTAGTTTGGTTTTTATTTTACTAATTAAAAAAGTGGTCCTTTAAATGGGAGAGGAGTTGAAGAGAAGTAAATGATAAAAAATTGAAGGCATTTTGCCCATGTAGTTCTCCATTGTATCTTCAGTATCTAGAATAGTGACTCAGGGATAATTCAAGATAACCTGTTTACATTTTAACACATATCCTTACATATGTCATTACACACACACACACATATGATCACATATATTCTTAGATGAGGGGTCTTCAAAAATCATGGAAAATGCATATTATGAAAAAACCATGGATGCATTTCAAAATGTTTTTGCACTAAAATAAAACCACACTAAACAGTTATAATATGTCTGAACAGGATCTAGCTTGAGGCAATGAGAAGGATAAGACATCAATTTGAAATGATTCCCTATCAGAACAAGATGAATTCTACAAAAATTGAAGCAAGAACAAACACCAAATTTATAGTGAAGCTTGGGTGGAAAAATGATGAAATTACTGATGCTTTATGAAAAATTAATGGGAACAATGCCAAAAATAAATTATTAGCTTACAAATGGATAACTCATTTTAAGAAGGAATGAGACTGTTGCAGGTAAAGCCCACAGTGGCAGACCGTCCATATCAGTTTGTGAGGAAAAAATTAATATTGGTCATGCAGTAATTGAAGAGGACTGATGATTAACACCAGAAAACAATAGCCATCATCATAGGCATTTCAACTGGTTCAGCTTAAACACTTCCGATTCAAGAATTAAAGTTGGGCAAACTTCCACTCAATGGTGATGAAACCACTGTCCCCAGATCAGCTGCAGACAAGAACAGATCTTTCAATGGAAATTTTAAACAAGTGGAATCAAGATCCTGAAGCATTTCTTCAAAGAATTGTAACAGGAGATGAAACATGTCTTTACCAGTATGATCCTGAAGACAAAGCACAATCAAAACAATGGCTACCAAGAGGTGGAAGTTGTCCAGTCAAAGCACAAGTGGATCAGTCAAGAGCATAGGTCATGGCAGAAGATTTTTGGGATACTCAAGGCATTTTTCTTGTTGACTTGCTGGAGGGCCAAAGAATGATAACATTTGCTTATTATGAGAGTTTTCTGAGAGAGCCAAAGACTTGGCAGAAAAACACCTGGAAAGGTTTCACCGGAGAGTCCTTCTCCACCATGACAATGCTCCTGCTCATTTGTCTCATCAAACAAGGGCAATTTTTTGAGGGTTTCTATGGGAAATCATTAGGCATCCACCTTACAGTACTGATTTGACTCCTTCTGAATTATTTATGTTTTCTAATCTTAAAAAGATCTTTAAAGGGCACCCACTTTTCTTCAGTTAATTATTTTAAAAACACTGCATTGACATCGTTAAATTCCCAGTTCTTTAAGGATGGACTATATGACTGGTATCATTGCTTATAGAGTATCTTAACCTTGATGGAGCTTATGTTGAGAAATACAGTTTATGTTTTCTATTTTTATCTTTTAATTTCATTTTCCACTAACATTTTCTTTTCTTTTTTAAGAGACAGGGTCTCACTATGTTGCCCAGGCTGATCGCAAATGATCCACCCACCTCTGCTTCTCCAGTAGCTGGGATTACAGACACAGCACTGCACCCAGATTCCATGAACTTTTTGGAGTCCCCTCATGCATACAGTCTCATATGTATGAAAGGATAATCCATTTATACTAAGATTTTTTAAATGTTAAATATATTTTGGACATCCTGCTAGGCACTTCATATATATCCTTTTCAAATCTTCACCCTGTCCCCTAAACCCTGCCAAAACTGAGAAATTACAGTTAAGCTTGAGGTACTTTTTAACTTCCTGTTGGAATTTATAATCTAATAATAACAATAATAATAATAATAGACATTTGTAGTTTGCAAAAATTTCTCACATAAATGATCTTATGCTCACATCAATCTTTTGAATTATTGGCCAGGCATGGTGGCTCATGCCTGTAATTCCAGCACTTTGGGAGGCTGAGGCAGACGGATCATTTGAGCCTAGGAGTTTGAGACCAGTCTGGCTAATATGGCAAAACCCCATCTCTACAAAAAATACAAAAATTATCCAGGCATGGTGGAGTGCACCTGTGGTCCCAGCTACTTGAGAGGCTGAGGTGGGAAGATTGCTTGAGTCTGGAGGCAGAAATTGCTATAAGCTGAGATCATGCCACTGTATTCCAGGTTGGGTGACAGAGTGAGACTCTGTCTCAAATAAAATAAAATAAAATAGAAAATGGAATAATTTTTAAGTTTATTTTACTGTGAGCTTAAGTGGCTTGTCCTGGAAACAGATCTAGTTTTAAGCTTTCTGTTGCCAAATCCTGCATCATTGCATTATTGATTAACACAGATTGGGGCAAACCAAAACTTTTTTCCCCCTTGTCTCAATGTTTAACCATGTCATCTGCATTTTAAACTTGTGCAGTTGTTTAAGTTCAGTAATGTGTATACTTTTCTTTCAATAAACATTAAAAAATATTTACTAAGCAGCTATGATTCTGCTGAGAGCTTTGTTTACATTGATGAAAAAGACATATTTTGTCTTTGCTCTTGTGGGACCTAAAGTCTGTTCAGTTTACATTCATTTGATTGACTAAGTTACAGTGGTGAAGGCTTTTTTGAGTTCCTTTTCACCATCAAGCTATTAGATGCACTTTTGTATCATTTGCACATTTGGAAACCATATTTTATGTTCTCATAGAAGTCTTGGATCTTAATGTCGAGTCCTTTCTTTCTTGATGGATTTAAAGAAGAAAGCTAAAGATGGAGCTCTCTTTGGGCAAGGTTGTTCAACAAGTTTTGTAGCTCCCTGACATTTCTTTACCTTGTTCATAAGGATATCATGAAAGACTTTATCAAATGATGCTCCAAACATGTAGATCACTGTCAGCTTTTCCTGATGTCTAGTGGTTAAATGCAGGGATTCTGGAGCCCAGATCCAAATCCTGGCCCTACCAGCTATTAGCTGTATGATCTCTGGCATGTTACTTGATTTCTTTGTGCCTCACTTTTCTATGTTTATAAATATATTTATACATTTGAAGTTCATTAATTAATTGTAAATTGATAAATCTCAGTAAATCTGAAAGTCTAAACAAAATAGATGATTTTTCTAGGAAAATATAAATGAGTAAAATTGGTGGAGGAAGATATATAAAAAACCCAAATACACCAAAAATGATAGAAGAAATGTGAAAGATGGTTAAAATTTTCTTTTTAAGGAAACAAAAACCTACTTAAATTGTTTACAATGGAATTCCATCTAATCTTCAAGGAAGAGTTAATTTCTATGTTAGTCAAATTATTTCAGACTCTGAAAAATATGGAAAGTTCCTCAATTAATAATATGAAGCAAGCATAACTGTAATATTAAAGCCTTGTATATATATATCACAAAATGCTTCTGTAGTTCAACTTATGACTAAACATGAAAAAATTCTATGCAAAACTTTAGCAAGTCCATTTGAAAAATAAAAACTAAGTTGGAAGACTTTCATACTACATGATTTCAGACTTACTGTGAAGTCATGGTAATCAAGAATGTGTTATAATGAGGCCAGGTGCAGTGGCTCATGCCCGTAATCCCACCACTTTGGGAAGCCAAGGAGGGCGGATCACCTGAGGTTAGGAGTTCATGACCAGCCTGGCCAACATGGTGAAACTCAGTCTCTACTAAAATACAAAAATTAGCTGGACATGGTGGTGCATGCTTGTAGTCCCAGCTACCCGGGAGGCTGAGGCAAGAGAATCGCTTGAACCCAGGAGGTGGAGGTTGCAGGGAGCCAAGATCATGCTACTGCCCTCTAGCCTGAGCAAAAGTCAAGACTCCATCTCTAAAGGAAAAAAAAAAAAAAAAAAAAAAAAAAAGAACATGTTATAACAGCAAAAGAATAGTTTTATAGAACATAGAATAGAATAGAAACTCGAGAAATAGACCCACACATACTTATGTACAATTGAATATTGACAAATATGCAAAGGAAATTCAATGGAGAAAGGGTCATCTTTAAAAAAATGGTGCTGGAATAATTGAAACTCCATATGTAAAAACAAGGACAAAAGAGTAACAAGAACAACAATAACATCTTGACCCTTACTTCATATCTATGAAGATACTAAATTGAAATAGATTATAGACAGAAATGTAAGAGCTAAAGCTATAAAACTTCTAGGAGAAAATATAGGAGAAAATCTTTGTAATCTTGGGTTAAGCATTTGAAAGACCTTAAGTAAACAAAAAAAGGAAAGCATAGACTAAGAGAAAATATTGGTAAAAAATCTATTTAACAAAGGACCTATATCCTGAATATATAAACAACTTTTGCAGCTCAATAATGAGTCAAACAACCCATTGACAACATAAAATGCTGGCGATGAGTTGGAGCAACTGAAACTCTCATACCTTCCTTGTGAGAATGCAAAATAGTATATATACTTTGGAAAAGTCTGTCAGTTTCTATAGTGCTGAACTTATCAGATCACCCAGCAATCTAACACTTAGGTATTTACCTAAGGAAGTGAAAGCATTTGTCCACACAAAGACTTATACCTAAATTTGTATAGCAGATTGATTTCTAATTGTTTTCAAAAACTGAAATCAAAAAGTCCAAAAGTTTACCCGCTAGTGAATAAACAAATGGTGGTACACTCATACAATACAATACTATTCAACAGTAAAAAAGGAAAAAAACTATTGATATATGCAACAACATGGATGAATTGCAAAAGCATTATGTAGAGTGATAAAAGCCATTTGTAAAAGTCTACATATTGCCTGACTTTATTTAGAGTATGACATTCTGGAAAAAGTGAACCTATAAGGACAGAACTCAGACCAATAATTTCCAGGGATTTGAGATGGGACAGAAAATTAACTGTGAAAGGGTAGGAGGAAACATTTTGGTGTGATGGAAATGTTTATATCTTTATTGTGGTGGTGGTTATATGACTGAATATACTTGTCAAAATTCATCAAACTATATACTTTAGCAGTATCATTTTTACTATCTATAAATTATACCTCAATAAACTGGACTCAGAAAATTTAGTAGGTCTAGTAGTGGTGTTGAAAGAATAATAGACTCCAACTGAGTATATTTTAGAAGTGCCAGAAAGGTTTGTCATTAGGAAATCCAACAATATAATTCCCTACAGCAACAAATTAAGGGGAAAAATGATGTAATCAATAAATGTCAGAAAAGGGCTTGGTACAATCAGCAGCCATTTCTAATTAAAATGTTAATTAAAATACTAAATACACAAAAGAAGCTCTTACAAAAATATACCAGGAAACATATACAAAAATAATCACAACAAAAAGCTGGAAACAACCCAAATGCCCATCAACAGGAGAACGGGTAAATAGCTTGTGGTTTCCATACAATGTACTATTACATGGCAGTCAAAAGAATAACTCACAGCTACATATGAAGATACGGATGAATCCTAGCAATAGAATATGGAGTGAAAAATAGAAGTCCTCAACTTTAGTTTTTCCTAATTTTATAAAAACACTATTGTGCTGCCTCATGCTCCTAAAGTGCTGGAATTACAGGCATGAGTCATTGTGCCTGGCCACCATAGCTTATTAATGGGCTAAATTATCCATAGCGTGAAGGCTACTATAGACATGCTCTAACAAATCTGGAAAACAATTGCGTTGAACCTCAAGTAAATTTTGCTTTCTTTTCTTTTTTTTTTGAGACGGAGTCTTGCTTTGTCTCCCAGGCTGGAGGGCAGTGGCGCCATCTCAGCTCACTGCAAGCTCCATCCCCCGGGTTCACACCATTCTCCTGCCTCAGCCTCCCGAGTAGCTGGGACTACAGGCACCCGCCACCACGCCTGGCTAATGTTTTGTATTTTTAGTAGAGATGGCGTTTCACCGTGTTAGCCAGGATAGTCTCGATCTCCTGACCTCATGATCCGCCCGCCTCGGCCTCCCAAAGAACTGGGATTACAAGCGTGAGCCACCATGCCCGGCCAACCTCAAGTAAATTTTCTACTTACCAGAACAACGCCAAACACTCTTTAAGGGAAGACAATATAATTTAGTAACTCAACAACTTAAAATTTTAATGTCCAACTTCCAATAAAATA
This sequence comes from Macaca fascicularis, assembly GCF_037993035.2. Taxonomy (NCBI): domain Eukaryota; kingdom Metazoa; phylum Chordata; class Mammalia; order Primates; family Cercopithecidae; genus Macaca; species Macaca fascicularis. The sequence continues at coordinate 100,457,236 of NC_088383.1, read as the reverse complement.
TTGTTAGACATGCCAAGAAGGAAAATAAGACTCATAACCAGAAAAAAAATCAGTCAATAGAAACAGACTCAGAAATGATAGGGATGATGCAAGTAGGAGCCAAGAATGCTAAAACAACTAATATAACTATGTTCAAGTATTTAAAGACAAACATGAACGCAGCAAGGAGAAAAATGGAAGACACAAAAAAGAGCCAAATGGAATTTCTAGATATTTGACATTTAAAAATTACTAGATGAGATTAATAGCAAGTTTAACACTGCAGAAGAAAAGATAACAATGCATTATAGGCTTTATAATATTTCTAGAAGTAAAAAGTGCAACAATAGCATAAAGGATGGGAGAGTGAAATATGCATATACTGTTAAAACTTTATATTTTTTATACTATAAATTGGCATAATACTATTTGAAAGTGTACTGCTAAAAGGGAAAGAAGCACAATGTAAACTCTAGAGCAATTAAAAAAAAAAAAACCACCAAAAAGCGTGGGAAATAAGCATTTAGTTGAGATAAAATTATTTAAAAATACTCAATTGACTTTAAGGAAGGCAAGGAAAGATGCGAAAAGGAATAAATATGCTAGGCGCAGTGGCTCATGTCTGTCATCCCAGCAATTTAGGAGGCTCAGGCAGGAGGATCACTGGAGCCCAGGAGTTCAAGGTTGCAGTGAGCTATGATCACGAAACTCTAGCCTAGGTGACAGAGTGAAACTCTATCTCCAAAAAAAAAAAAAAAAAAAAAAAAAAAGTAAAAAATAACAGATTCAACAAATTAAAAAAAATAGCACATGGCAGATTTACTTCCTACCACACTAGTAATTATATTAATAAAAATGATCTAAACACTCCAATTAAAAGGAAGATTTTTGTTAGACGTGATTTAAAAGAAAACCAAGCCATACTCAAATGTATACCTCTGCAAATAGCCCACTTTAAATATAAAGACACAGGTTAAAAGCAAAAAGATGAAAAAAGATACACCATGAAAAAATAAATCTTAAAAAAGCTTGTCTGATATATCAATATCAGTCAAAGTAGACTTTAGATGAAAGACATGGTATCTACGAAAACATAGCAAACTGCTTACCTAATGTAATACAGGTAAAAATAGGGTCCCTGCTTTTGTGTCTATGGGTACAAGTAAGAGCACCTATTTTTGCTTCTCAACTGCCTTGGTGATTCCCTCTCCTTTTGCTAGAAGCATGGGGAGTGCTATGCTTTGAATGTGTCCCCTCCAAAACTTGGGTGTTGAAATGTAATGGCCAAAGTGAGGATTAAGAGGTGGGGCCTTTAAGAGGCCATGAGGTCTCCTTCTTCATCAATGAAATTAAGGCCCTCATAAAAGAGGCTTTATGCAGGGTTTGATTGAATTGCCTTCTGCCTTCCATTATGTGAGGCCACAAGGTTCCACTCCTCTGAAGGACGCAGTAACAAGGTGCCATCCTGGAAGCAGAGAACAGCCCTCGCTAGACAGCAGTCCTGGTGCCTAAAGTTCCGACGTTCACAGTAATCACCTTATGTGTTTATCTCCACCGTGTAGGATTGTTTTTCTTTGTGCGCTGCTAACCAAGCAAGGAGTGTGAGATTATTCTTCTATTCAAAGACATTTGATCAGAAGTTGGTTTAAAAAAACTCACAGGTTCTGTCCAACTTTAGGAAATTATGAGTCTATTGTCTGGAGAGATGCCAAGATGACAGCTCTGAATCATCTTTGTAGATATTCAGGAATAGGAGTCTACCTGGATGTGGGTGGAAATAAATCATTGCAGCTGATAGATTAATTTGTGCCACTCCAGAATTAATAATTGAGTGCATGAAACCTTTGGATCTTTCATTATTCAACTTTCCCATGTGCAGTTGCGTTTTTGGACAACAGAATAACAGAATCTTGGCATTAGTGTGAAACTTCCTTGCCATTGAGGCTGACCTCCCACATAAAGCGTTTCTGCCTTTAGTATCTCTGACATATCTTCTAGGCTTTGCCTGAGCAAGTCCAATGAGCAAACTCCTGCTAGTTTTCCAGTCCAACTGGACAGCCTAGTCATTTGAAAGGCTTCCCTTACAGTGAATCAAAATTTGGGCTTTACCACTTCACCCATCCGTTCTAGTTCAGCTTAGGAGCCACACACACATTTCTCTTCCACATGTGAATTCTACAGATCTATGAAGACACATCTTGTACATTCTCCTAGACGTCATAGGCCAAACTCCTCCAGTTCCTTTGACAGCACATGCAACGATCCTCTTGTCCTCTTTCAGATTTCCTGTTTGCCAATGATCCCCCTTAAATGCAGTATGCAGAATACACTACTTTCATACTTAATTATAACTACCATTTACTGCCAGGCACCTTAGTTATAGATGCCTTTCATGTATTGTCTCACTTATTCCTCCTAACAATCCCAAGCAGGTGGTTCTTATTGTTTTTTATTTTATAGATAAGGAGTCTGCAATTCAAGTAAGTTAAGTCACTAATGGGATCAAGTTTATGGAGCAGTGAAGAGCAGGACTGGGTGTGATGGCTTCCACAACCTACAACTCTCCACCACTTTGGTTATTTTACTACCTAATGAGCTACTTATAATATATAGAAATTGAATTTCTTTTTTCTGCTCTTCAGGCAGTGTACATAGTCCCCCGGTTAATGTTGAATGTGATCCAGAAGTCTAGTGGCTGTGAGATAACTGGTTCTGCCCTGGCTGGAGGGCCCAGTGGTGTGGTCTAAGCAAATGCTGAGGGCCACTCTGTGACTCATCGCTAGTTGAGTCCCTCGATGGCACATTGCAGGCATTCCAGTGTTCATTCATTAATATACTGCAAATGCTTACTTGAAGCAAGTAATTGTAGGGAATGGCCTTTGGGAAACTACGGACAGGTGCTTTGGGGTAGTGAGTCAGACCTAGATTGCCCTTTAACAAAAATATGATACAGGCCAAGCAGCAAGGATATGAAGCAGAGAGTGGTGATGCTATTGGAGATGCATTGCAGTGCCTCAGACTTCAGAGGAGGGAGGAATCGTGTTCAAGAGTACGAGGAATCTGGCAAAACTTTGTTGAGGAGGTGGCATTTGAGCAAGTTTCTAACTTTCTCTGCTTTATTTTCATACTCTGAAGATGATATTTAAATTGATTCTTATCTCATTGGGTTGTTACCAGCATCAAATAAAACAGTTTGAGGGAGTGCTTAGTACAATGCCTGTCATTTAGTAAGTCATCAATAAAGTTAACTATTGCTATTTCAGGGGCAGTGTTAGGTCAGGATCAAACACAGGGTTTTGAAGGTATCCAGGCCTGGGGTCAAGCCCAGTGTGATGTGATTATGAGCACTTAACAGCTCTGAGCCCAATTCCTCATCTGTAAAATGGAGTGAGTGACAGTACCTCCTTCATAGGTAGGCTGATTATATGAGCTAATGCTAACATAATATCTGGAAAATAGTAAGTTGTCAAAAATTGTTAGCTATGGTTACTTATTATCTTTTGAGCTAGTCTTGGATGATGGGTAGGATTTGGGTGAGAGGAAGAACATTCCAGATAGATAGTGTACCCCAGGCACAAGGTGCACTGTGATTGGTGAGGTGGTCACTGCTATTGGTGAGGAGGTCACTGCAGCTGGGCAATATAAACTCCATAAGACAATGAAGAGAGTGGAGAGAACCAGGTGGTCTTACGTGCATGATGTTCAAGATCTCGCTGGGCTTCTGTTGCTCTCTTGTCCTTCCTAGTTCTGTGTCCCACCTCTGTAGCCAGCCTCAGGTTTTCCCATTGTGGCTCATCATTTGCCAACTTTATGACTCTAATTGCCTCATAACCAGACTCCTCCCTCTTTCTCCTCTTGCATCTCTTCCATCTGTTTTCTACACAGAAGCTGTTAGAGTGATTTTTTTTTTCATTTTAAAATTTTTATAGATTTAGGGGATACAAAGGCAATTGCGTTACACAGATATATTGTGCAATGGTGACGTCTGGGCTTTTAGTGTAGACATGAGCCAAAGAGTGCACATTTAAAAAACGCAAACTTGATCACCTATCTCATCTGCTTAACCCCTTCAATGGTTTCCTATGGCACTCAGGGCAAAATCTAAAGCCCTTAAGATAGTTTAAAACCTTCTGAATGATCTAGCTTCTTATTTGCCCTTGTATCAGTCAGCATTCTAGCAGGAAGATAGCATAGTCAAAATGGGTAATTACAACAGTGTGGACAGGATCTGAGAAAACTAACAAGAGGTGGTGTAGTCCCCAGTGGGCAAGAACTCAGGGAGCTGTTACCACCTCTTAGTCTGTAGGAAAAGTGGAGGGAGCCATTGCAGAGCCCGTGGAGCAGCTCCACGGAGAGGATCACCTAACAGAAGCCATGGCCATAGGTAGAGGAGTGAAGCCAATCATAGCCACCTGTCAGGGCGGAAGCTGGGAAAATAAATACTTTGATTTCATTCTCCTCCTACTCTCTGCTCTCTTGCCAGGGTCTCTTGTTGACAGAATCTAACCAGATGCTAGAGGGCAGGGAAGCCCATCGATATAGTTCATACAGGCCACAAAACAGGTTGTAAGTGTGTGGCAAATGCATCTGGAGGGGCAATAAGAAGTCTCTAGTAGGCCCTTGTATAGTTTCTCTAAGGTGCCATGTACTTCAAATATGTGGCTTCTTTTTGTCTCCCCATACTTCTACTTTTAGTCTGCGTATCACTCACTCACTGAGAAAGCCTTCCTTAACGTCCCTCAGTTTAGATCATCAGTTTAGATGTTCTTATGGCATCCTCTAGTTATCTTTTGATATGCTTATGAAAATTGCATCATAGTTAATTGTATAATTATTGGATTAATCATAGTTTCTCTGTTACTCTGAGAATGTAAGACCCAGTGGTCTTTTTTTCTCACAGTATCCTCAGCCTTGAGAACAGTGGGCTTCATAGTAGAACACCAATACATATTTGTTAAGTAATTGAATACCTAATACTCATATTTTCCAATCTTTAAATTTCTCCTTATATGCTACTAAACTTTGATTAGAGTCAATCTTGCTAACTTTAGGAGTGAACTTGAAACCTTAGTGAGCAAATACAGCAAGATAGTTCAAGAATTTTTTTAAAAGTGTATTTAAGTTCTGGGATACATATGCAGAACATGCAGGTTTGTTACATAGGAATATATGTGCCATGGTGGTTTGCTGCACCCATTAACCCGTCACCTACATTGGCTATTTCTCCTAATGCTATCCCTCCCCTTGCCTCCCACCCCCTGGCAGGCCCCAGTGCGTGATGCTCCCCTGCCCGTGCCCATATGTTCTCACTGTTCAACTCCCACTTATGAGTCAGAACATGCGGTGTTTGGTTTTTCTGTTCCTGTGTTAGTTTGCTGAGAATGATGGTTTCCAGCTTCATCCATGTCCCTGCAAAGGACATGAACTCATTCTTTTTTATGGCTGCATAGTATTCCATGGTATATGTGTGCCACATTTTCTTTATCCAGTCTATCATTAATGGGCATTTGGATTGGTTCCAAGTCTTTGCTATTGTGAATAGTGCTGCAATAAACATATGTGTTCATGTGTCTTTAGAGTAGAATGATTTATAATACTTTGTGTATATACCCAGTAATGGGATTGCTGGGTCAAATGGTATTTCTAGTTCTAGATCCTTGATGAATTGCCACACTGTTTTCCACAATGTTTGAGCTAATTTACACTGCCACCAAAGCTGTAAAAACTTTCCTATTTCTCCACATTCTCTCCAGCATCTGTTGTTTCCTGACTTTTTAATGATCACCATTCTAACTGGCATGAGATGGTATCTCATTGTGGTTTTGATTTGCATTTCTCTAATGACCAGTGATAATGAGCTTTTTTTCATAGGTTTGTCGGCTGCATAAATGTCTTCTAAGTGTCTATTCATATCTTTCACCTGCTCTTTGATGGGGTTGTTTGTTTTTTTCTTGTACATTTGTTTAAGTTCCCTGTAGATTCTGGATATTAGCCCTTTGAAAGGTGGATAGATTGCAAAATTTTTCTCCCATTCTGTAGGTTACCTGTTCACTCTGATGGTAGTTTCTTTTGCTGTGCAGAAGCTCTCTAGTTTAATTAGATCCCGTTTATCAATTTTGGCTTTTGTTGCCATTGCTTTTGATGTTTCAGTCATGAAGTCTTTGCCCATGCCTATGTGCTGAACGATATTGCCTAGATTTTCTTCTACAGTTTTTATGGTTTTAGGTCTTACATTTAAATATTTAATCCGTCTTGAGTTAATTTTTGTATAAGGTGTGAGGAAGGGGTCCAGTTTCAGTTTTTTGCATATGGCTAGTCAGTTTTCCTGACACCATTTATTAAATAGGGAATCCTTTCCCCATTGCTTGCTTTTGTCAGGTTTGTTAAGGATCAGGTGGTTGTAGATGTGTGGTGTTATTTCTGAGGCCTCTGTTCTGTTCCATTGGTCTATATATCTGTTTTGGTACCAGTGCCAAGCTGTTTTGGTTACTGTAGCCTTGTAGTATAGTTTGAAGTCAGGTAATATGATGCCTTCAGGTTTGTTCTTTTTGCTTAGGATTGTCTTGCCTATACAGGCTCTTTTTTTGGTTCCATATGAAATTTAAAGTAGTTTTTTCTACTTCTACCAAGTCAGTGGTAGCTTGATGAGAATAGCATTGAATCTGTAAATTCCTTATGTTTTCTCTAAACTGGTTATTCTAGTTTGCAGTTCCTGTAACCTTTTATCAAGGTTCTTAGTTTCCTGGCATTGGGTTAGAAATGCTCCTTTAGTTTGGAGGAGTTTGTTATTACCCACCTTCTGAAGTCTACTGCTGTCAATTCATCAAATTCATTCTCCATCCAGTTTTGTTCCCTTGCTGGTGAGGAGCTGTGATCTATTGGAGGAGAAGAGATGTTCTGATTTTTGGAATTTTCAGCCTTTTCGCACTGGTTTTTCCTTACCTTTGTGGATTTATCTACCTTTGGTCTTTGATGTTGGTGACCATCAGATGGGGATTTTGTGTGGACGTTCTTTTTGTTAATGTTAATGCTATTCCTTGTTAGTTTTCCTTCTAACCGTCAAGCCCTTTTGCTGCAGGTCTGCTGGAGTTTGCTGGAAGTCCACTCCAGACCCTATTTGCCTGGGTATCACCAGTGGAGGCTGCAGAACAGCAAAGATTGCTGCCTATTCCTTCCTCTGGAAGCTTCGTCCCAGAGGGGCACCTATCAGATGCCAGCCAGAGCTCTTCTGTATGAGGTGTCTGTTGACCCCTGCTGGGAAGTGTCTCCCAGTCAGGAGGTACGGGAGTCAGGGACCCACTTGAGGAGGTGGTCTGTCCCTTAGCAGAACTCGAGCACTGTGCCTGGAGATTTGCTGCTCTCTTCAGAGCTAGCATGGAGGAACATTTAAGTCTGCTGAAGCTGCACCCACAGCCGCCCGCAGGTGCTCTGTCCCAGGGAGATGGGAGTTTTATCTATAAGCCCTGACTGGGACTGCTGCCTTTCTTTCAGAGGTGCCCTGCCCAGAGAGGAGAACTCTAGAGAGGCAGTCTGGCTAGAGTGACTTTGCAGCACTGCGGTGGGCTCTGCCTAGTTTGAACTTCCCAGTAGCTTTGTTTACACTGTGAGGGGAAAACCTCCTACTCAAGCCTCAGTAACGGCAGACGCCTCCCCGCACCCCCCAAGCTCAAGCATCCCAGGTTGACTTCAGACTGCTCGGCTAGCAGCGAGAATTTCAAGCCAGTGAATCTTAGCTTGCTGGACTCCATGGGGGTGGGATCCGCTGAGCTAGACCACTTGGCTCCCTGGCTTCAGCCCCCTTTCCAGGGGAGTGAACGATTCTGTCTCACTGGCATTCCAGGTGCCACTGGGGTATGAAAAAAACTCCTGCAGCTAAGTCAGTGTCTGCCCAATGGTCACCCAGCTTTGTACTTGAAACTCAGGGTCCTGGTGGTGTAGGCACCCGAGGGAATCTCCTGGTCTGTGCGTTGTGAAGACAGTGGGAAAAGTGTAGTATCTGGGTTGGATAGCTTCGTCCCTCATGGCACAGTCCCTCAAGGCTTCCCTTGGCTAGGGGAGGGAGTTCCCTGACCCCTTGCACTTCCCGGGTGAGGCGACGCCCTACCCTGCTTCTGCCCGCCCCTCGTGGGCTGCACACACTGTCTAACCAGTCCCAATGAGATGAGCCAGGTACCTCAGTTGGAAATGCAGAAATCATCCACTTCCTGCATTGGTCTCACTGGGAGCTGCAGGATGGAGCTATTCTTGTTCAGCCAGTTTGCCTGGGAATCAAGAAATATTTTGAGTGTCTACGGTTTTCTAGGCACTGATAAGGGTAAGGGATACAGAGATGGATGATATTTGGTGCCTGTCCTCAGTGGGCCATAGTCTAATAGGGGAGATAGTTGCATAAACAAGTAAAAATACGGAGTGCTACAAAAGCTATTCTAGCTGTCTAAGCAAATTCATCTCTGGAGTACAGATAAAAGAGCAGGGCATTCTGTCTCTGTCTTAGGGTTGGGGGAAGTTTAATGTTGGACATTTGAGCCAGACCTTGAAGGATGGATACAGTTTGGCCAGGTGAAGGACTTCCAGGGAGATGGGACAGTAGAAACAAACAGGAGAACATAGCACATTAGGAGAGGGACTTAGGTGACCCCTGTACTTTCCACAATTAGAGGTGTACATTAGCCAGTGGAATTTCCCAGGAAATTTTAATGTCAGTGGCAAGCAATAACATAAGAGGCAGAAAGCAAGGAGACATTGGAAAACAGAGGAGGAAGAGGTATTTGAAGGCCCACAAGGAAAAGGGGAAGATGGAAAATAGCCAGAAATAGCAAAGAAGACTCAAAGGATGACAAATAGGTTTATATATTAAAAGAATTCCTAATGAGTCATCATTTAAAAGAACCCAAGTCTCCATCAGCCCTGGTCCTGGTGTTTGACTTATGATCCGAAAACAAATCTGTCATGTCCTAGGACAAATTGTGCTTTTGCTGAGGTTCCTGAGTCTGGGGCATTGGGTGGTTTGGTTGGCACTGCTCTGCGGTACTTTTGAAATAACATGTCCCCCGACTGCCACCTTAATAATACACTCTCCTTATTTAGAGTTTTTGTCAATACTGCTTTTTAGACTGTTTCTGAAAGCATCTTTTGACAGTTCATGTTCTTGTCACCTGCTGATTCACCACATTAATTTAACATCACATCATTTCACATCATTTCAACATCATCTTCTCAATTTCTGTGCAAGATTCTGAAAGCAGCAAGTATTTTTCATAATTAATGTATACAATTTACCCAACAGGCATGTGTTGTTTGTGCTGGGTATTGTGTCCAGTGTTGGAGAAACACAGATGAATAAGACATTGCCCTTGCCCTCAGGGAGCTTACAGTCTAATGGAGGAGATAAACAAAAACCGAATATTTATAAAAGTAGATGGTAAATGAAATGATAAAAAATAGTCACAAGGTCTTATGGAAAAGACAGAGGAAAGCCCCTGAGTTGGTGGAGGGAGGGCATGAAAGGCATCCTGGTCAGGTGACATCTGAGCTGAGCCTCAAAGAAGGACTGGATATTAGTCAAGCAAAAGCGAATGGAGAGAGGATACTCCAGGTGGGATGGGCACTTTGTGAGTACAAGTGGGGATAGGGAATGACAAATGAAAATGAAGTCGGTGAGACAGGCAGAGATCTTGGAGGACTATGAATGTCAGCACTTTGTTTCAGTTGTTTATTTTTAGTAGATTTAGATTATGGGCAGCCATAGTAAGATTCTGTGGTCAGAACTACATTTTAGACACTTTGTTGGTTGTGAGAAAGATGCACCTGAGTGACAAAAGATACACTGGGAAAAGCTGGTTCGAAGGCTATTACAATTCAAGTGAGGGATGGTGAGTGGCAAGGGAGTGGAGAAGAGGACATCAATTTTGGGAAGTAGTAAGAAGGTCAAAGCAGGTAGGACTCGGTGATTAATTAAATATGGAGGTGAGGAAGACAGAAGTGTCCAACAAGATGTTCATGCTTAGATCCTACTTTAATATCTGTGAATGAAGCAGCTAACTACTCAGATAAGGTATACACATGAAGTTAGGTCCTGGCTTGGAAGCCTGACCCAATTACTTAATAGTTGTGAACCTACTATAGTCATTCAGCCTTATCAGGTCTCAGTTTCCCCTTTTGTAAGATGAAATCAGAACAGTGGCTTCACAGAGTTTTAATGAAGATTAAATAAAGGCTATGAAGGCATTTGTAAAGTTGAAAGAACTAATCACGTGTAAAATGTTATTGCTCACATACTGCCACTGCGATTTTGACCAATTGGATCTTGTATTTCTGTTTGTAGCAGAATAATAACTTCTTCCAGTATCTACTATAAAGAAGACTAAATTTTGCACATAGCATTAAAACTTTGAATTTGGGGGTGGGACAGGGTAGATGCAAGATAAAAGAAAGTGATGATACCTAATCATCTTTTCATCTTTTGCCCTATTTTAACAATAGTCCTCTGTTCTTCTTGTTCTTCTTCTTCTTCTTTTTTTTTTTTTTGAGATGAAGTCCCACTCTTGTACCCCAGGCTGGAGTGGGATGGCATGATCATGGCTCACTGCAACCTCCACCTCCTGGGTTCAAGCGATTCTCCTGTCTCAGCCTCCTGAGTAGCTGGGATTACAGGCACCTGCCACCACGCCCGGCTAATTTTTTTATTTTTAGTAGAGATGGGGTTTCACCATGTTGGCCAGCCTAGTCTCGAACTCTTGACCTCAGGTGATCCACACGCCACAGCCTCCCAAAGTGCTGGGATTACAGGCGTGAGTCCCCGCACCCGGACCTTCTTCTTTTTAATTTAATAGCATTTAACTTTAAAAAAAATTAGTTTATAATCATATTGTAGCAGTGATTATATCATAAAATATTTAAAAGGACCAAGCAGTGCTAGATTCATAGTTTGTTCTTAACATTAATTTCCTTTCTTCTATCTTTCTTCAGAAAGAAAAATTTATTGTAATCACCAGTTGTCTGAGCTACAAATTCCTGTAACAAAGAAAACTCAACAATGTATATAGGAAAGCAAAACCTAATGATTTTTTGCTCAACATCATCACTTTTGATTATTGGAAGTTGTTTTTTTTTTTTTTTTTGACAGAGGAAGTAACAGCATTTCGAAGTTTTTTGTCTTCTTATCAGTGGTTCTCACATAATTGCCAGTTTTACTAAGTGACTTAGGAGTTTAATAGTTGTTCATTTAAAAAGTTAATACCTTGCTAATAGACAGCAATAAGACTTGCAGAAAGTTGGCTTTAAAATGTGTTTTTCATGGACACATAGAGGGGAACCACAGACACTGGGGCCTATCGGAGGGTGGAGGGTGGGAGGAGGGAGAGGATCAGGAAAAATAACTTACGGGTACTAGGCTTAATACCTGGGTGATGAGATAATCTGTATAACAACTCCCTGTGACACGAGTTTACCTACATAACAAACCTGCACATGTACCCCAACCTTAAAAAATGTGTTTTTAAAACTGTGGCTAACATTCTAGAGAATTTACTACTCTTCAGACAAAATATTAAGCCCTAGTAAAAATAGTTGACTCAGTAGGATCTGGAAAATTGTTCATCCTCTCCAACTTTCCCCAGTTGGAACTTTGAACCACTTACCAGCCACTTAGCAGCTGAACAGAAACAGTTCTCTGATAGACACAAAGCTCTGACTTTGACCAGATCTGCTTTTTCTCCTCATGGTTAAGGGAGAAAATATAGCATTCTGGTTTAAAAGAAAGGAGCAAAGAGTTCTGAACATCTTGTGGAATGAGTAGTTATTAACGGTTACGTCCAGAGTTAGGAAAAAGGTGATGTGATGTGTTTGTGTGTGTGTGTGAGGTGAGTGGACTCATAGAGGAGGAGAGGTTTAATTTTGACATATGAGAAAGAAAGTGTTACGGTATCTTACAAATGGGGGACTTGTTTTCTGTTTGGACTCCTCTGCCAAAGGGTCTTCAAAATCCCTCCAACAGCTAAAGTTCACAGTTGAGTCCAGAAACCAGATTACAGAGCTAAAAAATAGACTAGACAATATGAATCTGGTGAGTAAATAGTGGCCTGGGTAGGCAGAGCGCCTCTGCATCTCATAGGCTATTGGGTTTTCAAGCAAGAATACAGATTGCAAAGTTAGGATATAAAGATTTAGTTAAAAAAGAAAGAAAGAAAGAAAGAAAAAACACTAAAGGTGCACATCCTTGATCCTTGCCCAGACAGAGCAATGAGAACACACACAAGGCATTCAGGCCCACCCAGTGCTGACACATCCCATCAGCTGTACCCATGAACAGTTTTCTCCTGCTTCTTAGAAAGGAGGAACTTGAGATAGGAAAGAATGTGTACTTAAGAGTGTACATTAGGCTTGGCGTGGTGGCTCACACCTGTAATCCCAGCACTTTGGGAGGACAAGGCAGGCAGATCACTTGAGGTCAGGAGTTTGAGACCAGCCTGGCTAACGTGGTGAAACCCCATCTCCTCTAAAAATACAAAAATTAGCTGGGTGTGGTTGCACACACCTGTAATCCTAGCTGCTCTGGAAGCTGAGGCATGAGAATCGCTTGAACCCAGGAGGTGGAGGTTCTAGTGAGCCGAGATCACATCACTGCACTCCAGCCTGGGTGACAGAATGAGACTCTGTCTCAAAAAATAAAAATAAAAAAGAGTATATTTAATACATTGTCTCAGTGAGTTTTTTCTCACTGAGTAATTGCCCCAGTACTTTTTCTCTATCCCATAAGTCCTAAGTTAAAAAGAAAACTCTCGGCTGGTCATGGTGGCTCACGCCTGTAATCCCAGCACTTTGGGAGGCCGAGGTGGGCGATCATGAGATCAGGAGATCCAGACCATCCTAGCTAACATGGTGAAACCCTGTCTCTACTGAAAGACAGAGCGAGACTCCGTCTAAAAAAAAAAACTCTCTAAGTCACCCAAATTACAGTGTGCAGGGCAGCTGAACCAGGCCAGCCATCCCTTTGCAGAATTCCCTCTTGAGGTGCTTTATTCATACATGTTGTACTGTAGTCCTCCTCCACGGAGGTGTGAATAAAATAATTTCTTCCATACATCCTCCCAGTCCTCCCACCCCACCCTATATGTCTAGCCAGCTGCCCTTTTATTGAATAAGCCGTTCTTCAGTGCCTCTTATGAGAAATATCCACTGTATCATATCTATGAAATTCTGATATGTAAGTAGTCTATTTTATGAACTCTTCCATCTCACCGATCTGATTCTTTACTCACACACCAATTCCAGTTTATTTTTTTAACTTTATAACAAATTTAAACTGGTGGGGCTAGTATCTCTTCATTTTTCTTTTTCAAAAATACTTTTTCTTTTTCTTTTGATTTTTCTGATGTTGAAGTTTCCTATGAATTTTCATACATTTTGGCTAGTTTCTAATCCTCCCCCTGAACAAGTCATCCTTTTCCCATCTTCCATACATTCACATTAAAGCCTTTTAAAATGCCCTTCAGTAGGTGTTTTAATAATTTCTGCATAGATGATTTCTAACTTTTATGTTTATTCACCCTAATCTTTCGATGAATACAGAGAAACTGCAGTAACTTAATGTAACTATTGACACAAAAGGATGGTACCTCCCCTACACTCAGATTGTTATTTTATTCTCTGCTTATTTCATTTTGTAGTTCTTACATCTTACATCTCTAATATTGTTCATGATAATCCAGCATATTTAAAAAAATTTTTACACTTAAGATTCTCTCTCCTGGCCTGGCACAGTGGCTCAAGCCTATCTAATCGCACTTTGGGAGGCCAATGTGGACAGATCACTTGAGGCCAGAAGTTTGAGACCAGTCTGGCCAACTTGGTGAAATCCCATCTGTACTAAAAATACAAAAATTAGCCAGGAATCATGGCGCATGCCTGTCATCTCAGCTACTCGGGAAGCTGAGGCAGGAGAATCACTTGAATCTGGGAAGTGGAGGTTCAAGTAGCGCCTCTGTACTCCAGCCTAGGCAACAGAGTGAGAGTCTGTCGAAAAAAAAAAAAACCTCTCTCCTTTGAACCCTCCTCCTCATGCTCCCCAGCCAGAATCTTCACCTTTAGCCAAATTCTTCTCCTTGTAGTTACCCAATAAGCCCTGGTCCTCTTTGGCCATCCTGACCCCCAGAGGCCTCTCCTTTCTTCAAAGTCCTGAAGCATGTGTAGCAAATGTGTGTAATATTCACATGATCCATTTGCCACTAAGCCAACCTGATACAGTTATATCATTCTTTTTTTTTCATCCACCCTTCCCTCTCCTTTTCCTCACCTCACCTGAGATGTCTACATGTTTCAGGTGGCGTCCTGCACTTCCTTTTTTTCTTTCTTTCTTTTTTTTTTTTTGAGATGGAGTCTCACTCTGTCACCCAGGCTGGAGTGCCGTAGTGAGATCTCGGCTCATTGCAACCTCCACCTCCCGGGTTCAAGTGATTCTTGTGCCTCAGCCTCCCAAGTAGCTGGGATTACAGATGCCCACCACCACGCCCAGCTAATTTTTGTATTTTTTAGTAGAGATGGGTTTTGACTATGTTGGCCAGGCTGGCCTTGAACTCTTGACCTCAAGTGATCTGCCTGCCTTGGCCTCCCAAAGTGCTGGGATTACAGGTGTGAGCCACCTCACCCAGCCCTGCACTTTCTTGAACCCCTTATTTTGCTAACAATTATGTTTTCCCACCACACCCAGACTGTTTCTGCTCTTACTGGAATATTTTACAAGTGGGGTTTGAGGTAAAAACTAAAAAACTTCCAGTAGTGAAAATTATACTTGAAAATCCCTTTAGTGCAAACTGACTGGCTGATAGCATAGTCTACTTGGCAACAAGCAGATTTGTTACTCCGTTCACTTCCCCCACTTGCCTCTGGGAATATGCCCTTTGAGTGGAACGGTGGGTGGCTGGCACCGTTTCAATGGTGATCTTATTGGCTCTCTCATTTGTTGAGCCTCACAGCTGTATTCTTGTCATCTAAATGCCCTAAAGATGATAGCACATCATATTTAAGTTCTTCCCATTTTCCTGGCCTTCCCAAGTCCCACTACCTCCTTGAAGCTTCTGCAGATATTCCACAGCGAGCCTTCTCCTTTCAGGATCTCTCTGGCCTTCAGAGCTGCTTTTTGGTCTTGGTAGGTATCAGTGTGGTGCTTGTCTTTTTCAGAGCAACTCACACACTAGGAGCATGGATTCTAGAGGGGCTTGAAACTTGATCCTGTCACCTACTAGCTGTGTCATCTTGGACAATTGGCCCCTTGGATGTCTTCATTTTCCTCATCTGTGAAATGGGTTTCTACCTTACCAAATCCTTATAAAGATTACATGAGTTAATATTTCTAAGTGCTTAAAACAGTGCCTAGCCCAAAGTACGCACTATATGTTTTTCAGGTTGTATCCTTTTACTTAATATTGGAGTTCCTGTTGAATGTAGCTAAAGAAGGAAGGGCCGTGCGCGGTAATCACGCCTGTAATCCCAGCACTTTGGGAGGCCGAGGTGGGCGAATCACGAGGTCAGGAGATCGAGACCATCCTGGCTAACATGGTGAAACCCCGTCTCTACTAAAAAAAATACAAAAAATTAGCCGGGCATGGTGGTGGGCGCCTGTAGTCGCAGCTACTCGGGAGGCTGAGGCAGGAAAATGGTGTGAACCCGGGAGGCGGAGCTTGCAGTGAGTAGAGATTGCGCCACTGCACTCCAGCCTGGGCGACAGAGTCAGACTCTTTCTCAAAAAAAAAAAAAAAAAAAAAAAAAGGAAGAAGAAAATAGTGTAGGAGAGAGCTTACTATTAACTGAGTCAAATGAATTGGCACCTTTTTTGCCCTCCAAAACGCAAAACCTACTCCTTTTAATAATAATTTATAAAAACAAAAACAGTTCTCAACTTCCCTGACTCTTCACAGAAACCTCATAAGTGATCTTCACTGAAGATCAGTTATGAAGTTTCTCTTAGTTACCACTAACTGCAGTTAACGTGCTGACGTTTTTATACTAGAAACTATGAGGCTGAATTCTCGAGTACTTTCTTGATTAGGCACTGAAAAAAGACAAGCTTGCAGAAAATGAGTTGGCAACTTGGCAACCCCCCTGGGTGTTTTTCCAAAGGCAGTTCTCAGGCAATGTGTTGAGTGAATGCTGTAAGAGACCCACTTGTATAAGCCTCACAATCATCAGCACCTTGCTTAGTAGCTTCTTAAAATGTCCCCTGGGTATTCTATGAATTTGTTTTTCTATAATAATGATTGTAACCTCCTCAAGGTCAAAGGACTATGACTGCTGAGACTTTGTAACCCCTGGCATGGAGCTGGAAATACTGCACAGCTCAATAATTTCTTGCTGATAGATTAATTGTTAAGATGGGTAGGACCAAGCAATGTTTAGATGCTGCCAAACCACAGTGGGAGAAAACCTACGAATAATAGTAAAACTCCCCACAATTCCTTTCTACTCTGTCTTCACTGGTGCAACCCACAACTAAACACTGATTCCATCCTAGTTTCTCTCATCCCATAATGAAGGGCAGTAAAAGCTGGGAAGGAGACAGAAGTGAAAAGCCTGGATCATCCAGTTTAGAGGTTTACTGAGTGAGTGTTGAGTCCTTTTAGGAGAAAGCATGGTCTCCCTGAATCTTCCATTTGAAGGAGCTGAGAGAGTGACTTCTATGGTATTAGTCAACACCAGGGGGCAGGAGAGAAAGCTGTATGAATGGAACAGGCGCAACCTGAAAGGGTGGTGTGAGTAAATGGCATAAGCATGTGAAAATTTCCACCACAGTTCTTGGCACCTAGCAGTACGCTATATGTTGAATCTCAAAGTTTTAATGCCCTTGAAAAATTATTTCTTAATTAAGTCGTGTATGTTCATTGTACAAAAATTTAAAAAAAAGCAACAAAACAACAGACATATTTAATTACTCATAATCTCGCCATTCCAAAATGAACTGTTCACATTTCTGTAGAGCACATTCTGTTTTCTATGCATGGATACCTTTCCCTCAAAATGCGATCACCATAAATTGTTATTTGTGTTTCTCTATAGTTTTAACTGGTAATATTTACTATTTAGCTCAACACATAATTATGGGTAGAGGAAAAGAATACCCAGGGTTCTAGTTTTGGCTCAGACATAGCCAGCCCCTGGCAAGCAGCTTGACCTGTCTAAGCTTTCAGTTCCTCATCTGTGAAATAAAGAGTTTGATGCCTATCACCTCCTTCTACCTCCATAATTCTAACCATTGATGGGTCATTAAAATAAGACAATATGGTGCAGCGGTTATTACTCTGGCATTAGCCAGGCTCTAATCCCTGATCTACCTGGGCAGGTGGTGTTTTTTTTTTTTTTTTTTTTTAGACAGAGTCTTGCTCTGTTGCTCAGGCTGGAGTGCAGTGGCACAATCTCAGCTCACTGCAACCTCTGCCTCCTGGGCTCAGGTGATTCTCCTGCCTCAGCCTCCAGAGTAGCTGAGAGTACAGGCGTGCACCAACGCCCCCAGCTAATTTTTGTATTTTTAGTAGAGACAAGGTTTCACCACGTTGGCCAGGCTGGTCTTGAACTCCTGGCCTCAAGTGATCCACTGGGCAGGTTTCCCGACCACTCAGTGTCTCCGTTTTCTTTTCTCTAAAATGGGATTAATAACTGGACATATCACATAGGGCTCTTGTGAGGATTGAACTGATAGCACACAGTGTTTGGCAGAGTAAAGGCTCAACAAGCAGCAGTTATTCTCAATATTTTAGCTCAGGCACCAGGTGCCTTGAGGTGATAGAGTAAAAACTCTAGCTGAGAGATCAAGTAGAAACTTAGGAAGTAGCCCGGGTTGAACACAGGAGCTGGGCATCGTGCTGAGTCTGTTCATTGGCACCATCTTACTTCATCCTCAGAACGTTACTATCTCCGTTTTACATATGAGGAAACTGAGGTTAGAACTTGCCTAGATTCGTGTAGCTAGTAAGTGTCAATTCAAAGACCTTCCAGCTAGTTTTGGTTGAGCCAAAGGGGCTAGAAGACCTGCCATTAGTTAGATTTTCATTTCAAAAATAAAACCTCAGCATGAAGTGCCTTTCCCAGTGATACTCAGCGTGATTTTTTTTCTTCTTTCACACATACGGCTGTATGTGTGAAAAGGGTCATTTCTCTTCCGGCTTTAGTGTTCCCCGCAGGGGAGAAAATTGAAGAATAGACAGAAATACAAAGTATCTTTTAATTAAATGCCACCTCGCTGTTTTATGGGGCTCGTATGCTTTCCTAACATTTGTTAGATAAGTTGGTAATTCCCGGCAGCTGTCTACTGTGTGGTGCATCTGTGAACCCATAACTAACAGAAAAGCATGAAGCCAGTTTGGGATCGCGCAGGCTAAGATGAGGGAGAAATGCGGATACACCGGGCAATGAACAACATAAACATTTCAAATGCGATACACATTCGGATTGAGCCACATCTGTGTGGAGATTCAACTGCACTGACCCACAAAGCTATTCCCAAGTAACAGCCGCCCCAAGCCTGAGGCACTGGCGCCCCGCCTGGGCGAGGCTGGCTGCGCTCTCTCTTGGCCGGCGCCCGTTGCATGCGGTACGTGCCTGCCCGGCCCCTCGCCCAGGGTTCCCGTTACGCGGCTGCGTCCAGCTGGCCGCGGAGTCCCAGAACCTCCCCGGGATGCCCAGCTCGCGCTCTGCACGTCCGGCCCCGGGGCGATCATATTCCCGGGGCGAGGGCTCTCGCCCCATCTGGGTGCTGGTTGGTCGCGCCATGGGGCCCGAGGCCCGGCGATTGGTCCCAGGAATCGGGTCACGTGCTTCGGAGCAGATAAGCGGCCTCTAGGCGCCAGGCCCTCAATCTCTCCCAGCGACCGCCGCGGGGGAAGGCAGGGAGCTGTGGTTCGAATTTGTGCAGGCAGTGGGTGCTGGCTTTCACGGTCCGCCGCCTGTCTGCCTAATGAGCTGCACCAGGTAGGTTCGCTGCACCTCTGCGCGGTAGGAACACAGGGGAACGCACAGCTGTGGGGAAGTTGGGGGGGCGTTTCAGTTCTGTCATGAGGATAAGGGAACTGACTGCTTAGTTGAATCTGGCAACCGAGAGGGCTTGGAGGTGTAGAAATTTGACTCTATTTCTTAAGCAGAGCCTATTTTAGCAATCAGCATCTTAAAGCAGAAGTTATCTTAACGTGAATCAGCTTGAGTTCTGATTTTCTCATGGATGCGGCTGTTCTTTTGGTCCTGCACAAATGTCGCAAGGACTCAGGCAGCTGAAGTGGTGAGAACAGCACTCTGACATTGCTGGTTAGGTGGTTTAGCTTGGAGGAAAAAAATTACAGGACGACGTTTGCATTCATTCGTCCTTCTTATCACAGTTTGCCATAGCACAATCTCAAGAGTTTGAGCAAACAATTACTTTTAACTCTTGTCCAGGACTTAAAGTTCCAAGGAAATCACCCAAAGTAAAACTGTCTTTCTATAAATGCAAAAAGTAAAAATAAAATAAAATAAAAAAACTGCCATAAAACTACTTTAAATAGCTTCTCCAGACATAGCTTAGCAGAAGACTTCTCTAAAAATCCTGCCTATTAACTATTATTAGACCCACAAATATAGCTTTAGCTTTCATTTGTTTGTTCTAAGTTTGCAGGTCTCCCAGAAAAACCCCAGAGCTAATACAGTAAATTCTGCGAGTGTTATTACCCATTTTTGTGATAATGACCACTTGGATACATATTTAGAGCTGCTGTGAGGAGAGTTACTAAAGCCAGACTGAGAAATGTCGTGTACAGTATACACACACCTCTTACTTGTAAGGCTAAGATAGGGAAAAAAATCCTAATACCATAAGCTTGGAAATATATAATGAGGGCTAAAGGCCAGAGAAAAGTCTTCTTTATGGATGCTTCTTGGTTTAATATTGCTGAGCATAGTCATGTTTAAAACTTTAAATAGCTTTATTGTCTTTCTACTTATAAATGTCTATTAGAAAATGCCAAAAAAGGAACAAAAATGAAAATAGATAATCTATAGTCCTATCACCCAGAGATAATAATTATTACATTATTAGGAAAGGTGTATTTCTTACAGAGTTTTTCAATATTTATAAGCTTGCATACATATAATGTATATTTTAAAACACGCCAACTTTCAGGTAATCAGGTTTTCCACTTAAATGTGGACTTGTCATGGGCATCTCTTTAGATGAATTATCAGTTACACAGTTTGTAAGTACATATGAATTATTGACTTGTATTTCAGTGGTTATTTGTGAAAAATGAGGAAAAGCATGACAATCAAAGTACAAAGAGAATTCTTTGACTTCTTCTCTAGCCTTCTCACTCTCAAAACTGTTGCATGTTATTTTTGTTTTTTTTTGTTTTTCAAGTGAATTACCTTACCAGAGAAGTGTCAATCAATTTAGCAGCAAAATAAGCCAAAGTAGCCAGAGGGAGCAGAGGGTCTGGAACTGTGGCTTCTGAACCTCTCTGGTCATTAGAATCACCTGGGAAGCTTTAAGAGCATATCCATCCCTTGGCCCTAGCCCCAGAAGTTCTGCCTCAGTGGTTCTGAGTCCCAGGAATTGGAAAGAAAGAAAAAAGAAGAAAGAGAGAGAGAGAACGAGAGGAAGAGAAAAGAAAGGAAGGAAGGAAAGGAAGAAAGGAAGGAAAGGAAGCAGGGAAGGAGGGAAGAAAAGAAAGAAAGAAAATGAATTCCCCAGGCATAGTGACCAGACAGGTTTGAGGACCACTGGTCCAGAACAGAGCACACAGTTCTCAAGGCTGCCTGGGAGATAATCAAATCGAACCCTTTTATTTCTCAGATGGGGAGACTGAGACCCCCATCACCCTCTAAGTGTTTTAAGCAGTTAACACTTAGCCTTTAGCCAGCCAAGGGTAGAGGTAGACATAGAAAGAAGATCTGATCAGTTAATACTGTTCTCTTTTACTATATATGATAGCACCTGCCTGATATCTACTGCACTGGCTAAAATTCAGTCAGCACAAAAATAGTACATATGTATTTGGCACTGGGAAAGAGCACTTCCGATCCAGGTGATAATCCCTCTTCCCTTTGCATTCCAGAATGATCCAGGTTTTAGATCCACGTCCTTTGACAAGTTCGGTCATGCCCGTGGATGTGGCCATGAGGCTTTGCTTGGCTCATTCACCACCTGTGAAGAGTTTCCTGGGCCCTTACGATGACTTTCAACGAAGACATTTTGTGAATAAATTAAAGCCTCTGAAACCATGTCTCAACATAAAACAGGAAGCCAAATCACAGAATGACTGGAAGTGCTCGCACAACCAAGCCAAGAAGCGCGTTGTGTTTGCTGACTCCAAGGGCCTCTCTCTCACCGCCATCCATGTCTTCTCTGACCTCCCAGAAGAACCAGCGTGGGATCTCCAGTTTGATCTCTTGGATCTTAATGATATCTCCTCTGCCTTAAAACGCCACGAGGAGAAAAACTTGATTTTAGATTTCCCTCAGCCTTCAACCGATTACTTAAGTTTCCGGAGTCACTTTCAGAAGAACTTTGTCTGTCTGGAGAACTGCTCGTTGCAAGAGCGAACAGTGACAGGGACTGTGAAAGTCAAAAATGTGAGTTTTGAGAAGAAAGTTCAGATCCGTATCACTTTCGATTCTTGGAAAAGCTACACTGATGTGGACTGTGTCTATATGAAAAATGTGTATGGTGGCTCAGATAGTGATACCTTCTCATTTGCCATTGACTTACCCCCTGTCATTCCAACTGAGCAGAAAATTGAGTTCTGCATTTCTTACCATGCTAATGGGCAAGTCTTTTGGGACAACAATGATGGTCAGAATTATAGAATTGTTCATGTTCAATGGAAGCCTGATGGGGTGCAGACACAGATGGCACCCCAGGACTGTGCATTCCACCAGACCTCTCCCAAGACAGAGTTAGAGTCAACAATCTTTGGCAGTCCGAGGATGGCTAGTGGGCTCTTCCCAGAGTGGCAGAGCTGGGGGAGAATGGAGAACTTGGCCTCTTATCGATGAATTAAGCAACAATGTAACTGGTCTTGACTTGTCATATTCCCCCATGCAATCCTAGGTCTGTATTGCTCAATTTTAGGCAGCCTTTGCTACTCCATCAGTAGATTTAGATTTGAGCTTTTGAGACCTGGCTATGGAAAAGAAAGCCACTTGAGAATTTAGTGTTGGGGTCTATACAGATGATGTTACCCAATTTGGCTTTGGAGGTTCAAGTAACAGGTTGAAAACTATTTTTATAAAGGTGATACTTTTTCAGTGCCCTCCCTCCTTCCCTCTCAATCCACTAGCTTTCATGTTGGGCAAGGAAAAGTTGAAGAAGGATGGCTGATGGTGATGGAAAGCTGTGTTAATGGTATGAGGAATGTGTGAAAAGTATACACAAAGGGCTCTGAAGCTCAAGTCAGAGGAGTGGGAGGTCTGATCATTGTTGGTGGAAAAAATGTAAGGTTATTTGTGTTTTTAAGTTGGTTTTACAATTCTTTCCTGGGGAAATTATTTCTGGAGGGGAAAAAGATCCATTCTACATATCCATGTGGAGAAAAGTCAAATAACCTTTAAGAATGTGGGTGGTATTGGAGAAAGATGAATTATAGCTCTGGAGAATCAAGATCTTAAGTGAAGCCTTTCTGTTCAGATGTGATCTATAAAAAAATTATAATTTGGGGAAAGTTTAAGCAAATCTGGCTTTGCAGTCCTGATGTTATAAGTGACTTTGTGATCAAAATGTCAGGCTTGGGTTCTTGTTATAGAATGCTTGGTTTAGAAAAACCATGCCATCATCAATGACTAACAACATGTAGGGACTTCATGTCATGTCAAAGATAGTTCTTTGCAAGTGCCTTGATTAAATCAGAAAACTGTCATCGTTTAGCCCAAATATCTGAATGGTCATCTGATAACTCATGAGTTTTTGTCCTCATAAGATGGTCCGCTCTGTACACAGGCATTCCTCATGCAATAATGTTGTATCTTTGAGACCATTGTCAGTGTACACAACTCACATCCTTCATATTGAAGGTGACTCATTTTTCTGCACACTTTTTTGATGTGATGTTTGACGTGAGGCCCGACACTAGGATTCTCAATGCAAGAATCCAGTACCTTGCACATAGAAGTAGCAACCCATCACTTGCCTATTTTCATCTTGCTGTTTTCTTTTTTTTTAAAAATGGATGTGACTTGTTTTGAATGTTTTGTATTATACTTGTTTTTGTGTGCATTAATTCATTCTGTAGGCTCTTAAGAAAGGGAGTCCCAGAATGTTGCTTCTATTATTGTGCACAACCATTGAGAAGTGTTACAAGAATGCAGTTAATTTTAACATGTGTGATGTGTCATGGTGGAAAAGTACTATTGGAATAGCTCTGCAGTGACAAAATTTGAAGTTTGGCTAGCATCCATACTTTTTTACTGTAAATATTTCACTCTCCTCTAGCTATCCTTGATGAGCTTCTCACTTCAAGAATAAATGTGTTTGATATAAGACCTGAGTATATTTTCTTTCTCAAAGCCACAGTCAAATAAGAAACTCAACTGACATTCTCATTTTTCGTTGAGGAACAACTGAGCAGAGTTAGTATGGACTGAGACATGGATCCATCTGAGGATATTCACAAGGCCCCAGTCTCATTAGTGAGCACACTTCCTACCACCTGACCATTGGGGCTGGGGAGCAGGGGCAATAACTTGAGCTGTTGCTACTGCTTCTTCCCCCACCCTGACTGTCCTCATCTATGGTTTCTGCTCACATACACACAATCTCTGCTGGGTCAGGGTTATGTTGGAGGCCATGTCTCAGCTTTAAAATGGGGAAGGAGTTGGTGTGGGAAAGGTTGGAGTGGCTTCTACTCTTAGGCTACAGCACATTCCTGAATGGGCAGAACTTGCAGCTGCACAGAGGGGCATAGGGAAGGAGCAGTAGGTACCAGTCCTGGAATGAAGGGAGCAGCACAGCTCGTGAGAGGCAGCAGGTCCATGAACCTAAGTTGTTGCTCCAGTTCGGCCTAAAATCTGCACAGTGTATCTAAAGAAAGATCTGCACCGTGTTGACCAATTTGCTAAAAAGTCCAATTATGAAGAATAAACTTTTATCATATCATAGAATTCTCTGTGTCAGAGCTGTAGACTACAGACCTGCAGGCTGTGTCTGGGCACAGATGTATTTTATTTGACACGGGATTTTTAAAGAATTAATTGCCATGATATAACAATCCGCCAACTGCATTAAATATCTGGGTTTACTTTTTTTCCTGAAAAAATTGTAAGGTCTCCTCGCATGGCAACAAATACATGAAGTTGAATAGCAGCTGTGCCCCTTAGATGGGGCATGCATCCTAGATGGGTCATACTGCCTCGTTTTGGCCACAGTCTCCACCCATGGCTTCACTCTCTCACACTATCTGCGGAGCTCTGCAAGTGTTGGAATTTATAGCCCCTATTTTGTTTCCTCTCTATTTATGCTGATGGTTCGGTGGACTGCCCTGTTCCCAGGGGATGGAGAAAAACCAAACTTGGGTCTGACAGGGACCTCGAAGACCATGGGGGCTCAAGTGCCTAACTTTATAAAAGAAGAAACTAAGATCCAGATAGGTGGAGTGACTTGTTTAAGGTAGTGTGGCCAGGGTGAGCCAGCTGAACAGTGACTTGTCACTTAGTGTCCCTCCCTCTGCTTCACACGGCCTCCTTGAAATCTCCCATGGAGGCGCCCCTTCTCCCACAGCCCCTTTCTTACAGGGGAGCTATTTCCAGGCAGGCATGACCAACTTGTGCTGGTCACCTGTGCCAGCTTGACCCAATTTTGGGATGACCCTGGGCAGCCGATGAGGGAGGAGCTGGTCAAAGAGCAGGGTGTTCCTGGAGCTTTACTTCAAATAGAATTAACTGCATTTCACATCCTGCTATCTTGCCTAATAGTAGAAGCAACTTTGCTTTTAAAAATTTAACATGAGAGAATAACTTGAATTTGGAATGCATGGTATTCTGTTCCAAAAAATATGAAGTTTAATTTAGTTATTTAAGGAAGAACTATTTTTTTCCTCTAAATTGATGGCTCTCCTTTTAGTTCATCCCCAAACTGAAAGGCTGGAAATTTCTAGTTTGGGAGTGAACTGTGCATCTTTATCAATGTGAATCCAAAAGTTCTGCACAAGTCTGAGTGGCCCTTCAAGCTCCGAAAGGAGAATCCCTTCCTCAGTGTTCATCTCTAGGTTCCTCATAGAGTTTTTTAGCAGCTACTGGGAGCTGTAATCTGAACAAACCCTCTCATTAGTGGGCAAGGATCCCAAACTCAGAGCAGTCCATGTGCACTGTTGCTGACTCCTGGCGTTGACCTTTCCCTCTTTCTGACAGCGAGTGGACACCCATTCCTGGATTTGGGTGGTCCCTCTAAGCCAGTGGTCCTTAACTTTGGCTGCATAACAGATTCAACTGGCAAGCTTTACAAAATACTGATGCCTTCCCCTGAACCTCATAGGATTTTGATTTAATTGGTCCAAGTCATGGCCTGTGCATTGGACAGTTCTGAAAGTTTTCCAGATGTTTCCAATATGCATCAAGCTTGAGGACCTCTGATTTAAGCTGTGTGGAGTGTTTTCCACTGTCCCGATTCAGAGAACAGAGTCATATAATGGCTCAGAGGATTCCTCCACCCACTTACACACACACACACACACACACACACACACACACACACTAAATAAAAAAAATTAAAAATTAAAAATTAAAAAATAAAAAACCAAAAAACAACCAGATGGCGAAATAGAGGTCCATTAACTTGCTGAAGATTACAGAAATAGTAGAGCCTGGCCTACTGCTCCTTCTCCAACACCTCCAGCCCCGCCCATACCATCTCCTGGTAAACAACCTGGACATGGACTTCCTAATTTTACTGATCGAGTATCTCTTTTTCTCTTCTCTGATACTTTGTGTATAGAAGTAGGTTAATGAGGAGGCTTTTTGGCACAAGTGACATGATCCCTTGACTTACGTATCTTAAACTACAAAGGAAATAGATTATCCTATAATACAAGATGCAAGGTAGAGCGTTTTCAGTGTTGGTTAAGTCAGTGACTTAGACTCAGGTTATTTCCATTTTTTCATTTTACCATCCTCATTACTCTTTCTTTTTCTTTTCTTTCTTTCTTTCTTTTTTTTTTTTGAGACAGTCTTGCTCCATCACCCAGGCTGGAGTGCAGTGGTACGATCTCAGCAACATCTGCAACATCTGCCTCTTGGGTTCAAGTGATTCTTGTGCCTCAGCCTCCCAAGTAGCTGGGACCACAGGTGTGTGCCACCACACCCAGCCAATTTTTGTATTTTTAGTAGAGATGGGGTTTCACCATGTTGCCCAGGCTGGTCTCGAACTTCTGACCTCAAGTGATCCGCCTGCCTCAGCCTTCCAAAGTGCCAGGATTACAGGCGTGAGCCTTCGTGCCCGGCCGATCCTCATTACTCTTGATTGTCCCTGTGCTAACTTCCTAATGATAAGATAGCTGCCATAGTTTCCAGGCATGATAAGCAGACACAATAGCCCCAACAGGAGAAGGAGCCTATCTCTTCCTTGTGTCACTTTTTTTATGGGTGAATAAACCTTGCCCAGAAGCTTTCCTTATGCCCCACTGCAGACTTGTAGACTCTCCCCTGTGTTTCACTGACCAGAATTAAGTCATGGTTCTGTATGAGAACTAGTCGCTGAATAGGGAAATGGGACTTCATGATTGTCTCGGACAAGTCAGGATTCCCAACCCACAACTGCCCACTCAATCAGGGGTCAGAGAAGGTCTAGCCTTCTGAAACACCAAGTCATTTAGTGGAAGGATACTGGAACTCCATCATGTGGCTCCCCTTGACACAGGCGTTCATAAATGTTGAGGCCCATTGTTTCAGCAGCAACTTGAAAACAATTATTCACAGGGCCAAGGTAATACGAGCCAACTTTTAAGTTTGTAATTAAGGATAGATTTGAGTTATCCAGAGAAGTAGAAGAATCACATACTTTTTACATGTTAAGAGATTAGGTTTGGAGTCAGGCAGAACTAGATTTAAATCTCTATCCCACCAGTTTTGTGGTGCAACCTTCATCAAGTGACTTGATATCTCCAAGTCTCAGTGTTCCCATCTTTAAAATGGGAATGATAACAATTCCTACCTGACAGAGTGATTATGAGAATAAAGTGAGATCATGGAGATGATGTGCTTAATAAAGTATTTGGGCAATGGTATGTAGTAAATAAATGTGTATTGTCACTAATACTAATGATAAAAAGTTTCCCCACAATTTTTTCTTTTCACATTGTGGTTTTCGAATAAGGACTTAGTACTAATATTAGTATTCTGTGTTACTGGTTGGAACAGTACAGTATCTGAATAGCACTGTAGTAAGGGTCACTCATTCATCCAACAATATTTATAGGGCACTAATTATGTGTTTGACACTGAATATATAGTGATGAATAAGACAAGACAAATACGATTTCTGCTGTCATGGAGCATGAGTGCTGGAGACATTTTCACATCTCTACCCTATCACTTCATAGTAACACCCCAGCTGGATAATTTTGGGTAAGTTGCACTATCACTCAAGTCTCAATTTAATCCTCTATGAAATGGGTTGATTATTTACAAGCTTGTTGTGAGGCTTAATAACAACAATGGTGTAGTGGTCTATTCTCATGCTCCTAATAAAGACATACCCAAGACTGGGTAATTTATAAAGGAAAGTGGTTTAATGGACTCACAGTTCCATATGGCTGGGGAAACCTCACAATCATGGCAGAGCAAAGGAAGAGCAAAGGGACGTCTTACATGGTGGCAAGCAAGAGAACTTGGGAGGGGGAGCTCCCATTTATAAAACCATCAGATCTCTTGAGACTTATTCACTACCACGAAATCAGTATGGGGGAAACTGCCCCCACGATTCAATTATCTCTACTTGGCCCTGCCCTTGACACATGAGGATTACTACAATTCAACATGAGATTTGGGTAGGGACATAGCCAAACCATATCAAGTAGCTTATAATTATATAACCCTTATTATGTGGTCAGCACTGTTCTAAGTTACAGCCTCATTTAACTCTCACAACAGTTCTATGAGGTGGTTTCTCTTATTAACCTCATTTTACAGATGAGGAAACTGAGGCACAAACAAGATTTGTGATTTGTCTAAGGTCAGAGGGTTAGTAAGTGTTGGAGCTAAGACTTGAGCTCAAACTTAAAGTTTGTGGTCACAACATTTACACTGTGATACTTCATTCATAGTGTACCTTTTAAGTATTTTGTATATTTGTATTTAACCCAATTCTTGATATATTTGAGTTGATGTATACCATTTTTATTATTTGTTTTGTATTTGACCCATTTGTTTATGTTCTTTTTCATTTCTTTCTTGTCTTCTTTTGGATTTTTTTGTTATTCAATTTTTTCCAGTTTATTAACTTGTTAGTTGCAGATTCTTTTCCTTTTCTTTTAGTGATTACCCTAGTAATTACAACACACATCTTTGATTCTTACAGTATAGTGAAAATGATCATTTTGACATCTCCTTCAATAAAGCTAGGACCTTAAGCACTTTACTATCCTCTTATCATTTGCATTTTTATTATATATTTTAATTCTAAATATACTTTAAGCCCCATGAGATAGGATCATGTTGTTTTGTTCAGTCACCATTTTTTTTTTTTAAATTTATCTGTGTTTTTCTTCTTCTGTTATTCTTTCTGTATTTCTATGTTTCCATCTTGGATCATTTTTCCTTTGGCCTGAAAAAAATCCCTTTAGTATTTGTTTGAATATATGTTTGTTGGTGAAGAAGTCTCTCAGTTTTTGTTTAATTGAAAACATCTTTAGCTTTCATTTTTGAAAGATAGCTTCAGTAAATTTATACTTCTAGGTATGGATTTAGGTGGAGATTAAAAAATTCTCTGCTATTATTTCTTCAAATATTTCTTCTGTCTCATGTTCTTTCTCTTCTCTTTCTGGACTCTGATTAGACTTATGTTATATGTTTTCACTTTGCCCCACTGTCTTATCCTCTTTTATCTATTTCCCACTCTTTTTTCTGTCTGGACTTCAGTTAATATATTTGCTATTGACTTGTTTTCCAGTTCACATAGCCTTTCTTTGGCTATGTCTAATTCTGCTTTAAATACATTCCTGCATTTTTGAATTTCAGCTATATTTTTGAGTTAAAATTTTTATTTATTTTTTATAGTTTCCAATTTTCTGTCAACATCTTCATTTTTCATCCATTTCCCCCCTTTCCTCTATTTTTCTCGGAAATTGTTATGATAGCTAATCTGAAAGTACTTGTTTACTAATTCCAAAATCTGAATCTCCTATGGGTCTGATTCTGTTATATATTTTTTCTTCTTTTTTTTTTTAATGTGGTCTTGTCTCTTGGTATTCTAGTAATATTTGATTAAATGACAAGTATTATGTATACCAAAAATAGATATTAAAAATTTCAGGGCTGGGCATGGTGGCACATGCCTGTAAACCAAACACTTTGGGAGGCTGAAGTGGGTGGATCACTTGAGCTCAGGAATTCAAGACCACCCTGGGCAACTTAGCAAAACCCTGTCTCTACGAATAAATAAATAAATAAATAAACCCACGAAAATTAGCCAGGTGTCGTGGTGTGGGCCTGTAGTCCCAGCTACCTGGGAGACTGAGGTGGAAGGATCCCTTGAGCCAGAGAGGTTGAGGCTGCAGTGAGCTGTGATCATGCCACTGCACACCAGCCTGGGTGACAGAGTGAGAGCCTGTTTAAAAAAATTTTTTTTTCAAGAAAATAGATGAAAAGACAGAGAATTTTGCCAGATGTATACTCTTCCTTCAGAGAGTATTTACTCTTTCTTCTGCCAGACAGATTCAGGGCTGCTTGCCTCAGTCCAATCAGGGATTGAACTGAGTCAAGGCAAAGTTGCAGTCTTGGTAAAGCTATATTTATCTTTGGTTCACCTCTGCTTCTAATCTACGACCTTCTAAAGCTGAGAGTTTGATGTTTGCGCCAGGGTTCCTCTTCCTGGAAGGTTTTGAACTCCAATCTTTGTTTTCTCAGCACACTGAGTCTGTCAGAAGTCCACTCTGCTTTTCAGGCTTTCTGGTGAGCCTCTTAGCCTCCTTCCCTCTTTCTCCTTCCCTTCAGAGTTTGGCAAATATCTTGAGTGGAAAATGAGCTGAGCGTTAGATTCAGTTTTCCACATACACCCTCCTCACCAGGATATTGACTTCTGAATTCTTAAGTTTTCTTCTTCTCAGCTCTATGAGGCCATCGATAGCTCTATCAGTGCTGTTGGCCTTCTTCCCAGGCAACACTCAGCTTCTCTGCTTTTTGCTTTCCCAGAATCAGCAAACACATCCAGGTAAGAAAAAAAAAAAAATAGCTGCAGTATGTCAGCTCAACCTGACTATAAAGTCCTACTTGTTTAAGTAGCTCTTTAATGCCTTTAAATGACTTTTTTTGGATTTTTTTTCCCGCATTTTTAGTTGGCCTGTGTGTTATTATTGATCTGCCTCAAAGCTCCTCTCACATTCAGAAGTGGAAGTCCATCAGATCTTTGATTCTCTCTGTATAGTTTCTGCTTATTTCAAGCCCTGGTTGTCTCAGAAACTCTCTAATGTCTTCAAAAAGGTTTGGGGGTATTTTTTGATGGTTTCTAATTATTCTCATCAGGAACATTAGTTTATGGCAAGTTACTTTGTCATACCTTACATGTATCTGAAATGAAATAACTTGTATAAAGCATTTAGTCCAGTGTCTCATCCTATTCTAAGAAGAAGGGAATAAGTAAACTTTACTATCATAAAAATTGAAGAGTATAACTAGGCTGGTAGCCTGGCAGGAAAATTATTTCACCTCTGCTCTCTGAGAGTATTCTAGGGATTATTCTAGTACCTAAAGAAGTGTTTGATAGCATCCTCAAAGTTACACCTTGTAAAACATGACCAAGATGACTTTGGCCTTTAAAATTTAAAATTAAAGTCTAGATTGCCTTCTCCCAAATCCTCCCAGTACAAAATATCTAAAATGCTAGATAAAATGCTTTCTAATTATATCTTTAGAATTATTGGCTGAGTTGGGAAGAGTAAGGATGGCCTTAAAGGCCTTCTCTGCCCTCCTAAATGAAAAGCAAAAGCAGGTCTTTAGAGAGGTAAATGTGTATTGAAGCTAGCACCTGTCCTGAAGTTATTTGCTAATCCCCAGGATACCAACATTTGTTTTTAACAGCTATGACTGCTAAGGGGACAGAAGACAAAGGATTAGGGCCCATTAAAGTGTGTGGGTGGATTGGGAGTGTCACAGTTAATATCTAGTATAGCTAAGACCTGGAAAGGATACACTCTCAGTAAGAAAATAACTTTTACAGAGAAACTCAGCTAGGAAAGATGCCTGTCTCAACATTAGCTTTAGATGTTAGGTGAGTGCAAAAGTAATTGTGGTTTCGCATTGTTGGGATTTACCGTTTGACATTGGAATACATGCTTAAATAAATGTGGTTATGTTACACATCATTTTAACGGGCATTTCTTGCTTTTTTTTTTGCTAATGACTTGTTACTTGCTGTTTTTATGTTTATTTTAGACTATGGAAATGATATTAGACAAAAAACAAATTTGAGTGATTTTCTTATTCGAGTTCGAAAGGGGTTGTAAAGCAGCGGAGACAACTTGCGACTTCAGCAACACATTTGGCCCAGGAACTGCTAACGAATGTACAGGGTAGTGGTGGTTCAAGAACTTTTGCAGAGGAGATAAGAGCCTTAACGATGAGGAGCATAGTGGCTGGCCATCGCAAGTTGACAATGACAGATTGAGAGCAGTCATTGAGGCTGATCCTCTTACAACTGCGTAAGAAGTTATCTAAGAACTCACCGTCGACCATTCTATAGTCATTTGGCATTTGAAGCAAATTGGAAAAGTGAAAAAGTTTGAAAAGTGGGTGCCTCATGAGCTGACTGAAAATTTAAAAAATAGTCATTTTGCAATGTTGTTTTCTCTTACTGTATGCAGCGACAATGAACCATTTCTTGATTGGGTTATGGTGTATCTCAAAAAGTGGATTTTATACAACAACTGGTGATGGCCAGCTCAGTGGTTGGACCAAGAAGCTCCAAAGCACTTCCCAAAGCCAAACTTGCACCAGAAAAAGGTCATGGTCACTGTATGGTGGTCTGCTGCCAGTCTGATACACTACAGCTTTCTGAATCCTGGCAAAACCATTACATCTGAAAAGTATGCTCCAGCAAATCAATGAGATGCATTGAACATCACAATGACTGCAGCCAGCACTGGTCAACAGAGAGGGCCC
Source organism: Macaca fascicularis (assembly GCF_037993035.2). Classification (NCBI taxonomy): domain Eukaryota; kingdom Metazoa; phylum Chordata; class Mammalia; order Primates; family Cercopithecidae; genus Macaca; species Macaca fascicularis. The sequence continues at coordinate 100,424,944 of NC_088383.1, read as the reverse complement.
AATTCTTCTTCACGACAATGCTCTACCACACATCGCACATCCAACGCTTCAAAAGTTAAATGAATTGGGCTACGATATTTTGCCTCATTGGCCATATTCACCTGACCTTTCACCAACCGACTATTTTCACTTCTCTATGCATCTAGACAACTTTTTGCAGGGAAAACGCTTCCACAACCAGCAGGATACAGAAAATGCTTTCCAAGAGTTTGCTGAATCCCAAAGTATGGATTTTTATGCTACAGGAATAAACAAACTTATTTCTCATTGGCAAAAATATGTTGATTGTAATGGGTCCTATTTTGATTAATGAAGATATGTTTGAACCTAGTTATAATGATTTGAACTGCAGTTACTTTTGCACCAACCTAATAGATGGAAAAAAGCCCCAATCAACTCTTCCTAAAATTCATAACCACAATCTGGCCCTCTCATGGATTTACAACCTGACTTCATATTCTTTGTGCTCTGAAAAACCTCACGCCCAGAATTTATTAAAAAATGGTTCTTGGTGGCTGGGCGCCGTGGCTTATGTCTGTAATCCCAGCACATTGGGAGGCTGAGGCGTGTTGATTACTTGATCAATATGGTGAAACCCCATCTCTACTAAAAAATACAAAAATTAGCCGGACGTGGTGGTGCACGTCTGTAATCCCAGCTACTCCGGAGGCAAGAGAATAGCTTGAACCTGGGAGGCGGAGGTTGCTGTGAGGTGAGATTGCGCCATTGCACTCCAGTCTGGGACACAGAGTGAGACTCTGTCTCAATAAATAAATGAATAAATAAATAAATAAGGTCCTTGGTTGCAGTACCCAGGTGCTCAGTAAAAGCAAGCACACATGCTCTCTGTAAGAGTGCCTTCAGCCTAAACCTCAAGGAATTTTCATGAAATATAAGCTCACACACACAAAGCAATAAAAAGACAACTCTTTGAGAAAATGAATGAAGATAAAAGTGAGAACACTAGAATGGGATTTTTTTTTTTTTTTTTTTTTTTTTTTTGAGACAGAGTCTCGCTCTGTCGCCCAGGCTGGAGGCGATCTTGGCTCTCTACAAGCTCCGCCTCCCAGGTTCTCGCCATTCTCCTGCCTCAGCCTCCCGAGTAGCTGGGACTACAGGAGCCCGCCGCCACGCCTGGCTAATATTTTGTATTTTTAGTAAAGACGGGGTTTCACTGTGTTAGCCAGATGGTCTTGATCTCCTGACCTTGTGATCCGCCCGCCTCAGCTTCCCAAAGTGCTGGGATTACAGGCGTGAGCCACCGCGCCCAGCCGGGAATGTTTTTAAATATCATAACTGTAGGTAATGCAGAAATGAAAAAAATAATAATAAGGTATTGTGAATAACTTTAATATACCTGAAAACTTAGATAAAATGGAAACATTCCTTAAAAAGTATATTGTATCAAAATGATCTCAGTAAGAAATAGAAAACTTGGCCGGGCGCGGTGGCTCATGCTTGTAATCCCAGCACTTTGGGAGGCCGAGATGGGCGGATCACGAGGTCAGGAGATCGAGACCATCCTGACTAACACGGTGAAACCCCATCTCTACTAAAAATACAAAAATTAGCCGGGCGCGGTGGCGGGCGCCTGTAGTCCCAGCCACACGGGAGGCTGAGGCAGGAGAATGGCGTGAACCCGGGAGGCGGAGCTTGCAGTAAGTGGAGATCGCGCCACTGCACTCCAGCCTGGGAGAGAGAGCGAGACTCCGTCTCAAAAAAAAAAAAAAAAAAAAAAAGAAAACTTGACTAGTTCTATAAACATATAAGATTAGTGTTTAAGACTTGTAGTTTAAAATCTACCCACAAATAAAATACCTGGCCCAGATGTTTTTATAGATGTTTTGTATCAAACATTCAAAGGCCAAATATCTTTGATCTTACACAAAATATTTCAGAGTATATAAAAAAGGGGGAAACATTGCCCAACTTATTTATGAGTTAGCATAACCTTGATACTGAAATCTTACAAGAACAGTAAAGGAAAGGAAAATTAAGCCAATCTTGCAAATAGGTAGATGCAAAAAATTTTTACCCAATTAAATTATTAAAATAAATCCAATAATGTATTTTAAAATGTATTATGATCAAGTTGGGCTTACTCCAAGAATGTAAGATTGGTTCAACATTAGAACTTCCATTATGTTAATTTGCCACATAAATAGATTAAAGGAATAAAAATATACAGTCAACTCAATGAATACCAGAAATGTTTATAAAATTTCCCACTATTAATGAAAAAAATTCAAGCAGCAAATAAGGGGAAATTTTCTTAGTTTGAAAAAAGAATATCTACCAAAAGGAAAACCAATTAAAACCTGCTACAAACATCACACTATGGTAAATGTTGAAACTCTTTAAGATAAGGTCATCTATTACTACCTCTTTAAAATATTATGTCAAAAAATCTGAGCCTGTGAAGTAAAGCAAGAAAGAAATAAAAGTGAGATTGGAAGGAGAGTAATAATATTGGCATTATTTACAGAAAATATGTTTGCCGTTGTAGAAAACCCAAAAGAATCTATTACTAAATTATTAGAATAAATCTGAGAATTTAGCAAGGTGGTTGGATATAAGATTACGGTAGTTTTAGCCATAATACGGCCCCCAGTGCTCCCCACCTTCTGAAATTCACATCTTCCTTGTGTGGTCTTCTCCCATATGGCACCAGTGTTGTTCTGTGTGATTGATAGAACACATCAGAAATGGTTGGTACATCACTTCCACATCAGGTTATGAAAGACACTATGTGTTTCATCTTAGCTGTCCTGTCTCTCTCTCTCTCACTTAGATTCACGTGTGCTGGGGGAAGGAAGCAGCTGCACTGTAATGAGCAGCTCTATCAGGGAGCCCCGCATAATGAGGAACTCAGGCCTCTTGACAACCACTGTGTGAGTGAGCTGGGCAATGGGTCCTCCAGCCCAAGTCAAGCTTTCAGATGACTGCAGCCTGCCTGACATCTTGATTACAACTTTATATGAGACCCTGAGCCAAAAACTCCCAGCTAAGCTGCTCTTGAATTTCTGACTTAAACAAACTATGAAATGATAAATATTTGTGGTTTTCAGCTATGAAGTTTGGGATGATTTATGGCTTAGCAGTAGATGACTAATACAAAGATCAACACCCAGAAGTGAACTGAATATCTCTATATAGGCAATAAACAGAATATATATGGTATATTTCTGTGTATATATACATTCTATATTACATATATTATATGTTCTGTTTATATATATTTATATTATTGCTGGTATTATAAAATAGTCTTTTTATATATACATTATATAGGCTATTTTACAATAGCAGCAATAATTATAGTAATATAATTTCTTTAGAATAAATGTAACGAAAGTTTCATAAGATCTTTATGGAAAAAGTCATAAAAATGTATTGGAAGGTTTTAAAAGAGCTCTGCAAATGAAAAACTATTCCATATTTATGGTTAGGAAGGTAATATTATGAAGATATTTATCTACTACTTTAAGCAATGGCAATTAAAACCAAGATACCAATGGGTTGGTATCTTGTGTTTTTTTGGTTGTGTGTGTGTTTTTAAGAACTCGACAAATTGCTTCTAAAATTCATGTAGAAGCAGAAAGAGTCACGAAGAGTCAAAAGCCTTCTAAAGGAAAAGAACATAATGGGGGACTTAGTGTAACAAATACCAAGATTTCTTATGAAATTATGTAACTAATCCAGTGGGGTATATCAGTTAGCTCAGGGATGGACAAATTTCCAGTGAAACAAAATATAGAGCCTAGAAAGAAGCCTATCCATATCTGAAGACCTGGCTTATGACAGAGCTGGAGATGATGCTGAGTGGAAAGACAATCCACTTCAGAGTACTTGGCTCTGGAGCAAATGGTTATCCACATGGAAAAACATGAAACCAGGCTCCCACCACATGTCTTGCACAAGAATCAGTTCCAAGGGATTAAATAATTAAAGATGAAAGGGAAAGCTATTAAAAACCGTTTGGAGAAGAGGAGTCTTTTAGGACCTTGGAGTTGGAAAGTCTTTCTAAAATAAGAGAAAAAACATAAACTGAAGGGAAAAAACTGATTAATTTAACCACATTAAAATTTAAAATTTTGTTTTTTTAAAAAATCAAAAGACAACATAAAGAAAGTGAAAAGATTAGCTACAAACTGGGAGCAGCTCTACTTGACAAAGGAGTAGTATCCAGAATATATAAAGAAGTCCAATACTTAATAAGAAAAAAAGACCTATAGAAAAACAAGCAAAAAGACTTGAATACACATTTCACAGAAGAGAAAACGTGAATGACCGATAAACATATGAAAAGATACTCAACCTCATTTATAACCAGGGAAATGCTAATTAAAACTACAATGAGATACTATTTCACATCTACCTGAATGGCAAAAATTTAAACATCTGTAAAAAGCAAGTGTTGGTGAGTTTGTGAACAATGGGTCTCATACTCTGCTGGTGAGAGTATAAACTGGTGCCACCACCACCGTTTGGGAAACACTCTGATGCTGTGAAGTTGAAGATGCAGAGCAATTCTACTTCTATTTATATATCCTACAAGAAACTCTTGCACATCTATATCAAGAGATACATAAGTATGTTTATAACAGTGTTATCTGTAAAAGCAAAAATGGAAATCAAGACAAATATCCACTGAGTAGATTGGATAAATAAATTCTATTCTATCATTTCAATGGAATACAAAACATAAGTGAAGATGAATGGCAGCTACTCCTACCAACATGAATGAATCTCACAAACATAAAATTGAGCAAAAAAAGGCAGATTGCAGAAAATACATACAGTATGATTCATTTACATAGAGTTCAAACCCACACAAAACTGAATATACATATATATTTAATGAATATATATTTCATATATATGAAAATAATAAAGTAAAGCAAAGAAATAAAAAGTGAAACTTGGCCTAGTGATTACTTCTGGGTAGGGGGATGGAGGAAATTGGGGAGGGCTACAAAGGAGGATCCAAATTATTGCTAATAATTTCCTTCTTAAGCAAACATTTCTTTTATATACATTATATATGATTTTATATGTAAATTTTATATATATATATATTTTTTGAGATGGAGTCTGGCTCTGTCACCCAGGCTGGAGTGCAGTGGCACAATCTCATCTCACTTCAACCTCCGCCTCCTGGGTTCAAGAGATTCTCCTGCCTCACTCTCCTGAGTAGCTGGGACTACAGGTGCACACCACCATGCCCAGCTAATTTTTGTATTTTTAGTAGAGACGGGGTTTCACCATGTTGGCCAGGATGGTCTCCATCTCCTGACCTTGTGATCTGCCCTCCTTGGCCTCCCAAAATGCTGGAATTACAGGCAAGACCCACCATGCTCGGCCGTAAATAATATTTTACAATAAAAAATTATAAACAGGTTTTATTAGTACCTGCAAGCACAGTAGAAATGTTTTCATTTGCATCCTATACGGGACTTTTATTTTCTTTCCCTATTTTTTTGGGAGTGGGGTGAGGGTGATTGCTTCCCTGTATAACCTTTAAGAATAATAAATTGTTTTGGAACATCTGGGATTTGAAAGCATTGTTCTGGCAGCCTTTAGGATGTGGTTTGAATTCATGACAATAGACCATTTTTATGTGTTGTTTCCAACCTTCTTTACGATTTTGAGATGCCAGATTGCATCAAGTTGAGTCTAATATTCCACTGGGCTCTCACTGCTGCTGCAGACATGAAAATAAAAGCTAAATCCTTAGGTGTTTCTGTGAAGGATCAGCTATTCTCTAGATTCTTAGTGCTTACACTTGGGGTTCTGAGTGACAGAAAGGTCAATCCTATTTAACATGGAAACCAACCTTCTTTGACATTCTAATTGGCACCATGTAATGAAAGCCCCTTGCTGATACCACCACCTACAACAATAGGCACCTACACCACACTGCCTTTCTGACTCCTAGCACAGTATCCCAGCCCTTATTTATCTACACGAACACCATCAAACCAGGGTGGAGACATCCTGCTGTCTTGGGAAGTGTCAACAGTTCCATTATATCACCATCTAGGTTTAGTGTGCTTGAAAACAATGATCAGGCCACACCTGTGCCAAAAACTTGCTATTACAGCAACAAAAGATATCGATGCTCCGTATCCCAAAAGGATACAGTCATAACGATGGGCAGTGGGTGCTCCTGGCTATTTGTCAGTACATCTTCTCATAGCCCCTGTGTCTCACTGATGCTCTGTCAATGGATTAATAGCTCAGGACAACTGTGGGTCCCATGAGTCAGGGGGGCTGGTGAGTCACATGCTTATACCAACTCCTCCGGCAGATACTTTATCCCAGCCATTTATAATGCTGACCAGATTCAAAGTAACTAAAACCAGCTGTAACCAGAGACATGCACAGACTCAAGTGTCCAGTTATGTACTCTGTTGCATGATATGACCTTCAAAATTAATCTTTGGGTAAGCCCAGTCTATAAATTGCTTGTTCATATGTCTACTCTGGATTTATGATATACTCTCTTCCTTGCGGTAGCTGACACTCTCTGGCTCTGACCATTTAGATCATGTGAAATCTGACTTACCATCTAGCCAGGATCTTGACCTCATTGCTACCCAAGTCCTGACTAACAACTTTAAAAAATGGAAACAAACCCCCAAAGCAACTGCCGTGGTGGCAACTAACTGCACAGTTAGAGCTGCTGTGATGGAGACAGAGGTATCTGGAGGACTTTGGCACCTGGGAGTTATGACAATCTTTGGTCCAGAGGGAATTAATATCTCATAACCCAGTATTTATACATGGTATTAAAATGTCAAAGGCGAATTTTCTAGGTCTATTCTGTAATCTGATTCCAGGGCAATATGATCCCTTTGCTCTTCAGCTGACTTCTGTCTTATCGTCTGTGTCAAAGCTTAAGTGTCACCTTCTCCAAGTGGTCTTCTCCGACCACCCCATCTCAAATAGGTGTTCCCAGCCATTCTCCCTCATTCATTATTCTTTTTTAAAATTTTATTTATGAATTTAATATAAGTGCCATGAAATATATGCAAAATTCATGAAAGTTATGAACAAAACATTAACACTACTCAAGTTTCACATGGTTTAATTTTACCAATATCCCCTGGGTTCCATGGGAGGGATTTCGGCATAATATAATTATTTTCAGTTCAACACACACACACAAAAAATCGACTGAGCTTCTACTATGTGGTAGGCACTGAATCTACAGGAGTAAGATATATTTCTGCCCTCTCTTTTCTCAAACTACACATAATATGGTCCTCAGCCTTTCTAATATGGATTGAAAATCTATGTGTAATTCTGTTTTTTTTTTGGCAGAGTCTTGCTCTGTTGCCCAGGCTGGAGTACAGTAGCATGATCACAACTCACTGCAGCCTCAATCTCTTGGGCTCAAGTGATCCTCCTGCCTCAGCCTCCCAGGTAGCTGGAACTATAGGCATGTGCCACCATACCTGGCTAATTTTTAATTTTTTGTAGAGATGGGGTCTCACTACCTCATTCATTATTTCATCAAGTGTTGTTGGGTGCCTATGAGGTGCCTGGATCCCTCAGGGAACTTACGTTTACTGAGCATTTATTCATGTGACAGGCGCTATGTTAAGAGTTTTATTTACATTTTCTCATTTTGTCCTATGAGGTATGTACTATTATCATCACCATTTTACAAATAAGGAAGCTGAGGCACAGAGAGGCTAAGTAACCTGCCCAAGGTCACACAATTAATAAGGGGCAGAGCTGGGATTTGAGACCCGGAAGTGTGATGCTGAGCGTGGGCATTTCCTCTCATAGCACCCTGTTCTCTGTTCTTTTCCTTCCTCACACGTCTCGCAATTAGAATTGTATGTAATAGGGTGTGAGTGAGATTTTTTTCTGTTGTCTTGGAATGGCTGCCAATGCCCAAAGGTGACCCAGAAAGTGCTGAGCACTTTGGTTTTCTAAAGAGAGCTCTTAACCAGCCTTCAACAATGCAGTGGCAGAACTGGCCCTAATACCACCAACCCTGCCCCTGTCCTGGGTCTGTAAGGAGGAGTCTGGGCTGGAATAAGGGGCTTGGAGTTCTCAGCCTGGAGGAGATACAGAGTTCTTCGTGAGCGTATTCCCAGGAGCGGGGCCAGGAACAGGGGTTTTCCCTCCTCCAAGCCAAAGGAGAGTTGGGGGTGCTAAGGGGATCACTAGTGTCATGTTTACTGGCTAGACATCTGCCTGGGCAGCAGTCCTGCTGTCAGCCCTGTCCTGGGAGAAAAGAAACATTGGAGAGAGAAGGCAGGGCTGAAATACGGCGTGGCCATGGCGCAGGCTCCTTCCCAAAGCTTGGCACAGCAGGGTGGTTGAATTTCCCATGGGTCAAAAGAATGCTGAGGAAGGTACTGGGCCTGGGCTGACTTGCTGCGCCCCCCCTCTGCCGCCTGAAAAAAGCCACCCTCTGGATGAGGGTCTCCAGCAACAAGGGTTTGTGAGGTGGGTTACAAGTGGCAAGGGCTGGGGCCTGGGGAGGAAGAGCTCAAACACCCCTTCCTCTTCCCACCTCCACCATGGAGGGAACCACATCCTGACAAGGCGGGTAGGGAGGTGAGAACAGAGACAGAGCAGACCCACCTGGGTGTACGCCAAGCCCCAGTGGCGGCAAGTCTTGGCTACTCTGGGAGGGCAGAGGGCTTGGGATCATATCTGAGATGGGGGTTTAAACCGGTCTGGACTAAACTGAATAGCTGAAAGTGACAGGAAATAATGGAAACTGTGAGATTTTTTAAAGGGGAGGAAAGGGGAGGAGATGATTTGACATAGCACAGTCAAAGACAGTGGAAAAAATGAAAACTATGCTGTGTTTATTATCTGTGGATTTGAAGTTTCTTGGCAAATTGGTCCATTTATTTAATTGTGTGTGCATTTATGCACTGTCTCTTTTAATCAGACTTTAAATTCTATGAGAGCAGGACATGTGTGTCTTATTTACTACTTTACCCACTTTACTTAGTATAGAGTCTGGCAAAATAAATGTTGAAGTGAAAAGTAAAAGACACCACTATAGGCATGGGGAAGCCTAATTGGTAATGAATCCTGGCATTCCAGATATCTGACTAAACCCCTCGGTAGATGCACTGGAATCTTAGATGATAAAGAACTTTTAGGAAGACGACCTCAGGACAGGGGTGAAGAACACGTGCACTATAGTTATACAGACCTAGGTTCAAGACACTGCACCCCACACTCTATACTGCTGTCACATAACATAGCATTAGAGCTTCACTTTCCTCCTCTGACATGCCTTGATCATATTCACCCTTCAGGATTCTTGTGGAATTTAAGTGACATTATGCATGTAAAGACCTCTGGAGAAACGGGAACCCTTATACACTGTTGGAGAGAATGTAAATTAGTACAGCCATTTTGGAAAACGGTATGACGGTTCCTCAAAAAATGGAAAATAGAACTACCATATGATCCAGCAATCCCACTTCTGGGTGTACCTCTAAATGAATTGAAATCAATATGTTGAAGATATCTGCACTCCCATGTGAATTGCAGCATTATTCACAATACCCAAGATATGCAAATTACCTAAGTGCCCATCAATAGATGAATGGATAAAAAATATAGTATATATACACAACAAAACACTAGTCACCCTTAAGATAGAAGAAAATTCTGTTATTTGTGATGACAACATGAATTAACCTGGAGGACATCATGCTAAGTGAAATAAGCCAGGCACAGAAAGACAGATCCTATGTGATCTCACTAGGATCTAAAAATGTCAAAATCATAGAAGTAGAGAGTAGAATGGTGGTTATAAGAGGCTGATAGGTGGGGCCAGATAGGGAATGGGGAAATGTTGGTCAAGATGTACAGAGTTTCATTTTTAGACAGAAGGAGTCAGTTCTGGGGATCTATTGCACAGCATGGTGGCTATAGTTAATAACAATGTATTGCATATTTCAAAATTGCTAAAAGATATATTTTAAATGTTCTCATCAAAAAGAAATGGTAAATATGTGAGTTGATAAGCATGTTAAATTAGCTTGATTTGACCATTCCACAAAGTATACATATATCCAAATATCCACAATGTACACATATATCGAAATATCACATTGTACTCCATAAATATGTACAATATTCAGTAATTTTGAAAGTAATGTGGCTCAAACCATAAGAGATTTTTGGAGTAGCCAACCTGAAACTTACAGCTTTAAGGCTAAGAACTTTGAGAGTACGGGTGTGGGGTGCCTGATTCTATATATGGGACTGATGAGGAGAAGTTAAAGGACTTTTCAAGTGTGTGATGTAGGAGTCAGGTGGAGATTACATATGGGAAAAGGCTTTGTAAACCATGAAGTGAGGAAAAGTGTTCACACACTTATAGTCAGAACACTGCAAGAGTTAATAATGGGCCTATTGCAGGCTCAGGGTCCTATCGTTTATTTATAGAAATGCCTTGGGGAGTTAGAGATGGGGAGGGAGAGCAAAGAATGTGTTTCTGTGCGTGCGTGTGTGTGTGTGTGTGTGTGTGTGTGTGTGTGAGAGAGAGAGCGAGAGAGAGAGAGGGTGAGAGAGAGGCAGAGAGAGAGAGAGAGAGAGAAATGTGCAGGTTTAGCTTTTTCTGGGTTTCTGTTTAACACACACCCCCTACCTTCTCCCTTCTCCCTTCTCTACTCCCTTATCTCCAGGCTGTCTCAGTGTCACCTCCTCTGACCAGTTCTTTCTGGACACCTTGTCTGTCCTTGAGCTATCATGTAATCCTTCCGGGTACTGCCTCAGCCAGGGAGAGCCGGTTCTGGCAGAGGCCACCCTGCAAATAATTCACTGTGAAAGCTGGGCTTGTTCTCTTCAAAGGGTAAAGTGGGCTAACGAGAAGGGATGAGAGCGTCCCATGCCCCACCTCCACTCTCTCACAAATTCTCTTTGGAAACTACCCTTCCCCTTCCTGGGATGACCTCTGTCCTTAATGAAATGGGAGAAACAGAATGTCAAGACTTGTTTCCTTTCCAAATAAAAGAGGAACGCGCTGAAGTGCATTTTAAATGCTGTCTGGCAAGAGCGGTGGGTTGGGGGAAGGGAGGAGGCTGACTTGCCTTTCTTTGCTAGATATCTGGGAACTTGGCCCACACACTTTCTCCATGGGATTTGAAGGGCAATGTGTCATTCTGGGAGAGGTCTGCAGTTTTTCCAAATATAAACTTTGCTGTTCTTAGGGTTATCATGTACAAGGGCAGTTGTCTTCATTGAACATATTAGGATTTAGAGGGATAGATATTGAGTAGGAGATGCCAAAAAAGTTTTGGGTCAGATTCCTGCTCTACTGCAGGGCCAGGGCCTATGCCCAGGACAGTGGAAATTAAAATGAGTGCTTAAAACATTGGGAGCTGTAAGGAGTTGAATGAAAGGAGCAACCCTTAAGGGATAGGGTGTCCGGGAACAGCTTCTTGAGTGGCAGTATGAAGGATGGGTGGAGTTTGGACAGACACAGAGGAAAAGACAGTGTTTCCGGAAGCCACAGAGCATGAAAAAAGGCAGGAGGTGGCAATGACTATGGTGTAGTGGGAAAGCAGAGAGAAACGTGGTTGGCCACAGTCTGGGGCTGTGATGAGACTGAATGTAGCCAAATGATGAAGGTTGAGGAAAGTAGTCTTTTTTTTTTTATTTAGGTAAAAGGGAGACAGATTGAAGTTTGTCTTTACCTGGATGCAATGCAATGTGAGCAGAGGATTAAAAAGTGGCAAGATGACTCAGGGAGAGAGAGAAGTCAGCTGGGTGAGTCATTGCGGTAGCCCAAGGGAGAAGAGATAAAAACCTGGGCTGAGGATGGCCAATGAGGCTGAATGGATTAAGAGGAGCAAGGCAGCCCAGCTCCTCTGAGTGAGCTGCTTTTGTGGCCTTCAAGTACAGAGTGAGAAGAGGTTCTTGGCTGGGCTAGCTTGGCCATAGTTATCTAGGGACTGGAAAGTGGCTTTCTGCTTATGTGAATGACTTGTGTGACAGTACTCGTATGACAGTGCAACACACTCTTGGTGTTTCCTCATCAACTCAAGAGTATAGCGTCTGTGGCTGTTTGTTTCTAATTATTTGTTTGGTAGTTGGCAGTGATGACCAAGAATTGGAGGTCAGTGAGCATGCTTTTTGTTTGGCTCAGTGAGTGGGCTTTGATTTTTTTGTGAGAGATTGTATTCTCAGAATTTCAATTGCTAACTTTTTTTTCATTAGACAGGAGTCATGTATTTACTGACCTTTTTTAAAGAGCCTGTAACTGAAATAGTGATGATTTCTGAGCAGTCAAAATGGTGATGAAGAATTTGCATTTAAGTTTATTATTGTCATCTTGATGTGCTTATCTCACATTGCATTCCTGTATCAAGACATCTCATGTACCCCATAAATATATACACCTACTATATACCTGCAAAAATTAAAAATGAAACAAATTTTCAAAAGAGAGCCAACTTCCTTAAGGACTTCCTAACTCAGATCCTATTTACTATTATTCGGCACACAATTCTAATCAAATTAACTTCTTGCTTTCTAGACCACAGAACAGTGGAGGGTTAGAAAGGGTTTATATGTGTCAAGAGTCTCTCTCTCTTATGTGTATGTGTGTTTGGTATGGTGATGGCAGGCACAGAGGCAACAGTGAAATAGAATACTTAATGATCACATAGATGGGGCAAGATGAAACAACTTTAAAAACCTCAAGAAGCATAGCATCCTGGGACTATTGATTGTCCCCAAATCTGAATAATCCACAAGGACATTTCTGCATGGTATAATCACTGAGTTTCACAGTGATAACTTTAAATTATTAAGAGAATGTTAAGTTATTTTGTTACTGAAACACCAGAGGTTTGGTCCAGGTCCTGCTGCTCACCACACAGAAAGCCAATCACTGAGACAACAAGTATTGCCAAGGAAGAAGGCTTTAATTGGGCGCTCCATCAGGGAGATGGGAGCTCAGTCTCAAATTCATATCCCTGACTGACTAAAACTAAGGGTTTATGTAGCAGGGAAGAAACGTAACAATGTGTAAGAAAACAAGACCTAGGGAGAGGCAAGGAGGCATCTGGTGCCATGCTCTGGTGAGTTTCAGTTCTTTGATACTGTTTTTGAGAGGCTCTGAAGGAGGAAGGAACTCAGATAAAACAAATACAAGTTTCAAGCTTTAACAGCACAAGGGCCAATTTCTATGTTTATCAGAACGAACAGTCTATGGGAGTATTGGGTTGGTTTCAATATTCTAGATGTTCTGTTTAAGAATAGTGGGAAGGACACAACACTTTTTAGGAAGATTCCATCTTTATGAGGGTTAAGAAACTCAAATACTTTCAAGGGCCAGCAGGTAAAGTACATTAGTGAAGTGAATCAGGTATATAATAGAAAGGTTGACATGTCCAAAGACTCGGAAATTCAATTTAAAAAATAGTGCCAATTGAAACACATATACCAACCAGCTGAGTTCAGCCACCAGGATGCCCCTGTGAGATTCTTGGTCTAAGAACTTAAATTTAAGTTTCAATGCTGGAAGGTTTTTGGTAAGTCCTGAATAAGGAAGAATTTGCTTCCTAGATGCAAATAGCCTGGCCCTCAATCATAAATATTTGGCAGGACCTTGTCCAGCAGAGAAGACATTGACCTTTCTGTTGTCTTTAATGTACTAGGTCAGGAAGCAGAAGGATGAGCTGAGTCATAAATGAGTCATTTCTCTTTAGGAGTCTCAGACTTAGCAAGGTGATTAACAAACCACATTGAAGAAATTCTTCATCCAATATCCTAAAATTTTTATTGTCTTGAGAACAAACTAGCCCTTTTGAGACTTAAACGTCTCAAAGGGCAACTGGAAACACAATCATTCCTTTGTCTAGAGAAATCCTTCCTTCTGAAATCAGTTATTTCTGACTTCATGTCAACTCTGACTGCACTGGGCTACTAGATATTGATGCTTCAAATTATATTTGCTTTGGGAAATCCAGAATTGCAGGAGAATTGAATATTTCTTAGCAAATCCTTTGCCATATTTGGAGAATAAAAGAAGCCTCTGCCAGTAGAGCCCATAGCTACATTTATGATTTGTTTTCACTGTCACCAGTCCCAAAGCTGGGCTTCTTATTGGTTTTCCAGTAGGTTTATTTTCACAAGATCAGTATGTGTGTGATGGGATCTGATAAGACTTTCCTACAGGAAAGAACAACATTCTGAAGTCTGACTTGCTTTTAGAAATCCTTGGCCCTAAGTCAAAGTTGGAGACAGATTTATATTTGGAGCTAAAAAAGACCAACTGAGACTCGGTAAACAAGCAAATGAACGTGGAACTGGACCCTCAGGAGAAGAATTGCAGCTTTGATAAATGGCAACGTGATTTGGAAAAGAGATGCCTTTATTAAACAGTCTAGTAGCCAAGTGGCCTGAAATGAAGGCTTTGCAATAGGTTCCCAAGCTGATCACATGAGGCAGGGCTCTGAATTGCAATGGATTCTTTCATTTACCACTAAATTAATTCCTCATCAAAATAGTGCTTGCCTCTGAAAGAAGGTTTTCATACTGAACAGATAATTTACTTGCAAAAATTTGTCAAATCTATTATACAATCCTGGAGAATTTGCCCCTTAGGTCAATAGTACTGGTATTTGAACTAACCTCATAGTGCCTTAAACTTAGAAGGATTCAGCTTAACTTTGTTCCTTTTTGATCTCGAGTTTTGTAGAAGCCACAGCATTGTTGGAATGTGTTCTGTGTGTGTGTGTGTGTTTTCAATTTAAATACATGATTTAGTTTCCATCTTCTGATTTATGCTTTGAGGGTAACAGTACTACCTTTTACAAGTAACAGCTGTTAGGATTACAAACGACTATTTGTCTGTGCTTATTGTGAGTTCACATTAGGAAAGAGTTGAAAAGGATAAACCCAAGGTATGCAGGTTTGGCAGCATTCTTGTTTGTTATTTATTAATCAAGGGGAGGCTGGTTTCCTGCTGTGGGTTGCAGCCCATTCTCCAACTTCTGTGCGGATGCGGGAGATGGGTGGTGATGATTGAGAAAAGCAGATAATCCTTGCTGTGCATCCACTTGACAGTTACTGAGTGCTGAATGCTGACTGTGTGCCAGGCACTGGCTAGTCCCCAGACATTCACAAGTGAGTAGAGAAAGACATAGTTCCTGCCCTCAAGAAGCTTACAGTTTAGTGGGAGAGTCAGACATTAATCAGACACTCTTCTAATAACTTGAATTATAAGCTAGTGTAGGTGTCATGAAACAAAAGCCATTGGTGTTAGGAGGGTCCAGAAGGAAACCTGACCTAGTGTGGGAGTCTCAGAAGGCTGAGATCTGAAGGATGACACCCACCAGGAGAAACCAGGTAACCAGATGAAAGCAGGAAGGGGTGATGCTGGGGATTTTCCAGGTAGAGAGAACAGCATCCAAGTAGGAGTACTTGGCTGTGTGGAAAACTCCATCTTGTTTCATGGGAATAGCCTTCTTACCTATGGAAGGCACCACAGCTTACAACACCTACCAAACTCCTACCTGTCATCCAAAGACCATTTCAAAAGTTGACTCCTTTATGAAGAATTCCTTAAACCCCACAGTCAGATACAATTAGTTTCATGCTAGATCTTCTCTTATATACCTGATATAACATTGACAGGACCCTGTGTTTTGAATCTGAGAGGCAGAATAAGCCTATGGAGCTGGGCTCTCTGAGTTCAAATACTGACTGAGCTGTTTATTTGCTGTGTGACCTTGGGCAAGTTGCTGAACATCTTTGTATTTCAGTTTTGCCCTTTGTAAAATGAGCATGTTAATGATACTTTCCTCAGAGGTTTGCTGGGAGAGTTCATACATATAAAGTCCTTAGTTCAGTGCTTGGCACTTAGTGAAACCTCATTAATGTAACCTATTGTTATGTAGTTCTGAGAAAGGTCTATTTCTTTATTAGTTTTGCCCAAGTGCTCAGATCTGGCAAGAGTGTAATAAGGAACTCCACCCATGTCTACGAACATCTTGTCTAGTGAACATCCTGGAATATGGGGCTGCTTTCAATCACAGTGCCTCTCAAACTTTATGTGTTAAGAATCTCGTTAAGATGGAGATTCTGATGCTGGTCTGAGATGGGGCCTGACCTGTATTTCCAATAAGCTCCTGGGCAATGCTTATGCAGCTGGTCTGTGGGGCACACACTGAGTGTCCAAAAATCGGAATAATCCCCGGGGTCATTTCTGCATAGTATAATCACTAAGCTTCACAGTGAGAACCTGTCTCTGGAGGAAAGACAGGAGCCCATGGGAGGAGGAGGGGACTCAGTCTATAACTCCTGCACCCAGGCACTGCACGGCATGGTCTGCTTTTCACCTGCAGAAGCTGTTCAGTCAGTGTGAGGTGAATGTCATCAGCCGCCATTAGTGGGCTAGTGTTTGAGGCCTTTAGTCAAGATTCTTCACAGATGACTAGAGAGCAAGAGTGAGAGAGGAAGTGAGGGAGATATATTTTAAGGGACTGTAGGGCAGATTGGCATGCTGTAAATTCAGAGAAGAGTTGATATTGAAATCTCTGAGATTTGTAGGGCAGGCTGGCAAGCTGGAAACTCAGGCAGAATTTCTTGAGGCAGAATTCCTTCTTTCCCAGAAAGCCTTTATTTTAGTATGTAAAGCCTTTAACTGATGGAATGAGGCCTGCCTACATTATAGAGAGTACCTTCTGTACTCTATAAGTCAATGTAATTGTAAATGTTAATCACATCTGCAAAATACCATCACAATAACATCTAGACTAGTATTGGATCAAACACCAGGACATCATAGCCTTGCCAAGTTGACACATAAAATTAACCAACACGAGGGCCAAAGAACATGGCCTGTTCCATGACCTCAGATCATACCTTTCATCCCTACCAGCTACTCGGGAGGCTGAGGCAGGAGAATGACGTAGAGATTCTATGGGCTTGGCCCCCACCTTGGGATTTGAAGGGTGGCATTAGCATTTGAGAGTTGCCTGTATGGTGGTTTGTGCTCTGTTATGCCCAACATGGGCCTAATTAATGAACTCCTTTGGCTAAGTTTTTTAGTGAAAAACAAGAAGGTCACTCCAATTCAAACAGCTACCCACCTTGTTGGAGTGCCAAGCACAGGGCTGAAAATTCAGATCCTGTTTATTTGGGGCCACACCACTGGATTGTAAGCAGCAGGCAGTTCTTTCCAAGGGGTCTTGTACAGCTTCTAAGTCCCCTGCTGTGGTTTGACTAATTCTGACTACAGAGAAAAGGGGCAAAAAAATGCTCTGCGGTCCTCAGGGAAATGTCCAGTGAGCAAACGCCGTGCCATGGGAGGGCAGTAACAGGCACATCTAAGACTTCACGTTTGTGTTTATTCAGGTTTCCCAAGACACTTTCCAGTCCGTGATTTCATGTTGTTTTCAGTATAACCTGGTGGGACAGGCAGTGTAGACAGTTAACTTCTGCTTTTTTTTCCCCGATTCGAGGAAATGGTACCATCTCCTGGTACAATTGCCTCAAGGTGGATGGCAGATAGGCAAGTGCATGGCTGTGGAACCTGGCTGACTTGAGTTGGAATTCCTGCTCCATCCATTACTATCTGACTGGTCCTGGACAAGTTACCACAACTTGTGAGCCTCGGTTTCTATATCTGTAGTAATGACCTTGAATGTTTGAAGTGAGGATTACGTCACATGGCACAGTGTCTGTCATCTAATAGATGCTTGAAAAATGGTGGTAACTTTTTTTCCAGGGAAAAATTTATCTGGGGGAAAAACCTGGGGAAGTCCTGAGAATCCCCCTTGAGTATTTTTATCGTGACTGCAGTAGACATGCTGTGGGGTGCTGCCCACCATCCCCCCAGCACCCCTCTCTGGCCCTGCTGAGGCTCCTGGTTTATCCTGAGTGCCCTACCCTTAATCGCAGCTAGCTAGGTGAAGGAAGGTTGCTTGACCAGGATGGACTTGGATTCCTCTTCTGGGAATTTAGATTTGGGACATTGAGGAACTGAGCCATTGAGCTGTTGGGAACTGAGCTGAAAGATTGTATGGTCTTGGGAACTGAGGCAACCGTGATGACAACTGTGCACACTGAGGCAGTGGCAGGAAAGCCCTTAGATGGAGAGAATGGGAGATGTGAGAAGAGGCATAATAAGGAGAGATGGGTCATGCGGCCCTTGGAAGATAGAGCCATCGTTCTTAACAGCTTCCTGGTAACCACGAAGCCAGGTGGAATCTTTCCTGCCCTCGGATTCCATGGGACCTGTATTATAATGAGTCACCTGCCCTTTTGCCATCTGGCTTGAGTGTGTATCCATTCCTCATTATGAGAAGATCCATGATGAGGAGCAGAAAGATGAAGAAATAGGGTTTCTGAGAGGCACGAGTACTTGATGAACCTAGACGCCCAGGCCAAGGCTCCTGCTCTTGGCTGTCATGTCTGGCAAGTGCAGTTGTTACAACGGCCATTGTCTCTGGTCTTGGGCTGCTAATAGGGAGTCTGTGGAGGTAGGCTGGGGAAGAAAGTGTGGCCTAGGAGGGAATATGCGGTACTGACTGCCTGATATTTTCCCTCACTGACTCCTGCTTTCCCCATGTTCCATGCAGCTGCTCATCCAGGCTCCGCTCAGAGTTATGAAGGTACCTCTGGTGTCTTCCTCCTTGAATTAGGCACTAGTTTGCAGTGGCCCTGCCTATGTTTCTCCGGAGGGGAGAAGTATTGGATTAGTGGAAATGGATCCCAGGGGATCTGGTTCAACTTGGCTCCCATCCAGTGAAGTCATCCGGCTTAGAAGTCAGGTTTCCCTGATCTTTTGGACCAAACCAGGGATACTAGGGCCGAAGCATAATAAAGAAAAACCTGGGGAAGTCCTGGGCACTCCCCCTTGAGTATTCCAGAGTAGCTGGTCATCATGGAGCTGGAGTATTGCAGGGAGCCTGGGTACCACCTTAGACTTGGCTGTCCCATGGGCTGGAATGTCAGACATCCCACTAAGCTAGAACTGTGCTTCCCAAATTTGAAGGCACTAAAGAGCTGACTACATCAGAACCACAGGGGCATTTGTTAACATACAGATTCATGAATCCCTTTCTGATTTACAATATACAGGATGAGGCCTGGGAAACTCTAGTTTTAACAAGTACCAGGTGAATCTGATAATCAGCCATGATGGAAACTGCCCTCACATAGGTGGCTCGTTAATGTCAGTCTTAGATTCTTTGAAATGGTCCTGCAGCAAACACCATGCATGAAAATTTCTGTAGTCTAATTCTTACCCTCAAAATAGATGCTGTTATAGATTGAACTGTGTCCCTCTCAAATTCAAATGCTGAAGTCCTAACCCCCAGTACCTCAAGACTTGATCTTATTTAGAAACAGGCTCATTGCAGGTATAATTAGTTAGGATGTATAATTACTAGAGTAGGATGGGCCCTTAATCCAACACGACTCATGTCCTTATAAAAAGGGAAAAATTTGGACACAGAGACAGACACATATAGAGGGAAGATGATATGAAGAGACACAGGGAAAGTGCCATGTGAATTATGCAGCCATAAGCCAACGAACATCTGGGACCACCAGAAACCGGAAGAGGCAAGAAAGGATCCTTCCCTTGTAGGTTTCAGGGGAGCACAGACCTGCCAATACTTTGATTTGAGACTTCTGGCCTCCAGAACTGTGTAACAATAAATTTCCATTGTGCTCGGCCTTCCCGTTTGTAGTTATTTACAATGGCAGTTCCAAGACTCTAATACAGATGCTAATAATTTTTTAGTTTTTTTTTTACAATATTATTTTATTTTTTAAGCTCACAAATAATAACTGTACATATTCTCGGGATACATAGTACACAGGGTACATTCATGGGGTACATAGTAATGTTTTGATACAAATAATGTATAGTGATCAGATCAGGGTAATAGCATTTCCATCATCTCAAACATTTATAATTTGTCTGTATGGGGAACATTTGGTATCATTCTAGCTATTTGAAACTCTATTATTATTACTATAATCATCCTACAATGCTGTGTAGCACACTAGAACTTATTCTTCCTATCTAGCTGTAATATTATATGCTTTAACAAATCTCTTCCTCTACCATTCCCTGTGCCCTGAAATTAATTTTTTAGTTTTGAATATCAGCTACTCTGCACGTCATTCCCTTGTTCCACTGAGTTGATCTGCCTTACTTCTTGTGTGTGAAATGAAGCTTCCATAGGGCCTGGGTGTAGCCTGTGGGTGTGCCCTCTGCCTGGGGCAGGGAGTGGTGATTCACAAGCAGGAAATCTTCATTCCCATGAGGAATGTGACAGTGCCTTATGACGCCAGTGAGATGCCAAAGCCTTAACGTAGAAAAGTCGGGTTGCTTCTCCCTTTTATCCCTCCACATAAATCTGACAGACATTTTCAAAGGCCAACCATCTATTAACGTCTGCTGATTCTCTACATTTGGAGTTTGTGATTGTAGGTAGGACAGGAGCTCTTATGTCTAGCATCCAAGTAAATTCGTAGCACAGTGGTTAAGAACAGGGCTGTGGAGCCAAACTGCTGGTGTTTAGATCCTACTTGCTGTGTAGTTTTGCTGAGTTGCCTGGTCCACAAGTCCTCACACTTGAGTGTGCATCAGAATTCTCTGCAGGGTTTGTTAAAGGCTAGATTGCCCCACTCCCAGAGATTGTGATTCAGTGTGTCTGGGGTGGGGCCTGAGAAATTTCATTTCTAACAAGTTTCCTGATGTTGATGCTGCTGGTCCTAGGACTAACACTTTCAGAGCTGCCAACCTTAGTTTCTCTAAACCTCTGTTTTTCCATTTGTAAAGTGGGATTTGTGAAGTTGCTAATTTATAGAGTTGTGAGGATAAAGTAAGATGATGAATGTAAAGTGCTTAGCACATTGCTCTGTGTGAAGCTAAATGCTGGTGATCACTGGCTGTCATTAACATAAATTGAAGCCCTCTTCTATGCTTGACTTGCTATGTCTTGCTAACATTCAAAGGAAATTCTAGATGGGGGGCAGAAAAATGTTACCTCCTCTTTTCAGGGGTTTTCAGGGAAGTAAATTATTCTCCTGAAATCATGGGACACCTACTGCTATGCTGAGGTTGCATCTCTCATGGGCACCAGTAGTTGGGCCCTAGGGGATGCCTTTGGAAGAGGTGAGTTTAGAAGGAGAGGAGAGGGGTTGGGTCTCACCCTCAGATTCATCAAGCAGAAAGCCCTGACCGTCATGCTCAGGAGTTTGTGAACATTCCTGCCGCCTGGACCTACAGCTGGCTGCCTGTGCTGCTCCATGCGGGCGGGGCCCTGCCCATCTAATCAGAAAACGTTGCCTGGTCTGTGTCCTTTCCCACACTCCCAGTTAAACACAGTGATTGTCTTGGTGTTCAAGTGTCAAGTGTTGGAGGCTTTCAGAAGCCACCGTACATGTTTGTTTTGCATCTCCTCCAATCTGGGCAGAGCACAGAGATATAGACTGTTAATGGGTTGGCCCTTCCTAACTCCATATGACACCCTGGCTCTGAGTCTTCTCATTAGCTCGGTCCTTGGGTTTCCAGCTCTGCAAGCAAGACAGTTCATGTCGATAAATAGTGCTTTGTCTTAGAGATTCTGGCTCCATCAGAGGACTGGGGTTGTGCTTGGGAGCTGCTGTCTTGTTGCTAAGATTCTTGGACTTCATCCAAGTTCACATTTCCCAGGATGGTGGAGAATAGTTAATGATTATAAAGCTCTGAAAATGTATATGCTGGTTTCATTCCAATACCACTAAAAGAAAAAAAACCTTAATTACCAAGAGGACAGTATTTCTGGTTTTGTTTGATTTTTGTGTAGTTAAACTTTGAAGGCAAAAGTCCTTTTTTGCATATGTGTTTTGGTAAAAGCTTCCCCACTGAATGCAGTGAACTCTTCTTGAGCACTGACTGTGCAAAACAGCCATGTGTGGGGTGGTAAGAAAAAGGCAAGCTTCTTCTAGTTGGAGGAGGTGAAGTGGGTATGACGTAAGGTGAAGCAAAAGGCTGCTGACTTTGGAGAGAGAAGATGTAAAGACATCCTGTTTTCTGTCTTCATGTTTTAAAGTTCTTTGCCCAGCACATGAATCATTTCCCTTAATATACTTGCCTTCCCCTGTTGTAGGGCAACTTGAATCGTTGGCAGCTTCTAACTGTATCTTCTTGAAGCCAAATTGTCTCTGAGTTACCCTCCCTCCTCCATCCTCCTCCCCAAATTCTAGTTTAGCTCCCCAAGCAGACTCACCACTATAAGTTAATGGGAAAACTCATTTGTTTTCTTGCCTGCTTATTTGTGGTATTTTTCTATCCAGTACTTTCCCCTGATTATAGGTTTTAATTGTATACTTATTCACGGTCTCTCCCTCTAGAATATATTATTCCTGTGGGTAGGGGCTTTCTCAGAGAGCAGTCAAATTGAAAAGGCAAAAAATGAAATCAAAGGGCAATTCTATAGCATATTAGTCACCAAATCCAAGTATGCTACAATTTAGGATTATACTTTGAAGTTTGAACAGTTTGTTTAGTACCAGTAAAAGTAGGGCCTGCTTTCTAGTTCTCCACTGTGGGAAGTAAACTCATAACTTACCACTCTCCCCCTATTTTATTAGATAATGCTAGTTAGAAATTGGTTTTTTACAAAATCAGGCTTTACAAAGCTAAACACAGTCTTTCTCGTACAATCCATCAACCGTGCTCCCTGGTAGGTGCCCATATGAGTTGAAAACATTGTTCCTACGTAAAATCTGCACACAAATGTTTATAGCAGCTTAATTCATTATTGCCAAAAACTGGAAGCAACTAAGATGTCCTTTAATAGGTGAATGGATAAATAAACTTGTATGTTCAGACAAAGAAATATTGCACAGAAAGAACCACTGAGCCACAAAATGACGTGGGAGAAGCTTGATTGCATATTGCTAAGGAAAGAAGCCAGTCTATAAAGGCTATGTGCGATATGATTCCAACTATATGACATTCTGGGAAAGGCAAAACTGTAAAGAAAGGAAGCTGCATAGTTGCCAAAGGTTAGCAGGGAGGTGGGGATGAATAGGCAGAGCACAGAAGGTGCTCAGGGCAGTGAAACTATTCTTTATGATATGGTGATGGTGAATACAGGACACCATGGATTTGGCAAAACCCACAGAACTGTACAACACAAAGAGTAAACTTGATGGTAAACTGCAGGCTTTAACGAATAGCAATGTATCAGTATTGATTGATCAGTTGTAAGAAATGTACCACACCAATGCAAGATGTTTATAATAGAGGAAACTGGCCAGATGCTGTGGCTCATGCCTATAATCCCAGCACTTTGGGAGGCCAAGGTGGGAGAATCACTTGAAGTCAGGAGTTTGAGACCAGCCTGACCACCATGGTGAAACCCTGTCTTCACTAAAAATACAAAAATTATCTGGGCGTGGTGGTGGATGCCTGTAATCCCAGCTACTCTGGAGGCTAAGGTGGGAGAATTGCTTGAACCTGGAAGGTGGAGGTTGCAGTGAGCTGAGATCTGCCACTGCACTCCAGCCTGGGCAACAGAGTGAGACTCTGTCTCAAACAAACAAACAAACAGACAAACAAAAATAGGGGAAACTGTGTATGTAGCTGCGGCAGGGTGGGTAGTGGGGGGCAGGAGGTGGTATATGAGAATATTCTGTACTTTCTGTTTACTTTTTCTGTAAATCCAAAACTTCTCTGAGAAATAGTCTATTAAGTAAGAAACCCAGCTTAATCAATTCATTTATTCACTTATTCATTTTTTATTTTCAAGAAATATTTATTGAGCACCTAAAAGGTATCAGACATGCTAGCCACTACATAGCCCACACCCTTTAGGTCATCTATGGCACTTAGAGGGTATGCCAATGTTGTTTTTTAAAGAAACTCAGTTCTCCACAAGGTCGAAATGGATAATGGCAAACATCAATGAACACCCAAAGGGGGCTGTGGAAGAGGTCTCAGCCTTTGAGGATAAAGCCAAAGGCCATGAGACCTTTCCATAATCCATTCCCCAAAGGTAATGATATTCAGACCTCAGAAGCTTTTGCACATGGAAGTATAAAGGGAGGAGTGCTCTGCTACTATATTAGACACAATAATTATATCCAGGGAGAAACTGGGAGCAGAACTCAGGCTTAAGAAGCAATACATTTATGGCTTTTTCTAAATAAAAGTAACACAGCTTGAACACCCTGACCCTATTCTTCAGGTAAAGGAGAAATCCAACACCAGTCATTAGTGGGGCTTCTTCCTTCTCTTCCACTGGAGTGTACCAGATTTCTGGCTCTGGGAAAATGTGGGAGGCACCCGAGTTATAGCTCATGGTAACTCCATTGTTGCATTGCTCCTTTTGCTTCCCTGATGGTGTCTGGTGCTGTGATCTTCCATCATCTGCCCAACACAACTTATTGGAAGGGTATTGTATTAGTCTTGCTCTCCCTTGCAGATTTTAAACCTATTGACCACAGTCTCAGCCACAGGGACCATCTCCACGGCTCAAGGCCATTGTGCTTAGTCTCGGCCATTTGGCAGTCACCTCCTACCCAAAATCCAGGCTCTGTGGGACACTGCATAGGAGTAGGGTATAGGACCCTGCCTCTCAGCTACACTTGCTCCTCTGTCCATCATTCTCTCCTCCCAGGAACTCTCCTTTACTTTCCTTAGCTACTTCCATTCCATCTTGTATCATCCCTGTCTATATCCCAGTAGTGCTAGCTTTGGAAAACAAATTCCCCTAAACTCTCCATTGGTGCAAGAGAACCTCAGATTTCCTGGAGTAAAGGAATATGGGAGGAAGCAGCAGGGAAAAGAAAATGCCTTTCTTTCTTTCCTGAAAAGCCTCCCCGAATACATTCCCCAGTTGGGTTATCCAGCCACACTGTAATTGCTAGTGGTGAGAAACTTAGCTGTCTTTATTTTAAAAACAATATCAGTTTTCATGAAACACATATCAATTCATGTTGGACTTCAGGCTCTGGACCCTGGGCCTTCAGAATATCAGGCATCCAGACAGCGGAGTCTTATGGACCTGGGGATGGTTCCAAAGTCAGCACAAAAGATTAAAAGCTTATGCAGTCAAAATTCCCCATGACTCTGCATTGGAAAGTGACCCTTTGCAGTATTTCACTCAGGCCATCACAGAGATCTTATTTTTCAGCATTCAAACATTTCACTGTCTTTGGATGAGCACAAGATGAATTGGTTGGCTTGCATTTAGAAGTCACAATGAATGAAGAATATTTTGAACACAACAGTCACCTTTAATGTCATGTGAAGCTCTCACTAAGACAGCCCAGGGGACCCGGCCTGTCTCCCTTCTCATATTTACTCAGGGGCATGCATTCCTGGAGTATAATATCTGGTGCAGTCAAAGCATCGTTTTACCGTCTCTCTTCTTCCCCCTCTTTTCTCTCTGTCTCCATCTCCACTCCCTCAAGTGCATATAGTTCGCTTGGAATAGGAAAGAACTCCACTGTGCTATAAACACCTGCCTGCTCTGTGCCAGGCCCTGGACAGGTCGAACAAGCCCTGCTCTCTCAGTATCACTTCCTGGGCTCCCTGACCTCTCTGTCGGCACTTTCTGTGGGCTCCCATCTTTGATCGTCCTTGGTGGCTCTTGCTGTTTTTTTGATTCCTAACCTTGACTAAATACCTTTCACTCCAGAATGTGTTTAGTGATCAGTTAGGCCTTGGGGTAATCCGGCTTTGGCCCAGGCTCCGTTTAGAGTCATGCTATTTTAGAATTGATGACGATAGCCACAGGCTCCCCTGCTCTGCTGTGATGCTGCAGGAGATCTTCCTTCCCAGTGTCCTGGGCCTGTTCTTACTGGCCTTTTTAGAAACGAAGATTCTTCTCTGTATTTCCATAAGTTCCTGCCTCAGGACAAATGTTTCTCTGCTGAGCACAATTTTGGACATCTTTTCTCAGTGATCTTCCTGGAGTTATAATAAACCAAGTTGTCTGATGCTCATTGCTTTATCTAAGCTGTGATCAGTGGGGGAAAAAGGCTTAGCCTTAAGACAGCGTTTGAATATTGACCCTGCCTCTAGTTGTGTGACCCAGCACAAATTCTTTAGCCTCTCTAAGCATCTCCAGAGACTCCACTGTAAAATGGAATTGCATTACCTACCTTGGAGGTTACTACAAGGAATAGAGTTAGACAAAAGAGTCGGGCACGCACAGATCTTCAACACCTGTTAGCTGTTAACTATTACCTCATTCCGTGGGGGCAGGGGTGGGTTAGGTGAAATGTGGGGCAGCTGCTTCTGCTCAGAATGTTTGAAGCCATGGCTTCTCTTCCTTTGTATGGCTAGTCTGGTTTTGTTTTAGACCAAGGCAAAGTGCGGCGGTGGAGGCACACCTGGTTCAGGTTCCCATCCTGCCACTCAGTTGATGCCACCCTCGGGTAAGTCTCTGGTCTCTCTCAGTGCAGTTTTCTCATTTATAAAATGAGGGTAATGTTATCCAACTTGCTGATTATTGGAAGAGTAGGAGATAAAGTATGTAAAGTGGTCAGTTCAGTGCCTGCCTTGAAAATCATCACCTGATACTGGGTGCGCCCTTTCTCCTCTCAGATCATACGTTCTTTGTGGGAAGGAACATGTTGGTGTCACTCCTGGCTCAGTGATTGGCACGAAGAGAGGCCTCAGCAGCTAGCAACGGATCAAACAAATAACTCTTCTCTCCCTAGTTCTCAGAAGACCCCGTTTGAAGGCTGTAACATTAAGGTCCCATAGCAATTTAAAAGATAAACAAACCCAAAATAGGCTCCTACAGCATTAAATAGGGCAACTTTCAAATGGGTCATGATGGAAAAAACAAAAATCTCAACTGTGTTATGTAAAAGCTGGCTCACAGGACTTGGTTCACATAAGAAAAAAGCTCTGGAAAATTGTACTTGGGATTTCAAACCAAAGGCAAATATATCTGTGGTAAAAAAAATATTGCACATGATTCACTAAACATTTTTTAGACAAAAACCAGTGTTTTAAATAAAAACACGATGATCATAGATCCCTGTAACTGTTATTCTGGGACATAGTTTCCCCTTTTCCAAAGTTTGAGGTCTGGGTTAGATCTAGGGGCCTCGCAGGCTTTGACAAGATGTTTGGATTTTTCCCAAAATACAGAGAGAAGCCACTAGAGTTTTAAGCAGGAGTAGGCTGGATTGATTTATGTTTTTAAAAGCCTGGCCTTTTTCTCACTTCCCCCTGCTACCTGATGACCATTCTCCATCCTGCCTCCATTCTGCCTTCTGCGCTGTATCTCCTGTTGGCTTCTCTTTCCACACCATCTCCTCCCCAACCCAAATCACTTGGGCCCATGGCAATGGCTTCTTCCTCTTTGCTCATAGCATTTGCTGGGATCTCATGCACACTCGGCCCCATGACATTGCATGCTATTATTAGCTTCTGCGTATGTTAGTTAATGAATTAATTCAGCAAGCATGTATTGAACAGCTGCCGCATGTCAGGCACTGAGCTAAGGGCAAGGGATAGATGCAATTAGGACACGCTCCCTGCTCCCAAGTAGCCTAGAGTCTGGGAGCGGGGTCAGCTATGTAAACAGTGATAAGCCTGGCAAGGTTTTTATGGGATCTGAGATAAGGGACCTCTAACCAAAGGGAGAGATGGAGAGGGTAGGGGTGGGGAGGGTTAGGGGAGACTTCCAGATGAAAAAAGGTTGGGACTGATTCTTCAAGGCTGACTAGGAGTGGCAGGGAGGGGTGGGCGCAAAGGGGTCAGGTTGAGCAAAGGCATGAGGCAGAAACAGGTGAGAAATTGCAAGCAGTTCATTGTTGATGCAGCATTTAATGAAAGGCTGAGAAGCATAGGAGATAAGACTGGAAAGCAAGTGGGAACAATGCAACACAACACAAACACAACTCAACACCCAGGATGTCGCTGTTCAGATCCAAGGAATTCTGGATCTCGACTGGGGAAAAGTCCCATGGTGGGATATAGGAGGCCAGCGGTGTTAGTCATTTATTTATTCATTGAAGTACCGTCCTGGGGATACTGCAGTGAGAGATCCCTGCAGTGAGGGATCTCTGCCTTCAAGGAGCCTGAGGAAGCCCTTGGGGAAGAGCCCTGACCCAGCCTCAGGGCTTAGGAAGCCTCCCTGGAGGTGGTGTCCTCTGGTCAGTTCTGACAGTGGGCTTCATGGAGTTGAAGGGGTAGGGAGTGAGAAAGCCACCATGCAAAAGAGCTCCTGGTGGCCCACCTTTCCCTTGACCCACCCCCCAGCCTTCCAGGCCCAAGACACTAAGCCACAGATGTGGGCTGGAGAGGCGGGGTGGAAAGTAGGCTGGAGAGAGGCCCGCAGAGCCCTCCTTCCTGACTGTTTTGCTGCCTCCCCAGTCATCTCCTGGAACATGGGCCTGTTTTGTAAACACAGCAAGGCAGCCCAAATATGTGGGGTTTGGCTCTGGCTTGGCCAACCCAGTTCACTAAGCAAATAGTAAGGGATTATTTTCCCCTTTTCTTCCTAAACTAAATCTTCTCTGGGTGCATAATTTACAGAACTGCAGCGAACTGCAGTTTGGCGTCCTTCCCAAGGAAGAAAAACACCTCCTCAGATTTTCCACACGCCCGCCCCATCCTGCTGGCCTAGTGCCAAGACTTGACTGGAGATAGGGCTGCTGCTGCTGCTCTGGGGAAGGGCGGCCGTGGGGGGATGTGCCACCACCCCAGGGTGGCAGCATAGGCCAGAATTTCAGGAGATAGTGGGAGAGTGGGAAATAGGTGTGTAGTTGGTGGGGGGACAGGAACCTATGCAGATAGAAGCATGGTACCATGCTAGGAACCATGCTGGCACCAGCAGATCCTGGAACAGCTCATTAATGGTGCAAAGCACCTTCTCATCTCATTTCATCTCCCAACAAACGCATGAGACAGGCAGAGTACATGTGATTACCATTCCCATTTAACCAATGAGTTCGCAACTTGAAATTGGCCTGAACCAAGTTAGGATCCCATCTCTGCCATTGTGTGACCTTGGGCAAGGCATGAACTCTCTTGCAGCCCCCTCTGTCTATTGGGGATAATAATAGTACTTTCCCCAGGGTTGTGTTGAGGGTGAAATGAGATACTGTGAGCAAGGAGCCTGCTCCATGGCTGGCCCTAGCAGGTGCTCCCCTGGTTCTATTATAATGGCTGCAGAGGTTACCTGACTCCTCTGGGTCCTGCTGGGACTGTGCCCCAAGTGTTCTGACTTTCAGCACAGCCTTTTATATTGCCTCAGTCACCCCCATGCCCACCTGGCCACTCCTTACTCTGTCGCCTGTCCCTCTCACCTTCTCATTTCTCCCTCCTTCCCTCTCCCCCACACTCCCCCAGCAGAAGATGTTGCAAGCTTTGAGGTTGCCCATGTGCTTTCAGCTCAGAGATCTATGCTGACAGCTGAGTGGTCTGTAAGTCCACCAGGGCAGTCCTTAAGTCCAAATTCCTGCCCTACTCTGTGAGAACAAGTGACCCTAGAAACTGCATAACGGGTGAAACTTAAGCTTCAGAACCTGAGCCCCAGTTCACAGTCTGCCTGTTTCCTCTTATAGTCAAGGGCAAGCATCCAAATGCCCCTTCATTTATCATTGTCATTGCCACTCTGAAAGGTCAGAGCGCATTCCTCTCATTGCCTCCAGACACTTGGCTCTGGGCTGTGATTAGACTTGGAGGCGCTGAGCCTTGCATGCATTCGGCACTCATGAATGTTTGTAGAGGAGGAGTCAGGTCATGCCCCTTGCCAGGGCCTGCAGGGTCTATGTTATCACAGCATATGGGAAAACAGCATTTTCTCATCTGGGTCAGCTCAGTGGCTCCTTTGTCATAGACCCAGATTATTTCCCTAATGAAAACTCAACAACTTTTATAGCTATTTCCTCTGCCCTCTTCCCTTAGAATTCTCAGGCTCATTGTTGCTTCCTTAAGGGCCTGTCTAACCATCCCATTGAAAGTGACTCCTCCTGCCCCACCCAAGGCACTATCTCATCATCTTTTTTTTTTTTTTTCATGCTACTCCATACTGTCTGAAGTTATTTCTTTGCTGATTGTTTTTGTGACTACAAAGCAAGCACCATGAGAGCAGGACGTTTTCTATTGTGGTCACTGGTATCCCAGTGCCTGGCATGCATGTAGCTGGAACACAACATTTATTCATTTATGGATAAGTGAAGCAACCTGAAGATCATGGAGTTCAATGTCTTCATTTTGCAGACAAGGTTGCTGAGACCCAGAAAGCTTAAGAAGCCTAGTGTCAATTCTCTTGGGCAGAGCCCTCTGCCATGAGCTCTTTCTCCAGGATATTCTTCCTCAATTCTGAAGGGTCTCTGGAACCAACATGTAATGGTCTGCTTTTCTATTCATGAAGGAGGACAACTTTGTGTCTCTGAAGAGTTACAGCGTTAAAAATGTATCTGACAGGCACCCTAATAAGCCAATGGACAGTTTGCTCATTGGGGCTGAAAATGGAAAACACAGAGATGTACAGAAAACACCCTGAAAAGAAATTAACATGAACCCACTTGTGGGTAAGGATTGATTGTATAATATGATGTCATCATTTTGGATGTCAGCTGGCCAGGGAAACCCATAACTGGGTCATGACTATTGGTGTCGGGGGAGATGTTTCCCCTCTAGATTCTGGTGGAAGAATAAGGGGTCCATGATGAGTCATAGGGAGCAGTGGGCTGGGAGGCTTCCTCATAGAGTAATTTGAGGATTAACTACGAAGAGATGCATAAAAGGTTCAGCATGGTACCTGCCCAGTAAGGGGTAGTTCTGTTTTCATCCCTAAAGATGGATGATTCTGGCTGAGGACTTATTTGCTTCTCTGTTTCACCGACTCCCACTGGTTTTCTCATATTTTTCTTATGGGAGATGACAGGAGATGACTCATGCCAAGTAGCAAAATGAGCCAGCATGCTAGCTCCGGTAAAACATTGTGTGGGGCAGTAAGGAACTAATAATAATAATGATTATAACAGTCACTGCTTCACTTAATTTACACGTTTTATGTCCCAGCCAATGGGCTAAAGGCTTAGGTGTGTTACCTCAGTCACTTGTCTAAAGTTGGAACTATTTTTGTCCGGCTTAACAGATAAGAAACAATCATTCAATCCTATGAGAAAGGAACTATTTTTACTCCTATTTTCCAATTTAAAAGATGAAATTTGGAGAGGTCAAGTGGCTTGCCCAAGGTTACTTAGCCGATAAGGGGCACGGACAGAATTCCAGCTGTGGTATGTGATCTGACTCCAGAGCTCAGGAATAAAAATATTTCCTTTGCTGCCTCTCAGGAGGCTAAATAAATTAGAGGTGGTAGAGTTTTGGTGACTGTCAGTCTCTTGTTGTCTCTAGCCCCTTTGTTTTGTTAACCAGCTATAGATAACCCATGTCCAGTAAGAAGTCACAGGCTATATTGTCACAGACAAAAGCGAATGAGTTTTACAAGAAGACACCTGGGGCAGCATACATGATTGTCATAGCCATGACGATCCAATGAAGTGAATTTCCAAGCAATAAGTGTTCTGTGCTCACACCACCTTGCACCTGAAAGGCAGGGATTGCATTATTTGTATTCGATTAAATAAAAAAATATACAAAAACACTGGCTCAGTGCCTGGCAAAAAGTAGGCACTTAATTGCAAAATACTCTCATCTGTACCTTTATTTCCCTAATGCCTAATACAGTGCTTGGCGCATAGTAGGTGCTTAAAACATATTAGTTTTTTTTTTTTTTAAACTAGTAGCACTTAGTACTCAATAAAATGACTATTTATTGAGGTTCCATGCTAAATATTTCAAGACAGTATCACTTCTGCCCCCTATACTCATTCAATGAAGTTGTGGTTAATAACCCCATTTAGCAATATGACTTCCCTTAACAGAAGGAAAAGCAGGCATATGGAGGTTAAATACTTAGGATACTGAGCTGTCAAGCTGGTAAGTGGCAGAGCCAGGGGTTTAAGTGAATGACTTATCAGAATCTCCTTTGATGGTCCCCATAGTGACCAGAGGAGATGAGTGTCATTCTCTAGGTGATCTGTGGGCCATAGCTTGAAGCTTGCTGCTTCTTAGACTCTTACTTATTTTTTAAAAAGTTGTGCCACCTTTGCTTTCTAATATATCTATGGTTAATTCAATCTAAATTAATGTTTGAAGCCATTGACAAGTTTCATTACTTAAATCATGCTCTCCCCGAGTCTTCATATTATCTTGATGCTTCAGAAAGATGTACCATGTTTGTCCTGTGGCTTCCCATTCTCCTGGCAGACCACCAGGGACATGCACATTCTGGGTTGAGCATGGGACTGCGGGAACCTGGGAAGCTTCCTGGGAGAAGTGAGTCTTGAACTAGAATTTAACTAGCTGGCAGAGGCAAAACTGGGACCTGGATCTTATAGCTCTTCTTCCATGCGTTCCCTGCTCCTTACCCCAAATCCTTTCACCCTTTATCCCTTGGTAATGGTAGAGCAGAGTGGAGGCTCAGTACAGAGCTTAGAATATATGAGGTTGTCAGTGGCAAATAAATGAATGAATAACTGGGTGGATGGATGAAGTCTGGTCAGTGATGGGTATCAGCATCCCCTTGGAAAGGCCAATGGCCCGAGAGAAGCCAAGGAGGGGCTTTATATTATGAAGGGCTCCCTGGAGGAGGAGGCTACAGCCACCAAGGACACCATAACCTTGCCACCGAAAACGTCTAGGTTTTAGGCTATTATTGATGCTGCTGTGATCACTAAATGTCAGTCAGTGAGGGAGCATCTTGTGCCACTAGAACTGGGCACTCATAATCAATTGGGAAGGTAATTTAGAGGGTCCTAGAGATTTTCTAGTCTCTTCTTCCCATTTTATAGATTGGGAAATTGAGGCATAGAGAGGGAAAACAAATGACCCAAGGCCACATGGCTTGGTGGAACTGTTCATTGCATATTCAATAGCCATTTCTTGCTCCTTATTCCTTCTCAGCAGAGCCCCAATTTTGATTGGTATCGGGCATTCATGGTTTGATGGAAGACCTTACCCCTCTCTGTCCCTAGAGAATAAATCTTGGTTAGTTTGAGCCAGTCACAATCATTTTATCCTCTTTGCCAGTGACTGGTTTGGGATGAGCATGTGATTGAATTCTAACCAACAAAACACGAAGTGGGGGGCTTTGGGGGAAGTTTTCCTCCATCTTAAAGAGCAATGACAGTAAGGGCTACACAATCTTAGTCTCCATGGTTTTAGAATTTGCTGGATGAGGACAGGGTGCTTGGTGTACTTGCAACCAAAAGAGTCACACTGAGGACAAATGCCGGCACACTGTGTACCAACCACGGTGCACTGTGGTTGGTCAAGTTGCATGATGAAAAGAACCTGAATCCATGGTGGTGTCACTGAGCCACTGAATTAACAAGTTCTGGAACTGTTCTACCTCTGGACTTCTTATCAAATGAGACAGCGAAATGTCCTTATTGTTTAAAATAGTTGACTTGAGCTTTCCATTATCAGTCACCCAATGCATCCTTATTGATACATATCACCAGGTAGGATCAGATTCCCAAATCAGTGTTTAGATGGTCCTTTGGAGTGGCTGGAGTGGTCTCTGAAACCACCAGGAAGCAACAGGGGAAGTAAAGAAGTGTTTGGGATTATCCACTGGGTTGTGTCTCGATTGCTCCTGTAGAATATTTGAGGCTCCCAGGAAGATCCCACAGTCTGGCCTTGGATTTGGACATAAACTTTGTAATCAGTAGAATTAGGGTTGGCTTCTATATTTTAATGTTAAATATGATTTTTACTTATTTATTTACTTATTTATTTTTGAGATAGCCCATGAGGCAGGAAACACAAAACAATGATTTTTACCCTCAAGGCCTTATTCTGTCACATAACATTAGTTGTGGCAGTTCCATAAAGACATAAAGGACTCGGACTCCTTACACATCTCTGATCCATTATTTTCAGGGTGTAGCCCTCACCCTCATGTCCAAGATGGCTGCCAGAGATCCACCATCACATCTATGTCTGGGGACAGGCAAATAGAAAAGGTGGGAAGAATGTTACCCCTCCTTTGTTTAAAGGCTGCAATAAGATTTTATTGTTTTCTGAACTGCTCTTCCTCATCCCTTCTCCCCTCTTTTCTTTCTCCCTCATCCCCAAATGCCAACACAGGGTCTCCAAGTAGAGCCTCCTACATTTCAAGTTAGTCTTTTGATATGTAAGTGCTCAATAAATGTTTGTTTCTGATGATGAGGGGAACAAATGACTCCCTTTGCATTCCAGGTTCTGGGGCAGGGCTCACATTCCCCAATGCCTTGCAGAGCCAGGGAAGAAATGATAGAATGAATGTAACAGTTTGGTATAAGAAAAACAAGGAGTGGGCTAGGCGTGGTGGCTCCCTCCTGTAATCCCAGAACTGTGGGAGGCTGAGGTGGGTGGATCACCTGAGGTCAGGAGTTTGAGACCAGCCTGGCCAACATGGTGAAAGCCCATCTCTACTAAAAATACAAAAATTAGCTGGTCGTGGTGGCACATGCCTGTAGTCCCAGCTACTTGGGAGGCTGAGGCAGGAGAAATGATTGAATCTGGGAGGGGGAGGCTGTAGTGAGCAGAGATCGCACCACTGCACTCCAGCCTGGGCAACAAGAGCGAGATTCCATCTCAAAAAAGAAAAAAAAGAAAGAGAGAAAAATAAGGAGTGGTAGCAACCCTCCTGAAAGGAGGTATTGTTATTCAGCTGCTGCCAATTGTTGTCAAGAGGGACTACAAGTTCCATGTTATCAACTCTTCCATTATTCAACAGAAGCTGAAAATTTGTATTTTAATGTTAAATATGAGTTTTACTTATTTATCTTCTTATTTATTTTTGAGATAGAGTCTGGCTCTGTCACCCAGGATGGAGTGCAGTGGCACAATCTTGGCTCACTGCAACCTCTGCCTCCTGTGCTCAAGCAATCCTCCTCCTTCAGCCTCCCAAGTAGCTGGGACTACAGGTTCGTGCCCTTGTCTAATTCTTAAATTTTTTGTAGAGATGAGGTCTCAATATTCTCCAGGCTAGTCTCAAAGTTCTGGACTCAAGTGATCCTCTTGCCTCAGCTGCCCAAAGTGCTGGGATTACAGGTGTGAGCCACTGCATCCAGCCTAAATATAATTTTTAAATGTTAGGCCAACACTGTGTGTTTTTTGGGTTGAGAGTAAATCTTGAGGTCAAATGTTGTATTTGATTAGTTCAGCAGAATCTGGAATATAATGAGTACTCAATGTTTACTGAATAAATACATTAAAGCTTTCCAATGGCTTTTTTTCTCCCAGCAGATTGAATGAAACATGTGGAGCAACTGATGAAAGACAAAGGCACTCATGTCTTTGTTATATATTAATTGTTCTAGTGTTGTTTTATTTCTCTCTCTCAAACTAGAGGCTAAGCACTCAAAGACAGAGATCATATTATCTATCACATCAGCCTCTTCCTTTTTAAGGAGAGTTCCCCAAAGGTCTGTATTAGGCTTCTTCTTCTTCTTCTTCTTTTTTTTTTTTTTTGAGATGGAGTCTCGCTCTGTTGCCCAGGCTGGAGTGCAATGGCGTGATCTCACCTCACTGCAACCTCCATCTCCCAGGTTCAAGCGATTCTCCTGTCTCAGAGCCCCGAGTATTTGGGATTACAGGTGCCCCCACCACACCTAGCTAATTTTTGTGTTTTTAGTAGAGATGGGGTTTCAAGGCTGGTCTTGAACTCCTGACCTCAGGTGATCTGCCCTCCTTGGCCTCCCAGAGTGCTGGGATTACAGGCGTGAGCCACCACACCTGGCTTGAGGCTTCCTCTTATATCTCATTGGATAAAACAGTTATATTGTTGGAAATCTGGGAAATTTAGTCTTTTACTGAGTTATAGTTGTTCAGCTAAAAGCTGGAGTTCTTTTACCAATGAAGGAGGAAAGGATATTGGGAAGCTACTAGTAGTCTCTTCCACATGACCCTGAAAAGAAAACTATGGGATGCTGCAGTCAGCAGTCACTGAATTCCATGCTATAATAAATAACGTGAATTGTAAAGTGTCAACACTAGAAATGGTTGCTCATTTTACAGGTAGGACATTTGAGGGACAGAGTAGTGAAGGGATTTATCCAGGGTCACATGATAAGAGAAGCTGGAGAAGCTGTCCTTCTAACTCTGTCTTGTACTTGATGTCTCGCCAAATCTTGTTAGTGTCTAAATCATAGCATTTATCCCTCATTGATTCCTTCCTGCCATCGTGAGGCACCCAGGCCCTCTTACCTTCTCACCACCTTCTAAACTTGGCACCATCTCACCCTTTGCCCCAATCAAGTCTTCACTGATGACTTTCTCAGTCCCTCCAGCCCAAAGTTAGCTCATCATTTTCATCATAAGGAGCAACTAGCATTGATTGGTAGAGGCTTCCAGGGATGGTCTCTCATGGATAATTCTGAGGATTCAGTGAAAAAGAGTACTGAGATTGATTAATGAGGTTTACTGTGGTTGTTCAAGAAATGGTGCCTCTTGGGGCAAGAGTTCATCTGAACCCTGGCTTCTTTCCTTTAGGGGCTATGAAAAAGCCCCTTTCATGGGCTTACCCTACAAGGTATCTGGCATTCATGTAGAACAGCCCTGTTCCTACAAGCTAGGTGAACCTCCAGCCACACTGCAGTCATCTGGGATGGGAGTGGGCAGTGGTGTGACTTATCACATATCAGAAGTTCAAGGCCATCCATCACCAGGGCAGACCTATCTGATTCTGTCTTGCGTCAGACAGATAACTCTTATCACCACTCTACAAAGCTCAGCATGTAAAAATAGACAGGATTAGGTTGTGACCAGTGCCCTGGAGTTACTGAGGCAGCCACATAGTGAGATTGTAATGACAGCTCTCTCACAGGCCAGATGCTAAATATATCTTCCCCACAGTTACAAGGACGGTGCCAGGGAGCACACCAGCTGCGTGATCCTTCCCGGTCACGAGGGGAGAGATCCTGAGGACTTTGCTCTCAGAGTCTATTCCTGAATCAGGCTCAAGCCCAGACTAAGAATAGATTCTCTGTGTCCTGGCTAGCTGTCCTACCTGTGGTCTCCAGATAGGATACCATATGTCACACCCTGACAAGCATGTAGGCAGCTGTGGAAGAGATGGCAGGACTCTTGGGCATATCTTGAGAGAAGTCTTTGGGTCGGTAGGGCACATCTTCTACCTGCCTCATGAACTGTAGGAAAAGGAGGGAGCCTTGGGTTGGTGGTATTGGAGGGGAAAGGGCTCTGGGAGTACCCCATCTACCCCTGCAAATCCAAAGAAGCAGCCAATCTGATTCACTCCAAAGCAAATCCATGGTTGATGACTTAGATTTGGTCATATGTGCCCCTTCCTTCCCTAACACTTCATTTCTTGAATAGCATACAGCTATTTGCCAGCTTAGCTAAAATTTTAACTACACAAGTATTACATTAATGCATTTTTATTGTAAAAACCTTCAAACAGCACTTTGGGAGGCCGAGGTGGGCAGATCACCTGAGGTCAGGAGTTCGAGACCAACCTGGCTAACATGGTGAAACCCCGTTTCTACTAAAAATACAAAACATTAGCTCAGCATGGTAGCACATATCTGTAATCCCAGCTACTCAGGAGGCTGAGGCAGGAGAATCGCTTGAACCTAGAAGGCGGAGGTTGCAGTGAGCTGAGATCACACCATTGCACTCCAGCTTGGGCAACAAGAGTGAAACTCTGTCTCAAAAAAAAAAAAAAAAAAAAAAAAAAGAACACTGGCTTTTTGGAGAATCCTTTCTCCTGATCCCCAGACAATTTTCTTTTTTGATTCAGCAGAGGGGGCGCTTCCGAGGACCTGCAGACAGGTTGACAATACCTAGGCCATGGCAGAAATGTCTCTGCTATATAATATCCTTTAACTCACTTAGTCAGTTTCATCACTGGGAAACATAAAACAACAAATTACTCTATAAAAGCTAAGAAAAGAATTTCTCTTCATCCTTTTCTAACTAAACATGCTTGTATAGGGTTACAGTGAACTGATCTTATATCAAATTCTGCTCAAAAGCAAACAGTGTTCTAGCAGAGGAAGACCAGGGTAAATCTCCCACTTGATGATAGCCAATGCAGGGAATGTTGG
This sequence comes from Macaca fascicularis, assembly GCF_037993035.2. Lineage (NCBI taxonomy): Eukaryota > Metazoa > Chordata > Mammalia > Primates > Cercopithecidae > Macaca > Macaca fascicularis. The sequence goes on along the minus strand of NC_088383.1, from coordinate 100,386,841 downwards.
CTGGTACATTATCCAGGCGGAAGAATCATATCTCCTGGAAAGTGAAGTGGATCTTTAGTGAAGTGAAGAGAAAATATTTTAAGAGTCTCACTATTGATGTAAGAAGAGATTGAGTTAAAAAATACATAAAAAGCATCCTGAGTTTGTTGAATGTAATTGGACTCTTGTAGACAATTCTAGAACTAACTTCAAGCCATGTATGGATGCAAAACAAGGGCTGAATTAACTCATAATCATCAGACTTTTGATAAATATAAGTGGGGCTGGTAGCATCTTAATTTTCTGGTATGTTACAGTAGAAAGAAGGTATTTCAGAATTCCTGGTTGGAATCCAATTTCCAGTTCTTACTAACTATGTCACTCTGAACCAATTACTTTCTCTGAGCTTTAGTGTCCCTCTTTGTAGTACTACCTACCTGATAGGGTTGTTATGAAGATTTAAATAAAATCATACAGGCAAAATGTCAGGCATACAATATTGCTTCTACTACTACCACTACCTCTGCTACCACTACAAACACCATCGCTACCACCACCACCACTACTACCCCTGTTACTACTTCCACTGTTCCACCACCACTATTCCTACTGATACTACTACTACCGCTACTGCTATGATTTGTAATGCAAGAGACAAAGCAGGCTTCCCATTACTGTTAGCACTCTTCTGTTCCAGATGGAGGTATTTTAAACAAGGAAGACAAACCTTCTTTTCAATGAACTAGGAGGAAATAAAACCATAGACTCAAATTCCTTTTCCCTCTTGAAGACAAACTACCTTCCTTTGGGTTTTGGAAGGAACATCTGGCATGTCAATTGGTCTTACTGCTTTAGGCCAGACAGTAGAAATGTTGTCTGCATCCCCGCTGCCTGGCTCTGTAACTGTGTTTGGGATTTGAGGTCCTTGCAGGAGGCATGCAACATACCTATGCACTGTTCTCTTTGCAGGACTATGAATTTCAGTTTCTGTCTTCTAGGAAAAATTTATGATTTCCTCCCTAGTTCCCCCTCTCCTCTGAGTTCCTGAATGAAGACATTGCTTCCTTGACCACCTGCAGATGCTGTGGGGTACCATATAAAGTCTGCTCACATGGTGGGTGTGAGGACAGCAGTATGGCCAATGTGAAATTCTGTCTTTTGGCTCCCCTCTTCCCCAGCCAGAGGGGGCTTTCTTCACTGATGAGTCAAGTGATGCTAAAAACAGTGCTTCTGATTTTCTTTTTTTTTTTCTTCTGAGACAGAGTCTCACTCTGTTGCCCAGGCTGGAGTGCAGTGGCGTGATCTTGGCTCACTGCAACCTCCGCCTCCTGGGTTCAAAAGATTCTCCTGGCTGGGCGTGGTGGCTCATGCCTGTAATCCCAACACTTTGGGAGGCTGAGGTGGGCAGATCAAGAGGTCAGGAGATCAAGACCATCCTGGCCCACATGGTGAAACCCCGTCTCTACTAAGAACACAAAAATTAGCTGGGCGTGTAATCCCAGCTACTCGGGAAGCTGAGGTAGGAGAATCGCTTGAACCAGGGAGTTGGAGGTTGCAGTGAGCTGAGATCATGCCACAGAACTCCAACCTGGAGACAGAACGAGACTCTGTCTCAAAAAAACAAAACAACAACAACAACAACAAAAAAAAAACAAAGATTCTCCTGCCCCAGCCACCTGAGTAGCTGGAACTACAGGCACCTGCCACCACGACTGGCTAATTTTTGTATTTTTAGTAGAGACAGGGTTTCACCACATTGGCCAGGCTGGAGTGCTTCTAATTTTTAAGAAATGCTGCTATACCTTCCTTCTTCAAAAACATGTTTTCTTTTTGAAAATTGTATTGCACTCTCATTATGAAAAATATAGATAAACAAAATGAGGAAAATAAAACTAACTATAATCAACAGTGTATCATCAATATTAACAAACAATGTGGATGCTTTCAACCCCTTCCCTGTACATATTTATACACTTTATTCTCAAACTGGAATGTGATCACAATCCATAATACAGTCTTCAGCATATTTTCATTAATTGGTGAGAAATCACCAATGGCTTTCCACATCTTTCAGTACTCATCTTCAACATCATATTTATTTATTTATTTTTTGAGACGGAGTCTCGCTCTGTTGCCCCGGCTGGAGTGCAGTGGCCCGATCTCAGCTCACTGCAAGCTCCGCCTCCTGGGTGCACACCATTCTCCTGCCTCAGCCTCCGGAGTAGCTGGGACTACAGGCCCCCGCTACCAAGCCCAGCTAATTTTTTGTATTTTTAGTAGAGACGGGGTTTCACCATGTTAGCCAGGATGGTCTCGGTCTCCTGACCTCGTGACCCACCTGCCTCAGCCTCCCAAAGTGCTGGGATTACAGGTGTGAGCCACCGCGCCCGGCCTTCAACATCATTTTTAATGGCTCATAGAATTCTATGTTATGGGACATCATCATTTACTAGTTTATTTACCCGGTTTCCTGTTATTGGACATTTGGGTTGTATAAACTTTTTCCACCATTACTAATAATGCTGTGGCAATTAATAGCCTTTGCACTCATCCATGATTTTTTTCTGCAGGGCTTATCAGATGATTTTTCTGGAAAGGGTGTACATATTTTAAAGGTTAAAAAAACTCATGTCCCTAAATGGCCTTCCCAGAAAGGCTGTCAATTTGCACTATATGTGACAGCACCTCATACTTTTTAAGGTGCTGTCTCAGTGGCTTCTCAGCACGGCCCTGTGTGATAAGCAAGGCAGATATGATGACTTATCTTTCAGAAACTGAAAAAACTAAAGTGCAAACAGATCCCCCCAGGGAATGTAACAAAGTGAGTTGCCATAGAGAGACACTGAATCTGATAAAACAATGAAACGCCGGGAGACAGTTGACAAAACAAAAAGCTATGATAGCTGCTCTGAAGCTCCTGAGAGAAATTAGATCTCAGGGACAATTGTCTGTTAAGTGTTTGGCAATCAAATCATGTCATCGGCATGCAGGAGAAAGCATACCTTTCTGTATTCTGTTGTGAGAGCAAGCACTTGAGGAGCCAGGAGTCCAGCTCATCCACGATTCCAGAGTGGATAAGTGATTTAGACAAGGCCACTCAGAGAGTTAGTGGCCGACTCAGAATGGAAAGCCAGGTCTCCTGACTCCTAGACCAGTGCTCTCTGACAAACAATGTGCCTCTCCAAGACACCTGGGCTGTGGCCATTGACCAAGTCACTCAAACTTCAGTAGTTGTCTAGACTAGAGCAGTGACCTGGGGATCTTATTAAAATGTAGATTCTGATCCAGTCTGTCTGGAGAGGGGCCTGAGGTTCTGCCTTTCTAGCAAGTTCCCAGGTGATTCCTATGGTCCAAACCACTCTTAGAGTAGCAAGAAGCTAGAGAATGGCTCAGGTTAAAGACAAAGCAAGTGACCTAGATAAAGACAGGGCTTTTTGGCAAATAATACAGCATTTTAAATGCTGATGATGGAAAAGGTGTTCTTGGTTGTTATGAGTCTTAAAATAAAGGCCTTGTCCCTCTTCTGCCATAAACACCCTGACATGAGACCAACTCAACAAGCCAAAGGAAAGCCTAGGGCCTTGGTGGCAGAGGGCGGTTCGAATACACCCACCAACAGCACAATTGCCCCTTCATTATGTGGAAGAAGCCGCAGCAAGGCAGCCAGAATAAAAACCACTTTGTTTAACATTCCAAAGGCGTTCCCAGTATCCCCCAGAGTCCTCATTAATTACCTGGAGAATTACCAAGGGGTTCTTGGACAGGATGAGAGCCTCCTTCCACTGCAACTCACCACCCTTATGACACTCGGATGACGAAAAACAGCCCTTGATGAGGAGAGAAGAGGAACGGAGCCAGGGCACAGAAGAAGGGCATTGACCCGTGAGATTTCCAAGGCACAGACATGGCTTGCTCTTTCTCAAACAGAGGCAAAGGATGTCGGTGCTGTTGACAGTCCTGAGCATGAATCTTTGGGACTGCAAATGGTAAAGATTTTCAACACTTGGGGAGTAGGCCAGGGAGGGTGTTTGGTGCCATGGAGGAGTGATGGGACTGGGCCCAGGCAGGGCTCAGCCTGGGGCCAGGGAAGGAGCATTGTGCATATTCACTGTTTCTTTGGATTTGGAACCAGGAAATGCTGGCATTAAAGCTAGAACAACGGAGTCACAGGAAAAGATCTTAGAGGTTGCATAATCCTGACATTTTAAAACCAAGTTCCCTGGAGCTCTACAGAGTCTATGTGAAGGTGTTTTAGGGACTGCCATTTAGTGTGAGGTCTATGAGGATGTGGGGCTGGTCTCCCGTTCTGGCATCCCTTTGTATCTGTCTTATACATTGGGACTGTAAATGTGATTGGTTTCTGTAAAGGTTCTTGCACTTAAAAGTTGCTCTTCTGGCCCAGTACAGTGGCTCATGCCTGTAATCCCAGCACTTTCAGAGGCTGAGGCAGAAGGATCACTTGGTCCTGGGAGTTTGAGACCAGCCTGGGCAATATAGTGAGACCACATCTCTACCAACAATTTAAAAAAAAATAGCCAAGCATGGTGGTGAGCACCTGTAGTCCCAGCTACTCAGGAGGCTGAGTGGGAGACTCGCTTGAGCCTGGGAAGCAGAGGTTACAGTGAGCTAGGATCATGCCTCTGCATGCTAGCCTGGGTGACAGAGTAAAACACTGTCTCAAAAAAAAAAAATAAATAAAAATAAAAAATAAAAATTGCTGTTCTTTTCTGACCTGTTTATTTTATAGCTCAGGAAAGAATGATGGCTTTTTAAAGACTCACAACTCATTCATGACATAACACCATGCGTTCTTCCTGACAGGGTGTGGTGATACCAAGGTATTCTAGGTTAAACAAGACCCTAAACACCATGTTAGATTCTTTCCCCTTAGAGCAGACTACTTGTTTTGCTTCATTTTTACAGTTTCGACCCCTCCAAAACTCAAACTAGTGTCCAGATTTCCAATATTCCAGTGACACTATGGTGTGGAAAGAGGACTGGCCTCAGGTCTGGTAGAGGGAGTTGCCTGTGTGGTGTGATATGTGTGGGCCTCAGCCAGACCCCAGTAAATTCTCTTCTAACTGGAATTCCCACTGTGGGTTAGGCCAGCAGTTTTCAAATGAACTCAGGTGCCAGTGTAGCTGAGGAAAGAATTCTTGAGTGACTTAATTCCATCACACAAATGAGAAGCAACTTACCAAGTATGAAAGCTAACTGTATGATAAGCACACAGTAGAACATTGTAAATTACACATACTATGTTAGTTGCTAAGACTAGTTGCACATATTTTGGCTCTCTGTATCCTTTGATAAGGCATGGTCACATAACATGTTTTAGACAAAGAAATCTAAGTGGAAGCTTTCAAAGTCAGTGTATGATCATCTTCATCCCCTTCCCTATGGTGCAGTGTTCATGAAAGTCCACCAGGAGGTGGAGTCTCTGTTTGCTGGAGTCCCAGGGTTGCTATGAGGGGTACAACACTTCTGCCAACCCACATCAAACATACAGTGTGGACAAGAAATACGTTTTTGTTTGTTTAAGTTATATTTTGGAGTTTTGTTACCACAGCAAAACCTAGCCTATCCTAACTGATACAGACATTTATCAAAAATAAACCAATGAGCTGTTAAATGGGACATTGTGGATTTTGTCATAACCCTTCCTTCCCTTCCCTTCCCTTCCCTTCCCTTCCCTTTCCTTCTCAGACAGTCTTACTCTGTCACATGGGCTGGAGTGCAGTGGCATGATCTCAGGTCATTGCAACCTCCGCCTCCTGGGTTAAAGCAATTCTCCTGCCTCAGCCTCCCGAGTAGCTGGGGCTACAGGCCTGCACCACCACGGCCAGCCAATTTTTGTATTTTTAGTAAAGACAGGGTTTCACCATGTTGGTTGGTCTCGAACTCCTGACCTCAAGTGATCTGCCCACCTTGGTTTCCCAAAGTGCTATATGACTCATCTCTAAGTCTGGAAGTCTTGTACCAAAGTCCTTTGTGATTGGAGAATTTAAAACTGTATAGGAAAAAAATATATATATTAAATGGACAATGATTACAGATGAACTGATGAAAGCTTATAATCTTACATGCATTAAAACAGACCACAAAGATGGTGCAACATATAATGACAAAATCAATATTTAATGCATGATAAATTAGTATCAGTGGAGTCTAAGCCATTAATTTCTTTCTATCATCTTTATCCAAGAGGACCTTTTGGGGATTATTCTCCTTCACATGCTAAGAGGCTTCTTTTTTGAGTTTGATCGTCTGTTTCAGACTCCATGTCTTTCTCATTTAATGACAAGAGGTGGCAGGCATCCATCTCCTTTAGTCCTCACTGGTACCAGACAACTAAAATAATTTGGATTTTTGAGGTTGAAATTATTTTGTGCAACCCATATTTAATTTTTCTCTCAAACTGTCTTATAGCTATACAACCCTAGCTCTGTTCGTGCTAATGTCATACTTGCTTTTTATCTGGCTTTCAGCTAACTCATTGCCAATACTAGTTCCATTTTCATACATTTGTATGGCTCCAAATAATTGAATCAGCCTCTAAGTCTTAATTCTAAATTTCTGAGAGAGATAGAAAGAGAATCAGATTGGCCCAGCTTGGGTCAGGTGTTTACAACTATAATTGATTATAGTCAGGGGAGGATCACATGGCACATAGAGAGCAGGATGAAGGACATTAGGACTCTTAGGCACAGAGGAACTTGTATACTTAGCAGGAAATGTTTCTGGTTTCCAAAAAAAATTTTACAGAAGCAAAAGACATATTCTTGAATTCCATGTGAGGGATTGGAAGATGCTATTGTTTCATTTGTTACTTGCTTATTCTGTTGACTTTTAGCATTCACTAGTGGAAAGCAGCCATGCATGCCAAAAATATAAGAAAAATTCACTGGACAACTTTAAGTAAAATGTTATCCACCAACTAGTTTTTGCATAAAAAAAGATTTGTAAAAAGTATTTTCGTGGCCTAACACTTTGGGTTGGCCTGTAGAATATCATGAAGCACTGAGTTAGATAAAAAAGGAAGAGCATTATCTTCATAAGCCCCAAGTGATCATGAGTGTAGGGATAAAGCTGAGGCTCTGATCCTTTGTTATTCATTAGAATCATCAGGGGAACTGAAAACAAGATAATATCTTCACACAGTCACCAGAATGGCTTAACAATAAAATTGATGATAGCAAATGTTGGTGAAGATGTGGAATAACTGGAACTCTCACACAATTCTAGTATAGGGGGTATAATTTGTACAGTCACTTTAGGTAACTGTTTCACAATATCTGCTAAAGAAGAATGTAGGCATATGCAGTCACCTGAAATTCCATTCCCAAGTATTTATTCAAAAGAAATGCATATAAGATGTTCATCAAAATATATCTACTGGAATATATACCATTTGTAATAGTCCCAAGCTGGAAACTACCCAATTGTCCATCAACAGTGGAGCAGATACACAAATTGTGGTGTATTCACACAATGGAATATTACACTGCAGTAAGAGTGAAAAAACTATGACCACACCAAACAATGTGGATGAATCTCACAGACAGTTTTTGGCAAAAGAAATCAGATGTAAAAGGACATTTTGTATATTCTATTTATATAAGGTACAAAAAGAGACAAAAGTAATCTATATATTGGAAATCAGGGTAATGATTATCTTTGGTGTGAGTTTTAGGTTCTGGAGATCTTTAGTTTCTTGATCTGGGTTCATGAGTATGAAAATTCATTAATGTGTACATTTATAATTCACTTTTCTGTATATATGTTATGCTTTATCTTAGTCTGGGCTGCTCTAACAAACTACTTTAGACAGGGTAGTTTTTAAACAATAGAAATTTATTTCTTACAGTTCTGGGGGCTGAGAAGTCTAAGATCAGGGTGCCGGCAGATTCAGTATTGGTGAGGGCCTGTTCCTCATAAATGCCTTTTCTGTGTCTTCACAGGGACAAAGGGGCAAACAGCTCCCTTAGGCCTCTTTTATAGGGTTACTGTCTTAGTCCATTTACTGTTGCCTAAGGCTCAGTAATTTGTAAAGAAAAGAAGTTTATTTGGCTCACAGTTCTACAGGCTGTACAAGAAACCATGGCACCAGCATCTGCATCTGGTGAGGCCTCAAGTTGCTTCCACTCCTGGGGGAAGGCGAAGGGGAGCCAGTATGTGCAGAGATCACATGGTGAGAGAGGAAGCAAGAGAGAGGGGGAGGGGCCAGGCTCTTTTTAACCATCAGCTCTTGTGGTACCTAATAGAGTGAGAACCCCACGACCTAAACACCTCCCATTAGGCCCCACCTCTAACACTGGGGATCAAGTTTCAACATTAGATTTTGGGGGACAAACATCCAAACTATAACAGTGATTAAGCCCATTCATTAGGGCTCTGCCCTCATGATTTAATCACTTCTAAAGGCCCCACCTCTTAATACTGTCACATTAGTGATTACGTTTCAACATATTAATTTTATGGGGACACATTCAGACCATACTTCCATAGCATACTTTGATAAAAATCTTTTAAAAAATTAGTGATGTATGGATGCCACTCTAGACAGATTGAATCCTCTGTGGGGATGTGAAGCCCAGATACAATACTTTACAAAGCCCCCCAGGCAATCTTCATGCACAGCAAGAGGTGAGAACGGCTGGTCTAGTGGAAGGAGTCTGGGAACAGGGAAACCTGGATTTAGATGCTGGCTTTGTTGCCAAATTGTGGAGTGGCTTACAGGCAAATCACCTCCTGCTCTGGGCCTTGGTTACCAGGGGACTTAGCAGATGACTGATTCCTACCAGCCCTATAAGACATTACCATGACTCTTAGTCTAACAGATTAGTTGACATTAATAGGTTCTGAGGGGATATGATGGTTCAATTTTATGTGTCAGCTTCACTGGGCTAAGGGATGCCTAGATAGCGAGTAAGATATTATTTCTAGGTGTGTCATATGCTATTCTCTTCCAGAAAAGAATAGCATTTGAACTGGTAAATTGAGCAAAGTAAATGGCTCTCAACCAATGTGGGTGTGGGGCAGGAGAATAGAATCTGGAGGCTGTTTCACACTGAGTTCCTAGAACTAAATTGAAAGGAAAACCCTAACTTTCCACACCTAAATAACAAGAGGAGGACAGCCCACTTCCTTTGACTTTTTCTGTGTGGCAGATGGGAGACTGGCTGTCCACAACAAATCATACTAAGTGGGCATCAGGTCTTTGTTTGCAACTTTGTAACTTCACTCCAGCCTCTAAATGGTTGCTGTCCACAACCAATCAGACTGATTGCCGGCTACTACTTCAGTTACATGAGATGAGCATGAAGTGGCTAATGGGAAACCTCTAGTGGGTATTTGAACCCAGGAAGATTCTGTATCTGGGTCCTTGGGCTGCTGCTACTCAGGTCCATTCCCACACCGTGGAATGTACTTTCATTTTTCAGTAAATCCCTGCTTTCATTCTTTTATTGCTTCATTCATTCTTTGCTTTGCTGGGCGTTTTGTCCAATTCTTTGTTCAAAACACCAAGAACCTAAACAACTTGCAGTCACAACCCTGTATCGGTGACAAGTGGGTATCATCCAATCCACTGAGGGCCTGAATAGAACAAAAAGTTGGGAGAAGGGCAAATTTGCTTTCCCTTCTTCTGCTGAGATGTACATGTCTCCTGCCTTTGGACATTAGAGCTCCTGGGTCTCCGTTTTCAGACTGAGACTAGGACTTACACTTTCCCTGACGCCATCCCCTCAATTCTCAGGTCTTTGGATTCAAACTGAATTACAATATTGGCTTTCCTGGTTCTCCAGCTTGCTGATGGCAGATGGTGGGACTTCACGGCCTCCATAATCACGTGAGCCAATTCCTAAAACAAATCTCTAAAATATTAAATACATCTATATATATTTTACTGGTTCCGCTTATCTAAGAACCTTGAATAATATGGGGAGGATATGATGAAAAAACAGATTTGTAGTGGAGGTGTGTGTGAGGATTATACTCTTGCTGTTTACTGGCCCAGCAACACAATGGCATGTTTAGGCTGGGTGGTGTCAGAATGAGAGATGTACAGAGGATATGGGAACCTATCTTAGTTTCATTCACAATTTTTCCTGGAGGTGGAGCCAAGTGGAAATTAAATTCACTTTTTTTCAGTTCAACTGCATTATCCCTTTGGAACAGGCTATGAATAACCCAGGAAATTAAGTTGGAAAAAAATCAGAGCTTGGTGGAATACTATAGATCATTTGGTTCAGGAGTTCACAACCATTTTAATGAGATCTCCCCCACTTTTCTCCAATTAAATTTATTGCAGGACTCAAATTTATAGCTAAATAACAAAGATGAATGGATTCGCAGGAAGTTAGAATTTTCATTTTAGTGAAGAATATTTCTTGACAAATCTCTAGTATCATAGAACAACTTATATGGGACAAATTTCCAATTTTATAATTGGGCAATTGAAGTTCAAAGAGGAGAAATGACTTGCCTCAGTCACATATTAACTAGTGATAGAGACAGAAACAAACCTTAATGTCCTGACTCAGCGATTCTTTTACTCATTCAGCAAGCGTCTGCTGAGCCTCTACAAGTTCCTAGTACTGTGCCAGGATTGGGGGATCTGATGGTGAACAAGCTACAGTGAGTCCTGCATCTGTTTCTTGTGACTAGGGTCTAAACTGATGTCTGTCACCTTCGTCTGTGATTATCCCACGGGCAGGTTATCCATAGTAACCCTTGGAATGGCATCTATGGCACTCGGTACCTGGGACTCTGCAGAGACTCTCCTCTCTGAAGATGAGATGGGGATAATTCAAGAAAAGCTTGGTTGCAGGAGGTGTTGATGTGTGGGAATGGCACCATTCCAGGTTGTCCATCACCGAAGGGTGTTATGCAGGCTGGGCACCAATACCAAGACATGGTTGAGCTGTACAGAGAGTTCCGAGTGACCACAGCAGGGCAGCGCTCTCGGATCCAGGGTCATAGTATTTGGTTCTCTCCTGTACTCAGTGGATGCTTCCAAAGTATGACAATGTGAGTTGTGCGGTGTAGCATAGCGGGTAATGGCGCTGTCTTTGGAGTTACTTGGTTTGCAGCCTGGATCTCCGTTTTTTGGCTGTTTGGTCTTAGGACATGTATGTTGCCTCTCTCAGTCTCATCTGTAAAATGATGACAATGGTTTTGCCTCATGGGGTTACTGTGAGGCCTAAATGAAATAAGCCATTCCTGGGACACAGAAAGTTAGCTATTCATTCAATAAATCTTTATTGTGGGCCTACTATGTGCCAGGTCCTCAGGATCTCATGATGAACAAAGTCTCTGCCTTCATGGGACTTATATTTTAGTAAGGAGGAAACACAGCAAACAAATAAATCATAACAATAATAGCTAGCATGTATTAAACATTTTCTATGTGCCAGTCACTGCTCTAAGTATTTTCATGAATTATTCTATTTTTGTCCTCACAAAAATCCCTTGAGCTACATAAAATTATTACCTGCTTACAGATAGGAAGCGGAAGCTCAGGGAGTTAGTAATTTGTCCCAGATCACACAGCTAGAAAATGTTGAAGCCAGGCCTTGGATCCCCACAGACAATTAGACATCAAAGCTTGCTCTTAAGTGTTAGGAAGAAAATAAAGCCAGGAAAGAGGAGAGGCTGAGGGGTGTACCTATAGTGGGTAAGGGAGGCTAGGGAAGGACTCTGAGATGGTGACATGAAGCTGGGAAGGTCATAGTAGGCCGAGGGAGGGGCTGATGCAGAGAATTCGAGGCAGGAATGAGCTAGCCGTGTGGAGCTGCAGGAAGGTCAGTCTAGCTGGGTGCAGTGGCTCACGCCTGTAATCTCAGCTACTCAAGAGGCTGAGGCAGGAGGATCACTTGAGCCCAGGAGTTTGAGACCAGCTTGGGCAACATAGCAAGACCCTGTCTCAAAACAAACAAACAAACAAACAAACAAACAAACAAACAAACATAAAGAAGGCCAGTCTAGTCAAGCTAGTGACCAAAAGGAGAAGGGTATGAGAGGTTGAAGAGTTGTTAATATTGATTATTTTAACTGCTAGTAGTTTACAGCCACTATAATTATAGGTCTTGCTTCTCCCTTTAGCCTGTGAGGCAGGAACCTATTTGAGTGTGCCCACAGGGCCCAGCTCTATGCTGTGGTCATAGCAGGTATTTAATATCTTTTTTGTTGTTGTTGTTGATTAGATTTTCAATCTAATTGGGAAAAACATGGGCCTTGCTGAAAGCAAGAGAAGGCTTTGCATCCCGACCCTGTCAGGCTAGCATGCGTGGGCAGCTCACTTTCTCTCTCTGAATCTGCTTCCTTGTTTGTCACATGCAGAAAGGTCACATTTCCCTTTATAGAATTTTGTCAGGATTAAGAGAGATAATGTGTATATAAAATAGCCACTGCATTGCAGACAATCAATAATGATTCCTTCTTAACCCTTCTCCTTCTCCTAATGCTGTGATCTCTTATCCTTAGAACCACCCACCAATCACTCCCAAGACATTTCTCTTTTAATTCCATGAATGGCTTGAAAAACTGAACCATCCTGACTTCCCAGATGATGTCCATGGACAAAGGTGTCCTCTCCCCTCATTGTCTGGGTTCCGTGGAAGTTTGGCATCAACTCACCCTTAGCCAGTCCTTGCTCCAGGTGTCCTTTGCAGGGACCACCTTGACAGCAAGCTAAGATTTCAGAACTGTGCATTACTTCAGAGGTCCCACTCAGCCCACAGATGCCAGCCAACTCAGGCCCAGGAGGGAATTGGGGGGACCTCCCTCTAAGAGGAGAGCCAGGCTGCAGCCCTCCCCTGCTGGCTGGGAGCCCACCAAGGTGGGCAGTATAATTTACCTTCCCCTCCCAAGTGGTTCCTTATAAGAGACCTTGTGTTTCCTCTGCTAGACGTAGGATTCTGATGTTAGCTCTGGGTCAGTTCTTTGATGATAACATTACCCAGGACACTCTCAAATGGGAGGCTACCTCTTTCACCATTGGTCAGTCCCACTTCCAGTCACTAAAGGAATGTAGGCCTTTTCCTTCTTTAGTCTGTGACCTAAGAACTAAAACATGGTTCCTTGTTCCTCCATCCCCCTTAAACTTGTTTTGCAGTGAATCATCTAAAGCATATGACCCAGGGTTAAATTTTACAACCCTGTGAGGAATTTCAGGGTATATGTGATGTGCAGGAAGGCAATTTGCAGGCATGCTCCAAAATCTAGCTTGGTCCAGCTGTATGCATTGTACTCATTTCCCAGTCTGGCCAGCGAGTTTGCTTAGCCCCAGCTTTTGGTGAAACTGAGTCTTCTGTGGCTGGAACTCAAGTCCAGGTCTTCTGCAGTCACTAAGTGCTATTGGTTCCTTCTCCTGGATTCTATACTCACTCACTTGGAAATCTGTAATATTTCCTCCACCAAGGCCACCTTAAGCCAGGGGAGTATTTTACTGATATTCAGTATCTCCCCTTCTCACTCAACTTAAAATAGTTATCTTTTCTACAGGCAGGTACCCACTTACTCCCAGACATACTTTTTTCTTTTACATCTTCACTCAAAGAATTTATGTTTATAAAGCAGTTATATATTAAGATTATTGTTAGTCTCAGCAAAAACAGGAAAGATACACAGTGTTAATTGAACCTGACTACTTCCCAGGTCATATAGTAGTTGCTGGAATTAAATTAATTTTTTGATGAATATATAAGGTTACATATTTTGCAGAAATCCAACCCAATCCTTAGTGTGTACGTCTCAGCTAAGATGCTTTCAGCTTTATCACTTGCAAGTACTTCTGTCTTTTTTGAGATAAGGTCTTTTTCTGTTCCCCAGCCTGGAGCACAGTGGCATAATTATAGCTCACTGCAGCCTCCAACACCTGGGCTCAAGCAATCCTGCTGCCTGAGCCTCATGAGTAACTGAGACTACAGGCATATGCCACCATGCCTGGCTATTTTCTTTTCTTCTTTTTTTTTTTTTTTTTTTTTTTTTAAGTAGAGACAGTGTCTCACTGTGTTGCTCAGGTTTGTCTTGAACTCCTGGGCTCATGTTATCCTCCTGCCTTGGCCTTCCAAGGTGCTGGGATTACAGGCGTGAGCCACAGTGCCCAGCCAACTTTCGAGTACTTCTGTAGGAAGGCAGGAGACCCTTTTTCATAGTCCTTTCAAATGGAAGAGGTAGTAACTGGCTAAGGAGCAGAAAGAGGTAACAGTAATGAAGGCAGAGCTTGTGCTACAATTTGATTAAAGCTTCAACCTTATTTATCATCCACCAGATTAACTGTAAGAGGGCAAGTGGGGTACTGCAGTGCCCTGTGCTGCGTGGCCTTCTAGTGTTCTAGCTGCAGGCCCAGTGCACTGGCAACTGTCACACTGACCAGCATAGACCAATATAGAATCCTCTAGCTAGGCAGGCTCTGGAGACAGAGGCTGTGGCCTTTTAAACTTTGCATACCCATTGCCTGGACCTGGTACATAATTGGTGCTCAATAAGTATTTGTTCAATGAATGAACAAATCAAGATGTGGACTATATATATAAATGCTATAGGAATTTTAGAAGGGATATTATTGTGGACTTTCTCTAGACCTTGAACCTGAGATCGCTGTGCAATAAATTACTGGGTAGGAAACAACCTACAAAAACCACAACTTAGAGTAGAAGCTGCCAGCATTCCTTTGAGAAGATGGACATAGTGGGTCACCTTGGTTTATGAAAAGTTGCTCAAATGGTGTCTCTTAGTTAAGCAAATACAAGCAGACACCTATTGGTCTGGGAGAAAGATGTAATGGGGACTTATTTTCTTTTGTGGCTTAATAGCAACTGTTTCTCCCCTTGGTTTGCAGTGTGCAGAAGTTGGGTTGACTTGCATAAGAGGCTCAGGATTTTTCTGGGTAGGAAAGTACAGGAGCACAGGCTCCTTTTATGGAGTTTGGAAGTGAGAGGAACGTCACGAGTGTATCCTGGGGTAGCCAGGACCTCAGAATGATTGGCAGAAAATTACTCTAATGTGTTCAGAGTGGGAGTTACTGTGGGGGAAAAGGGTGTCTGGCTTTGTGACTTGGGCTTATCACAAACCCTAATGATGTTTGTGGGAGCCACCAGCATCAAGCTCTGGGCACATGACACAGCACATAGGTGTGATTAGAGGAGCTGAAACCTGCAAACTGGGTCAGGATCTGGGCCAAGGACATAACCACAGGGCAGACAAATATCCTAAGCTAGCAAAGGCAGAGCTTCAACAGCATGAGGCAACAAGAAGCAATGACAGTAATGACCAGATTAGATTTTTAAGTTGTTATTTCATTTGACAAAAAGAAGTCCCTGGAATTCTTATATAATTTTGAGAGAACAGAAAGAGGGAAACATAGTTCTAACAGGAACATACAGGACCTTCAAAGCGTGAACTGAAAAACAAAGTGTGACTATGTTTGTATCCCAAGCTAGTGAAGTAGGTCACACCAATTACAGGTTGAGAAACAAAGGAACTTTGTCACACAGGAGGCACCAAATGAGCAGAGGGGTGGAGATGGAAATGAGTCTGCTGTGTGGTTTGTGGGGGACCCACAGTGAAAAGGGTCAAGTTGGCAGTGGTCAGATATGAGCTTGTGTGGGTAAATGAATGATATGGTTTGGCTGTGTCCCCACCCAAATCTCATCTTGAACTGTAGTTCCCATAATCCCAATGTGTCATAGGAGAGACCCAGTGGGAGGTAATTGGATCATGGGGGCAGTTACCCCCATGCTGTTCTTGTGATAGTGAGTGAGTTTTCATGAGATCTGATGGCTTTATAAGGGGTTCCCCCTTTTTGCTCTGCACTTCTCCTTGCCGCTGCCATGTGAAGAAGGACGTGTTTGTTTCCTTTTCTGTCATGACTGTAACTTTCCTGAGGCCCACCCCCTCCACAGCCTGGTAAAACTGTGAGTCAATTAAACTTCTTTTCTTTAAAAATTACCCAGTCTTGGGTATGTCTTTATAGAAGTGTGAGAACAGACTAATACAGTAAATTGGTACCAGGTAGTGGGATGCTACTGTAAAGATACCTGAAAATGTGAAAGTGACTTTGGAACTGTGTAACAGGCAGAGGCTGGAACAGTTTGGAGGGCTCAGAAGAAGACAGGAAAATATGGGAAAGTTTGGAACTTCCTAGAGACTTGAAGGGACTCAGAAGACAAGAAGATGTGATAAAGTTTGGAACTTCTTAGAGATTCATTGAATGGCTTTGACTAAAATGCTAATAGTGATATGGACACAAAACTCCAGGCTGAGGTGGTCTCAGATGGAGATGAGAAATTTGTTGGGAACTGGAGTAAAGGTCACTCTTGCTATGCAAAGAGACTGGTGGAATTTTGCTCCTGTCCTAAAGATCTTTGGGAACTTGAGAGAGATGACTTAGGGTTCTGGCAGAAGAAATTTCTAAGGAGCAAAGCATTCAAGAGGTGATAGAGCATAAAAGTGGAAAATTTGCAGCCCAATGATGCAGTAGAAAAGAAAAATCCCATTTTCTGGGGAGAAATTCAACCTGGCTATAGAAATTTTACATAAATAATGAGGAGCCAAATGTTAATCACCAAGACAATGGAGAAAATGTCTCTAGAGCATGTCAGAGATCCTCACAGCAGCCCCTCCCATCACAGGCCTGGAGGAAAAAATGGTTTCTTGGGCTGGGCCCAGGGCCTTGCTGCTTTGTGCAGTCTTGGGACTTGGTGCCCTGTCCCAGTGTGGCTAAAAGGGGCCAACATACAGCTGAGGCCATTGCTCCAGAGGGTGCAAACCCCAAGCCTTGGCATCTTCCACATTGTGTTGGGCCTGTGGGTGCACAGAAGTCAAGTATTGAGGTTTGGGAACCTCTGCCCAGATTTCAGAGGATGTATGGAAACACCTGAATGTCCAGGCAGAGGTGTGCTCCAGGGCTGGAGCCCTAATGGAGAACCTCTGCTAGGGCAGTGCAGGGGGGAAATGTGGAATCGGAGCACCCACACAGAGTCCCCACTGGGGCACTGCCTGTTGAAGCTGTGAGAAGAGGACCACTGTCCTCCAGACCCCAGAATGGTAGATCCACTAACAGCTTGCATCATGTGCCTGGAAAAGCTGCAGACACTCAATGCCAGCCATGAAAGCAGCCGGGAGGTGGGGCCATACCCTGCAAAGCCACAGGAGTGGAGCTGCCCAAGGCCATGGGAACTCGCCTCTTGCATCTCATGTGATCTGGATGTGAGACAGGGAGTCAAAGGAGATCATTTTGGAGCTTTAGGATTTGACGGCCCCATTGGATTTTGGATTTGCATGGGGCTTGTAGCCCATTCATTTTGGCCAATTTCTCCCATTTGGAATGGGTGTATTTACCCAATGCCTGTACCCCCATTGTATCTAGGAAGTAACTAACTTGCTTTTGATTTTGCAGACTCATAGGCAGAAGGGGTTTGCCTTGTTTCAGATGAGTCTTTGGACTTAGACTTTTGAGTTAATGCTGGAATGACTTAAGAATTTGTGGGACTGTTGGGAAGGCATAATTGTGTTTTGAAATGTGAGGATATGAGATTTGGGAGAGGCCAGGGAAGGAATGATATGGTTTGGCTATGTCCCCACTCAAATCTCATCTTGAACTGTAATTCCCATAATCCCGACATGTCGTGGGAGGGACCTGGTGGGAAGTAGTTGAATCATGGGGGCAGTTACCTCCATGCTGTTCTCATGATAGTGAGTGAGTTCTCATGAGAGTTGATGGTTTTATAAGGGATTTCCCCCCACTTTGCTCTGCACTTCTCCTTGTTGCAGTCATGTGGAGGAGGATGTGTTTGTTTCCTTTTCCATCATGATTGTAAGTTTCCTGAGGCCCACCCCCCACCCAACCCTGCAGAACTGTGGGTCAATTAAACCCCTTTCCTTTATAAATTACCCAGTCTCAGGTATGTCCTTATACCAGTGTGAGAATGGACTAATACAATGAAGTTAGATTATGGATGGGTTATGGTGGTGGCAGACCAGAAATGTGGGCATTATTCCCAGAGGCTATGGCTTTTGGAGCATGTAAGCCCAAGCAGTAATTCTTTTTTTTTTTTTTTGAGACAGAGTCTCGCTCTGTCCCCCAGGCTGGAGTGCAGTGGCGCGATCTCGCTCACTGCAAGCTCCGCCTCCTGGGTTCATGCCATTCTCCTGCCTCAGCCTCCTGAGTAGCTGGGACTACAGGCGCCCGCCACCGCGCCCAGCTAACTTTTTGTATTTTTAGTAGAGACGGGGTTTCACCGTCGTCTCGATCTCCTGAACTGTGTGATCCGCCCACCTTGGCCTCGCAAAGTGCTGTGATTACAGGCGTGAGCCACCGCACCCAGCCCAAGCAGTAATTTTGATGGTGCCTTGAAGAATGAGTGGCAGGGGTAGGGGTCTGGAGGCAGGGAGGCCAGCTGAAGGATTGGGTCCAGGGGATGGCTGCCTGATGCCTCGAGGGCATGGATTGAGTTTTCATCATCCCCAGTCCCCAGTGGAGTGTCTGATGCATAGTAAGTGCTCACGAAAGACTTGCTAAATTGAATTACAAGAATGCTGTCACCTAGTGGGAAGCAATCTCTAGGTGCGAAATGGAGCTCCTGGTTTCAGAAACTGGGATACCCGGATTCCAAGTTCTGGCATTTCTTGTCTATGTGATGTGCAACTTATTTCACCTTGTTGGAATTTCAGTTTCTTTAGGTATGAAGATCATTCAGCTATTCATTCACCAAGCACTTGTTGATCATAGCCAAGAACCACATATTGTGCTAAACTTGGGAGAATCAAAGAGGAACAATATGATATTCCTGTCTTCGAAGACTTTGTGATTTAGTTGGAGAGATGTATGTACAAGAAAATCATTTATGGCTGGGTGCGGTGGCTCAAGCCTGTAATCCCAGCACTTGGGAGGCCGAGAAGGGCGGATCACGAGGTCAGGAGATCGAGACCATCCTGGCTAACACGGTAAAACCCCGTCTCTACTAAAAAAGTACAAAAAAAATAGCTGGGCAAGGTGGCGGGCACTGTAGTCCCAGCTACTTGGGAGGCTGAGGCAGGAGAATGGCGTAAACCTGGGAGGTGGAGCTTGCAGTGAGCTGAGATCCGGCCACTGCACTCCAGCCTGGGCGACAGAGCCAGACTCTGTCTCAAAAAAGAAAAAAAAAGAAAGAAAATCATTTATTACTGCATAGAGTGTGTTTTCATTGAGGGATGCACAAAGTGCAATGGGATTGCAGAATGATCCCTAACGTGTATTCAGCACTTACCATGTGTTAGGAACTGTTCAAAGTTCATGCAGGTATTTAATCCTCATAATAACCAATGAGGTAGTTATTTCTATGATCTCTATTTTCTGGAAAGGAAACTGAGGCACAGAGCTTAAATAACTTTCCCATGTTTCTACATTTGATAGATGGGAAAGGGGCAACTAGCAGAGAGACTAGTACAAGTAAAAGTGCAAGAGTCTGAAATAACATTTTATTTGCTAGAACAGTACATGAGACTAGAAAAGAGTACGGAACCAAAGCATAATGGGCTTTGAATGCTATATTAGAAAATTTGGACTCTACCTAAGAAAGCTTTCCAGCATTTTCCAAAGTGTTTGGAGGAACTTAAGTTCTGAGAAACCTTAATATAGTTGTGTATTAGTCAGAGAAACAGACTACTGGCTCTGTTCTTCAGAGAACAGAAACAGAATCGATAAGTTATGTTTTTATGTACTAACTTGTCTACTCATCTTAAACAATTACAGGTTGAAAAAGTCCAAGATTTGCAGTCTGCAAGTTAGAGACCCAGGAGAGCCAATGTCCAGTTGCAGTCTGAGTCCAAAGGCCTGAGAACCATAAGAGCTGATGGTATAAGTTCCAGTCCAAAAGCCAGCAGGCTTGAAACCCAAGAAGAGCTGATGTTTCGGTACAAGACTGAAGGTTAGAAAAGATCATATCTCAGCTCCAGCAGTCAAGTGGGAAGAATCCCTTTGACTCAACCTTTTTGATCTATTCAGGCCTTTAATTGATTGGATGAGGCCCACCCACATTAGGGAGGGCAGTCTGCTTCACTCAGCCCACCACTTCAAACATCAACACTTCAAATATCAACCTCATCCAGAAATACTCTCACAGACACACCCAGAATAACATTTGACCAAATGTCTGGGCACCCTGTGGCCCAGTCAGGTTGGCACATAAAATTAACTACCACAAGGTGTTAGGTGTAAAAAGGTGTCTACAGTTGCAGTGAACAATGCTGGCTGCTTACCATTCTCCTCTTTGCCTTCTTAACGGAGCTCTAGTTTTGTTCAGGAATCTGTTCCTCCTCCATGCAGCTTTATAGTTAGGGAAGCTGGCCCACCTCCAGCTTGAGAGGGATTGGTCAAAGGAAAAATTTCATTTGTTTTTTTGCTCAGTGATTGGTTCAGGAGTGGATGTGTGACCAGATTCTGGCCAATGAGACTTGAGTATATACCAGGGAGATTGTGGGGAACTTCTCTCCTAAGAGAGGCCACGTGAAGAAATGATCCTTCTTTTTCCTCTGTCAGGCCTGAGTGTGATGCTGTAACTGTCATCCTACTACTGGCCTGAAGATGAAGCTGACACTGAGGGTGCTAGAGTAGAAAAATGTGGACACAAATCTCCCAAGCTTGTCCTACGTCTCTGAACATCTGGTTTGTGAAGCGTGACAAACAGTTCTTATTGTTTATCCCAGTTTTGAGTCAGGGTTTCTGTCACTTGTAGCTATATCCTACATGATATGATCATAAAATAAGATTGGAGGCTTGGCTTAAGCAAAAATAATGAGGCTTTTAAGATTCCAGGGTTTCTCACTCAGTGCACAGCATTTAGTATGCAGGTGTGCTGTGCAAATATCCAAAGTTGGATATAACACACAGCATTTCCTAAACAGGTGTGACCCTGGAAACCTTTGTAGAGAAGAATCCACGGTACTGATGTCCCACAGAAATACTCCCATAGGCAATGGGAAGACTTGGGAATTCTCAAAGTAGGCGGACGGTAACATTACATGCTCAATAAAATTCCACCTTCTTCTCTCTAGCTGTGTGAAGTATCATGTCTCTGATGATCATAAAATGTAAGGGAACTCAGAAATACCTCCCCAGAAAAAGATTGCAAGCCCTTACTTACTAGACTAACTGATTTCTTAGTCCCCTTCCGGTTCTCAAATGCTGCAGGGCTTGCATAATTTGGTACCTTCATCTCCGAGCATTGAACAAAGTTTCCCTTCCTCTTCTTAGTCACTTGCCAACATCTGTGAATGAAGTCGGTGATATATATATATATATATTCAACCAGTTATTTTCTAGATTGAATGATTTAAAATAACCCACTAAATGAATCCCTGCTCAGTAGGTCTTTGACTTAAATGCCACTCAGGCTCTGAAACGCATTTTTTATTTCTCTGGCTTTTTATTTTTTTAAGTCAAACAGCCCTAGGGAAATGGCTTGAGGCTACAAAGGGCAGTTTTTAGAATGTTTTCTCTGCAGTTAGTGACAGGGTAGACAAATAGCATAAAATAGAAGACTATACTCCATTCCAGATGGGAAACATTGCTTCTGTTGTTTTTCTTGATTTATGTTAAATTCATCATGGTTTCAAACTGAAACCACTTTGGCCCCTAAAAGCAACAGGAAAAAAAAAAAAAAAAAAAAGGAAGAGAAAAAAAAAGTGACACATCTCTATGTTAAATAATTGGATCCTTTAGAGATATAAACTGCAAATCTGGGCAGGTCAATTATCCTTTCTCCTGCTCCATACAATGGGAGTACTGGTAATTATTTCCCAGGATGGCACCACGGTTGTGTGAACTAAGAGACTTAGCAAACAGTAGAGCTCTTGTGTGATGAGGCGGATACACGGCTGCTGTTTTCTGTCCTCATGTTGTACTGTGGTAAAGTCACCTTTGAGAACAACCTTGGCTCCAGAATGAGGGTGACTTATTGTGAACTGGAAGCCATGAAAGAAACACTTTCTCTATCACAGTCTCTCCTTTGTTAGAGGAAAAACCCCATTCCTATCCCCAAAGCCCAAACCTCAAAGATCTTCCTTAGATCTCCCTTTAATTCTTTAGAGTCCCATGCTGTTCAGCTTGGGTCTCACATTGACCCAGGGTTGCGCAACTCAGAAGTCCCTCAATTCTTTAACAGGTGACTGAGGCCAAACCAGTATGGGAGCTCCTTTGAAAAACCCAGCGAGGGCCAGGAAGGCCAGACAAGTGGACTTTCATTGCAGGGTAAGTATTGCATGTTTCTTCTGACCAGGTAATTATCGGTTATAGGACAAAGAGGAAGCCCGATTTATCAACAAAATGAAATTAAAAATTAACATGCTCCTGTTTGCTCGATTGTAATCTTTGAATCAGTCAATATCTACAGGCTGTGCCAGTAACCTGATTTCAGGGCAGCCACAGAGTCTGCTCAGAGACCAGCCCAGTTAAACAGTTAAGGCTGAGATCAGTTGGGGAAGACTGGAAATTAAATATGTTTAGGCAATGAATACTCACAAAGTGCTTGGGGATTTCTCGCTGGGGGCTGGTATTGGTGGTGCGGGTGTGCTGGGTTTGAGAGGACCCAGAGTCCCAGTCTTTCTGGATGATGTTTACTCCAGCTATCCATCCCAAGAAAGGCAGGGGCAGTAGGCAACCCATTTTTCTTTTCTCTTCTCTTCTCTTCCGTTTTCTCTTTCCCTGGCCTACCACGGCAGACAATATGGCAGGTGGAAGAGTGTGGGAGCTGGTCAGAATTAAGAGTGATGGACTTGTAAGAGATTGAGGTGCAACCAGTTAGAACCTGGGGATTTGTTGCCACTCCGTACCTTCATTTTTGGGGGCCGAAGTAGATATTTAGTTATAATAAGTTTATTGAAAATACATCTATGAGCATAGTTCCTAGCACATCATAGGTATTTAATAAATATTTGGGGAATGAAATAAAGATTGAATAATTGAATGAGGCTCACACAAGACTGGAAATCAGAGAACAGGAATATTAATTTACATTTAACTAATTATAAACAGTTGTTGATACCTATATGTATGTATCACTATCTCCTCTTTCTTGCCTTTGTTTACTTGTTTTCAACTCACTTTCACTCTGTGGATGTATATAGAGTGCTCCTCAACAGGCGTGGGACACAGGGGAGTAGGAGGGAGTGGCAGGATATAATTTTGTCTGCTGGGGGACATTTATCAATGTCTTAAAGTATTTTTGGCTTTCACAACTGGGGGAGTGCGACTGGCATTTGGTAGGCAGAGGCCAGATATACTGCCAATCATCTTACAACAGAGAATTATCTGGTTCCAAATGTCAACAGTGCAAGACTGGGAAACACTGACTAGTACAGGAGCATGTCACCAAACTGTTATGATGATTACTTATGGGGAGGCCTGTAGAATAGCGTTTTGGAAAACTTTACACTTATTAAGTTTAATCGTTTATACCTATTTGGGGGATTTTTAAAAATAACATGAGGGTATCACATTTGTAATCAGAATCAATGAGAGAGGCATTGAAATATTTACCGGACATTTATTATATCTCAGGTGTGACCTAGATCCTGGGGATACAGCAGTGAGTAAATAGTAGATGCTGCACTAAGGGACTCAGTTCAATAGGA
The DNA here is from genome assembly GCF_037993035.2 of Macaca fascicularis. Classification (NCBI taxonomy): domain Eukaryota; kingdom Metazoa; phylum Chordata; class Mammalia; order Primates; family Cercopithecidae; genus Macaca; species Macaca fascicularis. The sequence continues at coordinate 100,363,246 of NC_088383.1, read as the reverse complement.
AAGATCAGACAAGTACTCACTTAGCAAGACAGGAAGTGCCCAGGGCCTGCTGAAATAGTACTTTTTTTTTTTTTTTTAATTACGAAGAAAAAGTGCTTGGTGTTCCCAGGTGTAGTTACTGAGCAGCATGGTTCCAAAGGACAGCTAAAGCACTTCCTGCCTTAGAAGGAGGGGAGGCTTTGCCAGGCCTAGGAAACCCGCATCTGGATCTGGCCTCCAGGGTAGCCTCCTGTCTGCCTCTCTGGTCAGGCTCAGCTTCTCCAGTTCCCCTCGCCCTGAGGGTGCAGGGGGCAGGGTCCCACGGGAGCATCGGTGTAAGAGGGAGCTCCCAGCACTGAGGGAGAAGCAGGACTCACTGACCAAACCCTGTGTTTGTGCTGGAAGGGCCTTAGGAACATCACTGCAAACACGCTCATCTTATGGAAGAGGAAAGGAGGTTCAGAGAGGGAAAGGCTTGCCTGAGGTCACACAGTGAGTTAATGTTAGGGTGGGGCTGGCATGCAGGTTGCTGATGCCTCAGCTTGGGGGTCTGCTGCTGTTCTAGGACACCCCTTGCTTCTTAGTGGGCTGACCAATTTCCTGCCTTCCCTTCCTTACCACAACAGCCTCCAAGCATGTCTGCCTGGCCCCGAGCTTGGTCTGTGTTCCCAGGTGATAGTGTTTACCCCGAGGGTCTGAGTGGGGGGTGGGGATATGACAAGAGCAGCCCACTCAGAAGCACAGCCTGGGCCAAGTGCACTATCTTAACCCTCCTGTGGGAGTCAAGCCAGTGTGGTCTGGAAGGCGGGGTGTGAGGGGTAACCACACGGCAGTAACCTCAAGTTTTGCAGGTTAGGGCTGGGGCGGAGGCAGTGCCAGTATCAATAGCCTTGGGGATGATGTGGTGTGGGATGAGGTGGGGTGTGTGCACATGTATACAATGTGTCTTTGTTAGCATAAGTAGATGTGCTTATGTGCTTGGCTATTAGGAAGAGTTAGACCCATATGTACCGAGCTGAAGGAGTGCCCCAGATATAGTGTTAAAGATGCAAATTGCTGAAAAACAAATTTAGTAATAATCCTATTTTTAGATCTAACATTTTTTGATGAATGTTTATGTATGTTTGCATCAGTACAGAGAAAGATACAGAAAGATATGCTGCAAACTGCTAACACTGATTATGTTAAGACAGGGCCCCCAACCCCTGGACCGTGGACCAGTACTGGTCCTGGCCTGTTAGAAACTGGACCACACAGCAGGAGGTGAGCAGCGGGCCAGTGAGCATTTCTGCCTGAGCCCCGCCTCCTGTCCGATCAGCAGCAGCATTAGATTCTCACAGGAGTGTGAACCCTATTGTGAACTGTGCATGCAGCTGAATAAAAAAGAAAGTGTGTAATTATGTGTGCACATGACTATGTTGATGTGTGTACACACATCCATACGTGACTTTGTGTTTATGTGTGTTGCATATTTGTATGTACGGGGAAGGGAGTCTCAAAAGAGAGCAGAACTTTTGGCACAAATTCCAGACAGTGGTCACATCATCCAACCTTTGCGCTTTGGAAAGAAACCTCAAGGGTGTACACCTACTTGAAAGTTTTGACATAAAGATCACCTGCCTTGCAGGTGTGGGCTGCTCTGGGGCTCCTGGCTTAACCAAATGGCCTTGGATAAATTACAAGTGAGAGAGGCTGCTTCCTTGCAGCCAAGACCAGTGGTGGTTTAGAGCCTTCTCCAGGAAAATCTGCAGCCCCTTGCACAGTGTTCGTGCAGTGCTTCCAGTGTGCAGAGCGCTGTGTGCAGTAGGAAATGGTTCTTCTGGGAGGCCAGCTGCACAAAGGATGGGGCTTGGAAATCTCAGCCTGGGCCAGGCGCAGTGGCTCACACCTGTAATCCCAGCACTTTGGGCAGCTGAGGCGGGCAGATCATGAGGCCAGGAGTTTGAGACCAGCCTGGCCAATATAGTGAAACCCCGTTTCTACTAAAAATACAGAAAATTAGCTGGGCGTGGTGGCGGGCGCCTGTAATCCCAGCTACTTGGGAGGCTGAGGCACAAGAATCACTTGAACCCGGGAGGTGGAGGTTGCGGTGAGCTGAGATTGTGCCGTCGCACTCCAGCCCGGGCGACAGTTCAAGACTCTGTCTCAAAAACAAACAAACAAAAAAAAGAAATCTCAGCCTGTGCTGGTCAGTTACATTCTACAGGCAGAACCAGTTTCCTCCCCCTGCCCCATTATTCCTGATATCTAGATTTTTTTCAGGTACCAGGATTTATTAATTTACTTGACCATGGCTCAGCCAACTGGTTAAGGCTGGTTTCTGTGCTGATCTAGGCTTTCTAATTCCCATTTACAGCTGCAAGAACCCATTGAGACCAATGTGGGGGGCGGTTAGAATGACTTTTTCCCAATGTCACGTGAGTTCCTGTGTGTGTGGATGTGTGTGCACCCACATGTGAGAAGAGACAGCCCTGCTCCCTTGAGGAGACACAGGAGGGCGGACAGAGGGTTGTGCGCCCTGTACCTGGCCACAGGCCTGAGCATACATGCTCGCTTAGCAATAGAAGTTGATTGTGCTAGCTGGCTGATGCTCTTCCTGCCCTAAATGTCGCTTCGCCCCCTCTCTCCACAAGCTGGTTAGCAGCAGCTTGGGGGTTTGGAGGGCAAGAGGAGGTCCCTATGTGCTCTGAACCCTTCTTTTTGGACAGGTTTCTGGGGACGCAGCAGGAGCCAGGCTGGTGGGAGCAGCAGGCCGAAGTGTTTTAGAATCTTCCAGAACCCAGCAAAGGGGTGGATCTGTCCTCCAAGCATTGGGGTGGGGTTGGAGGGGCAGTGGGAAGAAACTGTGGCTGCTTTTCCTGCAGAAGCCAGAAAGTTCGAATAGGAGGAGGAGGGGTAGAAGGAGAGAGGGAAAGAGAAAGGGGTGGGTCAGGGGCTGGGGAAGGAGAAGGAAGAATGGGGAGGAGAAACAAATACTCCTTCATGGTGATTTCCAAAAGGCCTGGGAGGGACCTTGCCAAGCCACTTCCTAACCATCTTGGGGTGTCAGTGTGAGGCTTAATGGGAATGAGGAGCATGTGTATATGTCCTCAGCCTGCACAAGGGGAAATTCTGGTCTCCTAGGAAGAAAGCCCTAGAGCCAAGCCTCTTGGCCTCTGTGTCCACTCTCTGCATTTACTCTTGGAGCTCCACTCTTCTACCTTCGTTTATGTTTCCCCAATCTGTCCATCTTTGTTCTCGCTGACTCTCCTCTCCCGCCTCCAACCACTTTGAAACTCAGGCTTCTGTTTCAGGGGTGGGGGCCCCTAGAGATTCTCCTTGTCTCTAGCTCTCCCTGCCCACCTCAGCAGGACCAAGGCCACACTACTGCCCAAGAGCCTGCGTCAGCTGCCAGTAGATGGCAGGCCTCATCAAATTCAAACTCCTCACTCTGCCCTTCATCTGTTCTCAAGATCTTCTCTCCCTGGTCTTGTCCTATTCTCTGACCAGGCTTCCCTCTGGGTCTCCCTGAACATTCAGAGTTCATCTCTGCCTCTCTGCCTTGCTTTGCCGCCCAGGTCAGTTCCCACTCCCCAGCATTAGTCTAAAGTCAACTCATCTTCAAGTCCTGTCCCCAGGAAACCTCCCTGGTCACTTCAGCCTGACTACATCATTCCTTAGTTCCCACTGCATGTTCAGTTCAGAGCACCCACAGTTTTGCTTCTCATTGTTTTTGGTCTAGCTATATGTAGGCTCTATAAGGGCATGAACCGTGACTTTCACTTTCTTCCATCTCTGTCTCAGCCCTAGAACCCAGAAATGTGATTACTGATTGATAAAAAATGGGCAAATTGTAGTCAAAGAGATTCAGGGTAGGGAAAGGCCAGATATTCCCCCAAGGTCTTTTTGAGCAAAATGGCATTCTCTGGGGCTATTTTACATGTTTGGCCATGCTGTGTTTTGCCAATACTATGGCAAACACTTGGGTGTTCAGTTGCATGGAGCCATTTGCATTTTCCCTTTCCACATACAGGCAGATGATTATTCAGGATGGGAAAACATCAGCATGGAAATGGATTTGGGGCTCAGCTCTCCTGCTCATTTTCTGATGTAAGAACAAATCACTTGAGGCTGGGCACCATGGCTCATACCTGTAATCCCAGCACTTTGGGAGGCAAAAGCAGGTAGATCACTGAGGTCAGGAGTTTGAGACCAGCGTGGGCAACATGGTGAAACCCCTTCTCTACTAAAAATACAAAAATTAACTGGGTGTGGTGGTGTGTGCCTGTAGTCCCAGCAACTTGGGAGGCTGTGGTGGGAGGATGGGAGAATCACTTGAACCTGGTAGGCGGAGGTTGCAGTGCACTGAGATTTCACCACTGCACTCCAGCCTAGGTGACAACAGAGTGAGACTTTGTCTTAAAATGAGACAAACAAACATAAAGAACCAATCACTAAATTGATCAGGACTCCCTCCTCTCAAGACAATCCACTGAGCCTCCAGTATTTACAAGCATGGGAGCATTCACCCTTCTTCAGAGGGCAAGCTTGCCTGCCAGGGGGCATCATGCTGGCCATCCTGCCACTGGCATTTGGAATTGTCCCCGTACTTTCTCTCCATGGTATTATGGTCTCTTTTCCCACAGAATAAGGGGTCAAGGAGGGTAGATTTGAATGAGATTATCAGTAAAATGTCTTACCATTTAGATTTCTGTTCCAATTGTAATAAGCATCTTTATCACAATGAGTCAGAGAATCTGGTTGCAAGTGACAAAACCCCTACAGATGTCTTTAGGTGTCCTCATTCTTCTGGTAAGTACATCTTTCAGTGAAATACCAATTTGTGTGGCAGACACTGTGTCACTTCCCACAGCCATACCACTCTTCCTCTCCACTGACAGAACCCCAAGGTGACCAGTCCCCAGAAAATGAATCATTCTTGGTCTAAGACCATTGTGACTATCTGTGTCAGGGTCCCCGAGATCACCCCCAGGCCAGTGATTTGCTAGGAAGACTCACAGGATTCAGCATATAGTCACACTCATGGCTAAGATGTATTACAATAAACTGATACACTCAAAGCAAAATCAGCAAAGGGGAAAGGTGCATGGAGCAAGGACTACAGGAAATCAGACACAAGCTTCTAAGAGTTCTCTCCTATTGGAGTCATGCAGGCCATGCTTCATTTCTTCAGGGAGTTGTCAGTACATGTGAAATGTTGTCTCTCAGTGAAGCTCATTAGAGACACAGTGCCCAGGGTTTCTAATGGGGGCTGGTCACGCAGGCACCCTTTGCCTAGTATATACTAACATTCCAGACCTCCAGAAAAAACAAGCAGGTGTTCAGCACATACCATATTGTTTGCACACACAGTTTCAGCACAGTGAACCATGCTTATCAGTTCGGACAATGGTTGGACCCCTCCAAAAATCCAAGTTCCCAGATGCCAACCAAGGGCCAACCTTGTAAGCAGGCCTTCCTCAGAATAGCTGTCTTAGGCCTATTATGTTAATTCTTTTCTGCATATAATCAATGCTTTTTTTTTTTTTTTTTTTTTTTTTTTTGAGACAGAGTCTTGCTCTGTCACCCAGCCTGGAGTTCAGTGACATGATCTTGGCTCACTGCAACTTCCACCTCCTGGGTTCAACCGATTCTTGTGCTTCAGCCTCCTAAGTAGCTGGGATTACAGGTGTGCGCCACCATGCCTGTCTCATTTTTGTATTTTTTGTAGAGATGGGGTTTCGCCATGTAGGCCAGGCTGGTCTTGAGCTCCTGGCCTCAAGTGATTCACCCACCTTGGCCTCCCAAAGTCCTGGGATTACAGGTGTAATCCCAGCACCCGGCGTGCATACAATCAATTTTATGTCTGACACTTGCTTACTCAGCCTCCCTTGCAGCTATGAGTGGCCGCATGACTCAACCGTAGCCAATAAATTCTAAGGGGAAAGTGTTGTGATAATATCTGGAATCCTGGCTGCCATCTTATGACAAGTGCAAGGACAAAACCTCAATATATCAAAGGCAGCATATGGGAAGGTGAAAAGAAATGAGGTCTTTGATAATATCTTTAAGTCAATGCACCATTCCAGGGACAGAATATCGCCACACTTTTTTGTTGTTGTTATGTGAGATAATTAAATGTATTTATTGCTTGAGTAATTTTGAGTGGGGTTAAGTTGAATGCAGGTCAGGTGCACTCCTGACATGATGTGTTCCTCTCTGTTATGGGCTGCCTTGTGGCCCCTTCCCCCAGAATTGGTATGTTGAAGCCGTAACTTCCAGTATCTCTGAATGTGACTGTATTTGGAGATCGGGCCTTTAAAGTGGTAATTAAGTTAAAATGAGGCTTTTGGGGTAGGGCTCTACTCCAATCTGACTAATGCCCTTATAAGGAAAGAAAATTGGGACCCACACATGTGCATTCTCAGAGCAAAGACCCTGTGAGGGCACAGCAAGAAGGAGGCCATCTACAAGCCAAGGCAAGAGACTCATTAAAAACCAAACCTGCCAACACCTTCATCTTAGACTTCTCACCTCCAGAACTGTAAGAAAATCAACTTCTGTTGTTTAAGACACCCAGTTTGTGGCATTTTATTTTATCAGTTCTAGCAACCTAATGTGCTCTCCATGTGTAGATACGGAAAGGGCAAACATAGCAAATTATAACTGACAAAAGTGGAAACATTAGATGAAATGGTCAGATCTGGTGGTCACATATGACACCCAGGCAAGAAAAGGATCCAAGCTGGGGAGCCAAGAGAATGGACTGGCCAAATGCCCCCAGAGGAGAGCTGGCTGCACCCACTCAATCTCTCATCTTCCAGAGGCTAAAGCTTCTACACAACTGTACTAATTATGATGAGATAGTAAAGAGACAGCAGGTTCAGGGGTGTCCAGTCTTTCGGTTGCCCTGAGTCACATTGGAAAAGAAGAATTGTCTTGGGCCACACATAAAATGCACTAACTAATGATAGCTGATGAACTAAAAAAATATATTGCCAAAAAGATCTCATAATGTTTTCAGAAAGTTTACATTCAAAGCCATCCCGGGCCGCATGCAGCCTGTAGGCTGTGGACTGGACAAGCTTGAGGTAAATGGTAAATGGAGATAGGATATCTGGTGACCATAGTTAATACACAAAAGAGAGGAGGGGGAGGCCCTAGTGAAGGGACAAAGGCAGAGAGAAGAAAAAGTCTGTATTCCTGGAAATGTTGATAAACCAGATTCCTCTTTGTGTCATTGGGGCTTGGACAAGCCACGGCAGGTTATGGGCTTTCTGTGGAGGCATGGTTGTAAGGCGAGAATCAAGGGAAAGCAGTTACTGCTGTGTGGCTTCTGACTCATTACTAGGGAAGATGGCCAATTTCATGTGGGCTGCCTTGGATATGTCCTTCTGGTCAGACCTGAGTTGGTCCTACTAATTTGGGGCTTTTTGAAGGACACTATGTGGTCCCACATATTGGCTAAGGTGTGAGTGAGGCAGAGTAGCCACAAAACCAACTCAGATTAATTGAAGCAAAAAAGAGGAATTTATTGTCTTATGTAACTAGCAAGTTACTGGATCAAGGGGCTCATCCAGGTTGGTTTTCTTCCTCTGCCTCTCTGCTTGTCTTGCCTCTCTATGGCTTCATTCCTTTGACTGGCTCTGCCTCCATGACTGTAAAGAAAGCTGCTGGTACTCCTGCCAAAAGTGTGTAAATGGAATCTAACCATGAGGAAGAACCAACAAACCTACACCAAGAAACATTTTACAGAACAACTGGCCTTTCTTTTTAAAAAAATGTCAATGTCGTAAAAGAAAGGCTAAAGTGCTCTTCAAATTAAATAAGACTAAAGAGATAGGAAAACTGAGTGCAATATGCCATCGTGGATCCTGGATGAGATAGATGGGGAAAAATTCATTATAGCAGACATTATTAAGACCATTAGTAGAACTTTAAAATGTACTGTATATTAGATAAGAAAATTGTTTCGATGTCAAATTTCCTGAATTTGGTCATTGTATTGTGATTATGTAAAAGAGTATTCTTGTTCCTAAGACGTAAATGCAAAGTATTTAAGGATAAAGGATCATGATGTCTACAATGTGCTCTCAAATAGCTCAATCATGACAACAAAAATCCTGTACTACATAATGTAATAAGGTAAAATGAACAGAGAAGGTGAGACAGAGAAAGTGATTGATAAAGCAAATATAGCCAAATGTTAATCTAGGTGAAGGGCATACTAACATCATTCTATGATTATTGCTACTTTTTCATGGTTGAATATTTATTTATTTATTTTTTGAGATGGAATCTCACTCTGTCTCCCAGACTGGAGTGCAGTGGCCTGATCTCAACTCACTGCAACTTCTGCCTCCTCGGTTCAAGTAATTCTCCTGCCTCAGCCTCCCGAATAGCTGGGATTACAGGCACCACCACCATGCCCACCTAATTTTTGTATTTTTTTTTTTTTCTTTTTAGTAGAGGCAGGGTTTCACCATGTTGGCCAGGCTGGTCTCAAACTCCTGACCTCTAGTGATCCGTCTGCCTCAGCCTCCCAAAGTGCTGGGATTACAGGCACGAGCCACTGTGCCTGGACTTCATGGTTGAATTATTTTAAATTTAAATTTATTTTAAAAAGGTGTTGATGGCAGACCTCTGTCTCTTACCATCCATGTATCAATCTCAGCGAAGAGTCTAATTGGTTAGCCTGGAACATGTGGTATTTCTTTTTTTTTTTTTGAGACAGAGTCTTGCTCTGTCACCCAGGCTGGAGTGCAGTGGCACCATCTTGGCTCACTGCAAGCTCCGCCTTCTGGGTTCACGTCATTCTCCTGCCTCAGCCTCCCAAGTAGCTGGGACTACAGGCGCCCACCGCCACGCCCGGCTAATTTTTTACATTTTTAGCAGAGATGGGGTTTTACCATGTTAGCCAGGTTGGTCTCGATCTCCTGACCTCGTGATCCGCCCGCCTCGGCCTCCCAAAGTGCTGAGATTACAGGCGTGAGCCACCGTGCCCAGCCATGTGGTCTTTCATCAAGAGGCAGGGTTAGACACTGTGACTGACAGCCTGGGCTCACCAGGTATCATATGAATTGGAGAGGAACTCCCCAAAGAATCACAACCTCTCTAAGTCTTTTCTGTTATAGCTCCTAGTCTCCCAGATCCTCCTCTGCTGGTCACCCAATGCCCACATGCCACCTGGCTCCGTCTTCCCAAGCCATCCCTTCCTTCAAAATGGCACCAGACAAAGACAGATTTTTCTCAACAAATAGCTCCACATTTGAGCCTTTTTATGATTCCTTTCTCCCCTCAACATTCTCATCTGGACCCAAATTCCTCTTGGTCCTACTTTCTTTTAGCTCATTGATAAAGGAATCTGTGTTCATGTGAAAAGTGTTACCAAGAGTTACCTTTGTGCTCTTACCTTGAGTTTACAGATCCATATTTTAACTGGTCTTTAATCCAGGGAAGAGAAGTCAATGGCAAGAGTTTCACACACAGAAGCAGTCCAAGGAGATGAATGATTTGGGGCAGGTGGGCTTCTGGCTTCTTTTGCATCTTTCTGTGTTGGTGGCTTTTTCCTTTATCTCAGGCCAGAGTTTCTGACAGGGAGGCCGACCGCTGTCCCTCTTGGTTGGAGAAAGCCAGAGTAGCCAAAAGGAACTAGGCCAGAGTCACTTCATTTCCTATCAAGCAATTTTGACAACTGATTTGTTCCCAACCAGTAAAGCAGAGTTAGCAATGAGGTTGCTGGGACTCAGTCAGTGTGGTCTTGGCATGGCTACCTCTGCATTCAGCCTTTTGAAAACAAGGCAAGATTTAGGGAGTCCGTTTGCTGAGGGTGAAACTCGTAAGGCTAAATGAAGAAAATTCATTTATTGTATATTAATCCATTTATTTATGAAAGATTGAATTGCATAGTTTTTAAGGTAGGCCCACATGTACATTCTTGAAGGTTATTCTGTGTGTTCTGCACAACACCAGGGTGCTGTTCACAAGGATTATACAGAGCTGCCCTAAGTGAGGGGTACTTGCTCTGAGATTGCGTTTCCTGGTTTACAATTCGTCTCCACCACCTCCAACTGTGTAGCTGTAGGCTAGATTCTTCCCTGAGCCTGTTACCCTCAGGGAAGTGAGGATGATCCCTGCCTCAGAGGGTTGGTATGAGGATTAAGTGAGTGAATGCATTCCAAGTACTCTGGAACACATTCAATAGCATTATGATTACCCATTACATTAAATTAAAGGGTTGGTAGAATACTCTTGGGAAGCCATCTGGGTGTAGGGCCTTTGTATGTGTGTGTGAGAGAATGGGTGGGTAGGTTTTTCCCGGACATTTAAAGTCAAATCCCAGACAGCATCTTCTTTCACTCATAATATATGCAATATATGCATGTATATTGCAAATATTTCAATATATGCCTGTAATAGAAAAGAAAAAAAGCAAAACCCACCAATAAAGAATGCCATTATTATTATATATAATTAATAATTCCTAAATACCACTAATATCAAGTCCTTATTCAAATTTCCCTGTCTGTCTCCATTTTTTGTATCCAAAACGTGTTTATTGGGATTGTTTCCCACTCTCGTTGATGCAGGTGCCTTCAGTGCTGCTGTCAGAGGAGCATCCTTCTGTGAGCCTTGGTTTTCCTTCTGCAAACTGGCTAAGAGCTGCAGAGCACTCGACACCCAGAACCACAGTGTGTGCGTGGCTGAAGGCCGAGGCGACTGTGTCGCATCCTGGGCATTTTACATCTATGCTGTAGGGATTGGGGCTTTACCCTGGGCGCTTCTTAGGTTCCTTCTTCTCTACCTGAGAGGGATGAAGGTGATCTTTTTCAAGAGGCTTATTCTCGTGGAGACATCATAGCTTGAAAGCTCAGTTACTTTTTTTTTTCATTATTATACTTTAAGTTCTAGGGTACATGTACACAACATGCAGGTTTGTTACATATGTATACATGTGCCATGTTGGTGTGCTGCACCCATCAACTTGTCAACACCCATCAACTCGTCATTTACATCAGGTATAACTCCCAATGCAATCCCTCCCCCCTCCCCCCTCCCCATAATAGGCCCCAGTGTGTGATGTTCCCCTTCCCGAGTCCAAGTGATCTCATTGATCAATTCCCACCTATGAGTGAGAACATGCGGTGTTTGGTTTTCTGTTCTTGTGATAGTTTGCTGAGAATTCTGGTTTCCAGCTGCATCCATGTCCCTACAAAGGACACAAACTCATCTTTTTTATGGCTGCATAGTATTCCATGGTGATATGTGCCATATTGTCTTAATCCAGTCTGTCACTGATGGACATTTGGGTTGATTCCAAGTCTTTGCTATTGTGAATAGTGCTGCAATAAACATAAGTGTGCATGTGTCTTTATAGCAGCATGATTTATAATCCTTTGGGTATATACCCAGTAATGTGATGGCTGGGTCATATGGTATTTCTAGTTCTAGATCCTTGAGGAATAGCCATACTATTTTCCATAATGGTTGAACTAGTTTACAATCCCACCAACAGTGTAAAAGTGTTCCTATTTCTCCACATCCTCTCCAGCACCTGTTGTTTCCTGACTTTTTAATGATTGCCATTCTAACTGGTGTGAGATAGTATCTCATTGTGGTTTTGATTTGCATTTCTCTGATGGCCAGTGATGATGAGCATTTTTTCATGTGTCTGTTGGCTGCATAAATATCTTCTTTTGAGAAATGTCTGTTCATATCCTTTGCCCACTTTTCTATGGGGTTGTTTGTTTTTTTCTTGTAAATTTGTTTGAGTTCTTTGTAGGTTCTGGATATTAGCCCTTTGTCAGATGAGTAGATTGCAGAAATTTTCTCCCATTCTGTAGGTTGCCTGTTCGCTCTGATGGTAGTTTCTTTTGCTGTGCAGAAGCTCCTTAGTTTAATTAGATCCCATTAGTTTTCAAATCAGAATCAAAATCAAGTCCACACGTTGTATCTATTTTGTATTTTTTCCCTATTCACTTTCAATCGATGATTATCTCCTTTTCTCTGATCTTTTTCCATGAATCATTTGTCCTATAACATTTCTCCCTTCTGAATTTGGCTGATTGCTTTCCCACAGTGTTGTGTAATTTATCCTCTATCTTCTGCATACCCTGCAAATTGATCCCTTAGATTCATATTTTTGATTAATTTTTTGTGTGAAAATACTTCAAAGGTAGTGCTGAGTTATATCAGCAGGCACATAATATCTGGTTGTTTTATTTTTGGCACTTGATTAGTGGGTTCAGATATTGCCAACCTGATCTCTTTGTTTAAAGTTCATAAAAAACATTCAGCCACTGAAGATTGTTCTCTAGATCATTTAATTAGACGTTACACAATGGTGACTTTCTTCTTTCATTAATAAAATGTTCATGTGTATTTTCCACATTTATGATTTTTTTTTCCTTTTTTTGAGATGGAGTCTCACTCTGTCACCCAGGCTGGAGGGCAGTGGCGTGATCTCAACTCACTGCAACTTCTGCCTCCTCAGTTCAAGTGATTCTCCTGCCTCAGTCTCCCAAATAGCTGGGATTACAGGCATGCACCACCGGGCCCAGCTAATTTTTGTATTTTATTAGTAGAGATGGGCTTTTGCTATGTTGGCCAGGCTGACATTGAACTCCTGATCTGCCCTTCCTTGGTCTCCCAAAGTGCTGGGATTACAGGCGTGAGCCACTGTGCCCATCCCGGTTTACTTTTATAACTTAGTTTAACATTCTTAATCTTCCACTTATAGTTTTCTATTCTTAATTCTTAATCCTCCATTATAGAGTCCCTATTAATTTCCAAATGTGAGCAATAATAAAATCAATGTATTTCAATGTATTCCTTTTCCTTTATAAACTTCTCATTCTCTTTTACCACCTAATTTTAGTCAAAAATATTATTATTCTTAGTTTTTAATCTTTGTGCTGTGAAATGTGCTTTACCTGTCTCTCTTCCTTGGCTTGTCAGCTTTTAATGACATCCTTTGACTCATTGTATTGTAAAGAAAGGGGCATCTGTGTATTTCTGTGTATTTCTCTATTACCTACCACGTTGCTTTCCCTTTTCTCTCCTTTGGTTAGTTATATCTTTTCTACATTGTTGGAACATATAGTGTTTGCCTTCTTTTCTGTCAGCTTAATCCCCACATGTGTTTTCTTCATAGACCTGTTGTTAAATGAAATCTACTAATTCACTGCCAGTCCTTTTATACAATTTTTGTGCTCACTGTGTGATTCACATGAGTTGGTCCTCCAGTATGTTCCTCAAGGGGGCTCATGAGAACAATATTTCCTTTTTTTACATGTTCAAAACCACTTGACTGTTAGCTTTTTAACTGAAAAATAATTTGGTTGGTACGAAGGAATCACATTTTGAGTTCTTTCCCTCCCTCCCTCCCTCCCTCCTTTCCTTCTCCCTTCCTTCTTTCCTTCCTTCCTTCCTTCCTTCTCCCTTCCTTCTTTCCTTCCTTCCTTCCTTCCTTCCTTCCTTCCTTCCTTCCTTCCTTCCTTCCTTCCTTCCTTCCTTCCTTTCTTCCTTCTCCTTCCTTCCTTCCTTCCTTCCTTCCTTCCTTCCTTCCTTCCTTCCTTCCTCCCTCCCTCCCTCCCTCCCTCCCTCCCTCCCTCCCTCCCTTCCTTCCTTTCCTATATCCCTTCATTTCTCAAAACACTACTTGTACAGGGCTCTCTCATTTAGGGGAAATTGGAAGCAGGGGTGGTATGGGCAGAGAACTCACTGAACTATAGCAACATGCAGCACACAAACACATTGTGGTTCTTTATTATTATTATTTGGGACAGTGTCTTGCTCTGTCACCCAGGCTGGAATGCAATGGCACAATCATAACTCATTGCAGCCTTGATTTCCTGGCCTCAAGCAATCCTCCTGCCTCAGCCTCCAGAGTAGCTGGGACTACAGGTTCATGTCACCATGCCCAGCTAATTTTTAAAGAAATTTTGTGTGGAGCTGGAATCTCACTATGTTGTGAGTTGGGGTCTCGCTAGCTTGCCCAGGCTAGTGTCAAACACCTGGCCTCAAGCAGTTCTCCCATTCGGCTTCCCAAAGTGCTGGAATTAAGGCATGAGCCACCATCACCCAGCCACATCCTGCTTCTTAAATGTCCCTCTAACACCCTGTCACTTGAGACTTTTCACTGCTCTTTGCTACACCTAGGAACCCTGACCTCTTGTCATCTTGTCGGGTCCCCCATCTTCCCCTTGCAGCAATGTCTCCCCATTCCCGTGCTCCTCATTGCCTTCCTCTGGGATTGCCCATGGAAACTTCAGCGTCTTACATCATTAGGCAAAGAACCTAGATCCTTAAGTCTGACTACTCTGCCTCAGCACCGTGCTCTACGACTTCTTACTGCTGTGAAATGTCTCATCAGAGTGTTTTGTTAAAGTCAGAGCTCCTCACTTCTCCAAACTCCCATTTCTGTATCCTCTATTGCTCTGCCAGTGTCCTATTCCAGGCCAGCACAATTGTTCACCTGGCCCATTGCAGTGGCCTTATACCTGCCTCCCGGATGCCATGCTTGGCTTTCTTCAGCCCATACTGTCCAGCCAGAGTGTTCTTTCCAAGACGATCATGTCATCACACCACTTCCCTGCTAAAAATGCATCAGTGGGGCTGGGCGTGGTGGCTCACGCCTGTAATCCCAGCACTTTGGGAGGTTGAGGAGGGAGGATCACTTGAGGTTAGGAGTTTGAGACCAGCCTGGCTAACATGGTGAAACCCCATCTCTACTAAAAACACGAAAGTTAGCTGGGCACGGTGGCGGGTGCCTGTAATCCAGGTACTTGGGAGGCTCAGGCAGGAGAACTGTTTGAACCTGGGAAGTGGAGGTTGCAGTGAGCTGAGATCGTGCCACTGCACTCCAGCCTGGGTGATAGAGTGAGACTCTGTCACATAAAAAATAAAAATAAATAAAAAATAAAAATAAAAAATAAAAAAAATAAAAATAAAAATAAAAAAAAATCAGTGGTACCCGAGTGTCTTTCAGATAAGAGCCCAAACCCTCAATGTGCTCCCAAGGAAGTCTCTGCCTGAGTCCAGCCCTGCCTGCTCCGCATCCTCATCTCATCTGGGCTCTCTCTTGCTCTTGCCATCCATGCTGATTTTCCTTTCGCTCCAGTGGCCCCGGTTGTCTCTAATGGCCAGACCAGACCAGGGGCTGGTGGTTGTGCTGTCTCCCACCAGCCCTTTCCTCCTTCCTTTCCTCTGGCTACCTCCCACTCCCCCTTCGAGTGTCTGCTTCAGGAGAACATCCCTCACCTCTCTGCGTTCCCTGTACTTTCCTCTCCGGGTGCAGCACTTACAACACTTGCAGTTTTTGTCTAATGTCTGCTTCCTCTGCTAGTGTGTCAGCTCTGTGAGGGAGAGACTGTTCAATAAGACTGTTACTGTCTTGTTTATGACTCTATCTCCAACTCCTGATACAGCATCTGGCACAAATACTCAGTAAGTAATTATAAATGGAATTGAACATCTAAAAGAATGCTGTGACTGCCCACTGGTGCCATGGACACTGATGATAATGAGAAAATCCCAGTAACTGAAAAATGGAGTCATCACTTTTTAAATGAAATCAATAATGCTGCATTAGGCTGGGTGTGGTGGCTCACCCCTATAATCCCAGTACTTTGGGAGGCCGAGGAGGGTGGATCACCTGAGGTCGGGAGTTCGAGACCAGCCTGGCCAACATGGTGAAACTCCATCTCTATTAAAAATACAAAAATTAGCTGGATGTGGTTGTGGGCACCTGTAATCTCAGTTACTTGGGAGGCTAACGCAGGAGAATGGCTTGAACTTGGGGGGTGGAGGTTGTGGTGAGCCATACCACTGCACTCCAGCCTGGGTGACAGAGTGAAACGTCATCTCATAAATAAATAAATGCTGCATTACGTTCAAATGCAGGTGCCAGGATCCTGCCATTTCAAAGGGGAAAAAGAAAAAAAAAAGTGCATTCAAAGCTGCCCAGCTGGTGCTTACAGAAACACTAATCTGAGATGTTTCTTTCTCTACCCAGGGGAAAATATTTTTTAAGCCACAGTTCCAGAATTATATAGTTGCATGCAAAATGCCTCAGCTCCTGCTGATGAAGTGATTTCCGCAGAGAGCTGACTGCCTTCCAAGAGGAAGGAAGTGCTCCGGAGATGCCTCTGAAAAAGATGAAAGAATTTCCAAAATAGCAGCTTAATGTTGTACCACATATGGGATTTTCAAATTTACAGCTGGTTAGGAAATCATTTCCGGCTTCAAACCATTTGAGTTACTGTCTCCATGGCTTCAAGCACCCAGAACTTCGTTTGTCTCCTTGTTGCCAGGGGTTTCTCCGCCTTTTTCCTCCCCCGGCTGCCCCTTCCTGTTGATTATTTTCAGTTGTGTGATACTAGCATTTGACTAAGTGTCCACATAGAATATAAGCTCCATGGAGGTGGTGTCACATTGGGATTTTGTCCCTTTGGGTGAAAATAGCTGGATCTTAATATATATTCTTGAATTAATGAGTTCCTGATCAAAAGGTTATATACTAATCAAAAAAACATGAGAAAGAATCACCCATTGATATAAAAAGAACACTAATGTCAACCTAAACCCTTCATTTAAATACACTCACTCATGCCCATATGACACACACACCCTGTTCCAGTTAATGGTGCTGCTTAACAAACCACCCCAAAACTTAGTGGCTTAAAACGACAGCCTTTTTTTATTATGGTCATAGATTTTATGGGTCAGGAATTTAGGGCACAAAGGGTGTGGCATGCCTCTGCTGCATGACATCCAGGACTTCAGCTGGGAAGACTCAGAGGCTTGAGTGACTCGACAGGTGGGGCTGGAATCATCCTGAGGCTTCTAGGCTGCTATGACTTGAAGACCAGGACTGCTGACGAGAGTATCTACGTGTGACCTCTCTGTGTGGCTTGGGCTTCCTCATAGCATGGCAGCCTCAGGGTAGCTGGACTTCTTACATGGTTGGAACTGTTCCAGTAGCAAGATAGAAGCTGTGTCACTTTTTATGACTCAGCCCCAGATGTCACACCGGTCATTTCCTGCTATACTCTGTTAGTCAAATCAGTTCCAGGGCCACTGACATTCAAAGGGAAGGGAAATTGACGCTGCCTCCCAGTGAGGTCATGGCAAGGTCACATTGTAGAAGAGAATGTGGGTTGGGTGATATTTTTGTAGCCATCTTTGGAAAATACAATCTGGCCCACTCTCTCAAGCTTCACCTGCTGATAGGTGGGTAACCAACTTCCACGGGTCGGACACTGGGGGATGAGACATTCAAATCACCTAAATCACCTGCAGTCAAGGTAATGCCAGGCTCATTCTGAATCTCTGTGGGGTGTGGGGAGGGTTATGTTTTTCTTTTCAAGAAAGAGTCCTTGTCTTTTTCTTCTTAATCATGATTGATTTTGGCTTAGAAAATGATGTTTTTAATGCACATATGTAGGCAAGGTGAAACCAACATTTCCCACCTGTGTTATTTACTAAGACTTTAATAAATGTACTGATATGGTTTGGCTGTGTCCCCACCCAAATCTACTCTTGAAAGGTAACTCCACAGTTCCCACGTGTTGTGCGAGGAACCCAGTGGGAGGTGATTGAATTATGGGGGCAGGTCTTTCCTGTGCTGTTCTTGTGCTAGTGAATGAGTCTCACAAGATCTCACAAGATCTGTGAGACCAGGATCTGATGGATTTAAAAATGGGAGTTTCCCTACACAAGCTCTGTCTTTGCCTGCCACTGTCCATGTAAGATGACTTGCTCCTGCTTGCCTTCCACCATGATTGTGAGGCCTCCCCAGCCACTTGAAACTGTAACTCCGTTAAACCTCTTTCTTTTGTAAGTTGCCCAGTCTCAGGTATATCTTTATCAGCAGCGTGAAAACAGATTGATACATGCACCTTGGGGAAAAAGGGTAAAAAGTTTGGAAAAAGTTTTATAAATGATATTTTCCCCTTAGAAATTAATGCATGTTATTGTCATAAAGACTCTAAGTAGTCTGGCAGTAAAGAACTCTTTCAGTTTTATTTAATTTGGACACTGACTGGGTGGTCAACAAAATATTTATTTCTACTCCTGGCATGATCTCTGATGAACTGAGGCTTTCTGGGCCTTGATTTCTTCATCTATAAGGTGTGATTTGAATGTCTCTTTAGAATAATGTCCGTTATAAAAGATGCCCAGTAAATGACAGCTCTTATTAGCATTATTAAGCTGTTCTGGCTTCTTTTTGCAGGAAATCAACTGCCCTTTCATTCTTCCTCAGGCCTTCACAATGAACAGAAAGCTGCAGTTTCCTCCTCTGTATTCTTTGTCCACTCCCACTCGCTTCATATGCCCCACTGACCCAGGTATGAGAAACCCGGCCTGCACCTTCTATAGCACCACAAGCCTAGACTGAGGAAAGATTCATAAACGCCACTCTTCTTCGAGTAGCCTACCTTCGCGAAGTCTCACCAAGTAAGTGGGACCATTTTGTGAAGACAAGACACCTAATGAAAGGAAACTGTAGAGTGGAAGGTGCTTAATTCCATCTGCTTCACATCCTCCCACCCCTACTCCTCAGGTCCCAGAGCACTTTCCCTGTCTCCTCTGAGCAGGAGATGCAGCCTCGGTATGCTCTGTCACAGCTGGGTTCATCCCCATCAAGGGGCCTTGGTTTTCCAGGGAAACAGGCAACCAGGGAGACTGCCACACACATAAACAATATGGCAGGGTGAGAGGAGGGTCTGCAGGGCACACCTGGAGCTGAGCTTTGGGGCTCGAGCTGATACATGGGGCTGGAGTAACAGTGCAGGAGAAAGAACACAAATCCGGCCCAGGATACCTGTCCAACTTTGTCCCTTCCTTGGTGTTGACCCAGAGCAAGTCTCTCGCCCTCACTGGGCCTCAGTTTTCCTCACCTTAAAATAGTGCTGGGGCAGGACTTTTACACACAGATAATGGATTGGTTTAACTTTTGAAAATAGTGTGGTATTACCTCCTAAAGCTGAGCATCTGCACACCCTATGACTCAGAAATTCCAAAAGATACCTACAAGAATGTGCAGAGCAGCACTTTTGTAATAGCACCAGACTGGAAATTATATGAATGTCCATTTACTGTGAATGGATAAATATGTTGTGCTATATTCAGACAGTAAAATACTATATAACAATGAAAAAGCTATGAGTTACAATTATAGGCAAGATCACTGGAAGAATCTCACAGACATGGTGTTGAGAAAAAAAGGTACAAATATTAATACTACATGATTCCATTTATATAAAGATCTTAACACAGAAAAATACCTCAATTTCATAAGGATGGATAGTTATCTTCGGGGTCTAGCATCTGCAAGGAAGTATAGTGGTGCTTCTAGGGTGATGTTCTGTTTCTTGATATGGGTGCTGGTTACTTTATTAAAAACTTACCAAACAAAAATGTTCTGGGTGATGTAGTGATTTAGTGGGAAAATCTCAGAAGTGGAAATTAGAGACCAGAGTCCTGTTCCCAGCTCCTCACTGATCATCTAATGACCTTGGGCAAGTTGCTTCCCTTCTTTGGGCCTCATTTTCTAACATTTGTAAAGTGAGAAAGTTGAGTTAGATGACATGAAAGGTCTGGTGGTCTCCAAGGCAGCTATCAGTTCCCTAAAACAACCCCAAATCAACCCACAGCAGAGTGCTTGTCATGCACACCACGCATCAAGACAATTCCCCTTCCAGATCACTGACCCTAAGCAACACCAATTTAGAAGACCTAGAGTGGTCACTGCAGGTCCATTTACTCTTGCCCATCAGTCACATGAGGTTGTTGTGAGGATCCAGTGTGACAGTGTATGGCAAAGATGCTGTGTAAACTGGACAGAGATGATTTATTATTGTGTCACTCTAACAGCTCTAAGGCAAGGTCATAGTCTAACTTGTCTTTAGCATGATTGAATTGAGGAGTGGGTGTACTACTGATGGTACCATTGATCACTTGAACTTGTAAACAGTCTATTGGGAAGAAAGTTTTAGACAAACAGCCTGGAATTCATGGGATGGAGATGGGTGTTGAAATCAGTTCAGTAAACAGAAATTTCCACAAAGCCTTTGCAACATTGGGCAGAATGTTCTCCCGATGAAAGGGAGCAGGTGGTTGTGGCTGTCTTGTCTGTGGTCCCTATGAGACCCTTATCTTGTGACCCCACGTAGAACATTTGGGATTTGGCCAGTGAGTGACACCTGCCAGTCAGCCCAGGCTGTGTGAGCTCCCATGCAGTGACAGTTGCTAATGTTTATTAAGTGCTTAATAAACATCAGGGCCTATGCTAGTGTCTCACAAGCTTGTTCCATTTAGCCCTCCTAATGGCTCTCTGAGTTGGGTCCTATTATCATTCCCATTGTATAAGTGAAGAAAGGGAAGGTCAGAAAGGGCAAATACTTTGCTAAGATTTGAATCTACATCTTCTGACTCCACAGCCCACGTCCTAGATCCTGCTGTAGTCCTTGGCCTCTGAGAGTTTACACTGTTGCCTCCGCCATGGAAATAATGCCTACTGAGCATCCACAAGGAGGCAAGCACCAAACACACAATCTCTAGGTCTTCAGGCCCTGTAAGTTTCAGGTGGGTATTGTTATCCTTGCTTTAGAGGTGAAACTGGGTCCAGAGATATTAACAAGTACAAAGTCACACACAGGAAGTGAACATTTTAAATCTGCTTGGCCTAGCCCAGGAGTTTTTGCTCTTCATCCCTCTGCCCTCCTGATCCTTCCTGAGCCTTCACTTAGAAATAATTGCTCCCTTCTTGGGCTCTGTGGCTCTTTTAATTTCTCCTACAGGGCACGCAGTCATGAACTGTATGTGAACCAGTGCATATAAATCCTATCTCCCTACTAGGTGGAGAACTCTGAAAGAGTAAGGCTAGGGTTATTTCATCTTTGTGTTTTCTTTGTCCCCATGCCAAGGGAGCAGAGAAGACATGCTAAGTTGCGTGGGGTTCGGAGCTGGACTATAGAGAACCTGGTTGTAGAGTTCTTGGGAAGAATTTTGGGGGTTGAGACTATCAAGAAGGATCCTGAGATCTTATTGGCAGAGGGTAGTGAATTGGGACAAAGATCTCTGTTGGAGGGAGGGTAGTAGGAATTCTAGTGCTTTGGGGATTAACTGCCTGGACAAGTACTTTGGAAGAAATATGGAAAAGTAGTAGGGATGGGGGTGCAGGGAAAAGACATGGAAGAGGCTCGAACAGTTGATTCCAACCAAGTCATAGTGTGAGGGGCTTCCTAGAGACCCATCACTCTCACACTTTTTTCTCTTTGGACTGCCCTTTCAGAGACACCAGGAAGACCGTGGCTTCACCCCACTGTCACTCCTCTGTCCACATGGTTTTTCCTCAGTGCTGTGCAGAGGCTTGGCTGGAGGCTTCAGGCATACTGAGCAGAGGCAGAAGGTAGATCATGGAGAAAGAAAAGGCGGAGGCCATCCTAATCACGTGATGCAGCGCTGGCCACCCCACACTGGGGAGCCAGGGCTACAAAGCCGTCTGGCAAACTGTCTGGGGCCAGTAATGATACAACTGCAGGCCAAGCTGTTGCAAGTTGACATGGCTCCAAGAGATCTTGAAAAGAGGAAGAGCAGCTTTGTAAAGGTCAAGCTTCCTGGGGAAACAAGGTGGAGCCTAGTGAGGCCCTCGCCAGGTGTGTGATGGGGCAGGTCATGCTCTCCTCCCCTTAGGCTCTTCATGCAGCCTCACACTGAGGAGCTGGATTAGATGGAGGACTTCTTCTACTTATTAGGGCTCTAGAAGCTCTGAAGTTCTGCAAAGAGGCCATGAGAGAAGTGAGAAGCTGGGTGGTAGGAACCCTGAAACTCTCACCCTCATTTCAGTGAAGCAGCTCCTCTAAGCACCTGCTTTCTGTGCTTAGCTGATCCTGGAAAGACTTTCTTCCTGCCTGTGCCATCCATACAACTGACGTGAGGGCTGAGCAATCTTCCTCTCTCTTCTCCCTCTGTGGATAGTGCACGTGCACACAAAAATCACGGGAAATTTCACTCAGTTCTCTACTGTAGGCTCACAGTGATGTATTAGAAAGTTCAGCCAGGTACAGTGGCTCACGCCTGTAATCTCAGCACTTTGGGAGGCTGAGGTGGGCAGATCACCTGAGGTCAGGAATTTGAGACCAGCCTGGCCAACATGGTGAAACCCCGTCTACTAAAAATACAAAAATCAGCCAGGCGTGGTGGCCCGTGCCTATAATCCCAGCTACTTGGGAGGCTGAGACAGGAGAATCGCTTGAACCCAGGAGGCGGAGGTTGCAGTGAGCCAAGATCATACCATTGCACTCCAGCCTGGGCAACAAGAGCAAAACTCCATCTCAAAAAAGAAAAAAGAAAAGAAAAAAGAAAACTCACACTACAGAAAGGAATGAAAAGCTCTTTGTCTAGAGGCCTCATTTGAGGGCAGCTCCATCAGCATGGGGCCTGTCTGCAAGTGCACTGGGATGCCTCAGGTGAGTCAGCCAAGCAGTGTTCCCCAGGCTCCCGCTTGTCTTCTACACACCCTTCTCTGCACCTACTCAGGGCCCTGGATTAGTTTAGTTCCCCTTCGTAGTCCACTCCCCTAGACCAGGTCATCTTCAAGCCTTGGGAAGGGAAGGGAAGGGAAAGCTGTGATGCTTCATCCCACTCCAGGGCTGGAGAGGAGGGGAAGGCTGGCAAGGTGGCTGGGGATCCAGGGAGCCACTTGCCTTTTTGTGTTTTCTTGCATATCCTGGATAGCTAAATGGAAAATCTGGTGCAGCAAAAGCAGTTACTTTCCTGAAAAGGTGACCAGATCTTTATGGGCTTTATTTGCCCTAAGATCATCCATCTTCTTTGCAATTTTGCTTACAAAGTTTCTGGTGGTGTGAATGTTCCCTCCTGGGTGGTCCCTGAGTTCTGACAGCCTAGTAGGTCTCTGGTTCTATGGGTTCCATCCTTCCTCGAAGCCAGCCTGTGATACTGGCCACAGTAAGAGAGGCAAGAAAGAGAAAGCCTTAAACATCAACTTTCAGTGGCACAGAAATGACTTCTCCATAGCCCCCTTGTATTTGCATATAGAAGCTCAGAAGGAACAAAATCATTCCATTGGAAAATAACACCTCCTGAAGTCCCAGACCTGGTCTTGTATCCTCCCAACACTCCAACGCTGCCATCGCAAATAGGATTTTAGGTGGAAGACCTGGGTGGGGACTGTCTCCCCATTTATGAAACACTGGCTTTTTAGCCAGTAGGGTAGTGGGGGGCCTCCTTTTCCAAGGCCTTCTCTGTGCTCTTGGGTGGGATGGAAGGACCAGCCCTTTGGTACAGAGATGATCTGATTGTTTCCCCCATCGTTGTGTCCTTGAAAGGTGGAACTGAGGAGAGCAAAACTCTAGACAGCTCTGGAGGAGATGCTCTGGCTATGAAAGGAGGCTGAATCTGAATAGGTGCTCTAGTTCTTATTCATTTCACCCCTGTAGAAGAAAGCATGTGCTTCCAGCTTTCAAGAGAATGAAGCAGTGCAGTGGCTGGATCCATATGGTGTCACTGGGATTCGAGTTCGTTGGAGAAAAAGCTTGGTGACTTCCTGGGGACAGACTTTGTTCACAGATAGTGAAAGCCTGTTTTTTTTTTTTTTCTGGTCCCTGGGGGTGTCACGCAGAAGCAATACTGTGCTGCCCACACATCTGCCTCGAATCCAAGCTCTGCTGCTTGCTGGCTGGTGACCTAGTTCTGGGCCTCAGGGTATGACAACGGGGCTTGTGTTCAGTGACATCTATCTCCCCATCATCCTGTGCTGGATGCCCTGTTGTGGTTGGGGGACAGTACGGTGGCTGCACCAACACCGGCAAAGGGTACAATGAGAAAGTGCCAGGCGGTGCCTCCAGGCTGGTTACCAGCTGGACTGCCTTTCTGCACAGACTCCAGGCCTTTGTGAGCCCCGGGCAAATGCCCTATCCTGAGACTCTGGGTAGATCTCAGGTTTTTTGTGTGACTCTTCCAGCTCACCTGGTGCTAGATGGGTGAGGTAAACAACTTTGGTGGTTTGTCTGCGCCCGTGTTCTCATTGACCAGAACCATTCTGAGGTCCATGAATCATATCATATTCAGTTCTGTCGAGAGAATGGCCTGGTTGTAAAACTTTAGGGAACCAAGGCTCCCAAAGAAATTGTCAAGACTGCAGCATTAACAAAGATGATGTGGCTTTGCAATGGGAACAGCTCAGCCCCTCAAACTTTTGATCCATTTGTTACACATGCGTCTCTGAGCTAACTGCTAAATGCTTCCCATCGCTCCCCACGATCCCCGGTATCCCAGCCCAAGGTAAAGAGAGGCATGAGTGGGCCATTACTGCACATCTAGGCCCAGCAAACTCTGAGGAGCCTAGATTGGAATCCCAGGAAGGATCTTATTCAGTAGTTGACCACGGAATAGCCAAGTGGGAAGAATGTGACTTTGGGAGTCCCACGCATCTGCCTTGAATCCAAGCTCTGCTGCTTGCTGGCTGGTCACCTAGTTCTGGGCCTCAGGGTATGACAATGGGGCTTGTGTTCAGTGACCTCCAGGGTCCCTCCCTCTTGAAAGCTCGGGGGTTCTGCCCCGAGGAATGGGAACTGACCTATTTTACCCACATGTACTGAGTGTTTTCCAAAACAAAGTCTGGTTACTAATTACCTGCCCTACATTCCCTGTGATTGCAATGGCAGGTGGCATAGCTGCACATTTCTAAGGAGGAACTGGAAAGGAGCTAATAGGAAGCACTCAGAGGCGAGGCCCTAAGGCTGGTATTGGTTGGGCAGAATTCTGAAATTCTGGTGGATGCTATTCTCCATCAACAAAAAGGGGATTTTGGAAGATCCCCTTAGTCTTTAAACACAGAGAAGCACTGTCCTAATATTTTCCTGGTTATAAAAAAAATATGAGCTTATTCTATATATTACATTGCAGGCATGATGGCTCAGGAAGCCTACTGCTGCCTTCCCCCTGCTTCCTCAGCCCCCGGGATAATGTGGTTAACAGTTTGACTTATATTCTTGTGGGTATTTTCTCTGTAAAAACAAACATAAAAATATATTGTTTTATGAAGATGAGATCACACTACACATGCTGATTTTCAGGTTGATTTTTATACTTAACTGTGTATTTTGGATTTTGTCCATGTCTGTTCATGCGATCTATTTTATTCCTTTTAATAAGATGTCTTAATGCATTGGGAAATCTAGAAAAGGAAAGAAACCATGATGCATATTAAAGCTTTTCTTTCATTTGAAATATTATTTCTGTATTGGGAGGAACAGAACATCTGAAATTGTTTTCAAATACTTTAAATAGCATTTAGATTTTAAAAATCACAGGAATGAGAGTTGTACTGTTGTAGAAAATCAGTGAATACATGGGAAAAACTCAGTATGCTATTCTGACCATTCCTTATTATTATGTCCATTTCGTCTTCAATTCAATGATTCAGATAATAAAAAACTTTCTGTGGTAGGCAAAATACTGGCCCCCAAAGATGTTCATGGCCCAGTCTCAGGAAGAGACTGGTACCCCAATCTTGGTCAGTCTCCCTGGGTGGCCACGATTTGTGTTTGGTTTGAATTTCCCAATGCCTTCCTTTGAAGGGTCAGAGCAGGGAGAGCTTGGCAGCTGCATCCTTAGCTGTGATGTGCACAGAGAGCTTCCCGACTTTTCCTTTGACCACTGGAACCTCAGAGGTGACAGTTGAGAAAGAAAAGTAGGTTACTTGGTACAAAGTGGGGGATTTATTCCTAGATCTCCAGGTTTCTCTCTTGGACCAGGAAAGTGATCATAGGCTCTCAGCACCTCAGAGGTCAATGCATAATAAACAAGGGCAGTTGTGTAACTTTTACTTAATAAATCCCTGAGCACTGATTAGGTGGGCTCTGGTTGGGGCTGTTCATACTCTCAAAGAAGCCCAATTCAGCAACAAAATCTGGAGACAGAAGCCACGTTTATCAGGCACCTTCTGTCTAGGCACTTCACAGGCAGTGTTGCTAGGGGTAGGTACCTGGCATCCATCACCCCTGCTGCGTGCAGGGTTCTAATAGATGGAGTCAACAAAAGGCTAACTGAAGAGCAAACTGTCTTCTAGGACATTCAACTCCCAAGAACAGGGCTCTTTTGTCAAATCAGTTTGGAGAATATGACCCAAGATCCTGCCTGACTGCTAGCTGTCACTCAAATCTCTTTCCCCTCCTCCTAGATGCACAGCTGGACCAATATTTCCGACTCCTTCGCGATGATGTGTGGCTGCGTATGGTAGACGTGCAGGTGTGCCTCCAGATGGGCCTTGCTCCAGCAAGTGCAGTCAATAGACAGTCTCCTGCCATCACCTCCATCAGGGTCGGCCTCAGCTACAGAGCCTCATCCACTTTGCCCAATGTCACACCCTTCCAGGAACCTCCTACCTCTGGGAACCACATGAGGCACGGCTATTTTGGCCCAATAAAAGACACCGCTGATGGGTAACATCCACTGTAGAGGTCCCCACTGGGTTGGCCGTTGGTTTGTCAGGACTGTGTCATGGCTTGACTTCTCCTTCTGCCCAATTCCATTTCTTCTTCCTTTCCATTCAGAAATATTGATTCCCAATATACTTTATGCGCCCTCAAACTTCGTGTTAGCATCTGCCTCCTGAGAAGGCAGCCTGCTCCTCTGTGTGGCTGTGTTGTCTCTAACAGTGTGAGCAGGAGTTGTGTGCACTATTTTCGGGCCTGGCCCTTGAAGCCTTTGGAGTGAATCCATCTTGCTTTCTCCTTCAGCCCGCTGAATGTGGACTCCAGCGGTGCCCTAGGGGATGGTGGAGCCACCAGATGGAAGTAGCCTGGTAATCCTGAGAAGGAGAGATGCCTCGCTGACGTGAACATCTTTCCAGAACTGTTAAGTGAGTTGGAAATGAACTTCTACTACACAAAGCCGCTGAAATTTGGGCATCTGTTACTTCAGTTGGCCTACTCAAGCTTCTCTCCTCTCCTCACTTACCTATCCAGATGCAATGGCGGGTCTTTCGGGATGGGGGTGGGGCATTGATCAGAACTGCCTGGAAGCTCAAGTACCCACTATACCTAGACTCAAGCAGGCCAGAGATTCCCAGAGAACAAGAGAGAAGAACAAGGCTTGAGGTGCCTTTTCTGTACAGAGATCCATACTTCATCAAAATGTGGCCGTTTGCTACCAGGATCTCATCAATAAAGAAGCAACTGCCCTCCCTTGGGGGCAGCAGTCAGAGTGGAGAGAAAATAAGTTCTCATTCTGACACTCCCTGAGGGAGAGGAAAATCAAAGCCCTGTGTTTTCTGTAGCAAGGTTGGTATGCAGGAAGAGGAGCTGTTTCCCCAACAATGGGAAAATTCAATACTTTCAACAATTTATAAAGAGATACATAATGTGGATGGATAGATGCTATATATCAATAGATAGATTATACATAGGTAATAGAGATGGTAGACAGATAAGGATGATAGAGACATAAGTGATAGGTTGATATGTAGAGAGATGATAATAGGTTGGTAGCTGGACAGGTAGGTAGGTAGGAAATCGAGGCTCAGAGATATTGGGGTAGGTTCTTATGGTCACATAACTAGTATGTGACAGAGGAGGATTCAACTTTAGGTCTAGTTTGACTCAGAAGTGGGATTCAGGCTGGGCGTGGTGGCTCACCCCTGTAATCCCAGCACTTTGGGAGGCCGAGGCAGGTGGATCATTCGAGGTCAGGAGTCTGAGACTAGCCTGGCCAATATGGTGAAACGCCGTCTACTAAAAATACAAAAAAATTAGCCAGCTGTGGTGGCACACGTCTGTAGTCCTAGCTACTCAGGAGGCTGAGGCAGGAGAATTGCTTGAACCTGGGAGGCAGAGGTTGCAGTGAGCTTAGATTGCGCCACTGCACTCCAGCCTGGGCTACAGAGCCAGATTCCATCTCAAAAACAAACAAACAAACAAACAAACAAAAAAATGGGGAGGGGGGATGCAAAACCCAGCTCCATATCCTTTCTTCTGCTGAGGATAGCAAAGAATGTGTTTCCTTTGCTCCATACACAGGGTTTCATTTGCCCGATGTGATGTTTTGTTTGCTTTTGTTCTATTTTATTATGTCAATAATTCATCTACTTGTAGCTTGAATTTTGTCATCTAGTAGGTTTTGTTTGTTATAGGTGGGCATTTAAGGGCTGCATTTCCTAAATTCATGCATGTTCAAACATGTTTTTTACTTTTTTGTTTGAAGGACAACTCAGGTTGGTGCACAATTTCTTAGTAACCCCTTTTCTCAGAACTCTTGTCATGGGTTTATGACAAGTTTTTGTGCTGTTTGGGAAAATTATGGCATATCTGAAGGAAATGCATGAGAGCTGAGGTTGAACAAATTGGGTTGAACAATTGAAAGCCTTTAATCCCTGGCCAAAGTGTTTTGACTTGGCATTGTTGGCAATAGACAGCCACTGAGAGATTCTTTTCTGTTCTTATTAATTTTTTCATCAGCTTTAAGTTCCAGGGTACATAGGCAGGATGTGCAGGATGTGCAGGATTGTTACATAGGTAAATATACGCCACGGTGATTTACTGCACAGATTAACCCATCACCTAGGTATTAAGCCCGGCATCCATTAGCTATTCTTCCTGATGCTCTCCCTCCCCACGCCCCTCGCCCCAACAGGCCCCAGTGTGTGTTGTTTCTCCCATGTGTCCATGTGTTTTCATCGTTCGGCTCCCACTTACAAGTGAGAATATGTGACGTTTGGTTTTCTGTTCCTGCGTTAGTTTGTTGAGGATAATAGCTTCCAGCTCCACCCTTGTCCCTGCAAAGGGCATAATCTCATTCCTTTTAATGGCTGGATAGTATTCCATGGTGTATATGTACCATATTTTCTTTGTCCAGTCTATCATTGATGGGCATTTGGATTGATTTCCTGTCTTTGCTATTGTGAGTAGTGCTACAGTGAACATACACATGCATGTGCCTTTATAAAAGAATGATTTATATTCCTTTGGGTACATACCTAGTAATGGGATTGCTGGGTCAAATGTTATTTCTGCTTCTAGATCTTTGAGGAATCGCCACACTGTTTTCCACAATAATTGAACTAATTTACATTCCCACCAACAGTGTAAAAGCGTTCCTTTTTCTTGGAAACCTCACCAGCATCTGTGGTGTCTTGACATTTTAATAATAGCCATTCTGACTGGTGTGTGTGAGATGGTGCCTCTTGTGTGTTTTTTTTTTTGAGATGGAGTCTTGTTCTGTCGCCCAGGATGGAGTGCAGTGGCACGATCATGGCTTACCACAGCCTCCACCTCCCAGGTTCAAGCAATTCTCCTGCCTCAGCCTCCCGAGTACCTGGGGTTACAGGTATCTGCCACCACGCCTGGCTAATTTTTTTCTTTTTTTTTTGAGTAGAGATGGGGTTTCACCATGTTGGGCAGGCTGGTCTCGAGTTCCTGACCTCTGGTGATCCACCTGCCTCAGCCTCCCAAAGTATTGGGATTATAGGCAGGAGCCACTGTGCCTGAGCTCATTGTGGTTTTGATTTGCATTTCTCTAATGTCAGTGATGTTGAGTTGTTTTCATATGTTTGTTGGCTACATGAATGTCTTCTTTTGAGAAGTGTCTGTTCATATCCTTTGCTCACTTTTTAATGGGGTGGTTTTCTTCTTGTAAATTTGTTGGAGTTCCTTGTAGACTCTGGATATGAGACCTTTGTCAGATCACTGAGAGTTTCTGAGCAATGTGGTGGTGGGTTGTATGTAGATGAATTTGAAGCGGAAGAGACCTGTGACAGAGAGACCAGATTAGAGCTACTGCAGTGATTAGGTGGTGGAGGCCTGTAAACAGGTGTATGTGGCACTTTATGTACAGGTACACTGTGGATACAGAATTGATGGGACTTAGCAACTGCTTGGGTACAAAAGGGACAAGGACAAAAGAGAAGGAGTTGTTAAACAACACTGCCTTGGGTTAACCTGGGGTGAGCATGTGGATGGTGTCATTTGTAGAGCCAGAGAAAGAGTAGACAAGGAAGAGAAAAGGGGAACAGGAGTGGGAGGAGGAGGAGAATAGAATGGGAAAATATGAGATCTGAGTGGCTGCATTTTGGAGGAGCTGGTGGAGCTGCCCAGAGGCTGCTGAAATCTGGAACTAGAGTTCAGAGGAGAGGTTAGGGTGAGGGACAGAGTAGAATTGGAAATAGTCCCTAAGTGTGTTGAATATATCCAATTTAGTTTCTTTCTTTTTTTTTTTTTTTTTTTTTTTTGAGACGGAGTCTTGCTCTGTCACCCAGGCTGGAGTGCAGTGGCCGGATCTCAGCTCACTGCAAGCTCCGCCTCCCGGGTTTACGCTATTCTCCTGCCTCAGCCTCCCGAGTAGCTGGGACTACAGGCGCCCGCCACCTCGCCCGGCTATTTTTTTTTTGTATTTTTTAGTAGAGACGGGGTTTCACCGTGTTAGCCGGGATCGTCTCTCGATCTCCTGACCTCGTGATCCGCCCGTCTCGGCCTCCCAAAGTGCTGGGATTACAGGCTTGAGCCACCGCGCCCGGCCCAGTTTAGTTTCTTTCTAAAGGGAAATCCTTAGTCCTTTTCTAGAAGGCATTGTAAAATCAGCCTCTGAAATTCTGCCCTACTAAACTTGTTTTCTTCTAGGAAGTGACAAAATTGCAGCCCCTGAAGAGCAGGAGAATCCTGGACTCTATGGCTTCCTCCTGCTGTTTGCAACTGCATTTGATTCCACTTTTGTGTGTTTTCCCTTTTTCGTGATTAATATTTGCTGGAAATATATTGATTTTTCAGTCTTTTCAAGAAAACTGCTCTTGGGCGTATGTCTCAATTATACTGCTTTTATGTTTCCTCATTTAATTCTTTATTGAAGCTTTTATCTGTTTTTCTCTTTTTTTTATTTGCTACCCCTTCCCTTGAATTTTAAATTTATTTGTTGATCCATTAATTGTATCTTTTGGTAATAAAAACATTTCAAGCTATAAATTTCCCCACAAAAAGTGCTTTGCCTATATCCCAGGTAGTCAGATATATAGGCACTCACTGTCATGGTTTTGTAAGTAGTCATTACTATAGACATAATTTCTCTCTTGACCTAGAAGAAATTATTTTGTATATTTTAAAATTCCAAGAATATACATAATTTGTTTGTGGAAGGCAGAAAGGGAAGCAAAGGGAAGCAAATTATGCAAGGTTACACAACCATTAAGTGTCATATTTAGGACTAGAATCCAGATTGACTGACTTCTAATCAGCAAGAAAATGTTTTCTCCACTTCCAGTGAGATGGTTCAAGCTTGGGAGTTTCTGGAAAGCCTCACTAGCTGGGGGAGCATGTGAAATGGAAAATCATGATGTTTTGAGTCAGACAAATGTGACTTCAACTTCTGCCTTGGCTCCTTGACAGCTGTGTGACCTTGGGCAGGCTTCTAGGCCTGAGTTTCAACTTCCTTGTCTGTAATATGGAGAAAATAACATAAATTTTATGCTGCTGTTGTAAAGATTAAATGAAATGTAAAATTGTGTGCATAAAATGCCACATACACCATAAGTGATCCATAAATATTTATCTCTGTTCCTTTAATTAATATCCTATAGATGGCCAAGGTACTGGATAAAAATTAAAGTAAAAGCATGCATAATCTCAGTGATAACAACTGTTAACAAAGTGCAATATCTTTTAGAACATACACATATGTATACACACATTCATACATGCACGCTCTCACACACATACACACGCTCAAAATTTGGATTGTACCGTAAAGCTACCCTGTAACTTGTTTTGTTTTTTGTTTTTTTCCTTCTCAGTTAATGTACAGTGGCCACTGTCACTCATATTTCCTTCGGTGAGTTAGCAACTTGGTAACTGGAGATGGGCAGGCTGAGGCTCTGTGTAGTTTGGAGTGGAAAGGCAGCCCAAGACTAATGGGCACACAGGGCCTGGGTGGGGGTTCAGAGGCGTTTCCCGGAGGTTGACAGTCTGGGTGTGAGCAGGTTTGTGTGAGTCAGGGAAACAGGCTATGAATTCAAGATGAAACTACTTACCTACGCAGGTCTCTGGTTCACTACGCTGATTTGGTGGGTGTTTCACCTGCCTAGTCAAGTCAACGAGTCAGGCAGGATTTTACCTGAGTTTACTGTCCCAGCACTGTACCAGGTGCTTGGCAGGGACACAGGAAATACCTCTGCTCTTGAGCTGCTGATATGCACACATTTAACCACAGTGTGAAAATACTGACATCTGAGAAATGAAGATTTGTGTGAGGTGCATAAAAAAGATTTGCTTTTCAGCTAGATTTTTTGTTTGTTTTGGGGGTTGTTGATGGTTCAGGATAAGGTTTGTTAGGGGAGAGAAAATTCTTGTTTTGGGAGGTTGTGGAGGGCAGGAGACTCAGCTAAGTTGGGATAGACAGGGAGAAGAAAGGAACAGAAAGAAGACCACAGAAGGCACTAGGCTGAGCAGGCAGAGATGGGACTGAACAGGGTGTGTTAAGGAGACAGTAAAGGACCTATCCTTTTGGAAGTTGGTATTAGGGAACAAAAATAAATTATGCAAAATAAAAGTGGAACTTATGCTATGCTTTGCAGTTAGAAGATGGTCAAATAAGCACCAGATACATCTTTGATTTGTAATAAGGAGCAACAGAATAAAAACAGAATTTTACAAAGATTAACTGTAGGTACCTTAGGAAAACTGGGAAAAGAGTAAGTCTACAGGCAAGGAAGTAAGTTCATTATGAAGGGTTGAGTGTCTATCTAACCCACGGAGGAGGCTGTAGAAATTGAGCAGAAGGACAATGTAAAGACGAAGCTTGCTGACATGGACGTTAAAGAGAAAGTAAAGTCAAAATGAGGCTAATGTTTACAAGTCAAGGAAATCAGAAGAATAAGATTGCCAGTGACAGAAATAGACAAGGCAGGCATACTGAAAGTCTTAAGTGGAGATGGCCTATATGGTTGGAAACACAGCACAAGATTGTGCTTGAGAGACTCCTGAAATAATTCTGCATTTTTTTCATTGTAATTTGTGTGTGTGCAAGTACACACAGAAAAAGTTAAGTCTGGTTACAGAAAAACCTACCAGCGGCAGGGCACGGTGGCTCACGCCTGTAATCCCAGCACTTTGGGAGGCCGAGGTGGGTGGATCACAAGGTTAGGAGATCGAGACCATCCTGGCTAACATGATGAAACCCTGTCTCTACTAAAAATACAAAAAAATTGGCTGGGTGTGGTGGCGGGTGCCTGTATTCCCAGTTACTCAGGAGGCTGAGGCAGGAGAATGGCATGAACCCGAGAGGCAGAGCTTGCAGTGAGCCGAGTTCGAGCCACTGCACTCCAGCCTGGGCAACAGAGTGAGACACCGTCTCAAAAAAACAAAAACAAAACAAAACACAAAACAACAACAACAAAAAACCTACCAGCTTAACTCAGTGGAGACTAATGCTTCTATTGTATGTATGCCCATGTGTTCACAGTCATAATCTCTAAAGGGCATGAAAACATTGAGTTGCATAATTGTCATGAAAACCCTTAAGAAATTTTCTTGCTATGATACACATTTAAGGTTTCATAAGATATTGAGAATTATATTTGCTGCTTATGTTTATAAAGAATAAGTGAGTATGAAGTTGAAGATTAGCCTTCTGCTGAAATATAATGGGCACTCAATAAACAAGTGTTGAACAAATTCACAAACAGTAGTGTAATGGGCATGCTTCTATAGACCAAGCTGAAATGGAATAGGCCATCTACTACTATAAACTTTTATATATGTCTATAAAAAATATATATCCAAGCTTGAAAGGAAGGGAAATAATTAGATATAGGAAATAAGGAAGAAATGAAAAGCCAGAAGTAGGAAGCAGGTGCTGATACTAGGGTGACTCATGAGGATGACCTCTCTAATGGATGTTAATGTCCATGTGAGCTCAACAGACATGCTTTAGGCCTCTTCAAATGAGGAGCCAAAACGAATTCTCTTGCATAAATCCTAGACCTTGAAAGGGTTGCTTTGTCTATGAAAAGAAGATAGAAGAACTCTACTCATAAATCCCAACTGTGCCACTGTAAGTGTGGGGTCCAAATTTACACAAGTGGAGAAGGAACTCTAATTGAAGAAGTTAACATAAAAATCTGTGGCAGACCTGTAAGTTCTTGGTTGAGAACAACATAAAACTGCTTTGCTAGGCTATTTACAGTATTCAGGACACACAGGATGTCCAGTGGAAAAGATCATCCTTTAAGTAGAAATGCAAAATCAAAAATTACAGATCACATAAGGAAATAAACCACTGTGAGACAATGGATGAGCAAATAGAAAAATGAGTGCTTTAAGGACTAGAGTAGAACAATTTAAAAGAGAACATTAAACAAGTATGCCAAAATTATTAAAGAAAACCATATGAAGAAATGGTATGGAAAAAGAGCATGTGAATTTGAAAAGAATTCAAAGAAGTTTCTAGAAATTAAAAAGTGCAGCCACTGATTAAAACTGAGTTTTTAATCTCAGTGGGTTGGTTAAACAACACATTAGGTACAGAGAAAGAGATGGAATGGTTGAATAAGATGGTCCAATATATGTTCAACAGGAAAAATTAGAACAGGAAAAATCAATAGAGGAAACAGCTTAAGAATTTTTCCATAATTGATGAAAGATACAAATCTATAGATTCAAGAACCATAATGAAGCTCAAGGGGGAGAAAAAATGCACACATACACATGTTGTCTTTGATGTTCTACCATTTTTTGGGAAAAAAAAATCTTAAAAGTAGCCAGAGAAAAGAGAGATTACCAAGGCATACAATTATACTAATAGCTAACTTTATGTCAACAACAAAATCAAAGGTAATGGATTAATACATTAAAAACTATAAAACAATTATCAACCTACAAATGCATGCTTAATAAGTCTTTCATGAATAAAGGTGACAGTTATTTAAAATAATTTGCTACCAACCAACCCTCATTAAAATAATTTCTAACAGATGTTCTTTACAAGGAGGAAATTTGATTCCAGAGGTTGGTGAAGGACCACAGAAGAGGGAATGCTGTTTGAAGAAATTGTAAATGTGTGGTTAAATCTAAACATTATCTACATAATAATAAAGACACCTTATTTTATGGATTACGTTAACATTAAAAATTCATAGTATAGAAGATGAGGTAAGTAAAGTTAAAAATTAGGCCACATATTAGAAAATATTTGTAATATAAGCACAATAAGAATGAGAATACAGGTAATAACAATAGTAATAATATCAAACATTTAGAGAACACTTACGGGTCAGGCATAAATGTAAGCCCTTCATATATATGTTCTGTAAGTTTATGTATAAGTATGTAAGTCTATACATATGCATGTATCTGATACACATATAAACTTATAATATACACATATACATACATATGTACATATATACAAATATACCTGTATGTAAACTTTAATTTAACAACCCCGTGAGCTAAGCATTATTTTCTAGACAAGTAAACTGAGACAAAGAAACATTAAGTAATTTGAAGTAATTTGTTCCAAGTCACTTAGTCACTGGCAGATCTGGAATTCAACTGAAGCAATGTAGCTCCCGTTAACAAAGGATCAATATCCAGAATAAGGAAAAAACTCCTAAACACCAATGAGGAAGAAAATAGAAAAAAAAACAGGCTAAGAATACTGAACTGGCCATTCACAGAAGAAATCTGAATAGCCTGTAAGTATACACAAAGGTGTTCAATGCCATTAACAATTATGGAAATATAAATTAAATCACACTAGTTAGATAAGCCAAGAAAGGTCTGCTAAAACCAAGTGTTGGGGAGAATGTGGACAAATGACAACTCTTTATAAGGCTGATGGAAATTAATGCTGGAACCACCACTCTGGAGAGCAAGTGGACAATACCTGGTAAAGCCGGAGATATACACCCTGTGATCTGGCAATTCTGTATCTGGGCTATAGTCTAGGGAGCCTGGTTCACACTGGAAAACAACTCAACGTTAGTGTGTGGGAGGATGGATCCACAAACTGGTACCTTCATTTCATGATTCTATTCTGCAGTTAAAAATGCATTATATCTCAATGTAAATAAATCTATAAAAGACAATAAGTGAAAAAAAGTTTTGGAAAGATATGTATAGCATGAGATGTATGCAACTGTAACAATATTACATAGTGTTTACACATAGGTACACATGTCATACAAATGTAAAGACAGCATGGGAAAGATTCACATGAACTACAGGTTAATAGAGAACAGAGAGGGAGTAGAGTGGGATTAGAGATGGGCACGAAAGGGGCTTCAATCCCACCTGCAAACTTCTTTAAAAAAAAAACTGGTAATATTAACACATTATCTTTTTTTTTTTTCAGGTCTGAGTGTGGGATCACAGTATTTCATTATGTTAATTCTGAAATTTTTGTTTATTTGAACTACTTCATTAAACATAAAATTGTATCTTGTTACACAGCTATATAATAGTATTTAAAACCCTTGCATCATGAGACATCTATAAGGATAAATCCTAAAGTACTGTTTCTAGAATAAGAAAGATTCTCCTAACACAATTTTAAGGCTTCAAAAGCACTTTGTGTTCTTTAATCTGTGGTTGAACCCAACATTTGAGTCAAAAGACTCCAGAAGGCGTCAGAAGCAGTGGTTGTAAGATGTTTCTACATCAGTACCATAATTTGTCTTGCATCACTTTTTATTGCTTATCATGTGCCAGGCACTGCATAAGTGCTTTACACATTAATTCATTTAATCTTCCCTACAACTCTACGAGGTAGGTAGGTTATTTCCATTTTACAAATTATTTCCATTGTACATTTGAGGAATGAGGAAGTTAACTCGCCCAGCTAGTAAATGGTGAACCCAGGCAGTCTGGCTCCAAAACCTAGGCACTAGACTAAAGCATTTGTGGTCAGCTGGGTGAATTGATCTTGTGTCCCCTCCTGTGAAAATCCATCCCGGTCTTTTTTCAATCCAGTTACCTATTTTATTTCATTAATCACCCATAACATTCTCTCTTACATTCTTATAATCTCCACTCTTCCTTCCTTAAGCATGAAATATGTGAACAAGGGGGAAAAGGCCAAATGAATGGTTTTGGAGATGAAGACTTAAGAGCTGAAGTTATCTATCTACGGCCAATGAAATGTTACACTTGGTTCACTTCTGGGTGTATTCCAATGGTATTATACATTCATTTGGTGGAATAGCTGTGTGATCTTTCAAATATTGGATATACATTTCACGTTGAAAATATGCTAAAGAGGTTGGTAATACTTAGTGTCAACAACATACAGTTTTTGAAGTTATGTGTTAGCAATTTTCCTAAGCACTAGATTAAGAGACAGTATAATGCAAAGAATAGCTTGCATTTATAAAATATTTTAAACATATGGCTTTAATTAATTGCCCAGTGTTCAAAAAATAAACTGAAGCCTGACTGAGTGTATAATTTTAATATTTGAAAAATTGCATCCAGAAATTAATTTAACACAATACAGATTTGTACAAAAAAGGAAGGACGTAAAATCTTCTAATCATACAGACAATAATATGACTAGGCAAAGATTTTAAAAAAGGACAGGACATTTAAAAAATACTGATAAATACTATGTAATGCTTTAATTTACTGTGGCAGATACAAAAATCAAGAATTAATCAACAGATTATATATGTAAAAAAGTAACTACATGAGTTTTCTAGCTTTTTAAATTAACAAAAGGTAACAGTAGTGGTTTTTATTTTTTAAATGAGGTATTATTACACTGTAAACCAAAAACAGAGCATAAATAAATAAAGGCAATGTGCAATTTAGTGATACATCATTATAAATTTCAACTTAACAACAGATAACAAAAATTCTCTAGTTATTTATGGACTTCGTCATTTAAAAATTTGGCTTGCTTGTGTGGACTTCTTATTTAAAAGTGACACAGCAATCGATATACAAGCACATCATTAAACATGCAGACCAAGCCAACACAATTTTTCCATGAGTCATCTCTACCAAATAAAAACTGTTTATATTTTATTTAAAACACTTAAATCTGGTTTCTTATACATGTTTCCTTTGTGCTTATAAGTGGTAACCTACATTAAAAAGCTGATTTTCTAGTTCAAGCAGTGTAAGAGAGAAGCAGTTTTATTTGCATATGGATTTAAAACAGAGCAAAATGAAACACAACCAGGATACCTTTAACTCTCTTACTTAGGCTTTCCAAGATTTTTAAGAAGAAATACCCTTGAAATAATATACTCAAATGGAAAAGCAGAATCACTTCCATCTCAAAGAGAACAGTAAACAAAGTAACCCCTTTTTCTCAAAGATTTGTGGGTTGGATTCAGAACTGTTGGAGAATAAGCTGATTAGTTCCTCCACCCTGGAAGAATTCTGCTGGTTGGGTGCAGGAAGCATAGCAAGAAAATAGCCTAGCCCAGAAAGATTTTGGGGAAAGAATTATTTGCACATGAACCATATGCTGGTACTAACTGCTGGTTTCATTATTATTGCAAATATAACTTCAGAGTTTTCTGAAGGAAAGCTGTCAAAGTATGGTAGAGAAGTCTTCGTTTGGCAATATTTGTTACATGCTAATAAAACTGCTTCATTTGCTGTAAATAAAAAACAAAAAACATTTACTGTCTGACTTAAAATGCGGTTTCTTTTTACATACTACTTTATTAGAAACTCTTAAAAAAAAGGGTACTTCGAATTTACTATATTCAGAATCCAGTGAAAAACAAACATTTTGGCCAAAACGTTGAATTTTATTTGTATATTAAGCTATATCATTTTGACACAAATGTTATTATTGTATTCACTTTTGTCAAATACTTTAACCTACCTTTTTCAAAAATTAGTGTTTTGGTACAACTGGTGATCAAAAAATGTAGATATAAGTCTTGTACATCATTCAAAAAATTTATAAAAGCAGTTATATTCTTTTGTGCTTGTAACTGACATACTTCATCAATGATTATTTAGGTCTGATTTCTTTTCTAATATCTTGAGCCTTAAGAAGAAATGATCATTATACAAATATTACAGAGTACACAAGTAACTAGTTTACTGCCAATGTGCATGCAGACTAACAACACTTAAAAGAATATAACCTTGAATCCAATTAGTCTGAAAATACTCTTGTACAATCATCTTTGATTTGTAAAAGCTGTGTACACATCTAAAACCCTGAATTTACTTTGTAAAAATAAATCTTTAACAATAAATGGCACTATCAAAATCCCATTATTCTCAGGCTATTATGTAGTTATTTACATGCTTTTCAGCAACAGCTGAGAAGAATCTTAAAGGTCCCAAGCCAGTATATCAAAAAACCCTGTAAACTGCATTTGCAATGATACTGTGTTGTATACCGCTATATGAAAATATGGCTACATGCCTTATGTTAAAGATAATGTAGCTGTTTGCTTTGCTACTATGTGCTAGCAGGGCTAGCAGTGTACAATCTGCCACTGGGTTCAATTATACCATAAATTCATTCTTCACTGTACTTTGCTTTCCCAGTGGAATGCCTGTGACAAACTATTTGTGGAGAATGATAAAGTGCTATAAAAAAGAGGAACTGGACCATACCTCTCTCTGCCATGTGGATTTTTCCTCACTCAAGCAATTTCTGTGTTTTTAGAAAATTATGCCTTTGCTGAACATACTTCATATTTGATTTTTTAAAAACTTAATATTTTAAAGTTGATAAGCTTTGTGAAAGTGTTTTGAGACAGAAACATGAAAAGGCTAAAGGCACAGTAAGAGGGAAGTGAATGCTACATATAAAAGATTATATTTCAAGTCTTCTAGGTTACTCAAGTCCAAAACCTTCTGAATTTGAAATTCCAATGATTAATTTCTGTTTCAGGTCTTTTTTGCTTTTGTAGGGGGGAAGGCAAAGTTGATTGAAGCAGGTGTGGGCCACAGGTAACCTAGGGAAAAAAATTTAAAAAAAACCTAAGTCTTAACACACACACAAAATCACTGCTATGCAACTTTTAAAAATACCAGGACACACACATTCAAATCTATTTCACTCTGTTAAGAGATGACTCATCCATTCCTTCACTGAACAGATATTTACTGAGTACTTCATTATATATCAGACACCACTCTAGACACTAAGGCTAGGTTACAGACAAGACAACCAATGTTACCACTTTCATGAAACTCATTTAAGAAGCATTTTGTTGGAGTCAGACAGATATGAATTTGAATTCTGCTTTCCCCACTCACTAGCTGTAGGGTCTTGTTTGAGTTGCATAATATCTCCAAATCACAGTTTCCTCATTAACATGACAGGGTAAACCATCCAATTAGGCCATTTAATAACCTAATCAGGTTGTTTAATAACCAGGAGTTCCCAACCCCAGGGCAAGAGATGGGTATGGTTGTCGGTGGCCTGTTAGGAACTGGGCCGCACAGCAGGAAGTGAGTGGCAGGCGAGCATTTACTGCCTGAGCTCTGCCTCTTATCAGATCAGTGGCAGTATTAGATTATCATAGGAGCAAGAACCCGATTGTGAACTGCACATGCAAAGAATCTAGGTTGCATGCTCCTTATGAGAAGCTAATGCCTGATGACCCGAGGTGGAACAGTTTCATCCAAAGCCACCATCACCTCCCACTCTCCCCACTCCCCCCTGGTTCTGTGGGAAAACTGTCTTCCACAAAACCAATCCCTGATGCCAAAAAGGTTGAGGACTGATGGTTAAAAAGATTAAAAGAGTGGTATACACAAAATATCTGGCAGCCGAGGAGTAGATAATATAATGAATGATATATATTCTGGTTTTAGTATTAAAAAGTAATTTAAAAAATAGCATTTTGAGGACGCTAGATGCCCCTTGATGCACATGTAAAAATTATCTTCTGAATCCTTTTGGTCATCTCCCCAACCCACTATCTGATAATGTTGTTATCATCATTTAGGATTCTTATAGCTATCTTAAGACTCTTTCCTTCAGTCTTATGAACTTCACAACATCAGAACAGCTGTCAGAGAAATCAGTGAATAAAAATTTGAATACACTACAGAAAAGAAAAACATTTTTAAAGAAGTTTGTAAGATTTAAAACTAAATTTTGAGAGCCCCCTGTATTAAAAGACTTAAAACTATTAGAATCAGCATTTACTCAGTGTTTGGTCTATGATAATCACTGTGCTGAGTGCATTTACATGCACTGTTTCCTTTAATTTCAGCCTCAAAGCAACCTAAAAGTGGTTCTCATTTTACTGGTGAGGAAAAATAGACATGTAAATATACGAGTAAGCTGTTCAGGGATACAGAGCTGCTAAAGATGTAGGCCCACTATTCAAACCCAGATCAGTCTGACTTAAAACACCAGTGTTGTTAATATATAAGATTTAACATTCTCAATTTTTTATGCATCAGACATACATTTGTATGAATTAAAAATATCACCAAATAACAAAGCAAAGAAAAAAATGAAAATGCCAACTCAGTTTTTTAATATAATTTTTTCTAAAGTGCTCTGCTGTTTACAAGGTCCTAAGCTACACAACAACTTATTTTTATGCCAGTGTCTCATGCATCCATTCAATAACATTTCGCGAGTTATTTAAAACATTGGTTTTCTCTTCATTCTGTTAAGGCTGAGCTTTCCAAGTTTATTTAATACTCATCTACCTAGATACAAGGTCTTTTAAAACTGAAAGAAAACAATGTCAAGATTCTACTGGAAGAATATCTTATGAAAATGTTCATTGAAGAAAAAATGTGTCCAGGATTTTCTTAATCCATCAGGGGCTTCAATAACATGTATTTGATAAGGTGCAGGACCAAATTATGTATATCTTTTAAGCCTGACTCTTTGGATGATTTGCAAAGGAAGCTGCTTAAGGACAACCAGAGATGGGAAAGGATGTAATTTGAAATTTGCTTTGCAATCTTGGCCATTCTACATTACACTCTGTACTAAATAATCAGGATAACCACAAAATATTGCCAAGGGTTCATGCCCTTTTAGAGGAAAAAAGCATTCAGAATACAATTAATGACTGAAGATTATTTACTCCATGGACTTCATTCTAAGAGGCACTGGTTTTCAGTTCCTGTGTTAGTTTGCCTAGGATGGAGCCTCTAGCTTCATCCATGTTGCTGCAAAGGACATGATCTTGTTTTTGTTTTTGTTTTTGCTTTTTTTTAATGGCTGCATAGTATTCCATGGTACATATGCACCACATTTTCTTTATCCAGTCTTTGCTATTGTGAATAGTGCTGCAATGAACAATGAACATATGCATGCATGTGTCTTTATGACAGAATAATTGATATTCCTTTGGGCACATACCCAATAATGGCATTGCTGGGTTGAATGATAGTTCTGTTTTAAGTTATTTAAGAAACCTCCAAACTGCTTTCCACAATGGCTAAAATAATTTACATTCCCACCAGCAGTGTATAAGCATTCCCTTTTCTCTGCAACCTTGTCAGCATCTACTATTTTTTGACTTTTTAACATAACAATAGCCATTCTGACCGCTGTGAGATGGTATCTCATTGTGGTTTTGATTTGCATTTGTCTTATGATTAGTAATGTTGAGCATGTTTTCATATGCTTATTGACTGCATGTTGTCTTCCTCTGAAAAGTGCCTGTCCATGTCCTTTGCCCACTTTTTAATGGAATTACCATTCTTATTTAACAAAAATCTAGTGAATCTTCAATGGTGGACCTTATAAGATCAATGAAAACTCCTCTTTCGGCTGAAGTGTTGTCCTTGTCTTTTGAGGCATACCATTATTGTGTCAAATTGAAATGTTGTATGTCTTTGATGGTCAGCTTTATTTAATACATGTGAGATTACACTGGGAAACTAGAGTTGTTCTAGATTCATGTTGAAGCCATGTTAGCTCACATATTCTTGAAATAATAATAATTATTGGGAAAGTTTACAAGTAATGTCACCTTTGTATTAAAAAAGATTGCTCAGATTACTCTTTTAAAATTGGAAATGATTTTAATATAAAATATTCTGAAAAATTAACTTCTGTTAAGCAAATAAATCTATAATCTAAAAAATTTCTCTTGAATTTTTTCATTTTAGGACTCTAATTGTAAATTTTGTTTAGAAATTTCTTAATTATATATGAAAATATTTATTTTGTATTTTAAATATGATATTGATGATGACATAAATACTATTCAAGAAATAGCCATTGGGCACTTGCCATGTGTGACTATGTGGAGAATATAAATATGTATAAGGCGGGGGGGTGGAGCAAGATGGCCGAATAGGAACAGCTCCAGTCTCCAGCTCCCAGCGCGAGCGACACACAAGACAGGTGATTTCTGCATTTTCAGCTGAGGTACTGGGTTCATCTCACTAGGGAGTGCCAGACAATGGGTGCTGGTCAGCTGCCGCAGCCCGACCAGGCGAGAGCTGAAGCAGGGCAAGGCATCGCCTCACCTGGGAAGCGCAAGGGGGAAGGGAATCCCTTTTCCTAGCCAGGGGAACTGAGACACACAACACCTGGAAAATCAGGTAACTCCCACCCCAATACTGCACTTTACCAAGGGTCTTAGCAAACGGGCACACCAGGAGATTATATCCCACACCTGGCCGGGAGGGTCCCACGCCCATGGAGCCTCCCTCATTGCTAGCACAGCAGTCTGCAATCTAACGGCAAGGCAGCAGCGAGGCTGGGGGAGGGGCGCCTGCCATTGCTGAGGCTTAAGTAGGTAAACAAAGCTGCTGGGAAGCTCGAACTGGGTGGAGCTCACAGCAGCTCAAGGAAACCTGCCTTTCTCTGTAGACTCCACCTCTGGGGACAGGGCACAGCTAAACAACAACAACAACAACAACAAAAGCAGCAGAAATCTCTGCAGATGCAAACGACTCTGTCTGACAGCTTTGAAGAGAGCAGTGGATCTCCCAACACAGAGGTTGAGATCTGAGAATGGACAGACTGCCTGCTCAAGTGGGTCCCTGACCCCTGAGTAGCCTAACTGGGAGACATCCCCCACTAGGGGCAGAATGACACCCCACACCTCATACAGTGGGGTACACCCCTGAGAGGAAGCTTCCAAAGCAAGAATCAGACAGGTGCACTCGCTGTTCAGCAATATTCTATCTTCTGCAGCCTCTGTTGCTGATACCCAGGCAAACAGGGTCTGGAGTGGACCTCAAGCAATCTCCAACAGACCTACAGCTGAGGGTCCTGACTGTTAGAAGGAAAACTAACAAACAGGAAGGACACCCACACCAAAACCCCATCAGTACCTCACCATCATCAAAGACCAGAGGCAGATAAAACCACAAAGATGAGGAAAAAGCAGGGCAGAAAAGCTGGAAATTCAAAAAATAAGAACACTTCTCCCCCTGCAAAGGAACGCAGCTCATTGCCAGCAACGGATCAAAGCTGGACGAAGAATGACTTTGACGAGATGAGAGAAGAAGGCTCCAGTCCATCAAACTTATCAGAGCTAAAGGAGGAATTATGTACTCAGTGCAAAGAAACTAAAAATCTCGAAAAGAGTGGAAGAATTGATAACTAGAATAATTAATGCAGAGAAGGCCATAAACGAACTGACAGAGATGAAAACCATGACATGAGAAATACGTGACAAATGCACAAGCTTCAGAAACCGACTCAATCAACTGGAAGAAAGAGTATCAGGGATTGAGGATCAAATGAATGAAATAAAGCGAGAAGAGAAATCTAAAGAAAAAAGAAGAAAAAGAAATGAACAAAGCCTGCAAGAAGTATGGGATTATGTAAAAAAACCAAATCTATGTCTGATTGGGGTGCCTGAAAGTGAGGGGGA
Organism: Macaca fascicularis; assembly: GCF_037993035.2. Lineage (NCBI taxonomy): Eukaryota > Metazoa > Chordata > Mammalia > Primates > Cercopithecidae > Macaca > Macaca fascicularis. Next base: position 100,318,491 of record NC_088383.1, on the reverse strand, counting down.
AAATGGAACCAAGTTGGAAAACACTCTTCAGGATATCATCCAGGAGAACTTCCCCAACCTAGTAGGGCAGGCCAACATTCAAATTCAGGAAATACAGAGAACCCCACAAAGATACTCCTCGAGAAGAGCAACTCCAAGACACATAATTGCCAGATTCACCAAAGTTGAAATGAAGGAAAAAATCTGAAGGGCAGCCAGAGAGAAAGGTCGGGTTACCCACAAAGGGAAGGCCATCAGACTAACAGCAGATCTCTTGGCAGAAACTCTACAAGCCAGAAGAGATTGGGGGTCAATATTCAACATTCTTAAAGAATAAGAATTTTAAACCCAGAATTTCATATCCAGCCAAACTAAGTTTCATAAGTGAAGGAGAAATAAAATCCTTTACAGATAAGCAAATGCTTAGAGATTTTGTCACCACCAGGCCTGCCTTACAAGAGACCCTGAAGGAAGCACTAAACATGGAAAGGAACAACTGGTACCAGCCATTGCAAAAACATGCCAAAATGTAAAGACCATCGAGGCTAGGAAGAAACTGCATCAACTAATGAGCAAAATAACCAGTTAATATCATAATGGCAGGATCAAGTTCACATTAACAATATTAACCTTAAATGTAATTGGACTAAATGTGCCAATTAAAAGACACAGACTGGCAAACTGGATAAAGAGTCAAGACCCATCAGTTTGCTGTATTCAGGAGACCCATCTCACATGCAGAGACATACATAGGCTCAAAATAAAGGGATGGAGGAAGATCTATCAAGCAAATGGAGAACAAAAAAAAGCAGGGGTTGCAATACTAGTCTCTGATAAAACAGACTTTAAACCATCAAAGATCAAAAGAGACAAAGAAGGCCATTACATAATGGTAAAGGGATCAATTCAACAAGAAAAGCTAACTATTCTAAATATATATGCACCCAATACAGGAGCACCCAGATTCATAAAGCAAGTCCTTAGAGACTTACAAAGAGACTTAGACTCCCATACAATAATAATGGGAGACTTCAACACCCCACTGTCCACATTAGACAGATCAACGAGACAGAAAGTTAACAAGGATATCCAGGAATTGAACTCATCTCTGCAGCAAGCAGACCTAATAGACATCTATAGAACTCTCCACCCAAAATCAACAGAATATACATTCTTCTCAGCACCACATCACACTTATACCAAAATTGACCACATAATTGGAAGTAAAGCATTCCTCAGCAAATGTACAAGAACAGAAATTATAACAAATTGTCTCTCAGACCACAGTGCAATCAAACTAGAACTCAGGACTAAGAAACTCAATCAAAACTGCGCAACTACATGGAAACGGAATAACCTGCTCCTGAATGACTACTGGGTACACAATGAAATGAAGGCAGAAATAAAGATGTTCTTTGAAACCAATGAGAACAAAGATACAACATACCAGAATCTCTGGGACACATTTAAAGCAGTGTGTAGAGGGAAATTTATAGCATTAAATGCCCACAAGAGAAAGCTGGAAAGATGTAAAATTGACACTCTAACATCACAATTAAAAGAACTAGAGAAGCAAGAGCAAACACATTCAAAAGCTAGCAGAAGGCAAGAAATAACTAAGATCAGAGCAGAACTGAAGGAGATAGAGACACAAAAAACCCTCCAAAAAAATCAATGAATCCAGGAGTTGGTTTTTTGAAAAGATCAACAAAATTGATAGACCGCTAGCAAGACTAATAAAGAAGAAAAGAGAGAAGAATCAAATAGACGCAATAAAAAATGATAAAGGGGATATCACCACCGACCCCACAGAAATACAAACTACCATCAGAGAATACTATAAACACCTCTACACAAATAAACTAGAAAATCTAGAAGAAATGGATAATTTCCTGGACACTTACAGTCTCCCAAGACTAAACCAGGAAGAAGCTGAATCCCTGAATAGACCAATAGCAGGCTCTGAAATTGAGGCAATAATTAATAGCCTACCAACCAGATGGATTCACAGCTGAATTCTACCAGAGGTACAAGGAAGAGCTGGTACCATTCCTTCTGAAACTATTCCAATCAATAGAAAAAGAGGGAATCCTCCCTAACTCATTTTATGAGGCCAACATCATCCTGATACCAAAGCCTGGCAGAGACACAACAAAAAAAGAGAAGTTTAGACCAATATCCCTGATGAACATCGTCACAAAAATCCTCAATAAAATACTGGCAAACTGGATCAATAAAATACTGGCAAACCGGATCCAGCAGCACATCAAAAAGCTTATCCACCATGATCAAGTGGGCTTCATCTCTGGGATGCAAGGCTGGTTCAACATACGCAAATCAATAAACATAATCCAGCATATAAACAGAACCAAAGACAAAAACCACATGATTATCTCAATAGATGCAGAAAAGGCCTTTGACAAAATTCAACAGCCCTTCATGCTAAAAACGCTCAATAAATTCGGTATTGATGGAATGTATCTCAAAATAATAAGAGCTATTTATGACAAACCCACAGCCAATATCATACTGAATGGGCAAAAACTGGAAACACTGTCTTTGAAAACTGGCACAAGACAGGGATGCCCTCTCTCACCACTCCTATTCGACATAGTGTTGGAAGTTCTGGCTAGGGCAATCAGGCAAGAGAAAGAAATCAAGGGTATTCAGTTAGGAAAAGAAGAAGTCAAATTGTTCCTGTTTGCAGATGACATGATTGTATATTTAGAAAACCCCATCATGTCAGCCCCAAATCTCCTTAAGCTGATAAGAAACTTCAGCAAAGTCTCAGGATACAAAATCAATGTGCAAAAATCACAGGCATTCTTATACACCAGTAACAGACAAAGAGAGAGCCAAATCATGAATGAACTTCCATTCACAATTGCTTCAAAGAGAATCAAATACCTAGGAATCCAACTTACAAGGGATGTAAAGGACCTCTTCAAGGAGAACTACAAACCACTGCTCAGTGAAATAAAAGAGGACACAAACAAATGGAAGAACATACCATGCTCATGGATAGGAAGAATCAATATCGTGAAAATGGCCATACTGCCCAAGGTAATTTATAAATTCAATGCCATCCCCATCAAGCTACCAATGAGTTTCTTCACAGAATTGGAAAAAACTGCTTTAAAGTTCATATGGAACCAAAAAAGAGCCCGCATTGCCAAGACAATCCTAAGTCAAAAGAACAAAACTGGAGGCATCACGCTACCTGACTTCAAACTATACTACAAGGCTACAGTAACCAAAACAGCATGGTACTGGTACCAAAACAGAGATATAGACCAATGGAACAGAACAGAGTCCTCAGAAATAATACCACACATCTACAGCCAACTGATCTTTGACAAACCTGAGAAAAACAAGAAATGGGGAAAGGATTCCCTATTTAATAAATGGTGCTGGGAAAATTGGCTAGCCATAAGTAGAAAGCTGAAACTGGATCCTTTCCTTACTCCTTATACGAAAATTAATTCAAGATGGATTAGAGACTTAAATGTTAGACCTAATACCATAAAAACCTTAGAAGAAAACCTAGGTAATACCATTCAGGACATAGGCATGGGCAAGGACTTCATGTCTAAAACACCAAAAGCAACGGCAACAAAAGCCAAAATTGACAAATGGGATCTAATTAAACTAAACAGCTTCTGCACAGCAAAAGAAACTACCATCATAGTGAACAGGCAACCTACAGAATGGGAGAAAATTTTTGCAATCTACTCATCTGACAAAGGGCTAATATCCAGAACCTACAAAGAACTCAAACAAATTTACAAGAAAAAGACAACCCCATCAAAAAGTGGGCAAAGGATATGAACAGGCAGTTCTCAAAAGAAGACATGCATACAGCCAACAGACACATGAAAAAATGCTCATCACTGGCCATCAGAGAAATGCAAATCAAAACCACAATGAGATACCATCTCACACCAGTTAGAATGGCAATCATAAAAAAGTCAGGAAACAACAGGTGCTGGAGAGGATGTGGAGAAATAGGAACACTTTTACACTGTTGGTGGGATTGTAAACTAGTTCAACCATTATGGAAAATAGTATGGTGATTCCTCAAGGATCTAGAACTAGAAGTACCATATGACCCAGCCATCCCATTACTGGGTATATACCCAAAGGATTATAAATCATGCTGCTATAAAGGCACATGCACACGTATGTTTATTGCGGCACTATTCACAATAGCAAAGACTTGGAATCAACCCAAATGCCCATCAGTGACAGACTGGATTAAGAAAACGTGGCACATATACACCATGGAATACTATGTAGCCATAAAAAAGGATGAGTTTGTGTCCTTTGTAGGGACATGGATGCAGCTGGAAACCATCATTCTCAGCAAACTATTGCAAGAACAGGAAACCAAACACCGCATGTTCTCACTCATAGGTGGGAAGTGAACAATGAGATCACTTGGACTCGGGAAGGGGAACATCACACACTGGGGCCTATCATGGGGAGGCGGGAGGGGAGAAGGATTGCATTGGGAGTTATACCTGATGTAAATGACCAGTTGATGGGTGCTGATGAGTTGATGGGTGCAGCACACCAACAGGGCACAAGTATACATATGTAACAAACCTGCACGTTATGCACATGTACCCTAGAACTTAAAGTATAATAATAATAAATAAAACAAAGAAACAAACAAACAAAAACCAAATATGTATAAGGCATAACCTCTGCCTTGAAGAACGAAATGACTCAGATATGAAGTGCAATATGATAACTAGCACATAACTTCTACAAGATATTTGAAAAACTCACTGAATCATAATGACTTTTGGCTTTACAGAGGAAGTCAACATTAAACTGTGTCTTTAATAGTTGAAGCTGGCACATGTCACATGTGAAGGGAACAACTTGAAAGCATGGAGAAAGGCATAAAACGTATCTAACGAATCAGCAGAACAGGCTGTTGACTAAAGCATGGGAAGAAATGAAAACTGGTAGGTAGCCTGGGTAGAAGACTAGAGCTTTATTTTACAGTCTCTAGATTCTAGAACTTAAATGGGCAACAAAGTTATTTCCCAGGGAAATATCATGATCTAAATAGTGTTAAAGCACATGAGTTTAATAGGATAAAATAAGCTAGTAATGAGATAAAAAGTAACTTTACCAGGGTGGGGGCAGTGGAAAGGCAAAGAACAGATTCCAGCTTTAAAATGAAAGGAAGAACTAAGAGCACTCAGGGAATGTTCAATGTATGGGGCAAGAGAAAAAAAGGATTATAACCAAAGTATGTCTATTCAAGTTAGCTTTACAAATTATAAGTTATTTGGAAACAGGAGTAAGTTGATAAGCATTAATGCATTAACACTGCTAAAAATAATTTAAATCCATCATCACCATCACTTCATATACAAAAAGCATGAGATTAAAAAAGAGGATTAGTATTAGAGGTACTTCTGGTACTACTTATAGTATCCTCCAACCCCCTAGAAAAGAAAGAAAACTACGCAAACTAGATATCCCAACTTAGTGATTTTCCTAAAAATAAAAAACACATTTCACATTTAAATAAAAATGAACATTAGACAATATACTACTACAAAGTAACTAGGTTCTAAAAGAGACTACAAAGCACTTATATCACCTAGAAAAGTAAAAAGTTGTTAGAAATGAATTATTAGTTAGTATGTCTCAAAAACTAGTAAGAGAACTTTTAATCAAAATCTCTTACAGTTCAAGGCCATGAAGATTTTTCTATGAAAATAACTTCAAACGGAGTAAATCTCCTGATTCCAAATGTATTATTATTAGCAGTATTAGCAGTAACCTTTAGATTTAAAATAAAATTAGATCCAGAAATTTACCAATTAGTAGAAGTTTCATTCTTTGAGATTTTAAAGTTCAAATCAGCCATTCCTCCTACAGGTACTCTGTCACTCCCTGTAGTAAAATGTAGCAACTTCTTTTGAAGATCAAGAGGAAATCCAAGCACGACATCCCAAAAGTATCTAGAGAATACCAAAGGAAATTAACATCAAATGTCTTGACAAAAATCCTACAATAAAGTAATATAAAGGAAGCTCTGAGGAAAGGGCTTTCCTTAAGAATATATAATATCCTGAATTTCTGTAAAATTAAGGAATGGTGAGCTTCTATATATGTATTAGACTTTTGACTAACATTATAAAATAATATTTTTATAAAAGTATGTAAGTTCAGCAGTGGATAGTACAGGAACCATTTTTCTCCTGTATAACTTTCAAATCTTATTTTTCAACATAGTGCTATTAAACTGTTATATAAGGACAGCATCCATGAAATTCTAGGCCCAAAGTCATTTTTTTTAAAAGTAAAATCTCTACACTTTTGTAGAAACTTGTTTATAGAATTTTCTACCAAAGGGAGTGATTTTATATTAAAATTCTCATAGACTTTCCAGAGGTAAAATAAGACTGTGGGCTCTCTAATATTTGGACTAACTTAATTGATTCACAGATTGTAAGTTATGCAAATAAATGAATCACACTGTCTGCTGTTCCCTCTCCACATCCCCACTATCAGAAGTATAAAGAGCTCACTTTATAGTTAAGTCCGTTTTTGCATAGCCATCATACTGAGTACTTCTCTGCAGAGCATGCATATCCAGGTCAGGACTTCCACAGACCAAAATTTCAACCTCTTCTGGACGAAGCAGCTGCCAATAATTATTTATCAAAAACAATAATAAAAGAGTGATGGTTTTAAATGAAATTGGAACTATTTTCACTGGGTCAAATCACAAAAGTCATGATTTCTCATAGTAAATCAAACCATTTTTGTTGAAGAAAAATCTTCTCTGGGTATATTTTTCCTACCAAGGCAAGATATTTTTTGCTTCTGAAGTTTATAGATATTGTAAAATAGTAATTAGCAGTTTGCCAGAAAAACAAGCAAATGACTTTGCACAAATCCAAATTACTCTTCTCCAACCCAGCATGAAGCTTCAACATCTACTGATCCGCCTAATATCCCATATCTATTACTCTTCTCCAAAACCCAGCATGAAGCTCCAACATCTACTGATCCACCTAATATCCCATATCCTAATATCTCCTTCCAATATCCCATAACACCTCCTTTGTGCACTGTAGAGTTTGCGTACTTGGTTATAGTCTGTCTTGTGTCTCTTGTTTTTTTCAACTTTCAGGTGGGTTAGTCTACCACCTATAGAGATTAAAGCTCTAAAAATAGAGACCATGCTATGCTAATTAATTCTTATTTTCCCCCTGTCCACTCCCACAATTACCACAGTGTCATAAACAAAACTTAACTAGAGCTCAATAAAGTGTTTCTCTTTCAAAGGTATTTTTGACAACAAACATATTACAAAGGTTTCTCTAAAACAAGCTGGCAATAATGTAAGCCACTTGCTTTTGCCCCAAAACAACTTCTATAGTCTGTTTCTCTCCCCCATGAAAAATAATTCAAATGAAAGACCTTACTCCAATCCCTCATAAGAAAACTAAGGGAGATACAAATGGCATGTTGAAGTGTGTGCTGGGTAGCTGGGGTGACTGAAAGGTATCCTATGATACTTCTGACATGGTATTCTAAATAGTAGCTGACCCATAATCACATGGCTAAGACAAGTCAGACCAAACTGAGTCCAACATAACTCTGGAGGTAAACTACTTGCTAAGGGTAAAAGGCAACCAGAGTTGCTCAGGGAGCCCTGAGGTAGCAGGAAGCAGCTATACATATGTTCCTTAATCATTAAGAAGTTGTAGCTTTTGCCCTGGAGCTACACATTAACTGCATTGTGTGCTTTGTCCTTCAGTATTAAGATCCTGAGTCCATGGATCCCTTCATCCACTCTACTTGGAGAAAGTTTGTAAAGTTCTAAAAGACTTAGTAGAAGGGGAAAGAAAATGAACTGACTGGGGTGTTTTTCCCCTCTAAAGAATGAAGGCTGAAATGAGAGAATTATTTTTGTTTTTAGTTCTACTTTTAAAAAGTAGAAAATGTTTTCTACTGTTAAAGCTTATCTACTAAAATATTTATTATTTGTTAACATGATAGTATTATAAAACCTAACTGAAAGCTTGATTTAAAGTTGTAAACTCACCATTAGGGCATTTGAAGCACACACACTATGAAATCCATAATAAAATGCAGCAAACTGCTTATAGATGGATTTGTTCAGAAGGAAGTCAGTATAAAGCTGTACATATTCTGAAAAGCAATTTTACATCTCTTAAATCGTAAAAGTAAATGGCAAATACTAATTCATTTTAATTAAAAATGGTATTAACTTACCTTTCCTATTTTGATTGGTAACTGAAATTTTATCACCACCGGGCTTTAAATTATAGGACTTGATTATTCCAAATTCTTCTTGAAAAACCTGATGGGAGATGCCATCACACATATTAATATGGTTGATATAATAACATACTTTGGTGAACAGGTTTGTAAAATTTAAAAAGAACAGTTTTTCCCCCTTCCTTCTAAACACATAAACTATAAAAGGCTAAGCTCTTGTAATATTTGTATTAAGAATGAAGGATCATAAAATAATTATGGGGTTAAAAAAATAGTGCCTTAACTTAACCCTGCCTAATACAGTTAAATACTTTAATGAAGTCCACAAAACTGTGTGGCCATCTAGATAATATGCGGGTCCCTGGAGCTCTGCAGATCACTGTAATTTCCATTTCCCAAATATTGTAAAAGGAGTGGAAATGAGAGAGTTTTGGTCTGATTCATTAGTTTCTACTCCTAACTTCTATGTTGAAGTTACAGGATAGGCTTATTTTTAGAAACTAAAAAGCTCTGAGAAAGTAACCAACTCAAGGGGATATGTAATTGCCTAGAGAGTATCCTGAACCCTTAGTGAATTAAGCACTTTCATTGACTGCTCATCTACACATGTCTACTTTATCAGGTTAAGGTCCTTTAAGATAGAGGATTGTATGTATTGGTTAATCCTTGTTCATCTTTTTTTTTTTTTTTTTTTTTTTTTTGAGACGGAGTCTTGCTCTGTCGCCCAGGCTGGGGTGCAGTGGCCGGATCTCAGCTCACTGCAAGCTCCACCTCCCGGGTTTACGCCATTCTGCTGCCTCAGCCTCCTGAGTAGCTGGGACTACAGGCGCCCGCCACCTCGCCCGGCTAGTTTTTTGTATTTTTTTTTTTTAGTAGAGATGGGGTTTCACCGTGTTAGCCAGGATGGTCTCGATCTCCTGACCTCGTGATCCACCCGTCTCGGCCTCCCAAAGTGCTGGGATTACAGGCTTGAGCCACCGCGCCCGGCCAATCCTTGTTCATCTTTTCTAACAGTGGGTATTTAATAACAAATTGTGCTGTTCATATATGAAATATATGATTAACAGATAACTATTTGCCCTTAATAGTACCTGAAACGTTGAATAGAAATCTTCTTCAACATTGCCTTCGTGTGATAAGAGTTCACTTAATCCATGGGCCAACTCCTATAAAAAGAAATCTGTTAATGACTTTTTCAATCAAATAGCATTAGCTAGGATAATTAAGTGGCTTTCCTATAGCTCATGCATATGTATATAAAGATCATATTTGACATGTATTTTCCAGGGCACAAAATGCTTAATGATTTCTACCATCCAGAAGCTTATCATTATAGGTCACAGATGGGGAAAATATCCAGTTCAAACTACAGGGGCATAACTCTGGGGTCTATTCTTAAGCAGCAAGCTAAGCATACCTCTAATGTAGTGTCCGTCATAATTCACTGCTATCTGCTACAATACTGTTTATGAATTTGTAGTATTTCTCACTTTCAATTTATATTCCTATGAAAATCTGCTGTTTTAGGATTCATATTTTAAATATAAAACATACAATTCATTCATGTGCATGCATGAATATATAATTCATTCATGTGCATGCATGAATATATAATTCATTCATGTGCATGCATGAATATACAGTTCATGCATGTACAGTGCCCTCCCCTCCCAATAAAAAGTTAAGTACACTGAACGAAACATTTTCTGGTTGGCCGGGCACAGTGGCTCATGCCTGTAATCCCGGCACTTTGGGATGCCGATGTGGGCAGATGACAAGGTCAGAAGTTCAAGACCAGCCTGGCCAACATGGTGAAACCCTGTCTCTACTAAAAAGACAAAAAAAAAAAAAAAAAGCCACGTGTGGTGGCTCGCACCTGTAATCCCAGCTACTTGGGAGACTGAGGCAGGAGAATTGCTTGGACCTGGGAGGCGGAGGTTGCAGTGAGCTGAGATCATTCCACTGCACTCCAGCCTGGACAACAGAGCAAGACTCTGTCTTGGGGGGAAAAAAAAAGAAACATTTTCTGGCTGGGTGCAGTGGCTCATGCCTGTAATCCCAGCACTTTGGGAGGCTGAGGTAGGCGGATCACTGGAGGCCATGAGTTCAAGACCAGTCTGGCCAACATGGCAAAACCCCATCTCTGCTAAAAAAAAAAAAAAAAAAAAAGAAAGAAAAAAAAATTAGCCGGGCATGGTGGCGCGTGCCTAAAATCCCAGATACTCTGGAGGCTGAGGCACGGGAATCGCTTGAACCCAGGAGGCAGAGGTTGCAGTGAGCCAAGGTGGAGCCACTGCACTCCAGCCTGGGTGACAGAGTGAGACTCTGTCTCAAAAAAAAAAGAAAGATTTTCTTACATTATATTATAACTGAAGTTATCCATAAATATTTAAAAATAGAAAAACCGACCCAATATTTCAAAATTTTCAATTTTTATGAAAAAATTAAAGTTTTATTTTAAATTATTAGAAAAAGGTAAGTAACAGCATGATTAGAATGATTTTCTATATTTTACATAATACATTTTCTACTCCTTTAAAACCACAAATTTTCATACAAATCTAGGCTGGCATAGATTTGATATAATTGTCATCATTTAAAAATTATTAATAAAAACGATCCCATTGTTCACATAAAGAAACTAAACTGAAAGGTTAAATAACTGCAGGTTATTTAACGGTTAAATAACTGCTAGTAAGTGGCAGAGCCTGGATTTGAATTACTGTTGTAAAAGCTTAGGAGCACTGCAAAGTGGGTGACATGTCTCTCTAAGGAAAGAAAAAGCTAGTTGAAAAAAGGACATGAGTTATAAAGGTTGAAGGAAACCATATTTAAAAGTAAGAATAGCATTAGGAGGAGAGAGACTGTGCAGGTGGAAAAAAGATGATTTAGCATTAAAGGACGAGATATTAATAACTTTATACTTACAGGCATAATTTGACATAAGTCGTCAACGGTAACACTGCAGATGCCTACTGGTATATTTTGATCACTAGGAATGATGGGAGGGCTCAATAATTTCTTGTAACAGCAGGGAGGGAAACGAATATCCAAGGTGATGCTGTTATAAACAGCTAGTCCCATAAGCTATGCATACTAAATGTTAAGCATTAACATAAAATCCATGACAACAAATGAGTTCTGAATTATGCATCAGTCTATTTTTTGCATACTTCTTTCAGATTTAACACTGACTTTCTAATTAGTATCACATATTTCCTTTCCCCTCTTTCATTTATTTCCCCTTTATTTTACACAATATAATTCCTTGATTACAAAAAGTCATGTAAAAAGGAGTGGTTTAGTTGACAGTATTCAATGATTTCCCTAGAAAAGTTTATCTAAGATCACAACAGACAGCAACTTAAGACATGCCTGTAATTATTTAACAGAAAACATTTTCTAAATTTAAACAAAGATGTTGGCAATTTTATAAGCTGCAGCAACAGTTTATTCAGTAGAACTCACTGTAGAATACTGGTTTTGGAGATAGCCATTTTAGTTATTTTAAAATTAAAAACAGACTATGTGTGAAGAAAAGAGCTAAACTGAATAAACATATGGATATAAATGTGCTATTGATAAGCTAATAGGATAGGTAATTTCCAACAGTAAAACTTGAAAGACTTATGTTACTTGGAGTTTCTCAGTGTCAAAGTTAAAAAGCTACAGATGTTATAAATTTTGCTCAGGATTATTTACTAGTTATATGGTGGAATGTAACTTATCCATTTATGGAAAGAGAGGTTTTAGATCAAATTTCATATTATTTCAACAGTCAATTATATAAAGTTATTAAGGAAGTAATTCATTTTATAGGCTCATAAGGAAATCTAAACATATGAGCTGGGTAAATTACTGAAAATAACTTTTAAAAATTGGAAGACCACCAAAATTTCAATTTGCTAAAGTGTAATGAAGGCTGATAATAAGGCCTTATACTTCAAAATAATTGTATTAGAAACAGAATACTGTCAGTACTAGAACAATACATCTTTGGTCCTGAAATTTTAAAACTGGAGATATATATGAAACCAACTATATTTTCTCAATGTTCATACTTGTTATATCTCAAATTTCAGTTCCCAACCCCTTACCTGACCACAATCCACTCTCATCTCACATTTCTCCTATATAGTATTACACTTTTTACAGCATCAATTTAGCTTTCTATAGGTTTTATATCTGTGTGTGATAAACACACATAATAATGACAGTAGCAATTATAATTTTTAGATTCAATTGTTTAGCTTGAAATATAGAATAGCTAAACATGCTTAATATGCTCTTTTGGGTAATGACTAAATAGAAACTAGTATCTATTGCAAAAAAATGAGCAATTTTATGATTTTATGTATAGTATCACTTAAAAATATAACTAAGCTATAATACTTTATTGTAAATATTAGAGTCAAAATATCATCCAAATCTAAATTGTGATATATGAATATAAAGCATGACAAACATTTATGTATGAAAATTTAAATAGCTCATAGTATAGTGACAAGCATCAATGATTAGGCCCTTCAATGAAGATGAAACATTCAACAAATGATTACTGCAGATACTAGAATATAAACAGGAGTCTCAGAATTGTTAAGTGTTATTCTCTATGGAATTTAGCACTTTGGACCTTCAGACATAACAATATATATAATTTTTCAAGTTGAGTTTACTATCTCAATGTGCAGTTTGTTCCCTACTACCCTTTCTTTAATTAATCTCGTCTCTCAATTTCCATATATATGCCTCATAATTTATTCCAACAGATGTAACAAAGACAGACGTTCAAAGATGGCTCTTCATTCATTTTCTGATGGTATTTTCCATAACTTTCAGTGTGCTTGCTGCTGCTCTCTACCAAGCCCAGCACAATTTAGCCTTTTTTATTCTCACCACACTCTCAGCTTATAATGTCCCAACACTCTCACCAGCCATATGTTAATCAAATGTAATTGTTCCATTTTTAAATCTCTATCCTCTCTGGGAGAAATACATTGTATATTTTCCTTCTCAGAACTCCTTAGTACTTACTGCCATATGGTCATTTGACTCTGAGAACAGATGAAGAATTTCCCCCCGCTTGTAAACCTTCTTATCTCCAGTGCTTGCTTATTTATTTACTCTTCCCTCCTTTCCTCCACAAACAATTATATTTCTTGGAATCTAAAAAGCTAATGTAGAAGGCATCTTGTCCAATCTCCTACCCAATGCAGAAATGCCCTCTACAATATACTACAATATACTACAATATACCTGATAGGAATCATAGGATTGCAAATGGACTTATAAAACTTTAAAAATACTACAAAATACTACTATATGCTTTAAATATTCCCATTCAATTTTTATGGATGCTCCCTTTATGTTTCAGGATTTGAAGACATATTAAAGAGTTAGATTTAATTCCCCCAATTTCAATTCAGTAAACTGAGGGAAATGAGCACAAAGTGAAAGAACAGAAAAAAATACTTCATTATAAATGGGAAATACTTTGATTTTTTTCTTAAAAAAGCCTTAAATTAGTGATAACTTCAATTATATGTGAAATAGGAAAGAACCATTTTTATTTTGAGATAAGGTTTTCAGAAAAATATCAAACTCATTTCTTTCAATTAAGTCTACTGACATATATTACACATAATGAAGATTACTGAAAATCTAACAGTACATTTGACAATAATATTTAATTTGATAAAATGGCTAAAGAAAACAGTTTTCTAAAATAGATAAAATCTTTAAAAATCTCTAATCTATTAGCACCTCCTAGTGGAAAGTTTAAAGGATACAATTCCAACCAATCGGAATTCAGAATAGTTATCACATTTAAAGCTGCTAAACCAATGGCAGTGTGAATCCTTGTGATATGTAAACATGCCTAAAAAAACACACAAATAATTTTATTATTAACATGATTGACTTAAAAAAATCAAACTGGTAAACATGTACATGACATCTCATCTATTAGAAGCTAACCAATTCAACAATAATTCTGTTACAAATCATCTTTCAAGTTAAAAATTTCAGATTATTTATGGGACTATATATTTGCAAATCTCAGCAAATATAAATATATGTATTAAATATATACGGAGAACATTTTATTTTCCTGAACCAATGGTAGAAACAGGGTAAAAAGATACAAACTAAATTAATCAGATAACTTTATAAAAAGTATAGTTTCATAGATTATAAATTATGATCAAAATTAACTTTGAGGATATCTGGAGACTTCAATTTATCACTGTCATCCCTATTTTCCATCACATACACATATAGAAAAGAAAACTAAAGAATAAGGAAAACACTGAAAACTCTCCTTTGAAAAGTTTAACAGATAGTAAGGATTATACAGGTAGTTTCTGTAAAATAAAAAATTTCAAAGGCTTATTTTTTCTTAAAAAATTAATTCATGAATTTTTATTAAAATGACCCATTAATTAAAGAGGCTTTGAATGTTACTATACAGCAAACTATAGTTTTGTGTTTTAATTTCAAATGTTTTTTATTTCAATGACAAATTAAAATTTCATGCATTTGACTTATTCAGAAAAGATATGGATGTCTCCTCATAAATGTTTACTTTTAATCTTGATACATTTTGTGTAGGGTTCCCAGTAAGAGAATCAACTGATCATCAATTCAGTCAAACAAGTTTTTAAAATGTAAATAACAGTCCTTAATTATTCAACATTTATGATTGACAAAAAGTCTGTAAAATCATAGAATAGTTTAAAAATAAGGTTGACTACTTGACTCTAACAATTATGAAGAAACATGGTTTATGAAAATTAGATTACTTACCATAATCTGGATGAAAAATTTGGCGAATTAGAAGAAGGAACCATTCTTTAGTCAAACCACCCATATCCAAACCAGCTTCCCCCACAAATGTAACTTTTAACTTCTTTTTCAAGTCTGCTCTTTTCCGGGTTAGCTATTTGAAGATATTATACAGTAGAGGAGAACAAAGAGCAGTGAAAAGAGAATTAACATTTTTAATTCCGGGAAATGTGTTAGGCAGTCGTTAACTTATTTGCAATGCTACAAATCTCCATCCATCCATTTATCCATTAAATCTGCCAGACACTGTGTGAGCTAGGTGTTTACTATGTTTTATAGATCAGGAAACAGAATTAGAGAAGTCAGGTACTTTGCCCAAAGTACTGCCTCCTGGTATCTACTGCCTTCAAATTTTTAATTTAGCACACTATAAGATAATTCATTTCTTAAAAAAAAAAAAACTCCCTTCAATGCTAAACTTTAAAAAATCATACGGCTAGGGCTGGGTGTGGTAGCTTGAGCTGGTAATCCCAACTACTTGGAAGGCTGAGGTAGGAGGATGGCTTGAGACCCTGAGACCAGGAGTTTGAGGTGGCAGTGAGCTTTGATTGTACCACACTCCAGCCTGGGTGACAAAATAAAATGTGTTGCAAAAATAAATAAGTAAATAAATAAATAAATAACATAGCTGAATCAGTCATTATCTTCTAATAACCATATTAAGATCGAGCTGAATCATTTTTTATGATAATACACGAAAATGCAATCAAAGTATGTTAGAGCCTGTATAGGCCCAATATACTCTGTAGGTCAGACTTCTAATTTTATAGATGTGTAGTCTGAGACCTGGAGAAGTTAAATGACTTGTTACACACATAACCAGTAACAAAGGTGGGTCTGGAATCCAGGTTATATATGAAGAAACATGAATTACTCATTTAAGTGTTCTACATCAAATCCTTTTCTAGGGAATTAACAAACTATTAATAAACATACAAACATGAATATAAGACGATTATGAATACAGATCTGATTTTAACTATGGTGTCAAAATTTAAGGAAGCTTGGTATGCAACAAGATCTTCAAAAGAATTTAAGAAAGCACACTTATTGGAATACAGAAATAAAAAAGTTTACTAAGATTTTTATAATAAATCATATTATAGAATTTTAAGCTTTAATTAATATCATTTTGGAATAAATTATACCTCATCAAGTGAATCGCTAACCAGATGTGTCCGTCTTACTTTCATATTTAGAAATAACATGTTCATATCGGGTCTCTGTCTTCGAGATACTTTATCCACCAGACTTTGCTAATTAAATAAGAAAGTAAACATTTTTGCTTTTACTTAGATTATAATTAAGTTTAAAACATTTAAAGATTTTAGTAAAAATAACAATTATTATCTATGCCATTTCTTATATAAACAATTTTATAAAAATCAATTATACACATTTTTATTTGTGAAAATGGCTTATTATTATTTCATATTGTAACAATGATAACCAAAGGGGATCCAAAGTGGAGGACCAAAAATAATTCACCTTCTATAATAAAAAATGTTGCATCACAGTTTCCATATGTCTCATCTCTTAAATAGCAAAGTTTTCTGTTTAATAAATACAAATATAAAATGGAACATTCAAAACAAGGTATATATTTCTGATGATAAACCTGGACTTAGGGTTTTTTAGATATTGAATTTTCTCTAAAGGTACAATTAGTCTACTTTACAAAAGTGACTTGTCAACATGTATCAAAGATCATAACAATATTCATACGCTTTATCCCAATAATCCTTCCACTGAGAATTCTAACTTGGAACATATTTTATACAGTTCCATGTTCATCACAGCACTATCTATAAAAACAAAACTTTAGAAACATCTTAAATACATATCCAACTAATGAAAAAACTGATGGTCATAAAAACTATGTAAATAGTACAAGGAAGGTACACCTGAAGAAAGTATGAAATAAAATTGTGTTTACAATACTATTTCAACTCTGTTGTCTTTTAAAGATAATACAGAACAAATATCAAAAGAAAATTTACTAAAATGTTAATGGCTTTGCTTGGGCGATAGGGATATGAGTGACTCAAAATTCTTTTGTCACCGTTTTTCAAAATATAAGCACGGAATAGGTGAAAAACAATATATTTAAAAATATCTATAAGAAATATATGTCATTTATCATATACAATTCGCATGCTTATATATTTATCTAAATAGTCTTTATTAGACTGTATCTTTTTTGGTAATAACGAAAACTATTGTGCAGATTAAAGATAAACATTTCAGACATTTTAAATACATGCAGCAATTTGCTTTGATAGATAAAATTTTAGTATCACAAATCTACAATTTAAGGCTACTTATGATGTTGAATATTACTATAATAAAACACTAATTTGGAGCCTTCTCCATTTCTCCCATATACAATGCTAAATGCTATTAACAGCCTTTTATTTCTCTGTGTCCCCACTTATCAAAGAAGTCTGCATTCCTAGGATACTGTCCTGTGTTACAGACCGTTTTTTCCTACCTTTTCCTATCTTCTGTTCCCAGTCTAGCTCCTGGGCAGCTGTCACATTATTTATTTATTATAAATAATAAACACATTTATGCTAGGATGCTAACAGCAAACAAAGTTAGTAGCTACTCCTCTCATCAGGAATTCATATTTACTAGAAAATGCTCCAAATGAAAAAATAACCCAACAATGATACAATTCTTGACAGTGTGACTGAGGAACTTATTTTAGGTTAGGAAACCACTTTTGTATATTTAGATTGTACCATATAAGCTCAATCTTACACTTTTTAAGATTGTCCTTGTGTCAAAATAGTCACCAGTCATTAATTCCAAGTGATATGGCAATTTACATGTTAAAATGTTGGGAAACACCCATAGAAAACTGATAATGCCACTCAGCTCTCAATGTCAAGCGTCTACCATTCTTTTGCATGCTCTGTAGAAAACTTAGCCTGTCACAGTCTACACCTGCCATTCTCCTTCTTTAAAGTAGAAGAAAAATTCCACAAAAAGGTATTTGATATCCTGTGAGTGACACAGAAAAAACTGTTTAGTCTTGCTAGTTTAATCCAAACTAGCTCATTCTGTTATGTATAAAAGCACTGTAGATTTTTTCTTACAAATATAAAAAAATTATAGACCAAGGTGAAAAAATATTAAAAAGGCACATGACATTGTACGAGTACAACTAACAGAAAATGTCAGAATGAGTAGCTATATAGCTAATAATTGAGCCAATATCTACCCAAGATCAAGTAACAATTCTGGTGCTGAATATACCTGTTTAAACTCATTCTTCAGGGGGGTAGTGTGGCTTTGGAATTCCCTTGATGGGCATAGGCAATAAAATTTCTTCTAATATTCCCATATTCAGTATAAGATGACTTTGGGATGTCACCAGTTACTCAAATCTTTTGTCCTTCTCTGTGATAGAAAGAAATACTCACCTTCTGGGAACTGAATTACTGAAGAATAAACATTCTTATTTTTTACAGCATTTTGAAGTATTACAATTTATGCTTTAGGATTCTTTTTATATACTCTTGAACAAGATGGAAATCATTTCTTTTTACCCTATATTTCTTTTTCAATTAAGAAGACCACAGCCAAGCTTCCCTCTTTTAAAATTGTGAGCAATTATGTAACACAAGCAGATGTTTGAAATACATAAGCACTTCAACATACAGTTTACAGCTCTAGCAAGAAAACCTCACTGAATCTGATATTTATTAGATAAAGTACATTACTGTGCTGAGATGAAACACAAGGGATAGGGAGTGGTAACGACAGACTGAGAGATAACTTCATACTGCTCTACAATTTGCCTAAACTCAGTCTGATTGCTATCCCCAGCCTCTTTGGGTCTCCATGTATTTTGGTTTCCTAAGAACCAATAAAACATCTTTCACCTTCTTTGGGCATATTTCTCAGTTCTCCAAGACATACTTTTTGTTACATTTTCTAATTTTTTGGTTGTTTCTGATTTTCAAAACACCTAGAAAATGTTTCAGTAGTTTGAGTGGTTTGCCTAATGACACTCTGCCTCACCGCAGTTCTCAATGCTCTGCTGGTTATCTAAGGTTGGTGGTATGGTATCTGCAAAATGAGGTCCAACAAGCTCTCAGTAATTTGAATCTGTGAGAAGCATTTACTCTTCCTACTATATTTATAATACAATGAGAAGCTGATCAGAAGAGATGAGAGTTATCTTGTCTCCCAAATTGTAAATGGTTTTTAAGCACTTTTTGGGTGAGTATAACACGAATTTTGCTTTTAACATTCCTGATTATGCTAGAACAATTCACAAGACATTTAAATTATTTATTAAATTATTTACTATATTGATTATAGTCAGCATAAATATGTTTTTATAGCTGACTTACCCTTGCGATGTTTATCATCTGTTGCTCTGAGTCTCTTTGAATAATGATTTTTTTTGCAGCTATAGAAATAACGAATGGGTACTGACAGAAGGAAAACCTGCTCAACAAGTGAAAAAAAGAAAAAGCAAAATGGTGTATTTTTAGCAAAATTATACTAAGGGAATCTAAGGTACCCCTTGTAGCAACATAAAACATTACTTTTGGATTGTGTTTTACCATATACAAAATGATTGTATGTGTATCATTTCTTTTAATTCTCACAGCCATGTGAAGAATGTATCATTGCTAGATGTGCAATGCCTTTATTCTCTGCAGAAGCTACATCAAAGGTTCTCAAATGTGTGCTAACCACTTACATTGTCTATACAAATAATTTCATTGTATATCATCACCTGTGAACAACATGACCAACACTAGAACCAGGAGGGAGAAGTGCTGGTGAAGTAGTACAGAAAACCCAGGTGCTCAATATTAATATAAGAATCCATCATTATATGGAGAGTTCTGATGTGTGAGTTCCAGAAATGAAAACATCTAACAATAACTACAATATGTAAAAAGTAAAGTAATATATTTAAGATCAATAAAAAGAAATCAGAAATGTATGTTGCATTGAGCATTATATTTAGTGGTGTGGTAACAGGAAATGGTATGTATTTGTAATTACACATTATAATCAAAGGTTATGAAAATAACCCCTCCTGGGCTAGAACATTCTATGCTACGCACAAAAGCCACAAACTACACAGAGATAAATGCATTTAGAAAGAATGAGTATGGCAGCGATGACACTTCAGGAGTTATTCTGCCATTCAAAGTGACTACAATGAATCCATCAGTTATAGCTGGAATCCACCTGAACAAAGTCAGGCGGTACAACTGTGACCACTGAGAAAAAAAGGCATTATGAGGAAAATGGATGTAGCCTTAGTGTAAACTGAAAGTGAGATGGCTTTTACCATGGGACGAAATTGTTAATAAAAGTTAAGAGTTCTTCAGTACTGGTGTATAATTATTTTGAATTATCAATGCTAACAAAAAATTGGAAATAAAAAGAAAATGCAATGAACTCAGTAAGATATATATTAGTTTTATTATGTACTTTAGGACAGGGGTTCTCAACCTTTCCCTTGTCATGCACAAGAGAAATGGTACTTTGTGAATGACACACTGAAATGAACAGATGAGGCTGCTCATGGCCAGAGGTCACTTCCCATAGGGCTCCTGTTCCCCTCTAGGTTCAGGCTGGCTACCCAAGGATTGATGGGATCCTAGGATTAAAACCCTAATGTAACTCATTCTTGGTACACCAGTGTTGTGGCACAGTGGTTAGAGGAAGGTCTACATTAAAAGATGTTGTCACTGAAATACGCATAATAATTCTTGGTATTGTTTTGTGGTTGTATCTACAACATGTTACAATTATATTAAAATGGAAGGAAAAAATATCTTTGTAAAATAAACTTTGCCAATAAAATATCCATCTGGGACTAGGGTCCCCAGAACTTAAATTCTTATCTTATTCAGTTCTGAGTGTTCAGATGTGAACTGAGATGTGTCCAGAAGGCCATTCTATGTTTCAGGTCAATTCTGATAAAGAGGGTCCCTGGAAAGTTTAACCAATTTACAAACTAATCTGGGGTTTTGAGGTTACTTATATCCACACCATATCTCTTTACTCAGATTCCTCTACAATTAAATGCAATCTCCTGAACATCTCATGACCTAAGGATAAATTATGTTTGGAATAATCTTGCTAGTTTAATCCAAACTAGAAGTGTGGATATAAAGTGTAGTGTATTAAATAATTTGGTGACTGTTTTACAAATTTATTTAATTATTATAATAAATAAGCTGTGGTGAGGCCCTTTCTCTATAACATCTACTCTTTTTATATTGCACCTAACAGACAACCACTTTTTCTTACAGAAGAAAGGAGAAATGAATGTGTGTGTGTGTCTGTGTGTGATCAATATATTAGATCAGGCATCTGCAAACCATGGGCCCGAGACAAATATGGCCTACAACCTGTTTTCGTAAATAAAGTCATTTGGGACACAGACATATCTATTCATTTACATCCTGTCTAAGGCTACTTTTGTGCTAAAATAGCAAAATAGAATCTGTGTAACTTATAGTGTTGAAAATATTCACCATCTAGTTCTTTACAGAAAAAGTTTTGTTGACCCCTGTGCATAGAATAGTAAGAGATAAGAGACTGCATACTAAGATAGAACCCCTCCCTTCTTGAAAAGATGCTATTAACCAAACCAAAACCACATTAACATGTATATAAATTCAAAAGGTAGCAGAAAAAGAAAATACTTTAATAAATATAATGATATTTCAAGGCTATCTGAACTATATTTATACATTTATATATAAAGGTATGTGTAAACTTTATATAAACTTAAAATCTAGTCATTCTTTTGAATAGTATTTAATTTAGGTGGATAATCAAAGGAACTTTTGTTCATACCTGTGAGAATTTCCAAAGTTTTGCCAAGTATGATATTCTTCCATAAGATCAATGTGATCCAATGTAGAATTATAGAAATCAGTATAAGGAATAAGGGGAAGGTGAACTAAATTGTTTGCAGTATCTGAAAAGATAAATTCTAACATAAAGACTTTTCCCAACATGCACAAGATTCATTCTAATAATAAAAACATCATTTTAATGTCTACAAGATAGCCTTGACCTAGAAACTTCTATTTTAAATAAATGCAGCTCCAAATGAAAAGGGTAATTTAAAAATTGTGGCTAAAATGCAGCCAATAGTTTCTTGCTTAAAAAAAAAAACTTGTGGTGAGGATTATGATAGTATTAAAGGGAATATGCAGATGGCCATTTACTCTTATTTTTGTGTGTTCTCTCCTAGGGGTCCTAGCTCATATGCACTTAATTGCCATAATACAGAACACTGCCCACTAAAAGGCATAAAGCTTTTTTCATGCTTACAAATTACGAAATCTACTATCAAAGTAGAAAATAAATTACAACTCTTTCCTTCAAAGAAGTGGTTTAAAATTTAAGAATGCTTCTACAGTCCTTTGAAATCCTTAAGAAATATCCCTAATATGTAACAAAAGAAAAGTAAAAAATGCTAGAATAATAAAAACCTACTAAGTAAAGCCAACACTTTAGCAGCTGATGGAATCCACCAGGAACACTTTGTTATAGGTGGAAATTCTTCAGGCTTTGCAGGAAACAGGCGTAAAGAAATAAATTGCAGCAATCTCTCTACCAATTGTTTGAACCTCTTCTGGGACAATCTGGTAAAGATTACAAAATAATGGCAATCAAAATTTACATTTTCTATTTTCAAAATTATCTGTTAGATATTAAACTACATCCTAAACCACAAAATTTTAGACTATTCCCCAAATTCTATTTCTTAAATTGCCAAACATTTGAAAAGATACAAAATCTTACCTTGAATACTGTCTTAGTTAAATGAGAAATAAACACCAAAATTACTACAAAGATAGTAACAAACATTTTAAAGACTTTCAATATTCAGTCAGTCTTCATTATTCACAGATTCTATATTTCCAAATTTGCCTACTTGCTACAATTTAATTGTGTTTTCATGGTCATTTGGGGACATGTGAAAACTTGTGTTTTCATGGTCATTTGGGGACATGTGAAAAATGTTAAGTCTCCTGACATGCACATTCCCAGCTGAGGTCAAAGTGATGTTCTGCCTTGTTTTAGCTCAATACTCTCTCTTTGCAAGTGTCCTTTATGCAATCCATTTAGCTTCATGTTTTTCACATTTTGTTGGTGATCTGCTATTTCAAAATGGCCAAGTGTAGTGCTAAAATGCTGTCTAGTGTTCCTAACAAGAAGGTTGTGATATGCCCTACAGAGAAATTATATGTATGTTAGAAAAGCTTCATTCAGGCATGAGTTATAGTACTGCTAGCCATGAATTTGATGATAATGAATCAATGACTTCTATTAAATGAAGTATGTCTTTAAAAAAACACACATAAAGCAAAGTTATATATTGATTGGCTGACAAAAATGTGATCAGAGGCTCACAGGAACCTGACCCTGTATTTCTCCTTGAAGCAATGGTTCTGTATTTATTAATTCCATGTTTGTGGTGACTTTATAGAATATAACTATGAGTAATGATAATTTACTGTATTTAAAATTTCTTTGGGAAATATTTTGCCTTTCTACTTTTATCAGTCATGGAGAAGTCGCTGTTCATGTGGGTATACTTCTGTGAAAAAAGTATGCTTTTACAAATTGATATTGATAGCTAACCTATATTTTACAATGACATTTTTAGGTAAGGAGAAAGTGCCATTTAAATAATGGTGAGATTTATGACTTTACAGATAGAAAATAAAAAGACATACATTAAAATAGTAGTGTCCGAGCAAATCCAGTCACCATCTTTGAGATATATAAAAAACCAATAATAGGAATGTGCTATATAAAAAGTGAAGGCAGTAGACAGAAATTCTCAACAGCTTATGCAAACAAATTGGTTACTTACATTAAAAATAGATTTTTAATTATCCTTTATGTAGTACTAAAGTAGATTTTTATAATTGGCTTTTGAAGCATTGTGAACATAAGCACCATTTCTAAAGACCTGAAAATATTTAAATATATTGTATTGTAAAATTACTAATACCAAACTTAAAACTGTGAGACTATAAAAGTTCTTAATATCATAGAATGATTTACTTTTTAAACCAGTGAACTAGGAAATGATGGTCAGCTTCCACTAAGGTAGCTATCTGTCGTAGCAAGTGAGCATAGATGACATACGTAGATGTATTATTAAACTGAGGATTCTGAAAAAGATATTAAAGATAATGGTGTTAAAATTCTGTTAACACACAAAGGAAAGACACTAAGCTTAATAAGTAAGTGGTAAATTCAGGAAACAGAATTTGAGATTATAAAGTAACAATAACCTATTTGTTATTTAATTAACAGAGACTTTCATTTACGCTGCGGCTATACAGTGAAAAGAGCATATGCTTTGGAGTTAAGACAGATCTGAGCCTGAGGGCTAATTCTACCACTTACTAGCTATATGCCCTTAGGCACGTTCCTTACACTTTGATTCTCAATGTCCTCATCTGTAAAATGGGAATGATATTCTCTATCTTAAGGGTTGTTTTGAGTATTGAAAAGGAAAATGTATATAAAGCACCTTCACAAAAGTGCCTTCATAAATGGTACCAATCACTATCATCCAATAAAAGCAAAAAACCTGGGTTTTCCTTGATTAAAAGCTAAAAAAATGAAGTTAAAGCTGGTTGTGAAACTTTTGCCATTGTAAAATGAGTTAGCCTCATATATCCCAAAGAACAAAGGGAGAACCACATACAGCTTCTGACAACTTTTAAATGATAAACGGACACTGAAGGAATACTTGTAAACTAAGAAAAACCTTTAGTTATGTTTCCAAAATCTAAAATTCCAGCACAATGTGCATTTCAGCACATCACGGAAAAAATAAATGTTATTGGAAAAAACCTCCTGAAATTGTGAAAAATAAGAGAGTACCATGTGTTTTTCAAAACTGACTTACGGACAGAACAACTCAAAATCTGGGACTGACCTCAGTTGATAACTTCATCTGATAATGGCTCTTGAGAAGAACAAAATATGAGCAGAGCTTATAGCTGACCCATATACTCACCTAAAATCTGAGTTTCGTGTCTTCTTTCTAGCTTTTACTATCTCTACATAAGTTTACTCTTGAGTTTTGGCTCTTTCTCCTCTTACCTGTCTATTTTCCCTCCTTACATTTCTCTTCTTAACTACCTCTTGGTCATTTCCCCCATCTTTCCCACTTTTTCCTCTTTGCTCACTTTCTCTATCCCTACCCTAAAAGTTAGTTACAAACATTTTAAAGACTTTCAATATTCAGTCAGTCTTCATTATTCACTGATTCTATATTTCCAAATTTGCCTACTTGCTAAAATTTAATTGTTAATCCCCAAATCAATACTTGTGTTTTCATGGTCATTTGGGGACACGTGAAAAATGTTAAGTCTCCTGACGTGCACATTCCCAGTTGAGGTCAAAGTGATGTCCTGCCTTGTTTTAGCTCAATACTCTCTCTTTGCAAGTGTCCTTTATGCAATCCATTTAGCTTCGTTTTTCACATTTTGGTGCTTTTTGTTGGTGATTTGCTATTTCAAAATGGCCAAGTGTAGTGCTAAAATGCTGTCTAGTGTTCCTAACAAGAAGGTTGTGATGTGCCCTATAGAGAAAATATATGTATGTTAGAAAAGCTTCATTCAGGCATGAGTTATAGTACTGCTAGCCATGAGTTCAATGATAATGAATCAATGACTTCTATTAAATGAAGTATGTCTTTAAAAAAACACTCATAAAGCAAAGTTATATATTGATTGGCTGACAAAAATGTGATCAGAGGCTAACATGAACCTAACCCTGTATTTCCCCTTGAAGCAATGGTTCTGTATTTATTAATTCCATGTTTGTGGTGACTTTTATCTTTCCTCACTTTCTCTATCCCTACCCTGTATATGTTCTTTCATTAGACATATTGATATTATAATATTGTACTAAACACTATACTTATTTAATATCGTTTTCCTTACTTTTAAATGAGATAATATACATGGACAACTTTTATAAATTGTAAAGAATAATGCAATGTATTCATAGTACGCTAGCTATGGTAATAATGTATTTCTTCCTCAAAAAATAATAAAAAGTAAAAATTGCTTTTCATTTGTCTGGATCTTAATTTCTTTTTGAATCTATTAATCTGTATCTATTGAGAGAAAAAAGTTCATTACTTTTGCTTTATAACAAATTAAAAGAAAACCTTTTATCTTTCCATAAGGATTCTAATTGAAATTATTGAAAAATACATAGAAAAGTGAAAAACCTACTAGATGGGAAAATAAAAGAAAATCCTGAAGCCTGTTAAACTAGTTACAAGAAAGAGGTCTGAATGGAGGAGAAAGAAATGCTTCATTCTGTTTGTTCCTGAATACTCTGGCAGGAACTATATCAAAATTTTAATCTCACATGTAATTTAGCTTCGGATTACTTATTTGTTATGGCTTTAATCTTATTTTTCTTACTTTTTAAAATCCTACTAATCTTTTAATCTTACTAATCTTACTTTTTAAAAAATCTTCTGGTTACAGGTAACTATAATTCTAAAAAGAATCAATAATGTTGCCCAAAATGATATTTAATATTTAATATTTCACATACACATGTAGAAATTGAGATCTGACTTACACAACTTCAACTAAGTTCTAGCTCTCTTACCTGTAAAAGTATAAAATATGCTCTAAGATCATCTTTTGTTCGTGGACTGAAAAAGAAACAAGAATAATTTATTACGGATGAAAGTTTAATCTCATAGCATCTAATGAAAAAGACCAATAAATGTTTCCATGAAGACTGAGTTGAGAAAAGCCAAAAACTAGGATAAAATTAATATGCATTATTATTGAGACAGTCCATAATATGCTGAAAATACAGGTGCTTCTGTGCCTCTTCTAGGCTGGTTCCGAAGATAACTAAAGACTGAGCTAACTAGGCTATAACATTTTGTGAGGTAAATATGATTAATTCTGGAAGTAGTTAGGAGTGTAATAAAAAAATCATCAATTTTAGAATTTAGAATACTTATGTTTTGTTTTAATAAAGGATAATCTTAAGAACATTTATGTATTAAAGAAAGAAAATGAGCTTGTGTTTCTAGGTTCATTCCTCAAGTGATGTAGAAATGTCTGTAAATCAAATCATACTTTAAATGCATTCAGTATGCTTCTAACGGAAAGAATCATGAAAAGTAAGTAATTTTTTCCATCTTAATATGAATTCTCATAGTATCAGATTTGACCAAGAGCTTTTGTTATTCTCAAGGCTAATGAGTGTTTCTTGCTGGCTCAAGATCTATTTGGTACATTCCCACAGATATCTGGAAGTAACTTCTTGAATTGAAAATGGTTCACCTCTATGACAACCAGATGCAATTCATGATTCC
This sequence comes from Macaca fascicularis, assembly GCF_037993035.2. NCBI lineage: Eukaryota > Metazoa > Chordata > Mammalia > Primates > Cercopithecidae > Macaca > Macaca fascicularis. The sequence goes on along the minus strand of NC_088383.1, from coordinate 100,291,013 downwards.
TAACTGGGTCCTGGGTTGAAAAACAAAACCCAGATATTAAAGCTTTTGTTATTCTCCATGCTGACGAGTGTTTCTTTCTTGCCTGCTCAAGATCTATTTGTATATATCATCTATTCCTCCAAGTCCTTTCCTGTCCTACCTAGAGCTTCATAATCTTGGCAAGGTCATTTATGTGTGCATAAATTATCAGGCATGCACAATAAATTGTATGAGTAGGTCTGATTTCTTAGATTTTTTAAAAATGATATTTTTACTATAATATTCAGGAAGCAGCTAACTCCCAGTTTGGCCTTAACCCTTCAGTCCTCAGACACTTAACTGAGATGTAACAGAGGTTTCTTCTTTGTGAGACTAGTAATTGATTTTCTGAAACGTGAGATATAGGAAAATATAATACAAAAAGGTCAATTTTCTTATAATAAGCAGAGTTTCTAACAGAAAAACAGGCAAATCTGCAATAAAAAATAGCAAAAGTATGTGGAAAACTTACAAAAGGATAAATAAAAATAGCAAACAAATAATAAAATGTTAAGCTTATTAGTATTAAGGAAAAGTATATAAAAATGAGATCCACTTTTCATTTATTAAATTAGGCCAAGTTTTGTTATAAGGAGATACCACTGAAGTCTCAGGCCCTCTGCTGTTAGAAGTGTACATTATCATAAATGCTTTGTAAAGAAATCTGACAAAATGTATTAAGTGTCTTAAAATGTTTATACTCTGATACAGTAATTATATTTCCAAAAAAATTTTTTATGTAAGTGCTCAGAATATTTTTGTACAAAATGTTCACTGTGGAATTATTCACATAAACAACCATTCTTGGAGAATGGTTAGGTAAATTACAGTACATTCCTAAGTTATTAGTCAGACATTAAAAGTGTGGTTTAAGAAGGAAAATGCAAACAAATTACTAGAGTAATAAACTAAGAAAAAGACCATTAAGTTAAAAGTCACATGAAACTATACAGTATGATTTTAATTGTTTTTAAAAGACGACTAAAAAAACACTGTAAAATGTTAACATTTTTTACTTTCTTCTTTTTTTTTGAGACAGTGTCTCACTATGGATTCTGAAATTTATGAATTTACAAATAGAAAATAAAAAGACATACATTAAAATAGTAGTGTCTAAGCAAATCCAGTCACCATCTTTGATATATATAAAAAACCAATAATAGGAATGTGCTATATAAAAAGTGAAGGCAGTAGACAGAAATTCTCAACAGCTCAACAGGCTGGAGTGCAGTGGCATGATTTTGGCTTACTGCAACCTCTGCCTCCAGGATTCAAACGATTCTCTGGCCTCAGCCTTCTGAGTAAGCTGGGATTACAGGACTGTGCAACCATGTCTGGCTAATTTTTGTATTTTTAGTAGAAATGGGGTTTCACCATGTTGGCCAGACTGATACCTTTTTTTTTTTTGAGACTCTGTCGCCCAGGCTGGAGTGCAATGGCGCGATATCGGCTCACTGCAAGCTCCGCCTCCTGGGTTCATGTCATTCTCCTGCCTCAGCCTCCTGAGTAGCTGAGACTACAGGTGCCCACCACCGCACCCGGCTAATTTTTTTGCATTTTTAGTAGAGACGGGGTTTCACTGTGTTAGCCAGGATGGTCTCGATCTCCTGACCTTATGATCCGCCCGCCTTGGCCACCCAAAGTGCTGGGATTACAGGCGTGAGCCACTGCACCTGGCCAATACTTTCTTCCTTATGCTTCTCTGCCTTCTCTAAATGTTGTATAATAAGCATGAATTTCTTTCAAAATCAGAACAATTAAAATATTATTAAAATATATATAGGGTATATGTAACATTACATTTAAGAATTCTACTTAGGTATTACTTTTAAACTAGACTTGGCATTCCTTTGGCTTTAATAGAATTTATTTAAATAATATATTTTTAATATAAATTTAAATATGTATTTTTAAAAGTACATTTTTATATTATGCATATTCATGGTTCAAAACATCATCAACTAAATTGCCCATGATTCCTTATATAAGAATCTAATATTTAGTTTTGACAGAAAAAAACATTTTAGTAGCTGGCCTTAGTTGTCCCTATATTAGAAATAAGAAAAATTTCACTCTGGCTACCAGGAAGCCCAAGGCTAAATTTAATGCTCATTATTTCAGTTAGGTTACCAATGTAAGTACCCATTCCGTTTTTGTAAAGCATATATATCTGAACAGAAAAAACTTTACATACAATTTAAAAGTATTCACAGATCTTTTTATGCCCATCTATAGATCCTACTGAGAGGTCACAAATCTCAAGTTATACAGCTTTGTTGTAAATGGCTTATAATTATTTTTTCATCTATGTTATTATAACTAAAATCTTTTCTGAGAGTAAAATAGATACACATATGTTAAAGACATACAATGTGTAAGTTAGACTTCTATACTGATTAGCTAAATATTTAAAATATTAGTTTACCCTTTCCATTCTCGTAACAGGCTGTTAATGATTCCCTTTAGTACTGTCTTCTGAATGTCTTGAGGCTGTAGGCAAAAGAAAACAGTAAGGTAATCAGGATTACCTATTTAGGTGACGTTTATATGTTAAATATATTTACAGACCTGCTTCAATAGTTAAAATCAGACTTGATGACTCAGGACTGACACTTACAGTAGTACTGATTTTACATTTAAGAACTCTAGAGAACATCAATGACTAAGATTACAATGAGAATATCCCTGGTATGTGTAGTGTACCATGCATCTAGTGTAACATGCACACACATATATGGTGGTGGCTGATGACCAACAGAATTTTTATATAACTGGAAAACAATTTCACTTTCCTTGACCTGACAGGATAGACTAATGAACATGAATCCAAGAGTAACACGTTTACTAATACAATATTACCATTCTAGTTTAATAATCCAAATACTAAAAATCTTATTTACTATCAAACATCCCAAGAATAAATGAAAATAAAATACATCTAGATAATACTTTATAACAGAATAGAAGCTTCATTAACATGAAACTTCAAATAATCAGTAAAATTTGTGTCATGTTATATGAAAGAGGCAAATGTCAATAAGCATGTATTATGCTTTTATTTAAAACCACAACCATTACTTCTAAGACATGTCTATCAGCACTCATTCAGCCTAGCTCTTACGTCATATACACATATATGTATATATTTAATATAGCATTCCTTTCTCTTCCTCTGCTTACAGTAACCCTGCTCACCCAGAAAGTACCCCTGCTCAACCACTTAGTGTTTGCCCCTGAGCAACAAAAGCTGCAGGAGAAAAATCAAACAAATGTGCTGACTGGATATACTTCAAGTTTATGACCACAAATCTCAAAAGGACACTCAATACCACTGACAGTCCCACAACATTTCTATAGTTCACTTACTTCTCTACACTTCAAGACAACTGTATTTCAAACCTCCTTATTCCTCAAATCTGTAACACCTCCTTCGCAGCATAATTCCCAGCTATAACCTTGCTACACACTTCAGTGAAAAAACAGATGCACCCAGATAACAGATTCACTGTCCCAATGTAAATTCTGCCAATTTGCCTGCAACTACACTTGACCAAGGCCAACCCCTTCATTTGAGTCCTACATCCCATCCCCTCTCATAACCTTGTCAAGGACATGGTTATTAAAGTTTTTTCTTCTCTCCCCTGTATCATCCATTTCTCCCTCTCTACTAAAACATTCCTATCAGTATAACAACACAGACTAACATCACTGGCACTGATTTGCCATTCTTCTCCACTTTGCTCTATGCCCTCAGAGGCCAATTCTGAAGGACTATATCAACTAGACTCCTTTGCCTTCTGACTGGGTTCAGTTAATAGAAAGCACTAGCAGAAAAGAAGACAGAGTGAAGTTGGGGTACTTGTTCCCTCAGGTCCCCACCTGCAGGGTCACCATGGGATGGTTGTCATGGGTCGGCTGTGTCCCTAGAGTGAAAGTCCCATCTCCTGTAAAGCAGCCCTCTAACCCACAGTTCATCTCTAGATTCTCCCCTGGGCACTGTGCTCTCCTTATGGTCTCACTTACTCTGCCAACAACTTTGTAAATAATCCAATTTACCAATCTGAGTGTGTTGTCTGTTTACTACCAGGACCCTGACTGATGTATTGCCTTTATTTAAAATATCTCGTTTGGGCCATCTTCTAGCTACCACCTCATTTCTCTGCTTCCCTTCATAGTGAAAGTTCTCAAGAATCATCTGTACTATCTCTTCTCATTGTCTGTCAACTCATTCCAAATAGGCTTATTAAAGTCTTATTAGACTCTTATTAAAGTCATCAATTATCTATAGCTTATGAAAGATAATGGTCAATTCTCTGAGACAAAATGTCTCAGCAACATTTGACAAGGTAGACTACTTTTCTTCTTTAAACACTTTGATCTCTCCTTTGCAAATGCCTTATCCATCTAATTAAATGGCAACAGCAACCACTCAGTTTCCTGTCTTTCTTGCCTTTGAGTGCCACATCCAATGTACTGGAAGTTTTACTAGCTCTACTCCATAATACATGAGTCTGAACATTTCTATTTTCATGGCCAAAATTGCTAATCCAAATATCAACTTTTGCTTCAACTACTACAATGCCTTCCTAACTCCTTTCTCTTGACACACTACAGACCATTTTCTGCTAAGTATCTAGAGAGATCTTTCTTAACTATAAACGATCCCTGCTTAAAACACTCAATGACTTTCCATTACAATATAACTAAACTCACATGGCCATATGCAGTCTCATTTCTTACCAACCTAGTCTTCTCCTTTCTCCCTAATCACCAAGCTTTAGTCTCATAAGCCTTATTTCTGAATTTGCCAATGATGTTCCCTTCTCAGGGCCTTTTTATTAGCTGCCACTTCTGTTAGTGTGCTGCTCTCACAGATTTTCTCATGGTTTGAATTATTTCCATCAAGACCTCAGTTGTTGCCTTACAGAGGCCCTCCCTGAGCTTCCTAGCTAAAAGCAACCACTAATCACTCCTTATTACATTGCCCTATCTTCTCGAAGCACTTGTCAGTATCTGAAATTATATTTCTTCACATTTGTTTCCACATTTATTTTCTATCTGTAACCTGCCCCCAATAGAAATTAGAATATAAGCTACTTAGAGCTTTATATGACATGCATTTTTGTTTAACAGTGTATCTCCAATGCCAAGACAATACATACTCACTGACTAGCTGCTCAACTCTTTGCATACTTAGGTTGAATCCTTCCAAGGTGCAAATAAAAAATCAACCTCTTTTGTATAACCTTCCCAACTCCAGGGATTTCTCTCTCATCTGATCATCTGTAGTATTTACTTTCCTAAAGGCTGTATCTTCTGAAGTTAGTAACAATAATTTCAACTTCCTTTGGGTTAGAAGGTGTCTGGTATATATTCTATATACCCTTACTTTCAATCTTTTTAGGTATCTCGTGTGCTTAGCATGGAATACAATTTTTAAAAATTCAAAGTGATAGTCTTTTCTAACCAGTGAGTTTAGTGCATTTATATTTGTTGTTCAATTACTTATTCTTGTATTTGGACTTGTTTCTGCAATCTTACTTTTTGTTTTCTGTTTAACTCACTTTTTAATGCTTCTTTTTCCCATTTCCCTACTCTCCAGTTAAGAAAGTTATTTGTTCCATTTGTACTGTTTTAGAGGTTACTTTCAACTTCTTATTAGTAATAGTTAACAAGCCTAAGTTAATATCCTACTCTTTCTTTAGAGCATCTTAGAATACTTTTAATTCCAATAAGTTTCCCCTACTTACGTGCTGTTATTCTCCCCATCTTTTGGCTTTTTCTTCTTAATCACACACATTCGACATCAATTTTATGCAAGCATTTTAAATACAGTTGACCCTTGAGCAACATGAGAGTTAGGAATGCTGACCCCCAATGCAGTAGAAAAATCCATGTATAACTTTTGACTCCCCCAAAACTTAACTATCAATAGCTACTGTTGATCAGAACCTCATCAATAATATGGTCTATTAACACATATTTTATATGTATTAGGTATTACACACTGAATTCTTACGATAAAATAGAGAAAATACAATGTCATTAAGAAAATCACAAGAGAAAATATATTTACTATTTGTTAAGTAGAAGCAGATCATCATAAAGGTCTTTATCCTCATTATTTTCACACTGAGTAGGCTAAGGAGGAGGCTGAAGAGGAGGAGTTGGTCTTGCTGTCTTAGACATGGCAGAGGCAGAATAAAATCTGTGTATGAGTGAACTCACGCAGTTCAAACCCATGATGTTTAAGGGTCAACTGTATTTATGAATTTCTTTTTCATCATTCTTTCTTATATCTCAGATACCTCTTCTCTCTAAAATATATCTTTTAAAGTTTAAGTATATGTCTGTTGGTGGTAAAGGCAGTTTTTGTTCATTATAAATATCTTAAAGTCACCCTCATTCTTGAAAGTCAGTTTCTCTGGCTACATCAATCAATGTTTATATTCTTTTCTTTTAGTATTTTGAAAATATTACTTCAGGTTTTTGGCTCCCAGATTGCTGTGGAGCCAGTAATTTTCCTTTATGAATGACTTGTCTTTTCCCTTTGATTACTTATAAGGTATCTTTATTACAATGTTCCAATTTCACGACTGTGTCTGCATTTCTTTTATCTTGCTTAGTATATACTGTGTTTCCCCTGTTATTTGTGGATTCACATCTTACATCAGTTATGGAAAACTCCCAGGTATTAAATATACCCCCATTCTTTCTGTGCCATAATTTTTAGACTCAAAATACAATGAAGTTTAGTCTTTCTTATTCCATCCTCTATATATCTTTATTATTTTTATAGTTTATCTCTTTTCCCCTTTGAGTTCTACTCTGAGAAATTTCTTCACTTCTACCTTCCAGTTTGCTAATTCTTTTTCCAGCAGTCTCCAATCTGCTGTTTAATCTATTAATTTCTCTACTTCTAAAAATTTATTTGGTATCAAAGATATTTTAGATAGTCTCATTGTTCATAATCTCAATATCTGTAACAGCCATTCTGACTGGTGTGAGATGTTATGTCATTGTGGTTTTGGTTTGCAATTCTCTAATGATCAGTAATGCTGAGCATTTCTTCATATGCTGGTTGGACTCATGTTTGTCTTCTTTTGAAGTGTCTGCTCATGTCCTTTGCCTACTTTTTAATGAAGTTGTTTGCTTTTGCTTATTAATTTATTTCAGTTCTGGATATTAGACCTCTGTTGGATGCATAGTTTGCAAATATTTTCTCCTATTCTGCAGGTTGTTTACTTACTGTGTTGATAGTTTCTTTTGCTGTGCAGAAGCTCTTCAGTTTAATTAGGTCACATTAATCAATTATTGCTTTTGTCGCAATTGCTTTTGGCATCTTTATCATGAAATCCTTGCTAGGGCCTATGTCCAGAATATTTCCTAGGTTATCTTCCAGGCTTTTTATACTTTCAGTTTTTACATTAAAGTCTTTACTTTGTCTTGAGTTGATTTTTGTATATGGTGAAAGAAATGGGTCCACTTTCAATCTTTTACATATAGCTAGCAAGTTATCCCAGCACTATTTATTGAACAGGGAATCTTTTCCCTATTGCTTTTGTGGACTCTGTCAAAGATCAGATGGTTGTAGGTGTGTGTCATTAGTTCTAGGCTCTCTATTCTGTTTCATTGGTCTATGTCTGTTTCTGAACCAGTACCATGTTGTTTTGGTTGCTGTGGCTTGCAGTATAGTTTGAAGCCAGGTAATGTGATGCCTCCAGTTTTGTTCTCTTTTTTTAGGATTGCCTTGGCTAATCAAACTCTTTTTTGGTTTCATACGAATTTTAAAACAGTTTTCTTTCCAAATTCTGTGAAGAATGCCATGGTAGTTTGATTGGAATAGCACTGAAACTGTAAATTGCTTTGGGCAGTATGGCCACTTTAATGATACTTATTCTTCCTATCCTTGAGCATGGAATGTTTTTCCATTTGTTTGTTCATCTCTAATTTCTTTGAGCAGTGTTTTGTAATTCTCATTGTTAATGCTCTTTTACCTCACTGGTTAGCAATACTCATAGGTATTTTATTCTTTTTGTGGCTATTGTGAGTGGAACTGCGTTCTTGATTTTGCTCTCAGCTTAGATGTTGGTGTATAGAAAAGCTACTGATTTTTGTATACTGATTTTGTATTCAGAAACTTTGCTGAAATTGTTCTTCATATCTAGGAGCTTTTGGGCAGAGGGTATGGGGTTTTCTAGGTATAGAATAATAGCATCTGCAAACATTTGACTTCCTCCCTTCCTATTTTGATGCCTTTCTATTTCTTTCTCTTGCCTAACTGCTCTGGCTAGGACTTCCAGTACTATGTTGAATAGGAATGGTGAGAGTGTGCATCCTTGTCTTGTGCTGGTTCTCAAGAGGAAGACTTGTAGCTTTTGCTTATTCAGTATGACGTTGGCTGTGGGTTTGTCACAGATGATTTCTATTATTTTGAGGTATGTTCCTTCAATGCCTAGTTGTTGAGGGTTTTTAACATGCAGGGAAGCTGAATTTTATCAAAAGCCTTTTCTACATCTATTGAGATAATCATGTGGTTTTTGTGTTTAGTTCTGTTATCTGATGAATCACATTTATTGATATGTGTAGGAAGAACCAACCTTGCATGCTAGGGATAATGCTTACTTGATCATGGTGGATTAGCTTGTTCATGTGCTTTTAGATTCAGTTTGCTAGTATTTTCCTGAGGATTTTTGCATCAATGTTTATCAAGGATATTGGCCTGAAGTTTTCTTCGTGTGTGTGTGTGCACGTGTGTGTGTGTGTGTCTGCCACACACAAAAGATATCAAGATGATGCTGGCCTCACAGAATGAGTTAGGGAAGAGTCCCTCCTCTTCAATTTTTTGGAATAGTTTCAGTAGAAATGGTGCCAGCTCTTTGTACATCTGGTAGAATTCAGCTGTGAACCCACTTGGTTCTGGGCTTTTTTTTGCGGGGGGGGTTGGTAAGCTGTTTCTTACTGAATCAATTTTAGAGCTCATTATTGGTCTGTTCAGGGTCTCCATTTCTTCCTGGTTCCATCTTGGGATGGAACTCCTTCAGTTCAACTCTGATTTTGGTTATTTGCCTTATGTTAGTTTTGGGGTCAGTTTGTGCTTGTTTCTATAGATTTTCTAGGTGTGATATTATGTTTATTTGAGCTCTTTCTAACATTTTGATGTAGGCGTTTAGATCTATAAAATTTCCTTTCACAGTGCTTTAGCTGGGTCCGAGATTTTGGTATGTTGTATCTTTGTTCTCATTAGTTTCAATACATTTCTTGATTTCTGCTTTAATTTCACTGCTTACCCAAAAGTCATTCAGGAGCACACTGTTTTAATTTCCTTATAATTGTATGCTTTTGAGTGGTTTTCTCAGTATGGATTTCTATTTTTATTGTGCAATGGTGGTTGGTATGAATTCATTTTTTTAAAGTTTGCTGAGAATTGTTTTATGGTTGTGTGGTCAATCTTTAAGGATGTGTCCTGTAAAGTTCAGAAGAATGTGTATTCTGTTGTTTTGGGGTGAAGAGTTCTGTAGATACCTGTTAGGTCCATTTGGTCAAATGACAAGTTCAGGTCCCATGTGTCTTTGTTAGTTTCTTCCTCAATCATCTAATATTGTCAGTGGGGTGTTGAAGTCTCCCACTATTATTGTGTGGTTATCTAAGTCTCTTTGTAGATCTCTAAGAAGTTCCTTTATAAATCTAGGTGCTCCTGTATTAGGTACATATATATTTGGGATAGTTGAGTCTTCTTGTTAAACTGAACTCTATACCATTATGTAATGCTCTTGTCTTGATTATTGTTGGTTTAAAAGTCTGCTTTGTCTGAAATTGCAATAACAATCACTGCTCTTTTTTCTTTTCTATTGTTCTTGCTAGAGCTTTCTCTGTTGCTTTACTTTGAGCCTATGGATGTTATTGTATGTGAGATAGGTCTCTTGAAGACAGCATATAGTTTGGTCTTTCTTCTTACCCAACTTGCTACTCTGTGCCTTTTAATTAGGCATTTAGCCTTTTTACATTCCTCTCATCATGTTGTTAAGTTGGTTATTATGCAGACTTGATTTTGTGCTTGCTTTACAGTGTCAATGGTTTATGTGCTTAAGTGTGTTTTTGTGGTGGCCGGTAACAGTCTTTCCTTTCCATATTTAGCACTCCCTTAAGGATCTCTCGTAAGGCAGGTTTGGTGGTAACGAATTCCCTTAGCATTTACTTATCAGAAAAGTATCTTATTTCTCCTTCAATTATGAAGCTTTGTTTGGCTGTATATGAAATTTTTGGTTGGAATATCTTTTTGTTAAGAATGCTGAATATAGGCTCCCAATCTCTTCTGTCTCGTAGGGTTTCCACCCAAAGGTCTGCTGTTAGCCTGATAGGGTTCCCACTGGAGGTGATCTGCTCTTTCTCTGGAGCTACCTTTAACATTTTTTCATTCATTTTGACTTTGGAGAATCTGAGGACTGTGTGTTTTGGGGATGGTCATCTTGTATATTGCAGGGGTTCTCTGAATTTCCTGAATTTGAATGTTGGCTTCTCTAGTGAGGCTGGGGAAATTTTTATGGATGATATCCTCAAATGTGTTTTCCAAATTGCTTGCTTTTTCTCCCTCTCTTTCCGAGATGTCAATGAGTTGTAGATTTGGTCTCTTTACATAATCCCATATTTCTTGTAGCCTTTGTTCATTCTTCTTTATTTTTTATTTTTGTCTGACTGAGCTATTTAGGAGAATCAGTCTTTGAGCTCTGAAATTCTTTAGCTTGGTCAATTCTGTTGTTAACGTTTGCAACTGTACTGATTTCTTTTTCTTTTTTTTGAGACAGTGTCTAACTCTGTTGTTCAGGCTACAGTGTGGTGGCATAATGATAGCTCACTGCAGTTTTGAACTCCTGGGCTTAAGCGATCCTCCCAGTAAAGCCTCCCAAGTACCTGGGACTATAATCATGCACTACTACACCCAGCTAACTTTAAAACATTTTTTTTGTAAAGATGGGGTAAAATTTGTGAAGTGAATTTTTCAGCTCTGTCACATCAATTTGGTTCTTTCTTAAAACAGTCATTTCATCTTTTATCTCCTGTATTATTTTATTGTATTCTTCAGATTCCTTATATTGGGCTTCTACTTTCTCCTGAATCTCAATGATCTTTGTTCTGTCCACGTTCTGAATTCTACTTCTGTCATTTCAGCCATAAGAACCATTGCTGGGGAACTAGTGTGGTCATTTGGAGGTGAGAAGACACTGCCTTTTTGAGTTGCTAGAGTTCTTGTGCTGTTTCTTTCTCATCTGAGTGGGTTGGCGTTCCTTCAGTTTCTGGAGCTGCTATCCTTCGAATGGGATTTTTTTTTTTTTTTTGCTTTTATCTTCTTTGATGCATTTCTGGGTTTGATTGTGGCATAAAGTGGGTTCAGTTGAATGGCTCTGTTTCTGGAAAATTTTAGTGGGCCAAGGCTCAGCTCAGCACTCCTGGGCTGCATGCTCTAACTCTGGGGGGTGCTGGTACCGAGCCCCTGGCTTTGTTCTCCGGCCCCTCTAGGTTAGGAACCTGCAGTGCCAAAAGGGCTGAGGTTTTCTTGGTCCACTGGCAATAACATTCTGATAAGTGGTGTCAGACAAAACAATTCACTGGGGTGGTGGCAGTTGGATCCATGCTCGCTTGCAGGTGCCAGCAGCCACTCAGAGCCACGTGGTGGGATGCACACACATCTGCTGAGGCAAGGTACTAGTGGGAGTGGACTTGTGGCACTGCTCCATGCTCTTGAGCTGGCAGCAGTGGTGGTGCGGTAGGTGTGGGGTGCTGGTGGAGGGCAGGAATGCTGGACTCTGTGCACATGCATTTGCACCAGCACTGGTGGCAGCATGGGGGTGGTGGCGGGGCAAGTTGCTAGTGTCTGTGTGCATGTTTGCAGCAGCAATGGTGGAATGACTGGGTGCCCGCATGCCAGTGGGGGCAGCAGTGTGTACTCCTGCAGCAGTAGCATGGTGGGGTACTCACACACACTGGTGGGGAGAAGTGAGGTCCACTCACTCACAAACCTTGGCAAAGCAGTGGGAATGTGGCTGTGGACAAATGCATGCTGGTAAAGCTGCGGAGGGGAGGTTGTGGTGGGGGGAAGTTGCAGGTAGGCTGGTATGTGTTGGCGGGGGCCACTCTGCTGGACCCTATGATGGTCAGGAGTGGTCTGCTGGTGAAGGGGCTATGCCCCAGGAAGTACCCTGGTTGGGCATCGAGGGTGCACTGCAAGTGAGTGTGGCCAAGCTGGGGCCTTGAGAGAGGTCAGCTGTCAGGGGGACACTGAGATTGGTCTGGCACCATCTCACAGGCAAGAATACCCTACTCTGTCCAGGTCTGACAGTCATCTCAAGGCTAAAGTCTCCTAGAGGAGCATGGTGTGCCTTGAGGGATGGGCATCCCTGGCCATGCTCCACTACAGATGTTCTCATACCAAACCATCTGGGCACCACACAGGGTGGAGTCCTACCCCTCCTACATGTGTTAGCAGTTCACCCTGCCAGCTCAAGTGTCTATGGGAGTCATAGAATCTCCTGTTGCCAGGATTCCAGAGGTCCATGATAAGAGCGGCTACTCCTTGCCTGTTCAACTCACCCTTTCCACAGGAGTTGCTGGGGGTCGTGAATGAGTCGCATTACTTGGTAGCCCCACCCAGGCTTCCCAGCTCCCTTCAGCCCAGCTTCTGTGTCCTCCATCTGTCCAATTTCAATGCCTTCTCTCTGAAGATCTGCTTGGAGTGTGCCAGTCTTCCTGATGTCCAGTCTCTCCGTGGCAGATGTTCCTCCTGGCTGCATCTAGTTGGCCATCTTGGCTCTAAATCTCCATTACTGTTATTCTTAATAGACTTTTAAGACTAGCTTCTTTCAATTAGTAGTATGTATTTAAGGTTTCTCCATGTCTTTTTGTGACTTAGTATCTCATTTCTTCTTACCACTGAATAATTTCCATGATATGGAATGTACCACAGTTTATCCCTTCACCTATGGAAGGACATTTTTGGTAATTATTAATAAGGCTGCTGTAACCATTTGTGTGCAGGTTTTTGGGTGAACATAAATTGTTAACTCATTTGGGTAAATACATATGAGTGTAAGTGAGGGATCATATGGTAAGCCTATGTTTAGCTTTGTAAAACAAATGAAAATACAACCTATCAAAATTTGTGAGATACAGCAAAAGCAGTGATTAGGGGGAAATGTACAGCACTGAATGAATATATTAGCAAAAAAATCTGAAATCAATCATTTAAGTGTCCACCTTAAGAAACTAAAACAAAAGAGCAAATTAAATCCAAGGTAAGCAGAAAACAAGATAAAAAATTAGAAGAGAAGTCAATGAAACTTAAAAAAGGGAACAGGGAAAATCAACACAACCAAATGCTAATTTTTTGGAAGAGATCAATAAAAGTGATAAGCCTCTAGCCAGACTAATCACAAAAGGAAGTGAGAAAACACTAATTACTAAATGAAAGATAATTCTCACACTGATTCTATAGACATTAAAAGGATAATTTATGACTATTATGAACAACTCTGTGCTCACAAATTTGATAACCTAGATATGTTCCTGAAAAATCTACCAAAATTAATATAAGGAGAAACAGATAATCTGAAAAAGCCTGTGTCTATTAAAGGAACCGAATCAATAATTGTTAACCTTCTAAAACAGAAAGCACCAGGCCCAGATGGCTTTAACGGTACATTCTACTAAATATTTAAGAAATAAATGATACCAATTCTTTACAATTTCTTCCAGAAAATAGAAGCAGAGAGAATACTAAGTCCGTGAGGCCAGCATTAACCTAATACTCAAAAGAGATATTACAAGAAAGGAAAAGTATAGACCAATACCTGCTATGAACATAAATGCAAAAAATTCCTCAACAAAATATTAGCAAATTGAACCAAAAATATACAAAAAGAATTATACAACACAACCAAATGCGATTTATTTCAGGTTATGCAAGTCTGGTTCAACACTCAAAAATCAACTAATGTATCAACAAGCTAAAAAAGAAAAATCATGTGATCATAGCAACAGATGCAAAAGAAGCAGTTGATGAAATCCAACACCCATTCATGATAAAAATTATCAGTGAACAAGAAATATAGGAGAACTTCCTCAACTTGATAAAGAACATCTAAAAAAAAAACCCTACAGCTAACATTGTAATTAATGGTGAGAAACTAGATGATCCAGGTTCATTTTGTACTTTCCCTGCCTTGGTCTTAGAATTAGCCATTTCTCTAGGGAGCTGTGGTTCTTTTAGTATGAAATGGTATTTAGAAACCAAGATCAGTAAGTGAAGTGCTCAGTATAGTGAAGGGATGTTACTGCTGTAGGTCCTTTCAGTGCACAGGGCTAGAACATACACACTCGCATGTACTACATGTATCTACATCTATTAAAAACCATGAGATCATTACAATGCCTCCAATTCTAATTCAATTCCAAGAATGGTTTTCAGCCTCCCTCATCCCATATTTATATCTCCCTTTTCTAAAATGAGAAACTTGACTCCTAGCAACATTGATATATTTACTCATTTGTTTACTTCAACAATACATAGAATGTAATTTCAGAATTCTTTGTCTATACCCCTGAGGGGGGGGAAAAACCCAAACTACTAAAAGTTAAAGATTTGTTTACAGTCTTTGTGTGTGTGTTTTTTAAGTATTTAGATCTAGGATTATATAGTTAAAAGTACTAAGTATAAAAGTTCTTTAGTGAGTTTTGGAAAATATGGTTATACTATTCATTCAAAATACAGTTAGGTTTATTTTCTGTTTGTATTCCATTTTATGTTTTTTTCCTCATATCTGTATATTTAATTTTTTAACGTATATAACACATTAATATTCCAAGTCAAAAGAACTCAGAGAGGACTGGTCCATGCTGGGGTAGGCTGAGTGGCTGTTAGGTGGCCTGTGTCATGGGGCCTCAGGCCAACCATGGCCAAGCCCTTGGTGCACAGGCAGCATGGTATGTGCTCCAACCGTAGCTGTGTCAGCATGTTATGATGGCATCCAGTAGCAACCTGGCTACGAGAATCCCCAATAGTAAAGAGAAATACTCAAGGCTCTGCAGCACAGATGATGGCTACATTGACCTTCAGTCTAAGGAAAGCCCTCCCAGCCAGTCTCGGTGACTGACACCTATAATTCCAACACTTTGGGAGGCCAAGGCAGGAGGACTGTTTGAGGCCAGGAGTCTGAGACCAGCCTGGGCAACATAGTGAGATAAGGGATAATTATCTTATACTTTATACTTATCTCTACCTTCATGTTCCAGTGGAAGACCTTGGTAAAATCAAGTATCAGTGTGGGTCCATCTGCAATATTTTTTACTTTCTTTCTTACTGACAGCAACCAGGAATTTTTTAAGCCACAGAGCAAGTGTCCAAAATGTAAACACCTTCTCTGTTTACCAATTCTTGGCCAGCTCTGATTTGTTTCACCAATAGGTTGTTCAGCATATAACTGGGTCATTCTGGCCTTTGTAGATTAAGATGTTTTGTATATTATCCCTTTAAGAATTGGACTTTTGGCTGTTTCCTAATAAAAAATGTAGGGAAGTGGTTATTATTAAAATTTACACCCTATTTCTAGCACCTTGTATTATGATGTCATTCTGCTGAAGATTGTAAGACTCAGCCTGGATCCCTCGAGGACTAGATGCTTTAGGTTGATTCTGTTTCCTAGTTTGCAAAAAACGACTTAAATTCAAAAGAAATTAAAATGTCAAAAAAAAAATGAAGTTCAGAGAAGTGTACCTAGGAATGGAATTGTTGGGTTACAGAATATGCATATGCTTCATGTTAGTAGATCATGCCAAGTATTTTTCCAAAGTGGTTGTACCAATTTATACTTACATCATCAAGGGATGAAAGTTCCAACTGTTCCACAATATTGCCAATACTTAGTAAGGTTTTTGAAACAATTTTATTAATTTTGATGGATGTGTAATGTTATTTTCATTTCTTCAATGACAAAGAATGTTTATATTTATAGAGAAGTACTCAGATTGGGAATAAGACAAAGAGGTCTGCTATTACTTCTTTTATTCACAATTGTGAAAGAGGTCCCAGTGAATGCAAATACATACATACATCCATATAAGATACAGGATTAGAAGGAGATAAAACTCTCCTTTTTCACAAATGACAAGATTGTATACACAGAAAATCCAAGTTAATTTACTGATGTACTATTAGAATTAATGGATGAATATAGCAAAGTACAGTTGACTCTCGAATACAGGTTTGAACTGTGCAAGCCTGCTTATCTACGTATTTTCTTTCACCTCTGCCACCTGAGACAGCAAGACCGACCCCTTCTCTTCCTTAGCCTACTGAATAAGGACAGACCTTTATGATAGTCCACTTGCACTTAACAGACAGTAAATATATTTTATCTTCCTTATTTTTTTCTTAATAACATTGCTTTTTCCTTACTTTATTGTAAGAATACAGTATATAATACATATAAAATATATGTTAATTGACTGTTTATGTTATCAGTAAGACTTCTGGTCAACAATAGGCTATTAGTAGTTAAGCTTCTGGGGAGTCAAAAGTTATGCACAAATTTTTTTGTTTACTGCATAGGGGGTTAGCGCCCCTAACTCTCGCATTGTTCAAGGGTCAACTGTATTTAGATAAAGATAAATATATGAAAGTATTTCCATATATTAAGTCACAATTGGAAAATAAAATCATAATAGCATCAAAAAACATGAAGTACCTAGAAATACATGTAATGAGAAATGTGTAACACCTCTACCCAGAAAACTACAAAACATTACCAAGAGAAATTAAAGACGACCTAGGTACCTAAAAGGATACAGTATGCTTATGGATTGAAAAGATGTCAATTTTTCACAAACTGATCTATAGCAGTACGGTTCTCAAAATGTGGTCCCTGGGTCAGGAGCATCAATATATCCTGGGAACTTGTTACAAATGAAAATTCTTGGGCTTCACCCAAGACCTACTGAATCTGAAATTCTGTATTTTAACAAGACCTTCTTGTGATTCTGATACAGGCTAATGTTTAAGAACCACTGATCTACAGATTCAGTGCAATTCCAATATAATTAAGTAACTCACTTCCTTTTGCTGACTAAGTAAAGCATGATTTTAGCAAGTCTTTCTAAAAAAGGACTGGATATAAAAGTACTTGCTGCTTAATTCATAATTAAAAAATGAAAGAATAAAATAATCTAACTTTCTGAGAATTCCAGCTACATTTACTATAAAATTGTATCAGAATTTCTAAAGTAATTATGTTATAAGGAGATTTTTATAATATTTGTGTGGCTGCTTTTGAAATACAGAAGAGACAGAATAATATTACTTGCATGTCATAATACTTACAGTATTAAGTAAGGTATCATACACAGCATTCACAAATTTAGCATTAATCCCAGAGTCTTCAATGGTGTTAAATGAGGCAGTGGCATCTTTCTGCAAATTCAATTTAAGAATTAAGTATATTCAACATTTTGAAGACTATTCTTAGTATAATTTGAATCATACTATTCCTTCATAATTTCGACTATTTTTTAGTCTGACAATAAAAAAGAACTTTAAGGCAAAATTTCTGAAAATAAAAAGAAATGTACAAAGATTATTTTAATAACTTTCTTTTTTAAAACTGAAGGTATGGAGTTAAACATGAACATTAGAGCAAGTAAAAACAATATTTAAGGGCTGGGCACAGTGGCTTATATCTGTAATCCCAGTGTTTTGGGAGGCTGACATGGGAGGGGTCACCTGAGGTCAGGAGTTCAAGACCAGCCTGGCCAACATGGTGAAACCCCGTTTCTACTAAAAATACAAAAATTAGCCAGGTGTGGCGGCAGGCACCTGTAATCCCAGCTACTCAGGAGGCTAAGGCACAAGAATTGTGTGAACCCAGGAGGCGGAGGTTGCAGTGAGCTGAGATTGCACCACTGCATTCCAGCCTGGGCAACAGGGTGAGACTCCATCTCAAAACAAAACAAAACAACCTCCCCCTCAAAAAAAAAACCCGTATACTTATATAGTATGTGTAATATTACATAATTGTATGTACTGTATAATTTCTGAAATCAATACATATATATGCATGTTTAAATCAATATTGGGTATAAATGAGGTAAATTTATCATTTCTGGAAAATTTAAAACTAAAAGTTAAATGAAAAATGTGTTTTATGTATAATTACCTTAAATGCAGCATTTAATTCTGGGAAAGAATCAAATGTTGTTAGATAAAAATCATGTACTGCTTTCCAATCTCCTGATGACTTAACTTTTTCTACATCTTCCCTAAAATGAAAACATACATTAACCATATATATATAGAAATATTATTCAGATAAACTAGCACTACTTTTTAAATAAATGTCACCAAGTATGCAATACGAAATACTGAAACCAAATAAAGAAATATGTCCCAGTTAATATAGTTTATGGATTTATAATTCTTAATTAGATTAAGATATTAATCCAGCTTTAACTTTCCCATTTACTTATTTTTAAAAAAGATCATTCTTAACATGTCTCTTTCAATTATCACTCTTTCCTTCCCTTCATAGCTAAACTTTTGCAGACTTTGTTTACATTCTGTCTTTATCATTCCCATTTAGTCCTTCAAATATGCATCTGGAGATTTTGAATGGTGACATAACTTTTATAGTATGTGTCACATCATAAATGAACTCTTATTTTTAAAAATGGTAACAGTCTATTATTTAATTACCACCTTTATCTCTTGTTGTTTTGACTCATAGACTCTTACTTAGCATTTCCTTTATTTTGCTACAGCCTATCTAACTCTTACCTGTTATTTATACATTTGTTTTCTTTCACCTTCAACTTGAGACATAAAGTCTTTTGAGGTCCTCTTGGCTAACACCTTATAATGATCCAAAAGTTAAATTAATTTCTCAAATAAATAAATTATGTAAAGTGCTGACATGCAGATGATTATACATTTACATATAATAGTGAGCTGAAACTTACTGAAAGTCTTTCATAGTTTTGGGCTGGATAGGAAGAATAGGTTCTGGAAGGACTGGGGCCTTCATTTCGGATGATGATGCATCCATAGATACACGCTGTTTTTGTCTAACATCAAGGCAAATTGGTGGTTGGTCTCTCACTGTGAAGTATAAAAAGATATTCAAAATAATGAATCATTAAACTTTTCCAAATTATAAAATACCAAGATTAATTCAACCTCAACAGAAAATAAATGAATTATTTTGTATTACATTCACTTTGAGATTAAAGAAAAATCAACCATAGTGAAGGACATTTACTGGAGGGCTTATTCCCCCACTCCCCCACTTCACTCACAACACATATTAGGCTGTATCTTACATTGATGTGTACACTTAATATAGAGCTTCTTCCCTTTTTCCCTTCCCCCTCAAAATTGTCTGTTAATGTAATTTAGCATTTCTTTCCTCTCCCCTCTTCCCAAAAGTCATCTTTCAGGGAATATTTCAATGTATGATTATTGTAGCTATATAATAAAAATCAGGTAGACTGATTCTTTCAACTTTATACTTCTTTTAAAAAACAGTTTTACCCATTCCAGTTCTTCTGCCATTTCAGGTAAATTTGAAAATAATCTTATCCATATCAACAACAAAGAACTTACGGGAATTTTGACAGGAAATGCATGAAATTCCTTTTTGTATCAATTTGGGGAGAACTTGTGTATCAATTTGGGGAAAACTGGCATCTTTACTAGAATAAGCGTTCTAATCCATGAACACAGTATGCCTTTACACTTACTCAGATCTTAATTTCTTTCACCAGCATGGTATAATTCTAAGCATACATATTCTGTAATGTTTGCTAGATTTAAACCTTTTATTCTTTTTTAAGTGATTACAAATGATATGTATTTTTACATTAGTGTCCATGTGTTCATTGTTAGCATAAAGAAATATAACTGACTTCTGTATGTTTATCTTGTATTCTTCAACCTTACTGAATTCACTTATCAATTCTAGGAAGGTTTATTTTTGAGATTTCATGGTTTTTTTTTTTTTTTTTTTTTTTGCATAGACAATCATGCCATCTGCAAACAGGGACAGTCTTATTCCTTATTTTCTAATCTGTATGTCTTTTTTCTTCTTTTTGTCTTCTTGTATTGGCTAAAATTTGCAGCACTGAGAAGAATGAGTTAGAGCAAACATCCTTGCATTATTCTCACTCTTAAATGGGAAAGCACTAAATATTTAGCCATTAAGAAAAAGGGTAAGCTTTACCAATAAAAGGGTACTCCCTCTGATCCTTAGCATGTTGAATAAGAGTGCTAAGAGCAGACATCCTTGCCTTGTTCCCACACTTAAGGTAAAAGCACTCAGTCTTTCACAATTACATAAAACATTAATTGCAGGTTTTCTCTAGATGCTGTTTATCAAGTAAAGGAAAAAGTCTCTTTCCTATTTTTCTGGGAGTTTTAATTTTTTTCATTATGAATAGGTGTTGGATTTTGTCAAGTTATTTTACTGCATGGAATCATTCTTAAGCATGTTAGTATGGCGGATTACATTAATTGATATTTTTAAAACTGAACCATCTAGCATCCCTGGAGTGACCTTTTGGTAATGGTGTATAACTCTTTTTATATATTGCTGAATTTTATTTGCTAATACTTTACTAAGGACTTCTGCCATCTATATTCATGAAGGATATCGGTCTATAGTCTATAAATTTTTTTTTTTTAACTATCGTCATCTGGTTTTGTTATCAATGTAATACCAGCTGTGTAAAATGAAAAATAAATGTTCCCTTTTCATCTGTTTTCTGGTAGAGATTGTACAGAAATGGTGTTAATTCTTTAAACATTTGCCAGAATTCTGTGTGACCACCCGGACGTGAATATTCTTTTTTTAAAGTTTTAAAACTAGAAATCAATTTCCTTAGTGGTTACAGAACTATGCAAATTAACTATTTCAAACTAGATGAGCTGCAATAGCTTTTGTTTTTTGAGGAATTGGTCCATTTCATCTGTAATTTATGTGTGTAGAGTTGTTTGTAGTATTCCCTTATTATCTTTTCTGACGTTGATAGGGTCTGTTGTAATATCTCCTATTTATGATACTGATAATCTACCTTTTTATGTCAGTTTTATTGATCTTTTCAAAGAGCCATCTCTTTGTTTCATTTTCTCAATTTTTGTTTTCAGTTTCACTGATTTTATCTTTATATTTCCTCCTTCCTGCTTACTTTGGGCTGATATTCTCTTCTTTTCCTAGGTCCATCAGCTAAAGGCTTAGATATTTGTTTTGAAAATTTCCCCCTTTTCTAATGTATGCATGACTGCTATAAATTTCCCTCTCAGCACTGCTATAGCAGTATCCCACAACTTTTGATATGTTGTATCATATTTTTATTTTCATTCCATCCCATCCATTTTTTAACCTCCCTTAAGACTTCATCTTTGACCAATGAATTATTTGGAAGTTGTTTAATTTCCAAGTATTTTGGAGATGCTTCTGTTATTTTCTGTTACTGATTTCTAATTTGACTAGTCAGAAAACACACTTTACATTACCTCAATTCTTTAAAATTTCAGTTGTTTTATGGCCCAGAATATGATCCATTTTGCTATATGTCCCATTGGCACTTGAAATGCCATGTGTATTCTGTTGTTGGGTAGAGCGTGCTATAAATGTGCTGTTGGTTGATGGTGGCACTGAGTTACTCTATATACTTATTGATTTTCTAGATAGTTCCATCAAATATACACTTACAGTTGGAGCCTTCAATACCTAACTATGGATTCTTCTGTTTCTGCATTCAGGTCTACCAGTTTCCCCCCGCAGTTTTTACAGCTCTGCTGTTTGGTGTGTACATACTTGTGATCACTACATATTTTGAGTGATTATCCCTTTTATCATTATATAATGTTCCTCTCTATCTCCATGAATTTTCTTTGTTCTAAGTCCACTTTATCTGATATTAATGCAGTCATTTCTGTTTCCTTCGATCGATGTTTGCATAAAATGTCTTCCTCTATCCATTTACTTAAAACTTGCTTATACTGTTATATTTGAAGCGAATTTCTTATAAATAGAATACAGTTGGGTCATGTTTTTTGTTCACTCTGACAATATCTTTTATTTAGACTATTTACATTTAACGTAATTTTTAATAAGGTAGAGCTTAAGTCTATGATTTTATTTTCTATTTGTTCTCTCTGCTTGTTACTTTTCCTGCCTTTCTGCAGGTTAAACATTTTTTAGAATTCTCTTTTGATTTATATATAGTGTTTCTGAGAGGTTTCTCTAGATATTACATTACATATAATAATTTCTCACATGCTACTCACATCGTCATTTTACCAGTTGGAATGAAGTGCAGAAATCCTACCTCCTTTACCTTCCCCTGTTTATAATTTTCTTTTTGTGTGTGTGACAGGGTCTTGCTCTTTCACTCAGGATGGGGTGTGGTGGTGTGACCATGGCTAACTGCAGCCTCAAACACCTGGGCTCAAGTGATTTTCCTATGTCAGCCTCCTGAGTAGCTAGGACTACAGGCATGCACCAAAAGCCTGACTAATTTTTAAAATTTTTATGGAGACAAAGTCTCACTATGTTCCTCAAGCTGGTCTCAAACTCTTGGCCTCAAGCCACCCTCCTGTCTTGGCCTCCCAAAACACTGGGGTTACAGGTGTGAGTCACTGAACTCAGCCATAATTTTCTTTTTTCCTTTACATACATTTAGAACCACACCCGTCTTACAATTTTTGTTTCAACTACCAATTATAATTTAGAAAACATAAGAGAAGTCTACTGTATTTATCCATACTTTTGTTTATCACCTTCTTTCCCCTTTCCTCATATCTCAAGTTTCCTTCTTTTGTTTCCTTTCTGTTTAGAGAACTCCTTTATTCTTTTAGAGTAAATGTAGTGGCAACAAATTCTTAGTTTTTCTTCATCTGAAAATGTCTTGATTTCCCTTCCTTGCATTCCTGAAAAATATTTTCATCAAGTGTAGCATTCTACAGTGACAGTCCTTTTAGCATTTGAAAAATTTAGTGGCATATCCTTCTGGCGGCCTCTGTGGTTACTGATGATAAATCTGTTATTTCAATGCCTTATTATTTTTTTTTTAGGGACCGCAACAGGTGCTTGGTGAGGGCCTTCTTGCTAACAGGGACTCTGCAGAATCCTAAGGGGGTGCAGGGCATCACATGCTGAGGGGGCTGAGTATGCTAGCTCGAATATCTAATCCTCTTCTTATAAAGCCACCAGTCCTATTCCCATGATAACCCATGAATCCATTAACCCATGAATGGATTAATCTATTCATAAGAGCAGAGCCCTCATGACCCAATTACCACTTAAAGGTCTCGCCTCTCAATACAGCTACACTGGGGATTATATTTCAACACGAATTTTGGTGGAAACAAATACTCAAACTACAGCATCTTCCTTAACGTGTCATTTTTTCCTGGCTGCTTTGAAGATCTTTTTGTTGGTATTCAGTTTTGACAGGTTTAATTATGATGCTTCTTGCTGTGGATTTCTTTGGATTTCTTCTGAATGAGGTTTGTTTAGCTTCTTGAATCTGCAGGTTTATGTCTTTCACCAAATGTAGAAAATTTTCAGTCATGACTTGGTTACTTTTTCAGCCCTACTGTCTTTTCCTCTCCTTCTGGGACGCTGATAATAGGATTGTTAACACCTTTTGTTATAGTATATGGGGTCCCTGAGACTGTTGATTTTTCAGTCTATTTTCTATTGTTAAGACTAGATAATTTCTATTGTTCTGTCTTCCAGTTCATTGATTCCTGTCCCCTTCATTCTGTTGTTGAGCCCATCTACAAAGCTTTTTACTGTGATTGTTGTATTTTCTCAAGTATTAAGACTTCTAAAACAATAGAATGATTAATATCTTATAAATTTTAAGGTCTACAATAATGAAATATACACATATAATTTAATTCTACTGTAATGTAATCGGGATATATTTTCAACTATGCAAACACAGGGATATCGATAGTCACAAAAGTAACATAGCTAATAAGGTCTTCCTTCCTTCTTTACCTACCCTCCTATCCAAGCATCTATCCTTGGCTCTACCATCAACTTCAACAAGCAAAGATAAATTTCATTAGTGTGGGGGTTTATATTAAACTTCCATATTAGAAGATAGTATAAACATGCTCTTTTTTTTAATACAACAGCAGTGGTTTCCAAACTTACTGTAAATCAGAATAACCTGGAAAGCTTGTTAAAACATGGCTACTGCGCCCTCCCCAAACTTTGTGATTCAGTAGGTCTGGAGTGGGGCACAAGAATTTGTATTTTTATTATTATACTTTAAGTTCTGGAATACATGTGCAGAATGTGCAGGTTTGTTACATAGGTATACATTTGGTATACCTATGTATACCATGGTAGTTTCCTGTACCCATCAACTCATCATCTACATTACATATTTCTCCTAATGCTATCCCTCCCCTAGCCCCAACCCACTGACAGGCCCCAGTGTGTGATGTTCCCCTCCCTGTGTACATGTGTTCTCATTGTTCAACTCCCACTTATGAGTGAGAACATGTGGTGTTCGGTTTTCTGTTCCTGTGATAGTTTGCTGAGAATAATGCTTTCCAGCTTCATCCATGTCCCTGCAAAGGACATGAACTCATCCTTATTCATGGCTGCACAGTATTACATGGTGCATATGTGCCATACTTTCTTTATCCAGTCTATCACTGATGGGCATTTGGGTTGGTTCCCAGTCTTTGCTATTGCGAATAGTGCTGTAATAAACATATGTGTGCCTGTGTCTTTATAGAATTATTTATCATCCTTTGGGTGGTAAAGGGATAAAACCCAGTAATGGGATTGCTAGGCTAAATGCCATTTCTGGTTCTAGATCCTTGAGGAATCGCCACACCGTCTTCCACAATGGTTGAACTAATTTACACTCCCACCAACAATGTAAAAGTATTCCTATGTCTCCACATCCTCTCCAGCATCTATTTCCTGACTTTTTACTGATCGCCATTCTAACTGGCATGAGATGGTATCTCATTGTGGTTTTGATTTGCATTTCTCTAATGACCAGTGATAATGAACTTTTTTTCATATGTTTGTTGGCTGTATAAAGGTCTTCTTTTGGAAAGTCACTGTTCATATCCTTTGCCCACTTTTTGATGGGGTTGTTTTTTTCTTGTAAATCTGTTTAACTTCCTTGTAGATTCTGGATATTAGCCCTTTGTCAGATGGATAGATTGTAAACATTTTCTGTCATTCTGTAGGTTGTCTCTTCACCCCCACGATAGTTTCTTTTACTGTTTAGAAGCTCTTTAGTTTAATTAGATGCCATTTGTCAATTTTGGCTTTTGTTGCCATTGCTTTTGGTGTTTTAGTCATGAAGTCTTTGCCCATACCTATGTCCTGAATTGTATTGTCTAGGTTTTCTTCTAGGGTTTTTATGGTATTAGGTTTTATGTTTAAGTTTTTAATCCATCTTGAGTTAATTTTTGTATGAGATGTAAGGAAGGGGTCCAGTTTCAGTTTTCTGCATATGGCTAACCAGTTTCCCCAACACCATTTATTAAACAGGGAATCCTTGCCCCATTGCTTGTTTTTGTCAGGTTTGTCAAAGATCAGATTATTGTATATGTGTGGCATTATTTCTGAGGTCTCTATTCTGTTCCATTGGTTTATATATCTGTTTTGGTACTAGTACCAGGCTGTTCTAGTTACTGCAGCCTTGTAGTTTGAAGTCAGGAAGCATGATGCTTCCAGCTTTGTTCTTTTTGTTTAGGATTGTCTTGACTATATGGGCTTTTTGGTTCCATATGAAATGTAAAGTAGTTTTTTCTAATTCTGTGAAGAAAGTCAATGGTAGCTTGATGGGACAGCATTGAATCTATAAATTACTTTGGGCAGTATGACCATTTTCACGATATTGATTCTTCCTATCCATTGGCACGGAATGTTTTTCCATTTGTTTGTGTTCTCTCTTCCCTTGAGCAGTGATTTGTAGTTCTCCTTGAAGAGGTCCTTCACATCCTTTCTAAGTTGTATTGCTAGGTATTTTATTCTCTTTGTAGCAATTGTGAATGGGGGTCACTCATGATTTGGCCCTCTGTTTGTCTATTATTGGTGTATAGGAATGCTTGTGATTCTTGCACACTGATTTTGTATCCTGAGACTTTGAAGTTGCTTATCAGCTTAAGGAGATTTCTGGCTGAGAGGATGGAGTTTTCTAAATATTCAATCATGTCATCCCTAAACAGAGGAAATTTGACTTCCTCTCTTCCTATTTAAATGACCTTTATTTCTCTTTCTTGTCTGATTGCCCTGGCCAAAATTTCCAATAATATGTTGATAGGAGTAGTGAGAGAGGGAATCCTTGTCTTGTGTCAGTTCTCAAAGAAAATGCTTCCAGCTTTTACCCATTCAGTATATTGACTGTAGGTTTGTCATAAATAGCTCTAATTATTGGGAGAAACATTCCATCAATACCTAGTTTCTTGAGAGATTTTTAGCATAAAAAAGTGTAGAATTTTATTGAGGCCTTTTATACATCTATAGAGGTAATCATATGGTTTTTGTCATTGGTTCCATTTAAATGGATTACGTTTATTGATTTGTGTATGTTGAACTAGCCTTGCATTCCAGGGATGAAGCCAACTTGATCATGGTGGATAAGTTAGTTGACTTGCTAGATAAGATTTTTGATGTGCTGCTACATTTGGTTTGCCAGTATTTTACTGAGGACTTTCACATCGATGTTCATGAGGGATATTGGCCTGAAATTTTCTTTTTTGTTGTGTCTCTGCCCGGTTTTGGTATCAGGATGATGCTGGCCTCATAAATGAGTTAGGGAGGAGTTCCTCTCTTTCTATTGTTTAGAATAGTTTCAGAAGGAATGGTAACAGCTCCTCTTTGTACCTCTGGTAGACTTCACCTGTGACTCTGTCTGGTCCTGGCTTTTTTTTGGTTGGTAGGCTATTAATCACTGCCTCAATTTCAGAACTTGTTATTGGTCTATTCAGAGATTCAACTTCTTCCTGGTTTAGTCTTGGGAGTGTGTATGTGTCCAGGAACTTATCCATTTCTTCTAATTTTCTAGTTTATTTGCGTAGAGGTGTTTATACTATTTTCTGATGGTAGTCTGTATATCTGTGGGATCAGTGGTGATATCCCCTTTATCGTTTTTTATTGTGTCTATTTGATTCTTCTCTCTTTTCTTCTTCATCAGTCTGGTTAGTGGTCTATCTAGTTTGTTAACCTTCTCAAAAAACCAGCTCCTGGATTCACTGGTTTTTTTTGAAGGGTTTTTCGTGTCTCCATCTCCTTCAGTTTTGCTCTGACCTTGGTTATTTCTCATCTTCTGCTAGCTTTTGAATTTGTTTGCTCTTGCTTCTCTAGTTCTTTTAATTGTCATGTTAGGGTGTCGATCTTAGATCTTTCCCAGTTTCTCCTGTGGGCATTTAGTGCTATAAATTTCCCTCTAAACACTACTTCAGCTGTGTCCCAGAGATTCTGGTACGTTGTGTCTTCATTCTCATTGGTTTCAAAGAACTTATTTGTTTCTGCCTTAATTTCGTTATGTACCCAGTAGTCATTCAGGAGCAGGTTGTTCAGTTTCCATGTACTTGTGTGAGTTTCTGAATCCTGAGTTCTAATTTGATTGCACTGTGGTCTGAGAGACTGTTTACTATGATTTCCATTGTTTTGCATTTGCTGAGGAGTGTTTTACTTCCAATTATGTGGTCAATTTTACAATAAGTGCAATGTGGTGCTGAGAAGAATTTATATTCTGTTGATTTGGGGCAGAGAGTTCTGTAGATGTCTGTTAGGTCTGCTTGTCCAGAGCTGAGTTCAAGTCCTGAATATCCTTGTTAATTTTCTGTCTTGTTGATCTAATACTGACAGTGGGGTGTAAAAGTCTCCCATTATTATTGTGTGGGAGTCTAAGTCTCTTTGTATGTCTCTAAGAATTGCTTTATGAATCTGAGTACTCCTGTATTGGGTGCGTATATATTTAGGATAGTTAGTCATCTTGTTGCATTGATCCCTTTACCATTATGTAATGCCCTTCTTTGTCTTTTTGGAACGTTGTTGGTTTAAAGTCTGTTTCATCAGAGACTAGGATTGCAATGCCTGCTTTTTTATTGCTTTCCATTTGCTTGGGAAGTATTCCTTCATCCCTTTATTTTAGCCTGTGTAGTCTTTGCACATGAGATGGGTCTCCTGAATACAGCACAAGGATGGGTCTTAACTTTTTATCCAATTTGCCAGTCTGTGTCTTTCAATTGGGACATTTAGCCCATTTACATTTAAGGTTAATATTATTATTTGTGAATTTGATCCTGTCATTATGATGCTAGCTGTTTATTTTGCCCATTGGTTGATGCAGTTTCTTCATAGTGTCAAGAGTCTTTACAATTTGGTATGTTTTTGCAGTAACTGGTACCGGTTTCTCCTTTCCATATTTAGTGCTTCCTTCAGGAGCTCTTGTAAGGCAGGCCTGGTGGTGACAGAATCTCTCAGCATTTGCTTGTCTGTAAAGATTTTATTTCTCCTTCACTTAGGAAGCTTAGTTTGGCTGGATATGAAATTCTGGGTTGAAAATTCTTTTCTTTAAGAATGTTGAATATTGGCCCCCACTCTCTTCTGGCTTGTAGGGTTTCTGCAGAGAGATTCGCTGTTAGTCTGATGGGCTTCCCTTTGAGGGTAACCTGACCTATCTCTCTGGCTGCCCTTAACATTTTTTCCTTCATTTCAACCTTGGTGAACCTGATGATTATGTGTCCTGGAATTGCTCTTCTCAAGGAGTATCTTTGTGGTGTTCTCTGTATTTCCTGAATTTGAATGTTGGCCTGTCTTGGTAGGTTGGGGAAGTTCTCCTGGGTAATATCCTGGAGGGTGTTTTCCATCTTGGTTCCATTCTCCCTGTCACTTTCAGGTACGCCAATCAAATGTAGGTTTGGTCTCTTCACATAGTCCCATATTTCTTGGAGGCTTTGTTCATTCCTTTTCATTCTTTTTTCTCTAATCTTGTCTTTACACTTTATTTCATTATGCTGATCTTCAATCTCTGATATCCTTCCTTCTGCTTGATCGATTCAGCTATTGATACTTGTGTATGCTTCATGAAGTTCCTGTGCTGTGTTTTTCAGTTCCATCGGGTCGTTTATGTTCTTCTCTAAACTGGTTATTCTGGTTACCAATTCCTCCAACCTTTTATCAAGGTTCTCAGCTTCCTTGCATTGGGTTAGAACATGCTCCTTTAGCTTGGAAGATTTTCTTGTTACCCACCTTCTGAAGCCTACTTCTGTCAGTTCGTCAAACTCATTCTCCATCCAGTTTTGTTCCCTGGCTGGCGAGGAGTTGTGATCCTTTGGAGGAGAAGAGGCGTTCTGGTTTTTGGAATTTTCAGCCTTTTTGCGCTGGTTTTTCTTCATCTTCGTGGATTCATCTACCTTTGGTCTTTGATGCTGGTGACCTTTGGATGGGGTTTTTGTGTGGACATCCTTTTTGTTGATGTTGATGCTATTCCTTTCTGTTTGTTAGTTTTCCTTCTAACAGTCAGGCCCCTCTGCTGCAGGTCTGCTGGAGTTTGCTGGAGGTCCACTCCAGACCCTGTTTGCCTGGGTATCATACAGCAGAGGCTGCAGAACAGCAAACGTTGCTGCCTGTTCCTTCCTCTAGAAGCTTCGTCCCAGAGAGGCACCTGCCAGATGCCCGCTGGAGCTCTCCCGCATGTGGTGTTTGTCAACTCCTGCTGGAAGGTGTCTCCCAGTCAGGAGACATGGATGTCAGGGACCCACTTGAGGAGGCAGTCTGTCCCTTGGCAGTGCTTGAGCGCTGTGCTGGGAGATTCTGCTGCTCTCTTTGGAGCCGCCAGGCAGGAACATTTAAGTCTGCTGAAGCTGCGCCCACAGTCGCCCCTTCCCCCAGGAAGAATTTGTATTTCTACATGTTTCCGGGTGATGCTGATGCTGCTAGTCTGCACAAAATACTACGAAACACTCTTCCATGGTTTTAAATGAGAGACCAATGGTGCTAATGACACGGAACATTTATTAAATCTACTTTAGTGTTCCAATTTTATATCCTTTATTAAATATGGAAATATCCAATGTCAAGTAATTTGTAGTGTAAACACAAATTGGACAAAGGTTCAATTTATAAACAAGTAAAATTAGGTATCCCCACAAATGGCTTCTTATAGATTATATTTGGCAATCTTTATTAGAGGGAAAGAAAAGGGCATCTCAGCCTAAAATAAATAAATGATATTTATCTCCTCTCTTCAACACCAGTCTTGTTACTATTACCTTTTGTGGCTCCTATAGAGTTTTTCTTCCTCTTTACCAGGCTTACTTCCCTTTCTTATCCCTTCCCACACACTTTTCCCCAACCTGGCTATAAACATCTACAATTAAATACAAACAGATTCATTCAAATATAAATTAACTTACACACAGAGCATATATACACAGTTTTATATCCACTAATTTTATTAATACCATGCTGAGGTGGAAGAGTGAAATTTGAATTAGTAAGAGAACTGGATTTTGGCAGAGCCTGAGACTGAAGAGATTCTTACATAATAGAAATAGTAATGCCAAGGCCAAGAGGATTCTAGGGTAAGTTTAGAAACCAGAAGCCCAGATGGGATTTATTTTTAGTTGAAAAGGTAACTTAAACTGAAGAGTCCTGCAGAATGTTAACACACTATGTTAATGGAACTTGAATCCTTTGCTCAGATTAGTGAATGAAACCAAACTACAGGATGTGACATTCAGCTATTAAGAAAAGAAAAATAACAGACTGCAGCTGTTCTCAAGTCCCTGAATATCAAGGCATTGTTTCCAGAGACAGGCTTTCTGCCTGTTCTCACAGATAGTTATTAAAATATAATTCAAAAAGAGAAAATCAATAACTATGGTGATGAGGGATTAATTAAATCTTAAACTGACATTACAAATAGAGGCAAATCTTTGTTCTATCATATGCAACTTTTTCTGCAATATAGAAAATCATAATAGAGTGAAAAAAGCCAAAATAAATTTATCAGTGAAAATCAATCATTTAGGGTTCATTCAGTGAATACTTATGAACACTTTGCTGAACTGATAAGCAGTAATCATTTTCCCTTTCTTTTAATATACTGCTGCCAATTTTAGTTGGTTGCTTAGAAACATTAAGTAAAACACTAGAAGCCAATGTAAGAAGAATAAGGGCTGTCGTGGGGGTTGGCAGTATATTCAAAAATGTGAAGATCAGAATATAACTATGTGTAAGGGTGTGAGATTATCATCCAAATTTTGCTAGCTCACTGTTTTCACAGACGTCACAACTCTCGTCGGAAACTGGTAAAATGCAGCTTTCTACAACTATATTCGACAAAACAAAGACTGACATTTTCAATTGGCCACATGATTAGGGGACTGATAACTGTTCCTGGCTAGCCAGCACAGATGGCAACAGCAACATTGGAGGTAAAGAAAAGTCTTTATGAAGATTGGAGGTTCAGTAGGAAGAACCTGGGCTTCCCTTTCCTTATCCCTCTACTGCTAGAGAGGAAGTAGTGATATAAAAAAGTGTGCTGCTACTTACACGTTCTTGCAAAATGCTCTGCCTTGAGTTTCATTATAAATAATTTTTAATTAAGTAAGTAATAAGTAATGAAAAAGCAGTCTTAACAGTATGGGACTGAGTCGTATTGCTGGCTGAGTTGTGAAATTTGTTAACTTTAGATAAGCAACTAAAGTTCCTGGGCCTCAGTTTAGACATTATACAATGAAAGAAGAGGGAGTGGCTGGCAAGTCAGCCAAATAGGAACAGCTCTGGTCTGCAGCTCCCAGTGAGATCAACGCAGAAGGCAGGTGATTTCTGCATTTCCAACTGAGGTACCCAGCTCATCTCACTGGGACTGGTTAGACAGTGGGTGCAGAATGTGGGGGGCAGGGTGAGGCATCACCACATCCGGGAAGCACAAGGGATCACAGAACTCCCTCCCCTAGTGAAGGGAAGGTGTGAGAGACTGTGCCCTGAGGAACGGTGCACTCTGGCCCAGATACGACACTTTTTCCATGGTCTTCACAACCTGAAGACAAGGAGATTCTCTTGGGTGCCTATGCCACCAGGGCCCTGGGATTCAAGCACAAAACTGGGTGGCCACTTGAGCAGACACCGAACTTGCTGCAGGATTTTTTTTTTTAATACCCCAGTGGCGCCTAGAACACCAGTGACACAGAACCATTCACTGCCCTGGAAAGGGGGCTGAAGCCACGGAGCCAAGGGGTCTAGTTCAGCAGATTCCACATGTACAGAGCCTAAGCAGCTAAGATCCAAAGGCTTGAAATTCTCGCTGCCAGCACAGCAGTCTGAAGACGACCTGGGACACTCGAGCTTAGTGGGCGGGGAGCGGGGGGTATCCGCTATTACTGAGTCTTGAGTAGGGAGTTTTCCCCTCACAGTGTAAACAAAGCCACTGGGAAGCTTAAACTAGGCAGAGCCAATCTCAGTTCAGCAAAGCCGCTGTAGCCAAACTGCCTCTCTCGATTCCTCCCCTCTGTGAAGGGCATCTGTGAAAGAAAGGCAGCAGCCACAATCAGGGGCTTATACATCAAACTCCCATCTCCCTGGGACAGAGCATCTGGGAGAAGAGGTCACTGTGGGCACAGCTGCAGCAGACTTAAATGTTCCTGCCTGGCGGCTCCGAAGAGAGCAGCAGAATCTCCCAGCACAGCGCTCAAGCACTGCCAAGGGACAGACTGCCTCCTCAAGTGGGTCCCTGACATCCATGTCTCCTGACTGGGAGACACCTTCCAGCAGGAGTTGACAAACACCACATGCGGGAGAGCTCCAGCGGGCATCTGGCAGGTGCCTCTCTGGGACGAAGCTTCTAGAGGAAGGAACAGGCAGCAACGTTTGCTGTTCTGCAGCCTCTGCTGTATGATACCCAGGCAAACAGGGTCTGGAGTGGACCTCCAGCAAACTCCAGCAGACCTGCAGCAGAGGGGCCTGACTGTTAGAAGGAAAACTAACAAACAGAAAGGAATAGCATCAACATCAACAAAAAGGATGTCCACACAAAAACCCCATCCAAAGGTCACCAGCATCAAAGACCAAAGGTAGATGAATCCACGAAGATGAAGAAAAACCAGCGCAAAAAGGCTGAAAATTCCAAAAACCAGAACGCCTCTTCTCCTCCAAAGGATCACAACTCCTCGCCAGCCAGGGAACAAAACTGGATGGAGAATGAGTTTGACGAACTGACAGAAGTAGGCTTCAGAAGGTGGGTAACAAGAAAATCTTCCAAGCTAAAGGAGCATGTTCTAACCCAATGCAAGGAAGCTGAGAACCTTGATAAAAGGTTGGAGGAATTGGTAACCAGAATAACCAGTTTAGAGAAGAACATAAACGACCCGATGGAACTGAAAAACACAGCACAGGAACTTCATGAAGCATACACAAGTATCAATAGCTGAATCGATCAAGCAGAAGGAAGGATATCAGAGATTGAAGATCAGCATAATGAAATAAAGTGTAAAGACAAGATTAGAGAAAAAAGAATGAAAAGGAATGAACAAAGCCTCCAAGAAATATGGGACTATGTGAAGAGACCAAACCTACATTTGATTGGCGTACCTGAAAGTGACAGGGAGAATGGAACCAAGATGGAAAACACCCTCCAGGATATTACCCAGGAGAACTTCCCCAACCTACCAAGACAGGCCAACATTCAAATTCAGGAAATACAGAGAACACCACAAAGATACTCCTTGAGAAGAGCAATTCCAGGACACATAATCATCAGGTTCACCAAGGTTGAAATGAAGGAAAAAATGTTAAGGGCAGCCAGAGAGATAGGTCAGGTTACCCTCAAAGGGAAGCCCATCAGACTAACAGCGAATCTCTCTGCAGAAACCCTACAAGCCAGAAGAGAGTGGGGGCCAATATTCAACATTCTTAAAGAAAAGAATTTTCAACCCAGAATTTCATATCCAGCCAAACTAAGCTTCCTAAGTGAAGGAGAAATAAAACCTTTACAGACAAGCAAATGCTGAGAGATTCTGTCACCACCAGGCCTGCCTTACAAGAGCTCCTGAAGGAAGCACTAAATATGGAAAGGAGAAACCGGTACCAGTTACTGCAAAAACATACCAAATTGTAAAGACTCTTGACACTATGAAGAAACTGCATCAACCAATGGGCAAAATAAACAGCTAGCATCATAATGACAGGATCAAATTCACAAATAATAATATTAACCTTAAATGTAAATGGGCTAAATGTCCCAATTGAAAGACACAGACTGGCAAATTGGATAAAAAGTTAAGACCCATCCTTGTGCTGTATTCAGGAGACCCATCTCATGTGCAAAGACTACACAGGCTAAAATAAAGGGATGAAGGAATACTTCCCAAGCAAATGGAAAGCAATAAAAAAGCAGGCATTGCAATCCTAGTCTCTGATGAAACAGACTTTAAACCAACAACGTTCCAAAAAGACAAAGAAGGGCATTACATAATGGTAAAGGGATCAATGCAACAAGATGACTAACTATCCTAAATATATACGCACCCAATACAGGAGTACTCAGATTCATAAAGCAATTCTTAGAGACATACAAAGAGACTTAGACTCCCACACAATAATAATGGGAGACTTTTACACCCCACTGTCAGTATTAGATCAACAAGACAGAAAATTAACAAGGATATTCAGGACTTGAACTCAGCTCTGGACAAGCAGACCTAACAGACATCTACAGAACTCTCTGCCCCAAATCAACAGAATATAAATTCTTCTCAGCACCACATTGCACTTATTGTAAAATTGACCACATAATTGGAAGTAAAACACTCCTCAGCAAATGCAAAACAATGGAAATCATAGTAAACAGTCTCTCAGACCACAGTGCAATCAAATTAGAACTCAGGATTCAGAAACTCACACAAGTACATGGAAACTGAACAACCTGCTCCTGAATGACTACTGGGTACATAACGAAATTAAGGCAGAAACAAATAAGTTCTTTGAAACCAATGAGAATGAAGACACAACGTACCAGAATCTCTGGGACACAGCTGAAGTAGTGTTTAGAGGGAAATTTATAGCACTAAATGCCCACAGGAGAAACTGGGAAAGATCTAAGATCGACACCCTAACATGACAATTAAAAGAACTAGAGAAGCAAGAGCAAACAAATTCAAAAGCTAGCAGAAGATGAGAAATAACCAAGGTCAGAGCAAAACTGAAGGAGATGGAGACACGAAAAACCCTTCAAAAAAAACCAGTGAATCCAGGAGCTGGTTTTTTGAGAAGGTTAACAAACTAGATAGACCACTAACCAGACTGATGAAGAAGAAAAGAGAGAAGAATCAAATAGACACAATAAAAAACGATAAAGGGGATATCACCACTGATCCCACAGATATACAGACTACCATCAGAAAATAGTATAAACACCTCTACGCAAATAAACTAGAAAATTAGAAGAAATGGATAAGTTCCTGGACACATACACACTCCCAAGACTAAACCAGGAAGAAGTTGAATCTCTGAATAGACCAATAACAAGTTCTGAAATTGAGGCAGTGATTAATAGCCTACCAACCAAAAAAAAGCCAGGACCAGACAGAGTCACAGGTGAAGTCTACCAGAGGTACAAAGAGGAGCTGTTACCATTCCTTCTGAAACTATTCTAAACAATAGAAAGAGAGGAACTCCTCCCTAACTCATTTTATGAGGCCAGTATCATTTGCTGCTATGCAACTTCAGCAAAGTCGCAGGATACAAAATCAATGTGCAAAAATCACAAGCATTCCTATACACCAAAAATAGAGCCAAATCATGAGTGATTTCCCATTCACAATTGCTACAAAGAGAATAAAATACCTAGCAATACAACTTACAAAAGATGTGAAGGACCTCTTTAAGCAGAACTACAAATCACTGCTCAAGAAAAGAAGACAGCACACAAAGGGAAAAACATTCCATGCTCATGGATAGGAAGAATCAATATCATGAAAATGGCCATACTGCCCAAAGTAATTTATAGATTCAATGCTATCCCCATCATGCTACCATTGACTTTCTTCACAGAATTAGAAAAAACTACTTTACATTTCATATGGAACCAAAAGAGAGCCCATATAGCCAAGACAATCCTAAGCAAAAAGAACAAAGCTGGAGGCATCATGCTACCTGACTTCAAACTATACTACAAGGTTACAGTAACCAAAACAATATGATACTGGTATCAAAACACATATATAGACCAATAGAACAGAACAGAGGCCTCAGAAATAATGCCACACATCTACAATAATCTGATCTTTGACAAACCTGACAAAAACAAGCAATGGGGAAAGGATTCCCTATTTAATAAATGGTGCTGGGAAAACTGGCTAGCCATATGCAGAAAACTGAAACACGGACTCCTTCCTTACAGCTCATACAAAAATTAACTCTAGATGAATTAAAGACTTAAACATAAAACCTAATACCATAAAAACCCTAGAAGAAAACCTAGACAATACCATTCAGGACATAGGTATGGGCAAAGACTTCATGACTAAAACACCAAAAGCAACGGCAACAAAAGCCAAAATTGACAAATGGCATCTAATTAAACTAAAGAGTTCCTGCACAGCAAAAGAAACTATCATCAGAGTGAAGAGGCAACCTACAGAATGAGAGAAAATGTTTGCAATCTATCCATCTGACAAAGGACTAATATCCAGAATCTACAAGGAACTTAAACAAATTTACAAGAAAAATCAACCCGCCCCATCAAAAAGTAGGTAAAGGGTATGAACAGACACTTCTCAAAAGAAGACATTTATGCAGCCAACAAACATATGAAAAAAAGTTCATTATCAATGGTCATTAGAGAAATGAAAATCAAAACCACAATGAGATACCATCTCATGCCAGTTAGAAAGGCGATCAGTAAAAAGTCAGGAAACAACAGACGCTGGAGAGGATGTGAAGAAATAGGAACACTTCTACACTGTTGGTGGGAGTGTAAATTAGTTCAACCATTGTGGAAGACGGTGTGGCGATTCCTCAAGGATCTAGAACCAGAAATACCATTTAACCCAACAATCCCATTACTGGGTATATGCCCAAAGGATGATAAATAATTCTACAATAAAGACACATGCACACGTATGTTTATTACAGCATTGTTCGCAATAGCAAAGACTGGGAACCAACCCAAACCAACCCAAATGCCCATCAATGATGGACTGGATAAAGAAAATATGGCACATATGCACCATGGAATACTATGCAGCCATAAAGAAGGATGAGTTCATGTCCTTTGCAGGGACATAGATGAAGCTGGAAACCATCATTCTCAGCAAACTAACACAGGAATAGAAAAGAAAACACTGCATGTTCTCACTCATAAGTGGGAGTTGAACAATGAGAACACATGGACACAGGAAGGGGAACATCACACCCCAGGACCTGTCAGTGAGTGGGGGACTATGGAAGGAGCATTAGGAGAAATACGTAATGTAGATGACGGGTTGATGGGTGCAGGAAACCACCAAGGCACGTGTATAACTACGTAACAAACCTGCACGTTCTGCACATGTATCCCAGAACTTAAAGAAAAAAAAAAAAAAAGAAAGAAGATGGCTTAAGTCAGTTGTTCCTAAGGTTTCAAAAAAGAACTTCAAGGTCTACCTCGGGGGAATGGTGCTGAATGAATAGTTTTACTCACAGCAACTCTGCTTAATATAATTATGCTCTAATAAATTGTATTTTTTTAGAAGTGTTTTGTCACAATCAAAAACAAGAACAAAAATAAGTTTAAAAACCACTAGAGTTTATATCATTTCTTAGATCACTTTCACCTCTACAACTATTCAAGAACAAAATGAAAAAGACTCATAAACCTACCAAAAAGTTTCAAAATTCTCTAACAGTGTGACCTAGATAACGGCCTGTAACAGAGAAATTCAGGAAGTATGGAAACTTACAATGTATATGTCATGTATTATAAAAAACTGATTTTTAATTATGAATTTCTCCCTTATAACATGGTATAAGAAAATATCTGAAAAAAACAACAACAAAAAACAAAACAACCAAAGAAAAAGAACAACCATCCAACCAAACTTGTCTTCTTTTTCTGGATCTACATTATGTCTATAAATTATTTTATACTGCCCCCAACAAAAGATGGAGTCTAATTCTCCCCCCTTTGAATATGAGCCAGCCTTAATGACTCCTTGCTAATCAACAAAAGTGGCAGAAGTGGAGCTGCATGAGTAGGTTATTGAAAGGCAATAACATTTGTGCTTGGCTCTCTCTTTTGAGATGTTTGTCCTTGGAATCTGTCATCATGCTGTGAGGATGCCAAGAGCCACCTGAAAAGGCCATATGTAGGTGTTTCATCTAAGGTCCAAGCCTACAACCAGCATCAATCATCAGGCATGGAAGTGACCAAGCCTTCAGGTGATTCCAGCTCTCAGTATTCAAGCCGCCTCAACTAATGCTCAGGAGAACCAAGATGAGCTGTCCCCTCTGATCCCCATGCAAATTACGTATTTGTAAATAAAATAAACATTGCTGGTATTTTAAGCCACTAAATTTTAGGGAGGTTTATTATTATATACGCAATAGATACTGGAACATGTATAAACAGAAATCATGTAATCTCTCAGAATCTCATACTCCTTATCTGTTAAAGAAACAAATGGAGGTTTTTTGGGTTAAGATGGCAGACTGAGCACATTTTAATTCCTCCCAAAATTCCATTTAACTACAGTAAAAGGTTCTCTTGTTGTTTTAAAGATATAAATCTATAAGGACAAACAGAACAGGTGAAATAGCCGTAGCCTCAAAGGTAAAAAACTAGGAAGCAGAGATGTCAGTGAAAATTGGTTTAGTATCCCTGAGACAGCTAAATACAAGCCCCAATAAGGAAATCACAAAGTAACGATTTACACTGCAGAATTCTTAAAGGGCACAGAATCAGGAACTGGGAATATAAGGGGGAAGGCAAAAATAAGAACTATGGTAAAAACTGAATAAAAAGTTAGCTCCCTAGATCTCTTCCTTGCCACTACATGACTATCCCTCCTCCATCCCTACTCACACAGAAGTCTGGAAATTCCTATTATTTGGAGAGAGTAAAACAGACGTGCTTTGGACTAGGGAATGCCAGACACAGATGAGGTTATAAAAACTATACCAAGACACAGTAGCAGTAAACAACTAATTGCTTAATACTAAGTGACTGACCAGTCAAAAGAGACTCCCAATCTCCTTCTCCCCGTAAACGGAATACTTACCCTGCCCTTCCCTCAGACAGAAGACACATTCATGGGGAATCTGATTAGGCTAAGAAGAAATAACTAAAGATACGGACATCAGGGTTCCTCAATCAACAGGCCACCCAAATAGCCTCATAATAAAGCTTATGGTCAACAAATCTTATTTATGCCTCACCTTCCAATCATCCATCTTGGTTCCCTCATTAACCATGAGCAGAAAATCAAAGACTACCAAACTTCTAATGACAGCCTCCAATATGGAGGACAGAGACCAAAACAAAGAGACAAAAGCAACATGGAGGAATCAGAAACCATGCAGGGAGAAGAAAAAAAATTTTTAAACCTATTACTAGCTTTCTCAGAGGAATAAAAGAGAGTACAACCATGAAATAAAAGGGTACTATACAAAAGAAAGATTCAGTGGGGAAAAATTCTTCACAATTAAAGGCATAATAGAAGTAAGATACTCAGTAGAAGAGTTTTGAGAAAATTTCCTAAATCATAAAGCAAAAGAGAAGAGAAATACAAGTAAAAAAGAAAATTAAGAGTCCAGAAAGTCTGGCTTTTGAATAACAGGAGATCCAGAAAGAAAGGATAGAAAAAACAGAGGATCATCATCAACAAAATAATTCAAGAAACTTTTCTGGGATTTAAGGACATGAAGCTGCTAGACCGAGTATACAGCACAAGGGATGAATACAAACCCATACCAAGGCACAACGCTGTGCAATTTCAAAACTTCCAAGACAAGAGATGGCTCGACAAGCTTCCAGAGAGACAGAGACAGAGGTAGACAGACCTCTAATTCAAAGGAACAGGAATCACGGTGGTCTGAGGTGGGAGCTACACTCCATACAGACTGAAACTGAGTGGCCTGAAATTTAACAATGTTGATACTTGTCATCACCAAGACCCTGACTGCCTTTGTACTCTTTTTAAACTGAAGACAGAATGTACAGGTGAGCCTACTTCTTATTCCTGGCTTGCCAGGGTGGGGGGGTGGGTCAAGAAGTCCCTGTTCTCCTCTTCTTTCCCTGCTGACTCAGCTAATGACACTCAGGTTACCTCACAGATTGAAGCTACAGTGCTTTTGACAGTTGGAGGAGTCTTTCTGACAGACATCTAATAGTCTCAACTGCAGCTCTGCCACACGTCCCAGGAGGTGTCCTTTGTTCCTGAGGACTCATTCATACAGAGGGAACTATAAAAAAGGGAACAATAGTCAACCTCTGGACAGAAGGGTGGGGCAATGTGATTGGGTTGGGCTCCCTGGGGCTTTTATAGTGCCAGTACTGCTCTTGAGTGATGAGTTCTTGGGTTTTAATTTTATTATTAAATGTTGATTATAGTCTTCTGCATGTATAACACATTTTGGATTTTTAAAATGTGTGCCATCAGTTGCTAAGAGTAATGTTCCTGCCCCATGATAATATCTTCCTCCACAACTAAACTGCTCATCTATATACATTGTCATAACATGTACTGAACTTCCTAAGATACAGAATTAAATACTTTTTAAATGCTTTCATCCATATCTTTACAACTTCCTCAGGTAGCTTCTTTATTATCCAGTTTTACAGATGAGAAAATAAGCACAGAGAGGTTAAATAAATTTTCTAGGATTGTACAGTTTGTATGTTACAGAGCCAGAATTCAAACCCAGCCTGAGAAGCTACAAAACTCATGTTATTCCCACTATTGAATGATGCCAAACCTTATACTATGTATAAAAACAAATAATAAAATGGAAAACTAAATTAACATGGGTGTAGGAGCCATTAAACTATAAGATGTCCAAAAAAAAAAAAAAAGAAGAAGAACAACAACAAAAATTCAGCAATATAGTGGAAAATTAACCATTTAAATAATAAAACTTAGGCGTAAAATGACACTTTATGACTCACCATGCCCAATTTCCTCATTCTATAAATGTTTTGACACAATAAAAAACAAGAGGGCGAAGTTATCTGTTTAAGATCACATTGGCAGTTATAGGTAGTAGTTGAGCCAAAGACTCGGTTCTTAACTGACAATGTGTGAGTACCAGCCAGGTAATAATAAATGAGATACAAGTTGAAGGATCCCTGTATTAGTTTAGTACTTTGGTGCTGCTTATGACTACTTCGTAGTGGCAGGCAGCTGAAACAAGGAAAGACCAGAATGGATTAGTCATAACAAGTGGTTTTTACACTATTGTCTATAGGATGACTTTCTGAACATTTGGCAAAAAATAAAATTGAAGGTGGGAGAGAGAAAGGAAAAAAGACAGGAAAAAAAAGTCTGACTCACAGGACTTTAGCCATCAGAGCCAAATAAGGCAAATATATTCATTAGATTTTAGAGATGTGCTTTTTACTAAGTTCAATGATGTGTGTTTGTCAAACTGTGATAAAAGCAGGGGTGAAATGTTCTTTTATGAGCCTAGTTATAAAAATATTCGAAAGTCCCCTCTCTATAAAGTTATCTTTAGTGAAATAGATGTCTTAATTTGGACATAAATTACACAATTTATTACAGCCTTGAGATCGGTTTAACATTCCAACAGGGTAAACATGCCAGAAACCCAGAAAAAGTGCCTCCCATTCATTACCTCATTCAGTAAATTATTAACTAAGTATAGACTACA
Organism: Macaca fascicularis; assembly: GCF_037993035.2. NCBI lineage: Eukaryota > Metazoa > Chordata > Mammalia > Primates > Cercopithecidae > Macaca > Macaca fascicularis. The sequence continues at coordinate 100,249,095 of NC_088383.1, read as the reverse complement.
TGTACCATGAATGCTAGGTCCTGGAAACAAACAGATGGATTCAAACTCAAGGAGACTGTACATGCATTTACTCCTGGACCCAACAACCCCACTTCTAGAAATATCCTATAGATATACCTGCAGATGAACAAAGCAACGTATGTACAGAGTCATTCATTATGGTATTATCTGCAATAACAAAATAATGGACACAAATCACTTATTTTAATAGGGATCTGAGTAAATAAATCCAGTTTACTTACTCTAATACAATGTACATCCAATACAATAGAATATATTTGTAAAAAATAATAAAGAAATTTTCTATGTACTGATACAGAAAGATATCTAGAATACATGAACTGGACAAAAAGCAAGGTTCTGGACAATGCATACATAGTTACCCACCAAAGGTGGAAAATGATATATAAATAAATATAAATATTTATTTATATTTGTTTGCATTTGCCTGAAAAACCACAGGAAAGAATACAAGAGACAACAGAAAAGAGAGTGAAAGTGAGATGTCTGAAACATATTTATTTTTATAGTTTTGATTTTTGAAACACATAGATGTGTTACCTAGTCAATAAAAAGCTATCTTTAATATAAAAAAGAAAAAATTACTCTTCCCATAGGAGGAGTTAAGAAAAGTCAAATCCAAGTTACCCACTCTGACCTAGCGAAAGATCTTAGAGATTTAGTCTAAAACCAGTTCATTCTTTAAGGAAACCTGTAGATGGAGTTATTTGGGACTTGAAAATACCTCTTCTAAGGTAGGAATCCTTATGTGGCAAGTCCTTTGCTTTCCGCAAATAACAAGCCCTGTGCTAGGTTTCTTCTAACACTTGCCCTTCAAGTTGCTCTTAGAGAAAATGTGAAACTCTGGGGTACTTGACCTGTGAAGATCACAGGACTCAAACACAGATCCAATTGCAATTTCAGCTGCAGACCACTTGTTCTTCCCTGGCTACTTCAGAGTGACAAAGATCATAGTATGCTTTTCTCCAGGGTGTGTAAAAACTACAGAATTCATTAGGTCATATCAAGGTTCTACTAAACTCATGAAATGGGCTGAGCTGGCTATGAGCTTGCTCTCAAGGTAAATGTCAGAGTTCATAGCTACTCTTTTCTGAACTACCTAGACTGGAAAGACATTTTTTAAAGTTTGGGGAAGAATTGCTTCATTTCTTTTAAAGATATTCTGTGCTACTTAAAAATGTTTCAATTAAGTGTGAAAGGGGCATCATAACTTTAGAAAGGAAGACACAAGAGAGTAAGGGACGATGTAGTGCTAACTTTCTCTCCTCTATCACTTATCATCCAGGTTGTTTCTCTGAAGAGATATCATCACTAGCAGCTGTTACAGTAGGTAAAACTCCTACACTTCTCACGTATTTCTAAAAGGACAGCCAATTTGACAGGCATACCTAGTCATGTGATCCACAGGGAGGAAAGGCATTCCTCAGCTGTTAGGTGAACCCACGCTGGGTTTTTGCAGTTTCCCTAATACCAGTTGATCAGACAGGGAAACAAGCTGTTAGAGAAACCCAGCATAGGTCCTGCTACCAGAGAAGAGGGAGGAAAATTATAATAACTGCCAAAAATGAGGCATCTTTGAGAAAACAATCTTATTGGAAAGTAAGAGAAGCTTCCCAAAACATCAAGGAACTATAAACATGCTTACATTTGGAAGATGTAGTCTAACTTTCTATTCACTGAAAGAATTACTTCTGCAGTGCCCCTAACAGATAAACTCCATGTCACAACTGAATTCAGGTGGCATCCAGATAGAACAGCTAGGAAAATTCAGTACCAGGAGTTCTAATAAGATAGAGGAAGTCTGCTAAAAGATCTGCTCATCTAGAGTCAGAGTCATTTATGCAGATACACCAAGTTCAAGTTGGGGGTAAGTCCAGATTCCACAAGACAGGCGCAGATGAGAGGGAAGCAGACATTGATGGAAGCTCAAATAAGTGGACCATATTAAGAGTCAATATGGCCACTCAAAAACTTGTAGGCATATGAGTTGGCAAACTGACTTCAGAGATCAAGACATTAGTATAGAAGGAATGGAGTAGATGGAAATCAGAGTGTGAACTCAAAGGTGCCTCCTTAGGGCAATATTGGCGTGATGGAGGGGTGTGTGTGTGTGTGTGTGTGTGTGTATGCAAATAAATAAAAGAAAGAAGTTATTAAAAGCAAATGTTCAAAAATGAGGCAATATAAATACTAACCTATAAGAATGTAGAACAGGTCTAGCACTGGCTTAGAATGTCAAACAGAAAATCTCTGTGCAAGAATAATTTATACCACATGCAGCTTATGGACACGGGTAATTTACCAGAAAATATGTCTTTAAATATTTCTAGGTTTGTTTTGCTTGGTTAGGGTGTGAGGGGCATTTAAGCCTTTGAAGGTTTGTTTTGTCTTGTTACAAGCTGAGGGGAACTTAGAAGTATTTAAGTAATGTACATTTCCTGTGATAAAACAATATAGAGTTACATAAGAAACATTAATAATATACACACAATTCTACCTCCCTGAGGAACCCATTAACAGATTGGTGAGCACCCTTCTATGCTCAGAGTACAAAAGGTTTCCCTGCACTTGAAAACGTTGGATTCATATTCTACCTATAATGATGTAACTTACTTTTTTCATTTTACAATGTATTATGGGCATTTCTCCTAGTCACTTTACATACATATCATATTTTTCTTAATAGAAGCATAATATTTGCAGTACAGATTAACATAATTTAGCTAATACAGATTGCTTCAAATATCACTACTATAAATAATGTACATTTTTTCCATTTATCTTTTTACCTATGTTACATCTTTATAATATCTATAAGCTTTTCCATTCAAACTACCTTTTAGTCTTTAGATAACAGTTTTATAGCTTTCTCCAAATAGATTTACACATTTCCTTTTAGGTTTATTTCTAAGTATTTCATATATTTTCCATAAAGTCTTCTTATTGATTACTGCTCAAATATGGGATATCCATTAAATATTTGAATATATACATTTATATAATATAGAAAATATATATGTACATTATTTTATTTATAATGTAGCCACCTCTCTAATCAAAGTTGCTTATTATTCATGAGTTTTGTATTTCATTCTCTTACTCTAGGTAACATTCACCTAAAAATAAAGATTTTGCTGCTTCTGGTAAATACATATACAGCTTCTTTTTGTTGTATTAACTAGACCTATCAGAACAATGCTGAATAATTAACATCTACTTTTTAAATAATTTAATGATATATGTTTAGCCAAAATATATTTAAAAATTATTTACCATTCTTGATGTTAGGGAAAACAAGATGTGCAGGTGAACTTCTGTTTTCAGCGGCTTCTTTCTTCGGGCTAATAGCTGAAATAAAACTGCTGAAAGTGGAAATTTGGCCTTTGGCTCCTCTGTCCAAACCCTAAAAACAGAAAAGTTAACATTGCAGTATACTTCCTACTACCTATAAATTATTTTATTGCAAAAATCACAAACATTTATAAGAGATTTTAATTTGATGACGAGTAGTCAATAGATAAAAACGTATATGAATTTGACTTACCTTTTCTAGGACTTAACTGTCTCATATATAAAACAGCCTTATTATCTATCCACTTACAAACTGAGAAGTTTGGAAATGGGAATAACAACAGTACCTATCTTATAGAGTTATTGTAAGATTTAACAGAGATAATGCATATAATTAGCGTTGGTTCTTGCACATTGCACACCCTCCATTAATGTTAACTACTATTTTAAGTATGCATTTAAATAATACTAATTTTGTGATCTCTATAAATATTATTTTTAATAAATAGCATGCATGTAATACCTTACAGGCTGATTCACTGAAGGCTATCCTCTCATTTGATGTAACTTTGTAAGTTCAGGTAAAAAGATAACCCTTTAGAATTAATTTTTTTCTAAGCACTGTGATTGGGTATACCAGGATTTTTTTTTTAGAAGTTGTGCTAAGCACTTTGGGATCCTTAGGCACAGGTAACAGCAATCTTCTAAAACATGGAATCTATTCATTAACACATCTTTCACAAAATAACAACCCTATAAAATTCATAGTACATATTTAATTAATCAGTACTTTGTAATTATATAAAAAATCTTTACACATACTTTGAAGCGCAAGATTAAGCTATAGAGCTGCCTCAGGGCTTATTCTCAGCTCTCTGAGATGTTTTTATGCTATGTTCCAATTTCCAGATGCTTAAGAGAATACAGTAGCTAACTTCTTTAACATCCACTTTTTAATTCCGAAGGTAACGTCTTCACTTTCACAGTAGAGGAAGAGTTTCTTTTTCATCTCCTCCTTCTTAATTTACCAGACTGATTGCCATTTACCTTTTCAGAATTCACTCATATAATATAGCAGAAGCATTTATGCTCACTAAATTCCCCATTATCTTACAGTTAGGTAGAGCCATCTGATTCATTCTAATAGGCCACAAGTGGAAATGACACCTGTCATTTCTGAGTCCGAAAGTACCAATGCATTTAAGACTGGGGCAAAACTCTAGCTTTTCTCTATTTTCCTCAACTGGCAACCATCCAGGCTGAGTTGAGATGCTAGAGCATCTGTTAGCTTGGGTTCTTGAGTGACTATGTGAAACAGCCAATCCTGACCAATGTTAGACTATACCATTAGCAATAATAAACCTTAACAGTTTTCAAACACTGAAACTTGGGGCTAATTTGTAACTGCAGAATAGCCTATCACAACTTGTTTCTGAAGCTTTTTCCAGTGTTCACCATTTCTATAAAACCAATCATTCTTATTTGTTCTTGTAATTTATTTACATTGTTCCACTAAAATTATAATCATTCTAATATTGGCCCTTCACACTGGACTAGAAGTTCAACACAGAGCTTGTCATACAGTGAGTCTTGTGCATAGGTGCTATACTTTAAATTTACTTTTTAAAGAAAATATAAAAGAGCCCAAAGAGAATAAATTTCAGATACTATACACATAGAATTAAAAAGTCTCTGGAATTAAGAGACTTTTAGAAATTAGCTAACTCCTTTATTTCACAGAAAAGGAAAGTGGAACTGTCTGAGACTCACCTAAAGTGACCTAACAAGCAACAGTGATGTAATGGACACTAAATGGGAACCTGAGGGACACTTTCATGAGTAAAGGAAAAACACATATGCATTTTTTTGGTGTGACATTTTTGGCTGTTCATAGATTTTATTGTAATTTGTTTTTGCTTGGTCCGTGATTCTTGGCTAGATTTCAGCTCAGTAATGTCTGGGTTAGTATTTCTGTGTTAGGAAACAAGTCATTTGTTGAGTACTTGTTATATACCTACTACTATAGTAGCCACTTTAATACATTATAACATTCCTATATGTATTTACACCCCATTTTATAGATGGGGAAATTGAATTTCCATGCCCATGTTCACAGAGCTGATAAATGGGAAGCCAGGATTCAAATTCCAGTTTGAATGACCATGAAATCTGTATTCTTAACACTTACATTACAGTCTCTCACTATAGCAGCTGTCACTAATTAAGGGCTTAGCATGTGACAGTAGGTGTGTTGAACACATCAGCCTATTTTCACAACAACCCTTCGTGGTTGATGTAATCTCTACTTTTATAGATGTATGTTGAGTTAAATTTAATCTCTTTAGGAGCAATTCACGTAACCAGAGAATATTACATAAGCAGAACAACTAAGTGTACTTTAGGGAAACTTCTGATGTCCTAAGCCATCTGGGAAAGACTTTAACATTTTCTTTTCTTTTCTTCCCCCTTCCTTCACCTCTTCTTAATAAAAGAGGTCTCAAAGAATATTGCTTAGTTCACTTGTGGGATCTCCAAATAATAAAAACTAAGAATTCAATTAACAGTTATTCAACAACTATCAGTTCTAATGTCTAGTGGATTTATAGAGTCTCAAAGATAAGAGAAAAAATTGAAAAGAGAGGTAAGACAGTGATACACAGTATCTTTCTATAAAATAGTCAGTAAATTATGTAATTTGCATAATATTGGTAAATTAAAGCAATTTGTTCAAGTACACAAAACTAGTGTGTTGATTAGGAAAATGAAATCTAAACAGGTTACATATTTGAAAAAGTAAATCATTCCTTATTATATATATTAGGATGCTTAAATAAGAATTTTATTAACAACTGGGGCTAAGTTTGCTTATTTGTATATTTTGTTCTCTCAGAAAATCTTAATAATAGGGGGAACAAATGCCAAATTGGACACACGAATTTGACAGTTATAAGAAAGTAACCAATTTGTAAAAGAAGGTTAGTCATGCTTGTATAATAAATGGTCCCTCCTTTGTTAACTTTGCTGTAAATATCTACAATAATTTAACATATAGAGGGCATTTTTTCACTGACAACTGTCATGAATGTTATCTAAGACTAAGCAACAGTAGGATTTAGGGAGCAGTGTAGTTGGAATATAGAATCAGAAAGGGAGAAAGGTCCAGCAAGATATGACTGGGAAGGTAGGTAGTGGCCATGTTATGAGGCCTTCAGGCTACAGAGTATAGATTCTATCCTGCACAGAGATAGAGAAAAATCATTGAGCACTTCTAAGCAAGAAATGACAAGATCATATCTGTATTTTAGAAAAAAATCACTATGGTAGCAGTCTAGGGAATAGAATAAAGGGTAGAAATACTGGAAGCTAAACCAGGCCTACTGGAAGAAATGAAATTTGAATGGAGATAGTAATAATAGGGAATGAAGAGGAATGACAGCCTGGGCCAGAAATGACCAAATTGTTAAAAGCTATTTCAAGTGTAAGTCTGAAGCATAATGAGAATGAACAAACCCTACCATAAATTATAAAGTAAATGAAATAAACATTGTAAAAAGGTTTCTTCAAATTTCAGAAGAATAGGCATATTTTGACACCTCACTGTATAGAAGAAAGCATCTTTGAAGAAAATTCTAGACAGGGTTATATCAACATGATTTGTGAGTAACTGCAAAAGGAACCAATGCTCACTAGGCAAAAGTATGCTTTGCATGACAAAATAATGAATTTTTATAACAGGGTTATTGTAATATAGCAACAGAAAACCTGTAACAAGTTTGTCCAACCCACAGCCCCCAGGGTGCATGCAGCCCAGGATGGCTTTGAATGCAGCCCAACACAAATTCGTAAACTTTCTTAAAACATTATAAATTTTTGTGTGATTTTTTTTTTTTTTAAGCTCATCAGCCATTGTTTGTGTTAGTGTATTTTATGTGTGACACAAGACAATTCTTCCAATGTGACCCAGGGAAGCCAAAAGATTGGACACACCTGACAATATAAGGACAGAACTGTGGGAAATATTGGGATGTATGTTATGAGCTGGAAAAGGAGATTAAGAATGAATGACCAAAGAGATAAGAAATCGAGAAGAAAGTGATGTGTTAAAAATAAGGGAGGATAAAGTTTCAAGAAAAGAAAAAAAAAGGTCAATAATCTTAAATAATGAAGAGTGGTTAGGTCTAAAATGTGCCTAACTGAAATGGGGCAACTATGAAATCTTGAGGACAGCTGAGACAACAGATTTAGGGTAATAGTGGTGGCAGGGACTATACCAAATAAACTGACAAATGAATGGGAAGTTAGAAAATGAAAGCAATGAGCAAGGATGACTCAGAAGCTTTACTGAAGGGGAAAAAAGCCTGAGGGGGTTAGAATGCAAAGGTTGAGGGAAGATCTACTATGTGCATTACCATGGTTGCCATCTAATGTTCCCTTCTATTTAAATTGCCCCACTCGTGGTCCCCATAGCATTGCTGTTATTCTTTGTGCAGGAATGGCTGTGGACTAGAGCAGAGGTAGGCACTCAACTAAGAGGTAGCCCATCTGCAATTAGGGTAGCCACGTATTAGCTGGCTTGGCATGATGGACACTGATGCTTCCTAGTAAGTCAACCAGAGGTCTTTCGAGATTTTAGACAGAGGAATATAGAAGAAAAGACTGACCAGCTAAAAGAGAATAGCAGAGGCACAAAAAACAGCCAGTCTCTGTTCCTGTTTGTTTTCTGCTTCCAATCTATGTGCCTCATTTCAATAAATTCTCTTTTGCCAAAAGGAGGCTGATTTTCTTTCTCTCTCTCCTCTCTCTCTCCCTTCCCCCCTCCCTCCCTTCCTCCCTCCCTCCCTCTCTCTCTCTCTCTCTCTCTCTCTCTCTCTTTCCTTTTGAGATGTAGTTTCACTCTGTCGCCCAGTCTGGAGTGCACAGGCACAATCTTGGCTCACTGCAACCTCCGCCTCCTAAGTTCCAGTGATTCTCCTGCCGCAGCCTCCTGAGCAGCCGGGATTATAGGTGCACACCACCATGCCCGGCTAATTTTTTTTTTTTTTTTTTTTTTTTTGTATTTTTAGTAGAGATGGGGTTTCACCATGTTGGTCCGGCTGGTCTTGAACTCCTGACCTCATGATCTGCCTGCCTCAGCCTCCCAAAGTGCTGGGATTACAAGTGTGAGCCACTGAGCCCAGCCTGATTTTTTTTTGTAATCATAAAAGCTTAAACAACATAATAAAAATTCCTTGGTCTAATAAGTCTCTTGTTTGTAAAATAATTGTGCTCTTGACACGTTATACTTGAGATGACATGAAATTAATCATAGATACTTTCACACATTGATAGAATAATAAAAGTAAATCCTCAAAACACCAGTTGCCCCACATCAGCTTATACAAAAGAAATCTTACAACCTAACACTTCCATGAGAAAAAAAAGGGCATCATTTTGTGCAATGGCAAAATAATTAATATTAGAGAATCAAATCAAGAAGTTATTGGGTATTAATATGACATCAAACTCCAGACTAAATTAAATGTTAAAGAACATTACTTTACAAACCTTCTGAAATTTGGACCACAGCTATTACATGTGGCTTCGTGAGTTTTGTAAATGTTATCTATGAGTCCTACAGAAGAACACTAAAGATGATGGCCTGGAATGTGGCCAGCCTACAGTGGGCTGGGGGTGTTGAGGAATAGATAGTAGCAGGATACTCAACCAGCTGTTCCAGATTGAAGATAAGTACAAATAGAGAACACAGGGAAAAACACTAAGAATTCTTTGAGGGAAAAAAATACTCAAAATATTTCAACCTGGCATAATAAATAATAGACCTGATTCTCTAGGCAGAGGCTGACCATACATTTATTAAACTAGAATTCAGTAAACGTTGCAAACAGCAGAAAAATGTAGTAATTACAAGAACTAATCAAAAATCTTATTTCACAAGTACCTAATGTGGGCTTCAATGGTCTTTTTGATGATATAATCACATAGATTATACGTAATAATCTCAAGATATTTAAACGGACAAATACTTAAAGAGTACCTGTTCTGCTATTAACATGTAGTTAAATATTTTCAACCTTATTTTAAATTTTATTTGAATACATGAGTTCCTACTTTCAACCTCTACTGAGGAAGAGACTGAATCTTAAATTTCCAATTTCTTCATCATATTTTTCTACCAATGCTAGTAAGAATAACCATGGTTTTCCATGATCACTTCTGAATTGACTAACAAGTGCTACTATATTTAAAATTCTGGTAAAATTTACTTTGATCATCCTCTATACTCCAAAAGTTGCCTTAGAAGATCAACATTTTTCTTCCCATTCTAACCCAATCTTTGAAAAAACGAGTAAGTGCTGGCTGTTCCATCATGAAATGCTTTAAAAGCCATATCTCACTATCTTAGTTTCTGAATTAAAATATTTTAAATTGAACGTCTATGTCTATAAAATTCACCCTTTAGTCTCAATGAGTCCAGGAATCTGTGATGCATATAAAAACTACTTTTTCAAAAGAATGAGTAGCTTCCTGAGATACTGAACAAAGGTTATGATGACCAAAAAACTGATAAACGCATATTTATAGGTTTCAAGTTAAAATAGAAAACATTTAAGATACCCTGTTTTACCAATTTTTATTAAACTGACCTAAACTACCAATCAGAGCCATCCTGGAGCCAATGATATAATTTAGAGTCTACAAAGAGACTATTTTAGGCCCTGATCCTGGGTAAAGATATTTTCTCTTTTTGTATGCTTTTTCACAGTTCCCTATTAGGATGGTAGGTTATAAACTCATGAAATGCCAACTTTGTTCTACCATCCTTCTACTAAGATATGAAAACTCAGCTACTTTCAAGGTGGAAAGTTCCCTACCAACCAAAAAAGCACCAGCCCAAGTGGAATTGGTTTAAGTGATATAAATCATATCTTTAAATGGAGACTAGGAAATAAGGATGTGGATTCTGAAACAAAATTTTGTCACACACATACACACAAATCAACGCAATTGATCATATAGATGACTGAAAATTAGCCCTACAAACGTTAGTCCTGAAGCTCAGAAATTTCAGTTCATTTATCATTAGGAAGGCAAGGTGGCATCAGAGATTTTATTCATTTATTTTATAATATAAGAAAATATTAAAAATACATGAATACATTATGCTTAAACAGTAAAATATTACTTTTTAAATGCGCATTTTGATCCAGTCAAAATTCCTCAACCAATTAAGAGTCTGGTTCTTTTTTTAACAAAAACATCTAGAACAAAACCAAGTTACTTTGAAATATATTAAGCAGACTCAAATTTCAGACCGATTTTTCAATTCAGCTGAATTGGTAAAATCTCAATAACTTCTATTTTCAAAAGGCACATTCATTTAATTATTCATTTCAAAAAAATGTTTTCTGATGGCTCACTAGAATGTCACACAGATATCCTCCAAGTTACAGATATCAACTTAAAAACAAGTAGTTATTCATATAGCTCATCAGTATAACATTTTACCACTCAAGAAGGGATTCTTCAGTCAGAGTTAACTATAAAACTATAAAAAAAAAATGGAGAAAAAATAGGGAAATCAAACAGGGCCTCACACTTGATATAGAAGGCTGTGAAGGAAAGTACCAAATCCACAGGACAGGAGTAGAGTAGAAAGGGCTGGCTGGCTTACAAACAGCTTTTCAGCTACAGATGTTGCTTTGTAAACACAATCATGTGTTGCTTAACAATGGGGATATTTCCTGAGAAATGCTTCATTAGGCAACTTTGTAGGTGTGCAAACATCACAGAGTATACTTATACAAATCTAGATAGTACAGCTCACTACACACCTAGATTATATGATATAGTCTATTGTTCATAGGATACAAACACCTATAGAGCATGTTACCATGCTGAATACTGTAGACAACTGTAACACTAAGTATGCATCTAAACATATTTAAACAGAAAAGGCATTAGACCACCTTCAGATTATGTGATCTGTCATTGACTGGGACATTGTTATATGACACATGACTTTAATAATCTCATCTAACACTGAGTGCTTACTTTGTACAAGGTGTTTTTCTAAATGTTTTATGTGTATTAATTTAGACTTCATTTCTACCTTATGAAGTAGGTTCAATTATTATTTTCCCCATTTTATAGATGGAGAGTTACAAACAGCAAAGCAGAATCATACTTGACTTTTTTGGAGGTTCTCTGGCTCAGAATTTATAATAACCGCTTTTCTCCAATTGTTAAATATAGTTATAAATTATTTGTGTCCTAATGGGTTATTCATGAAGGGGAAAATAAGCAAGCACTACATTATGATTTTGTAGTTAAAAAAAAAGTTGACAAAGAGACTTTACAACCCACTCAAACTTAAGACATGGTGGGTATGTATTTATACAGTCATAGCCCTCCCTTTTTATGTATTAAGTCTCTTGGACTATTTTGCTTCAATCAGATTGATTTTACATATAATTTAATGATCTATTCATACCATAAACAAGCAATTAGATATCCTAGAACATATCTTTTCCATGATTGTTCTATCTCCAGTAACAAAAATTTGAACAAATTTGTTACTGGGCGACAAGTTCTTTTTCAAACTAGAATTAATGCCATAGGTGCAGCTTCTTTGTACCACATGGCCCCTATTACCTATGACCACAGATACAGAGTGTTCAGAATTGGGCAAAGAATAGGAATCAGAAACATCTCCGTTACAAAGCAACCACTGTCCCTGACTAGCCATTTTACTCCTCAGCAAGGTACACATAACCTGACTCTCAGATTCCTTTTCTGTGAAGTGGGAAAATATCTTCCTCACGGGGTTGTTGTGATTGCTTTTGGTTGCATTATTTAACTAAATAAAAGAATACAAAGCAAATGCTTCGCACAGAGTAGGCACTCAATAAGTAGCTATTATTGTTATACACACTTATTTTGTATATTTGTAATATCTGTAGTTTCTTCAATTACTTATCATCACCATAGCGTTAATTCTTTCCCATCTCAACTCTTGTTTAGAGCATAATGAACAAAGGGCACAACATTTTCCATACAAGATTGTTCCAAATACCTAGCTGGGTATATTATTGTTAAGTACACATACGTACACACACACACACACACACACACACACACACACACACACACACACACACACTCTTTCTCTCTCTAATTTGGAATGCTATTGACCTCATCTGGAAATCTCAGAGTCCTTTTCCTTTATTAATGCTTCTTCCCTTTCATTTCTGCTGTCTAGTTAGGTTCCACATGGTGTGTATGCTCTCATCCCTTACACTCTGTCCTGTGGCCACCACCTTAGTGGATGCACTCATTGCTTCAGGGATGAGCTACAAAGCTCTTTTCTTCACTTTCTTCCTCCTCCAGTTTAACTATACACTACCACTGATTTCATTATGTTGTTCCTCTATTTCAGAAATTCCAATAGCTTCCCACTAACCACAGGGAAAAAAAAAAAAAAAAAACTGTCTATGCTTCTCTGCCTAGTGATCTGGCTCCAGCCCCCATGCAATCTTTCTTACCTCCCACAAGTTCCCAGCATGCTTCCACTGGGCTCACTTTATTACTCACTAATTTTTCCTTTTAAGCCTTGCTCATGTTGTTTTCATCACTGGATTACTTTGCCCACTTTCTTCTGCCTATCCAAATCCTATCATTTTTCAATGGCCAGCCAGCTTAAATAATTACCTTTACTTCAAGGCCTTTCTTCATAGTTCTGCATACAGTGATCGCCTTTCTCTAATCTCCAATAGTACAAATTGTTTCTATGGCTCATTGTGGCTTTTACATATTGCTTTGCTTTTCATGTGTTAACCCTGCATACCCCGAGGCAGAGACCACTTTTTAAAACCTTATCTTTTTGCATTTTCTGTAGCACCTAGTACAAAACTAAACATAAAAGATGTCCAATAACTGGCAGTTACATTTTGTCCCAGGGACTCCATCAACCCCATTTATACACACCTGATAAGCAAACTTCTCATTCTTGTTACTAAACTCCATCAAATCCTCTCCACACACATTATGCTCACCCTCAAGCTCTTCCTTTCGTCTTCTATTACAGGCTAACATCCCTTTAAAATTCTCAACTAATATCCTCCCATTTCTCTTCACCACCCTGACCTAAGTCAAATCTAGCTCTTTCTTGAACCCACTGTACTGGTACCCTATCCAGAGGGTTCTACCCCATGTAGAACCTCTCTCTTCTGTTCACCTGATTAGGCGCAGAAGTAAAAAGTCAAATTTGTCCTCACTGACACCGTTATTTCTGCCCCACCTCTGAGCATTTTCTTCTCATTCACCACTTTTTTAAACATCTGCAATACATCAATAACTAATTTATAATATTCCACTCCAATCCATCAACCTCAGTAAATTTAATATTCATATTATCAGCCCTTCATATTCATACACTACTTCAAATTCTTTATTTTGCTTGGCTCCATGGACTTGCATCACCTCTCCACAGCAGCAAGGCCAAGACCCAAACACTGAAAGTCTCTGAGGGCTCTATCTTGAGCCTCTTGTGCATCTCCAACTGGAACCACTTTCACTGCCATTTCTTTCAATTCCCCACCATGCCTGATTTCTGCTGTCTCTTGTTCACTTAATCCATACCTGTCACAAGTTCATTTCAAATGCTGCTCCACAAACTAAGTAGATTTGGGAGATGGTAATTTAAAAATACAGATTCCTACACCTCGCCCATGGAGCTTTTAATTCGGTATATAGAGTGTCAAGTTTCAATCTTGGTATACCCGGGGAATTAAATTAAAAAAAAAGATGCCTGAGCAACATCACCAGAAATTCTGATTTAACAAGCCTGCATTTGGGTCTGGATAATGATAGCGTTAAAAGTTCCTCAGTTAATTCTACTGTGCATCTAAGGTTGAAAACCGGTGCTCTAGGATGAGATGTAGGAATGAGGACTTTAACATGCTACCAAGGTAACTCTGCGGTCAGTCAGGCTTGAAACCACTGTGTTAGGCACCTCCTCACTAGCTGGAATGGACTTCCTTCATGCTTAGATGGTCTTAGGATAAAACACTTTAGGGCTGTCCTTTCCAGCATTCTTTCTCCCACCCCGTACCTGTCTGTAAACATACACGATACAGCCTAACTCTTCAACTTTAATTAGGGTCACTGTAAACTGACCTTCTATTTATTTATAATATTTATATTATTTTATTCATATATATTCATTTACAAATGTGACACAATGGTTTTCTGAAAAAGCCACTATTGTAGGATCACAAATTGAGTCACAGACACAAACTAGACAGGTAGAACCATTAGGCTGGGGCAAAAAGGAAGAATAACTGGAATGTCTCAAAGAAAAAGTTATTAATGACAATTAGGTTCATAAGCAAACCTCTAGGAGCTCTGTTTAATCTACAGGAGGTTGAAAAACAACTCAAGAGGCCATAAGTTGTATTTCCCTGCCCACCTACCTCACACACCAAGATCTCCTTCCCCTCCCCACACATACCACGGCCTTCCTAACCGCTGTGAAAGTCAATCACCACCCCAGTTCTCCTGGATTTCTTATCCTTTGGATGGACTAAGGACCAAGCATAGATTTTCTACATTTAAGCTTTTCACTGCTATAGCTCTGAATTCTAGCTTTGAAGTCTCTCTTTGACAAACACACACACACATTCTGCCACAGATCCTGTCATAAATTCTGTTAAAAAAAACCTGTCATAAAAAATCAATGGTACTGACTCTGAAAGACTTTATAAGGCACAAGCAAGGCTGAGGCAGGAGAATGGCTTGAACACGAGAGGCAGAGATTGCACTGAGCCGAGATCGCGCCACTGCACTCCAGCCTGACAACAGAGCAAGACTCCGTCTCAAAAAAAACAAAACAAAACAAAAAAAACCCTCAAGTTTTTTCATATTTATCCTTATCCTCTTCTATTCCAACTTATATCTTTTCAAAGTTTAATTCAAGATTTTTTTTTCTTGAATATATTCTTCTCTTTGTCTAGTAGTACAAGTCCATAATCCTCTATTTACAATTTCAAAGTCCTATAAATTCTTGAAACTGAAATGTTTTTGCAACTCATTTGGTGCCAAAAACATGCACCTGATCTGAACTGACATGACGCTACTTTTTTCCCTTTAGCATGAACACATACATTTCACTGCAGTTATTAATATGCTTGATTAGAGAGAACTGGCTAGGACCTTACTGTTGGTATTAAATAATATATGATATATGTACCTAATTACCTTTCTAAAATCTGAAAAACTTGAAATCCCAAAGCAGACTGTAGACTTGTATCGACACTTGCAAATTTTTATTCCAAAACGGCAATTTTTCAGTTACACTGAGATAAATAGGTTTTTGGGAGAGCGTTTGCTTGAGGACCTAAACCCACTCATTTAACTGTTTCTATAAGTACATACATTTACTGTTTTAAACAACCAACATATAAAGGAACTGCTGTAATTCTGTGAGTTGGACTTCCTATACAAAATCTGAAAACCTAGGGTACCAGCAGCAGGAACTAGATCTCCAAGCTGCTGGGTGACAAATTTCTTCAAAGCATTTCCCAGGGTAATCCCTAACCCCAGCTCCAATCTATCAATCAATTGTAACTACGCTTTTAAATGTGTATCATTACTGTTCACAATTTGCTGCATCGATTTAAAGAGCTTGTTTTAACAATTTCCAGTTATCAGGGCCCTCAGACATTTTTGAAAAACCTACCGAATCCAAAAATTATTCCTAACACCAATACAGTACTTAACGAAGAGTGAGCTATTTTAGTAAGTTCTTAGTCATTTAAGAGGGAGGTTTTAAGAAATGAATTGCAAGTAGGAAAAAATAAAATGTATAATGTTCACTAAACTTTTACTATTTTGTCACACACAGCTGCTTGACAAGTCATGATCTTTAAATATATCAAAGTAAACTTTCAAAAAGTACTTAAATATTATGTCAAAATAAAAAATTGCAAAAGCCGAGTTTTTTTTTTTTTCTTTAATTGTGCTTCGAATTAACCAGTCACAACCACCAGTAAAAATAGGGAAAGAGGGGGAGGGGGCTGTCCCATGACATCATCTGGCAATATGTAGTTTGAAGCCTGAGAGCGCTCTCCAAATAACCCTTACGAAGATACAGCTGGGAAATCATCCCTGTTAAGCTTAGATAACTTGGGTTTAAATAAAAGGTTCAAAAAGCCTCCCCCCACCTGAGTCACATGTCTGTACCATATGAAAAATAAAACCATTACTGATGCATCTACCTCCCACTACCCTGACAGCAACGGAAAGGTCACAATTAAGTGGAAACTCGCCGCACAGCCTGTTTAATCTGAAGGGGGAAGGGAAAGAAACGCGAAGAAAAGGACAAAAATCTGCGCGCCTCCAGGGCAGGCAGGCACCTCCGTGGAAAACCCACTCCCGCCTGCTGACACCTATGCTCATCCAACAGATCATGCCGACTCAAGATGCAGGTAATTCTCTTAGATAAAGTGGGGGCCCAAGCCCCAGAAAATAACGCAAACATCCAGCGGAACCGACCACCCCCAACATTTCCCGAGGGTGGAAGATGTAGCTCGCGAAGTGTTCTGGGCTGCCCACGAGGCACAACTCTTTCAT
This sequence comes from Macaca fascicularis, assembly GCF_037993035.2. Taxonomy (NCBI): domain Eukaryota; kingdom Metazoa; phylum Chordata; class Mammalia; order Primates; family Cercopithecidae; genus Macaca; species Macaca fascicularis. Next base: position 100,232,154 of record NC_088383.1, on the reverse strand, counting down.
TTCTGCCCAAGGAAGGGCGGCCTGGGTGCCTCTCCCTGGAGTGCCAGGGGGTGCCCAGGGGAGACGCTGGCCTCCTGGCGGCCCTCGCCCGTCCGCCGTCCCTCCTGACTCCCGCCGTCGGGGCGCCAGGCGGCCCCGGCCCACCACCTACCGCGGTCGCGCCGGCGCCAGCCGATACGATGGGCGGCAGCTTCTCGCGCTCCGGCTCCTTCCCTTTCCTCTCCTCAGGCGCGGCCGCCGCCACCACCAGCGGAGTGGCGGGCGAGGGTACCCGACCCGCCTCACTCATGTCGGGCCGGGCGGCGGGAGCGCCAGGCGGCGGCGGCAGCCTCAGTGCTGCTGGGGCTGGCGCTGCTGCTGCCGCCGCGGCCGCGAGAGGGCTCTGGGCTGCAGCTTCTAGCTGCCGCCGCCGCCGCCGCCGCCGCCACTCCGCCCCCGCCCGCGCCCGCGCCTCTGCGCGCGAGCCCGAGGCCGCGCGACCCCGCCGGCCGCCCCCGCGCGCGCCAGGCCCGCGGACACGGCTCCCCACAGCTACCACAGGTGTCTTGCTCCCGCCTCCCCCGCCCGCCCGGGGCTCGCGCGTCGCGGGTCAGGAGCGCCGGCGGTAGCCGCCCTTGTCAACCCCGAGGGCCCGGAGAGAAGGTGCCGCGGTCGACGCCCGGCCGCCATATTGTTTGCAGAGTGTCGCCCGAGATGACGAGGAGACCCCGCACCGGGACCGCGCAGGAGAACCTGGACTAGGGGCGGATAGTGGGGGAGACAAGTCCAGCCCTGCAAAGGGTCGGACGGGGATAGTCCTAGTGGTACCAGTAGGGCAGGACGTAGGCACAGACTACCCTTCACGGACGGCCCTGGCCTGCGGCGCCTAGTCCCGCGGGCGAGCGCCCTCGGGGTCTGGGCTGGTGGCCTTTTGCCTTCTTCTTCCAGGCGCCCACTAAGCTGTCCGCCTTTGGGCCTCTGCCTTCTTATCCTTGCCCGCCTTCCTGAGCCCAGGAGAGGCGACCCAGAGCTTGCGCAGCCCGGGAGACAGCCTTTTCTGGCTCAGCAACCGACCCTTTTGTATACGCCTGGATGGCCTCAACCTACACAGGAAAAGCCTGGAGGTGGGGAGGAGTGCGACGTGGTGGGCCCCCCCTTTCCCCTTCCCCCATAGGATTGGACGGCCAGTCCACACTTTCCATTCCTGTTCCTCTCGTCCCTCTTTGACTGCCAAATCCGCCTCTCCCTTCCCGTCCCCAAGCGCCTACGTTTTGCTCTCTACCCGCAACCCTTTGCTGTCTCCTATCCATTCCTTCATTGTTCCTTTCCGTTTATGTTAGCGATGTACATACCCAAACTCTGCTGCACAGTCCTCAATCAAATCATTACAAAATAGGAGTAAAAACTGGAAAGCTGAAGAAGAGAGCTTTTAATTATGAAATTAAAATACCCCCCACCTCCACCACCAGGACACCTAGACAATTTCCTTTCCTTTCTTGTCGCCCCCTCCTTTTCCTCAGTCTATTGGAGTGGTGGAGACACCTGCTGATCTAGGAGAAAGGAGAGAGTAAGAATGCGCTGTATCGCCTATTAAAAGCAAGGGATTTCGATACTCAGGTCTATCAGGTTTTTTGCCGGTGCCTTCGTTATTTTATTCGAGGTTGAGTGAATTTTTAGATCAAGAGTACCTAGGTCCAAATACAAGAACCAAAAATATCTCTGAAACAAACCCAAATATGATTTGGGGATATCTATTGTTTACATAATTGGGAGTTATTAGTGTAACTAAATACTAGTTATGGTACTTCATAAGATGAGGTTGCATGTTTTCAAACCCACCATTTATAACAAGTAGATCTGAAGCAAACAATGTTGCCTTCTAAATTATGAATTCTGACTGTCATTTATAGCAAGGCTTTCTACTTTAATACAGTTACTGTTGCCACCTGTTTACTTGTGAATTAACAAAAGGTATAGAATAAGTGCCGTATAGTCAGCAAAAAATATTTCAATGCAGGGAAAATGATGCATCCAGGCATTACTTTGAAGCATCCTCCTCCTTTCTATTAATATTTTTCTTAAATTCTTTTTCAGGATTTTCTTTCCTTCTTAAACTACTGAGATACTCATCCCATAGAGAAGAACATACCATTATTCTCTGCTTTTAGCAGGTCTGTATACTGATCATGGATACAGCAGCAATTCAAATGTTATTTTATAAAAGGAAGCCTCTATTTTAACTGCAATTCCAGATATTCTGTGCTGCTAAGTCTAGGTTGATAGAACAAATACTAGAGGGAAAAGTATCTTCTTTCCTATTGTTTTCAACTAGATTTAGTAATTTGCTATAAAAATGCTTGGATGAGAAACCACTTGGATAACAGGCCTTCTGCTTTCTTTTTTCATGTGTGAGACTAAATAAAAGTGTCTGTACATGTAGTCACATTCAATAGAACAAAATGCTTAAATATTGGCGAAACAAGGCAAGTCAGAAATGTTAATTTCTGCTACTGCACCAGAGTAGATAATAACCCATTTCTTAACAAATTCTCTGATTAATTCACTTGTGCATTCCATATGAAAAATGATGATTTGTCTATATTTCCTTTTACTTCTTGTTAAATAAATGTCCTCAATCCACCACCTCATCTCTCCCTCATACGTAGTCCAGGAGGGGGCTGGAGGGTGGGAATGGGGCCTGCTGGAAAGCTGTAGAATTATAGCTCTGGGGGAACTTGTGGTGTGCTTGAGAGACACATTCCCAGCTGCCATCAGGGTGCTTCTGGAGATCCAGGTGGGAGAAGACAGTGTTGTAAGGCAGGACATACAGAGAGCTCTGCCCATTCTGTACAGAGGTGTGGAGAAGATGCTTTTTAGCTATTCCTAGTGTCAGAAGTGCAACAGTGAGGGTATCCAAGTATAAACTCATTTGCTTTGGAAAAACTAGGAGTGAGGCAGAAGAAGCATTTCATGTTTCTAGGTCCAGATGGAAAACCTGAGCTCATTAATTATATCTATGGGGAATAGGGTTTTGCAGGGTGGGAGTGAGGGTTAGAGAACTCATTATTTCCCTGGAAGAAAAAGAAAGACAAAATTACAAGGTAATGGAAGGTCGAAATTATAGACAACTTCTATTTTAATTATGTATGGTAATACTAATGTAGTGAACAATAGCAAAATAGGTACACAGATCACTTAAGAATGGTTTATACCACTAATACCTTAATTTTAGAAGGTATAGTTATGAAATAGTGCAACTTATTTTAATATTTCAACTGAGTGTTGTCCTAAAGTAAACTTGGGGAAATTATTTTAGCCATGTTGACCTTGTTAAAAAGATTTTTGGAACTCTTTCTTAGGTATAATGGTTGTGGATTTTTAAAATTACTATTTAAAAAATAATTTGGCTGGGTGCGTGGCTCATGCCTGTAATCCTAAAACTTTGGGAGGCCAAGGCAGGTAGCTCACTTGAGGTCAGGAGTTTGAACCCAGCCTGGCCAACATGGTGAAATCCTGTCCCTACTAAAAATATATATATAAAAAAAATTTAGCCAGGCATGGTGCTGGGCACCTGTAATCCCAGCTACTTGGGAGGCTGAGGTGGGAGAATCGCTTCAACTCGGGAGGCGGAGGTTGCAGTGAGCTGAAATTGCGCCACTGCACTTGAGCCTGGGTGACAGAGTGAGACTCCATCTCAAAACAAAACAAAACAAAAAAAACTTTATTAAAAACAAAAAGATGCTTTGTCATTACAGAAAAACAGAAAATACAGATTAGCAGAATCATTTAAACTAACTTTAGATACTAAGACCTTGCTCTGTATCTTTAAAAAATCTCTTATATCTGTCTACACACCCCCCACCCCCCACCCCACAGTGTTTCTTCCTTTGTTTTTATAAAAGTTGAACATACTGAAACACTGTTTGGAGTCTTTGCAACTAATTCTTTAGAATAACCCCAGTGATGTGATAAATCTTTAGAGGATGATTTTTTAAAAATTGCACAATGCTATATAGAGCCAAGACTGAAGAATAAAGTAGATGATGATCAAGCTTTGTATTTTTAATCAGACTTCTCTTGAATCTGTTCTCTGCCTAGATTCCCATTGCCATTGACCTAATTAAGGCCCTTAACATCTCTAACCCCAATTATTTCTGTAGCCTGGCAACTGGTCTTGCCTTCAGTTTCTTACCTGCTCTAATGGCCACCAGAATGACCTCTTCAGAATATATAGTTTCTAGCCAGCCCTTTGTTTTAAAATACCGTAGTAGTCTTTCAAAGCCTTTATGCTAAAAATTTTCCCCTAGTGTGGCATTCTGCTGAATTCTTTGCAAAAGAAGGCATTTTTCTTAATGTCCTAAATAGAATCATTCCTTTCTTTCTGCTCCCAGAGCATGTTATACATACTTACCTTTATAGACCTATTACATTGCATCTTAGTTTTTTGTTCCCCAAATAAGTCATGGCACAGAGGAGAAAGACTATGTCTGATTAGTCCTTGAGTCCCTACATGTAGCACACTACCTGGAGTGTGCTATTGAGGAGGCACTTAGCAAACCCAGAAGAAACGAAACGATGTTTTCTTGAAGTGGTTTGTACAGGGGCTCTGAAATCTTTTCCAAAGATAAATTATAAAAATGCTCTGAGTGATGAACTATACTCATTCAGATGATTTGGTCTTGATATTGCTTCTTTAAAATCTTAATCTTCTAGAGCAGTGCTATCAGTAGAACTTGGCATACTAGGGGAAATGGTCTGTATCTGCACTGTCCAGTGTGGTAGCCAATAGCGTCATGTAGTTATTGGGCACTTGAAATGTATCTATTGCCAGAGGAATTGAATTTTTAATTTTAGTTCATGTTATGTAAGTTGTGTTTGAACAGCCACATGTGACTAGTGGCCACCATATTGGACAGTACATTTTAGAGCTGCATCTCAGCTGTAAAACAGCAAGTCCAAATTAGTGGCACACTAATTAATGAGCCTCACTGTATCTTAACCTCATTCTTCAGAATTTATGCAAGCAAATGTTCACCAAAGTAATGAGGGCAGGTTTAAAAGAGCTTTAATAAACGCCTAAAAGCCTAAGTAACTTATTCCTTTTTTATTGTTTCTTTTTAAATATTGTATTCACAGGAGTTTGCATGTGTTGGTGAAACCACATTTAGCTATATCTTGATTTGACCAAGTCCTATAGAGTAGTGACCTAAACTAGAAGAAACTGTTAGTAACAGTAAAAATTGAGGTGGCCGTATGTGTTTTCAAGTTGGTTTTGGATGTCCTGTTTAGATATTTTCAAAGGAAATGCTAATTAAAGAGTTCTAATTAGTTCTAATGCTAATTAAAAGAGTTGTGCTTGATAAACTAGTTCTATAGAACTGCCGCATGTGAAATTCTAATAGTCTGACCTGGATATATTGATAACTCTTCTAAATCTTAACCTCAATTTTACATTTGTTTTCCACACAAAACCAAGAAAAACAACAACAAAAACATTAAATTGTACATCAGAAGTATCCTATGCATGATGTACCTATTTAAATTTTTATTGAGTCTAAGTTAACTTATGTATTCTAAGGCTGCTGAAGTCATCAAAACAAGTCAGAATGGCATATACTGCTATTCATTTTTACCTTTTGTCTTGCTAAGAGCACCCTGATTTGACATAACAATATGCTTACATAAAAGTGATTTCTTTTCTGCACTTTCTAGCAGCTATGTAGCATAATGTAACATTATTCTAGCCAATGAGGTGTATGCTGACATTTTAGGGAAAGTATTTGCTACCTTTATTTTGCCTGAAATGAAGATACGATATGTCAACGTGGTGCTACAACAAACAGGAGGCTGCAAGCATAAGGATGAATGTCAAAACGCTAAGGACAGGGTGATGGAGAGAGAAAAGGAATCTGGAACAGTCCTGAAATTGTAGAACTGCTACACCAGCTTGGACTGCCTATATCTGGATTTCTTTTTTGTAAGACAGATGAATCCCTATCTTATTTAAATCCATATTAGTTCTTCTGTCATTTGCAGCTAAACAAATTCCTGTCACACTTCATGCACGCGCATACGTGCACACGCGTGAGAGCACACACACACACACACACAAACCCATAGTTTTTTGTCTTAGTTCATCCCCAAACTAGTCAGTTGGTTGAAATTCTAGTGGTTTAACCTGTTGTTTCAGGCACAGCTTTAATCAAGTAAAATAGCTATCTTCTTATCTCAATTCTATGATTAATAATAGTTCAGGAATTACAATAACCTTTGTAAAAACATGAATTTTCTTCTTCAAAGTTGGAAAAGATGCCTCTACACTTCAACGCAAAGTATTAGAATAAAATTAGGAATTCTGAAAATTACCTTTAGTCTTGGCTCTTCCAATTTTTAATTATGTGGCTTTAGCAAAATCACTGTATTTGAATTAATTTGCTTAATGTTGCATGAGTGTTGTGGAAAACAGTGAAAAAACATGCAGAATTGCTTTGTGAACTGTGCTGCATTTTAATAAATCCAACTTAATGAGCACTGCTGGTTACTAGAGACTGTGCTAAGCACTTTCCATGGATTTGTTCATGTCTTCTCGGAAACCTACTTTTAGTATTACTGTAGAGTAGGGACTCATTCCCATTTCATAGATGGGCAAATTAAGGAATTATATCTAGTAAACTGTTCAGATTCATCTCCATACTTGCCACAAAGCATAGACTAGCTGTTCGATAAATGTTTATGGGAAGAATAAATGTTCATTTTATTTATTTTGCTATCCTATAATTGCGTACCATTTAGGATATTATAAACCCATAGTAGATTTGGCCACATAATAAAGGACTGCTATTGGAGGCCTGCTCAGCACCTCCCTGTTGTCCAGCATCCTAACAGAACATTTTCTACTAGAGATACTGAAATAATCAGCTTTTACTGAGGTAAAAATCCAATCTAAGCATCTTTGACTAATAACTTCTCTTGCCTATAGAGGGTTTTGAGGACACATACAGAGGATCCCTAGTCTTTAGCACACTTCTGAGCCCTCAGGCTCAACAAATATTGTTGAATGGGTAGATGTTAAATGCTTCACAGATACTGCTTTTGGGGACCCTGCAACTATTAACGTTATATTATAAGCATGCTGTGGTCAGTAGGTTGCATTCTGGAAATATTTTAATAAATCTTGTATTCTTTAAACACATCAGGTATTGGAGTTTATTTACTTTTTAGTTTTTCTAGCTTTATTGAGGTATAATTGACAAAAATTGTATAGATTTGAGGTATACAATGCGGTGTTTTGGTATACATATATCTTGTGAAATAGTTACCACAATCAAGCTATTATTTCCATCATCTCACGTAATTACCTTTTTGTGTTCGTGGTGAGAGCATTTAAGACCTACTCTCTTAGCAAATTTCAAATATGCAATATAGTATTATTAACTGTAGTCACCGTGCTGTTCCTTAGATCTCCAGAACCTATCTGCTATGGTTCGAATGTGTTCCTTAGAGTTCATGTGCTAGAAACTTACTCACCATTGTAGCAATGAGACTTTTAAGAGGTGGGTAGGCCATGACGGCTCTGTCTTCATGTATGGATTGATGCTGTTATCGCAAGAGTGTGTTATTGCAGGAGTGAGTTTGTTATCATGAGAGTGTGTTTCCTTATAGAAGATTCAGTTTAGGCTTCTTTTGCCTCTCTCTCACTCTTTCTCACCCTTCTGTCTTCTGTAATGGAGTGACTCAGCAAGAAAACCCTCACCAGATGCTGGCACCAGAACTTTTAGCCAATACATTTCTGTTCTTTATAAATTACCCACTGTAGTATTCTGTGATAACAACACAAAACCAAAGGCATTATTTGTCCTGCATAACTGAAACTTTCTACTTTTTAACCAACATCTCCCCATTTTTCCTGCCTTCCAAGCCATGGCAACCACCCTTTCTACTCTCTGCTTCTATGAGTTTAACATTTTTACATTCCACATATAAGTGAGGATCATACGCTATTTGTCTTTTTGTGCTTAGCTTATTTTACTTAGCATAATATCCTTTAGGTTCATCCGTGTTGTCCCAACTGACAAGATTTCCTTCTTTTTAATGGCTGAAATTCCTCTGTGTGTGTGTGTGTGTGTGTGTGTGTGTGTGTGTGTGTGTGTACGCACGCGCGCGCACTCGTCTTTATCCATTCGTTCATCTCTGGACACATAGGTTGATTCCATATCTTGGCTATTGTAAATAATGCTGCCATGAACATGAAAGTGCAGATATCTCTTCAAGATACTGATTTCATTTCCTTTGCATGTATATCTATTAATAGAAATGGGATTGTTGGATCATATGGTAGTGAGGAACTTCTATATTATTTTTCATAATAGTTGTACCAATTTCCATTCCCACCAACAGTGCATAAGGGTTCCCTTTTCTCCACATCCTCACCAACACTTGTTATCCGTTGTCTGTTTGATAATAGCCATTCTCTTTTTTTTTTTTTTTTTTTTTTTTGAGATAGAGTCCCACTCTGTCTTCAGGCTGGAGTGCAGTGGCACGATCTCGGCTCACTGCAACCTCCACCTCCTGGGTTCAAGCAGTTCTCCCGCCTCAGTCTCCCAAGTGGCTGGGACTACAAGCGTGCACCACCACACCAGCTAATTTTTGTATTTTTGGTAGAGACTGGGTTTCACCATATTGGCCAGGATGGTCTCGATCTCTTCACTTCGTGATCCGCCTGCCTCAGCCTTCCAAAATGCTGGGATTAACAGGTGTGAGGCACCGCGCCCAGCCGATGACAGCCGTTCTAATAGGTGTGAGCTGATATCTCATTGTGGTTTTGATTTGCATTTCTCTGATGATTAGAGATGTTGAGCATTTTTTAATACAACTGTTGGCCATTTGTGTGTCTTCTTTTGAGAAATGGCTTTTCAGATCCTTTGCCCATTTTTAAATCAGGTTATTTGTCTTCTTGCTATTGAGTTGTTTGAATTCCTTATGTATTTTGTATATTAACCCCTTATTAGATGTATGGTTTGTAAATAATTTTTCCTACTCCATAGGTTGTCTCTTCACTCTGTTGATTGTTTCCTTTGCTATGCAGAAGCTTTTTAGTTTGATGCAATCTCATTTATCTATACTTGCTTTTGTTTCTTATACTTTTGGAGTAATATCCAAAAAATTCCTTTCCAAGACCTATTTCAAGAAGATTTTCCCCTGTATTTTCTTCTAGTAGTTTTACAATTTCAGCTCTCACCTTTAAGTCTTTAATCCATTCTGGCCTGATTTTTGTAGATGGTGTAAGGTTAGGGTCTAATTTTATTCTTTTTTTTTTTTTGGATGGAGTTTTGCTCGTTTCCCCAGCTGAAGTGCAATAGCGCAACCTTGGCTCATTGCAACTTCTGCCTCCCGGGTTCAAGAGTTTCTCCTGCCTCAGCCTCACAAGTAACTGAGATTACAGGCATGTGCCACCACACCTGGCTAATTTTGTATTTTTAGTAGAGATGAGGTTTCGCCATGTTGGTCAGGCTGGTCTTCAACTCCTGACCTTAGGTGATCTGTCCACCTCGGCTTCCCAATGTGTTGGGATTATAGGCGTGAGCCACTGCACCTGGCCTAATTTTATTCTTCTGCATGTGAATATACAGTTTTCTCAGCACCATTTATTGAGTAGATTAACCTTTCCTCATTGTGTGTCCCTGGCACCTTTGTCAAAGAACAGTTGACTTTAAACGAGTGGATTTATTTCTGAGGTGTCTATTCTGTTTGATTGGCGTATATGAATGTTTTTATGCCAGTATCATACTGTTTTTATTTACTATAGCTTTGTAGTATATTTTGAAATCAGGTAGTGTGATGCCTCCAGCTTTGCTCTCCTTGATCAAGGTCACTTTGGCTATTTTGGTCTTCTGTGATTTCATGTGAATTTTAGGATTGCTTTTTCTATTTATATAAAAAATGCCTTTGGAATTTTGATAGAAATTATATTGAATCTGTAGATTGCCTTGGATAGTGTGGACATTTTAACAATGTTAATTCTTCCAATTCATCAACATAAGATATCTTTTCATTTATGTGTGTCTTCTTCAATTTCTTTCATCAGTGTTTTATAGTTTTCAGTGTACAAAAATTTCACCTCCTTGGTTAAATTTCTTTCTATTTTATTGTTTTTGAATGGTATCGTAAACGGTATTGTTTTCTAAATTTATTTTTTAAATAGTTAATTGTTAGTCTGTAGATAAAATAATTTTGTATGTTTATTTTGTATCCTGCAACTTTACTAAATTTATTAGTTCTAACATTTTTTGTGGAGTCTTTAGAGTTTACTATGCACACCATCCCTTATGATGGTATTACTTATGAATTTTTGACTTTACAATGAGTTTATTAAGATATAATCCCATTGTAAATAGAGGAGTATCTGGATTATGATGGTTCACCTTATGATTTTTCAACCTTTTGATTGATTTATTGGTACATAACTTGATGCATTCCAACTTAGAATATTTTCAACTTACCATGGGTTTATTGGGATGTAACCACATTATAAGTTTAGGAGCATCTGTATATAAGATCATGCCACCTCCAAACAGAGAAAATTTTACTCCTTCCTTTTCTATTTGATGACTTTTGTGTCTTAATCTTGTGTAATTGCTCTGATCAGAACTTCCAGTACTATGTTGAATAGAATGGCATCTCTGTTTTGTTCCTGATCTTAGAGGAAAAGCTTTTAGCTTTTCACTGTTAAGTATTATGTTAGCTGTGGGTGTGTAATATGGCCTTTATTAGGTTGAGGTACATTCTTTCTATACCTAATTTGTTGACAGTTTTTATCATAAAAGGATTTGAATTTGATCAAATGCTTTTTCTGCATCTATTGAGATGATCACATGATTTCTATTCTTCATTCTGTTAATGTGGTATAATCACATTTATTGATTTGCATATGTTGAATGATCCTTGCATCCCAGGGATAAATCCCATTTGATCGTGATGTATGATACCACTAATATGCTGTTGAATTTCATTTGCTAGTATTTTGTTGAGGAATTTTTGTATCTATGTTCATCAGGGATATTGGTCTATATTTTTATTGTAGAATCCTTGTCTGACTTTGGCGTCAGGGTAATGATGACCATAAAATGAATCTGGAAGTGTTTCCTCCTCTTCAATTTTTCAGAAAAGTTTGAGAAAAATTGATGTTAATTATTCTGTTAAAGTTTGATAGAATTTACCAATGAAGCCATCAGGTTCTGGGGCTTTTTTTGTTGGGAGGTTTTTGGTTGCTGATTCAATCTCCTCATCTATTATTGGTCTGTTTGCATTTCCTACTTCTTCATGTCTTCAGTCTTACTAGGTTGTATGTTTCTAGAAATGTATTCATTTCTTCTACGTTACCCAATTTGGTTGTATAGAATTGTTCATTTTAGTCTCTTACGATCCTTTGTATTTCTGTACTATCAGTTGTAATGTTTACTCTTTCATTTGTGATTTTATTTATTTGAGTCTCTTCTTTGTTAGATTTGTCAATTTTATCTTTTCAAAAAGCCAACTCTTTTTTTTTTTTTTTTTTTTTGAGACGGAGTCTCGCTCTGTCGCCCATGCTGGAGTGCAGTGGCGCGATCTCGGCTCACTGCAAGCTCTGCCTCCCGGGTTCACGCCATTCTCCTGCCTCAGCCTCCCGAGTAGCTGGGACTACAGGCGCCCACAACCGCGCCCGGCTAAATTTTTTGTATTTTTAGTAGAGACGGGGTTTCACCGTGGTCTCGATCTCCTGACCTTGTGATCCGCCCGCCTCGGCCTCCCGAAGTGCTGGGATTACAGGCGTGAGCCACCGCGCCCGGCTCCAACTCTTAATTTCATTATCAAAAAAAAGTTTCTTGTCTCTATTTTATTTATTTCTGTTTGTATCTTCGTTATTTCTTTCCTTCTGTTAACTTTTGTATAGTTTGTTCTTTCTAGTTAGTTCCTTGAAGTTGAAGGTTAAATTATTTGAGATCTTTTTTTTTTCTTAATATAGGCAGTCAGCACCACAAACTTCCCTCTTAGAACTGCTTTCACTATAAGTTTTGGTATATTGTGTTTCTATTTTCATCTCAAGATTTACTTCTAACATTTTAAAAAATTTCTTCTTTGAATCATTGGTTGTTTCAGAATATGTTAATTTCCACACATTTATGAATTTTTCAATGTTTTCCTGTTATTGATTTTTAGTTTTATACTATTGTGGTTGCAAAAGATAATTTAAATCTTACATTTATTAAGACTTACTTATCTATTTTGGAGAATGTTCACAGAACATGCAGTTGTGAAGAATATGCATTCTACTGCTGTTGGATGGAATATTCTGTATATGTCTGTTAGGTCCATTTGGTCCGTAGTGTTGTTCAAGCCCTCTGTTTCCTTAGTGATTTTCTGTACAGATGATCTATGTGTTGTTGAAAGTGAGGTATTGAAATAATCTACTATTATCAAATTGCTATATGTTTCTTCCTTCAGGTCTATTAATATTTTGCTTTATATATTTAGATACTCTGATGCTAAGCACTTACATGTTTATAATTGTTATATTCTCTTGATGAATTGACTCCTTTTACATTATATATATAAAGACCTTGTTTGTCTCTTGTTACAGTTTTTGACCTATAGTCTATTTTGTCAGACATAAGTATAGCTACCCTGGCTCTCTTTAGGTTACTATTTGCATGGTATATCTTTTTCCATGTCTTCACTTTCAGTATATGTGTTGTCCATAAGCCTAATATGAGTCTACTGTGGGCAGCATATAGTTGGATCTTGTGTTTGTTTTATAAAATTATTCATTCAGCCACCTATGTCTTTTGATTAGAGAATTTAATCCATTTAAAATTAAAGAATTATTGATAGAAAAGGACTTACTACAGGTTGAGTATCCCTAATCTGAAAATTCAAAATACAGAATATTCCAAAACTTGAAACTTTTTGAAGGATGACATGATGCTCCAAGGAAACGCTCATTGGAGCATTTCGGATTTGGAGTTTTTGAATTAAAGATTCTGAGCTGGTGTGTATAATACAAATATTCCAAAATTTAAAAAAAATCTAAAGTACCTCTAGTCCCAAGAATTTCACATAAGGGATACTCAACCTATACTACCATTTTGTGAATTCTTTTCTGTTTATTAGTTCCTTTGTTTTTTTTTTCCTTTTCTCTTGCTGTCTCCTCTTATGATTTGATGGTTTTCTATAGAGATATGCTTTAATATCTTTCGCTTTTGTGCTATTACAGATTTTTTTCCTTGTGATTACCATGAAGCTTGCACAAATCATAACAGTCTACTTTAAGCCAATAAGAGCTTAACTTTGACTGCATACAAAAACTCTACACTTTAACTTCTCTCTCCCCTGCTCATGATTTATGTTATTAATGTCACAATTTACATCTTTTTACATTGTATGTCTATTAGCAAATTATTGTAGCTATAGTTATTTTTAATACTTTTGTCTTTTGACTTTTATACTAGAGTTAAAAGTGATTTCCACACCACCCCATTACAGTATTAGAGTATTCTGAATTTGACTATATTATTATCTTTACAATGAGTTTTTAACTTTTGTATATATATATATTTTTTTAATGGAAAATTTTTTTTTAAATTTATTTATTATTATTATACTTTAAGTTCTAGGGTACATGTGCATAACGTGCAGGTTTGTTACATATGTATACTTGTGCCATGTTGGTGTGCTGCACCCATCAACTCGTCAGCACCCATCAACTCGTCATTTACATCAGGTATAACTCCCAATGCAATCCCTCCCCCCTCCCCCCTCCCCATGATAGGCCCCGGTGTGTGATGTTCCCCTTCCCGAGTCCAAGTGATCTCATTGTTCAGTTCCCACCTATGAGTGAGAACATGCGGTGTTTGGTTTTCTGTTCTTGTGATAGTTTGCTAAGAATGATGGTTTCCAGCTGCATCCACGTCCCTACAAAGGACACAAACTCATCCTTTTTTATGGCTGCATAGTATTCCATGGTGTATATGTGCCACATTTTCTTAATCCAATCTGTCACTGATGGACATTTGGGTTGATTCCAAGTCTTTGCTATTGTGAATAGTGCCGCAATAAACATACGTGTGCATGTGTCTTTATAGCAGCATAATTTATAATCCTTTGGGTATATACCCAGTAATGGGATGGCTGGGTCATATGGTACATCTAGTTCTAGATCCTTGAGGAATCGCCATACTGTTTTCCATAATGGTTGAACTAGTTTACAATCCCACCAACAGTGTAAAAGTGTTCCTATTTCTCCACATCCTCTCCAGCACCTGTTGTTTCCTGACTTTTTAATGATCGCCATTCTAACTGGTGTGAGATGGTATCTCATTGTGGTTTTGATTTGCATTTCTCTGATGGCCAGTGATGATGAGCATTTTTTCATGTGTCTGTTGGCTGTATGAATGTCTTCTTTTGAGAAATGTCTGTTCATATCCTTTGCCCACTTTTTGCTGGGGTTGTTTGTTTTTTTCTTGTAAATTTGTTTGAGTTCTTTATAGGTTCTGGATATTAGCCCTTTGTCAGATGAGTAGATTGCAAAAATTTTCTCCCATTCTGTAGGTTGCCTGTTCGCTCTGATGGTAGCTTCTTTTGCTGTGCAGAAGCTCTTTAGTTTAATTAGATCCCATTTGTAAATTTTCGCTTTTGCTGCCGTTGCTTTTGGTGTTTTAGACATGAAGTCTTTGCCCATGCCTATGTCCTGAATGGTACTACCTAGGTTTTCCTCTAGGATTTTTATGGTATTAGGTCTAACATTTAAGTCTCTAATCCATCTTGAATTAATTTTCGTATAAGGAGTAAGGAAAGGATCCAGTTTCAGCTTTCTACTTATGGCTAGCCAATTTTCCCAGCACCATTTATTAAATAGGGAATCCTTTCCCCATTTCTTGTTTCTCTCAGGTTTGTCAAAGATCAGATGGCTGTAGATGTGTGGTATTATTTCTGAGGACTCTGTTCTGTTCCATTGGTCTTTATCTCTGTTTTGGTACCAGTACCATGCTGTTTTGGTTACTGTAGCCTTGTAGTATAGTTTGAAGTCAGGTAGCGTGATGCCTCCAGCTTCGTTCTTTTGACTTAGGATTGTCTTGGAGATGCGGGCTCTTTTTTGGTTCCATATGAACTTTAAAGCAGTTTTTTCCAATTCTGTGAAGAAACTCATTGGTAGCTTGATGGGGATGGCATTGAATCTATAAATTACCTTGGGCAGTATGGCCATTTTCACGATATTGATTCTTCCTATCCATGAGCATGGTATGTTCTTCCATTTATTTGTGTCCTCTTTTATTTCACTGAGCAGTGGTTTGTAGTTCTCCTTGAAGAGGTCCTTTACATCCCTTGTAAGTTGGATTCCTAGGTATTTGATTCTCTTTGAAGCAATTGTGAATGGAAGTTCATTCATGATTTGGCTCTCTGTTTGTCTGTTACTGGTGTATAAGAATGCTTGTGATTTTTGCACATTAATTTTGTATCCTGAGACTTTGCTGAAGTTGCTTATCAGCTTAAGGAGATTTTGGGCTGAGACAATGGGGTTTTCTAAATATACAATCATGTCATCTGCAAACAGGGACAATTTGATTTCTTCTTTTCCTAACTGAATACCCTTGATTTCTTTCTCTTGCCTGATTGCCCTAGCCAGAACTTCCAACACTATGTTGAATAGGAGTGGTGAGAGAGGGCATCCCTGTCTTGTGCCAGTTTTCAAAGGGAATTTTTCCAGTTTTTGCCTATTCAGTATGATATTGGCTGTGGGTTTGTCATAAATAGCTGTTATTATTTTGAGGTACGTTCCATCAATACCGAATTTATTGAGCGTTTTTAGCATGAAGGGCTGTTGAATTTTGTCAAAAGCCTTTTCTGCATCTATTGAGATAATCATGTGGTTCTTGTCTTTGGTTCTGTTTATATGCTGGATTATGTTTATTGATTTGCGAATGTTGAACCAGCTTTGCATCCCAGGGATGAAGCCCACTTGATCATGGTGGATAAGCTTTTTGATGTGTTGCTGAATCTGGTTTGCCAGTATTTTATTGAGGATTTTTGCATCGATGTTCATCAGGGATATTGGTCTAAAATTCTCTTTTTTTGTTGTGTCTCTGCCAGGCTTTGGTATCAGGATGATGTTGGCCTCATAAAATGAGTTAGGGAGGATTCCCTCTTTTTCTATTGATTGGAATAGTTTCAGAAGGAATGGTACCAACTCCTCCTTGTACCTCTGGTAGAATTCAGCTGTGAATCCATCTGGTCCTGGACTTTTTTTGGTTGGTAGGCTATTAATTATTGCCTCAATTTCAGAGCCTGCTATTGATCTATTCAGGGATTCAACTTCTTCCTGGTTTAGTCTTGGAAGAGTGTAAGTGTCCAGGAAATTATCCATTTCTTCTAGATTTTCCAGTTTATTTGCGTAGAGGTGTTTATAGTATTCTCTGATGGTAGTTTGTATTTCTGTGGGGTCGGTGGTGATATCCCCTTTATCATTTTTAATTGCGTTGATTTGATTCTTCTCTCTTTTCTTCTTTATTAGTCTTGCTAGTGGTCTATCAATTTTGTTGATCTTTTCAAAAAACCAACTCCTGGATTCATTGACTTTTTGGAGGGTTTTTTGTGTCTCTATCTCCTTCAGTTCTGCTCTGATCTTAGTTATTTCTTGCCTTCTGCTAGCTTTTGAATGTGTTTGCTCTTGCTTCTCTAGTTCTTTTAATTGCGATGTTAGAGTGTCAATTTTAGATCTTTCCTGCTTTCTCTTGTGGGCATTTAGTGCTATAAATTTCCCTCTACACACTGCTTTAAATGTGTCCCAGAGATTCTGGTATGTTGTATCTTTGTTCTCATTGGTTTCAAAGAACATCTTTATTTCTGCCTTCATTTCGTTATGTACCCAGTAGTCATTCAGGAGCAGGTTGTTCAGTTTCCATGTAGTTGAACGGTTTTGATTGAGTTTCTTAGTCCTGAGTTCTAGTTTGATTGCACTGTGGTCTGAGAGACAGTTTGTTATAATTTCTGTTCTTGTACATTTGCTGAGGAGTGCTTTACTTCCAATTACATGGTCAGTTTTGGAGTAAGTACGATGTGGTGCTGAGAAGAATGTATATTCTGTTGATTTTGGGTGGAGAGTTCTATAGATGTCTATTAGGTCTGCTTGCTGCAGAGATGAGTTCAATTCCTGGATATCCTTGTTAACTTTCTGTCTCGTTGATCTGTCTAATGTTGACAGTGGAGTGTTGAAGTCTCCCATTATTATTGTATGGGAATCTAAGTCTCTTTGTAAGTCTCTAAGGACTTGCTTTATGAATCTGGGTGCTCCTGTATTGGGTGCATATATATTTAGGATAGTTAGCTCTTCCTGTTGAATTGATCCCTTTACCATTATGTAATGGCCTTCTTTGTCTCTTTTGATCTTTGATGGTTTAAAGTCTGTTTTATCAGAGACTAGTATTGCAACCCCTGCTTTTTTTTGTTCTCCATTTGCTTGGTAAATCTTCCTCCATCCCTTTATTTTGAGCCTATGTATTTCTCTGCGTGTGAGATGGGTCTCCTGAATACAGCAGACTGATGGGTCTTGACTCTTTATCCAGTTTGCCAGTCTGTGTCTTTTAATTGGAACATTTAGTCCATTTACATTTAAGGTTAATATTGTTAATGTGAACTTGATCCTGCCATTATGATATTAACTGGTTATTTTGCTCGTTAGTTGATGCAGTTTCTTCCTAGCCTCGATGGTCTTTACATTTTGGCATGTTTTTGCAATGGCTGGTACCAGTTGTTCCTTTCCATGTTTAGTGCTTCCTTCAGGGTCTCTTGTAAGGCAGGCCTAGTGGTGACAAAATCTCTAAGCATTTGCTTATCTGTAAAGGATTTTATTTCTCCTTCACTTATGAAACTTAGTTGGGCTGGATATGAAATTCTTGGTTTAAAATTCTTTTCTTTAAGAATGTTGAATATTGGCCCCCACTCTCTTCTGGCTTGGAGAGTTTCTGCCGAGAGATCTGCTGTTAGTCTGATGGGCTTCCCTTTGTGGGTAACCCAACCTTTCTCTCTGGCTGCCCTTCAGATTTTTTCCTTCATTTCAACTTTGGTGAATCTGGCAATTATGTGTCTTGGAGTTGCTCTTCTCGAGGAGTATCTTTGTGGCGTTCTCTGTATTTCCTGGATTTGAATGTTGGCCTGCCCTACTAGGTTGGGGAAGTTCTCCTGGATGATATCCTGAAGAGTGTTTTCCAACTTGGTTCCATCTTCCCCCTCACTTTCAGGTACCCCAATCAGACGTAGATTTGGTCTTTTTACATAATCCCATACTTCTTGCAGGCTTTGTTCATTTCTTTTTCTTCTTTTTTCTTTTGGTTTCTCTTCTTGCTTCATTTCATTCATTTGATCCTCAATCGCTGATACTCTTTCTTCCAGTTGATTGAGTCGGTTACTGAAGCTTGTGCATTTGTCACGTATTTCTCGTGTCATGGTTTTCATCTCTTTCATTTCGTTTATGACCTTCTCTGCATTAATTACTCTAGCCATCAATTCTTCCACTTTTTTTTTTCAAGATTTTTAGTTTCTTTGTGCTGGGTATGTAATTCCTCCTTTAGCTCTGAGAAGTTTGATGGACTGAAGCCTTCTTCTCTCATCTCGTCAAAGTCATTCTCCATCCAGCTTTGATCCGTTGCTGGTGATGAGCTGCGCTCCTTTGCTGGGGGAGATGCGCTCTTATTTTTTGAATTTCCAGCTTTTCTGCCCTGCTTTTTCCCCATCTTTGTGGTTTTATCTGCCTCTGGTCTTTGATGATGGTGATGTACTGATGGGGTTTTGGTGTAGGTGTCCTTCCTGTTTGATAGTTTTCCTTCTAACAGTCAGGACCCTCAGCTGTAGGTCTGTTGGAGATTGCTTGAGGTCCACTCCAGACCCTGTTTGCCTGGGTATCAGAAGCAGAGGCTGCAGAAGATAGAATATTTCTGAACAGCGAGTGTACCTGTCTGATTCTTGCTTTGGAAGCTTCCTCTCAGGGGTGTACTCCACCCTGTGAGGTGTGGGGTGTCAGACTGCCCCTAGTGGGGGATGTCTCCCAGTTAGGCTACTCAGGGACTCACTTGAGCAGGGAGTCTGTCCCTTCTCAGATCTCAACCTCTGTGTTGGGAGATCCACTGCTCTCTTCAAAGCTGTCAGAGTCGTTTGCGTCTGCAGAGGTTTCTGCTGTTTTTGTTATTTTTACTGTGCCCTGTCCCCAGAGGTGGAGTCTACAGAGACAGGCAGGTTTCCTTGAGCTGCTGTGAGCTCCACCCAGTTCGAGCTTCCCAGCAGCTTTGTTTACCTACTTAAGCCTCAGCAAGGGCGGGTGCCCCTCCCCCAGCCTTGTTGCTGCCTTGCCGCGATATCGCAGACTGCTGTGCTAGCAATGAGGGAGGCTCCGTGGGCGTGGGACCTTCCCGGCCAGGTGTGGGATATGATCTCCTGGTGTGCCTGTTTGCTTAAAGCGCAGTATTGGGGTGGGAGTTACCCGATTTTCCAGGTGTTGTGTGTCTCAGTTCCCCTGGCTAGGAAAAGGGATTCCCTTCCCCCTTGCGCTTCCCAGGTGAGGCGATGCCTCGCCCTGCTTCAGCTCTCGCTGGTCGGGCTGCAGCAGCTGACCAGCACCGATCGTCCGGCACTCCCCAGTGAGATGAACCCAGTACCTCAGTTGAAAATGCAGAAATCACCGGTCTTCTGTGTCGCTCGCGCTGGGAGTTGGAGACTGGAGCTGTTCCTATTCGGCCATCTTGCTCCGCCCCCAACTTTTGTATATTTTAATGTTACTAATGAATATCCTTTCATTTCTGCTTGAAGAACTTGCTTTAGCATCTCTTATAAGGCAAGTGTAGTAGGAAGAAAATCCCTCAGCTTTTGTCTTTTTCTCTCCTTCATTTCTGAAGGACAGCTTTGCCAGGTGTAGTATTTCTGGCTGGAAATCTTACTCATCTTATTCTTTCAGTACTTAGAAATATGATTGCACTCTCTTCTGGCATGTGAGGTCTCTGCTGAGAAATCCACTATTAGCCTGATCCACTGAAATCCCTTTTATGTGACAAATTGCTTTTCTTTTGCTGCTTTCAAAATTCTTTCTCTTTGATTCTTGACAATTTGATTATAAGGTGTCTCAATGAATATCTCTTTATGTTTAATCTATTTAAAGTTCTTTGGGCTTTCTAAAGCTGGAGGTTCATTCCATCTACATATTTGGGAAGTTTTCTGTCATTAGTTCTTTAAGCTTTCTTCCCTCTTTCTCTTTCTCTGCTTCTATTTGAGTCTCTCATAGTGCATATATTGGTTTGCCTGATGGTGTCCCGTAAGTCCTGTAGACTCTTTTCATTCTGTTGTTGTTGTTCCTCTGACTTTATAATTGCAAGAGCCTGTTGTTGAGCTGATTCTTTCTTTTGCTTGATTTTGTCAGCTTGTTGAAACTGTCTATAGAATTTTTCAGTTGGATAATGTTTCTCAGCTCCAGATTTTCTGTTGGGTTTATGTTGGTGTGGCTTCAATCTCTTTGTTGAACTTCTAATTGTGTCATGAACTGTTTTCCTGATTTTGTTTCATTATCTATCTGCATTTTTTTGTGGCTCACTGAACCTCTTTAAGAAAATTATTTTGAATTATTTGTCAGGCAGTTTGTAGATTTCTATTTGTTTAGGATCAGTAACTGATGCTTTATTTTGTTCCTTTAGTGTTGTATGTTTTCTTGATCTTTTTGGCCTTGCTTTGGTGTCTGACATTTGAAGAAGTAGGTATGTCTTTCAGTTTTTATGGCTTCAGCAAGGAAAATACTTCACCAGTCAGCCCATCCGAATATTCAGGGTGGACTGACTGAAAGGGTCTATTGGTGGGCTTCATGCTAGAGTCCCCGAGTGGTCTGAACTGGTGACGCTTTCCATGGGTGGATGGACCTGGTGCCTCAATCCATGGAGGTTGGCCTGGTACTAGAGTCTACTGGAGTGAACCTAGTGACTAGATCTGGGAGGATGGGCCTAGAGCTTGGGTCCAGGAGGGCAGGCCTGGAGTCTAGGCTTGTAGGGGCTGGCCCGAAGCCTGTGTTAATGGGGGCTGAACTGGCACTGGGGCAGGCCTTGATTCTGAGTCTGTAGAGGCTGGCCTGTGGCTGGGGTGGGCTTGGAGCCTGGGTCCTCAGAGTCTCAGGGGGCCAGGGTACCCCTAGTGTTCACTGGGGCAGGCCTGGTGCTAGGGTTTGCAGTGACATTTGATGCTCACCGCACTCTCCTTCCCCACTCACAGAGGGCCTTTCTATCCACACTATACTACTCAGGCTACTACTACTTGGGGGTGGAGTGATAGAGGTAATGTGAAGCTGTCCTTTCTACTCTCTCCAATGCATCCTTCCATATGTCTATGCTCCACCATGTGCCATAATCTCTCAACTAGATTTCCCAGCTACTGTGAAGGTATGCTCATGTATGGATGTTTGTTCAAATTGATGTTTCTGTGAGGAAACTAATGACGGAAGCTCCTATTCCACCATCTCTGGAGTTTACTTTTTAAAGAGCAGGCAAATATGAGATTGATTTCCAGTATCACTATTTAGGCAAAGCCATCAATATCCATGATATGCACTCACATGGTAAATCTCCACAAATAAAAGGAGGTACTTTAAGCCTTCCTGGGGGCTACTCCATTTCTATTATATTTTTCTTCAAAGGAGGCTGATATGCTGAGTGATGTCATCAGCCATAGGATAAAATGATCCTGTGGTATGAGGACTGCCCACATGAGGACACTTTCCAGGATGTCAAGGAATTCCTGGCTTCGTGGTCTGTGCTAATGCATTCTAATGATCATGGACTGCTGTTTCCTATCTTTGACCCTTCCGTTCATTGTGAAGGAAATTTTCTTAGTCACAGAATGCTAAACGGCACTAAAATATCTACTCCTTTAAAAAAATTGCTACCAATATGGAGGTATTAATATATCAGTAAAGAAGCTCATAGTGAAAGTCCAGAAGTTGCATGATGATCTTAAAACTTACATGCTTTTGTAATTTATACTGATTATAAACCTCTTTTGGAAACACATTTCTAAGGAGTAATCTGAATTCTTGGTGACGTCCATAACAATTTATATTGTTAGATTCTTTTGTTCATTGCTGCTGATGAGACATTTGTCTTTAAGCCCAGAAAAGCCAGGCTGAAGGTCAGTGCCCTCTGCTATTTCCCACTGTAGACTTTGTGCCACTGAAAGTTTTAATTTTACAAGGTTTTCCTGACCAACTTTTTCTAATTGGCAAAAGCAATAAATCAATCACTAATTGACTAACATTATTGATCACTTACGGTATATTAGGCCACATATTTGACTTGGTTCCTGGGATATGAGAATTAATGAAACTATCCTTAAGAAGTATTACAGTGCAGTGCAATGGTCCTCAAACTTTTGTATGCAGCAGACTCACTTGGGTAGCTTATTAAAATTTCTACTTTTAGACTTCACCCAGAGACTAGGGCTGTCGAGTTGAGAAGTTATCGAAGGAGGATAAGGGGGAGGGTGGCCTTCACATTGTATTCTATGAGAAGGGTGATCCCTGAAATATGATGTGCCATTTGTGTGAATGTAGAGTCTAAGAAATATGGGCTTTGTGATGTCTTCCCATCATCAATTTCTCCATCTCTTGGTGTATATACATCCCCCCATTCCCACCCAATGTGCTTTAGGAGAAGTGTCTCCATGTCTGCTTTTAAGAGGGCACGTGGCTCAAAGTAAATCAGTGCAAGCACGTCTCTTGAGTGATTCGCTCAAGAATGGGAACTTGACCTAATTCAGGTTAGCAAGAGATGAAGTGTTTTTTCTGGAACTTTTAAGGCAGGCTGCTTCCTTACATAGAGAACTTGCAGGAACAAGCTCTTCTCCCTTCCAAGATGTGGTGGAGGAAGCAAGTTCCCAGGGAACTGGGGATAGTTCTCTTCAGAATGAAGCTGATGCCATGGAGGGCAGAGAGGAAAAAACAAAAGGAACCAGATGTTTGATGGTATTCATGAGCTGCTGAACCCCTTTGACTCATTAAGTCCTCTTTCTTTTAAAAAAGAGTTTGAGTTTTATTATTATTATTGTTGTTGTTACTTGCAACTGTGGGAGTGGGCCCAGAAATCCTAATTTTTAATACTCTACTCCAGGTGATTCTGAAGTAGATGGTGGTAGATCTAGTCTAATATATTTGGCCAGAATTATTTTCAGAGAGTAGTGGTGTTTACTTTATAATCTTAGTTTTGAAGACTTTTAAGGAAAACACATAGGTTAATTAAAACATTTAACTAAATTATATTTAATGAATTGTATTTTGATGGATTGAGTCATTTGTCCATAGTACATCTGCCAGAGATAAATGCTTTTGAAAAAATCCTACATTATCTGTTTTTCTATCATAAGACATGATTTCATTGCAGTCACAGTGACACCAATTATATATTTTTTTTCTGTTGAAGTGGAGAAAATGGGCTTTAAGTAATCATTGCTTAGTGAAAATTGAACTGTCATCTCAAATTGTCAATACTCAGATTAGAAAATGTAAACAAAACTAAGTTCCTTTACTCTTCAATGCCACACAAGTGAAAATGCTGCATAAAATTGATAGGTACAATTATCATTTTACCCTTTCAGATGTCAGCTCATTCTATTGATCTATATTCTGTTGATGAAATAGTTAAATAGTAAAATTTAATGAATGCCAGTTAAAAATGGACCCCCCAAGCTATATTATTAACCTATATCTTAGAGGATTAGGCATAAAAAGATTTTATAAATGACAATTCATGAATATTCTTAATGTTAATTGAATTAATATTCAGTTACTTGAAGCTGCTCATTGTATCTGTGATTAACCTTTTACTTTCCTATAGATGATGTTTTATAAGGAAAAGACATAAAGGGAAAGGGATTAAAATAATCTTAAAATAGTCTTGTAAAGGGCCAGGCGCAGTGACTCACACCTGTAATCCCAACACTTTGGGAGGCCGAGGTGGATAACTGAGGTCAGGAGTCCAAGGCTGGCCTGACCAACATGGTAAAAACCCGTTTCTACTAAAAATACAAAAATTAGCTAGGCATGGTTGTGGGTGCCTGTAATCTCAGCTACTAGGGAGGCTGAAGCAGGAGAATCACTTGAACCTGGGAGGCAGAGGTTGCAGTGAGCTGAGATTGTGCCATTGCACTCCAGCCTGGGTGACAGAGGGAGATTCCGTCTCAAAAAAAAAAAAAAAAAAAAGTCTCATAAAATTCCAATCTGCATTTTTTTTATTTTAATTTTTTTGGAGACAGAATCTCATCTGTCCAGGCTAAAGTACACTGGTGTCATCTTGGCTCACTGCAACCTCTGCTTCCCAGGTTTAAGCAATTCTCCTGCCTCAGCCTCCTGAGTAGCTAGAATTACAGTCACCTGCCACCATGCCCGGCTAATTTTTGTATTTTTAGTAGCGACGGGGTTTCGCGCTGTTGGCCAGTCTGGTCTTAAACTCCTGATCTCAAGTGATCCACCTGCCTCGGCCTCTCAAAGAGCTGGGATTACAGGCATGAGCCACCACGCACAGCCCCAGCCTGCACTTTTAAAAGACCTTCATTTCATTAAATAAAATAATGTTACATGATTCTAAAACCTTTATCTGTGGCATGGATCTGAAATCTTCCTGCTTGGCAATGAGTCTCTTAATGACTGCTTGAGGGAAAAATTCCACTGGTCAGTACAGTAGGCAGAATCTCTAAAATCATACCCCAAGATGTTATATCCGACTACCCAGACCCTCTGCATGTGATGAGATTCAGTCCTGTGATGGTGTTGTATTACATGGCATAGTTAACCTTAAGATAGGGAGAATATCCAGGTGGGCCTCGTCTAATCAGATAGGCCCTGAAAACAGGAATGCTTTATCTCGCTGCCAGCAGAAGTCAGAGAGATTCTCAGTGTGAGAAGGGCTCCCTGTGCCATTGCTAACTTTGATGATAGAGGGAGCTACCTGAGAAGGAATGTAAGTGGCCCTAAGGAGCTGAAAGAGAGACCCCTGGTTGACTGCCAGCCAGGAAACAGGGATCTCAGCCCCACAACTGCAAGGAACTGGATTCTGCCAACAACCTGAATGAGCTTATAGGTGGATTCTTTCTAGGGCCTCCAGATAAGAGCCCAGGTGGCCCACACCTGGGCCTCAGCCTTGTGAGCCCCTAAGTAGAGAAACCATTCAAGTCTACTTCTGACCCACAGAACTATGAGATCATGAAGTTTTTAAAATAATATATTTAATTTGTGATTTTTGACACCATAATAGAAAACTAATATAGTTGGGAAAATTATGACCAAAATATTCGTAATAGAAGGGATCTCAGAGAGCTTTTAACCACTGATGTCCTTGACAAAGAGGGTTCCTAGACACAGTAGACAGTGTGAAACCCAAGCTGTTTCAAAGCTCTAAAAAGCCTAAATTAAGTCATACAATTATTAATCAAATAATGCTGTGCAGACCTACTTAACCTTGATAGATAATCAAGTTTCTTTGTTTTTACCCACACTAGAATGTAAGCACCACTTGGGCAGGGATGTTGACTCTTCTGTTCACTGTTATCCTTAATGTCAAGAACAGAACCTTGATAGCCAGTAGGCATTCAATAAACAAATACATAATTAGGGACAAAATTATATCATCAGTATTATAACAACACATTATTCAACTGTTAACAATTACTTATGCTTGAATTCATTAAAGAGATAATAAAATTTGTGTAAATGCAGTTAGATTGAGCAAATCATTCAAAACATAGGCTTCGTGGATAGGAAAAAGTAACAAAAGGGACATTCGTTATCAATTTGTGTGTTTTTTAAAAAACATTTTGTCCATTCCCCCTTCTAAAAATCCAGATGAGGAAACTGAAGCCAAATGAGGTTAGGTAATAAATATCTAACTGTTAGCTAAATTGTGGTACTGGTTCTAAATGTTTGTGATAGAAATCTGTTTAATCAAAATTAATCTGTCCACATTCGAAACTGATGGGTGCTGCTGCTAAATCAACTGTGGGAAGAGGAAGTGAAAAGAGACTAAAAAAAGCAGTCTTCAGAGCCACAGTTACTGGAACACAAACTCCATTCCATTTAGTTTAATTAAGCAAAACTTAGCAAACATCTGTGATGTGAGATATTAATAGACACTCTTTGGGTTATGAGGATGAACAGACATGCCCAGATCCTCCAGGATTTCCAGTCTAGGAAGGGAGCTAAGGCCTGAACCCAGGTAAGTACAATACAAGGTAGAATGTGAAGGGTACTGTTGGGGGGTACAAATAAAGAACTATGGGAGAAAAACTGGTGGAGGGCTTTTTTTGTGACTGGAAAGTTGGGGAAAAGTTTCACAGAGGAGGTGTCATCTGTTGCCCTGGCAATGGCACTGAGTGGAGTTTCCTCTAAAGTTTATTTACATTGTACAGAAGAAATGTCACATCAGAAACTTGTCCCGTGAGGCCAGGCGCGTTGGCTCACACCTGTAATCCCAGCACTTTGGGAGGCTGAGGCGGGTGGATGACTTGAGGTCAGGAGTTTGAGACTAGCCTGGATAACGTGGCAAAATCCTGTCTCTACCAAAAAATACAAAAATTAGCTGGGCATGGTGGCACGCACCTGTAATCCCAGCTGCTCAGGAGGCTGAGGCAGGACAATCGCTCGAACCTGGGAGGCAGTTTGCAGAGAGCCAAGATTGCCCACTGCACTTCCCCTGAGTGAGAGTGAGATTCAGTCTCAAAAAAAAAAAAAAAAAAAAAAAAAAAGAAGGAAATTTGCCTCTTGAATTCTTCTTTCATCACTGGTCTAAAATCTAAACAGAAGGAAAACCAGCTGTAGAGTTGCTATGTTCAAGAAATAAATACATAGAAACTTCTTAAACTGAAAGTTACACTTGATTTGTATTCTACTGAATTACAATTACAAGCACTCATAAATGTTTATTTCCTTGTAATTCATTTCTTCCTTAAATACAATGATGCTTAATTCCACCTTGTGGTTAACGTGGAGGATGGAGCATTTGGAGAATGTGAGAACATACAGCACTAATTTATTAGGATAGCTGCTTTCTGTCTGAGAGGAATCCCATCTCCAGTCCCATTTGTAGCTTGTAGTTTTTTTCTCTCCAGGCCAGGCAATTAATCCTTACGCTCCTTAGCGCTCTGGCACTTAGCCTCTGTTTCAAGTGTTCTTTTTACATTTGTTGAATGTTTCCTCAAACTTAAATACCGAATTGACTAAAATGCATGGAAAAAATACAAAGAATATGTGAGAAATATGATATTTTTTAAAAAGTTACTTTCATTATTCATCTGGAACTGCACCTGTGGTGTATAGTAATCTTGGTTACATTGCCCTCTAGTGGTGGTAGCACGGCATAATGTGCAAGAAGCATTTCCTTTTCAGTAGTCATCTTATTAACATTTATTGAATATCTATTGTGTAGGTAGGCTCTGAGGATATTGAGACAATTAAGGAACAGTTCCTACTCTTGTTGATTTCTCATGCTAGCAGCAGGTGCATTGCAGCATAGCACAGTGTGAAAAGGAACTATAGCAGGAGTATGTACAAAGGTCTATGAGTGCTCTGAGGAAGGAAAAATTAATTTTCTCTAAGTGCATCCAGAAGGGCTTTTCAAACACATTGCACTTCAGCAGCCCCTTGGAAAGTGCATCGGAGTGTTTCAGGTATTCTGTCTTCAACAGACCCATCTCACATGCAATGACACCCATAGGCTCAAAGTAAAGGGATGGAGAAAGATCTATCAAGCAAACAGGAAAAAAAAAAAAAAAAAAAAAAAAAAAAAAAAAAAAAAGAAAAAAAGAGGAAAGAAAGAAAAGAAAAAAAAGAAAGCAGGTGTTGCTTTTCTTATTTCAGATAAAACAGACTTTAAAGCAACAATGATCAAAAAGACAAAGAAGGGCATTACATAATGGCAAAGGGTTCAATTAAACAAGAAGACTTGACTATCCTAAATATATATGCACCCATATTCAAAAGCAATTTCTTGGGGACCTATGAAGGGACTTAGATAACCACACAATAAGTGTAGGAGACTTCACTTATTGTGTAGGAGGCAGATCATTGAGGCAGGAAGCTATAAAAGATATTTGGGACCCAAACTCAACACTGGACCAAATGGACCTCACAGACATTTGCAGAACACTACCCCCAACAACAACAGAACATATGTTGTTTTCATCTACACATGGCACAGATCACACACTTGACCATAAAGTAATTCTCAATAAATTCTAACAAACTGAAATCATACCAACTATACTCTCAGGCCGCAGCACAATAAAAATAGAAATCAATATTAAGAAACTGCTGAAAACCACACAATTACATGGAAATTAAACAATCTGCTCCTGAATGACTTTTAGGTAAACAATGAAATTAAGGCAGCTATCAAGAAATTATTTAAAATGAATGAAAACGGAGATGCAACATATCAGAATCTCTGGGACACAGCTAAAGCTGTGTTGAGAGGAAAGTACAGTGCCTTCATCACTAAATGCCTACATCAAAAATTTAGAAATATCTCAAATTAACAACCTAATATCACAACTAGAGGAACTAGAAAAGTGAGAGCAAACTAACTCCAAAGTCAGCAGCAGAAAAAAAAAATTAGAGCTGAACTAAGCAAAATTCAGATGTGAAAAAACATAAAAAAGATTAGTGAAACCCAAAGTTGGGTTTTTGAAAGAATAAATAAGATTGATAGACCACTGGCTAGAATAATAAGAGAGAAGATCCAAATAAACATATTAGAAATGACAAAGGTGACATTACCATTGACCCCACGGTAATTTTTTAAAAAGTCCTCAGAAACTATTATGAACACCTCTATGCACACAAACTAGAAAAGCTAGAAGAAATGGATAAATTCCTGGAAATATACAATCCCAACCCTTGCCCCAAGATGGAACCAGGAAGAAGCTGAAACCCTGAACAGACCAATAATGAGCTCTGAAATTGAGTAAGTAAAAAAAAAACCCACCAAACAGAAAAACTGCTGGACCAGATGGATTCACAGCTAAATTCTACCAGATGTATAAAGAAGAGCTGGTACCAATCCTACTGAAACTATTACAAAAAATCAAAAAGGAGGGATTCCTTCCTAACTCATTCTATGAGGCCAGCATCATTCTGATACCAAAACCTCGCAGAGATACAACCTATTTAACTATGACAATCCAGTTGATTTGTTGAATTTGCTTACATTGTGGGTGAGTGTCTTGTCTTTTTGCTGTGAAGAAGCTTGAGACTATTTGTGACTTCTGGGAGTCCAGTCAGCACCTGTGCAGACTCTTGAACTATCCTGGGCTCAGCCACCATTCAGCTGCATACTTTAGGCAATTTCTTCTGATATATAAATATTTTTCAGGTGTGTGGAATAGGGAACGCATGAAAGGGTGAGCAGAGTAATTGTCTGTGACCTAAGATCCTTCCCTCTGCAAAGGCAGCATCCTGTAGGGAAGCAAACATGGATTCTGGAGGCAGACAAAGCTTAGGTCAAATCCTGGCTCTGCCACTCACTGTGTGATATTGGAAAGTGTTTTGGTTTGTCTGAATTCCAATTTTCTTATCTGTAAAAAGGAGATGCGAATACCTATCTCCAGGATTGGTGGAGGGATTAATAAAAATATATACAAAACACCTGACACAGAGAAAGTACTCTGTAAAGATTAATTACCTTCCCAACTACCCTTAATCATTGAAACAAATTTAAGCTATACCAAACATCCACTTAAATATAGGTATAATAAAACAAATGTTACATGTGTTCCATTTTGCCAAAACTACGTAACATCTCGAATGGGTCTTACGATCTGAAACTTGATCTCATATGTCTCAACTCATTGGATCCTCACACAACCATGGGAGGGAAGGTATCTTAACATCTTTCACCCAACACTTACTGAGAGTCTGCTCTGTGCCAAATAAAATGCTGGGATTAAAGCACCCAATAGATGCCCTCCAGATGCCCCCACCCACCCCTAGTCAGGTAGGAAGAGGCAGATGATAAAACTAGCTACAATTCAGCTTAATAAATGCCATGGAACAGCTAAACAGAACGTACTAATGGGGCACAGAGCAAGGACAACTAACTAAAGCTGGCCCTTGAGGTAAAGTGGGCAGGTAAACAGAATCAGGCAGAATAACTACAAGTTTCTCCGGTGGGAGAAGAGAGGAAAGGGTGCATGTTTTGCGGGTGATGAAAGTGGGCAAGTGAGGGAGAGAGCTGTACAGATAACGGATGGAGTCGACCTTTCTATGAAGAGAAATCCCAACTTATTGAGGCCTGAAGACAAAAGTCCACATTTGTGATCAAACGAGTCTCTAGGTCATCACACTTTGGTCATTTATTTATGTGTATGGTGGACACAGTGTTACGGAATGGGCTTTGTAGCCCAGGTAACTGGAGCTTCTTAGAAAAACTAAGTTACTTCTAACTAAAGTAACCTAGCCATGCTCCAGTTAAGACCTAAATCAGTTAAGACCTAAATCAAAATCATGAGTTAAATCAGCAGCATTTCTAATTCTAATCAGACAAGCAATAATTGTTTTTAGAGTTATGGTGCCTATACAATTATTTCATATTTGCAGATATTCCTGTGATTTTTTTTCCCTAAAGAAAACCATACACGTTCCAGACTGTTAAAACTGCCTTTAAAAAGTGGGGAAAGTTTCTTAGCTAACCATATGATTTACTTATTCACTCTGTCTTTGCCCATTCCATCGATGCAAACTGCTCTTCAGCAGATGCAACTGTCTTGGACTTACTCTCCATTTTCTCAGCTGAAAAGGCAGCTCTCAAAAATCAGAATGCCAATACAATACCCCCACCCTCTAACCTTGGATTTGCTTTATGTGGTTTCAGTGACCTGAAGTATTTCCAGTCTGAAAATACTAAATAGAAAACTTCAGAAATAACCAGTCCATAAGTTTTAAGCTGTGTGCCATCCTGAGTAGCGTGATAAAATCTTGTGCCATCCTGTTCTGTCCTGCTCTGATGGGAATCCTCCCTTTGTCCAGCATATCCACCCTGTCTATGCCACCTGCCTATTAGCTACTTAGTAGTTACCTCGATTGTCGCTGAATCACAGTGCTTGTGTTCAAGGTCAGTAGTAGCCTAATGCAAAGTCACAATGCCTACGTCATTTACCTCACTTCATCTCATTGCATCACACAAACCACATTTTATCTCACATCATCACGAGAAGGTGAGTACAGTACAATAAGGTATTTTGAAAGACAGCGAGAGGCCTCATCCACATAACTTTTTAATGGTATATTGTTAGAGTTGTTGTATTTTATTATTAGCTATTGTTGTTAATCTCTTACTGTGTCTAAGTTATAAACTAAACTTTATCACAAATGTGTATGGACAGGAACAAACATAGTACATGTAAGTTTCTGGAGTGTCTGCAGTTTCAGGCATCCACTGGTGGTCTTGGAACATATGCCCCATGGATAAGGTGGGATTACTGTAGTGAGATAAAGGAACACAAAGCTTCCAAGCCCCTATGGTGACAGTTGTGCTACAAGATGCACAGCAGATTTTCTCTCTCCCTAACTTGGGAAGGGTTGAATTCTCTAGCCTTGATTACTGGCATGAACAACCAAACATTTACATTTTTAGAGTCTTTTTTTGGGTGAATGTTTGGTGTGTAGAACTCTTCCTCCAAGGATAATTTTAGCATGAAAAGTGCACCAAATTATTTCATGTCCTGACAAGTTTCAAAATATGAGTGGGTGAGTAAGGAAGAGGGTTTATTCATGCTCAGGAAATAACAATGGTGTCAGTACAATCCAAGAGGCTTGGAAAAAGTGTACACACACACACAATCACACACACACATATGCACTCTCACTTCCCAGAAAATTGAAAATAATTTTAGCACATTGAGATTATGTTACTTGAGTGTTTCTTTTAAATGCCAAGGAATAAATTTACTTTGGCATTATAGACAAACAGTTCTAATCCACAGAAAAGAAGGCATAGAGTTTGGGCTTACAAAGTATTACAGCAGAATTACTGTTGCAAATGCAACGTCTTTCCCCAATATACCACCCCCTTCTTTCCTGAGGCTTTCCCTCATGGAACACCAAAATATCAATAGAGCAAGTAAGGTAGAGATTCAGCGTATATACCAATTATCCTGTGTGGTTGCAGAATACACATGTGCAAGGGCAAAATGAAACACCCTGAAAGAATGAGTACACATCTAATTTGCGGAAATAATTACTCATATTTTCTTGCATTCCTCATTCTTCTCCTTTTCATTTTTTCCTCCTACCTCCCAAGTTTTAAGAAAGGAACACAAGATGTAGTTTTTATGTACAATGTCTTCCCAGGTGGGCTGCCATTGTCCTTGGTCGCAAGTAGAATAGTAGACCTGAAGTGACTGCTCTATTTTGGTATATTTTGCAGAGTCCAAAACAACGTAAGATCTCAATTTAATAGTTCTATGCACTTACATAATGAGAGTTAATCTACTAACACATACCAGTTTAAATTGGGGAAATTTCATTTCTAAATGACAGGATAAAGTAGTTTGAGAATTCATACCTTTTTTCTTTGGCCTTAGTTCCTGACATATAATAATAGTAAAATAAAAATGACCCACACTCCCACAGCATGCAGATGACTACCATATGCACACATCACATGCATTGACCTTGGGAGGGCCATGGTGAGGTGGTCTCCAGACCAAGGCTGCAAGTTTGCCCAAGCACTGTGTGTTCTGGCACTTAACTGGAGTGGAGCACCACTGTGTGTTCTACACTTCATAGCCCACAGCTTCAAAGCAGGAGCAAAAAGAAGCAAATGGAAGTACACTGGAACTAGGAAGAAAAGCCTCCCCCTCTGACAGCATCCCCCAGTACCTGCACTGATAAAGCTTAACAGTGTGTTTGCTGCAAAGGAGAAATGCTTGAAGCGTCCAGTTGTGTTATCCCAGAGCAGGTAATGAGGAGTGTATTTGGAGGTGGGGGCAATAAATTGATAACTGGTCTACCACTCAAGCAGAAGGGAGGAAGGAAGCCTGCCCAGATACTGACTTTGGATGATTTGAGGAAGGCCAGTTTCACACAAAACCAGGCTTCCTTTCTCTGGTTTCCCAGGGCAGAGGCTCAGAGTCCCTGAGAACTCTTAG
This sequence comes from Macaca fascicularis, assembly GCF_037993035.2. NCBI lineage: Eukaryota > Metazoa > Chordata > Mammalia > Primates > Cercopithecidae > Macaca > Macaca fascicularis. Next base: position 100,198,992 of record NC_088383.1, on the reverse strand, counting down.
GCCCTCATTATCTAACCTCAGAAGCCTAATTTGTATTGAATATCTCTCACAATTCCCATTTGCTCAGTCACTTACCAAACTTTCAAAAAGCTTTCCACAAGATGGAAAGAAAACAAAAAGTGACTCTCCAATGCTTGTGATCTGTGGGACCCTAGGAACCTGAGCGCAGGCAAGACTCTTTTCCTCCTTGGGTTAGAGCAGGTACCTTCCCAGGCACACTGGAGACCCTTAGAGCCACTTGCTGGTCCTTTGCCACCTAGTTTCTCCCATATCAAATTCTTCAGATCTGCTCTTCTCCACCTTCCCTATGTCTGCAGTTTCCTAAGCTTTACTCCAAGGCCCCTCTCTTGGTAGGTGGCCTGGCCATCTATTTTATCAAGATTTCAGGACAAATGGTTTTACCTTCTGAGACTTCTCTTTCCATTGTCTCAATTCTTCTTCTTCCCTTCCTCCCCTTCTCCTTCTCCTTCTCCTTCTCCTTCTCCGTCTTCGTCTTCGTCTTCTCATCCTTGAAGAAGAAGTACTCCTCCTTGTGGTGCCCACCACAGCCCTGCCAAGTGGACAGTGGGCAAGATCTTGCCTTCAAGCCACAGATGATTACAATATGACTCAAAGCCAGACCATTTTGTTGACCAAGACTGGACAATCTAGTTCTTCCACTGAAAAATTAAATAAACTCAAAGATGATAAGTAACTCCTGTCTACAGGCTTGACCTCAAAACTGCTGTGAAGTCAGGGTTGTGACTGACCATCTGGGCCACACGCTAGAGAAACAGAGAGTAGAAGGAGGATGAAGCAGGGAAGCAGAGACCAGAAAAGGGCATGAGATGGTGAAAATGGCTTCCAAAGCGCTGTTCAGGTCCTGTGAGACTGCATCTCCAAACTTGGCTTCTGGAAAATTCCCTGAATTATCTTCAAATTTTCACCTTGTGCTAGTTTGAATGAGTGTCTGTTTTAGGCTAACTTTCTGCTTTGTCTCTTTCTTGGCTGAGGTTCTCAACCGTGACATTATTAACATTTTGGGCAAGATAATCTGTTGTTGGGAGAGGTGTGTCCTATGATTGCAGGTTGCTTTAGCAGCATCACAGGTCTCTGCCCACTAGATACCAGCCTCTCCCCACAACCCTACCCCAGTTCTGACAACCAAGAATATCTCCAGGATTCCCAAGTCTCCATCCAGGAGGATGTCAAGAATTGGGGGCTGCCCTGCTCTGCGCAGTTTGGGGCCTTGGAGGTGCAGTGGGCAGGGAAGTTAGGTGTAGGGCTTTGACCTGGTGAACAAGTAGGGCACAGTAGGGGCTGCTCAGAGTGTGGACTGAGTTTTTCTGGTATTTTGTGTGTATGCTGCCTTTCTTTTCTAACCAATAGCTGGTTTTGCCTGTGACACCATGCCCAGTGCTCTCTGTATCCCAGCTGCCCACTTGAAGCATTGCAAGGTTTGAAGTTGGCATTTTAAAACAAGGCAGAATTCAGAATCGAGCATAGGTGAGGCTACTGCAGGAGGCTGCGGGGGTGAAGTCTTGGTGCACCGTACCAAGAAGGGCCTGAATGCAGATAAGAGTGTGAGACGAGATCAGTTCAGGTGGAGCTGGTTATTGAGATCCGTTGAGATCTGGGAAGGGGAGCCTGGATCTGACTGCCCTAGTAGGACTTGGAGCCAACCAGTGAGATGATGAAAGTGTTTCATGAAGATCACTTTAGTAGGGAGAGGGGAGACCCAACACAAAAATCACAGCCTCTCCATAGCTGGGATATGAGATAAAGAGGGTTAGAATAATGACGGTGACAAGAGAAATTGGCAGAACATGATGACAAATTTGATAGTGGGAATAAAGGAGAGGATTAAATAATAGGTTACAAAAGAAAAGAAGCTGTGTGGGGCTGTCTCTAATCTATTGAGGTGAATACCTTGAAGGGCAACCTGACAGGCACTGCCGCTGTTAAGAGCCTAGATCGGCCTAGGAGGAAAGATGGGTCCAATCTAGTGTGCCTTTTCTTCTGTTCTTTAACTTGAATGTGATGCAGTATGAATGCTGAGGCATGTGGTTCAGGCAATTCACAGAGGTTTCGTCCAAGAAACCAGCTGGCTGCCAATACACAGTACAGAGTGACATTCATTTGTGGTGAATTGGACACAGCAATGTGTCTGGCTTTAACCCTGTTGGCATGATGAGTTTTTCTCTCTCCCTCATTTCCTTTCCCAGGAGCATGGCACACACCCAACTGCCCTCTGGGGTCAGGCATACACTAAGTGAAGATAACAGAAAGGGGTCTTTTTGTCATGCCAGACCTTCCTCCACCAAAAGAGCTGTAAACTATTTGTAGCTCTATCACAGGGGGCTGGTGGGGGGTGGTAGGGGAAAAAAAGAAAAGCAGATGGAGTGGCATGATTGACAACTGCAAGCCAAGGAGGGGAAGAGATAAGATCAGCGACTGGGAGCAGAGTGGTTTAATAGGCTGAGAGGTGGTAGGGAACAAGGAGCATTTGATAAATGAGAGCGACTCCCCAGGGCACTGGGAGAGGGGAGATGGTGTGGGTGGCCCTGGAAGTTGCAGAGAAAGGCCAGGCAGGGGTGGAGCTCTAGGGAGGGTAGACGCTGTTGGGATCAGAGCAGGAAGTTACTGTTCTGAACATTCTTCTGTATGTGAGACTGATCAGCTCCGCTTTCATTTGCACCATGAGAAACTGCTTTTCAGGAGAGACCTGTAGTAACCAAAGCCACAGAAATAAAAATGTAAGCGCAATGCCAACGTATTGATTTTGTAATGAGAAAGAGCTGTCAACAGAGCAGAGTGCTCTTGTCAGCAGATCTGTCAATTATCTCCCTGCAGACAAGCCACAAGGGATGTCAAATTATGGCCAGAAGGTTGTAGATAAGCCCAGAACCAGAACAAGGATAGCAGCTACATAATTCACGGCAGGGATGCAACCTGCACAGAGATCAACTATCTTCTGGACAGTGTTTAGGTGACCCTAGCAATTTTGCAACTTTAAATTTTCCCTTTTTATTATCTAGGCCACTGAAAACTACCTGCATCGAAATGTACTGGGGAATGTAAATATTCAGATTCCAAGGTATCATTCCAAACTTTTCAGAATCAAAATCTCAAGAGAGGAACCCTGGAATCTACATTTTTCATAAACTCTACAGAATTTATGAAGGCTAACTGTAGTTTTAGGTTAACCATTCACTTTCTTTTCAGTCTTTCTTCAAGTGGAGTACATTTGATTCATGAGTTTTGTCGAAATAAATTAACTCTATGAGGTCTGGGGAGATAATAGCTCATTCCTTCTTCTCTTTGGTTCTAATTCATAAAATGATAAATACAAAAAGGTAAATAAGAATCTAAGTGTCAGTTGTTTGTTTGTTTTTTGGTTGAGATGGGGTCTTCCTATGTTGCCCAGGCTGGTCTTGAACTCCTGGGCTCAAGGTCTTCTCCTGCCTCAGCCTTATTAAAGCACTGGGATTACAGGTGTGAGTCATTGTGCCTGGCCTAAGTGTCAGTTTTATTTAGTAGTCACTGGTCATGCTTAGGTTGACAAATGGGCTGAGGCCTCTCAGCTCTCTGTTAGATCTTGGGGCTTTTGCAGGCCTGAAGCTGGAGAATGGTAGAGAGGCCCTGCCGGGGGGGATTTTTTGCACACAGAGTGGAGATAGGGCCAGTTACCTACACATAGGTCCAGAGGAGGTGAGAGATAAAATGCCAAAGCTATGGTGGAATGTGGAAACACTGCCTTGTAGACAGGTGTGACCTTGTGACTTCCTCTTCCTTCCTTGCTGTCCCCAAGAGGGGCTAGTGCTGACAGAGTTCCCCTGTAGAATCCCATGGAAATTCTGCTTCCTGGAGCTACTGCAAATTGGATTCCACTTGACTTCTCCATTAATTTTAGACCTTATATAGTTTGGATATTTCTCCCTGCCACAATCTCATGTTGAGCTGTAAGCCCCAGGGCTGGAAGTGGGGCCTGGTAGGAGATGTTTGGATCACGGGTTGTGGATCCCTCATGGTTTAGTGCTGTCTTCATGATAGTGAGTGATTTCTCGTGGGATCTGGTCATTTAAAGGTTGTGGCACCTCTCCCCCTCCTCTCACTTGCCCCTGCTTTCACCGTGTGAATTTCCTGCTTGTGCTTTGCCTTCTGCCATGATAAAAAGCTCTCTGAGGCTTCACCAGAAGTCGAGCAAATGCCAGCACCATGCTTCCTGTAAAGCCTGCAGAGCCATGAGCCAATTAAACCTCTTTTTTTTTTAATTGCCCAGTCTCAGGTTTTTCTTCAGCAATGCAAGAACAGCCTAATACAAGACCTCACCTCTCCAGCCCAGTTTTTGGCTTAGCTCTTTCCTCCGGCTCAGTTTCTCCCACTGTCTCGAGTGAGGACTTCTGTTTCTCTTCTGCCATCAAGGAAGTATACTCAGGCTCTGACCCTTCAGCCACTTCTCTAGGAAGACCACTAGTAATAGTTGGTGGGGGGTTGGGGGTGGGGGGCAGTGGGGAGCTGGGCACAGGCTGGACCCTGTTCTCAGTCACCTTTTCTTAGGCCTCCTTCTGAAGCTACCTTCTCGATGATGGAGAGCTGGAGAATGATTCTTCAGTCAAGGGAAGAGGGCGACTTGTACTTGCTCCCTAGACTCTCAAAAAAGCTGTCAGTGGTTTTGCCACAACATTCAAAGTGAGCCTCGAGGAAGACAGGGCCTAAATCAGCCTGAAAGGGTCAGGATCGTTCCCCACAGATGCTGCTCATGATGGAGTAGGAGCAGAGCTGCCCAGTGTGCTTGTGCAGCTTATGGGGCAGTCCACTGTAGGAACTCGCTGGTCAGTGGGGAGAAGGATGCAGTGTGTCTGAAATAGAAGGGCATGTTTAGGAAACTGCAAAGACTTAGATGGAGCAAAAGCCAGGAAACAAGTGGTGTGAGTCCAAGTCAAAATGTGGACAGGGTTTGCATTCTGATGGACATTCTGTTATCCCAAGCTAGAAAGTTTGGATTTCATCCTGTGGTTGGTGGTCTCCAAAGTGGTTCTGTCCAGCCCTCACTGAGGATGTGCAAGGTGAACTACTGGGGTGTGGAAAGAAAACTTAAATGCAATTACATTCATTTGAACAAAATCAATTTTATTGGGGTATCTTGTGTTATCTGTTTCATCTAAAAAAACAGAAATAAAAGAAATGTTCCTAAACTGAAATGTATGGATTGGCCATGGCCCTTTCATTTAGTCCGTCTGTCCAATATGTCACATATAGACCAAGAAGTATCATGAGTGAAGAGTGAGAGTTGGAGCTCTGTAATCCAGAGAAGCTCTCATTAGTTCCTTCGGTCTTTGTTTGCTTTCAGCATATAGCACATATTACAATTTATATTGCCTGGTTAAATGGACTTACTGGTTATATTTTGTCTAAGCTAACTTTAAAAAATGGGTACATGGCTTAATATAATGTTGCAAAGAAATTACAGATTACTAAAAAGCTTTTTTTTTGTTTTTTCAAAATGGGCTGAGATACAAATAGCTCACAGCAAATGGCTTTTAACCATATGAAAAGATATTCAGTCTGGCTCATGGCAATAAATGCAAATTAAAACCACACAAAGATACCACTTCCCACTTATCAGATTGGCAAAAATTCAGCAGTTTGACTCAGTACTCTGTTGGTAAGGTTGTGGGGGAAACCAGCACTCATACATTGCAGGGGGAAATGAAAAAAGGTACCATCTCTATGGGGAGGATTTTATATTATCCAGTATAAACAGATAAACCTGAGATATTTTGTCAAACCAGATAGAAGGGAAACTATCAAAGACTACTGGGGCCATGTCAAAAGGATGGAAGAGTCATCTTGAATAAGCTCCACTGACCAAAGATGGGACAAATCAAACATTAACAAGAATCGTAAGTGCAATGGATTGAAATACATGAAATATGTTTAACTCCATGAGTTCATAGTGATACAAAAAATCTTTGGTTACATTTGGAGAATAATAGGGGAAAATCACTATTTTGAAAACTGGTAAATGAAAGGGAAAAATAAGCAGTTATCCCCCTTTTCTTATACAATTCCTATTCCTTGTGAAAAAATACTTGCAATTAAGAAGTATGTTTACAGAATATTTAGTCTACTAAGTGAAGAAGGCATGATAGAATTATAATATAACCATGAAGAGAAGGTTGTCTTTTTACATGTATTCTAGTTAAGAAATGAAGAAAAAATGATAGAATTAAACACGAATTACAGAATTAAACATCATAATGAATCATTGAATTTATGCAATGATTATCCAAGGGTACTAGTATCACCAAATGTGCATCCTGGTAGAGTTACACACCACCCATGAAGTAGTTTGACTAAAAAAAAAAACTTGAATTTGATCAAATGTCTACATATGATTACCTATTTATGAGAAATATAGGTGACAGAGGAATCTGTTAAATGACACCTAATCCCTGAGCAAAATGCAAGTGGTGAAAAACTCAATAGGATAAACAGTTGTTTCCTTAACATATAAATTGCAGAAAAAGGGAGAGCCAGAGAAGCCTATAAATTAAAAGATACTTAAGAAACATATGACCAACCACAATATATGCACATTGTTTGGATGCTGATTGTCTTTTTTTTTATCATTATACTTTAAGTTCTAGGGTACATGTGCACAACGTGCAGGTTTGTCACATATGTATACATGTGCCATGTTGGTGTGCTGTACCCATCAACTTGTCATTTACATTAGGTGTATCTCCTAATGCTATCCCTCACCCCTGTCCCTTCCCCACAATAGGACCTGGTGTGTGATGTTCCCCTTCCTGTGTCCAAGTGATCTCATTGTTCAATTCCCACCTATGAGTGAGAACATGCAGTGTTTGGTTTTCTGTTCTTGTGACAGTTTGCTGAGAATGATGGTTTCCAGCTGCATCCATGTCCCTACAAAGGACACAAACTCATCCTTTTTTATGGCTGCATAGTATCCCATGGTGTATATGTGCCATATTTTCTTAATCCAGTCTGTCATTGATAGACATTTGGGTTGGTTCCAAGTCTTTGCTATTGTGAATAGTGCCGCAATAAACATACGAGTGCATGTGTCTTTATAGCAGCATGACTTATAATCCTTTGGGTATATCCCCAGTAATGGGATGGCTGGGTCAAATGGTATTTCTAGTTCTAGATCCTTGAGGAATCGCCACACTGTTTTCCACAATGGTTGAACTAGTTTACAGTCCCACCAACAGCATAAGTGTTCCTATTTCTCCACATCCTCTCCAGCACCTGTTGTCTCCTGATTTTTTAATGATTGCCATTCTAACTGGTGTGAGATGGTATCTCATTGTGGTTTTGATTTGCATTTCTCTGATGGCTAGTGATGATGAGCATTTTTTCATGTGTCTGTTGGCTGTATGAATGTCTTCTTTTGAGAAGTGTCCGTTCATATCCTTTGCCCACTTTTCGATGGGGTTGTTTGTTTTTTTCTTGTAAATTTGTTTGAGTTCTTTATAGGTTCTGGATATTAGCCCTTTGTCAGATGAGTAGATTGCAAAAATTTTCTCCCATTCTGTAGGTTGCCTGTTCACTATGATGGCAGTTTCTTTTGCTGTGCAAAAGCTGTTTAGTTTAATTAGATCCCATTTGTAAATTTTCGCTTTTGTTGCCATTGCTTTTGGTGTTTTAGACATGAAGTCCTTGCCCATGCCTATGTCCTGAATGGTATTACCTAGGTTTTCTTCTAGGGTTTTTATGGTTTTAGGTCTAACATTTAAGTCTCTAATCCATCTTGAATTAATTTTCGTATAAGGAGTAAGGAAAGGATCCAGTTTCAGCTTTCTACTTATGGCTAGCCACTTTTCCCAGCACTATTTATTAAATAGGGAATCCTTTCCCCATTTCTTGTTTTTCTCAGGTTTGTCAAAGATCAGATGGCTGTAGATGTGTGGTATTATTTCTGAGGGCTCTGTTCTGTTCCATGGGTCTGAATCTCTGTTTTGGTACCAGTACCATGCTGTTTTGGTTACTGTAGCCTTGTAGTATAGTTTGAAGTCAGGTAGCGTGATGCTTCCAGCTTTGTTCTTTTGACTTAGGATTGTCTTGGCAATGCGGGCTCTTTTTTGGTTCCATATGAACTTTAAAGCAGTTTTTTCCAATTCTATGAAGAAAGTCATCAGTAGCTTAATGGGGATGGCATTGAATTTATAAATTACCTTGGGCAGTATGGCCATTTTCATGATATTGATTCTTCCTATCCATGAGCATGGTATGTTCTTCCATTTGTTTGTGTCCTCCTTTATTTCACTGAGCAGTGGTTTGTAGTTCTCCTTGAAGAGGTCCTTTACATCCCTTGTAACTTGGATTCCTAGGTATTTTATTCTCTTTGAAGTTATTGTGAATGGGAGTTCATTCATGATTTGGCTCCCTGTTTGTCTGTTACTGGTGTATAAAAATGTTTGTGATTTTTGCACATTGATTTTGTATCCTGAGACTTTGCTAAAGTTGCTTTCAGCTTAAGGAGATTTTGGGCTGACATGATGGGGTTTTCTAAATATACAATCATGTCATCTGCAAAGAGGGACAATTTGACTTCTTCTTTTCCTAACTGAATACCCTTTATTTCTTTCTCTTGCCTGAATGCCCTAGCCAGAACTCCCAACACTATGTCGAATAGGAGTGGTGAGAGAGGGCATCCCTGTCTTGTGCCAGTTTTCAAAGGGAATGCTTCCAGTTTTTGCCCATTCAGTATGATATTGGCTGTGGGTTTGTCATAAATAGCTCTTATTATTTTGAGATACATTCCATCAATACCGAATTTATTGAGAGTTTTTAGCATGAAAGACTGTTGAATTTTGTCAAAGGCCCTTTCTACATCTATTGAGATAATCCTGTGGTTTTTGTCTTTGGTTCTGTTTATATGCTGGATTACGTTTATTGATTTGCGTATGTTGAACCAGCCTGGGATGCTGATTGTCTTAGTCCATTTTCTGCTGCTGTAATGGAGTATCACAGATTGAGTAATTTATAAAGAACAGAAGTTTATTTGGCTCATGGTTCTGAAGGCTGGGAAGTCCAAGAGCATGGCACTAGCATCTGGCAACAGTCATCTCATGGCAGAAGGTGGAAAGGCAAACGAGCATGCAAGACAGAGACGGTAAGTGAGCTGAACTCCATTCTTTTATCAGGAGCCACTCCCATGATAAGCAGCACATTTCTGCAGTAAAGGCATTAATCTCATTAATCCATGAGAGTGGAGCCTTCATGACAATTTACCTCTTAAAAGTCTCATCTCTTAATACTATCACAGTGGCAATTCAATTTTAACATGAGTTTTGAAAGGTACCATGTCAATGATTCAAATAAACACAAAAACTGCAAAGTTTGAATTAATCAAAAAAGTTTGAGGACTGATTGCATATTAACGGTAGTAATAAGTTATTGTTATGTTTTTGGGTGGGATAATGAAGCATTAGTTTGTTTTATGGATACAAACGCTGAAAGAATTATAGATGAAATACTATAATACCTGGGATTCACTTCAGGATAATCCAAGGTGAGAGAGGGCACTGTGAGAAGTGGGTGGGAGTATAGATAAGATAAAACTGACTGTGAACTGATAATTGTTGAAAATGAGTAAAGGGTACATCAGGTTGATTATGTGATCTCTACTTCTGTGTGCAAATGAATTTTCCTATAATTAAAATAGATTTCTGCAAACAAAACACAGATTGAAGATAGTAAAATAACACAAATACCAAGAACAAGAAAATGACAGAGCTGACATATGTGCTCCTATATAAGCTATTAATCAGCCATCTAACAAGATAAAGACTATAGCCTAATTAGAGGTGACACAAAGCTAGGGAAAATCATCTAAATTGACAAGAGTATTTGAAATATTTTAAAGGATGAACCCTGCAATTGTGTCCTAAGACATTAGCTAATAATAATACGACAACTTAATGATTAAAAGCATATTAAAAACTAAAACTCTAAAACTATTCAAGCACTTCTACCCCTGGCCATGATGGAGGGACAGGGATTGGACTTACTCTCCTGAGTGAAATGATCAAAAAACAGGCAAAATATATAAATCAGTGACTTTCAGACACTGAACAACAGGCAGTGCTGGACAGTCATTCCTAGAAGAAGAGAAACAAATAAGGCAAGCCCTATAAATATCCCAATTTACTGCTTAGGGACAGTTTTTGGGCCACTGAACAGAAAGGACATCCCAAATAGAGCCTGCAGACACCCTGCATTCAGGAGACATAGTTGAGATTCCAGAAAGACCAGTGTGGCTAGAGTTCACAGGGCAAAGTCCTGAAGAAGAGTTTACAGAATCAGACCTCTAAAAATCTGTAGAGGAGTCCTTCCACTCTTCGACTGAGAATTGATCAGGACATGTGTGTGAGGAAAGAGGCCACCAGAAAGAAGAGAAAACAATTCTCGAACCTCCCATGGGGCTTGAAATAGTTTTCTTTTCCCCACACTGGGATAGAGAAATCTCTGAATACACAGAGCATCAGGTAGAGCACTCAGAAGGGTATTGTCTCAGTAGTGGAATCAAAATAGCCCTAGACCATGGTTTCTCGTTCTTGGCACTATTGACATTTTGGGCCAATGATTATTTGTTGTAGGGTGCTGTCTTGTGCATTATTGGATGTGTAGCAGTATCTTTAGCCTCCAGCCACTAGATGACAGTAGCACTCCCCTTACCTCCCAGTTGTAACAACTGAAAGTGTCTCCATACACTGCAAAATGTTGCCTCTGCTTGAGATTAATTACTGAGACTAAAGCCTGCTCTAGTTCTACCTAATAGAGCTTAAAAGCAAGGCACAAAAGGATTAAACTGTTTCTAAGAAACTCAACAGCATCCCAGAAAAAAGTTTAGAAAAGAACACAAAACAATCTAGCATGCCAAAATATAAAATTAACCATACTTGGCATCCAATAAAAACATTCCATACATGCAAAGAAGCAGAAAAGACAATCTATAATGAGGAGGAAAATCAATTAATTAGAAACAGACTCAGAAGTAACACAGATGATTAGATTAAGAGAGAAGGATGTTAAAGTATACATGATTAATACATTCCATTTGTTCAAGTAAGTAGAAAGTAATATGAGCAGTTTTAAGAGACACATAGATGATATGAAAATGATGCACAGTGAACTTCTAAAGATGAAAAATACAATGTCTAACATGACAAGTACACTGGATGGGATTAATAGCAGATTAGATGCTTCAGAAGAAAAAAATAGTGAACTTGAAATTTTAGAATGAAAATCATACTATTAAAACATTAAAGAGTATCAGCTGGGCACGGTGGCTTTCGCCTGTAATCCCAGCACTTTGGGAGGCCAAGGCGAGTGGATCACGAGGTTAGGAGATCGAGACCATTCTGGCCAACGTGGTGAAACCTCGTCTCTATTAAAAATACAAAAATTAGCTGAGCATGGTGGTGCATGCCTGTAATACCAGCTACTTGGGAGGCTGAGGCAGAAGAATCGCTTGAACCAGGGAGTCAGAGGTTGCAGTGAGCCAAGATCACACCACTGCACTCCAGCCTAGTGACAGAGTGAGACTCCGTCTCAAACAAACAAACAAACAAACACATTAAAGAATATCAGAGTTTTGAAACAGCTTCAACTGACTTACCATATACATGATTAGAGTTTTAAAGAAGAAGAAAGGCTGAGGGTAAACATTTTTGAAGACATAATGGCTGAAAGTTTTCCAAATTTGATGAAAACTAAATATTTAGAGATCCAAGAATCTTGATGAACCATAAGCAAATGAAAGATGAAAAATACTACACCAAAGGACATTCTAATCCAGTCCATTAAAACAAGTGATAAAGAGAAAAGTCTTAAAGAGCAAGAGTAAAAACACCCATTAAATAAAGAAGAACAAAAGCAAGAATGACAGCAGATTTCTTGTTGGAAATAATGCAAGTGAAAAAAAGGCAGTGAAATAACATCTTTGAAGTACTGAAAGAAGAAAACTCTGTCAACTTAGAATTCTATACTCAGCAAAAATATTTTTAAAATGAAAGCAAAATAAAGAATTTTTGCAGGCATTAAAAAAAAACTGAAAAAAAATTACCATCAGTAGACTAGTGCTCTAAGAAATCTTAAAAGAATTCTTTCAAGAAAAACCAGATGGAAGTCTAGATGTACTCAAAGGAACAAAGAGCACCTAACATGGTAATTACGTGGGTAAGTTCAAAATACTTTTTTCTTATTTTAAAATCTCTTTTAAAAGATCAAGATATTATTTTATGAGCCAAATGCTTCTTTTTCCAAAATCACTTAATCACTTATTATGTATTACTATTTCATTCTGGTTATCCATGCACATTACCTATCAACAGAAAAAACACAGGAGTTGCATGTTCATCTTTTTTCTGACAAGGATAAATAATCAGATAAATAATCTAAGTCTTGGAGATGACTGCTGTGGCCTATAAAGACAATAGGAGTGTCTTAAATAGTGACATAATATTATTTTATTATTTAATTTGGCTCTTAGAAAAAAATCACTGAGGTTAACAATGTAGACAATTACTTCAAAATGTCTATATATTGGGGAACTTGAAATGAGATTAAACTGTTGTGCTGAATGTGAGCTCTCAAAATCTGAGGTCATTCAAGAAGCTTAAGCTGGCTATACAATATTTGATTTCGGTGACAAAGTAAAGCAAAAAGACCTGTGTTTTATCCTGGATAATTGTTTCTGATTGTCTGCGACGAAGATGAGCCTTTGAACTATTGAGGATTTTTAACCACCTTAGAAATGAACTAGTGCTCACTTTATGGATTTGGAAACTGAGGCCCACTGAGATGAAGTTACTTGCCTAAAATCACAGAGTAAGTGAATTGGATTACAGTTGGCAAGCATTCAGCTTATGTAGTAGTCTGTGAGGATACTGACACACATGAATTTCTAGTAGCAAAGTGACTCTTGATTGTGACATCCTCAGGGTACCTTGTCTGCTGTGCAAAATATTGGTCACTAGGCGGCAATCCAGATGACAGCACCACCAGATCCTGTAATTTCTCCAGTTTTGAATATCCATTTAAAGCAAACTAATACTATTCACTCTTCGTTTGCATAAAATGAAGAAATTGCCTAAAAATTTACCTGGCTGTGACATAGTTAAATAAACATGATATTCAAGGATTGATAACAAACAGAAAAAATACTTGTAAACACATTTAGGAAGGAATGTTGATTTGTCTACTACAGTGGCATCCTTTTTGCAATAAATTAAACAGTTTAAAATTCATATTACTCATAGAAGTCACATAGAATCATCCAATTTCCCCATTTAGCACAGTCACAGGTGTTTACCTTGAACTGGCCTACTTACCACGGGAAGAGTTTTCCAGGTCCATTCTACCTCACAAACGTCTCATAAATCTGTCACCTCCTCACCATCTCTACTGCTGCTTCCCAGTCCAACTCTTACTATTGCTCTCCTGGATTCATACACATCCTCCTAATTTGGCTTCCTGCTTTCATTCTTAACCCTCTTCAAACTCATTTCCTACACTGTTGTCTAAGTAGTCTTTTGAAAATATGAATCTGGTCAAGTTAGTCTCCTGCTGAAAATGCTTAATAGGGATTTCTGGGTTATTCACCACCAAGAAAATTCAAAAAGTGACTCTTATAAGTTACTAACACTATCAGTTTATCAACTAATGTTATTTGGAATGAAGCTAAGAGGCAGAAGCGTGGGGCTACTCCCCTTACTCCATAGACAGGAGCATTTGACCCTGGGACAAGAGTGTTGGGGGGGAATGGGGGTGTGGGGATGGGTGGGTGACTGGGGGGATAGAGAGAGAGGGAGACATCACCGCTATTGTACAAGAACTACTTTCAGGGTACCAGACTCATGTACATTCTCCCTTCTCCCCACATAGAACTGCAGTTTCTGATACTGTGAGATGGCTGGAAGCACTTATATTTGGCATGTGAAGTTGATAGTTGCAAGGGACTGAATCTGAAAGAAGTGTTTCTGGAAGGGAAAGAAATATAGAGGATTTCAAAGAATTCTGGAATATACTCCACTTCTCATGGAAAGATAATCAGGCAAAAAGATCAAAAGACATCTCCCAAGGACTGCAAATTTATACCAAGTAAAAGGCATAAAAATTCAGAAAGTTGTCTAGGACATAGCCTTCTAGGTTCTGAACAAAGAGGAGAATTTTGATGGTAACTATGTGAATGGTAAGGGAAACAAGGAGAAACTATATCTTTCCCTGTTTGTGGACAAATGCCAGGACTCAATAGAACTTTCTTTTTTTGACATAAGTAAACTTAAAACAAACACAACACACAAATGTTTCCTAGTTTGAAAGATGGTAACATAACACTCTAGAGGCTGAAAAGAATTAACTTTTGATAAAGACCATATCAAGGAACTAGTTGATTTTATAAATCATCTATTTTGTACTCTTAAAATGTGAAGAATGTGGACCTCCTTCCTTCTTTTTGAATAATTTGGGTAATAAATGAAACTGAAAAGGGAAAATGTTTTCATTTACTCTGATCTCCAGACCCTTGTAATAACACTATAGTTTGGCAGTCTGCACGGACCAGATGCTGACAGACACTCAGTCTCTTCAGCTATATTCAGAACATGACAGAAGAACACACAGCTGAGTGTAACAATAACATTCATATTGGAACAAAGTTTTCTGTGTGAATCTTTTCCTAAATAGAATTGGCAATTAGAAATCATATAAAAATCACGTAAGTACTAGTAACAGAAGGATGGAAGGATAGAAAGAAAATAATAACTATCATCATTTAGCATATAAGACACTAGAAAATACCAGAAATGATCGTTGAAAGCTTCTAAATGGCAAGAAGTGGAATAAAATGTGAATCATAAATCCCACTGTAATTTTATAATAATAATAAAATTATTATTATTTTTATTATTAATTCATAGTTCTCCAGCTTTTTTTTTTTTTTTTTTTTTTGGTAACTTTACTTTCTGGGAAGGAACAAGGAAGAAATCCTCGTGACACTCGTGCTTTAGCCAAAAGTAAGAATCCCAGAACTAAGTTCTGTTCTTTATCCTGCCATTAACCTATATAAACTTATGAGTCCAGATTTTTTATTATTTCACTAGGACAGGGGTAGGGTAGGGGCTGGATTTGCCTAGAGTGGTGACATGTTAGTGCTGACATCTAAAAAGATGTTAATGCCTGGTCCTTGTGAGTATTCATGACTTAGGCTTAGTGGTGAAGTTAATCTTATAGACCGGCAGGATGTCCTTGGTACTCACAATTCTGAAAATTTCCTGTCTGTAGACTTGTTTAAAGTCAACACTGAATGCTTCCTTTGGCAGGTCTAACTTTACTGTTACAATACTACCATATACTTTGCCATGTCCCCAGTACAGTAGTTGGATTGCCAACTTCTCAACACTTAGTCACATGGCTGAGTGTTGGAGCACTGGGTGTCCTATGGAGTGATATTAACACATAAATATAAATAGATGACATGCAGTCTATTTTAAGCATAGGTAGATTACCAAGAAAATATCCAAATATGTAAACTAAATCTGTCTATCTAGTTTGTTGTTACCAATGACCTGAATAGGTTTATAGTGTGTTTAGAAAATTTCAACAGCAAACTATTGGATCCCACTTAAGTTTTCAACACCCATAATTCATGATGTGTAAATAGCATGCTGCCTTATCAATAATCACTAGATGAGGAGCTTTGTCTTCGAATATGATATGGTGTTTCGATTCTCATTAGGAGGGCTAAATTTCAGTAGCAGCTTGTTTCTAAAAGTACCCTGTACTTGAATTGTGTAAATCTGTCCCTGTGATATTACAGGGAGCAAAGGGGGTGGGGGTGGGGTGACTCAGGCATACAGGAATAGGAAAGAACAGTGACTTCTTAGAAATAAAAACTTGAAATAAAATCCTTTGAGTCAACAGGGAAGATGCTACAATTGTGTGCATTTACACATACGCAAATCTATATTTAGAGATGTGATTCACAGCCAGGAAGAATAGAGACTTTAAATTCATACCTTATAAGATGCCTTCTTTTCCAGTTCTTCATGTATCAATATGAGAAAATAGGTGCTTTTTTTTCCTTGTGATGTTATAAATTATGCCAACATTATTCTTCACAGTCTCTAGTAAGTTGCAGAATCTTAAGATTTTTTCCAACATACATTCATAAAGAAACTCTGGATTTACAAATTCATCACATCTTGAATGCAACAATGATGTTTTACACATTGACATCTTACAATGTAGAAGTTCCTGTCTACACTGGAAGTCTGTTATTGATTTTGTTTTCCTAAGATGACTCGTCCATATACCAAAGGTATTAATTTCACCAGCTCCTTTGTGGATGGTTCTCATTCTGAGTCTGTTTAGAATCTGTAGGGAATGAATTCAACCTAAGGAAAGCTAAAGAGGCCATACTCAGGACACTGGACTTGTTCAGGTCATAACTAAAAAGTGGAACATGTTTAGGGCCAATGAAGGAGTTCAGAACTCACTGAGGAGCTGACTGAGGCAAAAGACTGGATTGAACTTAGCCTGGACTTAAAAAGGCCCTGGATTCTGCTTTAGGCATATTGTTGCCCATGCCTTCCCAGTTCTTTTGGCCAAGAACTAATCAAACAGTGACTGGCTTATACACCCATGAAATCTCTAAATCAGTGTATATCTCAGGGTAGCCCTATGGTTACTACCACATTATATCAGTTACAAATGCACATCATCATGGAACTTGTGGGGTTACTTTGCAAAGGAAAAAAAATCATATAAATGAAAGACAAAAAACAAAAGGTAGGAATATGAGCACATAATGGAGTCCGAAATAATGAAATCTCAAGGGATCAGAGCACAACTAGTTATTCCTTATGATCAGGAACACACTGGCAAAGGACACCTGCAGTCAACCTTCTAAGTTTGTAGGAGATATTAACTTGTTTGAGGCAGTGAAAAGTCAATCAGTGAAGATAATCACAGAGCTCACAAGAAAATCAGCAGCAGAGTGTCAGTGAGGGTGAATATAAAGTGCAGTGTGAAGAAATACAATGATTCAAATTTTGATTATGAGCATGAACGTTAAACTATCAGATATGCTCACAGAAGTCCTAAAGTCACCCTGACCTAGTAAATAGCTTTACCACAAAGCCTGGCTGGTCATCTTTGGGAGGACATCTGGAAGCAAACTGAAAAGAATATGATATTGCCTGGTTTCAAAACCCTGATTCATCTGTATCTAGAAAAAAGGAAACATAAATGATCATTATGACAAGAAAAATCAATAGAACTGAAGCAGGTCTAGGTGTGATCTTGGTCAAGGTAATTTCCTTCAGCAGAGGCAATCCCCACAAAGGGCTGAAGGTAGAGTGCCAGTAGCAGTCCCAATAACTGGAGGGTAATTGGCCGTTTGTTCTCCAAGACAGACGTTGGCAGCGTATCCCACCGGCCCCCATACTGGCCTCCCTCTTGACCTCCAGTTCCCATTTCTGATTTACATGGCTGAACAGCAAGAGGCTACTACTAAGGCTGTGTTTAGTGAAAGACAATGGTTTAGTTGCCAAGTACAAGACCAGCCCTTGGGGAAATCAAGGAGCTGACAGATCTGCCATCAGTGGTCCTGGCTTCCGTTCCCAGACTCCTTTCTCCTTTTGCAATACTTTTTCCTTTTCCTGCTTCTCCCTTCCTTGCCCGGTGCACTTCTTCTCACCTCTCCCTACCTCTACCACACACACCTTTCCAGTGGAAATAATTGGACAGTTTCATTCACCCAAACTTGTCAATGACAGGACTGGATTTGCATTTCAATTTAAAACAGTGTCTTAGGCTAAAAGAGTGAAACCCTTTGCAATTTCAGGCTATCTTGGGTGAGGGGAACACTTTCCTGAATCTTAAGAACGAAGTGGTATAGGGAGTCATCAATCCCTTGGAACGTTAAGTGTGGTTCCTAGAGAGATCTTACAAAAATTGGTGTGGATGGGGCCAGCAAGAGAGAGGGGGAAAAATAATTTTTTTTTGTGGAGGTTCTTGCCTGCCAGGCATGATTAAGAACTGCTGATAAAAGCAAGAGCTGGATCCCTCAGAGTGGTAACTGCTGCTGTCTAGTAACTCAGGCTAAAGAATCAAAGCAGAGGTTTTTCTGTTGTGAACTAAGAATCTGTCCCTGGTCAACTGCAACCAACTGGTTAGAGTAAATCCAAGTAGAGAGCTGGAGAAGCCAGACCTCTATTAAAATGATGATGGTGAAGGTAGTTTGCATAGAACTAAAGATAGTTCATTAGTCTTCTTTCCCATCAATGATCCCACCTGTTCTACCTGCCAGTATTCTACTTTTTAGTGGTGAGAACCTTTGATAACCTAAAAGTAGACTTTAAAAGGGAAGAATCTTAGAAGATTTTGTTGATACATTGCAACTCTCTGTTGTTTCAGGCTGGGCAACTTTCTCAAAGATCTTATTTACTCAAACATGTCATAAAGTTTGTGCCTTTACAGCTCCAACTAGTCCTATCTTATTTGGGAAAACTCATCTCTCCCTTTAAGAGTTTTAAATTTATACCATCACCAACAAATTTGGCATTGTATTTTGAAAATATTGCCTACGTTTCACATATCAGTGGGTTGTTTCCTAGAAGAAGCGTGTGTAAAATAAGTGAGTTACTGAAGGAGTAGATTTGAAAAAGTATTTCCAGCTGGATTTGCTGTCAATTCTGCTTCACATTGTACCTCTTTATTTTCAGTATAATTCTTCTGTACCACCAGTAATTTTTTTTACATTCCATTTGAATGTAAATTCCATAAAGGCAGGGATTTTTTGTTTCTTTGGTCATAGATGTGTTCCTGCACTGAGAATGGTGCCTGGAATGTAGTTAGGGAATCAGCAAATATTTGTAAAATGAAATTAATATTTCCTATTACCATCTAAAGGCTGGAAAATTCTCAAGCTGCCTTTTAGCTGCTCAGAACATCTTATTATCTCTCATCAAAATGAAACTGTCTTTGCTCCAATCTCTCTTTTTGCTGATAATGACTTAACTAGTAGTTCTTTTGGTTTAGTATATTGGAAAGAGTTAACTAGGAGTTATGATTTTCAGGATTAATCAATAATTAGCTGAGGGAACATTGGGAAAGTCATGTAAATTTTCTGGGTCTTCGTTTGTTCATCTGTAAAGGGTGGTTTAATGATGCCCTTATGTTGTAGGATTTTGAATTGGATCAAATGGCACAGCAAACAAAAAGTTTAATGGTTAAAAGCAAGAACTCTGAATCCAGACTCAAATCCTACCTTCTCCACTTTCTGATTGTGTGACCTTAGGCAAGTTATTTAATCTTTATAAGCTTTGGTTTCCACATATGTGAAATGGAGATAATTATAGTACCCCTCCCATAGAATTATGGTGTGGATAAAAATAGTCAATATATGTAAAACACTTAAAACAGTGCCTGCCACATAAAAGTGCCCATCATGAATGTTAGGTATTATTATTATTAAACATAGAACACTTTTGGAAAATTGTGAATTGCTGTACACGTGGAAGGTAATTAGATTTCCATTTTAACAGGTCATCGATGGCTCAGGCTAAAATGAATGAGTAATGCTGAAATTTTAGGCCTGTGATTAGCGAGGGAATGAGTGATTTGGCATCTCTCAAATTGTACCTCATACTTGGCCATGTATTCTGCCTATTCACAGAACTGGCCTGAGGTGTCCATGTACAGGGAATTAACTGTTACATTTATTCACAGTGACTTTGCCTTTCTGAGTTCTGACATCATCTACCTGTGTGATGTTGGATGACTCAATTAACTGAATTGATTCTGAGTTTCGTCGCTTGCAAAATGGGAGCAATAACAGCTTATTGCCTTTTTCAGAGGATTAGTGAGAGGCCCAAATAAGATATTCACTATTCAAATATGAGATAGAGTCATTCTTTTGCTGATTCTCCCTGACATTTTGATAGAACTTTAACTGTCCCGCTCTACAAAAATAGTGGGCTATTCAAACACTTTTTCTATCTAGACTCCCCTTTCATCAAAGTTGAAAACAGACCCAATAAGTGGTCCAAGAAGCTACAGCCCAGTTCAAATAGACTGTATGGGGCAGGGGTAGTAGAGAAAGGCTTATTGACTAAATGTTCAGCCTGAATGACCAATCTCAGAACAGTAGAGTGTTTGCAAATAGCCAAGTGGTCTAATTGGCTTAGTTTGGAAAGTTTAGTATGTTAAACTCCTTACTGAATTAATGCATTTACATTCCTATTATGGTCCATAAATATGAATTTTATAGGGTTGGGAAACTGGAGGTAGAATATGGAAGAGATTCAGGAAATGTCATTAGTATCATTATTGAGATAGAGTCTCACTCTGTCACCCAGGCTGGAATGCAGTGTTGAGATCTTGGCTCACTGCAACCTACGCCTTCTGGGTTCAAGCGATTCTTGTGCTTCAGCCTACTGAGTAGCTGGGACTATAGGCATGCACCACTATGCCCAGCTAATTTTTTTTCTTTTCTTTTCTTTTTTTTTTTTTTTTAGTAGAGATGGGGTTTCGCCATGTTGGCCAGGCTGGTCTTGAACTTCTGGCCTCAAGCGATCTGCCTGCCTCGGCCTCCCAAAGTGCTGGGATTGCAGGGATGAGCCACTACGCCTGACCTGTTTTATTTTTCTTTCAAATCCTGGTGAACTTCTGCTTTTGGCTATGATGGAATAACTGGTATTGGATTGTTCCTCCTGTGGTAAGCAATCACAAGACTGAACAAAATGTATGGAGGAACTATTGTCAAACAATGGAAAACAGGTGGTGCAAACCACGATCTCTGAGAGAAACTCATGAGGTTTAAGTCCCATGCTGGTGCAGCTTTCTGCCTAGGGACATTTTCCCAGCCACGGTGCAGGGAGCTGTGATTTAACGAAAGTACAGTAGTCCTCTTGAGCTGAGGAAACCTAGATCAGAGTTTGGGGTATCTGAAGTGCCTGGAGTCTACACAGTAGGGCACTAGAGTCGAGAAGCAGCACAGAATAGTGGGGAGGTCTTGAAGGGACTTCTCCCTAAGTTTTTGGCTGAGGATTACAATCGTATTCAGGGCAAGACTGCACAAGGCTTACCAGAGAGCAACTGCTACACAACTGGGTATAAGAACAGAGAAAGTAAAGGTTGAGAAGAAGTAAGGAATGCTGGAGATCCTCCGCAGCTACAGTGCAGGGACATCATTAACATCTTGTTACCACCTCAAGAATCCAGCTTTGAGACCACAAGGGCCACACCCTAAGAGTAATGCCCCATTCCTTAGAGTAAAGCCTGCTTTCTCAATCTTCTCTACAAAAGCCTAATACCAATCTTTCACAAGATGCACAGTTGAGGAGCTTTCCACATATCCACCCCAACAAAGTATGAAGCCAAACCTACACAAGTTCAAGGTGGTCAGTCAGAAACCGATCTGCCTGTGAGAACAAAAACAAGATTATTTCTCAGAAGATAACAGAATGCAGAGTTTCTACCATGTATTATGAACAATACCCAGTATATAATAAAAGATTACTAGATGTGTAGAGAAACAGGAAAATGTGATCCACAGTCAAGAACAAAAGAAATCAATGAAACTATGTCTTAGTGAGTAAGTAGATAGGGAATTTCAGCAGATAAATGGAAATATATATATATATTATATATATATATATATATAGAGAGAGATATGTATGTCTATATATGAAGCAGCTATTGTCAAACATCAGGAAAAAAGGCAACATAAATCATGATCCCTAAGAGAAACTCATGAGGTATACCTCACGTTGTTGTCTTTCTGCCTAGGAAAATCTCCACGTTGAACTCCACATTCAGTTCACTCTAGAACTGAAAGTCTTCTCTGATGTGAAACACAGCAATGAACTAATTTGAATTAAAATAAGTAGAGCCTTAAGAATGGCATGTTTAAAGTGAGGAACAAAAGCAAAGAAGAAACAAAGAAAAACCTTGTTAACCCACAATTCTATATCCAGTGAAAATATATTTCAATAACTAGGGCAAATAAAGACATTTTCAGATAAGTAAAAGCTTAAATAATTAATCACTAACAGACCTGCAACATGAGACAAGCTAAATTATTTAGGCTAACAGGAAATGATACAGAAGGAAAGTCATATTTAAGGGAGGAAAGACAAGCTCTAGAAATGGTAAATAAGAGGGTATATTTACAAGAAAATATTATTTGTTCTCATAATTTTCTCAAAAGTGAACCTACTACTAAAGCAAAATTAATAACGTTTTAATGAGATTTTTACAACATTTGTGGAAATAAAAGATATGGCAATGATAGCATGAAGAACAAGGGTTGGTAGGTAAATGGAATTATACTGTTGGAAGTTGATTCCAGACTGGAGACAAAAATTTATAATACATCATCTGACACATGATTATATCCAGAATATAAAAATAATTCTTATAGCTCAATAGTAAGAAGTCAAACAACCCAATAACAAGAGCAGATTTGGACACTATAGAAGAAGACATACAGATAAGCCAATAAGCATATGACCACATGCTCATCTTTCATCATTAGGGAAATGCAATTTAAAACGAGAGGAACGCCGGGCACGGTGGCTCAAGCCTGTAATCCCAGCACTTTGGGAGGCCGAGACGGGCGGATCACTAGGTCAGGAGATCGAGACCATCCTGGCTAACACGGTGAAACCCCGTCTCTACTAAAAAATACAAAAAACTAGCCGGGCGAGGTGGCGGGCGCCTGTAGTCCCAGCTACTCAGGAGGCTGAGACAGGAGAATGGCCCGAACCCGGGAGGCGGAGCTTGCAGTGAGCTGAGATCCGGCCACTGCACTCCAGCCTGGGCGACAGAGCGAGACTCCGTCTCAAAAAAAAAAAATAAATAAAAATAAAATAAAATAAAATAAAACGAGAGGAACATTCACTGACAAACCCACTAGAATGACTGTAGTTGAAAAGACTGACAACAGCAAAAGTTGGTGAGGATCTAGAGCAACCAGAATTAATGTAAAATGATACAATCTTTTTGGGGAACACTTTGGTAGTTTCTTATAAAGTTATGCATATGCTTACCATCAATTTCTCTTCTAGGTATTTGCCCAAGAGAACTGAAAGCATATGTCCACACAGGCTTGTACACATTTGTTTTAGCAGTTTTGCTTAAAATAGCCAAAAACTAAAATAATCCAAATGTTCATCAAAAGGGGGAATGAATAAACAAATTATGGTACAGCTATTGAATGATTTTCAGCAATAAAAAGGAACAAGTATCAACATACACAATAAGATGGATAAATGTCAAAGGCTTATGCTGAGCTAAAGAAACCAGGCACAAAAGAGTGTATACCATATGATTCCATTTATATCAAACTCCAGAACAGGCACAATTAATCTCTATTGATAGAAAACAGATCAGTGGTTGCCTGGAGCCAGGCGTGGGTGGATGCCTGCAGAGAGACATAAGGGAACTTTTTGGGTGATGAAATGTTCTATATTTGTCTTTACTAGGATGGAGGTTTCACAAATTATACATTTGTCAAAAATAATTGAACTGTACCCTTAAAATGGGTACAGTTTACATTATGTGAATTATACCTCAATAAAGATGGTTTAAAAATTGAAATGGTCACAACATTGTGGGTCGCTGTCACATGGCATTTTTACTTTTGGACATAGTTCTAGATATTCATGTCACCCAGAAATCCAGGTGAAGATAAAGGAATAATAACATGACAAAGGAAAAAGAGAAAACAAGAACTACAGTTTATAGTTTCCAAATACTTGTTAGCTTAGAAATACAATACAATAACAGGCCAGGCACAGTGGCTCACGTCTCTAATCCTAGCACTTTGGGAGACTGAGGTGGGCGGATCAGTTGAGGTCAGAAGTTCAAGACCAGTCTGACTAACATGGTGAAACCCTGTCCCTACTAAAAATATAAAAATTAACCAGGTGTGGTGGCATGTGACTGAAATCCCAGCTACTTGGGAGGCTGAGGCAAGAAAATTGCTTGAATCTGGGAGACGGAGGTTGTAGTGAACCAAGATTGTGCTGCTGAACTCTAGATGGGCAACAGAGTGAGACTCTGAAAAAAAAAAATCTATCTATCTATCTATCTATCTATCTATCTATCTATCTGGATATATTTATTTAGATATATATATCTGGATATGTATATATTTATATATATACACTTGGATATATATATATATCTAATGACATGCTGTATAATCTTTGAAGGGTAGGAAATGGCTGTTGAATGGTGATGGAAAATTGTATTAATTCATTCTCACTCTCATGCTGCTATGAAGAAATTCTTGAGACTGGACAATTCATAAAGGAAAGAGGTTTAACTGACTCACAGTTCAGCATGGTTGGGGAGGCCTCAAGAAACTTACGGTCATGGCAGAAGGGGAGGCAAACACGTCCTTCTTCACATGGCAGCAGGAAAGAGAAGTGCTGAACAAAAGGGGTAAAGCCCCTTATAAAAATCATCAGATCTCATGAGAAATCACTCATTATCATGAGAACAGCATGAGGGTAACTGCCCCCATTATTCAATTACCTCCCACTGGGTCCCTCCCAAGACAAGTGGGGAATGATTTAAGATGAGATTTGGGTGGGGACACAGCCAAACCATATTAGAAAGTTAGTTTATTCCAGTGAATGTGGGAAACACCTTCTGGAAATAGAAAAACTGGCATCCTATCCTGGTGTGTACCATCACATAAAAAGCAATAAATCCATGATTATCAACTTCATGTGAATTAGAAGAGAGCTAAATGCATTCAACATTAAAACTCTGCTGAATAGAACTGGCTCTTGAATGACTCACCACACTTGTCATCCTTTGGGCCATCATTTATAGACATTGTGCTGGCAAAAAACTGGAGATCCATACAGAGATTAACAGATATCCTCTTAGTAGAAGGTGGGCAGCAAGGGAATTTAATGCAGTTGTGTTTAAAAAGAGGCTCTTCTGAAGTATAAAAAAGTGAGTCCAATGAAGGAGATTTCAGGAACAGTGGAGCCCAGTGAGGTAGGCCTAGTGTTCATCACCCTGGATCTCCTATCACCATAAGCAAGCTTTTCTCCCTATTTGCAGAGGCCAGGAGGTATTTTTCTCATCTGATAAACGAGTTTATTTTGGTAAACAAAATAAACAATTTGCATTTCCTTGGAAAAAAATCCCATTATTTAAAGAAGTTTTGGATTTTACCTTTTAACCACTCAAAAAAAAAAAAAAAAATGAAGTTACAAATGAGAAAAAGACAAATGAGACAAATCAACCAATTAAAATGTGTTAAAATGCATTAAATGAATTAAAATGTATGGCCCTCATAATTTAAAACCTTGTTAGAGTAAACAAAATGTAAAAGCAAACAAAAAATATATAGGGAAATATGAATACTATTAAGTGAACATTGAATAGTATTCAGAAATCATTGTTAAAAATGTTTAGGTGTGATAATGGATTTGGGGTTTCATTTTTAAAAAACCATTTTTGTGCACATACTGACATATTTATAGATGAAACAATGTAATGTCTGGCATTTGCCACTATGTAATATGGGTGAGAAGAACTATACAACTTTAACTTAATATCAGATTCTTAAGGGAAAATAGCTCATGGGATTAATTATTATGGGTGAGTGTGAAAGTTTATTCTAGTGCGATGCTCTGGGAAACAGCTTTGGTGTTTCCTCTTCAAGCATCTGAAGCATGCGCCTAACCAGAGCCATAGAACAGTATAAAGAGCCCTCATAGCTTTTTATTCTTTGGTTCAGAACTGCCTTATACTCCACTGCCTTTTCCTTCTGGCCATGACTTTCACGGTCTCCATCTTACTTGGCTTACAGCTGGCTACCCTGTCTTTCCCTGGTGCTGATTCCAGGTTGATGGCTCTGATTAAGGCTTGGCACTTCCTTGGCATGCTGTTTCCAGCATGGACTCCTTTGTCTCTGCATACACCCCAACCACAGCCAAGTGGCACGATGTTCTCCAATGTTCCCAACCTCCTGGGTATAACACTGGAAGAAGCTCCAAAGAACCTGTCTGTTTGACGACGTAGAAAGGAGACTGATGTAAATGCAAAGTTTTCACATATAACCATCAGAATTGAAACAGAAAAGAGTGACACTATAAGTGCACTACAATTTCACTGAGGAGTTGGATAAGCAAAATTACAGATACCACAGGAACGATCCTGGAAACTGATTAAATTCCCTTTCTAGTTATACTTTGAATTTCATCAGAATGCTATAAATTGTCATTTTAAAACCACAGTTCAAGTAATATAATATTTTTCAAACTGAAGGACATGTTCCTTTCATGGGTTGTGAAATTAATTTAATAGGCAGCCAAAAACATTTTTAACAGACCAGACTAGACTAGTCTGGAAAGAAATAAATGGAAAATATTAAAGTGAGTCATACATAGTAAGAGTGAATATACTTTCTGTAGAATTTTTCTCTTAGTTTTTCAAGTGTGTGTGTGTGTGTGTGTGTGTGTGTATGTGTGTGTGTATATGTGTTGTCACAGTATAAAATCAATTTCTTACTGTGGCCATTTCCAAAAATATTTGAAAATCCTTATGTAATGAATTTCTATATACGATAGAAACCAAAAAGATTCAGGGGGCAAAAAAGGTAACTCCGAAGGAAAATTTCTGTCAAAACAAAATCCTGGTAATTCAATAACTAACTTGTTACCCGAATCAGAGAACTAATCCATGCCAACCAGTCAGAAACTGTAAATAACCTGGTAGAAGGAGCAGGCTACTAGATGTCACCTGATTTGTTCTTTTCGTGTGGTTTTGCTGACTATGTTTTCCTGTTGAATTTAAAAGGCCCCACTCATTTTTGTTACTTGGTAACTGCCGTTTTCAGACCAGCTTTTGTCTGTTTCTAGATGCAGCCTGCAGGACACCAGCTGACAGTGGAAGGACTGAGGAAGCTTGTATAATTTTGTACAAGATCTACTGCAAGTTCAGCTGAAGAACTGCTCCAAAGTTTAGGTCATGGTAAGAACAAGGTTAGATGACATTAGTCACTCAAACACAGACTCAAGCTGCAACAACTAATGCTCCTATGAGATTGGTTATATGCCAAGGTCATATTTGGCCAAAGAATGTATGCCCTTTGAAATCCCAGCAGGCATAGACCTACAAATTCTCAACTAAGGAGATAGATGTTCATTCATTTTTACAGCTCCTGGGTGGAGAAAACTATTTCCCCCTGCCAAATTTTTCTTTTATGTAAAACTTTAAATAAGAACTAAGAGCTTTCATAGTGCCTACAAACCTGAAAATTTTTAATATAAATCCTCTAAAAGTTTGTGTCACTCACAGCTTCTTGCTGTTTTTTGTTTGTTTGTTTTGTTACTTTTTGTCTTCTTTGTTTTTTTTAGAACCTCCTCAAAATGGACTTGCATGTTCCCTTTCTAGAAGGAGTAAGTCCTATTCAAACCCTTTAAATCAAAGCTGGGCATGGTGGCTCACGCCTGTAATCCCAGCACTTTGGGAGGCTAAGGTGGGCGGATCACTTGAGATCAGGAATTTGAGACCAGCCTGGCCAATGTGGTGTAACCTCGTTTCTACTAAAAATACAAAAATTAGCCAGACATGGTGGCGGGCACCTATAATCCCAGCTACTCGGGAGGCTGAGGCAGGAGAATTGCTTGAACCCAGAAGGCGGAGGCTACAGTGAGCCGAGATTGCATCACTGCACTCCAGCCTGGGTGACAGAGCAAGAGTCCATCTCATAACCAAAACCAAAACCAAAAACAACAAACCCTTTAAATCAAGAGGTGAATCCTGAATCCCCATCTGGAAGGTACTGTGGGAGGGCATAATTATGATAGATAATCTATCTCAAAATGACATTTGGGAAATGAAATGTTCAAATTCTGACCAAGGGGATCAGAAGGAAATAATTCTGAAAGTCTTAAAAGGGGAAGGTAGGGTGGGGAACACAATTAGAGTGAAATCACAAGAAATGTGAAATGTACTTATCAGATGGCTTCACAATGTGCTCTTATTGGTGGTGTGTCCCTGGGCACCAAGGAGGCCAGGCCTACCGTATTGAAAGCAGAATGGAGGGGAGCTCAGCATGGCTCCTCCGAGCAGTCACAAGTGATTCATACGGACCCAGCTGGGGCCCCAAGAAGGGAGAGGGTGCGGTAGTGTGGACACTGTGGATTTCCAGGAACCATAGCAATCCACAGCTCCAGCTCAACAATGATGCAAACCAGGACCTTGCCAAACTGTCTTCTCCCAGAGAACAGAGTCTGCTCAGGCTTATGTTCTTGCCTCATTGCGAGTTTCAAATGAGGTGACAAGAATGGCATCTGGAACATTTCCTGGCAGAGAGGGCATTTCTCCCCTCCCCTCTCCCAGAGCTTGTTCCTTTTCTTACCTCTCTCTGTTCCTGCTTCACACTGAAAGAGCCTGGCAATGGAATGAGACCAAACCTTCGTTCAAATCCAGCCTCCCTACTTGCTTGCTTAGAGCAAATCACTGAACTCCTGTAAGCCTCAGTTTCCCCAGCAATAAAAGGAAGAGATAATAACTCTTACCTTATAGAGTCATATGAGGATCGGGGGAATGTACATAATGTGCTCTGCAAACATTCAACACTCAAGGTCAGGGTTTCTCAACTTTGCACTTTAACATTTTGACCAGGTCATTCTTTGTTGTAGGGGGCTGTCTTGTGCATTGTAGGATGTGTAACAACATCCCTGATCTCTACAAACAGGATACTAGTAGTACCTTCCTTCTCCTTCCCACAGTCGTGACAACCAAGAATGCCTCTAAATATTGCCAAAGGTCCCCCTGAGGGCAAAATCAGGCCTGGTTGACTATGATTTCCATCTTGCTTTCCTTTCTCTCTCTCTCTCTCTCTCTCTCTGTCTCTCTCTCAGTTTTGGGAAAGTGAACTGTCATGTTATGGACAGCCCAGATCACAAGTAACTAATGTCCCAATCAAATAGCCAGCAAGCACCTGAGGCCTGCCTGCAGCCAAGTGAGTGACTTTGGAAAAGGATCCTTCCTCGGTTGAGCCCTGAGATGACTGCAGCCCTAGATGACGCACTGATCACAGCCTTTGACAGATCCTGAGTCAGAGGCACTTAGCTAAGCCATACCCCCATTCCTGACACACAGAAACTCTGAGATAATAAATGCTTATTCTTTTAAGCTGCTAAGTTTTGGGGTCATTTGTAATGCAGCCATAGGTAGCTAAGACAAGGACCAACAATGATCAAGTAATATATCAGTGTTGCATGGGAAGCAGATGCGTCTATGCACATAAGAGATCTCAGAGGTGACCCCATAGGCAGATCCTGAGGTTTCCATGGTTTTGGGAGGGGAGGACATTTGCATTCTTGCATCAGTATTATTTGGTTGTCCCGTATATATTTAGTGCTCTTTCTGTATATGACTTATTGAAACATCCCCTTTATCTTTGTAGGGCTGTGGTTTACCATTTAAAAATGTTAAATGAAACGTCTCTTATTCTAAATTAATTTTATCTTCTTATTCACTATATATGAATACATTTTTCTTGACTATCATCAGTGGTATACTAGTTTGTGTTCTCATTTTCCTAAACATATTTTATTATAAATGTAGCAAACAATTAATATAAAGAATATGAAACAGTGGGGGGAAGCAGAATGTTAATGAGAATTAACCATTATTAACAATTTAGTATGTATCTTTCCAGATATTTTCCATGAAACACAATTACACCACATAAATACGTATTTTTTTTTCAAGATTCTTTGGTTTCAAGGGATAGAAATCAAAGCAAACTGGCTTAAGCAGAAAGATTTCCTTGGCTTGGATAACCAAAATTCTGGAAGCATACGAGTAGAATTACCTACCTTAGACATGATTGAAGCCAGGACTAGAACATCACCAGGAATTACTCTCTTTGTCTCTCATCTCTATGTCTCAAGGTGTGTTGGCTTCATTCTCCCACATTGGGCTTTCCATGAGTCAAGGATGTGGCCACCAGGACCTCCTGAGTCTCTTATAACTTTATGACTGAAGTAAAAAGAGGTGTTGGTCTCCCAGGTTGAAAAATCCCAGGTAATGTTTCTGATTGCTTTAGCCTGTTGATTAACCACTCCAGCCAAGGGTGTGAGGTATTATGAGAAGCTCAGCTGGAGTCACATGTCTAATCTACTGCTGGAGAAGGTTACTAGACAAAGTAGGGGAAGGAGTGCTTGGCAGCCAATAACAGTAGGCACCTATCACAATCTTTTATCTAAATATTATCATGATGTGCATCATTAGTCTCAATTTGTTTTAATCAGTAAATTACATATCACAGGCTTCTTTACATATGAACATATATTATGCTCAGTTTATTCAATAGTCTACACTCAACAGAACAGAAATATGAACTGTTTTGGTTTTTTTTTCCAATCATTTCTTTCAACCATATTCCATGAAATCTCCCTTTCCTGCCCTTAAGAATATCTTGGGCAGATCTCATAGTTTTCTGGTTACTTTTAATTATTAAAATGCGCTTTCCTATCTAGAGTAGTTTAAAAACTAAATCTTACATCCAATATGATGTTCATTCTCTTTCTCAAACCACCAGGCCAGGGTAAGTTTCAGGAAGGGGCTTGAGGTAAAGAAGGGCATGACTTGCCTTTTCACTTCTCCTGCCCTCCCTCTTCTGTGGTTGGAGTGAGAAGGAGGGAGAATAAGAAAGACATGTGTCTTTATATTTATGTGGCTGTTGTGGGATGAACTGCATTCCCCTAAAATTCATATATTGAAGCCCTAAATTCCTATACCTCAGGTTGTGCCTATTTTTGGAAACAGGGCCTTAAATGAGGTGATTAAGTTAAAACGAGACCATCAAGATGGATCCTAAGTCAACCTGACTGGTTTTCTTTGTAAGGACAGGAAATATGGACATAAAACGAGATACCTTGTGTGCATGCCCACAAGGATGACCATTTAAAGCAAACCAGAGAGGCCACAGAGGAAACCAGCCCTTGATTAGTTCCAGTCTCCAGAAATGTGAGAAAATAAATTTCTGTTGTTTAAGTCATTTGTCCTTAACCTTTTTGGCACCAGGGACCGGTTTCCTGAAAGACAATTTTTCCACGGATGGGAGGCAGGGATGGTTTCTGGATGAAACTTTTCTACCTCAGATCATCAGGTATTACTTAGATTCTCATAAGGAGTGCACAACCTAGATCCCTTGCATGTGCAGTTCACAATAGGGTTCGTTCTCCTATTAGAATACCATGCGACTGCTGATCTAACAGGAGGTGGAGCTCAGGCGGTAACGCTGGCTGGCCCACCACTCGCTTCATGCTGTTCAGCCTGGTTCCTAACAGGCCATGGACTTGTATCGGTCTGTGGCCCAGAAGTTGGGGGCCCCTGGTTTAAGCCAACCATTCTGTGGCTTATACACAAGTGTTCACAAAGGTCCTTATAAGCAGGAGGCAAGAGTCAGGATCAGGGAAGGAGATGTGAGGTTGAGGTAGAGGTAGAGTGAGGTAAGGAAGGAGCCATGAGCCAAGAAGTGCAGGTAGCCTCTAGAAGCTGAAAAAGGCACGTAAGATAATACATTTGTGTTGTTTTAAGCTAATGTGTTTGTGACAGCAGCAAAAAGAAAGTATATACTCTTTATGTTCTTAAAAGAGATGTATTGAATGCTGTGAGACAGGACATTTAAACATTTTTATTTTAATATAATTTCAGACTTTCAAAAAAGTCACACGAATAATATAAGAAACACTTGTGTTCCCTTTATTCTGATTCACCAATTGTTAATGTTTCATTCCATATGCTTTATCATTTGCTCTCACTCACTCTATGTTTTCCTAAACCATTTGAAAGTAATTTTCACATATTATAATCTGCTAGCCACAAATTCTTTATAGTTTGTATATACTAAAAGCAGGGACTTTTCTTACGGAACCACACTACAATGATCAACATCATAAACCATAACTTTGATGTAATACTGAACCTAAAATTCAGATTTGAATTGCTCTAATTGTCCCAGTAATGTTTTTTTGTGGTTGTTATTTTTCGTGGCCCAGGACCCAATCCAGGAGCATCTTGTGAATTTAGTTGTCATGTCTCTTTAGTCTCTTATAGTGTGTAACAGCTTCTTTATCTCTCCTTGTCTTATATATTTTTGAAAATTGTGAGTAAAGGCTAGTTATTTTATAAGATATTTTTAAATTTTACTTTGAAGTTTCTGCATAATTAGATTCAGGTTATACATTTTTTGGCAGAAATACGACAGGCATGATATTGTATCCTAGTCTGTGCGCCATATCAGGAGGCACACAACATCAGCTTGTTCCATTATTGATTATGTTAATGTATTACTGATGATGAAAGTTGCTATCAATATTTTCCCCATTTGTAATTAGTAAGTAATTTGTAGGCAGAATACTTTGAGATTACCTTCCCAACTCCACCAACCACAGTGTTGATTCTCACCTTTCCCTATTTCTATTTGTTAACTCCCTTTGACATTGGAACACATGGCTTCCATTATCTAATACGATATTTTAACCTGTCTGAAGTGATTTTTCATGCCACTATTTTCCCATTATTTACCACTCAGTATCATAAGTCATTTATAGTCCCTATGAATAGAGAAAATGTATGTGTATTTAATTATAAAATCTTGTTCAAATTGTTTTTAAAAGTTCTTTTTGGGACTTTCATGTTGCCAAAACATTTTTCACTTTTTCACTGAAATGTTAATTTCAGTTTTGTTTTGTGACTTTTTAGGGGCGGGGAGGGGAGAGAAAATTTATTGGAAGGTATATAAAAGGTTTACAACTTAGATAATAAAATAAATTACTCTTTAGTTTAAGAATTTCAACTGACCTAAGGCATTATTACCTGGAAGGCCCCAGGGTTCGTGGCACAGCTATGGTTATTCAAGTTCCTGTTACTCACGTCCGTATAAGAGACCACCTGAGCAGGCTTAGTGTGAGCAACAAGACTGTTTATTCACTTGGGTGCAAGTGGGCTGAGTCCGAGAAAGGAGTCAGTGAAGGGTGGTGGGATTATCATTGGTTCTTATAGGTTTGGGATAGGCGGTGGAGTCAGGAGCAATTTTTTGTGGGTAGGGGATGGATGTTACAAAGTACATTCACAAGGGCATGGAGGATGTATTGTCACAAGGGTGGGGAGGAATGTTACAAAGTACATTCACAAGGACGGGGAATATCACAAAGTACATTATCACAAGGGAGGGGAAAATGTCACGATGGCTTGACCATGTGTGGCCAGCTCAGAGGACCTTACAGTTCCAATGAACATCACAGAAGGGCTCCTTCCATGGTAAGCATTTTCTTTTATTCCACATGAGGATGCTTTTGACTTCACTGAGAAACTTCTGATGGGTTCTAATGACATCTTAGTGACTCTAAACGGTATGTTACCTCAGGCCTGTGCCTTCATCCACTTCAGGTTTCAAGCTGGGTCAGGCCTGGGCAGAACTGATTTTTCTATAGGATCATCTAAATCAGGGGTTCCCAACCCCCGGGCCCCAGGTACTGGTCTGTGGCCTGTTAGGAACCAGGCTGTATAGCAGGAGGTAAGGGGCGGTGGGGAGGTGAGCATTACCGGCTGAGCTCCACCTCCTATCAGATCAGCAGCAGAATTAGTTTCTCATAGGAGCGGGAACCCTATTGTAAACTGCGCGTTTGAGAGATCTAGGTTGTGTGCTCCTTATGAGAATCTAACTAATCCCTGATGATCTGAGGTGGAACGATTTTATCCCAAAACCATCCCCACATCCCCACCCCTCTGTGGAAAAATTTTCTTCCACAAAACCAATCCCTGGTGCCAAAAAGTTTGGAGACCATTGATCTAAACAGATTGGTGGCTTTCCATTTCCTAGGGGTGGTGAATTTAAAATCAGAATCCACTATTTGATATGGTTATCTAGCTTGACTTGATTAAGGACAGAAGGGCCAGGGAACAGAGTAGTCATGATACAATGATTCTGATAAAGAGTCTCTCCATCATGGGAAGAACTGTTTTGCTCAGAGCACACTGCGGAAGAGAGGAAAGCCAGGGTGCAGTACCAACACACTATGAACCTAAACATCAGAAAAGATTCCTAAGGGTATCCGATGTGCATTCCCAGGAAAGAGCAGAATGGCTATACATGTGGGCTTGACCCCAGAAAGATTTGATTTGAGTCCTGGTACCACTATTTGTTTACTGGATGACTCTAGCCTAGTTACTTAACCTTTTTTAAGGTTTGGTTTCCTGCTCTACAAAATAGGGATAATAAAGGTGCTTATATTGCATGGTTGTTGTATTTCTTAGTGTGTATTCCAAGCTCAGCAAATGTCAGCTCACTGTAATTTTACAGATTTTACCCAATAAAGACTTCAGTTTGTCAATTCTTAGTTTTGTTGAATCTTGAGGGAAAGGGTCAAAAGTGATCATTTTTTTCATTGGCAGGTTGCTCTTTAAAATAACAAGATCATGTCCTGCAACCAACCATGTGGGTGGGGAGAATGTGTGAACTCCCTATTGATGATCATAACGCAGCTGAAGAAAATTTGTCACCTCAGTGTGGTACAATGTACTTACCATGATGCTAAATATCTTGTGGACACATTTCCAGGACACACTGAGTAGTACTGTGGCACAATTGTGTGCATATAAATCATGGATTTCTTCTCTTTTTTTGGTAATAGTTGGTAGAACTACCGTGTTTCCAATATGAAATGACATGGGGGACTATACATGAAATAATATTAAGAGAATAAAAAGCAGGATCCTACTGGCTGCCTTTCTCAATCACGATTGGTAATTCAAAGACACATTGAAATAGTTTGGCTCTGTGTTCCCACCCAAATCTCATCTGAAATTGTAATCCCCATGTGTGGAGAGAGGGGGGTGATTGGATCATGGAAGTGGTTTCCCCTATGCTGTTCTCATGATAGTGAGTGAGTTCTCACAAGATCTGACAGTTTTATAAGTGTTTGACATTTCCTCCTTCACAGGCTCACACTCTTCTCCCTGCTGCCACCCTGTGAAAGAAGGTGCCTGCTTCCCCATCCGCCATGATTGTAAGTTTCCTGAGGCCTCCCCAGCCATGTGGAACTGTGAGTGAATTAAACCTTTTTCCTTTATAAATTACCTAGTTTCAGGGAAGTTCTTTATAGCAATGTGAAAATGAACTAATACACACATAAATTCAGGTCAAAGTCCTCACCTCTCCACAAACACCACAGGTCCTGGGCACCTGAAGTGCCCAGTTCTCTAGATCTGGGGACTGTTCCTACTTTTGGCCATGGTGGTCAGGTTTGTTCCCAGCTTAGTCTTTGAATTTAGTCTTTGCCATATGTTCTTAAACTCTCTTTTCCAGTATCTACAAGTGGCATCCACCAATGGTCTCTAAAGCATCATGCTCTGTGTCTGGGTCTAGGACATCATAGGTGTTTAAAGGATACCTAGAATTTTTACCTCCTTCAGAAGGTATCCAGGAACGGTGGGCCTTGGTGGGAGGGGTCTTCTGAACCCACAGGACCTCATAGGCCTTGTCTAGAGTGAGACCAGACCACCTGGTTGAGGAATAATCCCACTCTAAGACTTGATGTGGAGGCTAGGACCCAGAACTTGACTCATTATGGCTCCCTTGGCTTCACGGTACTATTATACAATCAAACTGGGCTCCACTGGCCTGGCACAGTAAGGCCAGACATCCACACTGAGGTTTAAAGTGGCAAGAAAGGAAGGTATTTATTTGCAGGGCACCAAGAAAGGAGAATTGGCAGCTAAAGCTTATGTCCTGACTTCCCCAATGATTTGCAAGTAAGGGTTTTTAAAAACAGGGGTAAATTTCAGGAAAGCAGAAGTTACAAGCAAAATCATAAATCAATACATGGAGACTACACGTGGGTTATGGCCTGAAAGGGTGGGATATCTTGAAGCAGGAGCTTACAGGTCATAGGCAGGTTCAAAGATTTTCTGATTTGCAATTGGTTAAAGAAGAGAAGCTTTGTTTAATAATTTATGGTCAGCAGAAAGAATGTTAGCTCTGGCTCATGGGTGTGACTTCCTCCAGGACCCTCAGGAAGAAATCTAGAACAAAGAATGGTTGTCAGAATTCAGTCCTCAGTTCTCCCTTACCTGAGGTCTACGTGCCAGTGTATCCATTTGTTGGAGGTCCAGGTTTATGAAAAATAACTCAGGTACATATGTTAAGATGTTATCTTTAGTTTTTATAGGGAACCAAACATCTTGGGGCTTGTTTCAGGCTACCATTACCTTCTTCGTTTCGGGCTACCATTACCCTTTTTTTTTTTTTTTTTTTTTTTTTTTTTTTTTTTTTTTTTTTTTTGAGACACAGTCTCGCTCTGTCGCCCAGGCTGGAGTCCAGTGGCGCGATCTCGGCTCACTGCAAGCTCTGCCTCCCGAGTTCAGGCCATTCTCCTGCCTCAGCCTCCCGAGTAGCTGGGACTACCATTACCTTCTTGTTTATCAAGCTGCTGATTCACTTTCAGGGCTAGCTAGGTGTCTGGAATTTCCCTTGGAGGAGCTCAAGATATTCCTTTATTTCCATGCTTGGGGAGCCCACAGACCCCTAAAAGGGGTCCCTGCTCCATCTCAGTACCTGGATTTTCACTTCCTTGCTAAATCAGTCAGTTATAAAAAGCAGATTCAGCTCTAGCCCACATCTGAGTAACTGAGACATTATCATCTCCACTTGGCAAAAACGGAAGCGTGAAATGTGAGTCAGTTGTTTTATTCCACTTCCTAGTGGAGAGAGACAGTTTCTTATCCAGTGTGAATCGAGTCATTCAGGAAGAAACTCAATCCCAGAGAATTATTCAGACGGCGATTGAAGTCTGCTCCTAATTAGACACAGGCTGACTCAGGGGCCAGGGCCTGATGCGGCTGGCGAGCAGCTGTCTCACACGCTCACTTCTTACTCAGTCTCCTGGCACCTGTGCCTCCCTCTATCAAATAAACACAATTATAATTACTCCCTATGTAAGTGCAGCACAACCTGATTTCCATGTTATTTATACTCCCCACCCCCAAACACACATACCATCTTCTGAAGAGGTGGGTTCCAGCTGCTGGAGGGCCCCAAAGTGCTACCAGTATGCAAGGCTGGAGGTGAACTCCCAGGCAGAGCTGAACTGCTCACCAGGAAGGGGACAGGGTGGCGCTACAGGAAAACAAAATTTCCAGGGGAAAAAAACAGGAGAGGGAGACACAAGACCACAAGGTTGGGAAACGGGTCTAGGGCAAAGAAGAATCCAGCTTGGAGACCAGATACTTCCAAAGAGAATTGGGGATGTCAGGCTGAGATTTTGCATAGGAATTTCCTACAGGATTTATATAGGAGATTTTGTGTAGGAGCTTCCTATAGGATTTGTATGGGAGATTTTGTAAGATTTTGTGTAGGAGTTTCCCATAGGATTTGTATAGGAGATTTTGTAAGATTTTGTGTGGGAGTTTCCCATAGGATTTGTATAGGAGATTTTGTAAGTTTTTTTGTGTAGGAGTTTACTACACAAAATCTTGGTCAACACCTATGCAGTTCATTAATGCTTTTGGTGCAGAACAGATTGTCTATTTATTTACTGGAAAGGAGAGAGATGCTGTGTCCTGCAACAAGGTTAGCAAGAGATGAAAAGGAGGCTGAGTTACTTGTGTAGTTACAGTATTTTTAAAATGTCAGTTTGCCAGCCTAATCTGTGAGCTACATGAGGATAGGGATTATCTCTTGATAGCAGATCCCTAGTGCCTAGCACAATGTAAGCGCATAACAGGTGTTCAAACATTTATTGTATGAATACATTAAATGCCTTCACTCAGTGGCTCCATACAACTTCTGATCCCCAACTGAACTGAAGTCTAAAATAATGTTTTTTTGTCCCTTTGCCCAGGGTTCTCAGGGCACATTAGAAAGCTGATGATTTGGAGCATGGTAGGAGTGGCAGCAGCAGCAGCTTTAGGGCAATGCTTTCAAAAAGATGCTCTTCAGCCGGGCGCGGTGGCTCAAGCCTGTAATCCCAGCACTTTGGGAGGCCGAGACGGGTGGATCACTAGGTCAGGAGATCGAGACCATCCTGGCGAACACGGTGAAACCCCGTCTCTACTAAAAAATACAAAAAACTAGCCGGGCGAGACGGCGGGCGCCTGTAGTCCCAGCTACTCGGGAGGCTGAGGCAGGAGAACGGTGTAAACCCGGGGGGCGGAGCTTGCAGTGAGCCGAGATCCGGCCACTGCACTCCAGCCCCGGCGACAGAGCCAGACTCCGTCTCAAAAAAAAAAAAAAAAAAGATGCTCTTCAGCCCTCAGAAAGGGGTACTGCTGACTGACAACACAGCTGGAACCCCATATAGAGGAAATAACACGGGCCATCAATATGCCCACTCTAACAAGGGAGACCAATCTGATTTCCATAAGTATTAAAGTCAAATGTTGCTAGGGGATTTTGCATGCTGACATATAGAGAAAAATAAAGCTTTGCTTAAAGAGTGCATACATTCTTTCTCTGTTTACCCTCTGGGAACATCCATTGTAAAGAGAAATTGAACTCTAATTGTACTCAATTGTGACACTTAAGAAGAAATATAAAGTATATGTAATTGCAACAACCTTCAATCTTTTCCTTAGGCTAAATGAAACATACTAAATTGAGAAGGAGGTGCTATAGGCTTCATGGTATCACTAGAATAAAATGGTATAAATAGTATTTTGAATCAGAAGATGTGGCTTGAAGGCCCAACTCAACCACTTACTAGCGATGTGAGTTCCAAGGCTTATTTTAATAACTGATTTTGATTTTGCTTAACTTCTTAATTTCAATAAAAAATATAACCTTAACTATATAAAACCAGTAATCAAATTGTGGCAAGATTTTTTAAAAAGAGCAAGAAAAATATTCTTGATTAATGACATTTTAATATTTCTTTATATTTGTAGTTTTTCTATCGTGTCTAGGTATGACTCATGTTTCGCTTAACTTTATTTGAGACCCAATGTACTTCATCATTCTGAGGACTTATGTCTCTCTTTAATTCTAAACATTTTTCTGATGTTATCTTCTTCAGATACCCTCTATTCTTTCTACTTTGTCTTTCTGGAACTCCTATTTGGTAATGTTGAACTTCATCTGAAATCTGTGCTTCTGGAAAGCAGGGATGGTTAAGAAATCTACCCTCGTTTTTGTATTCTGGAAACAGCTAACCTCAAAGGGCACCCTGCCCTTGTATAGTCTGATATAAGACACATCTCCATCCTTCCTCATGACTCAGTTGGACTCTCGACGACTCTCTTGTTTACCTGCCTCTGCAAACCCAGGTTCCCTTCCTTTTCACTGAAACATTCCTCATTAATGAACATTCATCTATTGCTATAGACTGAATAAAATCATCTCCTTAATTTCTTGGTGCACTTTGTCTTTGACATGTTAGACACGCTAGATACATAGAACATTAACCTTCTCACCCATTTATCCTTGTTTCTGCTTCTATTTCTTGATGAATCTCCACCTCTTTATCTCTGAGTTATATTGTGAGTACTTTGTTCAAATCTATCCACCAGTTTGCTAATTCTCTATTCAGTGTTGAATCTGATATTTAAACAGGTTTTCATTTCTAAAAGTTATATTTGGTCTTTCTCTCTCTCTACCTATTCTTTTCACATCCCATTGTTCTTTCATGATGATATCATTACAGGATTTTTCCTTAGTTCAGCTAAAGACGGGGTCCTTGTCCCATGGCCAGGGACAAGGCCAGTTCAGACTCGCAGATAGTTTGAAGGGTAAGATAGGGTTTTATTGGGTGAAAAGGAAATAAAGGGAGAAACAGGGACTCTCCACAAGGCCAGAGTTCCTTTGGTGTGCTTCTCGCCTCACAGCTTGAATCCCAGGTTCCACACA
Organism: Macaca fascicularis; assembly: GCF_037993035.2. Classification (NCBI taxonomy): domain Eukaryota; kingdom Metazoa; phylum Chordata; class Mammalia; order Primates; family Cercopithecidae; genus Macaca; species Macaca fascicularis. Next base: position 100,159,082 of record NC_088383.1, on the reverse strand, counting down.
CACGGAAGAGGAGGGGCTAGGCTCCTCCCACCTGAAAATGGGGTGAACTTCTGTGGCTCTGCCCCAGTGTGCCAGTCAGTTAGAGTTTTGCCAGGGACCCTCTCCCACCTGGCTGTCTCAGTATCTTTAATTATTTTAAACATACTTCTATTTTAATCTTATAGATTGCTATATTTTCTCCAGACGGTGAAAATACTGCTTCTCCCTGTTTGTTGTGTCTGCCAATTCTCCCTCAAGGTAGATTGCTTCCTTGTGTAGTTAATAATTTCTTATTGTAAAGTTACCTTAGTGTTTCATTTTTTTGGAAGGTGATGGTGGTGACTCCTTTGTGCTCTGAATTGTCAAAGTATCACTGCAAAACTATTTTGAGTTTGCTTCTACTTCAGTCCTAGAGTCCACAAATCCTAGACCGATTTTTTTTTTTTTTTGGAGACACTCTGACACCTAGGCTGGAGTGCAGTAGCACAATCTCCCTCACTGCAGCCTCCATCTCCTGGGTCTAAATGATCTTCCCACCTCGGCCCCCAAGTAGCTGGGACTACAGGGGTGCACCACCACACCTAATTTTTTGTATTATTTTTTGTAGAGACAGGGTTTCACCATTTTGCCCAGGCTGGTCTTGAACTCCTGGGCTCAAGTGATCATCTGCCTAGGCCTCCCAAAGTGCTGAGATTACAGGCGTGAGCTACCGTGCCTGGCCCAATTTTTGTTTTTAAGTTTATTTTGTGTTTTATTTATTTATTTATTTTTGAGACAGGGTCTCACTGTGTTGTCCAGGCTAGAGTGCAGTGGTGCGATCTAGGCTCACTGCCATCTCCACCTCCTGGGTTCAAGCGATTCTTGTGCGTCAGCCTCGTGAGTAGCTGAGATTACAGGCATGTGCCACCATGCCCAGCTAATTTTTATATTTTTATTACAGACAGTGTCTCACCACATTGGCCAGGCGGTCTTGAACTCCTGGCCTCAAGTGATACACCTGCCTTGGCCTCCCAGAGTGCTGGGATTACAGGCATGAGCCACTGCTCCTGGCCTATTTTTATTTACTTTTTTTTTGAGAAAGAGTCTCGCTTTGTCACCCAGGCTGGAGTGCAGAGGCTCAATCTCAGCTCACTGCAACCTCCTCCTCTGGAGTTCAAGTGATTCTCCTGCCTGAGCCTCCTGAGTAGCTGGGATTACAGGCATGCCCCACCATACCCAGCTAATTTTTGTATTTTTTAGTAAAGATGGGGTCTCACCATGTTGCACAGGTGGTCTCAAACTCCTGGCCTTAAGTGATCCACTCCCCACTTGGCCTCCCAAAATGCTGGGATTACAGATGTAAGCCATCACGCCATGCCTTAATTTCTTTTTTAGAGACAGGTTCTTGCTCTGTTGCTGAGGCTGGAGTGCAGTGGTGCCATCATAGCTCACTGGAGCCTTGATCTCTTGTGCTCAAGTGATCCTCCTGCCTTAGCCTCTCTAGTAGCTGGGACTGTAGGCATGGACTACTATACCTGGCTAATCCTAGATAATTTTTAATGTTAATTTATCACTTTGGTTTCCTGCAAGAGAAAGGTAATGAAAATTTGGACTCTATAACCTTATATTTGATTTCCCATAAGTTATATATTTTCCACCCAGGCTCCTGGTTAACTTCAAGATCTATTGACACTTTCCCAGGCTAGTGGATGGGATTGTTCCTAGTCCCATTTTCACAGATAGGATAGCTTTCCAAAATTCTCAGGTTTTTTTTTTTTTTTTTTTTTACCAGAGACATAATTCCAATTCCCTCTTCATGTGAGATGCTTACACACATAGACTTTTAAAATTATCCCTCAATAAAAACAAACAAACAAAACTGATCTGTTATAGATATATAAGTCTTAATTCAACAATAATCTCCCATGGATCTCTACACAATTTCCACACCTTTTCTGTTACCATAATATTGAATTGGATCATACAGATAGAGTGTCTGTTTTCTTCCTAACATTGATCTCCATGATAAAACTCTCTTCCATTAACAGAGTTTTGGGAGATGCTGACTCAGTTGTAGTCAGCAATGGCAAGAGCAGTCAAATTCAAATTTTCAAATGCTAAGCAGTGAAGGAAGAACCCCCATATGGGGAGGAAATTTGGGACCTGAAAATTAGAGTCCCAAGAGAGTCTCCTTCTCTTTGCAAGTTACTATTGCTATCACCATGCTGACTTAGAGTGTGGCTATTATTCCCTGTGTGTCCCTGTGAGCCCCATGTGGATCCACTTTCTTCACTTAGAATGGGGAAGAACAAAGAAGTCAGGGACATAAAATAGAGCTAGAAATGAGGCTACTATAAGGAAATGTACTAATAAAATTTTTTTTTGTTTTTTTAGATGGAGTCTTGCTCTGTCACCCAGGCTGGAGTGCAGTGTCACGATCTCGGCTCACTGCAGGCTCCACCTCCCAGGTTCATGCCATTCTCCTGTCTCAGCCTCCTGAGTAGCTGAGAATACAGGCACATGCCACTGCCAAGTTGGCTAATTTTTTGTATTTTTAGTAGAGACGGGGTTTCACCTTGTTAACCAGGATGGTCTCCATCTCCTGACCTTGTGATCCGCCCGCCTCAGCTTCCCAAAGTGCTGGGATTACAGGCATGAGCCACCGTGCCCTGCCAAGAAGTTTTTACATACTTGCTATTGATAGGGCATAGGTTTGTCTATAAGTTTTCCAACTGCCAGTTTTAAGTAGAAAACACAATTGGTTAACATATTTCATCTATATTAGTCCCTTCTTGCACTTCCATAAAGAAGTACCTGGCCAGGAGTGGTGGCTCGCACCTGTAATCCCAGCATTTTGGGAGGTCGAGGCAGGTGGATTGCTTGAGTTCAGGAATTTGAGACCAGCGGGGATAACATGGTGAAACCCTATCTCTACAAAAGATACAAAAATTAACCTGTCATGGTGGTGGCACATACCTGTAGTCCTAGCTACTTGGGAGGCTGAAGCGGGAGGATCATCTGAGCCTAGGAAGCGGAGGTTGCGGTGGACCGAGATTATACCACTGTACTCCAGTCTGGGTGAGAGAGTGAGATCCTGTCAAAAAACAAAACAAAACAAAACAAAAAAACAGACCTAAGACTGGGTAATTTATAAAGAAAGGAGGTTGAATTGGCTTGTGGTTCTTCAGGCTCTGTAGAAAGCATAGAGGCTTCTGCTTCTGGGGAGGCCTCAGGAAACTTACAATCATGGCAGAAGGTGAAGGGAAAGCAGGCGCGTCTCACACGGCGGAGCAGGAGGAAAAGAGAGAGTGCGAGGTGCTACACATTTTTAAACAGCTAGATCTCATGGTAACTCACTCACTCACTGTCACAAGAACAGCACCGAAGGGGTGATATTAAACCATTCAGGAAGGATCCACCTCCATAATTCAGTCACCTGCCACCAGGTGACTAACATTGGGGATTATAATTCGACATGAGATTTGAGTGGGGACACAGAAACAAACCATGTCCGTGAATAAGATATAAAAACAAATTGGTTCCTCAACCGAAGTTTTGGGTGCTAATAAGTAAGGTGAACTAATATGAGGGGAAGGTGAAAGAAATACTTTGCTATATCACTTGGAGTGAAGAGTATTAGAACCCAGAGTTCTTGCTTGAGGAAGAATAAATACACACTAACCTGCCCTTCAAGGCGGGCAGGCCTTCACAGATACCTTGTTTGCTGGGTAGAATATTCAGCTTTGGGACCAGAGCTTAAGGGAGACGATGAACTACCCTGGTGGTCTTTCCCATATTTCACTCAGCCTTCCTTCTAAATGAAAGTAGAATTTGAAGTTGCATCATGTTTTCCCAGCCTGGGTAGAGAATCCACATTTCCATCCAGGCCTGTTTGACGGTAAATTTCTCCTGGCACAGGCCCTTCCTTGTGTCTCCCAGATAATCTGTTTATCATGTCCATATTTAGTTTTCTAGTTTTTATTCTCCACTGATATTTGTTTCTGGGTCTCAGCCCTTTCAGGTTCCTATTACCCCTTTTGGTCACCCTACACATGTGGCTGAATGACCAACAACTAACTCTTTTCCTGAGTGGTACAACCTCATACTAGTTCTGTAAATCAAGGAGGTAGAATTGCCAAGGGGTGAATAACGTGCCCCTAGGAATTCTAGCCAGAGTCAGGTTTTCTCTAGCCACCGTCTGTGTACTGGGCACTCTCTTCACTCAGCTTTTAATTTTTTGTTTTATTTTTTAGGTTGGGGGTTCTTTGGGAGAGCACTCCCCTGATTGGTTTTAATTTCAGGTGCTGGAAAGAACTCTCAGACCTGAGAGTCATGAGATTTGGTTTAGAAGGAGCTATGTAACCCTGAGCAAGTAATTCACTTTCCCACCTCATTCTTTATATTCACATCTGAAAACAAAAGAGTTGAAATAGAATAGTAGATTTAAACGTTCTAAGATGCTATCTTCCAAAGAAATTTTAAAAGGCAACCCAATAGATGAAAAGAGAATTGCTGTATTGAAAGTGGAGGTTTGGGTTGTGGTAGTGGTGGGTGCTAGCCCCTTCCCTTTACTCCCCATGGAAGTCACAGAGCACCCCTGTTGAACTGCTCCAACTTTAAAGAACAAAGTTGTGAAAAGAGAGATCTAGATCAAAGGCAAGAATTTTTTTTTTTTTTTCTGTAAAAGGCCATATAGTAAATATCTTTGATTTTGGGCAACATTTTGGGGCATAATGGGTATTTTTTTTTTAACTGTAGTGATGGTTTCACAACATACATATTTTAAAATTACAAAATTTTACATTTTTTGAAAAATGATGGGTTCCTGCTATGTTGTCCAGGCTGGAGTACGGTGGCTATTCACTGGCATGATCACAGCCCACTACAGCCTCAAACTCCTGGGCTCAAGCAGTCCTCCTGCCTCAGCCTCCTGAATAGCTGGGACTACAGGCATGTGTGCCACCTTTTCTTGGCTAAATTTTACATTTTAAACATGTGTGGTTTGTTGTATGTCAGTTATACCCGTTAAAAAGATCATAGTATTTGCAGAAATATTAGACTTTCATAGATTTAAAAAAGGGAATAATTGGGATGTAAAAAAGGGAATAGAGGTACCTGTGGAAGGAGTCTCTATACTCTCAGTTATAGAATTTAATTTAGGCTGTAGTGATTTTCAGCAGGACACAGACCCTTGGAATGGAATATGTAGTGAATCTCAATTTTTTGTTGTTGTTGTTCAGCTTTCCTTCTTTTTTTCTTCTGTTAACAGCATCCTTACTCCTTTCAAGAATCTTTCTCTTTATGGTTACCCATCTGTGTGATTACAGTGAGACTGCCAGTCACATTGCCTTAGCAAAAGAGGTAATGGTGCCCTGTCCCCTTTCAATAGTTAGTGGTTCAACGAGTTGGTAAAAGACTCAGGCATTGAAAACCCATTCCTGCTGAGAGGCTGAGGTGGGCGGATCACTTGAAGTTAGGAGTTCAAGACCAGCCTGACCAACATGGCAAAACCCCATCTCTACTAAAAATACAAAAATTAGCTGGGCATGGTAATGCACACCTGTAATCCTAGCTACTCTAGAGGCTGAGGCAGGAGAATCACTTGATCCCGGGAGGCGGAGGTTGCAGTGAGCTGAGATCGCACCACTGCACTCCAGCCTAGGCAACAGAGGGAGACTCTGTCTTAATTCAAGATGTATCAGAGACTTAAATATTAAACCTAAAACCATAAAAGCTCTAGAAGAAAACGTAGGCAATACCATTCAGGACATAGGCAAGGGCAAGGACTTCATGTCTAAAACACCAAAAGCAATGGCAACAAAAGCCAAAATTTACAAATGGGATCTAATTAAACTAAACAGCTTCTGCACAGCAAAAGAAACTACCATCAGAGTGAACAGACAACCTACAGAACGGGAGAAAATTTTTGCAATATACTCATCTGACAAAGGACTAATATCCAGAACCTACAAAGAACTGAAAAAAATTTACAAGAAAAAAACAAACAACCCCATCAAAAAGTGGGCAAAGAATATGAACAGACACTTCTCAAAAGAAGACATTTATACAGCCAACAGACACATGAAAAAATGCTCATCATCACTAGCCATCAGAGAAATGCAAATCAAAACCACAGTGAGATACCATCTCACACCAGTTAGAATGGCAATCATAAAAAAGTCAGGAAACAACAGGTGCTGGAGAGGATGTGGAGAAATAAGAACACTTTTACACTGTTGGTGGGAATGTAAACTAGTTCAACCATTGTGGAAGACAGTGTGGTGATTCCTCAAGGATCTAGAACTAGAAATACCATTTGACCCAGCCATCCCATTCCTGGGGATATACCAAAGGATTATAAATCATGCTGCTATAAAGACACATGCACACGTATGTTTACTGTGGCACTATTCACAATAGCAAAGACTTGGAACTAACCCAAATGTCCATCAATGACAGAATGGATTAAGAAAATGTGGCACATATACACTATGGAATATTATGCAGTCACAAAAAAGGATGAGTTCGTGTCTTTTGTAGGGACATGGATGCAGCTGGAAACCATCAGCAAACTATTGCAAGAACAGAAAACCAAATACCGCATGTTCTCACTCATAGGTAGGAATTGAACAATGAGATCACTTGGACACAGGAAGGGGAACATCACACACCAGGGCCTGTTGTGGGGTGGGGGAAGGGGGAGGGATAGCATTAGGAGATATACCTAATGTAAATGACGAGTTAATGGGTGCAGCACATCAACATGGCACATGTATACATATGTAACAAACCTGCACGTTGTGCACATGTATCCTAGAACATAAAGTATAATTAAAAAAAGGAAAAAAAAACCTCATCCTGGAAGACATATATATATATATATGAATATGTATATGAGTATATATACATATATATGAATATATATATGAGTATATATACATATATATGAATATATATACATGTATATGAATATGATTCGGGACATGGATAAAGATATACAGAGATCTAGAGGTTTACTGAAGACAAATGAGAGAAGACTTTTCTTGCCTTTGGGTTGAATATCTTGGTTTTAAAACCCAAGATATTGACTGTGGGTACGTATGCGGAAGAAACCTGAGGGTGTTAGGAAAGAACTTACACATTCACTTATCTCATTGTGTATACATTTTATTGCATCCTTAGTATGTGTCAGTTAATGGTCAAGATGTTGGGAACAGTGGCAAATAGGCAGAAAGAGGGGCATACTTGATGATGATTGAAAAGGAAGTCCAGTTGACATTGACTGGAATCTTAAATCTAGTCTCACCTGAGAACACATCCATTCTGCCTTCCACAGTTATGTAAGGCTATGTGATTTCCTCTTTGCTGAAGATAGCTTGAACTGTTTCTGTCCCTTGCATGTGAAAGAATATAACCAATATAGAAGTTGAACAAGTGTCTTGGCAAGAATATAAAATGGGTCTGTGTAATTTGAAATGATATATTCAATAAATGTGCATTATTTATAATGCAAAACACAAAAAGTGGAGCCAAAAGTTTTTGGCTAGTGAGGATACAGGATACACATAATGTAGAGTGAGAGGGTAATGTAAATTATTGAGGTTTTTTTCCTGAAATAATAGTAATAGGCATCATTTTTAAGGCACGTAGATATGCCAGATACTTCCCAGACATACATTTTTCAATCTTCAAAACTTTATTTCAAGGAAGATATTAATAGTTGGTTAAGATCTTGAGAGGGTCAAATAAATAGCACCCTGTTTCTTTACCTAAGTTCTAAATAACCTGAGAAATAAGACAGTGGAGAAGAGAGAAGCAAAATATCACTTTTATTACTGAAAAAGATTAAGTTAGATGACTTAGATTAGCACGAGAGCCAAATGCTCCTGCACTGAACTTACCTAGTCACTTGAATGCCGTACCAGTGTGGACTTCCCATTGTGGGAGCTGTCAAGGGAAGACTGAAAACACAGAAAAATAGTTCACTCCCAAGTGGGTAATCTGAGCCAAGAACATTTATTTTTACCAAATTCACTAATCAGATAAGTCATTTCACCTCCCCTGCGATAGACAAATTACAGGGTGGAGAAAGGGTTTAAGCACGTCCCTATTTGAACCCCTCCTACTAGAAAGGAAACTTCAAAAGTGGGGAACTCTTTCCTCAACATAGTTTGATTTTATACCTGATGAAAATGAAGCTCAGTTAACTGATTTGGCCAAGATCAGACATTTAATAAGTGGCAGAACCAGGAATCAAGGTCAAGTTGACAACCAAGTTCTTCCCTTTCAACCACACTTTGCCTCTTGTCAACTTCTAAATGTTTGTGTGTAGCCCAGCACTGCCTCTGCTAGGAATTTAGCCATCTTTCCTCATTAGTGCACAAAGATATACATAGAAACATATCTGCTATAGCACATTTTTAGTGGAAAAAAATCAAAGAAACCCAAATTTCCTTCAACAGGGAATCATGAAATAAATTACGACACGTGTGAAGAGTAGAATGCTTTGTAGCATTTTTTTTTAAATGAGGACCAATTATCTGCATATCAAATGGGAACAAAATAAGATATACTTAGTGTAAAAAAGCATGTGACAGGACAGTGTGTAGACTGTGTTCCTGTTTGGGCACATTTCAAAAATATCTATTCATATATGCTTAGAACATTTCTGTAAAAATATTTTTTAAAACTTATGGTTACCTCTAGGTGTTCGAAGGACCAGTGATCAGGGCATATTGAGTTTTTACACTTCAAACATTGATCTAGTGTTTTTCTCCTCTTTTTCTTTTTTTGAGATATAATTAATATAGCATAAAACTTATGCCCTTACAGTACACAGTGTGGTTGGTCTTAGCATGTTTAGAGTGGTTGTGAAACTGTTACCACTCCCCTAATTCCAGAACGTTTTCATCATCAAAAAGAAACCCTCATACCTATTATCCATCACTCCCTGTTCCTTCATTTCCCCAATCCTGGCAACCACTGATCTACTTTTTAATATCTAAAGATTGCTATTCTGGACATTTCATATAAATTGAATCATACAATATCTGGCTTCTTTCACTTAGTATAATGTTTTCAAGATTCACTCATGTAGTATTATTACCTTTTTATGACTCAATGTATGTGTATAGCACATTTTATTTATTCATTTATCAGTAGCTGGATATTTAGGTTGTCTCTACTCTTTGTCTGTTATAAAAATGCATTTACAAGTTTTTGTGTGGATATGCATTTTTAATTCTCTTGGGTATATACGGAAATGGAATTGCTGGGTCATTTAATAACTCTATGTTGAATTTTTATTTTATTTATTTTTTCTTCTGATAAAAGGGATACATATGCAGAACGTGCAAGTTTGTAACATAAGTATACATGTGCCATGGCGGTTTGGCGCACCTATTGACTGTTCCTCTAAGTTCCCTCCCGTCATCCCACCCCCCACCCGCCACCCAGCAGGCCGTGGTGTATGTTTGTATGTTTTTATCCTCTCTGTCTCCCTGTGTTCTCATTGTTCAACTCCCACTTATGAGTGAGAACATGCGGTGTTCGGTTTTCTGTTACTGTGTTGTTTTGCTGAGGATGGTGGCTTCCAGCTTCATCCATGTCCCTGCAAAGAACATGATCTCATTCCTTTTTGTGGCTGCATAGTATTCCATGGTGTATATGCACCACATTTTCTTTATCCAGTCTATCATTGATGGGCATTTGGGTTGGCTCCAAGTCTTTGCTATTGTAAATAGTGCTGCAGTAAACATATGTGTGCATGTGTCTTTATAGTAGAATGATTTATATTCCTTTGGGTATATACCCAGTAACAGGATTTCTGGTTCTGGATCCTTGAGAAATCGCCATACTGTCTTCCACAATGGTTGAACTAATGTACATTCCCACCAATGGTGTAAAAGCATTCCTATTTCCCCACAGCCTTGCCAGCATCACTGCAACCTCTGCCTCCCAGGTTCAAGCAATTCTCCCACCTCAGCCTCCTGAGTAGTTGGGACTACAGGCACATGCTAATATGCCTGGGTAATTTTTTGTATTTTCAGTAGAGATGGGGTTTCATCATGTTGGCCAGGCTGGTCTTGAACTCTTGACCTCAAGTGATCCACCTGCCTCAGCCTCCCCAAATGCTGGGATTACATGCGTGAGCTACTGCACCTGGCCTGTCCCTGTCTTTTAATAGTTTGATTATGATGTACCCACGTATTTGTGTCTCTTTGACTTTATCCAGTTTCATTGTGTTTAGCTTCTTGGATACATAGGTTAATATTTTAAATTAAATTTGGAAGGTTTTGGCCATTTTTCCTTCAAATATTTTTTTGGCCCCTTTCTTCTCACCTCTCCTTCTGAGACTTTCATTATACATATGTTGATATGGTTGATGATGTCCCATAGGTTTCTGAGGCTGTCTCTCTCCCTGTCTCTGTCTTTTTCATCTTTTCTTTCTGTTCCTCAGACTGGGTCATCTCAATAGTCTTCTTTTCAAGTTTGCTGGATCATTCTTCTACAAGTTCAAATCTGTAATTAAGCCTCACTACTGACCTTTTCATTTTAATTATTGAACTTTTAAACTCCAAAATTTCTACATATTTCTTTTTAATAGTTTCTATCCCTTCATTGATAGTCTCTATTTAGTGAGACACCATTCTCATACTTTCATTCTTTGAAAGTATTTTAAATAGCTAATTTATATTCTTCGCTTACTGATTCCAGTATCTGGGCTGGTTCAGCAATAGTTTACATTGAATGCTTTTTGCTTCTGTGTATGAGCCAAACTTGTTTCTTTGTATGTCTGGTGACTTTTTATTAAGAACCGGGCATTTAAAAAGTATAATGCTGTAACATTTGAAATAATATTTGTCCCTTCCCTAAGATTTGTAGTTTTTGTTTCTGCATGCTTGTTTAGTAACTTTCTTGAACTAATTTTGTAAAGTTTGTATTCTTTTAATTTTTGGCTAATAAATTCTTTCCTTGGCTAGCTTAGTGGTTAGCTAATGATTGAACAAAAATTATTTTGAATGCCTGGAACCAGTAAGTCTCTCAACCGTTGCTCACTGGGTCTGTGTGTGATTTGGAGAACACTGTTAAAAAGTAAGGCAGGCAGTTTTTAAACTCTGTCTTAGCCTTCACTTCCTGTTCTTCCTGTTTATGCAGAGCCTCAAGATTAATTAGTAGTGAGAGCTTAGGGTGAGGCCTTTTGAGTTCTTTCTTGGGCATACACACAGCACTGGGCATATGTACAACTTGACGTATGAACATAGCTTTCTGAATGCCCAGGAATATCTCAGAGCCTTTTAATCACTGCCTGCCCCTCCATGGAAATCTCATTCCCTACGTTTTCCTTTTAAGTTTTTCATTAGTTTCTAATTAGCCACAACTGTTTTTGCTATCCTAGAGCACTGTGATGTTAAGCAATTGCCACTGATTGTTTTCAGCAAATACTCCCAGGGAAAAGGCTGTTTGAAATGAAAGAGTTCTGAGTCATGTCAAATAAAGATAAGCCCCACAATTTGCCATTTCTAGGTAGCTGCCATATGAGTCAAATGATAACAATTCTCTAAGAACGGTGTTTTGGGGCAACTTAAAACCCATTCTGCCACCTCCAGTGGTTGCTAGGCTGCTGGTTTTTACTGACTTTAGAGGACCCTTTTTAAGACTGCTATGGTGCTAAGCAGAAAGGGGAGGGAATAGGGCAAATCAAATCACCACAAATCTTGCTGTTCTTACTAAGATTCAGCCATTTATTTTAATGAACACTTCTTGGATTACTGTCAGTATTTGGTTAATTTCCAAAGTTTTGGAATTAGTGATTTTGACAACTTTTGCCAGTGTTCTTGTTGCTTTTATAGAGGAGCAAATTTTGGAGGTCCCTACTCCATCATTCCTGCCAACAGTGTCCTCTGTAGTGTTTAATTGTTTTAAATCCATGATCGTGTATAGATTTTAAAATAAAACAAATAATACAGAAAATAAATGAGAAAAAACATAAAGCAAGTTCCAAAATTAGTTTAAGTTTTGGAACTTTGAGAACACAATTGCTCTTCCTGTATAACTTGGGGGTAGGAAACAAACTCTAATCTGTGGAGAGGTATGTGTAGACCCAAGTATACCACATGTAGGATTTTCAGGCAAAATACAGGATACCCAATTAAAATGGAATTTCAGATAAAAGCAAATAATATTCTAGTATATGTATGTCCCCAATATTTGATGGAATATACTTATACTAAAATTTTATTTGTTATTTATCTGTAATTAAAATTAATTGGGGCATTCTAGGTTTATGTTGTTGTTGTTGTTTGTTTGTCTTTGCTAAATCTTGCAACCCTATGCACAAACAATACAAGTTCTGGCACTGCAAGAAACAGGAAGGCCTTCCCCTCCGATGTGTGGGCCTCTGGGAAGGCTTGCAGAGCACTTCTCAGTTGTCAATGGAAGCCATGATGGAGGTAAAGAAGCTACTGATTGTACATTGGCCTGAGGGCAGATGAGTTTCCCTGCTGTGGGGGAGGAAAGGAACAATGTGAACGAGCTGTATTGTGACGCTCTGATTCTTCAGCCTTCATGCTCCCAGCATCCATTCACACCCCAAACAGAACTCCAGCCTCGGCATCTTTCCTGGGAAAGCCCCTTGCTAGGAAAACCAAATTCTCCAAGATTCCAGAGATCCCCTCCTCTTTGCCTTTGTTTATCAAACTTCTGCAGTTTTCAGGTCTGCCCTCGGATTCTACATTTTTTTTGGCCCTTCTTTAACTTTTATTTTTAATTGGCACATAATTGTAAATATATATGGGGTACAGTGATATATTGATATATATCTACAATGTGTAATGATCAAAAATGGGTAATTAGGATATCTATCACTTCAAACATTTATTATTTCTTTGTGTTGGGAATATTGAAAATCTCTTCAAGCTATATAAAAATATACACTAAATTAATGTTAACTGTATTCATCCTACAGTGCTGTAGAACACTAGAATTTATTCCTGCTATCTAGCTGTAATTTTTTTTTTTTTTTTTGAGATGGAGTCTCAAAAAATGCAGTGGCTCGATCTTGGCTCACTGCAACTTCTGCCTCCTGGGTTCAAGCGATTCTCCTGTGTCAGCCTCCTAAGTAGTTGGGATTACAGGTGCCTGCCACCACACCTGGCTAATTTTTGTATTTTTAGTAGAGATGGGGTTTTACCATGTTGGCCAGACTGGTCTTGAACTCCTGACCTCAGGTGACCCACCCGCCATGTACGGCCTCCCAATCTAGCTGTAATTTTTTAACCAACTTACTGCTATCCTTTCCTCCCCCTCCCCTTCCCAGCCTCTAAATGACCATAACTCCATTCTCTACTTCTATGATTTCAATTGTTTTTTAGCTCCCTCATATGACATGGACTCTCTATATTGTATTTTTGAAGAAGATCCCATGAATGTGGGTTATGAGCCCCAGCCAAAGCCCCACATTCATTCAGTGTTAGGAAAAGTATAATGTCAACTCAAAATAACTAGTTTTGATCTCATTTATGTAATATATACACATATCATATATTATATACACATACGTGTAATATATATGATCTCTATCTTGATCTGTATCTGTATCTATCTGTTTAAACTATTTTACAAGTATGTATTTCTTAAAATTTTTTAATTGAAGTTTTATTGAAGTATAACATATATGCAGAAATAATTAGTATAAAGCCCAATAAATTCTCATGAATGAATCTTGAATTATGAATGCAGCTTTAACCAAATTCAAGATGGAGCATCTAGACTGTTAAAGACTTTTTTCTCTCCTCTTTCCCAGGATCCTTACATGCGCGTGGAGACCTAGTTGCCTCTCTAGCCCCAGGATTTCTGTCATCTAAAGCACTAAAGTATTTTGTTGTGTACCGTTATGTATCAGCTGTCAAATGCTAGTTTGAATAATGATCTATCTTGATATGGATGTGCCCTGTGTCCTCAATTGTGTTGTGAGCTCCTTGATGTAGGAACCAAGTACATTCCTCTTTATACCCCAACTCCTTAGCATTGTGCTGCACAGTTCAATGAGTTCTGAATAATAATGGTATGACTGGCATTGATGCATAATATATAGAATTAGCTCCAGAGGTAGCCCTTGGATTGTTCAATCTTGATTTTAGTTGAGTCAAAGAGAGAATTCTTTCTAAGTTCCTTTTAGCCCTAGGATTGTTTTCTGTCTTAATAAACAGAATTTCATTCTGTTCCAGCACATGAGGCAATACCATAGGTTTGAGTTGACCATAAAATACTTCCTATATTGTTTACAATGCCAATTTCCCATCATCCCCTAACCTCACATGGAAGATTGTTTCTGATGAAGTAATGGGCAATTTCCAAACCCTTGAGGCTTATTTAGAAAGCCTGTGTCCAGGGCACTAAAAGCTGCCAATCAGTTGAACCTCTGGATAATGATGAATCCAAATCTTGTTTGATTTTTAAAAAGGTATTATTGCCTTTCAAACTTAGCCAGAAAACCAATGCAGTGCAATTTAAAACGATTCCAATAGGCTTTCTCATCACAGCATCCCAGTTTCTTTGGAAGATAAATAGCCCTAATTAAAATGTGTTAAGAAATTTTTGTCTTGAGCTTCTCAAGAGGATTCCTCATTTTTGGTTTATTTTTCATAAAAATTTACTCAAAACTCTACTTTATTTATCATTAAATTCTTCATTTATAGCAATATGAAGACTAATAATTGGATTATCACCATGACCCATGGGCATTTTAATTTTTAATGGAGACCAGGGGTCTACCCCAATCTTGATTGTGCAAAATGTCTTCCCAACTTTGAATTGTGAAAGATGCTCAGGAATGAGCCATTTTCATTACAGCAATGCAGAGGCTCTTTTGCTGTTGTTCATAATCTGTTACATGCCCCCTAGGCAGGAGCAATTTTCTTTCACAGAGCTCCTTACCTGGATACACATTTCCAATTTTTCATTTGTTTGTTTGTTTTTGAGACTGAGTCTCACTCTGTTGCCCAAGCTGGAGTGCAGTGGTGCAATCTCGGCTCAGCTGACTCCAACTTCTGCCTTCCGGATTCAAGTGATGAATGTCCCTCAGCTTCCCAGGGATATACATTTCTATCTGCTTTATTTTATAAATTGGGGAGGCCTTTGCTTATAGTAATAAGAAGATGGTTTTCTGAAGAGTTCTGTTTTTGGTTAAACCCCTCAATACCAGTTGAACCCAGAATGGCTTTTCTATAGAGAACATAAACACAAGTTGTATTTGTTTGAATCCTTTCAAGAGCAACAATACTTTCTTCATATTCTCACAACCTTAGGAGTCAAGATTCCTGAATCCAAGCACATCTCTGGTACTTACCAGCTGTGTGTCCTTCTGATAAATTGCTTAATCTCTTTTGTTTCCTCCTCTACAAAATGAGGATTATAATAGTACTGATTGCACAGAGGTGTAAAAAGGATTAAGTGAAAACAAAATTAGAGTGCTTAGCACACTCCACTCAGTAAAAGCTCAACAAATGTTAGCTATTGTTATTTCCACTGTGTTGGGCTTTTTATTCAAATCCATGGAGTTTTTAGAGCCAGAAATTCAAAGAAATTCCATAGTTACAGAGAACCACCATCAAATCTTTCAAACCTTTACCCCAGAAATACTCATATTTCTATTAAGGCCTTGATGTTTTGCCAGCTAACTTACTGTTGTTTCCTATCACTGGTATCCCACAAATAATACCATTCCCTTCTCCATTTGTTGTAACCAAATATGGCAAAACCTCTCCAACAGAAAGCTAGGAACAGGGGGTGAAAGAGAACCAGAGCAAAATTAACTAAACACTCTTTGTCCCTTTTCCAAGTACTTCTGGCAACTTGAGGCTAGTGTTAATACTAGTTATACTGAGTGTTTTCAGACATCTGAGTAAATGCCTGTCTTCACACAGAGTTGACATTTTCATCTCAGTAGGATATATATATATATATTGCACTGCGACATTAGGGTGAGTTGTTGGTACTCTCCCAAGATAGCCTTTATGTTGAAAGAAGCTGTGGAGTTATTGCAAATGCCTCTTTTATCTGCATAGATTTCAGGCAAGATACACCCTGGGGGTCAATAGAAATACTCTGAGTCAAGGGGCTGGGAAAAAGTCTTTGTATAACTACAGAAGTTAAATGCACCAACTGATATCATTAACAATAATGAATAAGCACCCTGGGAAAATTACCACAAAGATTACACAGATACGTGACAGGGCTTATGTCACATGACCCAACATGTTGTCAAGCCCTGGGGCAGCAATCCCAGTTGAAGAAACCAATGGGAACCTGTAGCTTTTATACATTGATGTTTCTCAGGCAATGGGCCATGTTGTCCACTTTTAGTATAATGAGATTCATTAACCCATTTGTCATTTCACATATATCTATCTTCTTGAAAATTATTTGTAAAGGGATGGCCAAGACTAAATGTGGTGAATTTTCCTCCTGGAATCCTTTTCCAATTGATGCCTTGCTTTTCCTTTGCTAGTTAATAAAATTTTGAGAAAGCAATGGAGTTGCTGGCTGTGACCTGTGGAAACTTCTAGATTTATTTAGAAGGCAAGTCAAAGCACATAATAAGTGACATTATCTGTAATTGTGCAGTGAACATGTGCAACTGTATATGATGGCTCATAAGTTGCATGAGTGACTTACCTGTTAGTGGATTTGAGTAACTGAGTAGGTGTAACTCATTCTCTTTATCCTTATTTATTCGGGATCTGCCTTTCTGTGGGGACATTTTCCATGCTGTAAATTTTACAAGGGAGCCCCCATCTCTTCTGGAGGCCTACAGATTTCCAGTTCTGCTTGTGATTGAGCAGGTGGTTTTAATTCTGGGGTGCAATATTAGAAAGCCCTCTGTTGCCATATAGCTAATCCTCATTCTCTAACCAAATTGTTCCTTTAGGGCTTTTCTGTATTATTTCTGAGTCTCTTTTTTAACTGATTCTGAACTTGGGCAGAGAAAAAGAGAGCCATATTACTGACCCTTTAAATCCCCAACCTTTATCATTTATTGAGCAACTACTATGTGCCAGGCTCTCTGATCACATCATCTCATTTAATCTTCACTATGCCTGTGAGTTTTACATTGTTATCCCCATTTTGCAGAAGATTTGAGGCCAGGGACATTCAGTGAATGTCAATAAGGGGCGGAGCTGAGATTTAAGTGCACAGCCTTCTGATTTCAAAATTCATCATCTGTCTACTTTGCAGCAGTTTTCAAACAATTTCTACAAATAAAAGATTTCAAATCCAACATGAGAAACAGGAAACAGATAAGATGCTTTGGATTGTCATGTGGGTGGGTCTCAGAATTCCACTCATCTCATTACCCCACTCTTCCTTCTCTGTGGCAACCCTGAGTTGTGTTCCTATGGCTTTTCTAAGCATAGTTTTCAAGCCACTGCCTTTCTGGATTTCTAAGGGATCTTTGCAACAAGATCACTCAAGCAGGGGATTTCCAAGAATTGGCATAGAGTTCTCAGTTCTCAGTCCCAAGTAGAGCCAGAAGTATACCGAGAAGAAGTCACTCCCAATAACCAGATCCTTGCCTGTGTGTGCTTAGACCTGAGCTGCCCTGATCCTGGCCTGCCAGGCTGTGAGGAAAGATGAGATATGATGCAGCTCAGCTCTTTGAACTATGCCCAAGGCCAGGCCAATCCTTCCCACATGTGGGGAGTGCTGAGGGCTGAACAGAAAAGAGCAGGGTCTGCAAGGAAGGAGACAGCCTCTAGAAGGCTCTTCATTATGCTGAAGGACAGCACACGTGGACTGGGCACGTTTCCAATGGAAAGGAGTACAAAGCAAGGAAGAACAAATGGTCACATGTACAATTATTTCCTTTTGTGGAAGTGAAAGGTCTAATTTACACATCCTGCAAACCCTACTGACTGTGGAAAGATTTGGCCATATGGGAAGGTTTCCTACTGTTGCCTTGGCTGGCGTATATTTGTAGTTTAGACTAATAGTCAGAGATTAGTCACGGGGATGTACAACATGAAGTCAGCCTTGCTTCCCTACATGGGGGCAGAGCTAGCTTCAGTCACAAGATGTTTCTGTGAATGTTTTTTCCCCTCATTTCCTCTCAGAGGAGAATAATTTCTGAGTCTTTCTAGTTACCAAGTCTTTGTTCAGTAACTAAGAAACATTACTTTGTAGAAGCCTCTAATAATTATCCTATGACGCTCATCTTAACAGGTGTTACATTGCTTGCGTTAATTAAGCAGAGATTGCTTTCATTCCAGAAACCTTTTATGATTTTAGTTTACATTCTGATGGATTCTACTTGTACAGGCTCTGAAGGTTTTTTTTTCTTTTTCTGAGACGGAGTCTCGCTCTTGTTGCCCAGGCTGGAGTTCAATGGCGTGATCTTGGCTCACTGCAACCTCCACCTCCCAGGTTCAAGCAATTGTCCTGCCTCAGCCCCCCAAGTTGCTGGGATTACTGGCATGTGCCACTACGCCCAGCTAATTTTGTATTTGTAGTAGTGACAGGGTTTTGCCATGTTGGTCAGTCTGGTCATGAACTCCTGACCTCAGGTGCTCCACCCACCTCGGCCTCCCAAAGTGCTGGGATTACAGGTGTGAGCCACCATGCCCAGCCTGTTTTCATTTATGGAGTAAGATACTCACTGATGAATGGTCATATGCTTGTGTGTCTTTGTATATGCTTGGTCTGAAAATTGACAAAGGGCTCAACAGCCCCATTCAAGAGTAGAGAAGAAAAATTCAGGGTTTTTCTACAGTGGTAATACCCAGAGGCAATCAGTCCAGTTATTATTAATGTGTAGTGAATTTCCCCATTATTTAGCAGCTTAAAACAATTGTATTTTGAGAGTGAGGTTTAGAAACAGTTTGGCAGTTCTCACTGTCTCTCATGTGGTTGCAGTCAGATATTGGCTGGGGCTACAGTCATCTGAAGGTTTGACTGAGCCAGATGTCCAAGGTGGCTCATGCACATGGCTGGTAGTTGACACTGGCGGTTTTTTTTTTTTTTTTTTTTTTTTTTTTTGGTTTTTTAACTTTAATTTTTTGTAGAGATGGGGTCCTGTCTTGTTGACCAGGTCAGTCTTAAACTCTTGACCTCAAGCGATACCCACCATGGCAGCCTCCCAGAGTGTTGGTACCACAGCGTGAGCCACTGTGCCCGACACTGGCTACTGACTGGCTCAGCTGGGGCTGTTGACCAGAGGCCCACAAACACATGGCACATCCAGCACAGCAATCCCATGGTCCCAGGATAGTCCAAGTTCTTACATGGTGGCAGGGGTAGGCTCTCCTAGAATGAGCACCCCAAGAGAATCAGTTAGAAGCAGCATGGCCTTTGCTGACAGCCTCAGAAGTTATGCCACATCACTTCCATTGCATTCTATTGGTTACAACTGAGTCACAAGATAGGCCAGGAGTCGAGGGGAAAACGTATAGTTGACCTATCTCGATGAGAAGCATATCAAAGAATTTCACTTACTATGTGCTTTCTCCCAGATGACTGAGTCCAGAGATAAGACTTTTCTGCTTTGCTCATTTTCTAGCTAAAGAGTAGATCTTCCCTGTCTTTTCCCTTCTTTGTCCAGTACTGAAGAAAAGAACTTTATCCAGTTTTAATTTTTTATCTTTAAATTCTCAGTTAGAGAGAAGAAAAAAATGCATCTCTGCTGTTTATTCATTGATTTGACAAATGTGTGTTATTTATAAATGGGTGTCCGCCTCCAACAAAGTCATGACGCAGCACAGCAAGACAGAGAGCCATGTGTTTTTTAGTAATTCCATGTCCGTGTGTGCAACTTGCAATAATAGTGACTATATGAGTGCTAAGAACAATGTTACAGGAATTGGAAGGCAGCGGTTACTTCTGAGATTGGAGGAAGGAGAAAGGAAAGGCAGCTTTTAAGGAGTCTCATCGGTGTCCATCATTGCAGTGTTTTGGGGCTGGATCTCAAAGACACCTGGCTTAGAATCAGGTATTTGTAGTGGAGAAAGAAAAATGTAGTGGAGGAAGAAAAAGTGGAGGAAGAAAAGAAAAAAAGAGATTTGTTCTGGAATTTTTAACTTTCTGCCTTGTGCCTAGAGCTCTGCCTGGGAGAAAGTGGATATTAATAAACGCTATTTGACAAGCAAGACTCAAAGTCTAATGAAACTATAAACTATTTCAAAATTACAGAAATCTGGCTTCCCCATGTCTTTGTTGTTAGTAAACTGTGAATAACTTAATGTGACCAGCAAAATATTCCAAGCCAAGGCTGTCTGAGCTGCTCAGTGGCCATGTCTTTTTCATGTATTCATCTAGGCAGTAAGTAGTTATTGAGCACTGGCCGTGTGTCAGGAATGTACTAACCATAGGGATAAATTGGTGAACATGATATATTGCATCAACCTGGATTTTGGAACATGGTTCTGTTTTGTTCAACTATGCTGAACTTGTGTAAAGGGAATTGATTAACGTTCAACTCAAAACTAAATGGGAGTACTCCTTTCTGGAAGGGAAGTTGATATGGCTTAGATATCATCAAACCTACGCATGGTGAGAATCATACCATCAGAACGACATAGCGAAGCCCCAGATGCTGGTGTTAGTGCTAGTGTTTGTGCAGCATGTTGCCAAATTAGAATCTGAATAAGAGTGCAGAGATCAGAAGGATCAATGGTGAACCCTCCCTCATATTTCCTCCCAGTGTCATAGAGGAAAATCAATTGGCTATTAATGGAACACTGAAGACGAGCTTCTGCCTTAAAACAAACCAAACTTTAACTGGCACTGTCCCTAATGAACAGAACTTCATATTGTCTTTTCTAAAAGTTAAAAATCTCAATGAACAAAGACATTCTCTCTTTCTCTCTCTCTCTCTCTTTTTTTTTTTTTTTTTTTTTGGAGATGGAGTCTCACTCTGTCACCCAGGCTGGAGTGCAGTGGCGTGGTCTCGGCTTACTGCAACTTCTGCCTCCCAGGTTCAAGTGATTCTCCTGCCTCAGCCTCCTAACTGGGATTACAAACATGTGCCACCACGCCCAGCTAATTTTTGTATTTTTAGTAGAGACAGGGTTTTGCCATGTTGGCTAGACCTCAGGTGATCCACCTTGGCCTCAGGTGACCTCAGGTGATCCACCTTGGCCTCCCAAAGTGCTAGGATTACAGGCATGAGCCATCATGCCCAGCCAGACAAACACATTTTCAATGCTATATTACCTTTAGTTCTTCTTATCAAAATGATATGATCCTCCCCCTGTGTAAGCAGTATATCCTGATCTATTTTCAGATTTATATTTTATATTGTTTGCTGTGATTCCTCTTGTTTTCAAAGTATGTATTCAAATATCTTTTTTAAAGTGTGTTTACTTATGAGGAAAAGAGTCTCCCTTCCCTGTAGATCCTAAAACAATTTCTGGAAAGGTGGTGTAGGCAGAGGGAAATGGGGGTTTCCACATGTATATGACAGAGAAAATGTGAAACTGGGTGTGATAGTTCCTGACTTCAGCTGGTGGTCAACTCCTTCATTTCTAAATGTAGCTCTTAAGTATTTTACAACAGTAAAAGCCATATTTCAAAATTTCTGAGTCTGTAGGTTTTGGTCATTTTGTCACAAGTTGGACTTCAGGACTCTGATCATGTGCCTATGGACACTGTAGGGTTAGAGGTATTGGTAGGAAAATCAGGGATATTGGCACATGCTCGTTATTCCTTGAAGTTTTTGAGAAAGGGATAGTTTAAGAGGCAAGTTTAGGTGAAAAGTGACATGCCTGGATGCAGAAAGGGAAGACAGTCAAATTTTGCTAATACAGACTCTTCCTGCCCATAACCTAGAATCTAAATCGATTTAAAAGCCATAATTTGGAGATTTTCAAGCTTGCAAATCCCAGTTTTGTACAAAATTGATGTCCTTCTCCTACTTACCTCCCAAAAGGTAGAGAAAAAAGAAATTTCTCAGGAGGTATGACTGGTAGAATTGGGACAAAAGCAAATCTGATTCCCCATGCCTCCCCTTAGTATCTCTCACCACACATCCTTTGTAAGACAGGAGGCACCGTCTAGCTTAGGTGCATCCAGTAGGGCTGGGATCACAGGTGACATCACCCCTCCCCTGCTTCACACCCTCTTCCACCACGTGGCTTTTGTTACCAGTTGGCTCAAGGTGGAGGCCATTAAACTTTGTGCTTGAAGGTGGGAAGATCATAGAGACACGTGGCGAGGAGGAGCGATTGTGTCTCTCACAGGCCTCATACAGACAAGATGAC
The DNA here is from genome assembly GCF_037993035.2 of Macaca fascicularis. Taxonomy (NCBI): domain Eukaryota; kingdom Metazoa; phylum Chordata; class Mammalia; order Primates; family Cercopithecidae; genus Macaca; species Macaca fascicularis. The sequence goes on along the minus strand of NC_088383.1, from coordinate 100,136,871 downwards.
TGGCCATTATCAGTGCCTGGACCTGACCAGAAGTGAATTTCAAACTGATAAAAGTCTGGAACCATTCAAGTCCTATTGTTCTGAGACCATAGAATCTGTATCTGCTGGAAGTGAGCTGTTAAATCCAGCAGCATCCAGGAGGGTATCTTCTTCAACCCTTACCCCAGAAATGGCCATGGAAGACAATGGGAAAGGGAGGCTCCAGTGGAGTGGAACCAGGGATGTCCACCAGGCTGACAGAGAAACTCACTCAATTCCTGGGTCATGGAACTAGTATTTGCTATTGATGTCCTTCAGGAAATAACATGTGCTATGGATCAGTGATGACAGTCACTTCTCTGAATGAAAGGTTTTATTGGATTTATCTTGTTTTTTTCTTGATGAGACTTTAGGTTCTTTTCACTGGAAGGACTATGTGCATTTTGTGGAAGTATGAGCATTTTTTGAACAATGTATGGAAGCTGGGAAGTCGAAGAGGTAGACTGTGGAGGATAATGGTTGGGTAGTTGTTAGTCCAATAATCTTTCTCCCTGTCTCCCTTGCCAGGAGAGCCATTGTTCTGTTTGAAAGTCACTCAGGCGAGGGGACTGTATTCCTCATTTTAGGGATAAACACTGTTGTTATATGCCAAGTATGCTAATCTCATTCCCTTTGCCAGTGGTTGATTTTTCCAATGGACCTGGATGTAATTCTGGCTGATAAGAAGTGGTAGGTTTCTAAGGATGGTTTCTTCAGAGAGAGAGAGAGAGAGAGGAGAGAGAGAGAGAGAGAGAGAGAGAGAGAGAGAGAGAGAGAGAGAGAGACAGTATATTTTGCTGTTGGAAGCTGTTATTTCTGGATATGATTCCTGGCATGGCCTCTGTCTAATTGGATCCAACCAGGCTCTCCTTAGGTCAGTCTGATAAAGAAAGAACTCAGGTTCTTGTCAATGTTAGCCCATACTTCTTGTGATGAAAAATAATAAATTTTCCTTATTTGTTAAGCCAGTTGAATTGGGATTCATGATTTGCATTCTAATTCTTACGGAGGATAAAGAAGCAAAACTACAGGCGTTGATGAAATTCATATTCAGAATCTGTATCTCGAGGCAAGTGAAGAAAGGTCTACTAGAACAGCCCTGTGAATAAATTACTGTTTGCTTGCTTGGTAAAAATTAGAATAGTATTGTTTTCCAAAAATTATGTAAAAATTGCAGTAAGGCATTATTTGTCTTTAGAGTCATTGAATGCTATTTGCTGAAATACACAATATGCAGTCTGATTAGGTTTTTTGAAAGGGTCACTTTTAAGGACAGCTGCAGCATGTTTTTTTTTCAGAAGCTCTGTTCCGCGCAAGGGTAAGAGGTGGGTCATTTGTTGTTTTCCCCGCTCCATAAGGAGGAAGCAGCTCATGCCCTCACTTGAGCTGAGCAGCATAAGAGGAATCTCAATGAAGCCTCCAACTTAATAAGAGCAGTTTCTCTCTTCTGCAAAGTTCCAGGCAGCTTGTCTGATTTAGATATTTTAGGATCAATAGATCATCACGAGAACAAATAGCTACTTCTACTATGTTTCTATTACTGATTTCTAGCCTACTTTAAGAAAAATAACATTTAAATACAAAGCTGGGGATACTACTCAGCAATAAGGATAGACTACAGCCTCAGGCAACAACATGGATGCCTCTTACCAATGAGAAAGAAGCCAGACATGAAAGAGAACATCCTGTATGATTCCTTAAAGTTCAGAAACAGGCAAAATGTTTCATGATGTCAGAAGTCAGGAGCATGGCTACCTTGAGGTGAGGGGATGCTGACTGGGAGGTTGCTAGATATCTTCTGATTCTTTACTGTTTCTTTGTTTTGTTTTGAGACAGGGTCTTGCTCTGTTACCCAGGCTGGAGTGGAGTGGCATGACCAAGCCTCAACCTCCTGGGCTCAAGCGATCCTCCTGCCTAAGTCTCCTGAGTAGCTGGGACTACTGGCACACACCACCATGCCCTGCTATTTTTCATTTTTATTTTTAGTAGAGATGAGGTCCTGCTATGTTGTCCAGGCTGATCTTGAACTCCTGGGTGGGTTCAAGTGATCCTCCCGCCTTGGCCTCCCCAAATGCTGTGATTACAGGTGTAAGCCACCATGCCCAGCCTGTTCTGATTCTTAATCTGGGTGTTGGTTATACAGGTATGTATATTTTATGAAAAGTTATGATTGTGCGGTTTTTTTTAGTATGTATGTTATCATTCAATTAAAAGTTTGAAAAAAAAAAAAAAAACTATAAAACTGACCCTAAAGTGTATCTGGTAAAATTCATGTGTTTAAGAAAGACATGAGGTGACAGAAACCAAAATGTCAGAGCTATTGGTGGACTTCCCCCTTTGTACTCATTTTAATCACCCTAAAGCTGTTCAAACACCTCTTTCGGTTAGGGCTATGGTTACAGGTGACAGAACCAAATCCCAATTAGCTTCATCTCAAAGAGGAATTGATTTGAGCCACAAAAATCTAAAAGAAAATGTTGAAAAACCAAGTGTGGGAAAGAGTGGGGATGCAAATGGGCTTCAGGAATAACTATAGCCAAGTTACTGAGGTGCGCGAGGAGCCTCCCCTCATTCCTCCTGTGCTGTGTGTGCGTGGCCAGCTTCCTTCTCCTTCCTTGCAGACTGGATCACTCCATGTCAGCGGAAACATATCCACCAACTTCATCCTTGTCTGTTGTGATGGTTCACTTTAGATGTAAACTTGACTGGATTAAGGATTACCTAAAGAACAGGTAAATACATGATTATTTCTGAGTATGTCATGGAGGCTGTTTCCAGAGGAGATTGCCAAGTGAGTCAAGGGACTGAGAGGGGAAAATCTGCTCTCAGTGTGGGCAGGTACCATCCAATCAGCTGGGAACCCAAATAGAACAAAAAGGCGAGTTCCTCTCTCTCCGTCCTGGATGTGGAGTATATTTTCTTCTGTCCCCTCGACATCAGAACTCCAAGCTCCAACTTTTAGGCTCTGAAACTTACCACAGTCCTCCACCCCACCCCCAGTTCTCAGGCCTTCAGCCTTGGACTGAGAATTACACCACCTGCTTCCCTACTTCCAAGCCCTTTGAACTTAGACTGAGCCATGCTACCAGCATCCCAGGGTTTCCAGCTCGCAGACAACCTGTCTTAGCCAATTTCCATAATAAATTCCTTTTTATCTATCTGTCTATCTGTCTGTCTATCTATCTATCTATCTATCTATCTATCTATCTATCTATCTAACAATCTTTCTCTCTTCTCTCTCTCTACACACACACACACACACACACACACACACACACACACACACACCCCCTATTGGTCCCATATCTATGGAGAACCCTAATATTGAACCTTCCAGCTTCAGTCACCATAGGGAGATTGCTCAGTGTCAAGTCCAAAAAATTCTAAGCAAAGGAGTCAAGAGTCAGTAGCCCACCTTGGATTGAGTGCCAGTTAGGTTGGTGGGTCATGTACTGTATACAGAGAGAGAGAAAAAGGCGGGGGTTTGCTGCGAGGTCACCCAAGGGGCAATGACAGAGCCAGACCTGGGCTCTGATGGCGGCTTCTGTAATTCCTGATTCCCACCCCTGGGATTGAGACGGGGGCAACGCTTTTCCATAGGTGTTCCTAGATTACCACAGGATGCTGGGAACAGCTTTCTGTGGCTCATTCTTGCACAGAAAGAAAACCCCCCTAAAGGTTTTGGAATCTCGCCCTTCATGTTCACTGTGCTCACACAAAGCTCTTCTTTTCAGAAGCAGTTCTTTTCTCAGAACATTTCAAATGTAACAAATATACATCCATCAGTGTGGAGCGGCAATCAGCTCCCTATTCATTCGAGCCGGTGACCCTGGGCCTCCGCGCCCTGGAAACGCTCCACGGGAACACCGCGCCGTGCCAGAGAAGCTGGCCTCCACACAACCCGCTGTAAACAGCTTTGCAGAGATCTTCCTCTGGAGGGCACAGATCCCTGGGATTGCTAGGATGAGGTTTCTCATTCTTTCCGAAGTAAAGGACACTGGCAACGTTAAAGCGGGAACGAAAGAGCTTTGATCTTATGAGGCGGCGGTGCTTATCCCTGCTGGGGTTAACAAGGAGAACGTTCAAGCACTGCGAGTGGTCCACCTCGTTCCTTACCCTCCAGGTGCATCGACTTCCTTCTCCCCGCCCCAAAAGGCAAAGAATCACTGCGGGATGATGGCTCCCTCTGGAGGCCATGATGGGGAACTGTGTGCCTTAATTTTGCAGCCACGGCTGCCTTCCCCTCCCCCACTTTCCAGGGGCTCCTGCCCAGGTCGAGCTTCCCATGGTCTCTTCCCCAGTACATTACACACACTCCCTCCTGTGTGTAAGCACATAGATAGCAAAGCACCCAGAGGCACGCATACCCTTCTTTAACCGCCCCCCCCCCCCCCCCGTTCATCTCAAGTCTTATCTGTCAGTTATCTTAGGTTAAAAAAAAAAAAAAACAAACAATTAAACAATTCCACCTCCTTCTTTTCATTCCATTTGTGTTGCCCATAGTTTAATCACATCTGACAAGACTCACAGGGGTGTTAGTGAAAGAACTCTACCAAAGGAAAGAAACGCCACCTGCATTGAAGTAAAACTGAGTGCCGTCAACAGATGTAATCCTGTAGGTCCTGGCTGGGGTGCCAGGCTCCCAGGTAGAGGAAACCACCACCCCAGTTTGCAGAAGACTGGTGGAGCTTCTGGAGCATGAGATTATTAAGTGCTAAAACTGGGACACTCCCATTAAACCTGTGGCAGTGGGTCAACCTACTTCAAGGACTTGGTGGTCCAGAGGTTTCGCCTTCCTGGGAGATTTCTCCTTGATTCTGTCGGGAGAAATGGAAGAACTCTGAGTGGGGAAGGAAAAATGAAAGTAAATATTAAATGGCTCTTACAAATTACAGGCATTTGGGGAGCACCCATGCTCACGCAGACATGTAGGCAGGTGTATAGAGTACACTGATTTGGATTTAATGTCGGATGATTATTGACTCTGTTTTTGAAGCATTCACACTAACAATGTCCCTCAAAAGCAATCCCACATTTTTGTCAAGGAAACATTAATAATTTCCATTTATGCATGTTTGTGTAATTTCTTGTTACTCTAGTTAAAAAGCTTATGCATCTCATAAAAGGTAAAAAGTAATAGCTACTTTTAAATTTTATTTTTTATTTTTATGGGTACATAGAGTATATATTTATGGGGTATATGAGATATTTTAATACAGGGATACAATGCATTATAATCACATCAGGGTAAATGGAGTATCTAGCACCTCAAACATTTATCATTTCTTTGTGTTACAAACATTCCAATTATACTCTTTTAGTTATTTTTAAATGCACAATAAATTACTGTTGACTGTAGTCACCCCATTGTGCTATCAAACATTGTATCTTGTCTATTCTATCTAACTATATTTTTGTACCCACTAACCATCCCCAATGTCCTTCCCTCCCTACCGCCCCTCCCAGCCCATGGTAATCATCATTCTGTTCTCTATCTCCATGAATTCAACTGTTTTAATTTTTAATTTCCACAAATGAGTGAGCACATGCAAAGTTTGTCTTTCTGTGAATGGCTACTTTTTATTGAGCACTTCACTACTCAGAACCACACTGTCTTTTTATTACACACAATTGATGGATGAGGAAACTGAGCCTTAGAGAGGCAGGTGACTTGGCCAAAGTAAACGGCAGAGAAATATTTGCCTTCAGGTCTCTGACCGCAAAGCCTGTGCTCTAAATCACACGTATTAGATTTGTTTTGTATATGGTCTCTTACCTTATAAAAATAACACATTGCTTAACATTTTATAAGCATCTCCCTCCACTGTGGTACCATTAGTCTTTCCAGCCTGCAATTAATCCCCCTCCAGTTTCTTTCCTGTGGCACAGAATTTTGTTCCCTGGTAAAGTGCGAGTGTCCCCTGTAAATTTCCCAGTTGACCAGGAGAGATCAGACTTGAGCTGCAGTCACACCTTGAGCTGATTTTTATGGGGGAATATTGGTGAGAAGCCACAAGCCCTAACTGGCAGTCATGGGACAGGGAATTGACTTCCTGAAAAAGAAACCCAAGGGACTTATACAGCATTTGGAGTAAACTATAGATTTTGCCCTTTCTGAGATCACTTTTTATCTCTTTATGTTTGTTACTTCCTGATACAGGGAACAAATTTGATGATATGGAACAGAATGAAGCTAAAAGTGAAAGTGTCTCGTTACTTTCTCCTCACCTCAAAGCACATGCTCCATTTCATTTTTCTGTAAATATTACCTTGAAGATAAAATTCAACGTTTTCTACTTATTAAACTTACTCTTATACATTTATTTTAAAAAATCATTTAACTTTCACCCACATTGCATGAGATCACATTACGCTGGCATCACAACTTAAGGGAAAAACAATAGGTTTCTCTTTTACAAATAAAGATTACAGATAAAAAAGAATCATTGATTGAGCTGGAAGTTCTTTAGGTTGTTTGCATCGTATTTCCATTAGCCTCTAGCAGTTAAATTCACAAATGACATTTGTTTCTGTGGCTCTATGCAGGGATCGAGTGTACCTGCTTTCTTCCATTGAACATTCCTTGAGTATCTTTCTGGTTGGCCATGTCCAGGCTATGACCCCTGCATAGCCTGTTGATACAGTAAAGAAAAAACCAAAAGCACAGAAGTAATAGATTTATGTAACTGTAAGATGCAAGAAATGAGGATTCCCAAACCCAGAACCATCTGGTCCAGGCGATATGACTGACATACTCCCTCTTTTCTCTTCCTTGTCTGTGCACAACATGAAACCCCTGAGTTCTGACATCTTTGGACCTGACCAGTTTCTCACTCTGCATCATGGTCCCCAAATTCTACAATTCCACTTGCGAAGAAAAGGCAAGGCAGCCCACGGGTCCTTGAGATTGTGTGCATTCCTGAGCGGCTGTATGTTGGTTCTGCAGTAAAGCAAAGGGAAAGTTAAAGAGAAGCAGTAACCACAGAATACAATTTAGTGCATATTTTTGCAGATCTTTTCCTAAGCTATAATCTATTATATTTTCGTGGTTTTGTTGGACTCTTCTAAATAGGTCGAATTATCTGGTGGTTAAACAGTTGTGACCTTTCAATGATTGGACAGACAGCACAGGCTTTTGTTCCTTGTTTCTAACTTAATGTGTTCTTTTTTAGCTCTTACTTTTTGAAGGGATTAACTTTAAACCAATATCAAGGTTTCTTTTTTAAAACAACCCATTCTTTGTTGCTTGAAACCCTATCGCTTAAGAACTTTGAGTCTTTTTCACATTTGTGTGTAGGAGGCCTTATGGGTTTTCAACCCATTTATCATGGGAACCAATGATTCAGGGAAGAGGTCAACCTTAATTCAAGGCCCACCATGTGAGGCAGAGAATTTCAGATTCCTCAGCACCCAGTCACTTCACCAATAAGAACATGGAGGGGTTGCGGAGGGGGATATGAAAGATAGATTTTGTCAAAATGGAATTTTCTTTTTAAAAAATTGATCTGTCACTCAAAAAATATGCATTGAGCACTTCCTGTATTCCAGGCACTGTTGTAAGCACAGTGGAGATGACGGTGAGAAAAGGTGGACAAAGTCTCTGCTTATATGGAATTTACATCCTAGAGAGGAGAAGCAGATCATAAACAAGCAAATTAATCACTTACATTACTGGAGTTTTTAAGCTAGAAATCTAACATACTTTTGTCATAAATTTGGATAATACAGAGGAGTATAAAGCAAGAAGTAACAGTGACCTTCCCAAGCTCCCTCCAAGTCCTTCCTCAAAGGTAACCATTGTTGCAATTTAATTTGTAATTTCTACCACGTGTATGCAAACAGATAGGTTGATTGTAGGGGAGGGATCATAATGTACATATTACATGGCAACTTGCCTTTTTCCTCCTTGGCCAGGTATTAGATGCAGCTTTCCTCATCAGAACATAGATCTACCACATTCTTTGCAAGGTCATAGTGTGAATGTATGAATCTGTTCCTCTATTGGCAAGCATCTTGTTTCCATTTCCTTGTCATGACAAACACTGCTGCTGTGAATACTCTTTGTATTATGTCATTTGAAATGACAGTAATATTTCTAGGAGCTAGAATCCTTCAGTTGAAAGTTCTGGGTCAAAGGGCATGCCTATTAGATTAATTTTGCTGATGATGAATGCATTTGAAAAACACATAGGAGGAAAAAAGAGAAGAAGAGATGAGGACTCATAAAAACAAAATATCAGGAAAAGTAGCGCTTAGTAAAGAGTGCAAGCAGAGCAGGATGGGAGCAGAACTGACCACAGAATGTAGTTATACCATCTCTTCTCAGCCTCTCATGAATTCCCCATACATTCCATAGCTAGACAAAGTTATTTCATTTGAGCTCCACGAAAATACATGTTAATGGTTCTCATTTGGTACTATTTGCCTTAACTCATAGTATGTTTTATGAAAACCCAGTAAATGTTAGTCAAATTCAAGCCATGAAATATGTATTGAATTTATCCATACATTACCTTGTATTTATTTAATTCAATCAGTAAATATTCCTGGAGTGCCTGCTCTGTGTCAGACACTGTGCTGAGCCCTAGAGATCCAACAGTGAATCCGGTAGAGCCCATCAAACTCAACAGCCTAGTGCGGGAGACAGTTATTCATCCAATCCCGGAGCATAAAGTTGCCAGTGTCACATGCTAAGAAGATAGCTGATATTTACAAGAGCCTCTGACAGAGGCTTAATCCAATTGTGAAGGCCAGGAAAGTTTTTTCTGAAGAAAGTGCTCCTGAGTTGACTTGGGAAAGGTTTGCTTATTGGGTAATGATGTGTAGGCTAAGACAGGAAGGGCTGCTTGGATTTACTTAGTTACGTAGATTAAGAGGGAGGTGGGGGCACCTGATCCAAGCCTCAGTACTGGGGTAAAATTGGCAAGGATGGGGTGAAAGAAAGCCAGGTGGGTCTGGACGGAACTTGTAGTTCATGACTAAGCATGAGACTTTGTGAAACAATGTCAGCTTCACTGGAGAAGCTGATGAGGACAATGAGACCCTTAAAGAACCTGACACTAGCACAATATCCAGCACATAGAAGGAACTTTTAAAAGATTGATTAAAAGCACAAAGGAATGATAGCTCATGGCTAATTAAGCCTGAGCATCGAGGAACCATGCAGATACACCCCTGAATTTGCAGGGCTTGAAGCAAGTGTACAAATGAAGCCCACATAGCATGTGCCTAAATATTTTAAAGTTGTATATAATGCCACATCTACAGCCACCCTGTTCTTACTCAGGGCCCTGCAGTGTGATCCCCAGAGAATGATGCTGGTGTTCTTTTCCTGGCCTGTCCTGCTGCCTGTGAACTTGAGTGATTTCATGGCCCTGTCAAGGCAGGTGGGGCAGAAGGTGGCCCAGGCTCCCAGGTTACCTGGACCCACGTGGACCCACTGGACCTGGGATGGAGACTGACTTATCAAGCTGCCCAGGATGCCAGGGTTTCCTGAAACTGTCACCCAAGCAGAGGTGAAGTAGAAGGCACAGTGATCTGTCTGTCTGGATGTCCACTTGGGGTGATCTGGGGTATGTTACTTGAAGTAAATTGTGGCCCTGGTAAAAACCCAGGACAAAAACCATAATCCTTCACTTCCCCTCCCTACAACCTCCTGTGGCCTGAGAGGCCCAATTGGATGGCATGTTCTCTTGCCTCAGTCTAGGGGTGGTGTTGATACTGCAACTGTTTCTGGATTAATAATAGAATCATTTAGTTTATAGTGTAGGAGAGTTACTGTTCATATTATTTACTCAGGTGTTTCTTTTTTCTGAAGACCTCCCATGGGCCAGGCCCTGTGCTAGGGCCAGGACATAGGGTTGAACACCAAGGCCTGGCCTGTGTGCTCAGGGAGCTTGCACTGTGGCCGGGATGACAGGTTCGACACAAGCAGTTGCAATTGAGATGAGTGTCACGAGAAGGGAGGTCCAGGGTGAAGAAGAAGGGAAGCGACCTACCATGGCCACACGGCTAGTCTAGTGAGCGGCTGAACTATGAATGAAGCCCACCTTGGTTGGACTCCTGGATCCTTTCTCACCTCCCCATCACAGCACCGTTCAACCCAGAGCTATGGGGCTGCCCTGGAGGGGAACCCCAGTGGCAGCTCCCAGACGCCCCTCAGTGAGCACATCTAGAAGAATCACAGACATCATCCTTGAGCTCTTTCCATCTCACTTCTGGGTCAGCCCAACGGGGAAAACTTCCCCAGACACAATCTGCCCCTTCAGCAAGTGCTCTCCAACTGCTCCCCTGAGGGGGCTTGAGAAAGGAAGAGCATTTGATGCGGGTAGGCAGTACTGACCAGCCCAGAACAGCTGGCACCGACTCCATGGTCCGGGCCAGAGCCCTCTGCATTTAGATGAGCAGCAGGTTTGGCCCGTGGTGCATCAGACAGGGCTTCACTCTCCCTCTCTACAGTCCAGCCTTCAGCTCTCAGGGGTGGCTGTTCTGAAAGACCGTGGACTGGACGCCGCAAAGCAGAGCGTGAGTGGCTCTCTCTTCATCTGCTTTTGCCCTCAGGAGCTGGATTATGGTTGAAGGGCTCTTGCATCTGGACGAGGTAACCATAGAGAGAGCCATGTTTTCCTGGGAGCCTGGACAACCACTGTTCCTCTGGCCATGAAGGTGGAAGAAATGCAAGAGGGAGAGTCTGCTCAGACCTAGTGACGATAAAGTGCCCAGGGGCTCTGGTTACCTGTGTGGTTGGGACTCTGTTTCCAGCTTTCAAAGACATAGTCCAGGAACTAAGGAGAGAAAACTTAGGCAGAGGCTTTCTGTGGTGTGAGCTGTGCCGTGAACACTGTTCCTCCAGGCAGAGGGGTGGAGGGTGCTGTTCCCTTCTCCCAAACCAGTGGGAGTAGGGCTTCCGCAGCACCTTAGGAAAGCTTGACATGTGTGGCTGCAGTTAAGAGACGCCTTGCCTGGAGTCAGCGGACCCAGAGGGATCCGAAGACTAGAGGCTGTGCCCCAGGCCGGAGGCACGGGGCAGAAGAAGGGAGAGAGAGCGTGGCTGCTGTGCGGGTAAACACAGACTCCTCTTTGAGAGTGGGTCGATGTTGCTTGACTCTTGGGGTTGGTATGAGAACTTGCAGTAGCAATATCAGTCAGGAGCCACTGAAGAGAAATCCTGCCCAAGATGGTGGCCTGTGGGAAGAGCACATCCCTGTAGAAAGAGGCTGTGGGCTGTAACCCTGGAATAGGTGAGGGTTATGGGAAACTGCCCACTGAGATGGAGGCATGGCCCCTGGCAAGGTGAGTGGCGGCTGAGAGTTGGGGAGAGGACCCTCCAAAAAACCAAGAAAGATTTCTGAGAGCTTTAAGTATCAGGCAGGCCCGGATGGCCTGGAGCTGGTTTACAACCTCCTGTGCTTTCCATTCACTTTCCTCCCCAACCATGTACCACAACTAGGAAGGAGAGGAGAGGGAGGGAAACAGAAAATGTCCAGGGACTGCTGAAGTTTTATCAGTGGAGGGGGTCTGTGAGAGGCACAGATAAACAAACGTTTGAATTACGTCTTTTGGGTTCCATTAGTTCGGTGTTGCATTTACATTCGTGGCACATTGGCCACTTGGGAGAGATTATGGGATTTACCCATCCTGCAGCAAGCCAGTGGTGGAACCCAAACTGGAATTCATGGCTATGCCACTGCAGTGAGCAGTGCTCTGAGGGGAGCAGGCAAGAGCCACCTCTGGGGAGGGCGGAGAGTAGGTGGCACTGAAGAAGGCATGGCAGGGCAGGTGCTGGGGCTGGGGCTCGCCGGAGGGGTGAGGGGCTGAGCTGGGGTGTTTGGCAGAGCAGCTGGTTTTGTGGGGAGCCCCTGGATAGGGCTAGTGGAAAAGGCTTTTCAGGATCCTTTCCTCCCCTCCACTGTCATCTAGAGCTTCATGCATGACCTAAAAACTCAGGTTACATTTAACTGAGGTCCTGTACACCGGGCTGAGGGGTGACATGTGCAGAGAACCCCACTTTTCTCCATCAGCATATATTTTCATCTTGAGCACCACTGGCATTGCCCTGGGCCCCTTGCGTTGTTTTCTTTTCACCTGGACTACTGCACTAGGCTTTTCATCTGTTTCCATTTCTATCCTACCCCTACCCCCTGACAGTCTATTTTCCACCAAGCTCCCAGCGTGATCATTTAAAAATATAAATAAGATGATGTCAGTTCCCTGTTTAAAAATCCTCTTACTGTGCTCAGAATAAAATACCAGCTTTTAAATATGGCCTCAAAGTGTCTCCACGACCCGGCCCTGCCTCTTTCTGCAGAGTCCTCTCCCAGCCCTCCTCCTGCTTCCCGCTCCTGCACACTGGCCTTCTGCAGGTCGCTGGGCTGCTTGAGCAGTCATCGCAATGATGACTTTTTCTCAGGAATACTCTTCCTCCTGCCCTTCACCTGGCTAGCTCCAGCTTATCTTTCGGGTCTCAGCTTCAATGCCATTTTCTTAGAAAGGTCTTCTCATTCTTTCTCATCACGCTTATTCTCTTCAGAACATTCACCTCCAGTCTTTTTATTATGTATTTATTTTATGTGTTTAGCATACAATACTACAAACTCTGCTCTTGTAAAGGTGGAACCTGCTCAGCTCACCACCAAGTCCCAGAGCTTTGCACAATGCCTGGTATGTTATGGGTACTCAAGACAGTGTGACCACCTGAATGACGTACATGTTGTCTTTGACACATGCTGGCCTCCAAGTGTCTGTCCTCCACACTGCTCCTCTTCCAGTGGCCAGGAGGGCCTAAGGACAGTCTTCTCTAGATCTCTCAGCTTTCAAACCCAAAGAGCCAGTGCGGCGGGACAGGGCTACCCTTGGAAGAAGACAGACCCATGGTGGAGACACAAATACATCCCTGGTGATTGCTTGCTAGTTACTTAGATTCAGATTCACGAGATTGAGTTAAGAATGCCTGTCTTATAAGTCTGTTCTGATGAATAAATGAGTGTGAGAGAAAAGGGAGGACGTTTCGAAAGTGCCTACTATGCACTAGACCCTGTGCTATAAATAGGTCCTTTATGTATCAGGACATTCAGTCTGACACATAAAAGGAATGACTTTTATGAACCATCATGTGAAAGGAAAAGCTCTAAGCCAGCAGGATTTTGGTTACTTGGCAGAATTTAGGTCTTAAAGCAAATCAGATACAGAACATTGATATAACTAAGGGTTGCAATCTGCAGATGATCAGATAGAGATTGAAAACAACAGTGCTGTCTTTTAGTGTGTCCTCTGGCATTGCTCTGATTGCTTTGTAACACATTTCATACCTCCACAAACCTATGGGATACATTATAATGATTTCTGCTTCATAAATGAGGAAACTGAAACTCAGTGAGATTAGGTAGATTTCCCAGTTATACGACAGAATGACCCTGCATTTGGAGCCGGGTCTGTAGGCCACTGCATAGCTCTATTTTGGATTGAATTTGTGTCCTCCCCAAATTTGTATGTTGAAGCTGTAACCCCCAGAGCCTTAGAATGTGACTATATTTGGACATAGGGCCTTTAAAAATGTGATTTAGATTGAATGAGGTTATAAGGGAGGGCCTCAGTGCAATATGACTTGTGGCCTTAAAAGAAGAGACATTGGGGTGCCTGTGAACACAGGAAAGGCCATGCAAGGACACAGGGAGAAAGCAGCCATCTGCAAGCCCAGGGGAGAGGCCTTAGGAAGAACCAAACCTGACAACACCTTGACTTTGGACTTCCAGCCTTTAGAACTCTGACAAAAATAATTTTCTGTTGTTTAAGCTACCTAGCCTGTGGTATTTTATTATGTCAGTCCTAACAAACTGATCTTACCTTCTGAGAAAGGCTGTTATCTTGCTGGCCTTTGGGCCTTATTAGAGAGGTCTGGCTGGAGGTTGGCAGCATCTACCAAAGGATCCAAGCTCAAGTTCTCCTCCAAGATGCTCTCTGCTGTTTCCATTTCCCACTGTATGTGTGTGTGAAGTGAGTGGAAATCTGCTTTGCAAAGGAGAGTGACTCCTGGAGTGGGGCAGAAGACCAAAAGGAAAGAAGAATTGGATCTGGAAGAGGAGGGAGAAGAGAAAGAAAAAGGATAAAGAGAATGAAATGAAGCTATAAACAGGAGTACACGAAATGACAGAAAGGAACTGGAAATAGACAAGGAGAAGGGAGAGGCAAGGAAGAAACACGTGGGAAAAGGAAGGGAGATTGTTGGAAGTGGCTGAGGATGGAGAAGAGACCAACAGAGGAGGGAAACAGGTAAAACAAAAGTGCAAGGTAGAGAGGGAAGAAGAGGGAAAACAGAAGAAGAGAGGTAGGGGACGATAGTGAGGATGAAAAAACGCAGAATGGAGGGGAGAGAAAAGAAGACAGAAATAACGGGCTCTGCTTTCCCTGAGAGCTGGCTGGCGCGCGCTGCTGTATCTCCTCTGCTCAGCCTCTCCCTCCTCCCACTGAAGTCAGTGCCATGCAGTTGTGGGCCAGTTGCCTGGAGTTAAGAACACAGAGCTGGACCTGGGGAAGGGGAGGAAGCCACAGTCTACTGGACAGCAGCCCTTGCCTGGGCCCCTGCTCTTCAGGCCTTTGTGGTCTAGCATGAATGCCCAACTTTGGTCCCAGTAGGTCCCACGTGCTGAGAACTTCAGTAAGATAATTTCAGAGAAGAGGAAAAGGAAGGGAGAGAAAAAGACAGGGAAAAAAGAGAGGCTGGCTGGGGACTGGCTGACACCATGATGTGAGCAAGATCCCTGGGGACCACAGTTCCATGCCAGAGCCCAAGGGATGGGAATTTGTTTCTTCACCCATTCATTCCAGCACTGTCTGGCATATGAATCTGGGAATATGGTGAGAAAAGGAGGACAGTTCCTGCCTTCCTAGTACTTAATAAGCCAGTGGTGAAGAGGGAAGCATGTTTGCAAGGGGAGGAGGTACACAGTATGTCTAAAAGCACATGATCTAACAGGTGACTGCTGAGATCCTGTTTTCCTTGGCAGATAACGCTTCACGGAATTGGCTTCCTTTCTAGGGCGCTATTCCTGCTCGCCCAGGTGTTCCACTTGGGCCATTGGTTTCATGTGTATCTACTGACTAATGATCACTTAAGCCAACTTTAGCTTGTCACCTCATTTGAGGCTCAACAAAGCAGGTGGGACAAATGATCTGATGCCACACAGCCTTCCTCTAGAAACTTTTATTATAAGAGGAGATGCTGTCCACCCAAAGGAACAAATCTTAATACTGGGATCTTACACAAGAGGGTCAGGGTGTCTATTTTTAAAGTGAAAATATGGCCACCTGGAACCTTGCCATCTTTCATATACTTACTATACCAAAGTTCTGAAGTCGGAGATGGAGCCAGTGGGGGGAGAGGATATTGTCTGGCAAAGTGCTGAAATCTATATCAGCAATGCTTGTCTTTCTGAAATTCAGTTTCTTTCCCCACTGTATACTGGTGCCAGTAACTATGCAAGTGTGCGTGTCTGTGAGGGTGGGGATATACCACAGTAACCAAGTCAGCATTCTTTCAAAGCTCACACTCTAATGGGAGGGCAAACAAACATCAATGACTGTGGTTGTGGTAAGAGAGCTAAGTGTTATAGAAGGGGAAAGAAGTCTGGATAAGCTTGAGATGATGGACTATAAATTGGTCTATGTAGGATGAACAGGGTTTTGTAAAGAGAAGCAGCCCTTGGTAGGAAGAACAAGGTTTTGGACGGTGGAGCAGGCTTGGTAGGAGGAGCACGATTTCTAATGAGAAGGGGTGTTATGGTGCTGAGATTTGTAAGAGGAGTTGTACTTTGTAATGAGGCATGCGGGCTTTGTAGGAGGCACAGGGATTTAGGAGGAGCAGGGCTCTTCTAGAAGGAATAGGTCTTTGTAAGGAGGAGTGGGCTTTGTAGGAGGAGCAGGGCTGTGTAAGTAGGAGCAGGTCTTTGTGAAGAGGAGCACATATTTGTAAGGAGAAACAGTGCTTGTAACAGCATCAGGACTTTGTAAGGAGGAGCAGGGATCTGTAGGAAGGGCAAGGCTCTATAGGGAGAAGCAGGGCTCTGTAAAGGAGTAGGGTTTGTAGGGGGATTGGGGCTTTGAAGGAAGAGCAGGGCTTTGTAAAGAGGAGCTGGACTTTGAAGAAGCGGGGATTTCTAGGAGCAACAGGACATTGGAAAAAGGAGAAGCCCTCTTTAAAAAGGAGGGTTTTGTAAGTAAGAGCAGGGTTTGCACGAGGAGCGGGGCTTTGTAAGGATAACGTGGAATTTGTAGGAGTGGTGCTTTGTGAGGAGGAGCAGTGCTTTGTAGGAGAAACGGGGCATTGTTAGGAGGAGCAGGGCTTCCTAAGGATAAGCTGGGATTGTTAAAGAAGTAGGACTTCGTAAGGATGAGCAGAGCTCTGTTGGAGGAGAAGTGATTTGTAGTAGGAGGAATGCTTTGTATGAAGAACATTGCTTTGCAGGCGAAGCAGAGCTTTGTAGGTAGAGTGGGGTTTTGTAGGGGAAGCAAAGCTTTTTAAGGAAGATCAGGGCTTTGCAGGAGCAGGACTTCGCAGGAAGAGTAGGGTTTGCTGAAGGAGCAGGACTTTGTATGACAGCAAAGCCGTGAAGGAGGAAAAGGCCTCTGTAAGGAGAAAGAGGCCTTTGTGAGGAAGAAGAGGTATCTGTAGAAACAAGGTTTTGTAAGATGGAGCAGGGCTTTGTAGGAGCAGTGGGATCTGTAGAGAGGAGCAGGGCGCTGTAAGAAGGAGCAGGACTTTGCAGGAGGAGCAAGACTTCCAAGGTTTCCTTGGGAGGACTAGAGATTCTTTGGAGGAGCTGGGATTCCTAAGAAGAGCAGGGTTTGTAGGAGGAGCAGGATAAGGATAAGCAGAGCTTTTGAGGAAGAGCAAGGCACTATATGCAGAAACAGGGCTTGTAGGAGGAGCAGGGCTTCCTATGAGGACCAAAAGTTCTTTGCAGGAACAGGTCTTTTCAGGGAGGAGAGGCTTTTGTAGTGGAGGTGCTTCCTGAGGAGCAGCTGGGCTTTGAAGAGGGAGCAGGCTCTGTAGGGATGAGTGGGGCTTTGTAAGGAGGAGCAGGGCTTCCTAGAAGGAGGCCTGTGTGAGAAAGGCTGGGCTTTGCTGGTTTCTACTGGTAGTGATCACTGCATATTTGTCCTCTCCAGGCATTATTCTCTATTTGATTGCTAGGGGCAAATCCTGGCACTGCAAAGTCCACGGCAAGGGTTGGAATGCCAAGTGGGGTGGTACATGCCTTCCAGCAAAATGCTACCTGCACGTTCCCCAGCCACATGAAGAGCAGAGTGACTCCCAAGCTTCTCACGCCTGGCCTGGGTGCAAGACCCCTCTTTCTCTTTCCAAACTAGTGAAACGATAAGTGCTGAGCCTGTGTGGACAACACCCTTCTAAGACCTAAGGCAACTGTGACCTCTTTTTGCAAATGTAGGGTGTGGCAGACATTAGGAGGTCACAAAATTTTCCTTTTTCTCCTTGGGATGTGGCTTCACTAGGTCCTCCGGCCTTGCTTGCAGTTAGGTGAGGCCATGCTCTGGCCAGTGACATGTGATGAAAGCAATGTGTGCTACATGTTCCAGCACTTCCCATGTGCAGTCCTCCACATTCTTTCCCATTCTGCAGCAGCCTTGAAGAGAGTGGAGCTCAAATACAGAAGAAAGCCAAATTCTGCTCAGAGGAAAGCTGCTTTCCCTATCTCACTGAAACCCCTGAAGGACTGGGGTTTCTAGCTACCTCCATGGTTTCACTAACGTAAGACAAAGCTTCAGGCATCAAAATCACAATGGGGCCGAGCTAGAAACCATCGCAGTGTTCCTGACATAAATATCTTGCTTTGGCCTAATGAATTCCTGAGGCAAGTGTACATGGAAAGTATTCATAAACGCTTAGCTATCTAACTGGCTGAATGAAACAGTCTGTCTTTCAAGTCACTTGGGCCTGCCTTTGATTCCTAATTACTTTCAAAAGGTTTTTTTTTTGGATTTGATTAATCTAACAAAACAAAAAATTCTTCCAAGGGTGTGTGTGTATACACCTTAAGTAGTATTTGAGGGACAGTGTGCCATTTTAAAATAAATAACTGAAGAATCCTTAGAAAATATTTATGATCTCAAACACTCAATAAATTTCAATAAAGTTTGCTACAGGACTAGTACTTAAAGGAGATATTTTTAATGAAGGCTGCAAGCTACAGCGACTAATATTAAAGATGACAAACAACAATAAATTATGCAATTTAATTTTTAATAACAAAGATACTATATTTTAACATGGTGAAATATACTTGGCTAAGTCCAGATTAAAAAAAAAAAGTATCTAGCCCAACAGTACAATCATACAGCTTTGTACAGAACATTCCATAGATCAACAGAAAATACATTTGAGCACAAAAATAAAAAATATTTAAAGAGAATCTCTAAGCAGCATTTTATTTCTGCAAAAGACATATCTTGTACTGATTAAATATCTACAAGTGCTTTTCCTTTACAAAAATACATATATTCTTAATAGACTAAGTCATTAACAATGACCTGGTAATTCTTTCACTTCAATTTGAATGATTTATAAGCTAAATCTTACAACCACAAAAAGGTTTTTATTTGTATTAAGATGTTACCACTTTTGACAAAAAGCTTAAAATATTTTATATTTCAAAGGAAAATTAGCAACATAACTTTACAATATATCCTATGATATTTTGATTGTGAGGGCTACTCTATTTAAAACTGATGATCTCTGTTGTGTTGCTCAGATGCAGGAAAGCAGCAGAACCCTGGTACTCCCCCAACAAGCTCCTGTCGCGGACCACAGCTTCATAAGGACACTTAGGCCCCCACCCCCATTCTAAAAAATACAACAAAAGAAAACCGACCCCAAACAATGCTAGGCTGATCCCATTACATTTTTAATGTGTAGAACTCCTGCTCCAGTGGACTGATGTGCAGAGGATGGATAAATAAATTTGTTGACTATCTCTCCATCACCCAGAAATATTTAATCTTCATTTACACTAGATTAGTTTCTTATTCCATGAAGCTCCATAGATGGAAGAAAACTAGACTCAGTATTTAACATATGTTTCACTTGATTTTAGATTTAAAATTATAAAAATTAAAAATCTCTGAAAAATCAGTCTCAGTTTGGAACTATAGAAAAAGGGGCATAACGAGTATACAGACACATTTGAATGAGCATTTAAAATAATTATTTTTAATTTTATAACTTTCTGAAAGGAAGTGCTCAAGCATTTTAATTATATTCGAAAATATAAGGAAAGCAAGTAAACATTATTTATGAAAACTGTATTACACTAGGAAGAGAATTACTTAAATTATTGGAAAAACATCACTGCAATAAAAACTATTGAAAATTGTATTGTACATTTAAGTATATCTGAATTAACTTTCAGTCTGATGTTTTCCATCAAAATGCTACTCAACTAGGTTTGTCAAGTAAATCCAGAAACAGTTATTGTGTGCCTTGAAAGGGTTTGAGTCTCTGGTGTATTTAATATTTTTCACTTTTTCATAAACCAGATCTAGCAGACATGTTCCTTATTTTTACCCAAACTGTAGGAATATATATTACAAAATATTGATAACTGCATTTCAACTTTTCATGTTTCTAATCCAGAAAATTAAAGTTACGGCAAACTCATTCAGTTTTGAAGTTCCTACTACCAACCAATATCTTACTAGTATAAAGCTTAGCTTTCTGGAAAATTCCTTATGATAAATCAGAATATGTAATAGAGTGTGCATCCATTTTTACCCTCTCCAAGGAGATTTACCTAGTGACCTATCAGAAAGGCTTCATGAGTTTTACCTTTAAGGTAGCCCATAGCATGAATTCCCAAGGAAAATGGTACAAGGGGGATATGGAACTTCCTCTTGATGTACATGCTTGTTCTGTGACCCATTTTGTCAAAGCTGGCTGTATGGCTAAATTCTAATAATAATAAACTAAGTGCTGAGGAATAAGACAAAGAGTTGCATTTTTTTGGAGATGGAGACTCGCTCTGTCACCCAGGCTGGAGTGCAGTGGTGTAATCTCGGCTCACTGCAACCTCCACCTCCTGGGTTCAAGAGATTCTCCTGCCTCAGCCTCCCATGTAGCTGGGATTACAGGCGTGTGCCACCACACCTGGCTAATTTTTGTATTTTTAGTAGAGATGGGGTTTCACCATGTTGACCAGGCAGGTCTTGAACTCCTGACCTCAAGTGATCCACCTGCCGCGGCCTCCCAAAGTGCTGGGATTACAGGCGTGAGACACTGTGCCCAGTCTAGAGTTTCTTTTTAAGGGGAAAAAAACCACAGGCTCTTATGAAATATTTTGAATACAGAGAAAGCCCTTACTTATATAAATTCCATAGAATGAACTCTTTTCTATATAAGTAAGGGTGTTGGCACTTTTACCAAAGTCTGCCTTTAATAAAATTTCTCATATTACGAAGAATACAGGAGCTAAATCGAAGCTTAATTTTAGTTTACACTGCCTCCATGAAATAAAAAGCCTCTCAAATTAAAAATCTCAACTTTCTTTTAAAGTAGGTATTTCTCTCACTTTTCATGCAAAGGAAGGCTATTTGTTGTGTTTATTTCTTTCTCACCTTTGAGGATTTCCTAATATCTGTTAGATGACGCTGAAAAACAATAAACATATTTGAAAGGAAGTGTGTCCTGATTATTGCAAGAAAAGCCTGCATATGACTGATCTCACCAAGAAAATTCAGTTTAAAGCCTTTCTTTGGTGATATTTTAGCAATTAATCAAGGTTATTGCCTAACTATATAAAATTAAATTGCAATCTAAAAATTTCCAACCTCCAAACTGTTAAAACCGTCTCTCCAACATGGTTATTAATTTACTGTAAAATGTCTTTGGTGATATCTATATTCTTATGAAAATCTTCCAAAAAATTAACTTACAAGAGCCTATTTAGATATGAAACCATTCATAAGAGACAGGTACAGATAACTTAAACTTTATGCAGTAAATTTAAAACAGAAATGCACTTTAGCAATGAGGCACTTTCTCTTAAATATTTCAGTAAAGCTAAACAGTTCACAATATTATATAACACACTTTTTTTCTTAAAGAATCAGTTTAAATTTAGATTACATTTGAGTGTGTAATGTAGTTGAGCAAAATCATTACATTTATAAAATGTGGCACATTAGTATGGGATAGATGTTTAATGTATAAAGAAATAATATACTTCTCTAAGAGTAGTTAAAAGGCATTACCCAAGTTACCTGTACTCCAGACTGAGTATTACCTCATCAATGAGCATTTTAGTTTATTTTTTCAAACTTTGTAAAGGTGTTTTGCTAATCTAGAGAAAAGGCCATACATATTTTGATTTCTTTATTAACTGATGTGATTACTTCAATTAAAAGTAATGTTTATAAACCACAGTCATTCTTTATATCTAAGTTCCCTTGACCCTTTTATATTTATAATTTCTAAGGCAGATAAAAGAGATAACAAAATCTTTTATGGAAGTAAAGGTCTTTCAGTTTATTGCTTAAGAAACAACAGATTAAAGAGAACTTTTAGTCTCTGATTTTACAGATTCAGATGATTCCTATAGGTTATTTATATAAAGAATTCATTTTATAAGCACCCTAAATTTATAAAGCTAACCACAAAAGTTGCCTGTACATTTTTTCTATACCTAGTTTCTTGCAAATTCTACAACCTGACTTAAGGGGTAATTAACGGGGAATACAGTGTATTACTAGACATGAAAGTAGTCCTATCCTTAGAAAGCTGTAGTTGAATAATATACCAAAATAAGTCAGTTGAAGAAATCTGTGATTCTAGTAGTAATACTATATAACTTATGACCATCAAAAAAATGTGTACCTTTCTCCAAACGACAATTGATGCCTTTCTTTATGTAAGCTTTTCACATATTTTGGCACATATTCCATTGCATTTCAATAAAAATGTTAATGCATTATCAGTAAATAAAAGAATTCTATATAAAACTATTCTGTTTCATAATTGCTTCCTATATATTTCCTTGGAAAATAGTGAAATTAATATGACAAGGCAACTAGCCAAATTTAAAGAGATTTTGTAAATAAAATTCATTTATGGCCATTAAGTTTTGGCTGGAGGGCCAAAACATCAAAGTCTCACTTGTGATTTTTAAAAATGCACTCAATTCGTTTTGAGTTAATTAAAATTCTATTTGCAAAACACTATTTTAATCACTGACCTAGGTGTGACAAATTTATAATAATTTGTAAAAGTTCTTAGGGATGTCTGGGAACTGAGTTTCACAGCATAGAAAAATAATTTCTGTAGCTAGATAATAAATTCAGTTTTTTCAGCCATTTGTAGTTAACGAAAATCTGCCTTTTAAATTCTTTTAAGTGCTTGTGAGCCATTGCAAGAACAAAAACAATCTAACAAAACAAAGTTAAGAAAGTATTGCCTTAACCTTTTTCACCAAAGTTAGAACAACAGAAAAATTTAATAGACTTTTTGACTCAAAAAAAGATACAAGGAAAAGATAATTATGAAGTTTCAGCCTTTTACGTAGTGAAACATATTAAGATTTAGCTGTAGTTTGTATGTTTGCTAGAGTTGTACAATATCTTATTTCTAAGAATCATTTTGAAATTCAGAAGGCTTGATTTCTGATACATTTTACTGGAAAATGTGGCACATTTACCACATATGCAGTATAAAACCTAAATGTGTGTAACACACAGGTTGTGCTCATGTCATATTTCTCAAACAAATATTTTCCCTAACTTTCAAGATTTTTTCCTAAGTTTCAAAGGTTAGCTTGTTTGTTTCAAAGCAATTTCCAAATAAGTTTTTTGAAAACTGTAAATTTTAAAAGATTTAAAATGACAGTTTTCATATAATTTAAGGTAACAAGACTTTCTTTGACTTGCAGACTAATCCTAAAATG
This sequence comes from Macaca fascicularis, assembly GCF_037993035.2. Taxonomy (NCBI): domain Eukaryota; kingdom Metazoa; phylum Chordata; class Mammalia; order Primates; family Cercopithecidae; genus Macaca; species Macaca fascicularis. The sequence continues at coordinate 100,113,910 of NC_088383.1, read as the reverse complement.
AATGGAAGACTTAACAAAACTGCAAAATACAAGACATTTTGTATTTCTGATCTTAATGAACTCATGTATAAAATAATAATCTCATTTCCCCAATTACTACAGGATTTAAAACAAAATACCCTTAACCTATTAATTTTGGTTAGCATAGTTCTATACTGCATTTATTCTATTTTATGCACAAAGTTTGGAAATGTGAAAGGTAACTAACAGTTTTAATCTACAACTGTTTTGAGACTTTTGAAATCCATAAAATAGCTAATGTTATGTGCTCTAAACATCCTAATATTTAAAATCATCATAACCCTCTGCATGCCACAATGACATATACCTAAGACCAACTTAAAAAGAGAAATAATGCACTCATTAAATGACAGCAACAATGTAATGATACATGAAATGGGCTATACAATGACATTTCCATGAAGCAGCACCTGCTTGTCATAAGGCATTATGAAAGAAGATTAACCTTACTTACACATTAATTTTATCAAAAGTAAATGTGATCAGCTGCCAACATTTTGAATGGTTGGGAATCTAACTTCAGTTCAAGAGGTCACATACATTTTCAGTCTGGAGGGCTAACATGCCTTCCTTGTGCAATTGGTAGACTACACGGACAGATGCTTAGAATGTCTACAATTATGTTGTGCTCTAATGTTACAGAATAACTGGAATTCTTGGCAAAAGGACTTGCACACTCAAGAATGAACTTTTTCACACAAAAAGCTTACCAAGAACAAGACAGTGGCTCAAAAACCACTTTTCTAAATATATTTCCATACAAAATAATTTCAAGATATAATTATTAGTTTCTTGTACAGTACGCTATTTAAACAAGAATAAAATAGTAAGTATGTGAAAACTGCAACACCACAAAAATTGAGCCATTTTACTAGTGTAATTAAACATTAGAACAATCTTGGAACAGGCAAGCAAAATATTCAGAAGGTTGAATCATGGCGGCACACCTAACTGATTTTAACCATGACTTGCACACTTTGAGACAACACAAATACCTTATGCAGATGGTTCAGTAGCAGAATGGCACTTGGTTTGCTCCTAATAGAAACAACATGAATGCAACTGACAATTGAGAGATAGACAATGGCCTTATTTGCATGCTGAAAATCTGGTTGTGTTCCTCTAGTCCACACACCATTAACTGTGCAATCTGTTGACGAGTAAACAAATAGTGCAGGATTCATCTCAGTGAGGTCTGGGCCCCTTCATCTAACCAAAATCAATTCTTGGTCGATACTGCAATACCATAGGGTATGACTACAAAATAAAGACAGATAATGAATAAGACTGTACTTGGATAAAAACAATACAGTTTATATACAAAGATTTTAAGAATTTGGGGTTATAATTTACAATATTTCCTGGTACTAGAGATTACAACAGTTAAAATTTGAGTTACCATTAAAACTCGATTTCTTTTGATTGCCATTATTTTTCTGTAATCAGTCAAGTTTTCAATAATATGCAGCAGAGGTCAAGTTTAAAGGTCTACAGACATGATGCAGGTTGTATATATGACTAGTACCAGCACAACACTTAGAAGAGGCAAGACCTGGGGAGGACTGAAAGTTACATACCCTGCTTATAGGCATTCAGTTAGTAACCCTATGAGGCGAACAAGACAAATCAGCAGCCTGGATTCCACTACAGCTTAGGCTGGTGAGAGCCCACTAAATCACAAATCAACGAAGAGACCCCCTCTGCTAGGAACCTGTAAAACTGGAGTAGTGTTCACAAATCACATTTCTTACAAGTTTGACACATTTTTTTTTAATTTAAAATTTATTTTAATGGTTCTTTAAAAATATTGAAAAAGTAGCTAATTGTTACATGAAACATTTAGGTCACTGCCTCCTTTCAACAGTTGATACTAATAAACATTTGGATTTTACTACAACATAAAATAACCGAATGGTTCATATTGTTCTTCATGTCACTATGTAGAAAAGGTATCATACATCTGGCTATCATACAGAACTAGAGAGAAAACAGCTTCTTTGGGATAAAGGCATATGGCATATGCCACGCTACCTCTGTGTTTGTTTTTACCCTGTACCATATCTTATAGAACCAAAACATCAGTGGTTTCTCCTTTCCTTAAATCTGCAGATACCCCCTCTTAAAATGAAATTTGAGGAGCTAATTTTATGGAATCAAGAAGGGGCTGAGATGGCCACTGACTGATGTTTCTCCATCTTAGTATACATGAATACAAAAATACGGTATAGAGAACTTTGTATTCTTTCATATAGATAAAAGGGCTAGACTGAGACATAACAATCCTGAAAAATGACCATTTCAGTGCTTACTATAGCTATGCTACACACTGGGACGACTCAGTGTGGGAATCTGTAACCATTCAGCTCAGGATGGAACTAGAGGGTAGGAATACAAATGCCCTAGGTCTTGCTCTCCCAGCTGAAGTACAGCAGATGCTACCACAGCTCTCTAAGGGCTGGAGTAAAAGTGTAAAAGTCTCAGACAGTCTCTCAGGGTTTCCAGGATCTAAAACTTCTAAAACTGTTTTGGTTTTACTTGTTTTTATTTTAAACTTTATTTAGTTCCCCCTGAATCAGAATACCTGGGAAGGAGTAAGACACAGATATCTCCATTTTACTAAACTCTGGATGTTTCTGAAGCCCAGAGAGATTCTGAGATGACCAACATCCTTTCCATTCTACGTCACCCAACCCACAGCTTGCCCTTCACTATGATAACTGCTCTAGTTTTGTATTTGATTCCCGATTCTATTGAATCTGCACACTCTCTGCAAATACATAAGCCACTCATTTTAGAATGCATTCATCATATATAGAAGTATCCATCATCAGTTCTACTAGGGATAAAGGTACAGAGGGAAGTAAAATGGCTTGATTGGTAATGCTTGGGATTTTCTCAGTTTTGGGCTGAAAATAATTTTCTTTTCTCCCCCAAGTAGCCATTTGTGTGTGTTCTATAAGAACATATGAAGTTTAATAATTTTATTGAAATGTGTCACAACACTGAAAATTGTAAAGGTATATTTTAAGTTCTATTTGTGTTTCGGTTTGTTTTCTGAAATAAAATGGCACCACACTAACAATAATGAAATGTGGCATATAATTACCTCTTAGTGTTAAGTGACTGCATTAAATAGACCTACATTACAGTTTCTAGTCCTCAAGTCTCATTATGTAATAAAAATAAAGAACAGATACTTAGAGAATACATTTCAAATAATTTTAGAAAATGATAAAACTGTCTTTGATATACTTTTTTCCTTAAAGAATGAATTATTTGGCCGGGCGCGGTGGCTCAAGCCTGTAATCCCAGCACTTTGGGAGGCCAAGACGGGCGGATCACGAGGTCAGGAGTTCGAGACCATCCTGGCTAACACGGTGAAACCCCGTCTCTACTAAAAAATACAAAAAACTAGCTGGGCGAGGTGGTGGGCGCCTGTAGTCCCAGCTACTCGGGAGGCTGAGGCAGGAGAATGGCGTAAAAACCCGGGAGGCGGAGCTTGCAGTGAGCTGAGATCCGGCCACTGCACTCCACCCTGGGCGACATAGCGAGACTCCGTCTCAAAAAAAAAAAAAAAAAAAGAAAAAAAGAATGAATTATTTTTGTCAAAACTTGTTTTTACTGTAGATTTGGAAAATACAGAATGGTATCAAGAAAAAAAGGAAAAATATTTAAATCCTACCATCCAAAGGTAACTACCATAATAATTTTAGTGTATATTCCTCTACTCATTTTATCTACATTCGTTTTTTTTTTTTTTCAAAACTAGAATCATGCTAAACACATTGTTTAGTATCATTTAAATTTTTTATACATTTAGCAATTCCACAAACCTATTTCCATACCATTTTATATGGTCCTACATAATTTTTAACAGCTGTATATTATGCTGTTATAGAAATGAACTGTGAGTTATCAGTAAGTCTCCTTTTGCTGTACATTTGAGTTTAGTCCTTTTCTCCTTTGCTATTATAACTTAATCTTAACCCACCAATCTATTTCTTTTGCCCCAGGATAGATTCCTAAAAGTGGAACTGCTAGTTCAAACAGCATACACATTTTAAAGAGCTTTTTGATCAATACTGTTACACTGGTCTTCAAGAAGGTAGTTCTGGATGGGCGCGGTGGCTCACGCCTGTAATCCCAGCACTTTGGGAGGCCGAGGCGGGTGGATCACGAGGTCAAGAGATCAAGAACATCCTGGCCAAAATGGTGAAACCCCGTCTCTACTAAAAATACAAAAACAAAACAAAACAAAAAAACCTAGCCGGGCATGGTGGCACATGCCTGTAATCCCAGCTACTCAGGAGGCTGAGGCAGGAGAATCACTTGAACCTCGGAGATGGAGGTTGCAGTGAGCTGAGATCGCGCCACTGCATTCCAGCCTGGCAACAGAGCGAGACTCCATCTCAAAAAAACAAAAAACAAAAAACAAAAAACAAAAAACAAAAAAAAGTAGTTTCATTTTTCTACATTTTTAAAAGAAATTTGAATGCCCATTCCTCTATAGCCTCATCAATAATGATTACTATCTTTTCCCACCTCTTAATTTGGCAATCTAATAAGCATAAAATAGTATTTGTTTTCATTTCTTGACTTCTAAGAAAGTTACTCATTTTTATATGTTTATTAGCCCACTGTGTTTCCTTATGTATCTTGCCTGATCATGTCCTTTGCTCATTTTTATGAAAAGTTGGGATTTTTCTTACATATTTGTATCAATTCTTTATGTATTAAAAACATTAAACCTTTCTCATACATTATAAATATATTTTATGATATTTTTGCCGTGTGCTTTTAATATTAATAGTCAATTCAATTTTTTTAGGTACACTGTGAAAGGCCATCCCCACTCTGAGATCAGTTCTTCAACTATATTTTCTTCTTGATCTTTTATAGTATCATTTAAAATATTTACCATCTTGAGCCATTATAAACCTATACTGATGTAAAATGTGAGGTGGAATTGAATTCCCCACCCACAGTCTCAGTATAATTAATTGAAAACAAATCCTACTAGATCTGCACCCTACATTACATTCCTGAGTGCACTATTACCAATCGGCCCTTATGCACTGTCATGTTCCAGCCCCACTGTCCTCCTTGCTATTCTCAAACAACCAGATACAATCAATTCTCAGGGCCTTTGCAGTGTGTTCCCTCAGCCTTCAGTGCTCTACCTCAGATATTCACATGGCAACATCTCTCAATTTCTTTTGATCAACAATCACCACCTCCAAGAGGGCTTCTCTTGGCTATCTTATCAAAACTATTCTATTTATCTATTTTACTTTTTCTTCTAACACTATAAATTTTAACATGTTTATATTTTTTGTCTGTTACCATCATTAGTGTAAGTTCCATGAAAGAAAAGATTCATGTTCATTTTTACTTCTGTACCCTCAAAGGCCTAGAAGAGTGCCCAATGCATAATACTCAATAGATATTTGTTAATCATTTTACTGCATTAATTTGAAATACCCTCTTTAGAGACTCATACATACTAGGGTCTGTTGCTGAGCTATTCTTTTTATTCATATGTCTATATTTAAGGCAAGACCCTATTTTAATTACTTCAACTTTAAAATATGCTTTAGTATGTGGTAGTACACATTCCCTCTCATTACTCTGTAAAAACATGACTGATTAGAAGCACCTGTTGATATTTCCTTATGAGCTTTAGAATGACTGACTTTGTCATCTTAAACAAAGATCTGGTAAAAGTGTGTTTGGAATTACATTTAACTCTATAATTTAATTGAGGGGTGAACTGGGATCTCTATAAAATGTAATGTACTATTTAAATTTCTTAGGTATAAAATGGAATTCTGTATATATATGAGAAGGTCTCTGTTCTTAAGAAATATATGCTGAACTGTTTAGTGGTCAATTTTCCTGATACCTGCAATTTACTTTTAAATGATTAAATTATATGTATACACACACACACACACACACACACACACACACAGATTAATTAATAAGGAGATGAGAAGAGAAAGAGAGGGGAAGAGGAGGCAAAAAATGTGGCAAAATGTTAACTGATGAATCTAGGTAATCGTAAAGAATATTCCTTTGTATAATCATTGCAATTTTCTGTTGTTTTGGAACTTTTCAATAGGAAAACATCAGGACTTCACATTGAATTTTATCAAACACCTTTTCAGTATCTACTGATGATTTTTAACCTAGAGTATATATGTATAAAATATATGTATATTTTATATATATATATTTAATCCCATTCTCCCAATATTAAGTCATTCCTTCATTTCTGATAAAAAATGATATTAGGCCTTGGTTTACTATTATCTTACTATATTAGTGTATTATTTATCATTTATTTATATTCAAAATAAGATTTGGTACCCGTTTTCTAATTGTGGGTTCTCTGTCAGTTTTTGCTATTAAGAATGGCAAATTGGAAGGTTTCCACCTTTTCTAATGATTAACAATAGATACAGCATAGGAATGATTTATTCCTTGAAAATTAGAGAGAATTCTGACCATAAAACCATTTAGGTATCCTTTCAGGAAGTTAAGAGTGCATCCTATTAGCTACAAGTTCAATTTTCTTACAGGACTATAAGCCATTAATGAGGTGTTGAAGGAAGAAAAGGAAATTTGTATGGATTTAGAAATTTGGTCTCACTCCAGTTTTTCCCTAATACTTTGGATCATGGTTTAAGGACATCTTCATTTCTAAGGAAATATATAGACATCAAGAGTAAAAGCAGAAAGCCACGCATTGCACAGGTTATAGCTATAGGCAGTGTTATCGTTACATTTCAGCATCCCCAAATCAGCCATGAGGCTAAAGCAGCTGAAACATCTATATACCTCGGATATACACAAATCTCAGCAGCTTAGTTACATTATGTACCCCAGACCCTTATCTGCATAAAGAGAAGAATGATCTTTCTCCCTCAATGACTTGGCCTTCAGAGATGTTAAATTTACTTACTACATTGCTGAAAAGCTAGGACTTAAAGAGTATGTATCAAAAAGAACACATTTTAATGAAGGCATGAGAATTCCCATGTCATACAGCACTGACAAAAGGCTGAAGAAAATTCTAGATAACTGCTAATTAAATGTTTTCAATTAGCAATTTCAAGTGATTCTTTTAATGCTTAACATACATTCATTTGTCCCAACTCCAAAACTGTAACACTGGAGGTAAGTATGCCAGTTAAGTTTGTTATATAATTACAATTATCCTTTCTCCCTGGCTCCAAGGAAATAAAGATGAAGACTACTTTAATTACTGAAATAAAAGAACGTTGGATTTTATTATTTTATTATTTATTTGTTTGAGACAGAGTCTTGCTCTGTCACCCAGGCGGGAGTGCAGTGGCACAATCTCAGTTCACTGCAACCTCCACCTCCTGGGCTCAAGTGACTCTCCTGCCTCAACCTCCTTAGTAGCTGGGACTACAGGGGTGTGCCACCACACCCAGCTAATTTTTGTTTTTTTTGTAGGAACAGGGTTTCACCATGTTGTCAAGGCTGGTCTCAAACTCCTGGACACAAGAGATCTGCCCGCCTCAGCCTCCCAAAGTGCTGAGATTATAGAGGTGAGCCACCATGTCTGGCCTAAAGTTTATTAAAAAACAATTTTTTTTTAATCTTGCTATATTGCCCAGACTGTTCTCGAACCCCTGGCCTCAAGCAATCCTACATCCTCAGCCTCACAAAGTGCTGGGATTACAAGCATGAGCCACCATGCCTGGCCCAACAACGGATATTTTAAAGAAATGGTATGATTAATTCACAGGATTAAGGTTGATCTTCAATCACGTCTGTACCCAACAATAATCTTTACTATACCCTTGTCTGTTTCTCAAATTTTTAAAATGTATCTTTATCAGATAAACTTTCCTCAGACACATGTTCAAATTTTCTTAATGCATTATTAAATCAGCTCACTATCATTTTTAAAGAGGTAACCCAAGTAAAGTACTAGGGAAGGGCTAATAAGCAAGCTCATAATTAGAATCAGCTGTTGCTGTTATTTAGCTTCACCTAATCTGGCATTTTATATTTCACTTGTGGTTGAATGATTCACTAAAAAATAACATTCATACAAAGAAAGTAACATCTCAAAATCCAATATGGAGCAGAGATTTCTCAAGGACTGAAAGTAGTAATTATTAAAAACTCTTGATTCATAAATGATAGCCTTAACATTTCCAATTTTTTAGTTCAGTAAAATTAAATAGATAACTCAGGAGAACCAAAATAATGGGAAATCTTGGGTTTATAAGTTGAAAAGATAACTTTTTGTAGCTCCAGTAACAATTAGTTTTACAAAGTTAAATGTCTTAGGAATTGAGTTTGGGATGAATGTGCTCACCGCCATGGTGTCATGATGGTCATATGTACAGTCGTGAGTGCCTCTTACCTGATACAAAGGGCCATCCTGAGAGCAGACTTGCGAAGCTGAGCAGTTCAGACACCGAAACTGCGGAGGAGATGAACTCATCAGATAAGAGGCATCCACAACTGGACACATATTTAAAATTGATTATTTAAAATAGTTTAACGTCAAACACAAGAGTCAACATGATTAATGGTAAATAAACACTTTCCAAAAAAATGGTGGTTGTTTTTGAAAAAAGATTTTAATAACTTAGTAACTGGTAAAATTTAGCTTGAAGTAATTTTAGCATCTAGATATGAGTTTTAATATTCTGCAAATGCAAAAATGGTGGCCTCTCCTTTCTATATCCTTTACAAATACTATTTCCTGGGAAAACCTCACTTCTTGCATACATGAGGGACATCCTCATTCTTCCATACCTTCCTCTGATCAGTCTCTCCCAGATCTCTTCTTCAGCTTCCCCTGAAAGTAATACTGTTCAAGGAAATCAGAGCTCTGAGAGGGACACAGAACTCCGCTCAACCTATAAGGCATCTACTTTCTGTTATATAGTAGGTTCTTTACATTGCTTTATATTGCTGATTATATTAGCATTAGATTGTGAGCTCCTTGAATCTACATTTTAGTCACATTTGTGGTCTTAATAGCTAAGGCCCAGAACTGGCATACATCAGCCATCAGATTTATGAGTAAAGCAATGAGTGAACACACTTTAAAACTACTGAGTAGATTCATTTGTTAACCTACTACTTTAAAACAGTTTATTCACATTAAAAAACTCATTCCCAAATCCTAATTCTTCAATATTATGCTAAACTCTTATTAAATATAATTTTAATTGTAAGTGGACTATAAAACATAAAATGTATACTTTAAAATTATGCATATATGAATTCAACATTGCATACTTTTCAAAATGGAAAAATTAAATACATAAAAAATAAGGTACAAATTAACCAGGATATTTCTAACATAGCAAAGCAGGTTTTTAAAAGATATACTTTGAAAGATTTAAATAAGCACTGATTAAAACAAATATATTTCTAGGCTTTTAAATAAAAATTAAGGAATTTTCTATTTTCCCAAAATACTTTAGTAATTTTTTTCTCTAACAGTCAGTCCTTGATTTTGGGTACAGTGTGCATCAACATGCTGTAAGGCGGGCACAGCTCGGCTCTCCTTTAGCAACCTTCTCCTTTTGCTCCCAAGAGTCCCCAAGCTCTGGTCTATCAGACTTTGCGTAACATTGAAAATCCTAAACAGGGTTCAACAAGAGTAAGCTGGAAAGTGGCAATTTCACTAAGTGATTCTTTTTTTTTTTCTATTGATCTCTTTGGTATCAGTCAAGATGTATAAACTTGCTTTTCTTACAATTGCCTGCTAATGCAAATAAAGCAAAGGAAGACAAGCATGGTGTAGTAACTTTAGGTGCTGGACTGGCAGAGATTGCTGGAAGAGATAAAACTAAATCAGGATGAGCTGCGAAAAGGGGGCTGTACTGAGAACCATCCAAGAAAAGGGGAGCAGGAAGAATGTGAGTCCATGATGAAAGCTAAGGCTGGATAGAGATATTGACAATAAACTCTCAGGGATGAAACTAGGTGAAGGAAGAGGGAATTATAATCATAATAAAGGTTAATATGCATAAGCTATTAATAAAATAATATTTATCATGTCAGACACTCTGCTAACACTTTAGTATGCAATATTTCATTGATTCTTAGTTTTACTCAAATTTTAAAGAATCAAAAAATTGAGGCAAAACTAGGAAGCAGGACACAATTGGAAGATAGCTGTAACACATAACAGCAAAAGATTCACATTCAGAACACATAAAGAGATCCTAGAAGTCAATAAGAAAAAGACAAACATGATGAAAAAGAACCAAGGCAATGAATATGATAGGTAAGTTCACAGAAGAAATACAAAATAGATAATATGTAGTGTTAGTGAGGATGTCAGAAAATGGATGCTCTCATACATTACTGATATGTTTGTAAATTTCAAATAATATCCACTAAAACCTTTTCAGAGGACAATTTGTATCTACCAAAATTTAAAACATGCATATTCTGTTGAAAATCCACTTCTAAGAATCTAGCCAATGGATATGCTTGCATATGTGTAGTAGGTACTGGAACACCTTGCTTGTAATGTCAAAATATTTGAAAAAAATCTACATGTCCACCAAACGATGGTGTTAATCAAATTATGCTACAGCCACACAAAAGGAATATTATTAATGTACTAAAAAATTGTTTCAAAGTTTACTGATTCTGCACAAGACATTATCAAATTTTAAAAAAGTTGTAAAACACTACATATGATTCCACTTATGTTTCAAAAAATGTGATGACCTCTGGGTATGAATATTGTGAAGAAAGTCCAAGTATTAGATGGATGACAGATCAGATGATATAAGTCCCTTCCAAACTAAGATCTGATTCTGTAATTCTGCATTCTCAATTTATAGATGTGGAAACTACAGGGAAAGTCAGTAGTCACAGATCACATCTCCTGAAACACTATTACTCAAAGGATGGTTCAAAGATCAGATGCATTAGTATCTCCTGGGAGTTTGCTAGAAATACAGTAACCTGAGTCTCATTCCCAGACCTACTGAGTCAGAATCTGCATTTTACCAAGATCCTTAGATGATTTAAATTTGCATTAAAGATCAAGAAGCGTGTTTTTTTTTTCTTTTTTCTCCCACTAATAAGAAAAGGATTAATGCCAAGCTTGAGTATAGAATCTTAAGGTGGCAATACTGATATGAACTGAGAAAATTTTAAGAGCTAAGTCTGACCAGCTGTTTGTTTTGATTCCTAAAGAGAAAAATCTTTCAAAAATGCATAACAATGGAGACAAGGGTCTAGAGAGGGCAGGGACTGTAGAAGACAGGCTTAGCCTGAAGTGGAATTGCCCCAAGATAAGGAGAGCAGTGGCACAGAATCCGTGTGGTGCAGGGAAACACCCCACTATACTTGAGAAATTGAGGCAAAATCAATTATCCTGAGATTCTTCCTAAGAGGCTAGAAGTAGAGCAAGGTAGAGGGGTAATCTGAATATGGAGTACCCTTGTCGGAGATGAAAGACTCCAGGGGTCCGAGAGTGGTATCCAATACGAGGAGGAAAGAAAATGACAGATCTATTCACAGTGTGTAGAATAGATGAGGAGACATCCCACAGTACCAAATAGAATAAAAAACCCGCAAAGATGCCAATTCCAGCCAAATCAATCTAGAAATATAACCCAGTGCCAGTCGCAATCCTATTCTAAAGCTCATCTGGAAGAATAAATGGGTAAAATTAGTCAACACAATTTTCAAAAGAATTGGGGATTTTGCCCTAATAGGTACTAATACACATCATAAAGCAACCTAGAAGGCCCAACTATTTGCCTTACAAAACATGTTTAAACTTCATCCAAATTTATCCCAAAGAAAGTAGACAACTGGAGGGTTTCAGAGAGGGGTGTTATGTGATCAGATCTTCATAAAAGGTAGATGATGTGTAATGCTGGTACAGAGTAAGACCTGCTCACAAGAACAAAACAATGTCTAGGAACACACACACACACACACACACACACATATATGCGCACACACATATATACACACATATGCACAGACATGGTGACATCTCAAAACAATAAAGTTAAATATGGATTATTCAATATTCAATATACTGTATTTCTGATGTAAAAACAATTTGAAATAAATTAGAATCTTAGCCTTGTGTTTTTGTATAAATAAATTAATTTTGGGTAGCTTTAAATGTTTAATACAAAAAAGCAATAGAAACAAGTAAAAGAACCACATAGCGGTCATTAGTTTAGGAAATCAGCTGAATCCAGCCCAAGGCAGAGCTAGTTAGCCAATAGGTAGACTAATAAGAGCTCTTCAGACATCCTGGCATCCTGCTGGCAGTGGATGATGAAATAAGAAGGGATGTGATCACAACAATATGCTTCAGGAGCTTAATCAGGAAATGATTGTTTTAGTGATATGGCTGCATTCGTCCATGTCACTCAACTGTCAGAATTCATCTATTAATATTATATTAATTCGTCATTGGAAGCTGAACAAAAATTGAAAATTTAACAGAAAAAAAGGAAGCTGAGATTCAGATAAATAAAAATTATCTTTATGATATATTTCACATAATCATTATCTTATAAAAGATAACATTTTCATTCAATTTACTCTTTGAACAAGTATTGCGTATATATGCTGGGCACTGCCCTAGGTGCTGGAGATTTAGCAGTGAACAAACAAAAATCCCTGTCCTCAGATTATATTTTACTTGGGGACAAACAATAAACATATAAATAAGAGGCATAATATGTCAGAGGTGAAATATTGTGGAAAACAATAAGGCATGAAAAGGGAATAAGAATGCCATAGGGAGAGGGGGTTGTAGTTTTAGAGGAGATCAGAGGCCTCATTGAGAAGGTGACATAGAAGCAAACTTATTTAGGTGAAGGGGGTAAAGGAAATAAGTTAGCTGGATACCGGGGGAGGTGAGGGTAAGTGGGGTGTGGTTGAGAAAACAGGCCAGTGTGGCTGGAGTGCTGTGGGGCCAGGGAGACAGAATAAATGAGGAGAGCGAGCATCTGGGGAAGGCTGTATGGAGGCCATATATGTAGGTCTCTAGAAAGATTCTGGATTTTACGTAAATTAAACAGCATTGGAGGAATCAGAGAACGGAGTGGGTATGTTCTAACCTGTTTTAAGAGGATCATGCTGGCGGCTGTGTGAGATGAAGATGGAGGTGGGGCAAGGGTGGTGGCACGGAGCCTTGCTAGGAGAATGGTGGTGGTGGGCTGGACCAGTAGTGAAGTGGACGAAGTGAGACATAGCTGGATTCTGAATGTACATTTTGATGGTGAAGGTTACAGAATTTGCTAAGAAAGGATGGATGAAAGAAAAAGGCAGCAATCAGTGCTGACATCAGGCATTTTAGTCTGAGTAACTGGTAAAATGGAGCTACCAATCTTAGAACTACTGAGATTGTGATGACTGAGGGTGAAACAGGTTTGGAGAAGGACAGCAACTAAAAAACAGGTTTGTCACACCAAGAAATGAAATGGGCTAATATATTATTTTACTGTTGCACTAAATGTAAAAGGTAGTAATTTTTCTGTTTATTGGTTTAGTTTCCACCTGAATGATAAACCATAGCTACTGAAGCACTTTTTGAACTTTTATTAAAGTATGCCTTAAACAACCAAAAATTTTAAACTATTCACAAATATGTAATCAGAAATGTAATTACAGTAAGGACTGATTTAAATCGTAGTCTCTTACTAAAAATGTCTATAAATTAGCTCTTTCATACTTTGACATTAAAATAATGGCAGTTGGGGCAACTTTGGGAGATCTTGTAAAGAACAAGTGAGCCACTTGTAGAGGTCATGCAGTGGATGACCACTTACATCTCTTTAACCTTAAGGCAAGCCTATTCATCATGGTGATTTCAATCACTAAAACACACTGCAATGCCCGCTAAACTATCAAAGAAAGCTGAAGTTACATTCAATACAATACGATGTGTAATATCATAATATCCATTCCTCAACAGTGTTGGGTAAGAAAGAATTTACTACCTGCGCAATCTGTACCTGGTACCTGGAACATTTTGATTGTAAGGATTAACTGAGGGTGACTGATATATGTACAGTCATTTAAAACATAAAATGTTACAGAAAGGCAGGTTGTAATGTACCAAATACAAAGGCAGATTTTTAAAAATATGAGCCACAAAGATGTTTGATGAGTTCTTCAAGGGCACACACTATTTGGTGGCTGGTATTAGAATGTAATTTTTTCTTCCTGCTTTCCGCTGTTAGCAAAAGTGTTCAGTCTCACAAGGAAGGCTTTAACCAGGGCTTTTACTACATCTCAAGCAGGAAAAAAACTGCTGATTTACAAATGTAGGTGCTTCATTTATTATTATATAGTATCAAGACATTTCTTCTGCAAAAGAGCCAAATATCTTACCCATAAGGCAATAGGCAATGAGTTTTTGAGGCTTGTTTTGTAATAATTCCACAAATGTTTACATTTAATATAAATATGTTTTGGAAATACTGTAACATGACAACCCTCATTATATCTGGATTCTATATTGCTTATTACTGTGTGAGGTCAAATGTCTTAATTTTGTGTTTTTTTTTATAATTTACATTTTCATGAGAAAATGTAACAACCCTAGTTTACAGAATAAATTACACAGAGTATGGCATATTATATCATAAACACCACAGAATCTTAATGTCCAAAAGATAATCTTAGATGTTATCTACTCCAAGCTTCTAGTCAATCTTAATTCATGTTTATTTATGCACTCAGATTATGAAGATAATTTCTGATAGCATTACTGCTGTATTCCTTAGTTTCATATATCAGTCCTATAATCCCTAGTACCTCAAATTTGCCTAATATCCCATGCTTGAACCTAAGTTATAGTTACTACTATAGAACTTAGTAGAACCTAAGTTACTATTGTATTCCTTAGTCTCATACCTCAGTCTCATATATCAGTCCTACAAAATTAACCAGAATCAAAGATACAGTTCAAAATACAAAGTTCGCCTTTTGGGTTTTTTGGGTTTTCTTTGGTTTTCTCCTTTGAATCATTTCTCCCATATGCTTAGTGCCTAAGGCACAATAATCTAATTCTGGCATCAGAAAGCACTGCAAACTCACTTACCCTTAAGTCCGAGTTTATATTTTCAATGAAAAGGAGGTACCTGAAAGAAGTTTATTTAGATTCCACCCTATCTGTCCCCTCTACCACAACCAAAAATATACACCCTTATCAACCATTAATCATATTAGGAGAGAACTTAGTTTCCCCCACTCCCATTCCATATATATAAATGTTCCAACAATTTATTGGGTTTAAAAAATATGTCATCTTCTCTGTCTTGGTTAGTAGAGTCCTGAACATATTTAGACAGGGTTTTCATCTCACTTTAAATCCAATACAATCACATTTACTACAGACCTTGATTTATACATAGGACCAATTTTCAGAGTGCTAGGAGAAACAGTAGCAAGAAGAACCAGTTTCTTCTCCTTCTCAAGCTAGTTTGTCTTTTTTAGTTTCAAATATTGTTAAATTTGAGTAACATAATGGTATATAACTAAATAAACACATAGGTAAATATAAAAGCAATTTACGTTTTCGCCTCTTAGTCGCCATCTTGTCATGTAGATGAATTCCATAGTATGATCCTTCCCCATAATTTCACCATTGCACAGCACATCCAACTTTAAAAAGAATAATTGTAGATCTATTAACATACTGTTGAATTCAGAAGTATTTTGCATATTTTTTGAAATTTCAAAAAATATTCAAATAGTTGGAACAAAAGTATTATCATTATTTTCAATAGGAAGCATTTATTCTTCTCCTAAAGCATTAACAATTTGGATGTGTTACTTATATAGTGTTACTATGCTGTATACTATACACAAGATACTGTTTATCTTGTGCCATATACCTGTATCTCAAGTTCATACACATAATTTACAAATGCAATGTAACCTTTCTTAGTCCAAATCTCCGTCATGTCTCTTAGCGGTTTAAGGCATAGTTCTGTGACTGCTCCTTTCTGAACAAGAACCTGCAGAAACCTCAAAGTTCCTCTCAGCTCCTTCGGCTTCTCAATTTCTCTCTCAGAATTCTTTTACCTTCCCAAGATTTGAAGGGGTTACTTTCTTCTTATTAGTTTGGGGTTGAAGAGGGAAATGAATGAATGTAGATACAATGATTTATGGGGCCTTAAAGGTATATGAGAATTTTCAGTAATTACCAGTAGTTATTAATTTGATACAAAGGTTAGGACTATGCCACAGGTCTGTGTCTCTTAGGGCTGTCTGGCTTCTCTGGTTTGCCTGGCTGGTAATTTGCACAATACTTACAGGATCCTCTTCCCACTTTGCACAAAGCTTCGAAAAAGCGTACTTATCAGCGTTAACTTTTGCTCCAAGTTGCAGGAACCGAACAACCCCTAAATCTTTAGGAAGGCTACAGGAACTGTGGCTATAATTCACTAATTCAAGAAAGCATAATTAAGCAAATGTTTATCATCGATCCCTATAAATAAAATAATATTTTAGTTCTCTAGCTATTAAAAACAAACTGGAAAGATTTCATTTGAAGTGTGGGAGGGGAAGAAGAATGAGTTTTAAATAATTCTGCATCTGGCTTGACAGAGACTATAGTTCTGAACTTTAAGATGAGTATAGTTTCAGTTAATTGTATTAGACTTGTAAAGCAAAATTATTGATTTTTTGATGATTTATGACTTATATGGACCTCAAAATGTTTTTCAGGCATTATTTTATTAACTTTTGAAAGAATAAAGGAGATAATTTCATTTTTTAAATCTTTTTTGTAAATTAATTCATAAGCAAAGTAAAGGGTCTTACTTAGGATGCATTTTGCTAATCACGTATACTGCATCTGTTAGTGTCATTTAACAACTAAACTATCTTGCCCCAGTTAGCAATGCTGTTACAAAAGCTTCAGCTGTCAGGTATTTCATTAAACCATCCCCTTGCATGCTAGGCAGCAAAGTAAGTGGGGAACTGAAAAAGATTCCCAAAAGTCATAGGAAAAGTCCTTTGAATTGGGATACATAAGGAGGTGTCAGTGTACTGAATCTGTCCCCCTTCCATCTTTGTTTAAAGGGAAATATATACATGCCAGAAGTAAGACTATGTAAGAGTAATAGTTCTCTTAGTAATAACAGCTTCCTAAAAATTAGAAAATGTTAACTCAATGAATTAGACTTAAAAGGAAATAAAACCACACATGGTATTTTGTGTGAAGAAAATAAAGGGCAAATCAAATCATAAAAACAATTTATTGTCTATTTTTCACTGTAGTTGTATCCATACATTGTTACTATCATTTATTTTTACCAAGTACATTGGGCTTTGATACTTCCATAATATTTTCCTAAAAGTTGATGTCTCTAGAATTTTAAAAAATATTTGTAGAACCATGCCATAATAACAATTTTCAACCCATAGACTAGTCATCTGAAAGAAATTTTCAAATAAGCTCAGGATGAGAGGCTTCCTCAAAACATGGACATAATACCTGTTAATGTCTATCACATTTTATTTCTCCTCTGATGACTCTTCATGATATTCATATTACTGCAGGTAAGCCAGAAAAACTATGCTGCCTTTCCTTTGATGTCTTTGTTTATACAGGAAACTAGTCCTGGTCTTTAATTTTCTTTTCTTTTCTTTTTTTTCTTTTTGAGATGGAGTCTCACTCTGTTGCCCAGGTCGAAGTGCAGTGGCATGATCTTGGGTCACTGCAACCTCTGCCTCCCAGGTTCAAGTAAGTGATTATTGCCTTGTCCTCCTGAGTAGCTGAGATTACAGGCGTCCACCACCACACCTGGCTAATGTTTATATTTTTAGTAGACACGGAGTTTTACCACGTTGGCCAGGTTGGTCTCAAACTCTTGACCTGATGTGACCCACCAGCCTCAGCCTCCCCAAGTGCTGGGATTACAGGCATGAGCCACCATGCCCGGCCAGGTCTTGAATTTTCTAGCTGCTATCAGAACTCGAAAGGGAAGAAGGGGAAATTAATGAGTTGTAAGATTATCATTTAGGCAGGTTAGAAATGATAGCCATATTTCCTTACTATGTTTTAGTCATAACTCTAGGATTAAAAACATTCTCTAAACATGGAACACATGACAAGCTATGCTGTGATCAATATCACGGCAGTTTACCTCTTCTGTAAATAAACTGGCAAACTACATTTATGCAGCTATAATATGTTAGTTTTATCTAGTGCTAAACAAAACCACTTCTGCATTTCATGGAACTGTGATTACTTATGAAATTCCTTGTGATAAAAAGACAATGTTTTACGTTCTGAAGAAGTCTATAAAGAATTGGTAATAATGGATCTCAAAGATCTCACATAAAAATGACATACCCTAAAGCATGAATACATTTAGTGGTATATTTATTTTGGGAGTACTTAATGTTAAGTTTTTTAAATATCTCTTCTAATTATAAAACACTAAATGTATTAGTATCATAGTTTATTCAGGATATGTTCAATTAGAAAATACATATTACCTAAGTAGAATAATACATTCTGAAAATTAAATTTTTAACATGAAAATAACCAAAGTTTCCACAAAAATTAATTTGAATATATTCTCAGTTTTCACTTTTGTTAGAATTTTACTTCAAATCAGAATTATCACAATGATCAAGCTTAGAGATTATTTAACTTACCTCATAAGAACTTGGAAGTTTTAGTTTTAAACTTAGAAATTTTTTAATAGTTCCCACAGTTACACGTGTAGAACATCGAATGAATTTCTTCATTAAACCCTAAAGGAAATAAAGATTACCAGTTAAAATGTTCTATCTTGCTTCTGGTGAAATCAGAGCTACCATTTCCACTATCATTTTGAGTATTTTTAAAATATATTGTGAAAACATTTCAATTTATAGCTTTTTAGTACTTGCGAGCAAAAATATTCCTAATTATTGGATACTTATATGACATTCTTCAAGAATGTATTATCATGTGTACTAGGAATATCCTGGCAAATAGGCAATCTGCTTACCTCTAGACATTTTAGTAAAGAAAACATGAGTTTAAACTAAAAAGAAGAAAAAAGGTCACAAAAAGCATAAAAATATTTTATTATAAAGTATAACTTCTGAAACATGAGGGATATTTTCTAAAATATGGTATCACAGCTTTTAAATAATTTTAGAAAGAGCAGGGATTTCAAATGGTACTCTGAGGAGCCACAGGGTTCAACAGAGAGAGGCTGGTTAGGCCACAGCATGCCCCAGAAATTAGAAGTTGCATAGTGTGGACCTCGTGTTGGGAAGAATCACGTCTGGTCAGTGTCTGATAGGCTGTGCCAATACTTTACTGAAGAACAAACTTCTATGTGCCTTGATGTGTCTCATTTATAAAATGTGCAGAGCAGTACTAATTCACTCTTAAAGCCTGAATATCACTAAAATATAAGAACCAATCCAGAAGGGACACCCAAGCTGAAAATGAAGCAAAATGAGGTTGTAGACGTAATAAATACAAACCAATATGTGAAACAAAATTACATTCCACAACCTCAAAAGTTATCAGAATACTAAAACACAGAAAACAATAGAATTTTTTAAAGATATTACTCCTATTTGTATGTATAGGAAATGAGGTCAGCATCTGGAACATCATCTCAGTGTTCTTAAATTCACTAAGTCATAACTATTCAGTCAATGTTTATTTCCTAGCAGATGTTTTCCTAGCAAAACATATTCCCTGGCAAAGACCAACAGAAATAAATTAACAAATAATAACCTGGTCACAATACAGATGATAAAGTATCCATTAAAAGAAAACAGAAAAGTTACATTTAAATCAACACATATTCTACCCATTTCAAATGTGAAGACGGATATTCTAGACAGCATGAAAACAAAGCGATAAATGTACAAGTCTATCTTCCCTGTTATCTGTTCACCTTCTCAACTATCCCAAGGTTTCCTGTCAATTTTCTTCTTGCCCCAAACAGCTTACAAAGAATCATTAACACAGTTTTACAAGCCTAAGTCAGAGAAGAATATAGGGGTGTAGGTTGATCATCCCAGTCTGAAATCTGAAATGTCCCAAAATCTGAAACTGAGGGCTGACATAACACTAACTCATTTCAGATTTGGAAGCTTCAGCTGTAAGTATATACAATGCAAATATTCCAAAATCCAAAAAACTTTTGGTCCCAACCATTTTGGATAAGGGATACTCAACCTGTACTGGAAGACTCTTAATTTGTGTATTTTTCATCTGCCAAGAAATCAGGAAGAATCTCCAGAAATGATGTTGGTATCACTACTCATAATCTTTCAGAGATTAATAATAGTTTTTATATTATTCACAAAGTTGTACAACCATTACTATGATCTAATTCGAAAACATTTTCATTATCCTTAAAAGTAACCCAAATCCATTCACAGTCACTCCACAATTTTCCCTCTTCCTAGTCCCTGACAACCCTAATCTACTTTCTGTCTTTATCCTTGTCTGGACATTTCGTATAAATGGAATCACATAATATGTGATCTTGTGTATCTGGCTTCTTTCACTTAGCATGAAGTTGTCAAGGTTCATCCATTTTGTAGCATGTATCAGTACTTCACTGCAGTTTATGACTGAATAGTATCACATTTTCTTTCATTTTGCTTTTCCATTCATCAGTTGATAGATATTTTGGTTGTTTTCACTTTCTGGCTATTATGAATAATGCTATTATGAATATACATATACAAGATTTTGTGTGAACATGTTTTCAATTCTTTTATACAGTAGTCCCTCCTTATCTGCAGTTTCACTTTCCTTGATTTCAGTTACCCAGTCAATGTATCACTGTCCAAAAACACAAAATGGAAAGTTCTAGAAATAATTCATAAGTTTTAAGCTGCATACAATTCTGAGTAATATGTTAAAATCTTGCAGCATCGTACTCTGTCCTGCCCAGGTTGTGAATCCTCCTTTTGCCCAGCATATTCATGCTGTATAGGCTACCTGTCCATTAGTGACTTAGCTATCTCAGTTATCAAATAAAAAAACCAGTGTATACAGGATTATTTGGTACTATCTGTGGTTGCAGCATCCACTGGGGGTCTTGGAACATATGCTCCACACATAAGGGGGGACTACTGGATATGATCACATACTTAGAAGTGGAATTACCACGTCAACTCTTCGAGGAACGGCTAAACTGTTTTCTGCAGTAGCTGCACTTTCACCTTCCCACTAGCAATGTATCAGGTTTCAATTGTCCACATTCTCTAACATTTATTATTTTCCTTAAAAAAAATTTCTGGCCATCCTAGTAGGTATAAAATGATATCTTGTTGTGGTTTTGATTTGCAGAGCCCCAGTGACTAGTGATGTTTCGCAACTTTTCCTGTGCTTATTGGTCATTTTTATAACTTCTTTAGAGGAATGTCTATTCAAGACATTAGCCTACTTTTTTCCAAATTGGGCCATCTTTTCATTGTTGATTTATAAGAGTTCTTCATATACCTGTATATTAAAGGTTTATCAGATATGATTTGTAAATATTTTTCCCATTCTATAACTTTTTTCACTTTCTTAAGTGTCCTTTCATACACGAGAGTTTTACATTTTAATGAAGTCCAATTTATCTATTTCTTTTCTTTTGTTGCTTGTGCTTTTGGTGTCATTTCTAAGAATCCACTGCCAAATCCAAGGTCATGGGAATATCTTAATTTCTCCTTCCTTTTGGAAAGTTATAGATTTTTGATGAATATAGATTTACTAGTTGACAGTTTTCTTTCTTTGAGCACTCTGCATATATTATCCTATTGCCTTCTATCCTCCACAGCTCTCGGTGAGAAATCGGCTACTAACCCTACTGGGGGTCCTTTGTGCATGAGTCACCTTTATATTGTTGCTTTCAAGATTCTCTCTTTGTCTTTCAATAGTTTGATTATGATGTGCCCAGGTATGAATTTCTTTGAATTTATCATACCTGAAGTTTGTAAGCTTCTCAGATGCTTAATGATTTTCATCAAATTTAGTTGATTTTGGGGGGCCATTATTTCTTCAGATACACTTTCCGTCCTTTTTTCTCCATTTCCTCTCCTTCTGGAACTTCCATTATGTGTATGCTGGTAAGCCTGATGATGTCTACAGGTCTCTGAGGACCTGGTCATTTTTCTTTATTCTATTTTCTGTTTCTCAGACTGAATAATTTCAATTCATTTAACTTCAATTTTATAGGTTTTTTTTTTCCTTTGGCTCAAGTCTGCTGTTGAGCCTCACCAGTAAAATTTTCATTTCAGTTGCTATACTTTTCAACTCCAGAATATTTAAAAACATTTAATATGCTGTATTTGGTGAGATCATTCTTATATTTTCATATAGGTGCTCAGACCCTGGTTTTGGTTCTTTGTACATATTTAAATAGATAATTTCAAATCTATGCCTAATAAGTACAATGTCTAGGCTTCCTCAGGGACAGTTTCTATTGACTGCTTATTTTCCTGTGTATGGGTCATACAATCGGCTCTCTGTAACTGCAGTCCTGCATTTGTGAATTAATCACAGATCAAAAATATTTTTAAAAACAATAAAAATAACAATACAATAAAAATAACATAGTATTAACTATTTACATAGCATTTACATTATATTAGGTATTAAAAGTAATCTAGAGATGATTTAAAGTATATAGCAGGCTGTGCACAGGTTATGTACAAATACTACACCATTTTATATAAGGGACATGGGATCTACAGATTTTGTTATCCATGAAGGGTCCTGGAATTAATCCCCAACATATACTGAGGGACCATTGTATTTGTTAGTATCTCTCATATTTTGTTGTTGTTGTTGAAACTAGACATTTTAAATGATATAATGTTGCAGTACTGGAAATCAGATTCCTGCCTGCTCTTCAGTCCTAAACTAATTCCGTAAAGTCTGTATTCTTTACCATATGTAGTCATGAAAGTTTCTGCCTAGAGGTCAGCTAATAATTGAAGAGAGATTTCTTTATACATCTGGAGCCGTTAAGTTGCTCAGTCTTTGCCAAGGGTCTGGGTATGTGTTTGGTGGCATACCACCAATATTCAACCAAGGTGTTGACAACTCTGCCTTAGTCTTCACTTCCTACTCGTGCAGAGCACTTCAAGGTCAGGCAGAGGTGAGAGCTTAGGGCCTTCTCAGGTCTTTCCTGAACATGCATACAACTCTACATATGCACATGGCCCTCTAGATTTCAAGGAATATGTCACAGCTTTTTGAAGCTCCTAGGGACATCTTGTTCTCCAGCTCTTCCATTTAAGCTATTTGGTTAGCCTCTTGTTTGCTCCAAATGTTATCTATACCTCAGGCAGCTGTAAAGTTGAAACATTTGTCTGTAATTGTTTTTGACAAATGCCCCTTTCCCCCACCAACAGAGAAGGCTTTTTCCATGGGGGCAAGCTCCAAGTCAAGTTGAATACTGACAATCTTGTAAGTGGGGTCTCCTAGGAAACAACCAGACAGGTCAAATAATGACCATTCTTTGGCAATGAGGCTTTGAAAGAGCTCTACCTCTATTCTTTTCCTTTGGTCCTGAGAGACTGCAATGGGAAAGCAGGCTGTTATTTTCAAGGCTACTGCAGAATTTGAGCAGGGGCTGGAACTAAAGCAAGTTAAAATGCCATAAAGCTCACCTTTTATACTGAGAGTTAGTCATCTTTTTGATAAAATGCTCTATAGGCATCTATAAGCCTTTGTTTAATATCAGATCTCTGAAAAAGCTGATACTGAACATTTTTGCCAGTAGTTTTATACTTTTATGGAAAAGTGAATTTTCAGAGATACTTACTCTACTCTTTTTATTGACATCCCACTGTTGACTTTGACTTCTGTATTACAAAAGCAGTAGGTATTCTGTATAAATGATACATGCAACTACTGCCCCACCACACTTGTGAATCACACCCCACTGCAGAGGAATGAGATGGCTGAAAAGGCCATAAAGCAATACAGACATTGTGTCTCTGCCACTAAGGGATTTACAGTCTAGTATCAAGGACAACACACACATAAAAAAAGATAGTATCAGTGCCTAGAACTCTTAGGCACATCCTTAATAGATAACAAACTAATCCCTAATTGAGGGATAAATGTAAGTACTACAGAATTTCAGAAAAGGGATTCACTAGGTTGGGAAAAGCATCACAAAGAATAAAAATCTTTGGGTCTTGACAGAAGCATAGGATGGTGGAAGAGGAAAGAACACGCCAAACAGGAAGGGTTGTTCAAAGTTTTAGAGGTCTTAAATATTCGTAACACAAACTTTTATATATTCTAGATACAGATCTTTTGTCAGATATATGGTCTCCAACACATACACACACACACACACACGCACACACGAAGTGGGGGGGAAGACAGAGAGGGAGAGAGAACGAACACATACATAAAGGATAATCACTTGCTTTGAAGGGAGGATTTACTAATGGGTTTAATGGGAGATAAACTTATTAAAAAAGGTGCTTGTTAATGAAGGGCCTTGAATGCTAATGTAAGAAGTTACGACTTAATTGTACAGGCCAAAAGGTGGCAAACTTTTGGCCTGTACAATGGCCATGTCCTCAGGCCAAATCTGGCTGGCCATCAATTTCTATAAGTAATGTTTTATTGAAACACAACCATGCCCATTCATTTACTATTGTCTGTGCTGCTTTAGTGCTATAATGAATAAGTTGAGTAAATTGCAACAGAGACCATATGGCCTACAGAGTCTAAAATATTTACCATCTGACCCTGAGATTGGTCACGGCCCTTACTCTGGGCCTTACACACACTCAGGCAAGTGGCCCTAGCCCTGGATAACAAAAGAAAAATTAAGGGTACAGAAAACACTTAATAACTACTTTAAAAAATGTAGATATAAGGGTGAGCAGCACTAAACTGGGGGGAATTTTGCAGGACTTGGTGACTGGCTGAAAGAAAACAGTAACAGGTCAAAGATGACGTCAAGCTTCAGAACTTATTTGATTGGCTGAAAGACAGTAGTCATAACTGAAACTGCATGTCTGGACCAAAATTAGATGAAAGTGTAATGAATTAGACAACTTAGATGAGTCAAGTTTCTGGTGTTAGTGAAACTCTCAACTGGTCTATTTAAAAATAGAGATATAATATTCGAGCTTGGGAAAAAAAGCAGGGTTGGAAATGAGGCCTTAAAAGTCCTTTGCATAAAGAAGAGAACAACAGACACAAGGCTCAACTTGAAGGTGGAACGGTAGGCGGAGAGACAGGATTGAAAAACTACCTATTGAGTATTATACTTATTACCTGGGTGACAAAATAACCTTATACCACACCTGTGACATGCAATTTACCTATGTAAGAAATCTGCACGTGTACCTCTGAACCTAAAATAAAAGTTAAAAAATCCTTTGCGTAGTTGAAGCCACATAGAAAATGGAGAAGACTTTCTAAAATAGATATAGGGAAAGTATTAGGACATACTCATATATATCAAGTAGAAGGCAAGAAGTAGAGCCAGTGGAGACAAAGCAGGAATGGCCCAGGAAACAAAGGAAGAACCAGGGTAGCTTAGTAAAAGTAATTTATAAACTAAGAATGAAGGTACAAGGATGAAGAAAAGTCCATAAAGGAAAGAGTGAATGGATAAAAGGTCGACTAGAACAGCAAAGTGTCAAAGATGTGAAAATGGAGAACAACAAGCAGGGGTGGTTAATTTTTCAAATAAATTTCTAAAGTTCAATATTTTGTACTTTCATATGAGAAATGATGCAGAGAAGTGGACTTTACATTTGTTTATGAGAAGATATTCAGCCTTTCCATTGATTTAACTTTCACTATGAGCTAGCTCATGTATTAGAGAGCTAAAGGATGACCATGAACTCTATGAAAAAGAACTTCCCAAAAAGGGAGATGACTTTTGGGAAAGATCATAAGAAACAACTGAAAATATTATAAGGATAAACAGGTACAGTGGTCATTTCTGTAAATATGGATGCACTTTATTACATGTCCAATAAATTCCCCTTAACAAAATAAATTACCTTATTTTAACTATTTGTATGTGTAAGACCTAACAGTTCCTTGAGTGAAAGATGTTTTTTCTTACTACTTACATCTTCACTGCCTACTATTCACATAGTGGATAAATATTCATTGAATTACTGTGCTCATTAATGTTGCTATAAGATGCTAGGAAAACTTGATCTGAAGTGAAAAACTGTTTTTCACTTCCCAGTAGGAAAATGCCATTAAACATATAAGTAAAAAATTCAACCGACTAGCTTACAGATTTACGCAGAAGAAGTAAAAGAAAATTAGAGACAATGAATATAGGCATTTGAATAAAACACAGAATACAGTGAGATAAACAATATTCTCAGTGGCTGACATTTGCTAGGATAAAGTGGCAAAAATCTAACACCTAAAGTAGTGAAGATGTGTAATAAAAATAAAAGCTGCTTGCAATAAAAAGGTTGAAAATATTATTAAAGTAACACCATTTAAAGACCAAAGAAAATCAATAAAAGCAGAATGTTTTAAACTTTCTATAAAGATCCTCTAAGGAAAGATTCAATTAGCAGAGGCAGAGGAGAACAGTACCAGAAATGGAGATTCTACAGGAAATAACTGAGGGCCTTCAAGGAATTTAAAAGTTCAGAGGCATTTTACAACATCTAATTTTACTTCAAAACTAATTGATTAAATTATTCACAAAATATGTTAGCTCTGACATGGAAATCTTGTTGAGTTGCAAATATAAATAGAGAAATAAAGGATAAAATTAGAAGAGAATGAATAAAACGGCTAGAACTACTAGTGACATGAAATTCTCTAAGTTGGTCACCACTCTAAAAAACAGAAACCATGCATATGAATTCCCAACAAAGGTATAAAAGGAGGTGGAGAAAGAGAGGTGTGATTCTGGGCATTAGCCACTAGATGGTGGCATTGGCCCAGGACGGTGCAGTTGTGGGAATTGTAACCATTTGTAAGCACAGGATTGTCAAAGAATGGTATTTTATGTAATTATGTTAATTAAAACTTTGAAAACAAACATTTTGAAGCGTTAGAAAATTTGTCAATAAATTACCAAGGGTTTACTATAAACTAATCATAAAAATACCACAGTACTTGTTCACTCACCTTTACTACATTGTCCCCTGATTGCCCGTTATTTCGTAAACAATCTAGACAGATAGCAATTTGTGGGTCACTTCTGTGATAATCTTTATCATCTTCATTTTCATCACCTTCTTCATCTACTTTCGGTTTGTCAGCTTTTGAAGCATCATCTGTATAATTTAAACAAACCTAAGTTAGCTATAAATCAAAGTTGATTTTAAAGTTAAACAATCATACATTGATCATCGAAACAAAAATCAACTTAAAAAACTTTCCTAGCAGTTTTTGAAGAACTTAGTATCTTTAAAATGTTCCAACCAACTCAACAATGGAAATATTTTGTAAAAAAAAAAAAAAAAAAAAAATTGGAAACTTACTAACATAGCTTAAGATTTCTAGGCTCATTGAGATAGCCAAATGAAAGATTCAGACTAGCTGAATTTAGCCAAAAGAAAAGATTACAATTAGTAATTAGACTATGTTAGAAAGTGGACAGGATATATAAAAATACTTCCAAATTACTTATATGTGTATATATAAATTATACTCAAGTTTATATATACGGTATATATTCAAATTAAAAGCAAATACTTTTCAAATGTTAAAAGTTCTCAAAATTTCCAATTACTAGATATTCATAAAATCAGCCAGTGAAAAAAACGAGTATAATGAATTAGCTTTTTAACATATATATAGCTATTAATATATAACGTTACAACTCCATTAAAGAAATCTGAATGGCATACTTTATATTATATACAAATGTATTTCACCTATTACATACCTGTAGCCTATAAATAATGCAGCTATATTTACCATTCATCTGTGGAGTCGCTTTAACTGTGTGTTGGGTACACATCATACAAGGCCTGAGGGAGCAATACTGAAACTAGAGCTATCATCCTCTCTCTCACAGTGGTCAGGGTATGGAATGAAATAAAAGCAAGTTAAAAAAAAAAAAACAAAAAAAAAGGGAAAAAACCAGACAAATATAGAATATAGGATGGGAGAGGTAAAATGGACTATGCGTGCACATATAAAAGAGACAATAAACCCAAACTCTGGGAGTGAAGCAGAGGTTCAGGGACGATTTCCAGATGAGATATCTCTAAGCTAAAACTTGAAAAAATTAGCTAGCCAAACAATACATTGTAGAAAAGCCTCCCTGCAAAGTGACAGGCCTGATCCTCTTCGATGACTGTAGTAAAAGCACTACAGGTGTACCATAGAGCGGGGAGGTGGGTTCTCTTTTTTCTACATGTTTTCTTCTCCCTATTTATAGAGAATATACATAGATAGGAATTTGCCTTCTATGAACCAAACTCCCAGCTCCAAAAAAAAATCCAAATTCTCCACCCAAGCTAAAGACCAAATACCATAAATACTTAAAAAGGGAGAAACAATAGGAAAAGGGAGATAAAATTCACAAAGTAGGCTACAGCTCTTCACAAGTCAAGCTGTGATACATATAATCATAGGGTAAACCTACCACATAACTTCTGATGACAATCCCTCAGGCTCCTGTCCTCTTGAACAGGTAGTCAAAAACTGGAATATTTAATTAGCCTTATCTATATTTTTACTATACCACGACTATAATTGGTTGTTATTGTTTAATTGCAGTATACACGTGGGTAAAACAAGCCCTAGTTAAGTCATTTTTTTGGTCAGGCTTAGCTTCTTTGCCATTTTTTTTTTTTTTTTTTTTGTTACAGGTAAAAAATAGTCTCTTGCTACCTTATTCTAGTCATCAAAACTATTCTCAAACTTCCCCTGCTCTAACAGCCTTACACAGTTAAGTTGAACTAGTAAAATGATAATCTCCATTTTACAGATTAAAAAAGAGAGATCTCATCCACTTTAACCATGTAAAATTGACAGTCCTGTGATCTTATGGGAAAACCAAGATTGGGAGGCTGAACTCACAATTGACCCCATAAGAACCCACACACATTCTTGAATAACTTTAAATGATATTTAGGACATCCTAAATTAAATCTCATATTTAAAAAACAATGGGAATGATACTTTCTTATAATTTTAGATACCCCTTTGTGTGGAATACAGATATATATATATATATCTGTATGTATGTACACTAAAAGCCTTTTATCTGCTCAGTAATGTTTGCTCCTTTGCTGAAATTATTATTAAAAATTACTAATTGCTGAGTCTCTTGGGACCCAGAGGAGAAATATGGACATGCAGCATAGGTGATGGGGAAAATTCCCATAAACACCCAGAAATACTTTCTAAATTTTCATGACATGTAAGTTTGTATCACCTGAGCTCTACTTATAAAAACTTCATTTCAGAGTATCAGAGCATAGTAAAATCTCCTGATCTGGCTCTCAGCCACATCTCAGCTCCCTCTCCTATAGAGACAAACATACAAAATAAACAGAACAAAAAACTCTTCACTGTTTAGTTGCAAGCTGTGGCTATTTCTTACTTCAGCTTCCTTTAGCTCCCTAGAAATTACTACTATAAACATCTAGTCAATTTTCTCTTTTATCTCCCTTTTCTCTTCCCAAAGTTCAATTTCCTCTATTTCCAATTACCTTCAATTAAAGTGACTTCAGATTTACAATCATTTATATAAAATCTCATATAGAAAAAGGTTCATAATGTAAATAAAAGGGTACATGAATTTTGTGCAGGAAAAATGTGAGCCTGAAGAGAGATATTAGTTCACCTAAACTATGAAAAGCTGACCAATTTAAGAGATGCTATCAGAAACAGACAAAGAAAAAGTCACCTTGTCCATTTTCTTGAGGCTTATTTTTCTTCCAAAATTCAGATTCGCGCTCAAGTTCTTCTAATTTAAAAGAAAGAGTATAAAAGTCAAGAAATCTTTAATAGAAATGTTGATTTCATAAAACACAAACATCTGCAAGAACCTAAAGAGCCACTTACGTTCTCGTAGTCCAGGGACCAGCTTAAATATAATTTCCTCTAATGTATTGTCCAACCTTCGAAAGTGGGGAGAAAGAAAATACTAACAATGAAGACACCAAAATCTGACATGTAAATAGTTTGAGATGTGTATCTTACATATATACATATATATAACGAAATACATACACAATTTTAGCACATCTACTATACCACACTCTTCCATCCATGGAACACACCTATTTACAGCCTTCCCCAGTAGTAGACTGATAACAAAAATGGTCCCAGTCCCCAGCTCTGTCTATAACCACACTCTTGAGCATGACTTTGAAATTCCTCCCCTGACTAAGGATGGAGTCTATTTCCCTGCCTTGGAAATATGGTCTGGCCTTAAAACTTGTTGAGGCCAGCAGAATGTGGTACAAGTGACTGCTTGGTCCTAAGCCTAAGCCTTAAGAGGCATCAAATGCTTTTGTTTCTACTTCTCTCTCTTACAGAATCCTGCTGCCATGAGAACAAGGCTGGAGGATGAGAGACCACGTAGAAGAGAGCGAAGTTGCCCTGATAAGGCCATTTTAGACTAGTCCACAGACAGCCTATCCCCCAAGATCAGCACAGCAGATTACCCAATGCGCAGCTAACTGCAGTTGCATGAGTGAGCCCAGTCAAAACCAGAAGAACCACCCAGCTAACCCAGCAAACCAGGAGGAATAATAAATGCTTGCTTTTTCAAGTGTCACTTTAGAGGTTGTCTGTTATGCAGCAACAGCTGATACGCCCATTCTCAAAATCTCTACCACAGCTCGGGCTCTTTCCCCTAAAGGAAATAATCTCCATTCCTCTCTTCTGAGAAATTTAGACCACTTTATTGTTCTACCTTCTGAAATGAAAACTTTAAATATTTATCTTGACATTTTTCTTATTTTCTTTCCTGCCATATAACTCATCTTTTTCATGGCTTTTTGTCTTCAATCCCATTCTCTTGCCCCCACAACACCCGCTTCCTGCCTCATCTCCTTCATCCTGCTCAACAACATTACTCTTCAACAAGACTACAAACACACAGAGGTTTCTCACATCTTAAAAAAAAAAAAAAAAAAAAAAAAAAAAACCAAAAAAAAGCAAAACCTTTCTTAACTCATTAACTCTTTTCAAACTATTATTCTGTTTCTCAATTTTTTCTTCTAACTGGAAAAAAATGTGAAAATAAAACCTACATTGTTTCTGTCACATACTCTGTTTTGCTTCTTTTACTCTACTGAACTCTCCGAATCATTCAAAATTTCCATATTGAATAGGTTTAAATTTTTTAGAATTAAAATTTTAACTTAAAAATTCTTTTTTAAGTTTACGTTTCTTCTATATTGCTCTGCAGCAGTTTGACAGTGTTGTCTAACACCGCCTGCCTCCCTGAAATTTTCCTTCCTTTTTTTTTTTTTAAATTTTCAAGTCTGTTCTTTATTACTTAAGTCTGTTCTTTCTTTATTGCTGAGTATTTTTCTTTTTCCCAGTTACTTTTAAATCTGATACTCTCCCTTGCTTTGTACTCTGCACTCTTTGACCTTTTCTAAGTTCTGTCTTCCTTAGGGATTTCATCTGCTTTTGTGGCTTCAAAACTAACATATAGGCAGATTGTCTGTCTGTCTGTCTGTCTGCCTGCCTGCCTATGTATCACATCTCTCTGCTGAGTTCAAGTTCCATATTTCTAACAGATGCTGAACATTTCAAGTACCTCCTTTTATTAATCTATGTCAGGATTGTCTCATCTATCCTCCTCCAATAAAATACTAAGTATCCCAGTCATTGTCTTGCTTTTTTAAATTAAATTTTTAAGTGATACCATAATTCTCCCAAATCAGCTCAAAATACGAGAATTAACTTCTTTCCTTCCCTTCATTTACACATTTAGAGCTCCCTCTCAGTACCTGTCCCACCTATTCCCCCATCAATTCTTCCATTTCTTCAATTAATTACCATTCTACTTTGAGCAGAGCAGAGACATGCTCATAATGAATCTTCCTAAAGTACTAATCTGATTGTGTTAGTTCCCTGCTCAAGGACTAATTTCTCCCTATTACCTGGCTTCATGTGTTTATATAACTTGAGTTCAACCTACAAACCATAACTGGTACTATTTGCTCACTGTCTCTCTTCTCTAGCCAACTGGCTTATTCAATTATCCCAAGAATTCCTTGTCTTTTCCAATTCATTTTTCTCCCTCATGTTTTGCATCCTGGCTCAAATACTCTCTGTACTCTCCAACCAAACCAAATGCTACCTTATTCTCAAGACAAGGTCATTCGTAAAGTTTTCCCAGACTATTTAATAGTAGGAGTGCATAAAAAATAGCACTTCTTACTACATACAAACAGATCAGGAACTAACTTAGTTTCATTTCGTTGCCTCTGAAACATTACTTACTACTTTGATGTCCTTTCTGTCCTTCCAGCCCAATTTAGGACTAATCTGTTCTATGGTCAGTCACTAAATCACTTCCTTACATGTACCCTTGATTTGTCTCTCTTACTTGCTCAAAATTATTTAGTACAACTCAGGTTAAATCCAACTTTCCATCAACTCTGCACTGGCACCCATGGCTGCTTAAAAACACAACCACACCCCTTCAAATTCCTAACTACAACCCAAACATGCCTTTAAGTTTGCCAGGAATCATACTACACTCACAAGTGCACTGATTCTCTCACTCCCCTGGACAATATGCTTTTTTTCTCTCCCTAACTCTCCAAATCCCTTTCCTCTATCCTTAATTTTTGCCGACACTTTCTTCTCAATGAAAAATGTCAAAGCAATGAAAAACAAACTTCCACAGGCCCCGGCCACCATACCTGCCTACAGCATCTGCACCATGTACTCGCTGTCTACCTGCCTGTTGCTACAATTTTTTTGTCAATGCTCCCATTGAAAACCAGTGTCTCCTCTTATGCTGTGAGATTCCATTTCCTACTCTCCAACATGATTAACTCTCTGCTTTCTACTGGATCATTCCCTTCAAATATGCCATTATTTCTCCCATATCAAAACAAAATAAAGAACCTTCTTGGCTGTACTTGACAGCAACCAACCCCCCACCCCATTTCTTTGCTCCCATTTGTCGTAAAACTCCTTGAAAGAGTTGTCAATACTATACTCACTGTTGCTAATTCCTCTCCCTCCTTTCCTCTCTTAAAACAATCCAGTTAGGTTTTTGGCCTCACAGCTCTAAAGAAAGTGCTCTTTTCAAGGCTGATGACCTCCATTGTGCTAAATCCAATCATCAATTCTCAGTCTTCACCTTACTTGTAGCCATGAACAACAAATGACACAGGTGGATCACTCTGTCTCCTTTGACATACACACTATCTTCACTTAACTTCTAGGGCACCACACACTCCTGGATTTTCCTCTACCTCACTGGTTGTGCCTTCTCAGTTTCTTGTGCTGGCTCCTCCTCTTCTCTCTGAACACTTAATGCTGGAGTTCTCCAGGGCTCAATCCTTGGTCCTTGACTCATGTCTCTCTGTACTCACTCCCTGAAGTGATCTCATCCTGCCTCACAACTTGAAAGATCTTCTGTATGTTGAAGACTACCAAATGTTTTCCTCCAGCCCAGACCTCTCCCTTTGAGTTCCAGACCCATATATCCGCTTACCAACTTTCTCTCTTCTCTGAAATAACTCAACATGTCCACAATCGAAGTCCTGATCTACCCCTTCCTTGCTCTATTATTAATCTTCCCAACTCAGTTAATGGCAACGCCATTCTTCCAGTTGCTCAGGTCAGAAATCTTAAAGTCATGTTCAACTCTTTTATCTCATATCCTATATCCAATCCATCAGCAAACCTTGCTGGATCTACTTTCGAAATATATTCAGAACACGAGCACTTCTTGTCCCCTCTACTGCTACCTCCTCTCACCAGGGTCACTGCAATTACTTTCTAACTGTTCTCCCTGCTTCTACCCTTGCCTTGTTATATGCAGGGTGTTCTCAATACAGTCATCAAAATGTTCATATCAGATCAATCCTGCAACCAAAATCCTGCAGAGGCTCATTTCATTCAGAGTGAAAGATAAAATGTTTACAGTGGCCTAGATGGCTCTTCACAATCTGGAATCTCATGATCTCTCTGCTCTTGTTGCCCAGTATTCTTTCCCTCACTCACTGTTCCCCAGCTGCCCAGGTCTCCTTGCTGGTCGTCCAACAAGGCATAGATACACTCCTGACTTAGGCACTCTGCACTGGCTGCTTCCTTTACCTGGAATAGGCATGCTTTCCCAGACCTACCCATGGTTAACCTCTCACAGTCTCCAAGTCTTTGCTTAAATCTCACCTTCTCACAGAAGCCTATCATCACCATCTTATTTAAAATTGCCATCTGCCCCTCCCTTCACACTCTTGACCTCCTCACCCCACAACACTTTCCCCTTTCTTGCCTTTGCAATTTTCACTTTCTAACATACCATATAAGTTACTTATTATATGATTTATTGAATGTCTCTCACTACAAAAATATTAAATCTACAAGGGCAAAGATCTTTATTTTGTCTGTGAATGGACCTCAAGCACCTAGAATAGTGCCCAGACATAGCAGGCATCCAGTAAATATTTGCTGATGAATGATTCCCCTCATGGAGCTCTCCATCTTCCTTCTATTGTCTATATCAGTGATGTCCAATAGAAATATGGTGTGAATCAAATATGTAATTTTAAATTTTTAGTAGGCACATTAACACCAGTACTTTATACTTTTTATGTAAAACTAACTTTAATGTTTTGCTATATATTAAAATATGTTTAATAACACATTCGGTAATTTTTATTTATTGAACATTAAAGTTATACTTAGTGGAAAAATATTTACACTGCTTCAGGTTTTAATTGAAATTAAATTAGAAATTCCATTCCTCAGTTGCACTAGCAACATCGAAAGTGCTTAACAGCCACATGTGGCTAATTGCTACCATACTGGACAGTACAAATACAGACTGCTTGTTCCCCAGGTCTGCTGCACAATTGTCATATCCCTTCACCTCTCTACTATGTTAGAGTCATTTATTCTTTCTTGGTTTATGCTCCAGCACATCTCCCAATAACTTTCTGTGAACAAGTACATAGAAGGTAAATTTTTTGCTACATGTGTCACAGGCAATTTAGGCTTCTAATGAAGGAGCCTAAATTCCCCTTATTTCTGGCTAACAAAATCCAATTACGTTCTGGCTGCAATGTGGCCACCTTCAGGGATAATTCATGATTTGTTAAAGCATTTCAAAACCCACCATATCACTTTACCTAGAGACTGTCATGTAATCTAGTTTTGGCTAAAAAGAAGCAGCCTGCTGTAGGAAACTTTGGGAAAGATCTTCCGCTCCCTACGACCTCCTTACTTTCCTGGTATACTCAGGCCTCTGAGGTTTGCTCAACTATCACCACCACCAGTCTGCTTTCTAGCTTTTAGTTTCTGCTGACATCTCTTCTATTACCATTTCTTCTTATCCTTTAAAAAGTGTTTATTGAGAACCTATCATGTTTCCGGAGCTATCCTAGGTGTCAAAGATATAGGATATCTTGTTTTTATTATCTCTGAGTTTATGTCTTTAAAAAAATTCCTTTGTGGTAATTTTGGTGGGATTTTAGGAAGAAAAGAGCTCTATAAAGGACATCATTAGATAAATTAAGAAAACTGGAATATGGTAGTTAGGTTAAAGTATTATACCAACGCAATCATACTGTGGTTACATAATATAATATCCTTATTCTTAGGAAATATACAGTGAAGCATTTAAGAGTAAGGGGCCATGATACATGTAACTTACCCTCAAATAGTTCAGAAAAAATAAAGCATGCAATGCACATATGCACATGATAAAGCAAACGAGAGAAAATGTTAATAAGAGGCTAATCTGGGTGAACAGAATGCACGTGGCTCTTGTACTACTTTTATTTGGGGGATTCTAAGTTTGAAATTATTTCCAAATAAGAAGTTTAAAAATGTATGATGTTATACTTTAGCCAAGGGAGCAGGTTTCATTAAACAGTGACTGGATTCCTTCAGGTATCTAATGGTCAGAATCAAAAGATTAAGATAAATGGCCTTACGATGTGGCCCTTTAAGAACAGAGAAGGTAATAATTATTAACTGCTTGTTTTTATTAACTGTTTTTTTATTTTAATAAAAATAAGTTATTATAATTTTTATTAACAGTTGGTAATAATTTTTCATTACAACTGGATATTAACAGTTTTTTATTTTAAAATTAAGAAAAACATTATTTGAGAGAAAATGTTTGCTTTATTCAGTTTCTTTACTCCAGTACTACTAACATTTTAGGCTGGATAAATTTTGCTGTGTGGGGCCTATCCTGTGCATTGTAGGATGCTTAGTAGCATCCCTGGCCCCTGCCTACTAGATGCCACGAGCACTCACCCAGATCTGACAATCAAAAATGTCTCCAGATATTGCTAAATGTATCCCGGGGGCAAAATCACCCCTGGCTGAGAGGCACTGATATAAATCCAACCAGAACAAGCTTTGCTCAGAATTACAGACCAGGGTTGACCAGTGGTTCCCACATATTAGCATATATTAGCATCACCTAGAGAGCTTGCTAAACTAAGTGATCTCCAATCCCAAAGTTTCTGAGTTAGCATGTCTGATGTGTGGTCTGAGAACTGTCACTTCTAACATGATACTAATGGTTTGGGGACCACACTTTGAAAACTACAGGGCTAGACATTTACCTGTAGACAAATTATCCCAAACAGGCATTAAAATTGAAAATCAAAAGGCTGAAATGTAAGATTTGCAAATCCAGATTTATAGAATGATGGCAAATATCACACAGATAAGAGAGTTATGAAAGGTTCCAGAGACTATCTAGCTCTATCTTTAGATGAGTAGCTTTTTTTTTTTTTTTTTTTTTTTTTTTTTTTTTTTAGTTCAAAAGTACTAAAAAGCTAACTCTGGAATTGACCCCTTCTGTGCTTTTCACTGGATTCGAGATGAGTAGCTTCTTAAAGATACACAGGTGATCCACCTTAGAGCTATGGTGGGAACAATGAAATGAAAATGGGTCTAGTGGTGAGGACACACGGACTGTAGCTGGGAAGTGACATTTCAGGTGTTCTGTGAAACCTTAAGTCAAGTCATATCACTTCTCTAGATTTCAATTTCCTAATTGGGAAAAAAGGGATTTGGATTAGAATCTCATAGACTACTTCTAGTTTTAAAAATATATGATTAGGCCAGGTGTGGTGGCTCATGCCTTTATCCCAGCACTTTGGGAGGCTGAGGCAGGCAGATCACCTGAGGTTGGGAGTTCGAGACCAGCCTGACCAATATGGAGAAACCCCGTCTCTACTAAAAATACAAAATTAGCATGATGGCGCATGCCTGTAATCCCAGCTACTCAGGAGGCTGAGGCAGAAGAATCACCTGACCCTGGGAGGCGGAGGTTGTGGTGAGCTGAGATCGCACCATTGCACTCCAGCCTGGGCAACAAGAATAAAACTCTGTCTCAAAATAAATAAATAAATATTTTATATGTATGTATATATATGGTTATACTGCTAAAGTTGAGGGATAAGTAAATGGTAGTCTTAAAAAAAATCTTTTAAGTTTTACATAAATGTTTGTGTACTTTTTTGAATATACGGTAAATTAAAAAATTAATAGTCCTAATATTAGTCTGTCTATGAGTTCTCCCTCTTTCTACTACCATGTAGCTCAACATAATGTAGACTATTAAAATACTAAAAATGCCTGTAACCTAAAGTCACTCTTACAGCCTAAGAGAAAGTTATACTTTTAGTTTGGAAATGTATTTCTTAAATATTTAAGATGTAAAATCTTATTTTTAATACTCCTTAATAAAATACTTTAAAATAAAATGCTTTAAAATAAAAATCATAAGACCTATATTAACTGAGTCAAGACAACACGAAATATTATGACATATAATAAAAATTAAGAGCCTATTCAATTTATGTAAATTAGATGAACTGTAAAATATAACATCCTTACCTCAACATTTCTAATGGATTTGTCTCATGAACTTGGTTGCCACACCTTGGGCAATCATTGCTATCTTCAAAGTGCTGAACAATACAAGTCTTACAGACTAAGAAAAAAGAAGACTTTAGGTTAAAATGCATCATATGAACGCTCATTTAATGTTAAACTAAGTGTAATTAGAAAAAGACCTTAAAATTACCCACTACAAGTAGAATATCATTATTTAATTAAACTTCAAAAACCTTACAATTGTTAACACTGTAATAAAACCCAACTGAAATAAAAGTCAACTGCCACAAATAAAAAGTATACACTATTTTGCTTATTTTTTTCTTAAATACATTCACACACCAAATACTACTCTACTCATCATCATACTAAACTAAAAAAGCTGGTGTATTTACACAAAATAGATTTTTCTCATTTAAGGAAGGACAGAAAAAGGTAAAAACTAAGTCTGCATTCATTTCCTTTGCTAAACATTTATTTAAATGCAGCATAAATAACTCTTAATACTACTTGAGAGTTTTCAACCTGTTTGCATTACTTTTATTGGCAGGGTGCTCCAGGGACAAAACTGGGAGTTACAATGGACTTTGCTGGCCTTGGCAGAGTGTAATGAGTTTCTGCTCATAGGTACTATAATTCCATGGAGCACAAAGTATGAATAATGGTATCAAGTTTGGACAAAGGCATGAGGTACACTGGAAGAATGACTGAAAAACTGACAGGGATAAATAAAATTTCAAATAAAGATTCTAAACAAAGACAATGGAAATATGACTTGTGGATTTGGGGCCACAAGCGTATATAGCCCACATTTCCTACAAATACTACTAATCTCTCTGGCTATAAATCTCTCTCATCTTTCAACTAAGCTTCTACTACACATTATGCCAATGTTTTGCCCCAAAATTTTAGACAAAATTTACAGTACCTGAGCTATAAAATATTAATTCAGTTCCTCATCCCAATACTCCTTCTCCATTCTATTACTCTGTATAACCTGAAGTTTTCACATGGCATAGATTGGCTCTCCTACTCCCCATTCACAGCTGCATTTCAAGCTACTTCTTTCTCACTCCTCATGATTGACACTATCTAAAAGTTTCCCAAAATGATTGGTCAAAACTAAACACTAGGATTCTTACAAGTGAGATTAGGTTTGAAAATCCGAACGCATCACACATACTGGCCAAAGCAACAATGGCCATGGAAGAACTCTACCAGGTGACCAATTTTAAAATCATTTAGTACATACAGAGATTAGCAGAATTTCCTTTTGTTTATTTATTCATTGATTCAATAGGAATTTACTGAATGCTAGACATTATATTAGGAGTTGGGGATGCAGGGGCCAACAAAACAAAGCCCAAATTCTTATGGAGCCTATACTTTATTTAGGAAGGCAAACAAATAATTTTAGTTAGTGATAAGTGATATTTTTACCTGCCTGCCCCTCCGCCTCCAAAAAAGAAGGTAGAGACAGGGTGCTGGGAGGTAGCAGCTATTTTAAATAAAGTGATCACAGGATAGGACCTCTTAGCAACCCCTAAGTTGGTGACATTTGAGCAGTGTTTTGTTGGATGAATGTACCTGAATCCCGTACTCTCTACCTCTTTTCACCATTACACACAGCTATTAGGATAACATTGCCTTCACGATAGTTCTCACAAAATGTGGGTAAAAGACATTATCAAAATAAATAAATATCTTAAAAAATAAAACCTTAAAAACCTTAAAAAAATAAAAAGCTTAGATATAAAAAGCTTAGCCTAGACCTATTATGTACAATTGAATACTTTGCCTTCTTCCCAAATTTCTTGTCCCCAAAAGGGTTTCTAAATGTCTTCTCAAGTCAAAATAATCTTTGGGAAGACAGGACTGCCTTATTATGCCATGTTGAAGTAGAACACAGAGAAGCTGAATTCCTTCAGAAGATTGCTGGTATTTGCTCTTTTCCCAGGGATGCTAGATAAGTCTCTGAAATTGGGAAAGAGGGAAAGAGGGAAAGAGGGAAAGAAAGAAAGAAAGAAAGAGAGAGAGAGAGAGAGAGAGAAAGAAAGAGAGAGAAAGAGAGAGCGAGAGAGAGAGAGAAACAAGAGTGGAGGGATTTTAAAAGCCTCCATCCTGACATGGAGCTCTGATCCTTGTGGTTCAAGAGGTTTATCATACTCAACGGGTTGGCAATCCTTGGTTGTCTACCAGGCTTGACCAAATAGAGAGGTACGTAACATGCCCAGAACAAGTCCTCACCTGGATCAGCCAAAAAGCTAAGGGTAGGACCCTATCATCCTCTCAGAAGCTATACTAAGCTAGGCTGCTCATGAAAGAGTTGTAGGGCTCAAGCATCCAAAGGTGCACACATTAAAGAGTAAAGTTATGCTAATTGCTTAAGGTCAAAGCAGCCCCAGTACCCAAGAACAGTGATGGGGAATACTAATCTATATTCTAGATCTGGACTGCCCAATACAGTAGTCACTAGCCACATGCGGCTACTAAGCATTAGTTTAAGTTCAGATGTAATGTAAGTATAAGATACACACTAGATTTCAGACATAACAAGAAAAGGTAATCTCAATAATTTTTATATTAATTACATGTTGAAATGACAATATTTTAGACATTGGGTTAAATACATTATTAAAATTAATTTTACTTGTTTCTTTTTTAGTGTGGCTACTAGAAAATTTTAAATTATACACATGGTTCACATTTTATCTCTACTGAAGGGTGCTATTCTAGATGGAGACAGAATCCCTCCTATCAAGAGGTGAATTGATTTTCACACCAACAACTGAGATAGGGTATCTTATTCCACTTTTGCTGGTGAAAAGAGGTTTCAATAGGCCCAGTCACCTGCCTATTCTGGTGAATGGCAGCACAAAGACCTAAATCCAGGTTTTCTGATGTGAATTTTTGTTTGTTTATTTTTTAGATGGAGTCTCACTCTGTCGCCTAGGCTAGAGTGCAGTGACATGATCTCGGCTCACTGCAACCTCTGTCTCCCGGGTTCAAGTGATTCTCCTGCCTCAGCCTCCCTAGTAGCTGGGATTACAGGTGCCCACCACCACGCCTGGCTAATTATTTGTATTTTTAGTAGAGATGGGGTTTTGCCATGTTGGCCAGGCTGGTCTCGAACTCCTGGCCTCAAGTAATCCACCCATCTTGACCTCCCAAAGTGCTGAAATTACAGGTGTGAGCCACTGCACCCAGCCTTAATGTGAATTTTTGAAAACATTTTTTTTCAGAGGCTAATACCAAAAACTGTTTTTCCTGACAATGTTTTTTTTTTTCAGATAGTTTTAGTAAAAGACAACTTTAAGATGCTGAACAATGTAATATTCTGACTTGCTTTCTTTTTCATTTGGATGGTTTGGTGGTAGTTGTCATTATTGTTATTATCATAGTTAACATTTAATGGGTTTATGTACCAGGCATTATCTTAAATATGCACATGTATTCAACATATTATGTCCATGTATATCCTAACCAACATGTATTTAATCCAATACAGTTTAATAATCTAATCCTTACTACATTCCTATTAATTAGATAGCATTTGGCCTCTTATAAAAAATTGAGTAGAGAATTTAAGCAAGTTGTCTAAAATTATGAAGCTAATAAGTGGTTAAACCCAATATTTGAATCCATTTTCTTAACCAAAGTATGTGTGATACATTTTCTTCACACTTTATTTACATAGATCTACAATATATATAAAAAGAATGTCTTATCCCTTATTTTAGGAGCCTTAAACATGTCTAGTTGTACAATTAGATCTCCTTTTAAACAGTCTATAGCCCTTTTCGTAGTTTATTTGTTCCTTTAAAGAAAAAAATCTCTAGAAGATACATCTCCCACATGGCTTTTAAGAACTGTTAAATAAAGCACAACCTTATGTAAATTAGAACCTGAGGAAATCCAGGCTTGAAGTTCGGTGAAACTGGGAAAAAGCAAAATGAAGATTTGGTTTCCCTTAGATGCTTAAAAAACTTCTCATTACTACAAAACTCACCTCTAATTCTTAGTTTATAATTTGAAGTCCATACTAGCAGTACAGCACATTTTAAAAATATCTTAAAGATTTAATGCCAAACTCTCTAACTGCTCAACCGCTGTAGTGGTTAACCCAATTGGTCCAAGAATGATGTTAAAAAGGTCCTAGTCTAAGGTTAAGACTCTGTATGCAGACCAAGTACAGTCTTCATTCTCAACAGCTACTCCACACAGATTCTATACCCATAAGAAACACCTGGGTCAGAAAGGGAGTTAGGCTCACCAAAGATGTCCTCAGGTGGGCAAACACTTAAGCAACAACTTAGCTAACATTTAATGAGCACTAATCAAATATCAGGTTTGGGCTCAGAACTTTGTATGGATTATAGTATGGACAGTTACTATCCTCCTTTGGCAAATGAGGAATGTAGTGCTGGACAGCCTGAGTAGGCTGCTCCCAGCTGCACAGCTGTGCAGCAGAGATGGTATCCATCCCCGGGCTGCGCAGCTCCAGGCCTAAAATCCAAGCCACTATGCAATGCATCCTAGAATTAATAACATTTGGTCCCTGGCATCAAAATAAATTCATATAATATATATACTTATTATTTATTATTCTTTCTTTCTTTCTTTGAGACAGAAAGCAAGCCTGGTCATCCAGGCTGGAGTGCAGTGGCATGATCATGGTTCACTGCAGCCTCAAACTCCTGGGCTCAAGTGATCCTCCTGCTTCAGCCTCCTGAGTAGTTGGGACTACAGGCATGGGCCACTGTATTAGTCCGTTTTCACGCTGCTGATAAAGACATACCTGAGACTGGGCAATTCACAAAAGAAAGAGGTTTATTGGACTTACAATTCCAAATGGCTGGGGAGGCCTCACAATCATGGCAGAAGGCAAGGAGGAGCAAGTAACATCTTATGTGGATGGCAGCAGGCAAAAAGAGAGAGTTTGTGCAAGGGAACGCCTCTTTTTAAAACCACCAGATCTCATGAGACTTATATTCACTATTCATGAAAGACCTGCCCCCATGATTCAATTACCTCCCACTGGGTTCCTCCCGCAACACATGGAAATTGTGGGAGTTACACTTCAATTTGAGATTTGGGTGGGGACACAGCCAAACCATATCGGCCACCATACCTGGCTAATTTTTTTAATTTTTGTAGAGACAGGATCTCGCCACATTGCCCAGGCTGGTCTCAAACTCCCGCAATAAAGGGATCCTCCTGCCTCAGTCACTCAAAGTCCTGGGATTAGCCAGCATGCCTCGCCCTTTATATTTACCTAATCATGGACATCATTAAACTTTCACCTCATGTTTACTAAGTGAATTCCCTACTTTTACTGTTTCTTAGATTTGAACTAGGTTGTTGGACAAATTAATAGAGAAATGGCCACTGCATTATCTAAAGTAGTGGTTCTAAAATTTAAATGGGCATCATGATCACTAATTAGAATTTTTAAAGAATTGACTCACAGGCTCCATCCCAGACCAATTAATTCAGAATATCTAGGAGATTAGCACCAGGACTATAACTCTACAAAACCCTCTCACAGATGCAGCCAAAAGATAACTGGGAAACACTGGCCACGGCAGCCGAGGAGGTAGTCACAAAAATCTGACTGACTAGTACCATTGTTAGGCTGCCGATTCCAGGATTTGGCTCTCTGCTAAACCATCATTAGAGGTCACTTTATTATCACCATTAAGAAACCACTACGACAGGACAAAAAATAATTAAAGAATTTGTGATCGATGTACTCTCTCCCTATAATGCAGATATACATGAAAAACCAAGGTAGTATAGCATAGTTGTTCCAGATAATCTTGAGGCAGACTGCCTAGGTCTGAATCCCAGTTCTGCCATTAGGCAAACTACTTTGTGTTTCTGTGTACAAAGGAGATAACAAAGGTACCTATCTCACAGGGTTCTTGTGAGGCTTAAAGGAGATAATAGATATAAAGTTTACTGGTTTACAGTGTCTGGTAACTTCTAAGTATTCAATAAATGTGAGCTCTACCATAAATTAGATCACTGGATGAGCATAAAATGATAAGGAGAATCAGCATCAGAATACTGAATAATACCAGACTGTGATTAGTTTGATGCACTAATTATAAATAACGGATATCGTCCTGATGGAACTTGAAATGCCTATCATTCACTGGTATTAATTCCCTGC
Organism: Macaca fascicularis; assembly: GCF_037993035.2. Lineage (NCBI taxonomy): Eukaryota > Metazoa > Chordata > Mammalia > Primates > Cercopithecidae > Macaca > Macaca fascicularis. The sequence continues at coordinate 100,069,712 of NC_088383.1, read as the reverse complement.
CTCCATTTCTACCCTAGTGATAGTTTGCAACTCAAGTTTGAAGTTTAAGATACATTGCTTCACCTGAATAGGAAGAGCCTATCTTTTGTATGTAGGACACTTCTTTTACTAGGGTAGGGTGAGGTGGGTGTCCAAGATTGACCAATGCTTTTCTACTATGCATTCTTTCCTTCGCTTTATGTTTATGTTAAAAGTAAACATATGTTTAAATTCAAGTACAGTCCCACTGCTTTAGAAGCTATCTTGCTTTGTCTCTTCCCAATTACTTTGCATATAGCTGTTCTGATGCACTATTACATGTTGATTTCATAGTTGAACTATTATAGAATTATCCTATTTCCTATTTTCAAGTTCTTGAGGGTGTCTACACAAAAGGTACAAGGTCATTTGTTGTTGCTATCTTAGACGTATGTGTGGTACCCCCAGGTCTCTTATGTATCACAGAGAGTGAGCCTCCCAGCTTTGATGTCAAAATATACAAATTTCTGCTCTTGAGTGCTAATTCTGCTATCACTGGCGATAAAACAATAATACTATTTTCTCTCATGTATTTAAGTGTCTTCATTCATTAGTAATGCTCTGTTTATTAAAACTGACCAAAGGCTGACTTCCTTTGCTAAAATCTTTTGGATGTGTCATTATCTGTCAACTTAGAATATTTTTTCTTCCTTCCTTAAGCAATTCACAATCTTCATACACATTTCTTGATAATGCTCATTTTATATATATTTTTGTCTTGAAAACTCTTATCTGTTAATAGTTTATAAGTAAACTGTGGTCATGTTCAAAGAGAAGAGGCATCAGTTTCCTGCTTTTGATACCTATTCTTACATGTGAAACTAACACTAATTTTAAAAATCCAGAATAGGTGTAATTTGCTTCCATGCATCTTCTTGTTTTATTTATATAATGAACTAATTTTTCTCTTGTTATGTATGTGTATGTATGTATATATATATTTTCTCTTATGTATGTGTGTGTATGTATTATATGTATTATATAATGTGCCATATATTGGCACATTTCTTTCAAAGGCCTACATGAGTTGCAATTTCACAGAGAACCGTAAGGACAGCATTATCTTCTACTGAGTAGAACACTTTATTCTTTTTTTTGCTAAGACAAAGCAACAGGCAGTGAAGCACACCTTGCCTGAACAGGGTTAGGAAACAGCCTGGGGGGTTAAGCATGGTCTGGGGATCTTAGACTGAGGAAGCCAGGAGACCCTGAAAGGTCTACGAAGGTAGAAAAGGTTACCCTACTTCTGTAGGTTGACTTGTAGAGTCATGTGGGACCCCCAAGGTCATAGAGGCTGGTAGTTCAGTGAGTGCTGCGATGGCCTCATTCCCCTTCTTACCAATATAAATTTCATGATCAATCAAAATAATCAATTCCTCACACATACCCTTGATAGCATCACTCTTTTGTACTTCGACTCCCCTTCCCCTCTCTTCTTTGGTCATACTTGCTTAACTAAACTCTAATCCTGGCTAACTCTATCTAACTCTCTATATACTCTGCCTCTACAAGACTACAGTGGAACTTTGTGGAAGAAAAGCATGCAACCATGCTGACTGGTCTCTCACCTTACATTCATGACCATGAACCTCAAGTGAATCCTTCATCTGCCAGGCTGTCATACTCAATGCCCCAAGTCCATTACGCTTCTTGCCAGTATTTCATACCTTCTCCTCTCTCTTCAAACCCCTCAATATATCCTCCTCCATCCTCACTCTCCACTGAGGACCTCACTTTCTACTTTACTGAAAACAAGAGGAAATAAAATAACTGAAACAAACATAACTTTTACCACCACACCTATTCACCTACTAGCATCTATACTTTGTGTTGTTGTCTGTTTCCAGAACTTCATGTACCTATCTGAAGCCATCCTCCACCCTATATGCCAGATCCTGTCACCATGACCTAAGAACATTGATCCAGTAATTGTCCCCTTTCACTTACATCTTTTGCCATCTACTGAAGATTCTTAATGACATTTAAACATATTTCCCCAGCTCAAAAAGAACCCTATGAAACCACTTCTGTTGACCCTACTTCCCCTATTAGCTATTTATTTGCTTTCTTTTGCAGTAAAACTCCTAGAGATACTGGCACTTATTCTCTTTAATTCATCTCTTCCCATTCTTTTTTCACTTTTTCTTTACTTTTATATTAAGATTAAATACTTATGTATTCATAGTATAATATTCAAAACCAGAAAATAAAAAATTTTCCATCTGCTGACATTATCCAGACTTTTGCTCCTACCACTCCATTGAAACTGCACTTGAAAAGACCACCATGACCTATGCATTACTAAATCTAGAGGTCTATTCTCAACCTCATCTTAACCCACTTAACACAGTTGATCCCACCTCCTCAACACTATGTGTTTACTTTGCCTTCCAGGACCCACTCTTCCCATTGTCCTCCTATCTCACTCATTTCTCCTTTTCTTCCTGATAAGTAGTTGACACAGTGGTACCCCAGGGCTCAGTCCTTGGTCCTCCCTTCAAACTTTCATTGTTTAAATAATGATCCATATGCTGCTCCTTCCAGGAGTCATAAGTCCAACTCTCAAATGGACATGTCCATTTTAATATGTTATAGCTTACATTCCTTTTTCTTTTCATGACCCACATATAATTCATTAGCAAATATGAATTTACCTTCAAAACCTATTAAGATTCTGATCACTTTTTACCACCACCTTGATGCAAGCCATTACCATTTCCTGCCTGGATTACTGCAGTGGCCTCCTAACAGGTCTGCTTTCAACATACTAGTCTGAGTGATTCTTTTAAACATAAATCAGATCATATAATTCTTATTATATGATCCTGCCTGAAATGGATCTTCATTTCTCTCAGAGTAAAAGCAAAATCCTTAAGATGGCTCTACAAGAACTGTGTCATGTGCCTGTGGCCATGCCCATCCCCATCACCTCTAACACTCCTTCACTCACTGCTGTCCAGCCATATGGGACTCAGGTCATTTCTCAACAAGTCAGTCACACTCCTGCTTTAGAGTCTTTAATCTTGCTATTCCCTCTACCAGAAACACCTCTCCCCTCACATATCTGGCTAACTCCTTTACCTGGTCTTTGTTCAGAAGTCACTCTCTTAATGAGGCCTACCCTGAACACAAGTTTACTTGAAATTGTTAACACCTCACTGGCCAATTTCCTTTACTCAGCTTGACTTTCCCCTTTTCTACAGTATTTATCACCTAATATAATACACACTATGATTTGTTTATTGCCTACAAGGTTGCTTGATGAGTCTCAAGTGCCTAGAATTGTATCTGGAAGACAAAATGCTTTGTAATGATTTATAATATAAATGAGAACACAATGGTTAGGAGTACTAAAGGGAACCAAAATTGTAGACCCTACACGTGTTACTATTGCAGTCAAGTCAGAAAGCAGCTTACATTTTCAACTAAAGCAAGGGAGGAGACTGAGTTTACTAGTAATTTTTTTGACAATTAAAGTAAGTTAGGCCAGGTACTGGTGGCTCGTGCCTGTAATTACAACACTATGGGAGGCTGAGGTGGGAGGATTGCTTGAGTCCAGGAGTTCGAGACCAGCCTGGGCAACATGGTGAGATCCCGTCTCTAAAATAAAAAAGGCTGGGCACGGTGGCTGACACCTATAATCCTAGCACTTTGGGAGGTTGAGGCAAATTGATTACTTGAGCCCAGGAGTTCAAGACCAGCCTGGGCAACATGTCCAAACCCTGTCTCTACAAAAAAAATACAAAAAAACTAGCTGGGCATGGTGGTGCACACCTGTAACACAGCTACTCAGAAAGCTGAGGTAGGAAGATCACTTGAGCCTGTGGGGGATGGAAGCGGGGTAGGGAGGTTACAGTGAGCCGAGATTTTGCCACTGCACTCCAGCCTGGGCAACAGAGTGAGACCTTGTCTCTAAATAAATAAATAAATAAATAAGTTAGTTCAATATAAACTAAAATATAACATTGATCATTTTCTATTAATTGAATGTCAGTGGTTCTGACATTATATATTCATATATGTATATACGAATACATATATATTCTGAGAAAATATAGCTTTGCTCACTGGTTTTAACATTTTTGATATAATACTGGTAAAAACCAGTACATATAAAACATCAGTAGTTGTGAAGTCTTCAGAATATCTAAATGAAAATTATCTTTTGTCTTTTTTATGAAGTTAGACTAATTGTCTATAATGCTTATATTGAACCCTTGTGCTAGACTCTTAAACATATCTGTATACTGATGATTTCTAACCATGAATATTTTTGTATTTTAGGTTACATACTTTTTCTCAACCCGACACTGATATCAGTCCCAACTCATTCTGACCAAGATATATTCTTATAAGTCAATATAGAAGATTTTACTTTTTTACTTCTGTTATCCTTTGGTTTTGTGCTTTAGTGTCCACTATTGACGCTTTGTTCGACTATTTAAACATTCCCTGCTATCTAATTCATAGTTTCAAAAGCTGAAAGAACTATACACATAATTCTTCTTTAACATTACTACTAATAATAGATGACACTGAGATTAAGACCTACAATTATTCTTATTTTTAAAAAGTCATCAAAATGAACACTATAATCACTTTCATGAATGAATGACTAGTTTCTGCCAAAATACTGTTTGAAATATGTAACATCAGTATACCAATGACATCGTTTCTAGTTATCTTAAAACATCATATTTGTACCTACTGAGAGTATAAATATAATTTCTATTTTGGTCTTTTTTATTCCAAAATATGTTTTTTATTCTTATTAAGAATACATTATTGGAAATTCAATTTATATCTTTTTTTCATTAAAATGGCTATTCATTCAGAATAATAAATGCGGATCAGTATTGGGTACATAACAGTTACATAGTCAGGAAAACACAGAAGAGGTTTATTTTATAAATATTAACTAGAATTTTAAATTAACATGTTGCTTAAAAAAATTTTAGAAAATAAAGCTAAGCAGAAAGAAGAAAAATAAAATTAGGAAAATGTCATAACATATATGATGTAGATGTACTTGAGTCACATATCCAGGATTCAGAACTCAGCTTTAGCACTTACTGGCTGTTACTTAACCTTTCTCAGTCTTACCTCCAGAATAAGAATCTGAAATATTCTTCCCTTAAACCTTTTCATAGATTGATCCTATTATTTTAGTTCCTGCTCAGATGGCCACTCCCAAGAAAGACCTTTCTGTTTTTAACTCATAGCATTTTTCATGCATAGCACCTGAAATTCCACTTTACTTGCTTATTGTCTGTCTGTCCTATTAGAACATTAAGTTCTAGGAGGGCACAGACTATGCCTGTTCTATTTATTGCTGTGTTGCAGTGGCTAGAATAATGACTGGCACATGTAAAAGTTAATGAACATTTGTTGATGCTTAAATAATACCACCTAACTAGAAGGGTTCTTGGTTGGGTAAAATAAAACAATGAAATGTAAAGCTCATGATGCTCCATATAACAAACATTCAATAAAACAATAGCTAGTATTTCATTCCTTTATTAGCATTTATTTTAACAACTCTATGATTAAAAGTACAAACTGCCTACCTTAAAGGATGCTAGTATTATAAATGTCTGGTCCAGAGCAGTGCTTCTTAAACTTTAGTGTACCAGAGAATCACCTGCAGGGCTCGTTACTAAAGATTTCTGGCCTTCTCTCCGGAGATTCTGACTCAGTAAGTCTACAGAGAAGCCCCAAAATTTGTGCTTCTATCTAATAAGTTCCCAGGTGATGTCGCTGATGGTGGATGCAGCTAATTCAGAGATTTCACTTTGAGTAGCATGTGTATGTAGTGCAAGATTTTAAAATATTGAATATCAGAGCATCATGAGTTCTCTGTACCTTAAGTACTTGTGTATTTGTATTTGTTCAAAAACAATAAATAGTTGGTAGTACTTAAATTCTGTCATCTTATGGTTATTCCTTCTTACATATTACCACATAAAATTGCTGAGTCTCTTATCACATCAACTATATTATCAATTAATCCTTCTTTGTAGAAGTTAAAAAATAAGTATAACAATGTGTTTTTGCAAAGAATTTATTCTTAGGTTAGGGATTACTGCCATAATCTCTGAAGAGCAGAAAGAGGAAAGAAAGCTTTCCTTTTCTGTACCACAGAATTCTGTCTATAAACATCCTTTTTTTTTTTCTGAGGAAAGAATCACTAGATTCTTAGAGGGGCCTCTGACCACAAAAGGGTTAAGAACCAATACACTGTACTGGTCACATTTGAGCTGCTGGAACAAAGCTTCTTTGTCCTTAAAGTAAAAAGTCTTTCATTTTAAATCAACAACCTATACCACACCCAGCAGATACACTCTAAGCAGCTTTAAAGTTTCTCTTTTCACCAGGGTCACCTGGTGAAAGAGACAGAACATCCCTTAATCTAGGGCCATCAATTTCTAGTCCCCAGTCCAGAGTCTCTCCCTCTCCCTAAGACCCCAAAGATTCCTACGCAGATCCTAGGTGACAGTTTTTCTAAATTTGTGATTCCTAACCAACATTGCCTATATGCGTTTCAGGTTACCTATCACTGCATTTGAATCTTTGAAAGGAAAAATACACAATAAAATAACTTACTAGCCATGCATTTATTCATTTAAGATTTTATTGAGACACTTAACCCAAATCTACACGTGGTAGGGCACGTTTTAAAGGGGATGAGTTTTAAAGGATGGGTAACTGCTAGCTGGGCACAGAGGAGGCATTCATTTCAAGGAGAGCAAACAGTTGAACCAAGTATTTATATGTGTGAGTGTTAGGTGGTAGGGGAGGAAGTGGTAGGCAGAAACCAGTTACCACTAAGTAGCTTTAATGTATCCTGAGGTCAACAGGATACCTTTAGGAAATTTTAGGGTGGGTTAAGAGTGATAATGATAAAGACAGTAAGCTGTTTTTAATTATTACCACTTGGACACAGTTAAGAATGTGCAGCAGTGGCTTTGGTGAGATGTAATAAGAACCTGAATGAGAACAGTAACAGAGGGATGAAACTAAAGGGACCGATTTGAGAACTATTAAGGAGAGAGACCAGCAGGACTTTGCCCAGTTTTGTGAGGGTAGAGTCAAGCACGTAGCATATTTCTTGCTTGGATAACTGAGCGCTGGCATCCCATTTGATCATTCGTAGATATGCTGAGTTTCAGGTGGCTTCAGGACATCCAAGTGGACATCCAGTAGGATTCTGCAGCTGAGAAGAAAAGTGTAAGCCAAAAATAGATTTGAGAGGCCTCAGCATAGGTAGCTGAAGTCTCAGGATACATGAGTTCACACAGGAAAAAAAAAATACATCTAAATACATGTGTTAGAAATTTCTTCTTGGCATATAAGTTTGCTCAATAGTGTACATATTTCACATTTATCTTATTTACCACTGTACCCCCAGTGGCTAGCAAAGTGCTGATATGTAATTACTTAGTTTAAATAACGAAATAATTATTTGTACAAAAATTATGTGTTTATTTCTTTTGGTTTGTTAGGCTATTAAAATTATCTCACAGCCATGTAAACCATGGTTAATGTGGATTTAGTTCATCTAGTATTAAGTGATCATTTAAAGCTAAAACTCATTTGTGTTTGAATATTTTAACTCATTTAAAAATTTTATCTATTTATCAAATGTCCCTGGCCTACTGAAGGGAAGAAGTATTAGTAGGTGAAAAGAGTCTAAAGATATGGTTTTTATGATGCTGATTTGATCATGTGATCAAATGTGATCATGTGATATGATGACATGATTTTTTGCATCTCCTGGCAGGACCCTGGGCTGCCCCACCATCTCTACCTCCTATTTCCTTTTGACGAGCTCACTTTTCGGGCCCTTCTTTCTACATCTACCTACATCTACAGAGCAGCCCAGCAGTGCTGGCTCCAGAATTTCTCTCTGAGAGAGTGGGGAAGCACCAACCTATCTGGTTTGAGATGGAGAAAAGAGTTGAAATGCACTTGCATAGTCATCTGAAAGAAGATTGAAGTAACTTCATTTACCCCTATCAAAGCAGAGGGAGCTACTAATAATCCCTGCCTCCGGCCCATATGTAGTCCTCTGCACCACTACTTAAGGGTTACTATCTGTCTGAGATGGTATATGATCTGTAGCTTTAGGAATTTCACAAAACACGAGTTTCTTCTGCATATCATTCTGCTCCAGTATCCTGATACACATCTGCTATTATATCACCCCCTGTCATTCCTCATTGCACTTAACAGCATCTTTTTGTTTTCTTTGTTTGTTTGTTTTTTACATTTCTTAACTTGATTACTCTTTCTTCACTTGACCAGAGAGTACAGAAGGGCAGGTTCTACGTCTGGTTTTGCACACCAATAATAAAGCTTTATTTATGTATTTCACACTTGAATAGTAAGAACACCTTATATTTTCTTATGAGTCTCCATAAAAACTAGCATTTACTCATTCTTTATAGCATCATAATATCATAGACTTTGTATAAGATACGTAAGTTACTCTTTGTATTTGCCTAAGTCAAGATGTAAAATATTATATGGTACGACAACGTCACTTAACATTTCTCACTTTCTGCCTTTCCCATTTGGTTATTTAATTTTATACCCATCCCAAATCACAGAACAACTGTATCTATCCTCCATTATATATGAGAAAACCTTGTAGAAAAGTTGAAACCCAGGATATCACCACATATCAAAGACCCAACCAAAGGCTGAGGAATACTGCTTTGCAGTACAATTTATGTTATCAATATTTGTTTGTATTTATATTGAGGCTTATAGGCAAAAACTATCCCATTTGCAAGTGGGATATATTTGTATAAATATAGATTTGTATTTGTTTGTATACAAATATTTCTAACAAGGGATACCTTGCAAGTGGGATAGTTTTCACCTATAAGCTTCAATATAAATACAAACAACATAGAAATCAAAGGACCTGACAGTATATAAAGATTAGGGCTACCGGAATCCTCAAGAGACGCAATGGAGTACCTGACTCCATCATTTACTCTACTTTTTGTGTTCTCTGTTGATGATAAAGGCCACATTTGGGACTTACCATTGTATTTAAATCACATTTCTACAATGTTCATTCTCTCTTACTAAAGGGGCTTGATGGCCACCAAGGGATCTTTCAGGCCAGGATGACATGTGCAGTTAAACTGTCATTTAATTTACCCCTTTAGGCTTTAAATTGCTGTTGAGAATATATATATATACACATATATATGTGTGTGTGTGTGTGTATATATATGTGTGTGTGTATATATATATATACACCCTTTGCTTATAAGCTAATTGTTTATACTTCTATAATCTTTTGTTTTCCTTTTTTCAAAAAAGTTATAGTTAAATTGGGATTTCACTATGACCCAAAGAAAATTTTCTTCCAAAGGACATATATAAAATTTGCAGTATATAGATAGAAATGGGAGAGTTTGTGCTTTCTTCTCATCATCCAGAGTTGGCAGTTTTTGCTGGATGAATCCAAAAATTAAAAACAATGAACAAATGTTCAAAGAAGCAAAACAAAACACACTGTGGACTGGCTCCAGGTTCCACGCTTGGTGCAATGAGAAACAGGGAAGTAGAAGATAAAGTCCCCACTCTAGGGTAGCCAATTGTTTCTTCCTTCAAAGTATGTCCACAATACAACCACCATTCTCCACCTCCATTTCATATCTTATAGCCTTGGTTGAAGGCCCCATAATCTTTTAGCTTTCCTACAGTAATAGGCGTCTAACTGATTTGCTGTTCCTTGACCTGGCCAAGTGTATTTCCATCTCAAGGCCTCTGTACTTGATTTTCCCTTTACACAGACTGCTCTTCCCATATATCCACAGAGTCCTTCATTCCCTTCAGGTTTCTGTTCAAATGTCATCATATCAAAGAGACTGACCCACTATAAAATAACTCCATGTCTCCTATCTACAATCGGGCTTTGTTCCTTTTCATACTACTTATCACTAACATGGCATTTTTAAAAATTAGTTTTCCTATTAGAATTATACTTCTTGAGCAGAGACTTTTTTACTATCTTGTGCCCTTCTGTATCCTCTGTGCCCCAGCACAGTGCCTGACACACAGAAAGTACTCAATAAATGTCTGTTCAATGGTAGTTAATTATTAACTGTTCAAGTTAAATAACAATACAGGGCAACAGCAAATTAGTAATACAAGATAGTACATAGTTAACTGCTAATTGAATAAGATGTGCCAGTAATACCCCAAAGGAGTATACATCAGCATCACTTGGGGAGCTTTTCCAAAATATACATGCCCAGACCTTACCACAAGACCCACTTTATCTCCCCAGGCAGGGTCCTGAGCATGTGTATGCTTAAATAGCTTCCCAGATGATTCTATTTTTTATTGTGGTAAAATAAATATAACATAAAATTTGCCATTTCAACCATTTCCAGATTATTCCATCTAGCATCCATTTAAAACTACTGCTATAACATTATGTCAGTTCAGCAGAGCAAGAATAGCTGAAAAAAAAAAGGCTTACCAAAAAAAAAAAAAAAAAGGTACTATGGTATATTAAAGAACATGGGTTCTGGAGTTGACTATAAGTCCACCACTCATTAGCTATGAGACTAGACAAGTTACTTAACTGTTAGTTTCCACATCCATAAAATGAAGATAATTTCTATACCTGCTCTCTCCCCCTACATCTACTCCAAACTGCTCCCAGGTCATTGTAAAGCTAAGATGAAATCAAGTATATCTCTATTTTGGTGCACATACTAGGCATTAAACTAAAACTTACTGGAATTACTTTCACTGAAATAAAAAATGAAATCATGCTGGCAGAAACACAAAGAGTATGTGTAATCTTGGCATAAGTGGCAGTAAAAAATGTCTCTTCCTCTTCCAATGGGACAATTGAGAATGAAATCTGCTAGGAGCTCCACAGGTAAGACACTACTAGAACAGTGATTCTCAAACTTAAGCATGCTTCAGAATCACCTGGAGGGCTTGTTAAAACAGATTACTGGGCCCACTCTCAGAGTCTCTGGTTCATTAAGTCTAAGGTAGGGCCTGATAATCTGCATTTCTAACAAGTTCCTAGAACTTGTGATGACACTAGTGCTGCTAGTCTAGGAATCACACTTTGAGAACCAGCGAATTAAGAGTCTGCATATCCTAAAAGAATCTCTGAGATTAATTCCTTGAGTATAATTTTTTTAAAATAAAAAACCTGAAATAGTTCACCTGAAAAAACCATAACTGATAATATGCTTATGATTTTTAGAATATTTTACAATGTGATAAAAGTCAACTACTGAGATTCAAATAACAAAAGCAAAATTTCATGCCACTGGCATCCCAATGACAACTATTCTGAAAATTAATTCAAAGTTAAAATAATTCTTAGAATACTCATTTCTTAAAAGTTACAACATAGATAAAAACAAAACATGGCAATTTTAAAGGAATAAATGTACATATAAACTTTGACGCGTAAAATAACCTAAACGAACACTTACATGTATGGAGGCATTCCGTCACTGTTGTTGGCTTGATCAGATACCCTTTACAGATATAGCAGGTAATGTAAGGATTAAAATCTTTCACCAAGTGTTTCCTTTGGGTAGCCATTCGTGGCTAGTGAAGTCTGGCTTTATGAGTTCGGGCAAAGAGGGGTCCTAAGTAGATGAAAGTCTGATCCCAGGAGCTAGTACGTCGTTCCCAGTAGGATGTCCTGAGGCATGAGAATTAGCATCCAGATTTATCAGGAGATCGTTGATCATCACTCCTTTTGGTGGTTCTGCTTTCCCATGTCTGTTTCCAAAATCATTTCAAAAAGATGAGAGAAAAAGGCGTCAAACTCCTCATAATGTATTAATGTCATTCTATTAACAGCAAGTGTTACATGTTCCCAATTGGGTGAATAGGTGAATAGAACATAACCTTCATTGTATCATTAACTTGCAAATTTGCTATAATTTAATTCAGAATAATGACAAATTCATCCAGTTCTGGAACCTCACCTATCACCTCTATACTAATGACACCCCAAGCTATTAACTACAGTTTGGTATCTTTACCTCTTCGCTAATGCATTTTAACTCTCTGCTTGACTGCTCTATTAGAAGTCCCTGCCAATACAAGTTAGAAGATTAAAAAGTGAAGTCATTATCCTCCCTTTCAAAATAGTCCCCACTTCCATTTTGAACCCTACATCCAGTTACGAGTCAAATCAAGTTGATACAAGTTGCTCCACTTGTATATCACCTCTCCACCTGCAGTCCATCTTATATTCTGTTACCAGACACATTTTATTCTGTGACACTTGGTCTTCTTATCAACGAATGTCAGCGTCTTCTCTTTACAAACAGAAAAACGTTTCTCATTCTGTCACATAAGACCTTCTACAGGTTAACCTTAATATACCCTTCAACAACTTTCTTCAACCTGAAGGGATCACTCCTCTCCCACCGTCTCCTCTGCAGGTTCTACGCACTCTATCCAACATGCCCTTTCTCTCCTGTCTCCATGACAGAGGAGAGACAGGACAGTTGTCGTTGACAACTATAACTACCCTTCAAGCCCTTCTCCAATGCTATCCTCAGCGCAATCTTTCCCTAGTTTTTAATGCTTCTTTCCCGTTACATTTGCCTTTTATTTTGATTTATAGTTACATTCATTCTTTACAGTCTTTATTAGACCAAAAACTCTTCAACAGAAACTGGTCACATTTAGTAGATACATAACCTGGGTAATGTTCCTTTCCTGTCTCAGTTTTTTTTTTTCAACTGTAAAATATGTATCCTCTCAGAAAACACAACATGAAAGGTGTTGATTTTCCTAAGTGCATTCTATAAACAGGAACTTTCCCTCATCTTAGCTGTTAACTCATTGGTAAGTATAAAGCAACGGGAAAGGTAAAAGGCATTCCATCAACACATAGCCACTGCGAATGTGCAGGGAATGCGTGTAATCATCCTATTCTCTTGGGAAATCATATTCGTGGGTGTAACAGAAAGCAAGCATAATTAAAAGACAGGGAATCAGGGTTCTGGCCCTTAGCTCTGTATGACCTTCAGCAAAGCGTTTCATATCTGTGCCTGGGTCTCAGCTTCCTCCTCTGTAAGTTGGGATTAACTGCCTTGCCTTTTCCACAGGTTTGCCATGAAGCTCCAAAGTAAGAGAGAGTCCTTTGGAAGAGGAAATGCACGGTCCCGACCTGGGGTGGTGCTAAGATCCTAAAGCACAGAGCCCTGTGACCAAGACAGTTAAGGGAAGCAAGAACTTACAATGACGCGGCGGGGGTGAGGGGGAACTTTTCCGCGTTCTCCGGCAGGACCCAGCGGCATAGCCCAGTGCGGTCCCAGAACCGCCGCGCCCGCCCGGCAGGTGCGCGGGCCCAGGCCCCAGAGGCGCGCTGCTCAGGCCGGGGAGAACGAGCAGCCTTTCCCGGGGCCGGCGTCCGCAGCCGGCCGCTCTCCCCGCCAAGCGAGGCACGGCTCCGAAGCCCCCGCCCCGGCCGGTCGCCCCCTGCACCCGAAGGGCCCTCCCGGCTCCAGGCGGGGCCGGCCAGGGCAGGTGTCTGGAGGTGTCGCTCCCGCCTGAGGCGCAAACTTGGGCGAGGAGTCTGGCGTCCCTGCAGCTCCTCAGCCCGCCCGGTACCTACCCAGCGGCCACCACCGCCGCCGCTCCTCGCCCGCCAGTGCGCCGGCCTCAGAGTGAAGGAAAGTGAAACAGAAACAGCACCCGCCGCGGCCTGGCCGGTCCCCGCGCCCCGTCCGCTCTCCCCCTGCAGGCGGGAGCGCGCCGGCTCTGTGGGGCCACTCGGCTCAGGCCCGATAGGGCGCGGCGGGCCTCGGGGCCCAGGTCCGGTGCCGCCTCCAAGGGCAACTCCACCCACTTCCAACCGGCGGCACCGCCCGCCCCGCCGCCCGGCCACGCCCCCACCACCCGGCCACGCCCACCACCACGCCCGGAGGCCGCGCCTGCTGCCTGCGCTCCTCGCAGGTGCAGCTGCCGCCCTGGCTCCTGCGCTACACGTAGCTCTGGCCAAATATTATCTCGGTTCTTCTTATTCTCACCATCCACCCCTTCGGTTGTTTTCATCATAACAATGACTGGCATATTTTTCCTGGAGGGTTTAAAAGCAACGGTCAGTGATGAGACTGACTCACCCTGAGAATTTGTCTCCTGAGCTGCGTCTTCCCCAAGTCTGTACCACCTGCGCCGAAGTAGGGACAAAGCCATCCCTTGATTTGCACCTTATTTGAAAATCACTAACAAACTTGTTACTGTAGCGTGCGTCCAGAGATCATGGTCGTTGACAACTATAAGCAAACGGGAACGTTGTGGAGGGTAAGGGTGGGGGGAGGGTGAGTGGTAAAGAAGCATTACTGTTTGCAAGGTTCAAAACAAACAAAAGCCCAGTACTCTTTCTAGTGGACTTTGAGACCTACAAGAGACCATTCACTGCAAAAACCTTCATTCAAAAACGTGTATTTTAGAAGCCAGAGCAGTGATGGCTTAAGAAAATGACAATAATAGAGGGTAGGGGAGATTGTCAATGCAAAGTATTTGCTTTTTCTCCAACTGATAGGCGTTAGCTTCTTACTATATATAGTGATAGATGACTCTAAGTGGCAAACCAACAAACAACCGCTAGTCCAGCAGTCATACAGGTGTTCAAAGATCCATTTCAAGTTTAAAATGCATCAAGCAGTAGACCAAGGCAGCTTTTGAAACTATCCATTTTATAATCAAACTTTGACATAAGTTTAAAAATTGCCATTTCTAATATCACAGTAGGAGCAATACATTTTCTGAAACAGCTTTAAATGACCATATTCTTATAGTCCTTTAAAGAATCATTTTGCAAAATCGTATATGCCAATGTCCAAGCTGGGATCAACTTCATAAGTCACAGCAATCACAATGAGTAAGAGAAAACAAGCGAGGTCAAATAACTTCATGGCAGTAGGATTACTCTTTACCCTTCATATCTTTCATTTCAGAGACTAAATAGAACAATATGTGAAAAATCACCCCATTTCTAGTGTGTTTAAAATATGTATTGGAGGATATTACTGTATATATACCACAATATATAAAAATGACTTGTTATTTTCCTATTTTGTGTCTGAAACTATTTTAAATATATTTTAAAAGAATAACAATGAAGTCCAGGGGGCTTAAATGTGATTGATGACCAATCACAAGTGCAGTTAATCAGTATTCCTGAAGGAAACGAGCTTGAAGACTGGTTTTAGGATGACATATGTTAGCAATGAAGGAAGGGGTCACAAACATGTGATAGAGCAGTACCTGAGGATGAATGTGGAGGTGGGGTTGCCAGAATGGACTTGGGATGAGTGAGAACTACAACCTTTGTAAGGCAATCTGTGCTTTGTATCTGGAGAGGCAGCAATAGTTTGTAGTAAAGTGTTATGTGGCTTTGCCTCTGCCCTCTTCAGCAACCATTCCATCTCTTCCACCCCAATTTTAAAAAATGCACACATACACAAAATAAAAACAAGTTTAAAAACTCAAACATTTGTCTGGTTAAAAAAAATAATAATAATAGGCCTGGCACGGTGGCTCATGCCTGTAATCCCAGCACTTTGAGAGGCTGAGGTGGGCGGATCATGAGGTCAGAAGTTTGAGACCAGACTGGCCAATATGGTGAAACCCCATCTCTACTAAAAATACAAAAATTAGGTGGGCATGGTGGCAGGTGCCTGTAGTCCCAGCTACCTGGGAGGCAGAGGCAGGAGAATCGCTTGAACCTAGGAGGCGGAGGTTGCAGTGAGCCGAGATAGCACCACTGCACTCCAGCCTGGGCAACAGACAAGGCTCCGCCTCAAAATAATAATAATAATAACAAAGTATTATTATTGTAATGGTAAGAGGGAATGTTGCGAAATGGCAACTTTCCTGTGTGATGTGTATGCAGATTTTAAGTATTAAAACATGGGACTTTCAGCTGCTGTGCTGCCTCTCCTTTTCCCCTGGGGCTCCTTACCAGTTACTTATCCTAGTATAGTCCCTTGGTACTGCCAGTGGGGGCAGGGGACAAACGATGGAAGCTATAACATGAGGGGGTAGCTCTGATAACAAATCTCAAGTACCAGGAGGACCCTCAAGTAAACAAAGGCCTGGAAGCAACTGGATATATAGGGCCAGGGGGGGAAAAAAAGGCAGGATAAAGGAATCATAGCTGGGAGTCCCCTTATCAATAATGTACTCCAGCTTTCTCATTTTACAGATGTAGAAACTAACATCCTGAGACGTGGCAAATTCATAATTACAGAGCTGATCCTGGTAGAGCCAAGACCAAAATAAAGGTGCCAGGTTCAGTTTTCTTTAACATCTCTTGAGAGTACTTCTCAAGTCCAAGAACTTAAGGGAGGTCTGGAAAGAAACACATTAGGGCCGGGCGCGGTCGCTCATGCCTGTAATACCAGCACTTTGGGAGGCCAAGACGGGCAGATCAACTGAGGTCAGGAGTTCAAGACCAGCCTGGCCAACATGGTGAAACCTTGTCTCTACTAAAAATATCAAAATTAGCTGGGCTTGGTGGCAGGTGGCTATAATCCCAGCTACTAGGGAGGCTGAGGCAGGAGAATCGCTAGAACCCGGGATGTGGAGGTTGCAGTGAGCTGAGATGGTGCCATTGCACTCCAGTCTGGGGGACAAGAGCGAGAATACATTTAAAAACAAAACAAAAAAACCACAGATTAAATTTTTTTTTTGTTGTTAAAAAAGGAAGAAAGAAAGAGAAGAATGGATGAGGAGAGGGAGGGAAATAACTGTCTAGATGGCACTTAAGGAGTGAAGTGGCCACTGGTGATTCCCTATCAAAGAAGCATAATCCCAAAGTGGTAACTGTTGCATTTGAGTTTTGGCCCAGACTCTTCCAGAGAACCACAAATGGCTCTTAATAACTCCTAGAACTACTTGGAGCTATCTGTATATCTAACAAATGTTTTCATTACTTTATATTTTATGTCTAGATTTTTATTTCATTTATGGCTGGGCAATAGATGGGTAGGCAGTTCTATACTAAAAGTTCACATTCCTTTCCTGCCTAATAAATACATCATTAATTAACTGAATTTTAGTGACATAATGTGGTTGAAAAATGTGGTTATATATTTACATTTCCCTGAAATATTAAATAAGGCAAATTTTTCAGTCAGGCGCGGTGGCTCATGCCTGTAATCCCAGCACTTTGGGAGGCCAAGGCGGGTGGATCATAAGGTCAGGAGATCAAGACTATCCTGGCTAACATGGTGAAACCCTGTCTCTACAAAAAACACAAAAAATTAGCCGGGCGTGGTGGTGGGTGCCTGTAGTCCCAGCTACTCAGGAGGCTGAGGCAGGAGAATGGCGTGAATCCAGGAGGCGGAACTTGCAGTGAGCCAAGATCACGCCACTGCACTCTAGCCTGGGCGACAGAGCGAGAGACTCTGTCTCAAAAAAAAAAAAAAAAAAAAAAAAAAAAAAAAAAAAAGTGAAGTGAAATTTTCATTATTACAAATTATATATCTAAGAATGCTATTTAATATTTTAACACAGAGAGCCTTTAACATGTAAACTACTCTCCATAATATAAAGGTCTTCCTATAGAGATTAGAGAAAATATTATAATTGAACATAAATGTCCTATAAGGCCCACATATATTTATTTTATGACCATGAATATTATAACTGTAAATCTATGGTTGCCTAAAATCAATGATGGAGGAATGGTAGGGGGAACAGAGAATTGAAGAGAACTTCCAATCACCCTTGACCATGTCTTTCTCTTACTGCACCCCTCTCCCACAATCCAATAATTTTCAAGGACATCCCATGCTAAATGTCTCTTAAATCCCTCCATTTAACCACCCTGTTCAGATCACTATCATCTCTACTCTCTATCACTCAATGAACTCTTAAGTAGTCTTCCTATAGCTCTTTTCTGCCAAAGCATCTTCCACAGAAGAGCCAGAAGACTCTTTCTAACTATATAAATTTGATCATGCTGTTCTCTGGCTTTAAAAAACCTCATGGGATAATGCCCAAACACTTAATAAGGCCATTTCAGATCCCTTTCACTTCTACAGCGTCCCCACCCCTACTTGAACTCTGTGCTCCAGCCATAATGTACCCCTTTACTCTCTAGTTAGACAGGTCTTCTTCCAAATGAACACCCTGTCTTTATCCCCTCACCCTTCCCCACCTCTGCTAAGTCTGACCAACCCTTATATATCATTTCAGGTATCAGCTGATTTCAAAGGTCACCTTCCCAGGCACCTCAAAGCTGCCAAAGAGCCTCCTCTATACACACAGACCATATTCATACAAAACAACTCACATTTATCCTCTCAAATCAAATATCACACTCTTAGATTATCTGATTTACTCATCTGTATCTCCCACTACAGTGTAAGCCCAGTGGATCCACTGCTTGGCTATGCATATCCCTAGCAGAGTGGATGGCAGAAAGCAAGTGTTCAAATAAATGTTTATTGAAAAACTGAATAATTGCACACATTCTAAGAACTGATCCTATGTATTCTTTATTGGGTTTCTTCTTGAAGGGATCTTTACAAAGAATGTGTTAAGACATAATCCCTGCCTTCTTGGCTTATTAATTAAAATCACACCAGGGAGTAGAGATTTATCCACAAGAAACAATTATGGCGCAATATATCAAAATTTATTAATAAAGTGTTAAATGGAACATGATCAAGTGACAAAAACTCCAGTTGAAAGCAGCAGCACTATGGGTGGACAAGAAATTAGTCCTACATGCCTTCTCTGCCAGTTACAAATGAATGGTCATGGCATATGGATGGTAAATAAGAAGGCCAGGAAAAAAAGTGTGTTAGCTGTCAACTCCAGCCTCACCATGGCCAGCATCAGCAGCTTGGATTGTGGTCTGAGAAGAGGCCCTGAAGGGCTGGGTGGTGAGACTTCCCCATCCCATCTCTTTTCAAAGACAGCAAACTCAGCAAAAGAGGGCACATTTGAAAATACTAATAGTGCAGCTATGGGAACTAGATCAGACCTGACAACCTCCTAAGGAGAAGGAGGTATGTCTTTATTTCCATGATGTTAAACAAGGGAATTTAAGCTGCTGACAGGTATTCTCCCTTTCTAGCTTTTTGGATGAGTATTATATGCATATTAAGAAGAATCTGTGAACAGGGAGTTTCAAAGTGCTTTTCACACAAGTCATCAAGGCCGAGGTCTGTTCACTAACTATATTACTGAATTATAAAAGAGGAGGCTTTGATACCAGATCATTTCAATATCATCATTTTAATTTATTAAATTAAGAAAACTGCAGAAAAATCCAAGGAAGAGAAGTAATTACATGTATTCATTTATGCTTTTAAAAAGCAAGTTCTGTCAAGAACTGTTGTTCCTGATTTGAACAACTTACAATGATATTTCACTTCCCAAAAATGTTAGGAGGGTGATGCTTATTACAAGTACTGATGAGGAAGTTAATTAGAACTTCATGATTATAAATTCATAGATCACCATTTCCTTTACAATATTTCCGTAACTATTGATTATTTAATCCTTTTTATAAGTGAAGTCTGAAATTTTAAGTAGAACACTCATTTCTACTAGAAAAGGAAAGACTTTCTGTAATTAGAGCCTGAACTTATAAGCATAAATTGATTTTAAAATAACTATATTCTGGCTTATATCCCCATTTGGGGATTCTCTGCTCCTTCCTTTCAATTTAGTTTAATCAACATTTCTCTGGATCCATTTCCTTCCTTGTCTTCCTCAGACCCAGTGCAATCATCATCAACTTTCTCCCTGTTTTGGTTATATTTTATCTGCAGTTCTTTAGCCTTTTCGCCGTTCATCTGTTTGTCCTGCTCCTCTATCAGTGTGCTTGTCTGCAAATCAGTACTACTAAAAATATGCTATCCCAGTCAACTGGGTTATTAATGCTGCATTTTGTTTTGCTTTGTTCTTAAAATTACTCCTGTATATGCCTGGACAAATTCTCTCCTATTTCTCATAGCCAAGATTTTGAATTTGATCAGTTCCCTTAAATTCCCTAACCCAGAGATAGCTAAGTATAGTCCCTTCTTCTGGTAGCAACCTCCCTGGAGGAAATTTCCCCTCCCCTACAACATGCAATTGTGCTGTTACTCCAGTAGTCCCATGGCCGTCTTCTCTCTGTGCATCTATCTTTACATGATGTTCTCCTTGTCTGTCTCTCTCTCCTTTTCATTTTTTTTAACATATATTTTTTAAGACAAAGTCTCTGTCTCCCAGGCCAGAATGCAGTGGTACAATCACGCCTCATTGCAGCCTCGACCTCTCAGGCTCAAGTGATCCTCCCACCTCAACCTCCAGAGTAGCTGGGACCAAAGGTACATATCACCATGCTCAGAAAATTTTTGTATTTTTTGTAGTGACAGGATTTCACCGTGTTTCCCAGGCTGGTCTCGAACTTCTGGGCTCAAGCAATCCACCCACCTTGGCCTCCCAAAGTGCTGGGATTACAGGCGTGAGCCACCAGGCCTGGCCTTTTCCTCTTCTTATAAGGACACGAGTCTTATTGAATTAAGAGCCCAAATTGATTATAGCTTCCAAGAATATGACTTTACCAAATAAATTCATATTCACAGGCAGCAGAGGCTAAGACTTCACCAGTTCTTTCTGAGAGACTCAATTCAACCCATAGCAGGCATTTAGAATAAATCTGTTTAATGTTTAACATGTAGTACATAACACTTAATGTGGCACATTAAAATAATGAAGTGGCTGGGCATGGTGGCTCATACCTGCAATCCCAGCACTTTGGGAGGCCAAGGTGGGTGGGTCACCTGAGGTCGGGAGTTCGAGACCAGCCTGACCAACATGGAGAAATCCCATCTCTACTAAAAATACAAAAAAAAAAAAAAAAAAAAAAAATAGCCAAGTGTGGTGGTGCATGCCTATAATCCCAGCTACTCGGGAGGCTGAGGCAGGAGAATTGCTTGAACCTGGAAGGCGGAGGTTGCAGCAAGCTGAGATCGCGCCATTACACCCAGCCTGGGCAACAAGAGCAAAACTTCATCTCAAAGAATTTTTTAAAATAAAATAAAATAATGAAGTTAATGAACAAAGTACAGAAGTGTACTTATAATATCTGACACAGAACTAATTTGTGCTACATGTAGCCAAATAGAGATTACTTATACATTTATGCATACGTGTATACAAATACATACATAGATATCCACACATATGTAGAGTATATTTTAAGGACTGCACAGACTAAGAAATAGACATGTTCCTTCAAATATTAGTCATACTTTTGATTCATCTCTCTTACATTTTCTAAAACACAAATAGCATTAATACTAATTAATAACTATTCATGCCAGTAAATGCATGGCATTATATTTGGAGTGCTACACAAGAAACTATTAGCATTTACAAGCTTTGACCCTTGAAAACACTTAAACTGCACATAAGAACACTCTCTATACCAGATATGGAAGCATCTATAATATTCAGAATTAAGATACAGACGAGCAGCACTTAGGAAGTATAACTTATTGTGATTAAAATATGAGTGTTTATAATATTACCCTTTGAAGATGCTATTTCTTCATATAGTATAACACACATGCCGTACAATTTTTCATAGTTTCTACCATGAAGATGAGTCTGAAGTACAACTTACTCAGATCTTTACAAAGAGAAGACATCAAGCTTAATAAAAATCCAAACGCCCCACTAGATGAATTAAACTTACTTCCAGCTAAGAAAAAAATCTTAAGATTAAAGAAAAACTTTAAGGAAGGGTATTAAAACAGAACTCTTGTTTTTATAGAGAGCTGCCTTCCATTTTCTTACCTACCCAAAGTGTGAACACAACAAACAGAATTAGCAGGCATGCGTTATAGAAGTTAAGTTCTACAATTCTTCTAGGGATATTCATAGTTATTTTCCACTTTGATTTATTCAGATTCAATTCTCTATCTCATTCCTGTCAGTACAGTAACCTCTGAGTATACAATATAAAATATTCATCAGGAAAAAAAAGCAAACCAAACTTCCAGCTACTTCTGGTCAAATAATTTGTTTCCTCTAACTGACCAGAGTAAGAGTTATCTGTGACTATTAAGGGACACTCCAAATTACTCTGATCTAATTATTTCTCAATGACTTTTACGCATGTTCATCAAATCTGTGAAATGGGGATGTAGTGAAAACAATAGCCTCATGCAATACATCACTTCATGTATCTTCCTGCGCCTTCTTGAACAGTCTGGAAATTATGGTGACACCTCTAATATCCCATTTTCAACTGCCTGAAGGCAAAAAGCAACTCTATATAAAGCTTTCTCAAGCTTCAATTAACCTATTCTGAGTATCAGCTTCATTTCTCTCCCTTGGCTAATAACTAACAATGGAAAGAGCTCTTCCAAGTACACAGTACTTTGCTAAGCATTTTATATCATTATTGTTTCATTTATTATTTACGGCAACCCTGTAAGATAAATGAAATCATTGTCCTCATCTTATAAATGAGGAAACCATGGCACAGAGAGTTTGTGCAACAACCAGTATCACACTGCTCCTGACAATGGAGGCAAGAGCAGAACCTTGTGGTGCAGCTCCTGAACCATTCTAGTGCTGCTCAACCACCTTCCAGACCACTTTGCTCTGCAGCACTGCAACACCTCTGGGGCCTGGTTCCAGATAAGCTCTATAACCTTGTCTCCACTCTTTCCAAGATAAAACCTCTACTTCAACAACTAGACCAGGCTTCTCACTATCCCTCGAACACAGTGTGAATGCCAACCTCTAGCTTCTGCTTACACTGAGCCCTACCAACTGGAATGCTCTCCCTCCTCCTCCTCTTCCTCTTCTTCACCATTCAGTTGCAATTCTACATCTTCCTAAACTGTTCATTCTTCCAGCCTTTCTACCTCATAGGAATCTCTTCCTATGAAGAGAGAAGAACTGCTAGAGACCCACGAACCTGATACCTAAGTTGGTTTTGTGTCAGTACTGACATTTCACATTTATGCAGATCAGGTCCAATAGTAAATGACCTGAAGGCAGGGACAGGTATGGCCCCTGCAAAGGTCTGGGAACCTGGCAGGAGCTCAACAAATGCTGGCTGAATTTACAATAACCTCTATAACAATACGGTAAGAGTAACACAGCACACTGTCTTGGAGTAACACTCTAAGAAATCACTTCAAGATTTTCAGACATTAAAGGCACCACCTAACTTTCCAGAATATTCTTTAACTTAACAACTAATTCCCCCAGCTAGTCACATCAACTAAGTATGCATTTCTGTGTCTGGATAGAGCCAAGTCAGTATTATACATATGTGCATAAACAGCCAGGGACTGACATTTGAGCAACGTTCAAACACAGCATTGGAAATCTAATGAGGAATTTAAGTTTGCTGTAATCAAAATAATGCTTTCAAAAAGCTGGTAAGATGGGAAATAAAAATAAAATGCACCCATTACCATTCTTTTTTGCTTTGGACCACTTATTTAACAAATACCTCCTGGTACCTAATGCATGGTAAACACTGCTTTAGGCACTGTGAAGGATGCTACTACAGTCCTTCTGGGTTTTTGTGTGACGCAGTTCACCTGTCTGAGAATTTTTTTGTGTCAGAAAACATAAGATATTCTTCTACATTTAAATGAGAGAATAGGTGAACCTTGCTCTCCTACTTACTATTTCCACAATACATACACATTTTTGAGACAATACAAACAGAGTTTTGGGTTAAAACTGGAAACATTTCTGAATTTCAGTGATTATTTTTAAATGTGTTTCACAGGAGAGAGAAAGGGAGAGACCAAACAGCAGAAAGCAGGTGTGGTCTAATTGGCACCAGGTGTCTAGCACTAGAGGCACTGAAACAGCCTTTCTGCTTTCCACCAGGTGTTGGCACCCAGCCATGACAAAGCCCCTGAATACTGTACTAGTGGCCTCCACAGACCACAGGTTCTGCTGGCCCTGTGCTTCTATAGCAACCACTGAACCTCTGTGGGCCGATGATCTCTTACCAAGCTAAGCCAATTATCCAGTTTGACATTAGAGATCTTCAGGTGGCATCCTCTAACAAAGATGACTTAAAAGGTACCTACTTGTGTATCTTACTAGATTTGCAGGTTAGCATTTAGAAGTAATGTTTTCACAGTGTGGCTATGTTAAACAATCTTCTGTAACATACACATAATTGAGAGACAGAGAATAAAATTCATACTAACTCCACATCGTTCAATGAACACAAATGTGTGCTGTGACCAGGACGCACAAGAACTGTAGCACTCTCTGGCAGAAAAAGGATCTCAAGCAGCAGGTGGACTGTGTGCAATAAGGGGAAGGGCATCCAAGTCTCCCAGCAGACAGGTGGGGTCCCAGCCCTCTAGGAAGAAGGAAACGTTAAGGGAGAGCAGTGGGGCATATGAAGTTGCAAATCATTTATATGTCAGAAACTGCCCAAGCTTTACAGATGTCTAATGCTCTGATCTGCTATCCATCTAAATGCCAGAAGTGGCAAAAGACACAAATGGTAGAGATTAAAAGGAAGAAATAAACAACAAACAAAAACACCCATTTGGAAATCTCAATTTCCAACATGTCAATCTCATTGAGTTGACATGTGCATATTGGTTCCACATTCATTCATTCCCCAAGGCCCACTGGTAGCTACTAAACTAGAAGACTCTACTCCTATCAGCAGATATCCTCCAATTCCTTTTTCTCTTTAATCTAATTTTTCATAAAGACAAAGCCTCACTATGCTGTCCAGGCTGGTCTCAAACTCCTGGTCTCAAATGATCCTCCTGTCTTAGCCTCCCAAAAGTTCTGGGATTACAGGTATGTGCCACTGTGCCCAGACCCATCCTCCGACTTCTGACAGATGTCTAAAGAGGAAGTCCCTCACTTGTAAAGTTCTCTTCTTCTACAAGGAAGATCCCATCAATTAACATAATTAACAGACTAAGGGAAAATATTAGTTAGATGACAGATGAGTAAATGAAATTATGTCAGAAAAAACGATTAATGATAAAATGTAAATAGATTAAACGAAGTTACTAAGCAACACAAAATACTATGTATATTGGTAATTCTGAATAAATGAATTGAACGTAACAGTAACAAACTACAAATGGCCAGAATGCCAATGACTCTAAAGGGGAAAAAAGTATTTGACTAAAAGCCACTGAAACCTGCCAATGGCAGAAAGCTCACACTCCTGTAGAGCAAGAAAAATGAGAATTTACTTTTTGATTAGGAGAGCTCAAACTGCCTAACTTCCCTTGGTACCAATAAAGTTTGGTTTAACTAACAGAGAAAATCAGTAGAGACACATCCAACACTGAAGGTGACACTATTTCCCATGGTCCCAGAAACCAGGAACTGAAGCCAGCTCCCTGAAAGGTCAGGATTTCAAGAGAAATGCAAAATAAGCATGAGTGTGAGGCCAGCATTTCTCATTATCATGATTTCTGGGACTCAAGCAGGTGGGGTGCATGTCTTCTCTCCCCTATGCCTACCAGAGTTCATACATTTTCCAAGAGATCATTCTCTTCTATGATAATGAGGTGAATTTTTCATACTAATACAGGGAAAGCAATGTGTTTTGGCTCTTCCCGATGAGCCCATAGATACCTGCAGCTTTGCTACTTCAGCCAGGGTTCACAGATCAGCATCGGCATCACCAGGAAGCTTGTTAGGAATGCAGAATCTGGGCCCTCAGGTGATTCATACACAATTAAAATTGAAGCGGCACTGTGAATGGACTAAAAATATTTCTTACTCCTAGGATTAGGTATTTATGTCCCCAGATGCCAAGGATCAGTGTAGTTAGGCCAACTCTAGGACAATCTGAGCATCAAAATGAGCAAGAGGAATGGATCACACACACTGAATTTAAAGAAAATAATCCATGAGTCCATATTTACAACAAGCAAGCAAATAACCAAATGGGAGAAAAAGAAGACTCCTTCTTTTCAAGAGAATGTCAACTTATGTAAGGAATGAAAGAATTATAAAATCACTATTTTATAACCATGTTATTAATTGATTCAGGCAAGAATCTCCAGGGATCCTAAAACTATTAAGAAAAAAGTGTTGGGGAGCAGGATATTTACATAGTAGTACAGTGTCTCTCCATAGAGATAGTCTAATTTCATGTAATTAAAACTGATACTATAAATTTATGAATTACAAAGGGGAAAAGTTACCTTTACAATGGAGAAATCCATTGGATGCTACCTAAACAGTGATTGCATTTAACAGCACTAATAATGGGATAATCCGACATTATGTACCTGCTGAGATGACGCTCTTAGGAGGATACATTATCACCTATGTAGTATTTCTGCCCAAAATGTCTATCCTGACTATAATCATTTGGAAACATAAAATAAGTCCACACTGAGGGTCATTTTACAAAACAAATGGCCTACACTTTTCAAAAATATTAATGTCATGAAAGACAAAGAAAAATTGAGAAAGATTAAAGAAACTTGATAACTAAATATAATGTGTGATTTTAGACTGTTGCCTGAATTGGGACTTCATTATTGTTATGGTTATAAAGGATATCATTGGGACAGGTCTGCACATTAGATACTATTATCATATTTCCTGAATATGGTAACTGTATCTCCTTTCTTAGGTGATACAAACTGAAGTATTTAGAGGTAAAGGGTCATATCTGCAACTACTCTTAAATGGTTCATTGAAAATTGTAGTAACATGTATATAGAGAGATAAAGCAAATGTGGCAAAATGCTAAACAGTGAATCTAAGTGAGAGATATATGGATGTTCATTGAAATATTTTGGCAACTTTTCTGTAGATTTTGAATTTCTCAAGAAGCTGAAAGTAGAAAAAAAAGTGAAAGATCAAAAGCAATGAAATGACAAATGGCTCATCTCACAACTCTCTAGTAGAAGAATACTACCACCAGCTGCACATCCCTCACCAAAGTGGTCTTAAACTTAAATACAAGCAAATGACAGGCTGAAAAATTCCTCTCTAAAAGGTTTTTAGGAAAAGGGTCTTTCTATGCTAAAAGCTCCTTCTTAGAAAATGTGCCTCCTAATTCATTCTACAGTGGGCCAGGCTATGTTCTCAGCACAGGAAATACAGCAGTGAACCAGACAAAGCTCCTGCTCTCACAGACCCTGCATACTAGTAGAAGGAAATAGGCAATAAACAAATAAATAAGGTCATGTAGTGATCAGTGCTGTAAAGGAAAATAAAACCAAGACTCTGGAGCAGTGCTATTTAAAACAGGGAGGTGAGAGAAGGACTTAGTTAGGTGACATTTAGCACAGACCTGAATGAGGTAAGGGACTAAACTGTGCAGGTAACTGGGGAAAGAGCATACCAGGCAGAGAATACAGAATGTAAGGCAAAGGCATGGAGGCAGGATCATGCTCAGGCGCAGTGAGGATCACGCTCAGGCACAACGGAGAGAGCACAGGAAAGGAGGTCAGAGACCATGCAGTCCCCCACAGGCTGTTACTGAGACTTCACCCTTTACTCTAAGTTGATTGCTGTCTCCTACCATTTCTACCTACCCAGTGTTCTTGTTGCAGACTGGCAACGATGCAGTTGCATAATGAAGGGACCACTGTGGGGAAATGCAGCCAAGTGTACTCTCCTAAGTGCGTTGAGGCTTCATGCAGGCTTTCCTTGTCTGCTAGTTCCATCCCAGGTGATAGCTTCCTCATACTCTGCCTAATTCCTTTCTCCCTCCCACTTTCTTTTATTTCTCATTCAAAGGCATCAAAAATTGTCTCTTTGGTTTGAGAGATTTAAAAAAAATGTGGTTTATCATTGCTGACATGTTGAAGAGTCTTATTTATAACACCTAGTGCTTGTTTTCACAGAAGTCACTATCCTTTTCAAATGTTACTTTTGTACCTACCTTTCCATTCTCCTTTAATCAAACCTGCTTCTTCTCCGAGTTCTGCTGTTCAGCTCCTTGACGGCAGGGGCTACCCTGTTTACTCTTTCATTCCTAGTGACAAGCACAGACTTTGGCACATAGTAGTTCTCTGATAAATATTTGTGGCACTATTTTATAGATAAAAGATTAAAAAGCCAATTTCTTGTTAGGCTGTTGCTAAAATTTGCCAAAATGTTGGTATACCATCTCTTTTAGTTTTTTTTTTTTTTTTGAGACAGAGTCTCAGTCTGTCATCCAGGCTGAAGTACAGTGGTGTGATCTCAGCTCACTGAAACCTCTGCCTCCCGGGTTCAAGCAATTCTCCCACCTCAGCCTCCCAAGTAGCTGGGATTATAGGTGCCTGCCACCACACCTGGCTAATCTTTGTATTTTTAGTAGAGATGGGGTTTTGCCATGTTGGCCAGGCTTGTCTCGAACTCCTGACTGCAAGTGATCCACCTGCCTCAGCCTTCCAAAATGCTGGGATTACAGACTGAGCCACCGTGCCCTGCCTCAGTTTTATTAACTGTAAATACACTGTTGATGATTCTGATGTGGTCCAATGCAGGGCAAAGAATTTGGCATAAAGTAGAAACTCTCTAGGTGTTTGATGGATAGATGAATAGTTAGATGGACAAACACAGATTAAATAGGACTTGTGTGGGCTGGCCGGAGAAACTCATCATTTATAATGTTCACAACATTGTTTCTTCAGGAAAAATGTACTTTGAGCTTGGCACAAACAGTTTATGAATGAACACTGGAATATAGCTTTGTCACTTAAAATACTAATATCTAGGTCTGTGGGTGTGTTTTTATTCACAGATTATCTGTGAAGGATTTAGAGTGCCAGGTCTGACCTGGGGAAGGGTGGCAGATAATTTGCTCCATGTTAGCTGAGCTATGTGTGTGTGTGTGTGTGTGTGTGTGTGTGTGTGTGTGTGTGTCTGTGTGTATTTAAAATGTCTAGTCATTTAGAAACCCAGAAGAAAGAAAAATCACTCCATAGTAGCCTTTCAAAATGTTTGGGAACAATTGTGCTCAAGGTTGGATGACAGGGAAAAATCAAAGAAATGAAGATTTTGCCCAACTTAGTGACTCTAGTGAGAGAGATAAATATATTTTATGCATTTAAAATAATTGTATTTACATATCTAATCTCAGTGGACCATAAGAATTAGGATCCTAAACTATATTACATATAACTTAGTTTACTCATAAAATTTTAGAAAATTGTTTATGTAGATAAAAATTATAAGTTTACTAGATAGTTTATCAATATATTTCAATTTAAATATAGCTATGTATTCCAAACTTTAAGAAACATTATTTCTGGTATTTTATGAGAAAGAAGTTCAAACTTGAACATGAAGGAAATCTTTCACCATTGTGCCCAGATAAAGGCATTTATTACATTTCTTGATCTTGGTGAACTACACAGAATCAAAACAATACCCAAAGTACTCATTTTCACAAAAGACAGTGAGGCAGTGAATGGAGGAAGGAATCTGAAGAAGAGAGAAAAAAGGGCAGGACACGGCAATAATGAGTTGGCAGTGGGGAACTTTTGCTATGTACAACTATTTTTATCCTCGGAGCTCTCCTTCTTCGCATTTTCTGGGTTCTCATGTTTATCATCTTCCAAGACTTGAGAACCAAACATTTGTCTGGAAAGGAATGGCTCTACCATTTCATATCCACTTATTCTGTGTTTTAGTAACTTCCAAACAGGTTGTTTGTAAAAATGTGCCTGGAACACAACAGTAAATAAAATAGACCTGGTCCGGTCATCATAGAGTCTGCATTCTAGAAGAATTAAATTAATACCCACGAAGTAAGTATTAGTTAAAAGTATACAAGACAGTTACTTGAGGGCAAACATCTAACAAAAGGAGGAAAGACCAAGGTAAGGTTTTTAAAAATGAAAACCTTAATTCAGATTAAGGTTTAATTAAAACCTAATCCAATAAATTCACTTTATTATCCAATGCTGGAATCCTATCTAAGACATCCCTAACAGCCCACTTCCCTATCGCAAAGCTTGTCAGAATATTTTATGAGGAGTAAAGAGTAGACATAAACTTACGCAAATTAAACATTATATTCATAATTCTAAAAGTTTCATCTTTATAAAAGCAAATAACTATTCAACAACATGTTCTCTAAATTTTATCACTACCTTATCTGTAGTTCTGGTTACAGGAATTAGAACATTTTTATGATTTTGTGGTGTCATGCTTCACAAACAATAAACGGCAAATAGTTGTACACTTATGAAAACTGCATAAAAGTGTTAAATTAGCTTACACTGACATAACGCTCATTTCAGAAATGTGGGCCTGACTGAAATTATTAGGTTCACGAAAATTAAACAGCCTAAAACAATCAGGTTTAAAACTTTTAAATATATATAATTGTTTTTGTTGCTGAGAGATTTCCTAATTAAAAGAATAAAAGATCTATAAAATTTATTTCAATTTCAAAATTACAATGGAAATCAAAAATGTTAGAGAAAGGAGAAAACTACAGGAAAGAAAATTTCCATGAATATAGGTAATTGGTGTGTCAGGATGTAGCTTTCAAGAAATTAAAAACATGACTCTTGTACAAATATATATTAAGCAAATATCAAAACTTTATTTTAACTCAGCAGGATGGTACATCTGGTTCAGTGTAACACAGGAAAGACTGAAGTGTATACAGTCAACAAAATACAGAATACTGAAATAAGATTGCTAATTTAGATATAAAAGTAGTTACTATCCTATAGGGCAATAAAACTAAAACCTTTGGGGTTATCTTCTTTATCAAGCAGAAATCATTTGCAGGTGATCAATCTACAAATTAACATCTAACTTCATAGAATCTGGATCCTAATAAAAAGTAAATTAAACAAAGGAACACTTTCCTAGAGAATTACGTGATCCTTGACTGGTGTCTTAAGTGCTCCAAGAAAACACTAAAAAGACATGCAATCATCCTTGTGCCTTATTCCCAAATGTTGGATAATTTTTCTAAACATTTTAATATGCAACAAAACCTTGGCTACACAAAGCCCTCATGAATGGGTTAGTCTTGACAGTGGCATGCTCTAGAGACCTAAATTAGCCCTTAAAATCCTTAGTACCAAAGGGTTTGCTGGTAGATTGTGGCTGAACACTTCCCCTGCCCCTACCTCCATCAAGGCTGCAAAATCACCATTTTTGTTTGTTTGCTTTCTTGCCTTTTAAAATCATGTTTGGCCTATATTCTGCATCAGAAAATTTGCCACTTACCCTCTATTGTTTTGAGTCATTTTCACCAACACATTTCTTTACTGTTTTTCCTCCTTTGAAAATATCCCCTCATCTGAACATTAATCATGTTAACCTTTTAAGCAAAGAAGGATCTAACTCCTTCAACATAAATACATCTAAAAGTTGAGTCATAGTGATAATAAGCATTGTATTATATAGCATAAATGGCCAATCTCTTCGCCCAACTACCCCTTGCCCCAACATTAAGAAGCACGTTGAAAATAACTTACTATTTAAGATCAATAATTAGTTAATAACCTCTATTTACTGAAACCAATTGGGTACAAGAAGGAAGTTTTCAAGGCTTCTAAGGAGTCAAATATAGTAAAAACTTCTGGCTGTATATTATAGTATCCCTCATTTAGACTCTTAATAATTAACAGTAATGATTACTATGCAATGACTACTCACTATGTGCCAAATACTGTGCTAAGAGCTTACAAATTTATCCTATTAAATCCTCACAACAATCCTGTTAACTACTTTCTATTATTTGCCTCATTTTTCAGAAGAATAAACTGAATCACAGGGAATTAAATTAACTCTCTCAAGGTCACAACGGTGGGTTTTACTGAAATCATTAGGGTCACAAAAATGAATCAGCTTAAAACAATCAGATCACAATGGTGGTAGATTCAAATCCAGATTATTTTGCTTCAGAGTCTATAGGCTTAACCACTGCACTACATCAAAAAAGACAGAAGAACTATAAAAACAGATACATTGACCATCATCATCATAACACTTATATAGCTTATTTTATATGAAGGCATAGTTCTAAGCAATAATAAAAACTTATTTATTTCTCACAATAATCCTACGGGGTGAGTACAATTATTCTTCTCAATTTGGGAAAGAAGAAATTGAGGCAAAGAGTGGTTACTCCAGGTCACAATGCTAACAAAATGCAAGGCTTGGATATAATCCTGGACAGTGTAGCTCCCAAGTCCAGGACCCTCCCTTGATGCCATCCTGCTTCTTTTAACAATTTCAAAAGCACAGTACCAGTAAACAGTCCTAACTCTTCAGAACCTCTGAGGTTGGAAATCACCACATTAAAGCACAGAACCTTCACTAAATGTTCATTACTATAATCAAAAGTCATCAAGAACAGATTAAAAGGTTTTCATTCAGCCTTGTTAAGAAGGCAAAAAAGTAACACACTTATGCAAAATTTCATCCAAGATGAGTTTCTTAAAAAAAAAAAAAAAAAAAAAACCACAAGGTTTTCTGGAAAATGAACTCAAAACATAACAAATGAGGTTACAGTAGTGTTAAAAAATCCTTCTGCAGACAATGTTTTTGTTCTTGCTGCCTTGGGGTTTCTCAGAATTCCCTCAGGGGCTATGGGTGGAGGGAGGAGGGGAGAAGATAGTTCTCCACTCCACCTTCAAACACATAGCTCTATTGATGTATTTTTTTACATACTGGGCTTCCCGGTAAGCTTTCACTTTGATGGGACCTAGGCTCCTGTTTATGATTTGAATGTGTTCCCCAAATTTCATGTGCTGAAAACTTAATCTTCAAATTCATTTGTTAATGGCATTTAGAGATGGGGCTTTGGGACGTAATTAAGATTAGTAATCTCACTGGGGGGAACCATGATAGGACTGGTGGCTTTATATAAAGAGAGACCTGAGCTGACACACTCAGCCCCTCACCATGAGATGCCCGGCTCAGAACGTTGCAGAGGGTCTCCACCAGCAAGAAGGCCCTCACCAGATATTTCGACCTTGGATATCCCAGCCTCCAGATATGTAAGCAATACATTTCTTTCCTTTATAAATTACCCAGTCTCAGGTATTCTGCTGTAGCAACAGAAAACTAAGACAGCTCCCATGAATATGTGGTCTAAGTGGGCGGCTCTTCTCACTTTTATAAAACTTTCCCCATCACCTCCCTGGTGTCTCAGGAGTTCCACTTCACACTATTTTTCCATTTACTTCTTGAATCTTGTGCTTGCCCAAGCTCTGACCATTCTCCCACCTGACCCTCCCTTTCCACTTCCCTCTGTCAACAATAATCACGAACACAGCTAATGTTATCAACCTCCTACACAGCAAGCTCTAGGTTAATATTTTTACATCAATTACTTCACTGAATGCTCTCAACACCCTTATGAATTGGTTTCTATAATTGGACCCATTGTATACAGAAAGAAACAAAAGCTTAATTTGCCACTGTCCGATGACCACTAAGTGATGAATATAGGATAAACCAGACGGACCACTAGAAAGGCCGCCACTCTTCACCAGTATACAATCCTGCCTCTCGGTCTCTGTCAATTATGTTCAAATTTCCCACTAAGACTGTGTTCAAGACTCAATAGCTTAAAAACAAAACAACAAATCAAAAAGCACCTTCCCTTCCGGAACAATCCCTTATAGCAGCACCTCAACGACGACAAATGCAAAGCACAGCTTTCAATGCAATCTCATCCATACCTGTTGATATTAATGCTTACAAAATCTCTTCTTCTTTCAAACATATATGTGCACTTCCCAGAAAGGGGCTACATCCCCTGTTCTTTCTATACCCTCACTCTCTCTTAACTAGATTACTTGAACAATTTTGGGCACTGAGTAGGAAGACATTAACAATCAGCATAAAGAACCTTGGTCAGTAGTCAGGATACCAGAGTTCTGGTTCAGTTTCAGGCAATCCCCTATAGCAGACACTGTCACTGTCTCCTCCTCCTGCCTATCTCCTCCACGCTCATCTCTACATGCTGAAGGCAGCATTCTTGAACACCTGTGGCTTTTATTCTGACTCTGGGAGCAGGTTGGGCCCTCTCCCAGGGTAAGGCAAAAATGCAGGGAACTTATCATCTCCAGGAAACAGCCCTCAGTCAAGGAGGATGGACAGTTGATGGGAAAGTAACCAAATTTCTCTGTCCTTTGGGTAGGATAGCCTGAAGCGTGTAGACTAGTTCCCAGAGTTACTTAAAGGGATTGAGCTCCAGTTGCCCAGAGCAGCAATTCTCTTGAAACTATACCCTTTATTGCCTTCTTTTTCCTCCCTGTCCCACTTCTCTACTTCCCTGCTGATATTTCTTGGAAGAACCTCTCATATAAACCACTTACTCTCAAATTCTTGTCTTGAGGTCTATTTCTGGGGAAACTACACTAAAATTTATTCTCCCTTATTTATTCCACTTCCCTATCTGTCAAACAATAGAGTTGCATAAAGGATTTTTATGGCTTCTTTGGACTCTAACATCCTAGGATTTCAATGAACTCAATCAAATTTCAGTATTAAACTAAAACTGGCCTTGGTTACTTCTTAACTAAAATACTGCATCATATCTTGGTGCTGTTGCTGAATTTCACATACATTAATGTGGAAGATGCTGGGAAGCAGAGATCAGATCCCCCTTCAGAGAAGCCTTTGGGCTGCACTTGACGGGGATATTGTTGGCCTCTTGCAGAGATGGCCTCAGCTGCAAAGATCCTCTTTGCCCAAGGTCACTTTCCCAAGGATGCAAGGACTGAGGGATGCTGGAGTATAAAGGCCTGGCCATCTTGGCCCAAGTCAAGACAACTCTGAGGAGTCATTCTAGTTCCAGAGCTCCCTGGCATGCTGGCTCTACAGCTCAACTCCTCTTCTGCCCCCCTTGCTTCCTTCCCACCCTTCAAAGAGCATTCCCTAATAAACACGCTGGATACAAAACTATACCTGAGAGTCAGCTTCCCAGGGAACCCAACCTGTGTCAAGTACATTTTCAATCTTGTTTATTATGTCATAAAATTCACAGACTCTGGAACTTTGCTTGTGGAAGTACAAATGATCCTTTGAATGCTGTAAGACCCAGAAAGTGGTAGAGACACAGAAGAAAAAACTAGGCTTTTAATGAAATGGGAGAGGCAGATAGAAACCAGCATGTATGTGATGCAGTTTCAGTTTCTGAAGAAAAACAACAAATACGTAAAAGGTCAGCATGGCCAGTGAAACTGAAAGCTAAGAACTCAGATGAGGCAATCACAGAGGGTGATGAAAGAGAGAAACATCTGAGACAGGAGGAGAACAAGAATGGCCTGGTGAGAAAAGGAAGAAGACTAATACCAAACACACGCAGCCAAAGATCCTGGGGTAGAAATAACCCATCTGAAGGCGGGCTCTTTATCGCACAAAACTACATCCAATCCCTAAGAGGTACTGCCCCGTGGTATGACAAGGCCAAAATGTCATCCTGGGAATTGCCGCTAATTAAACTCAGGATTGAATCAACGCTACTGAAGAGGCCAGGGAGATTCCCATGGTGCTGCCACTAATCAGGGCCTTTACAGAAAACTCCCAACAAGATGGGAGGACAGAGACAAGCTTGAACTCTGCATCTGCCTTCTAGAGAGAAAGCCAGTGATGCTGCATTGCCAATGGTTATGCTGAAATGGTGGTTCCGGGTGACCTCCAGGAGAGTAGGGGTACTAGGGTTAGGTAAGGAGGGTGACTGAAATTTAAAACAAGGTGTCAGCAAAGGCATTACTGAGAAGATGACATCTGGGTAAAGACCACAAAACAGGTAAGGAAGTTGGTCTTATAGTTATCAAAAGGATGAGTGACTACACAGAGAGAAAGAAAAGTGACCTAAGCAGGAACGATGCCGATGTACAAGGTTCCCCCAGCAAGGAGGCCAGTGTGATTGAGAATGAGCAGATGGGACTGAGGTCAGGGAGACAGGATGGGTCATGCAGGTTCTTCTGGGCCACTGCAAGGACTGTGGGTTCAATTGAGAGAAGATGGAAATCCAAGGAAACATAATTATGTAAAATGACATGATCTGACACTTCTATTCCCCTTCTCTGGGTTTACTTTTCTCTATAGTATTTCTCATTGTCTGAAAAAGTAAAAATGTTATATATTTATCTCTACCCATTAGAATGCAAGCTCTGTGAGGGCAGGTATTTTTTGTCTGTTTTGTTCACTGATGTAGATTCATTTCCCCAATGTCTGGCACTTAGTAGATAATCAGTATTTATTGAATGAATGAAACATCTTGAGAACCAGGAGAACTCTTTCCTAAATGGCAAAATGAATGCAGACAAAGAAAATCTTGCTTCTATTTCCTCGGCAGGTCTGTTTTAAAATAAGTGTTATGAGGCTGAAACAAAAAATATTTACTATCTCTTTTAGGTACTTGGGAGGGGCCCTAAAACTAAATATGTTTCTAATTTCTAATAATTGGATGCCACGGTTCAGGGGGAAACCACAGAAGCATGAACAGTTTGAGAGATGTTACATTTATGGGATTCATTCATTAAACACATATTAAGTAACAGAATCTAAGAGATCCTCAATACTGAGATTTAAAATGCACCAGATTCCAGAGCTACTGCCTTTCTGGGTGGGGCAGGCAGGTCATTCTCAAGGCAGGAAGAAAGATGTGGTGGTGGGGAGGGGAGCATTTACTAAGTACACTTGTTCCCTCCCTATCAGGATGACGACTCTCCTTTGAAAACCACTGAACCAGGTGATTCTCAGAGTACCCCAGCTGCAAAAAGTTTGGGATTCACTGGTAAAAGAAAATGTGTCATTTTTTTCATATAAAAGTTTCCAACATACCCATAGTTTAGGATCCAGAAAGTTTTTTGTAACCGGTTTAGATGTCTTTTCATGATACTTATGTTTCCAGATCAATCTGGACTCAATACATGACAAAAATGACTTCTGTTCACAATTGAAAAGGATGCAGGTAAAATATAATTGAAATTTAATACAACAAAATGAAAATGTATTGAAAATAGGAAGGAAAAAGGGGGATATGGTGGGAGAGGACGATGTCCAGTACCTGTTGACAGAGGAGTCAGTAAAGAAACCCATTTTCCCTCTGGAAGCAAGGCTCCCACGCACTCTCTACCACCATTAGCCCTTTCCCCAGTAAGTTCAAAAGTTCTTTGTGAGCTCACACCAGTCATTTAACTTCGGTGAGTCCCTATTGCTTCACTGTACAAAAGGGCTACCTTACAAATCCCACTCATCGGGGGTTAGATAATATAATACACGGAGAACACTTAGCACAATGCCTGGACCACAGGAAGCCCTCACCCTCAATAAACGTCAGCAGTGGTGATAACACTGCCCGTGGAGATTTTATTTTCCAAAGATATATGTCTGTGCAGTCATCCTCAGAAAATAATACATCATGGAGCAGTCACACAGAGAGAGGGATGTGCCCGAGGAGCCCAGGAGTCTCAGACTAGACCCAGCACATGAGAGTCAGCTTGCGAGCCTCCAGATGATTCCCCTAGACTTCCAGCCTCCCCTGCTGATGCCAAGTGGAATGGAGACAGGCTACGCTGCTGACCAGATTCCAAATTCCTGACTCACAGAAACTGTGAGAGATAAACGATTACTGTTGTTTGAAATCGTTAAGTTTTGGAGTAGTTTGTCACTCAGCTTTAGACAACCAGGACATGCCATTAACTGGCTCACTTGTTCACATCTAATATAAAAACCACATCATGTTAATTTTTTTGTTGTTTAAAAAGAGATTTGAATGGTTCCACATCATGCACAGGATAAAAAGAACCTGGAGGCTCCTTGACAGACTGTGAGACTCAAGGCGGGGATTATAGCTTGTCCACCAGTGAATTCCCAGTACCTCAGCAGTTCCTCATCTAGTAAGTGACTTCACTGGCTGGGATGAAATCAGATGACAGGGAAAGAGCAAACAAAGAAGATGAACTATGAAAACCAGGTATTCAACAAGTATAGACAAGGCTCCTTCCATGCAGTGCTGGGGATACTATTGTCCAGCTGCCCTCATGGAGTCTGTGAGGGGAACCAACAATAAATACATAAATAGCATTTGTCACCCTCTGAAATTCTGAAAAAACACATCCGAGTAATGGAAAGGAGCTGGGTGAGTATGTGTCAGAGGTGGGGGACAGGGTGGGATATTTCGTTAAGGTAGTAAGGAAACTCTCTGAAGATACAACATTTCTGCTGAAACCTGCATGACTGTGAAGCCATGGAAAGATCTGGGAGAATAAAGGAACAAGAATGGCTTAGCAAGTGCAAAAACCCTAGGGTGAGAAAGGACATAAAACTCTGCTTTGTGCTTCCATGATGCTGTGGGGCTTGGGTGGTTCAGTGTGCATGCACAGATTTCTTGCTTAGAAAGTCTAATATATAAACATTTGAACTTTGTAAACTGAAATTAGGGTCTGATTATGGTTTATTGGCCAACATTTTAACAGATACTTTTGTAATTAGTACATTTCTGCATTGGACATCTTTGCCCCACATCACTCCTCTTGGCACTGACATTCCAGCCCTTGCTGACAGAATCTCACTTCAACTGCACCGTCATCATGTGCTTTCCACTCTGGGCCTTCTCTGCCACCATGTGGAATATGTGTAGGAAACCCGTGAGCCATTCTGACAAATGTGCAGTCCCATGATAGACTTAACACCCCATGGGGCAACATTTGACCAGTAGGGGATGGGGGAAAGTGGACAAATAACGAATATCACCCACCCCAATTTATCTAGTAGCCAATTTTAAGGCACATTCTTGGAGGGTGTCCTGTGGGAACAAGTCCCAGTTGCCCACAGTGGTGACCAAGTTGATGCACAAACTTTGGATTGGGTTTCCTTCGTTCCCTATTAACTCTTACCAGTCTCAAATGCTGTTCTTTGGGATTATTCCTCAAAATAAACTAATTGCCCCTAAGCCCCTGTCTAGGCTCTGCTACTTTAAAGAACCAGTCTACGACAGCATTTAAATTTCATTTACAAAAATACAATTTAGGCTGGGCATGGTGACTCATGCCTGTAATCTCAGCACTTTGGGAGGCCAAGGCAGGAGAACTGCTTGAGCCCAGGAGTTCGAGACTAGCCTGGGTAACATAGTGAGAACCTCACCTCCACAAAAAAATTAAAAAACGAGGTGGAGGATTGCTTGAGGCCAGGAGGCCAAGGCTGCAGTGAGCTGTGACTGCACCAATGCACTCCCGTCTGAGTGACAGAGACCCTGCCTCTCTCTCTCTCTCTCTACATATATATATGCGCATGCATATATATGCATATATATACACATATAATTGATATTCAATTATTTAAGAATATTATTAACCCTCTAAAGCAAGTGATCTTCTAGGAGTCTAGACAAGGCTAACAGAATACTGGGCTTTTCCTGTCTAATTCTACCCTAAATTTTCTTTTAATATTTGACTTTTTTTTTTTTTGAAGTAGGTGATATCTAATGTCCAGAGGCACTTTTCTCAAAGGTGTATGGTGGCATTTACTCCTTTAAATTCATAACCACAAACTTTAAGTGGGCCTTTAATGCTGCAGGCAATCTATGTGTCCCTCTTCTATTAATCTCCCAATTTCCTGATGGACTATTTCTCATCTTTTCTCTCTCTTAAACCCTCAAACCACCTTCCCCATCCTCACTCTCAGCTGCTTCCTATTCCACTGAGAAAACAGGCATCAGAAGAGAACTCACACACACTCTCACTATATCTACTCCCCCTATACTCTCTGCTTTCTCTATGGGCACCATAGTGAACCACAGATGTCCCCACACATGATCTGCATCCCATCCTTCATTGCCCTACTTGAGGATAACACCCCAGACATTCTTTTCTTTCCCTTATATCATCAACTTTTGCTCTCTGATGGACAGCTCTCATTAGCACACAAGAATATCCTTAATACTATCTTTTTTAAAAATGAAGACAATACAAGTTCTCTTGATCCTCACCTTGATCCTCTTCTCTTCTCTATCTCTACTCATGCTCTTGGTGATCTCATTCAGTCTGTGGCTTTAGACCATCTCTATGCTTTTGAATTTGAGACCTTTTTCTCCTCACCTCCAGTCTCATATCCAACTGTTTACTCTGTGTATTCATTTTATATTCCTGTGGTAACAAATTATGACAGACTTAATGACTGAAAACAACACAAATGTACTATCTTATTGCTCTGCAGGTCAGATATCCATCTCCCTGGGTAGAAATCAAGGGGTTTGCAGGGTTGTGTTCCCTTCTTGAGGTTATAGGGGAGAATTTGTTTCCTTGCCATTTCTACCTTCTAGCAGCCGGCCACTTTCCTTGGCCAGTGGCCCCATTCCCCCATCTTCAAATCCAGCAACGTTGCATCTCTCTGGCCATTCTCCCATAGTCACCTTGGCCTTTGACCACCATGGGAAAGACTCTACTTCTAAGGACTTGTGTGACTAGGTTGGGCCCACCAGATAATCCAGGATCATCTCTCCATCTCAAAGTTGTTAACTTAAGCATCACAATCACAATGTCCCTCTGGCTACCAAAAGTGACATATTCACAGGTTCTGGGGATTAGGCTATGAACATCTTTATGGGTCATTATTCTGCCTACTACACTCTGCATCTTCAACTGGATGTTTAACAGACATGGCACACTCAGTATGTCCAAGCTGACCTCCAATTCTCCCTCCACCACAGATCTCTCCACCCAAAGTTTTCTGCATCTTCGTTGATAACAACTCCATTTTTCTAGCTATTCAGGCCTGAACCCAAGGAATCATCCTTAACTCCTCTCCCTCTTACATCCCGAATCTAAGTCACAAAGAAATGGACTTTGTCTTTAACACATATCTAGAATCTGATCACTTCTCACCATCTCCACTACTGCTGGTCTGAGTCATCACGTATTAGGATTCTTGCTATCACTTCCTAACTGGTCTCCCTGCTTCTCCCCTTCCTCTTTACAGTCTACTAGAGTCTATTTTCTGAGCAGCCTTCAGCCAGTTTAAGCATGATCTTTTTAAAAATTATGTCAAATAATATTGCTTCTCTGATCAAAATGCTGCAGTGAC
Source organism: Macaca fascicularis (assembly GCF_037993035.2). Lineage (NCBI taxonomy): Eukaryota > Metazoa > Chordata > Mammalia > Primates > Cercopithecidae > Macaca > Macaca fascicularis. The sequence goes on along the minus strand of NC_088383.1, from coordinate 100,028,678 downwards.
TCCCTGGCTCACTCGGAACAAAAGCCAAAGCCCTTCATGGTCTCCACCCTCCACCCAGGGTGGAGGGCCTATCTGACCCTATCTCCTACTCATCTCCCTGCTCTCTCCCCTCCAGCTACCCCTCACCACCCCTCAAACACTCAGGTGTACCTCCCCTTAGGACTTGGCTCTCGCTATTCTTTCTGTCTAGAACACATTCTTACTCCACTATCAGCTTAATGTCCCACCCCCCCCATCCCTTTTAGTTTTCTATTGCTGCCATGACAAATTATCACTAATAAAGTAGCTTAAAGACAATACCCACTTAGCATCCCACAGTTGTGTAGGTTAGAAGTCTAGGTACAATTTGGCTCAGCTGGGCCCTCTGCTTAGTCTCACAAGACCAGAATCAAAGTGCCAGCAGGGATGTATTCCTTTTGGAGGCTCTAGCGATGGATCTCCTTCCAAGCTCCTTTGGGTCTTTGGTGGGATTCAGTTTCTTGCAGCTGCAGGACTGATGCCCCATTTCCCTGGAGGCCGTTCTTTGCTCTTCAAGGCTACATGCCTTCCTTCTTGCGTTTGCCATGCACCCTCAGCATGGGTGGGTGGAGTCTCACATTTCGGATCACTCCAACTGCTGCCACATCTCTCCAACTCTAGCCAGTATAATTTCTCGACTTTCAAGGGCTCATTGATTAGATTGGGCCACCCAGATAATCCAGGTTAACCTCTATATTTTAATAGTTGTAACCATAATTAGAGCTGGAAAGTCCCCTTTGCCATGTAATTTAACCTAAATATTTACAGGTCTCAAGGATTAAGGTATGGACTTTTAGGGGTCACTCTGTCTACCACATCTCCTTTCCTGACCATGGTATTTATACCACAACCCAGCTCCCTACTTCCTACCCACTTTTGATTTCTCCTTTCTCTGCTCTATTTTTTAAGTTTTTCCACCACTGCTCTTACCACTTTATAACAAACCATATAATAAATATTTACTATGCCTGTTTCATTGTCTGTCTTCTCCTGATAGAAAACAGACTCCATTAGGTCAAGAATCATTGTTTTGATTACTGATATTCCAAAGACTATCTGGTAGGCACTCAATAGGTATTTCTTGAATAAATAAATGAACTTACCCTTCCATAGAGTTATTTTTACTTTCAACAGTTTGAACATGCTAATTAGAATAAAGATTCTTAACTGACGATGAGGAAGATGGATAAATATCAAAAAATTGCTTTCTTAATATTTTCCCATGGCTGTGGTCAATAGCATCTGACTAGCTTAGTTCTTATTAATGAAGACTCATAGCAATGTATTTAATTATTGTTTTTATGAAAATAAGAACACTTGATTTTTATACTATTATCCAGGTATACAAGCAAAACAAATTGAGTTGTTGAGTTAATCTTGTCTCAAATGTATAGAAAAATAAACTAAAATAGTCATAAATACTTTTTAAAAAAAATTCTACAAATGCCTCTGGGATGGAAAACTGAACCATTTTTGTTTAAGGAAGTACTACCAGAAATTAGTGAGACTTGCTCAAGTTTAAGACCACTAATTGCCTTCAGCAAGTTTAAGGCTGGAAAGAGGATGACAAAACTATAAAGAAAAAAAAGAATTTTGGAGACAAAAGCACTTTAGAAATAAAATTCACACTTTATAGAGGAGGAACCTGAGGCTCAGAAAGGGTAGGTAACTTGTCTAATCTCACAGCTCACCAGTGATGTGATACTTTGGATAAAGATTATTACAGGAGAGAGTGAAAATTAAACTTCTGTTATTCCTTTAAGCATTTACAATATTCACTTAATAAGCTGATTCTCTACTTCAAAGGGCTGGAACCAACACGAATGCTCACAGACAGTGAGACTTTGCCTACCAGCCTTGTTCTTGTCCCAACTAGGTCAAAATGTCTCATTTTGGGTGGAGTGTTCTGGACAGGGGCAATCCCAAAGAAGTATGGCCAAAGATCTTGCAATCAGAGTGATTCCCAGAGGGCTACATACGACATCACTGTACTGAGGACAAGCTTATGATAACACACACCGAGAAACCAGAAAGCTTATGGGGTAAAACACAATGGTGTCTGACTAGATTATCTATATGTTAGTACGAAAAAGTGTAGTACTGCCTTCTTATCTGGGGTTTGCTTTCTGTGGTCTCAGTTACCCATGGTCAACCTCAGTCCAAAAATATTAAATGGAAAGTTCCAGAAATAAACAATTCACAAGTTTTAAATTGTGTGCCATCTGAGTAGTGTGATGATATCTCATGCGGTCCCTCTCTGTCATGAATCATCCCTTTGTCCAGCGTAGCAACGCTGTCTGTGCCACCATTCTTAGTCACTTAGTAGCCATCTCAGTTATCAGATTGACTGTCACAGCATCACAGTGCTTGTGTTCAACTAACCCTTATTTTACTTAATGGCCCCAAAGCATAAGAGTAGTGATGCCGGCATATTGTTATACCAGTTCTATTTTATTAGTTGTTGTTAATCTTTTACTGTGCCTAATTTGTAAATTAAACTTTATCATATGTATGCATACACAGGAATAATATATAGCATATATGGGCTTCAGTACTATCCACGGTATCAGGCATCCACTAGGAGCCTTGGAATGTGTTCCCTGTAGATCAGAGAGAACGACTGTAACTGTCAGCATAAGGATTTTGACAAAACCTGTAAGTACTTATAGATCTGGACTCGTTGCCAGCAGAAAGGCAAAAATGAAGTGAAGCATATTTTAAGGGAAGAATAAATAAGATATATTTTGAATAGGGTTCTCACACAAACACAAAAGACAGCAGGAACTGATGTGAAATAGTTTCTAAATTTACCACATCACAACCTTCTGCTTTTTGAATACCTACAACAGGAATGAAAACCAGCACAATAATCCAGATCTATATTTAAAGCAACAGCTCGTTTGTGTGGTATTTAAGACAATATTTCATTCACTTTTAAGCACTTAGCATTAAGGGGAAAAAATCAAGAAATTGGTTTATTTAGGCAACATCCAGAGAGTGATTCAATGGGAGAGCATCAGTGTTACACAGAAGGAGAAAATAAGTCTATTTCTGGAGCCACCAATCAACTTTCCTCACCATGGTTACAGGCTGTGTTTCATAACTTTCCAGAATCACAGATGATTCAAAATGACCTTGGTAATAATTTAGACCAAATCTCATGTTTTATACATGGGGGAAACTAAAGCTTAGAGAGGTGGGGCAGATTGTCTGACACCACAGACCTTTAGTGACACATCACAACCAGAACTCAAGTCTCCTCACTCCTAAGGAAAACTGTGAAATCACTTACTGCTGTAGTCTGAATGTCTGAATTCCCCCAAAATTTGTATGTTGAAATCTTAACCCCCAAGGTGATGGAATTAAGAGGTCAGACCTTTGGAAAGTGACTGGATCATGAGAACATGATTGGGGTTAGTGCCCTTATAAAAGAGATGTCAGAGAGCCTGCGACTCCCTTCCACCATGTGAGGTCACAGGGATCAGCTGCCATCTGGAAACCAGGAAGTAGGTCCTCACCAGAGACCAATCTTCCCATACCTTGATGTTGGGTTTTCCAGCCTTAAAAACAGTGAGAAATAAATTTCTATTGTATATAAACCACACAGTTTGTGGTGCTTTGTTGTAGCAGCACAAATAGACTAAGATACTAACCTCAGGAAAAAAGGTACACTTTAATTTCTGTCTGGCTTTTATTGATTTGTAAACTATTTGAAATTGTTTCAGCAGTTAAAATCTCTATGTGTTCCACATGGTTGAGGAAAACCTTTCAAAACTACATTTTTATACTCATAACTTCAGTGCAACTTGAAAATATAGATGTGTTCAATATGAAAATATTAATGTGCTCAATGCTGACTCAGATGCTTCTTAGGATTGTAACTGTTTCCTACTAGGCAAGAAGGCCTAAGTGAAAAAGAACAGATAAACTCCATGCACTGTGCAGGGCTCTATGAAGTGTGTTATCCTAGATATTTAATATTTATGTATATTCTTTGGTCTTTTTAACTTTCTTCCATTTTCATGTACATATGTATGTATATATGGAAAGATCTTATTAACTTGGATATTTGGTAAGGGTATATCAGAATAGAAATTAAAGCAATACAGTTTTTATGTCATATTTTACTAAGTAGAATTCATCTTGAACCTCAAACAGCAGGTGTAGATTCTCAATACTTTACAGAGAAATCTTATGTTCATTTATCTAGCATATATTATTATGTGTGTCTCCTGTGTGCCAGGCACCATGTTATAAACTGGGATTTCAAAACATCACCTCCCTGCCTTCGCTGAGTGCACTGTCTAGCGGAGATGGGTATGAACAGATACCTTTCATGGCATGGAAAAATGGGGATAAAACGGAGGGAGATGACCAAGAATCATGAGGGTCAAGAGAGGATGTCTGGAAAAAGGAGAAAATTATCAATCAGGGTCATAAAAGAAGATTTTGCCAGGCAAGGAAGAGAAGGAATGTGTTTCAGATGGAGGCCATAGCAATTATGCAGAAGCAGAGATGAGAAGTGGAATGTCTTAGTCAGGCCCTGGCAGAATGCAAGACTCCACCTTCTCCACACCTGTATTCCTGCAGCCACATGCTAGCTAACCTCATTTTAAATCCATAATCATCTATCTCAGTAGACCTTAAATGCTGCCTAGCAATCAAACTTCATTTCCCTAGTGCAATACTCTCCCTTTCTCCCAAACCACTCTGTATGCCTCTTTACCTTTCTCTTCAAGCCTCCAATATTTCTTTCCTGATCCTTCATCTCAGCTAAGAAATGAATAAACTACTCTCTAGGGAAATGACAAGTGATAAGGGTGGAAAAAAGCTTGGGCAGGTCAGCAGGATCCAAATGACACTCTGTAGATTTGGACTTTTTTTCTCAGACAAGGAGGAGCCAAAGACCTACTACCTCCACAAGAGAGGACTCTGGCAGAAGATTCCTAAGGGGCAAGAAGGGAGGTAGCGAGGGTCAGTGAGGAAATGAACGTGAATGAGAATCCAAATGAAGGCAGTGGCCATGAAGTAGACAAGATAACATTAAGGAAATAAAATCAAAGTCTACTTTATAATGAAATAGTGGGTACATAAGGGAGAAGATTGCAATTTCTTAGCAGGAAAATTATATTTAATTTTAATCCACTGGTTTTAAAGTTTGTTTCTAAGAAATTGCAATTAGCATAATTTTAATATAAATAAAATTGTATTTTCTGCTTCTAGGGTCTTTCTTGTAATAATAATAAAACAATTAACATTTGAACTGACCTAAAGGCCTATGATTTATAGCCAATAGAATCATTCATCTGCCCTTAGCATTGAAAGATCTTAGGAATAACAACAGTTCTTTCATCAAGATGTTAAGTCACTCAGTTTTTAGGACAAGTAACTGTATATAAAATACTCTAATTTTTTTTCTAAATAATTGGCAAAGGAAAAATAAATACTAGAATTCTGGCTACACAGAAGTTTTTCAGGTACATATGTTTATAGGTAAACATATACATACATAGTAAGAAGTAAATATATAGACTTCTCTGAAGAAAACATGAAGCATTGAAGTTGTGTATATAACATACTTTCCCCAGGATCTCTTACTGAAAGGATGTAGAAAACAGAAGGACTCTGTGAATCAAGAGATACCAACTTTGCATTCATTTATCACTTCAAATCTCCTTCCTATATCAAGTGATAGCTGCAGGGTTTTTTAACGAAAAGACGATTTTTTTCTTCTTAGGTGTGCTTCTCTGATAGCAACCTCTACTTCACCTCTGGGAATCTAGTAGTGAAGAGGAATCCCTCCTCTACGGACTGTATCTACAAAGCAGGTGCATTCACATCATAAAAGCTCAGTAAGGTGCCTGTCAGATCACTACAAAATCTGCACATGAAGATCTTTATCTATCACAGCAAAAGTGTGCAGAACTTGTAACAGTGGTTCCCAAACCGATTTGCACATTAGTGTCGAATCTTATATATCTATCTTATATATGTATATATCATGCCTTGGCCCCATCCTAGACCAGTTAAATCAGAATCACTACAGATAGGTCCCAGATACCAGTATTTTTTAAAAGTCCCCAGATAATTCTAATATGAAACCAGGGTTGAGAACCACTAGCCAGAAGCTTCTCTAATGTGGTCTGCAGACCAGCTGCATCTCCTGGGAGACTTAGAAATGCAGCATCTCAGACCCCACCTGAGACTAACTGAACCAGAATCTGCAATGTAATGCCATTCCCAGTAATTCTGTGCACATTCAAGTATGAGACTCACTGGCCTAGCGATTCTCACTGGTCTTGCATTGAGTGGGCAAGTTCTAAATAATACTCATTACATGAAGTAAACCCTCACCTTGAAGATCACACTTTGATCCAGCAGTATAAATGTATATAAATGTAAAGCAGTCCCCCAGAAACCATCTGGGACAGCTCCCTATACATGGAAAGAATGTTAGAGGCAAGTCCTATCAATATATGGAGCAGGGCATTGGCTTGATGTGAAACAGTTACTAGTACATCCCTAGTTGAATCTAGGGAGGCAGGGAATGGAACTGGTGAAAGGTACAAAAGAAACTTTGTAACTTGACATTTTAAACATTTTAATTTGTTATATATATATTTATACATGTAAATATATATATATAAAATGTTTTTCCCTGAGGTCTAAAATATTTATTTCATCTACACAATAAACATTTCTTTTAGATATACAAAATTTCTTTCATTAAAAGTTCAACGCAACAAGACTTCTAACCTTGTGAAATCATGCAGTTTTTATATTCCTTCATCTCTTGCTTGCTAATCACCCTTCTAAGAATTCTCGCTATAGACAACTAGTGAGCTATGAAAACTGCTGGTGATCCCAGTTGCAACCTGGCAATGCTGCTAACTGGTGAATGAATGCCTGGTGGACCACGGCTGTGAGAGTCGGAGCAAAATCCAGGTGCGATCAAATAACTTGAGGGCAACCTGAGTGTACAGCTGATTTAGCCCAAGAGGTAACGTTAAAAGTAAAGAAATAACAAAATGGTTTTAAGTTAAAATTTGCTTGAACTTGAGCTCTAAAATTACTCCACAGGAAATTCAAGATAAGGTCATCAATGTAACTACTGTCTGCAAAACATAAAGAAATAAATATTGAAGCAGGGAGTGGCCAAGATGGCTGACTAGAAGCAGCTAGTGTGTGTGGCTCTCAAAGACAGGAATGAAAGAGGCAAATAAATACAGCACCTTCAACTGAAACATCCAGGTGCCTGCACTGGGACTAATCAAGGAAACAACCTGACCCACAGACAACAGAGAAAAGCAAGACAAAATGATGGCCCACCTGGGAGCCACACGGAGTCAAGGGAATCTGCCCTGCCCAGGGAAGCAGTGAGTGAATGTGTGACCCAAGGAAACCACGCTTGCCCCACCAATCTTTGCAACCCTCGGGTCAGGAGAACCCCTCATGAAACCACACCACTAGGGCCTTCAGTCCGACACACAGAAATACCTGTGTGTCCAGAACTATCTGGAGTCTTGGCAGAGCAGCCACTCAGGCACACACAGAAACCCAGCAGCTTTACATAATCCAGCTCCGGGTTTCCTGGCAAAAGTAACTACAACTTAGGCAAAGAGGCAGGTTAGACCTCCATACTTACCCCTAGGAAAGAGGCTGAATCCAGGGTGCTCAGCAGTGATGGTCAGCGGGCCCCACTTCCACAGCACCTCACAGGATGACACACTGGCTTGGAATTCCAGCCAGGCAGGACAACAGTGTTGCATAGAGCTGTGACACAGTTCCTAGGGAAAGGGGTGGCTGCCATTTTTGCTGTTCCAGCTTTGGGCTTTAGAGAGTCCAAACCCACGGGGGCAGAAGGGATCCCCCAGTGCAGCACAGCTGCTCTACCAAAACATGGCCAGACTGCTTCTTTAAGCGAATCTCCGACCTATTCCTCTTCACTGTGTGGGAGCTCCCAACCCAGGCCTCCAGCCACCCCCCACTGATGTTTTCTGGCTGACAGAAATTTGAAAACCTCCGGCAAAGAGCTCCCAGAAGGAGGGGGGCCGCCGTCTTTGCTGTCTGGGTGACTTAGCTGTCCCAGCCTCATGCTTGGAGAGCCCAAGCCAACTAGGGGCAGAGGCGGTGCCCCAGCACAGTACAGCCGTTCTAAAAAATTTGGCCAAACTGCTTCTGTAAGCAGGTCCCATATCTTGTTCCTCCTGACTGGGTGAGATCTCACAACTGGGGTTTCCAGGTACCTCCTACCTCTGTGTTCAGGCTGGCAACAGGTCCATACCTCCCTGGGATGGGGCTCCCACAGGAAGGGGTACACTGCCATCTTTGTTGCTTTGCAGCCTTCACTGGTGATACCTCCAGGTACTGAAAAGTCCAAGGCCACTAGGGACTGGAGCAGACCCCTAGAAAACCACAGCAGCACTACAGAAAAGTAGCCAGATTTAAAAAAGAAAAAAACAAAACAAAACAAAGGTCAGCAACCTCAAAAACTGAAGGTAGATAAGCCCACAAAGACGAGAAAGAATCAACACAAGAACACTGAAAACTCAAAAAGCCAGAGTGTCCTCTTTCCTCCAAATGACTGTATCACCTCTCCAGCAAGGGTTCAGAACTGGGCTGAGGACAACATGGCTGAAATGACAGAAGTAGAATTCAGAATACAGATAAAAGCAAACTGTCTGAGCTAAAGGAGTACATTAAAACCCAAACAAAGAATCTAAAAATCATGCTAAAATATTGCAGGAGCTGACAGACAAAACAGCCAGTAAAGAGTACTGTAACCAACCTGACAGAGATGAAAAACACACTATAAGAATTTCATAATGGATTCACAAGTATTAATACCAGAATAGACCAGGTAGAGGAATCTCAGAGCTTAAAGACTGTGTTTCTGAAATAAGACAGATGGAGTAGAGAAAAAAAGAATGAAAAGGAATGAACAAAACCTCCAAGAAATATGGAATTATGTAAAGAGACTGAATCTACCACTGACTGGTGTACCTGAAAGAGATGGGGAGAATGGAACCAATTTGGAAAACATAGTTTAGGATATCATCCATGAGAATGTCCCCAACCTAGCTAGACAGGCCAACCTTCAAATTTAGGAAATGCAGAGAATCCCAGTAAGATACTCCATAAGAAGGACATCCCCAAGACACATAATCATCAGATTCTCCAAGGTCAAAATGAAAGAAAACATGTTAGAGGCCACGAGAAAGAAAGGCCAGGTCACTTTCAAAGGGAAGACAATCAGATTAATAAAGGACCTATCAGCAGAAATCCCACAAGCCAGAAGAGATTGGGGGCCAATATTCAACATTCTCAAAGAAAAGAAATTCCAACCCAGAATTTCACATCCAGTCAAACTAAGCTTTAAGTAAAGGAGAAATAGATTCTTTCAGACAAGCGAATGCTAAGGGAATTCATTACCACCAGACCTGCCTTACAAGACTCCTGATGGACACACTAAATATGGAAAAGAAAGACTATTACCAGCCACTACAAAAATACACTGAAGTACACAGACCAGTGACACAATAAAGCAACCACATAAACATGTCTGCAAAATAATCAGCTAACATCATGATGACAGGATCAGATCCACACATATCAATACTAACCTTAAATGTAAATGGGCTAAGTGACCCAATTAAAAGACAGAATGGCAAGCTGGAAAAAGAGTCAAAATCCATTGATGTGCTGTATTCAAGAGACCTACTTCACACACAAAGACACATATAGTCTCAAAATAAAAGGATGGAGGAAAATCTATCAAGCAAGTGGAACGCAGAAAAAAAAAAGAAAAAAAAAAGGAAAGGTTGCAATCCTAGTTTCTGCCAAGACAGACTTTAAACCAACAAAGATTACAAAAGACAAAGGGTATTATATAATGGTAAAGGGTTTGAGTCAACAAGATCTAACTATCCTAATATGTATGTACCCAACACAGGAGCATCCAGATTCATAAAGCAAGTTCTTAGAGACCCCCAAAGAAACTTAAGACTCCCACACAATAATAGTGGGAGATTTTAACACCCCACTGACAATGTTAGACAGATCATTGAGACAGAAAATTAACAAAGATATTCAGGACCTGAACTCAGCACTGGATCAAATATATATGCAACACTGGATCACAGAATATACATTCTTCTCATTGCCACAAAGCATGTACTCTTAAAATTGATCATATAATTGGAAGTAAAACACTCTTCAGCAAAAGCAAAAGAACTGAAATAGTAACAGTCTCTTGGACCACACAGCACAATCAAATTAGAACTCAAGACTAAGAAATTCACTCAAAACCATACAATTGTATGGAAATTGAATAACCTGTTCCTGAATGAGTTTGGAGTAAATAATGAAATTAAGGCAGAAATCAAGAAGTTATTTGAAACTAATGACAGCAAAGATACAACGTACCAGAGTCTCAAATAATGAAATTAAGGCAGAAATCAAGTTCTTTGAAACTAATGAAAGCAAAGATACAATGTAACAGAGTCTCCAGGACACTGCTAAGGCAGTGTTAAGAGGGAAATTTATAGCACTAAATGCCCATATCAAAAAGGTAGAAAGATCTCAAGTTAACAACTTAACATCACAAGTAAAAGAACTGAAGAACCAAGAGCAAACAAATCCCAAAGCTAGCAGAAGACAAGAAATAACAAAAATCAGAGCTGAACTGAAGGAGACTGTGACATGAAAAACCATTGAAATGATCAATGAATCCAGGAGCTTGCTTTTGAAAAAAATAATAAAATATATAGACAACTAGCTAAACTAATAAGAAAAGAGAAGATTCAAACACACACAATCAGATATAAGGGGAGCATTACCGCTGACCTCACAGAAATACAAACAACCATCAGAGACTATTATAAACACATCATTCCTTATAAACTAGAAAATCTAGAAGAAATGGACAAATTCCTGGACACATACAACCTCTGAATACTGAACTAGGAAGAAACTGAATCCCTGAGCAAACCAATAACGAGTTCTGAAATTGTACAAAGAAGAGCTGTGACCATCCCTACGAGAACTATTCCAAAAAATTGAAAAGGTCAAACAAACACAGTCAGAAATGATAAGGAGGACATTACCGCTGACCTCACAGAAATATAAACAACCATCAGAGAATATTATAAACACCTCTATGCTTATAAACCAGAAAATCTTGAAGAAACTGATAAATTCCTGGACACATACACCCTCCAAAGACTGAACTAGGAAGAAACTGAATCCCTGAACAGACCAATAATGAGTTCTGAAATTGTACAAAGAATAGCTGCTACCATTCCTACTGGAAATATTCCAAAAAACTGAAAAGGAGGGACTTCTCCCTAATTCATTCTATGAGGCCAGCATCATTCTGCTACCAAAACCCAGCAGAAAAACAACAGAAAAGGAATTCAGGCCAATATCCTTCATGAACATTGACACAAAAATCCTCAAAAAAATATTGGCAAACCAAATCCAGCAGCACATCAAAAAGCTTATCTATCACCATCAAGTGGGCTTCATCCCCGGGATGCAAGGTTGGTTCAACATACACAAATCAATAAGTGTGATTCATCACATAAACAGAACTAAACACAAACTAAAGACAAAAACCACGATTATCTCAATAGATGCAGAAAAAGCTTTCAATAAAATTCAACATCCATTCATGTTTAAAACTCTCAATAAACCAGGTATTAAAGGAACATACCTCAAAATAATAAAAGCCATATATGACAAACCCACAGCCAACATCATACGGAATGAGCAAAAGATGAAAGCATTCCCCTTGAAAACCAGCACAAGACAAGGATGCCGTCTTGCTACTCCTATTCAACATGGTATTCAAAGTTCTGGCGTGGTGGCTCACGCCTGTAATCCCAGCACTTTGGGAGGCCAAGGTGGGCGTATCATGAGGTCAGGAGATCAAGACCATCCTGGCTAACACGGATAAACCCCGTCTCTACTAAAAATACAAAAAGTTGGTCAGGCGTGGTGGTGGGCACCTGTAGTCCCAGCTACTTTGGAGGCTGAAGCAGGAGAATGGCATGAACCTGGGAGGTGGAGCTTGCAGTGAGCCAAGATTGTGCCACTGCACTCCAGCCTGGGTGACAGAGTGACACTCTGTCTCAAAAAAAAATACAAAATAAAAAATAAAATAAAATAAATCTGGCCAGGGCAATTAGGCAAGAGAAAGAAATAAAATGCCTTCAAATAGGAAAAGAGGAAGTCAAACTACCCTTGTTTTTAGATGATAGGCTGCTATATCTAGAAAACTCCACTGTTTCGGCCCCAAAGCTTCTCAAACTGACAAATTACTTCAGCAAATCTCAGAATACAAAATCAATATGCAAAAATCACTAGCCTAAAATCAAATTCCTATATACCAACAAAGGTCAGGCCAAGAGCCAAATCACAAATGAACTCCCATGCACAACTGCCACAAAAATAATAAAATAGCTAAAAATACAGCTAACTAGGGAGGTAAAAGATCTCTACAAGGAGAACTACAAACCACTGCTCAAAAAAATCAGAGATGATACAAACTGAAAAACATTCCATGGTCATAGATAGGAAGAATCAATATTGTAAAAATGGCCATACTGCCCAAAGCAATTTATAGATTCAAGGCTATTCCCATTAAACTACCATTGACATTCTTCACAGAACTAGAAGAAACTATTTTAAAATTCATATGGAACCAAAGAAGAGCTTGAATAGCCAAGGCAATCCTAAGCAAAAAGAACAAAGCAGGAGGCATCATGCTACCCAACTTCAAACTATACTACAGGGCTATGGTAACCAAAACAGCATGGTACTGGTATAAGAACAGACACATAGACCAATGGAACATAACAGAGAACACAGAAATAAGACTACACATCTACAACTATCCAATCTTTGACAAACCTGACAAAAATAAGCAATAGGGAAAGGATTCCCTATTCAATAAATGGTGCTGTGATAACTGGCTAACCATATGCAGAAGATTGAAACTGGACCCCTTCCTTACACCATATACAAAAATTAACTCAAGATGGATTAAAGACTTAAATGTAAAACAAAAAACTACAAAAACCCTGGAAGACAACCTATCATTCAGGGCATAGACATGGGCAAAGATTTCATAAGGAAGACACCAAAAGTAACTGCAACAAAAGCAAAAGTTGACAAGTGGGATCTAATTAAAGAGCATCTGTAGAGCAAAAGAAACTACCAGCAGAATAAACAGACAACCTACAGAATGGGAGAAAAATTTTGCAAACTATGCATCTGACAAAGGTCTAATATCCAGCACCTATAAGGAACTTAAACAAATTTACGAGAAACAAATGCTCCATTAAAAAGTGGGCAAAGCACATGAATAAATTTCAAAACAAGACATACATGCTGCCAATAATGTAATGAAAAAAAGCTCAACATCACTGATCATTAGAGAAATGCAAATCAAAAACACAATGTGATACCATCTCATACCAGTCAGAATGGCTATTAAAAAGTAAAAAAAATAACAGGTGCTGGTGAGGTTGTGGAGAAAAAGAAACATTATATAGTGTTGGTAGGGGTGTAAATTATTTCAGCCACAATTATTTTCTGACAATTATGTCAGAAAACAGTGTGGCAATTCCTCAAAGACCTAAAGATAGAAATATCATTCAACCCAGCAATCCCATTACTGGATATATACCCAAAGGAATATAAATAGTTCTACAAAAAAGACACATGCATGCATATGTTATCGCAGCACTATTCACAATAACAAAGACATGGAATCAAACTACATGCCCATCAATGATAGACTGGATAAACAAAATGTGGCACATACACACCATGGAATACTATGCAGTCATAAAAAAGAACAAGATCATGTCCTTTGCAAGGACATGGTTGGAGCTGGAGATCCTTATCCTTAGCAAACTAACATGGGAACAGAATACCAAATGCCACATGTTGTCACTTATAAGTGGGAGCTAAATGATGAGAATATATGGACACACCGAGGGAAACACCACACACTGGGGCCTTTTGGAGGGTGGAGGGTAGAAGGGGAGAGAGGATCAAGAAAAACAACTAATGGGTACTAGGCTTAATTCCTGGATGGTGAAATATAATCTGTACAACAAACCCCATGACACAAGTTTCCTGATGCAACAAACCTGCACTTGTACCCCGAAGTTAAAATAAAATTTTAAAAGACTAAATTTTTTTTAAAAAAAGAAACAAATATTGGCTCTCTGACAGCCACTCTCATTATTCATGGGCAATCTAACTCACCTCTCCCATGTCTCTCCCTTGCTTTCCTCCTATTCCTCTGACTTAAAAGAGACCACACTAGTTCAGATCTGAGGACAGAGAGGACCTGACTTGAAACTGAAGTAGTGAGAGGACAGGATGGGAAGAATACAAAAGATGTTTAGGAAGCAAGCAAAGACGCTTAATCTACCTGGGCTAGATGAATTAGCCCTAGCTCTTTATCAGAAGCAGCTAGCAAGCTTTTAAAAATTACTAATTCCCTAGGGCTTACCCAAAGCCAAGTAAGTCAGAATCTTGAGATAGGAGAGTCATTTGAATTTTCTCAAAGCTCCCCCAAAAGATGCTGAGACAGAGTGAGTGCTGAAATCACAGTTGTGGGGTATGAATCTAACTTCCAAATAATAATGCTTCACATATTAGTTGGTGCAAAAGTAATTGCAGTTTTTGCCATTGAAAGGAATGGCTCTGGACACAAGTAAATCATTTTCCAAACTACTTATTACTATTACTTTTTTTTTTTTTTTTTTTTTTTTTTTACTATTTTTAATCAAAGTAACCCATGAAAATTATTTTTAAACTCAAAGTATACTACTAGGTTTAACATGAGAAACAGCAGGCCAGGTACAGGGGCTCACACCTGTAATCCCAGTACTTTGGGAGGTCGAGGTGGGATGACTGCCTGGCCCAGAGGTTTGAGACCAGCCTGGACAACATGGTGAAACCCTGTCTCTACAAAAATTTAAAACACTAGCCGGGTGCGGTGGATTGCATCTGTGGTTCCAGCTACTTGGGAGGCTGAGGTGGGGGTATTGCTTGAGCCTGGGAAGTCAAGGCTGCTGTGAGCTGTAATCACATCACTGCACTCCAGCCTGGGCAACAGAGCAAGACCCTGTCTCAAAAAAAAAAAGAAAGAGAAACAGCAATACCCTGCCTCACCTCTCCAGTCACTCCCAAAGGCAAACTACTTAAAATTTTAGCTATTTCTTCTGATATTTAATTGCATATTCCTAAATGTTTAAACTGCTGTCTTGATTTATTAATTTTAGACATTTATCGGTATAATTATGGCTGTCCCATTGTACACTAACTTATTTTTTTCCCATCTCATGATACTGTATAGTTATGCCAATGTTTTTTTCCAGACTACCTTGCAGTCAGGTGTGGCCAGGGTCAACATTTTGTCTGTGTCTTTTGGTACAGCTACACCAATTGTTATTAAAATACTTCCAAACTAGCTGGAAAATAGCTGCCAACCAAGCCTTTCCATTTACCAGCTTTTAAAAAACAATAATTCAACCCAAATGCTACTTCCTGGGGAACTAGAACCCCCTTCTGAAGAATATTTTACACTTGGCCAAATGTATCACATCATTTATCAGTTTTGTATTTGTTTTTGTTGAGTAATCCTTCCTCCTATTCTGATCTGGACTGGCTTCTCGATAGGCCTGCTGCACTAACATCATCTGAGGTTTCTCTTCACCATCATCCCAGAATTTTCTTTTGTTTTTCTCCTGTGTTTGACTACCTGTTTCCGGAATTCCATATATTACTGTTTCTTGGTTTATACCCACATTTTTATAAAACATACCATCCATTAGCTTACTGTGAAATGATGCAGAGAATAAATTTTTGAGATCTTTCATGCCCTCAACATGTCTTTATTCTATCTCCCACTTGTCTGTCTTTGAAATTCTAGATTGAAAATCATGTCCCTCAGAATTCTGAAGGAATTCATTCATAGTCCTTAGATTCCAGTGTTGCCATTAAGAAATCTAGTGCCATTCGACCTCTAAATCTTTTTGCATGTGACCTCTTCTTTTTCTTTTCTTTCTTTTTTTTTTTTTTTTTTAAAGACATGGTCTCCCCCTGTTACCCAGGTTGGAGTGCAGTGGTGTGGTATGACCTCAGCTCACTGTAACCTTTGCCTCCCGGGCTTAGGCAATCCTTCTACCTCAGCTCCAAGCAGCTGAGACTACAGGCATGCACACCACGCCCAGCTAACTTTTTTGTATTTTTTGTAGAGACGGGGTTTTGCCATGTTGTCCACACTGGTCTTGAACTCCTAGACTCAAGAGATCCATTCACCTCAGCTTTCCAAAGTGCTAGGATTACAGGCATGATCCACCGCACCCAGCTATGACCTGTTTGTCTTCAGGAATTTAAGATATTCTCATTTTCCTTAGTATTTTCAAATTTTACAATGATTTGTTTTGTAACCTGCATATCTTTTGTGGTCTTTTTTTCATTTATTCTACTGGCTAATCTACAAATGCATGTCTTCCTGTTCTGGGAAATTTTTGCATTACTTTCTTGGTAATTTTTTCTCCCTTACCTTTCCCTGTAATCTCTTTCTGGAACTCTTATTAGTATGATATTATACCTGCTGAACCAGTCCTCTAATTCTATTTTTCCTTTCCTATTTTCCATCTTTTTGCTTTTAATTTCTATTTTATATTCTGGTCCACCCAATGAAAGTTTTTGCCATTTAATTTTTAAAATCTAAGATTCATTATTCTCTGATTATTACTTTTTCACAGTCCCCA
This sequence comes from Macaca fascicularis, assembly GCF_037993035.2. Lineage (NCBI taxonomy): Eukaryota > Metazoa > Chordata > Mammalia > Primates > Cercopithecidae > Macaca > Macaca fascicularis. The sequence goes on along the minus strand of NC_088383.1, from coordinate 100,011,861 downwards.
TTTTTATTTTATAGAAATAATACATTCTCTCTTAACATATTAATTATACGTGTTACGGCCTTGATTATTTTCATTTCCTTTTCCTTGCATTTCTGCTTTCCCTGTGATTTTTTTGTTGTTGTTCATTTGTTTTGGGTTTTGCCTTTTTTACTGAAGGCCTTCTTCAAATGTCTCATATTCATTTACATTTAAGAACAAAGCATCAAAAAACTGACTGCAAGTTCCATGTTCACAGGGGTAGGCGGAAGAGGGAGGAGGGTTATAGGGTTGTTGAATGATGGGCTCACTGTAGAAAGAATGGGTGTTAAGCCATTTTTTTCACCGTTAGACCTCAAATGTCAGTTTCTGTAAGTCCTTGTAAGGCTGCTTATTTTACCCAGAGAAGAGTCCTCCAGTCCTGACTGAATTACCTATCCTAGGATAGGGCTTGGGGAAGAGTACGGAGTTTCACTGTTTAGTGAGCCGAATTTCATTAAATTCCTTTTTCAGTTGATCGTTTTACCTTTCTCCTCTTTTTTATCTGGCATCCTAAATGCAGAACCTCTATTTTACTTTAATTTCTTCCGAAAAAACATGCCCCGTCTCTGTCAAAGACTTAATCTTGCTGTATGACATAGGAGAAGTGAAGTGAGGGTCTAGTTCCCTTACAGATTTTCCACCTATCCCTCATTTTCAGGCTTATGTCCCACTCCAAAGCCTCTAATTCCAGAAACTTGAACCGGAAACTTTCTGGAATTATAGGGGATATAGTGGCTGTTTCTTCCCAGCATCTCCTCTCAACCTCAGTTAAAGGTACTTAGGTATCAACTTCCTCCGTTATACTAAGGCAGTTGCCACAGGTCTATTTGCTTTTAATCTTCCAAAAATTTGCTGATACCTCTTCTCTACTGTTGCCTCTTCTCATATTTACCATGACTGCAATCGTGTTGCAGGAGAGACTGATAGTAAACACATGGGTTCCATCTACCAAGTTCTAATCTGAAGTCTCATTAACTAAATCTCAAAACCACAGAGACTGCCACCAAAGATGAATCCTTATCAATTTCTTTTAACAGCCATAATTTTTCTGTATTTTACAGACATGCCTGATTAGATACTTTCCCAATTATTTTAATATTTATTACTCTTTATTTTTTAATCATTAAAAATATTCAAGAGAATCCTTCTAGATGCCACAAGACTTGTAATCTATTTTTAATCTATTAATTCATTAACTTAGTCTTAAAGCATGATAGGATTTATTACAGTAGATTATAATCAAACAAATAAAAACACTTTTTTTTTTTTTTGAGACAGTCTCATTCTGTTGCCTATGCTGCAGTACAGTGGCGTGATCTCAGCTCACTACAATGTCTACCTCCTGGGTTCAAGTGATTCTCATGTCTCAGCCTCCCCAGTAGCTGAGATACAGGCATGTACCACCACACCTGTCTAATTTATTTATTTTTAATAAAGACGGGGTTTCAACATGTTGGCCAGGCTGGTCTCCGCCTCCTGGCCTCAAGTGATCCATCCACCTCAGCTTCCCAAAGTGATGGGATTACAGGCATGAGCCACCATGCCCAGTCTAAAAATATAGATTTTTTTAATGCAGTGAAGGTTTTTCACTGAATCCTTCATGCCACTTCATATCTAACCCACAGTGGCCTAAGTTGAAAGGTATTTACCTTGATAATGATCAAGTATTTTTCCAAGACCTTTGCTGCCCAAAATAATCATCAACACTGGAGTCTTAGCTGTTTTACTTCTAAAGACAGGCAAAGGAAGGAAGATCAGAACTTTTAACAAATAATCAAGCATAAGGACTTTTCTCACATATGAGTATTACAATTTCTTTTACTTCCGTCCAAAGGACACAAATCTGAAGATGCTTAGTCTGAAGAATGTAATCTTTAAGGCTGAAAACCTAGCACTTGTCCTAAATACTAAATTCACAGTTTTAGAAATAAGAAATAAGTTACAAGATTAACTACAGAATAAAACATTAATATTACACTTTTGATCTTGTTCCACTTGAAAGAAGTGCATATTTTGGACTTGCCAAAACTTATAATTGCCTCCTGCTACGACTCATGACTTCCGTGGAAAACAAAAAAAGCCAACCATCTAGCAGAAGAATAAAAGATGCCCATGAGGAAAAACAAATTAAATTGGTCTGTTTCTTGAGCTGGGTGGTAGTTACATGGATGTTCACTTTTTAAAATTTATTAAACTGTGTATTTACATTTCAAAAATATTCTGTATATGTGTTATATTTTACAATACAAAAACTTTTTTTAAGGTTAAAGGAAATAAATTACGAAGGCAGAAATTTCATTTGTCATGAAACACCCTGCCTTCATCTCACTTGGCCAGAATTATTATACACTATGACAGGGATAACAAGAGAAAAGTTGTCATAATTTACTTTAAAGGCCTAAACCGGTCCCCCACCAAATTTCAATAGTAATCTTTGTTGTTTTATTCAACACACTTTAAAACTTAAGTTCTTGGCCGGGCGTGGTGGCTCACACCTGTAATATCAGCACTTTGGGAGGCCGAGGCAGGCAAATCACAAGGTCAGGAGATTGAGACCATCCTGGCTAACAGGGTGAAACCCCGTCTCTACAAAAAATACAAAAAATTAGCTGGGTGTGGTGGTGGGCGCCTATAGTCCCAGCTACTCGGGAGGCTGAGGCAGGAGAATGGCGTGAACCGGGAGGCGGAGCTTGAAGTGAGCAGAGATCGCACCACTGCACTCCAGCCTGGGCGACAGAGTGAGACTCCATCTCAAAAATAATAATAATAATAATAATAATAATAATAATAATAATAATTTAGCTCTTAAACATCACAGTGTGTGTTGCATCCCATATGGTAATAGTGATAATTTATATTTGCATAACACTACTTACTTGCAAAGAGTTTTCGCATTGAATACCTCAGAGATAGACCAGATATAATTTTTTCCTACACTACAGATGAGGAAACTTATGCATTTATTATTGATTAGCAACATCACAAATAGTGACAGAATCAGGATTAATTCCAACTTCCATACATCTAATGAAGGGTTCCTTTAACATTTTATGAGGAGAAAGAACTTTCTACTTTTCAAAGTTCTGAGTTTAAAAACAGGATCTCAAAGCTGGTAGTCCCTGTCATGGCATTTGTGAGTTTCCTGACATTCCCAGTGAGGAAAGAGAAATCCACTAAATATGGCTGTGAAAACAATAAACTAAGGACCTATGCGCAAATCTTTTTCAGTCATTTAATTCACTTCTAGTTGACATAACAATGTGTCTGCTGCCACAAAGGTTAGTTTAACTTGGGTGCAAACATAAAAGTTATGAGTATTCAATAACCTATGTTCAAGGGTAATCAACACCTTTTTGCCATTGAGGAAGTGTATAAAGGAGAGATATGACCCATCCATTCCTGGCTTCTCATCCAAAACCCTACTATTCCCCATAGACGTGGAGTAATTTATTTGGTTGGTGTACGACAGTCATGTGTCTACTTCTCAGTATGGTAAGGAAGTGTTCTAAGATTTTGTTCAGTGGATACTTTAATTACTTCTTCTGCCCTAGAGGGTTTTTTTTTTTTTTCTTTCTGAAGTAGAGTTTCATTCTGTGGCCCAGGCTGGAGTGCAGTGGCACAATCCCGGTTTACTACAATCTCCGCCTCCGAGGTTTAAATGATTCTTCTGCTTCACCCTCCGGAGTAGCTGAGATTACAGGCACATGCCACCACGCCCAGCTAATTTCTGTATTTTTAATAGGGTTTCATCATGTTTGCCAGGCTGGTTTCAAACCCCTGACCTCAAGTAATCTGCCTACCTCCACCTCCCAAAGTGCTGGGATTACAGGCGTAAGCCACCGTGCTCGGCCCTATAGGGCAATATTAACTGAGATTCAGAGATCCCAGTTCTTTTGAGAGCTAGCTCTGCCACACATGTCTGTAATCCTGAGCAAATCACATATATCTAAGAATGTTTAAAGAATTTTAAAGCTTCCTTATCTTTAAAATAAAGGAAAGTACCTTATCTTTAAGGTACTTTCCATCTCTATGGACTAAATGATCAGAAAGGCTTTAGGAGGTATACTCCATAGTTTTAAAGACAGACTGACACTAATATAAAATCATGTTGATACTCTGGCCTCATAGTTCCTGAAGACCAATGATCTTCTACCTCCACTGGCCTGTGTCACTTAACATCCTCAAGCTCAGCCACACTTTGAATTTTTGTCATTACTTAGAACTGATCCCTCCACAATAACCCTGAAAGTTCTTCATGCCCTTCACCACTACCTTCAGATCCTCCCTCCACATTCCAATTTTTCCCTTTCCTTCACTGTTGCTGAATCAGCCATTACACACTCATATCCCTTGCTATTCTCCCAACCCATCGACACTCTAGTGTCACTTGCCTTCCTACTCAACCAAGGGCCCATATGGAGTTGGCAGTTTCAGTGATACTCACAGCATCTCTACTTCCAATTTTCTGAGCATTGCTGGAGAAAGTCATGAAATACAGGAGTGATTCATCCTATCACCAGGCTAAGGCCTTCCAGCAACTTGTCAAGCCCTCATCACCTTTGGCTCCCCACTGCGCAGACCCAAAGTTTTCCAAACCTTTTCAACTCCTCCACTTCAACTTTACGCTTCACTCCCCACTTACTTTTGGCAAATCAATAAAAAAGAATCAACCCATTTCAAATGCAGCCACCTCCCAGCCATCAACTTTCCTCCTCAGAACTCAAAATTTCCTTTTGCTTTCATCTAACTTCTTTCTTCCTCCATGCCACATCTGCATTTTGTATTCTTCTACATTCTACGGATTTGGACAAATGTATAATACCATGTATACACCGTTGTATCACAGAGTAGTTTCACTACCCTAAAAATCGTCTGTGCTCTGCCTGTTCATCCCTCCTCCAACCTAACCCCTGGCAACCACTGATCTTTTTACTGTCTCTATGGTTTTGCTTGCCCAGAATGTTGTGTACTTGGAATCATACAGTATGAAGCTTTTTCAGATTGGCTTCTTTGACTTAGGAATATGCATTTAAGCTTCCTCCATGTCTTTTCATGGCTTGATAGCTATTTATTTTTAGCACTAATATTCCATTACCTGGATGTACCACAGTTTGTCCTGAATGATATTGCTTCCAAGTTTTGGCAATTATGAAGAAAGCTACTATAAACATCAGTGTGCAGGTTTTTGTGTGGCCACAAGTTTTCAACTCCTTTGGGTAAATACCAAAGAACACAACTGCTGGATTGTGCAGTAAGAGTATGTTTTGTTTTGTAAGAAACCACCAAGCTGTCTTCCAAAGTAGCTGTACTGTTTGACATTCCCACTAGTCCCACTAGTAATAAATGAGACTTCCTGTTGCTCCACATCCTTGTCAGCATTTGCTGTTGTCAGAGTTCTGAATTTTGGCCATTTCAATTGTGTACAGTGGTATATACCATTGTTGTTTTGATTTGCATTTTCCTGATGACATATGATGTGCAGTATCTTTTCATATGCTTATTTGCCAACTGTGTATCTTCTGGTGAGGTGTCTGTTAAGGTCTTTGGCCCATTTTTTAAATGGGTTGCATATTGCTCAGTTTTAAGAGTTCTTTGTATATTTTAGATAACAGACTTTTATTTGATATGTCTTTTGCAAATATTTTCTCCCAGGCTGTGGATCATCTTTTTATTCTCTTGATAATGTCTTCTGCAGAGCAGAAATTTTTAAATTTTTATGAAGTCCAGCTTATCAATTCTTTCATGGCTGTGCCTATGATGTCATATCTAAAAAGTCATCACCAAACCCAAGGTCATCCAGATTTTCTCCCATGTTATCTTCTAGGGGATTTACAGTTTTACTTTCAGGTCTGTGATCCATTTTGAATTAATTTTTGTAACAAGGGTGAAGTCTGTGTCTAGATTAACTTTTTTTGTTGTTTTTGTTTTGCATATAGATGTCCAGTTGTTTCAGCCCCATTTGCTGAAAAGACTATCTTTTCTCCACCGTATTACCTTTGCCCCTTTGTCAAAGATCACTTGACTGTATTTATTTGGGTCTATTTATGGGCTCTCTATTCTGTTCCATGATCCATTTGTTTAATTTTTTGCCAGTACTACTGTCTTGATTACTATAGGTTTATAGTAAGCCTTGAAGCTAGGTAGTGTCAGTCCTTCAACTTTATTCTTCTCCTTCAATATTGTGCGATTTTAGGTCTTTAGCCTCTGCATATAAACTTTAGAGTCAGTTTGTCAATATCTACAAAGTAACTTGCTGGGATTTTGATTGAGATTACATTAAATATATGAATACAGTTGAGAAGTCCTGACAATATTGAGTCTTTCTACCCATGAACATGGAATATATTTCCACTTACTTAATTCTTCCTTATCAAAATTTGATAGTTTTCCTCACATAGATTTTATACATATATTTTTAGATGTATATCTAAGTATTCCATTTTGTCTGAGGTGCTAAGGTAAATGGGATTGTTTTTAATTTTAAATTCCACTTGTTAATTCCTGGTATATAGAAAAGTGATGAACTTTCATATATTAGCCTTGTCTCTTACAACACTGCTGTAATTGCTTATTAGTTCCAGGAGGTTTTTTTTGTTGTTGTTGAGTCTTTCAGTTTTCTACATAAACAATCATGTCATCTTCAAACAAAGGTCTATTTCTCCCTTTCCAATCAGCCTATCGTTTATTTCTTTATTTTTTGCCATATTTTCCCACAAGCAACTTCTTTATGTATATCATGATTAGGGTAATCAATTCAATTATTCAAAAATAGGCTCTCTATTAAGATTAAAAGTGGGCATTATTATCCACTTTTATCCTGTATCCTGTATCCAGATATTACACTGTAATTAAACTGGTGTGAACTGGCACTGCCCTGGGCAATTGCATGTATGGTTACCCTATCCTATCTCTCCTACTTGAGGAGAGCCTAGTGTATTAATTGCCCTCCTATGTCCTCCCCCGATCTGCATTCCTTTCCTCTCCACTTGCAACCACTCTACGCACAACATACAAATGTTCTCAAACCTTCCTTATGGTATTTTGTTTGTTTGTTTGTTTATTGTTTTTTGAGACGGAGTCTCTCACTGTCACCCAGGCTGGAGTCCAATGGTGCAATCTCGGCTCACTGCAACCTCAGCCTCCTGGGTTCACGTGATTCTCCTGCCTCAGCGTCCCTAGTAGCTGGGATTACAGGCGCACACCACCACATTTGGCTAAGTTTTCGTATTTTTAGTACAGATGGGGTTTCACTATGTTGGCCAGACTGGTCTGGAACTCCTGACCTCATGATCTGCCCGCCTCGGCATCCCAAAGTGCTGGGATTACAAGTGTGAGCCACCGTGCCCGGTGGTTATTAAGAAAGTTTCATTGACACTTTTGCTTGCCTCAAGTCATTGCCTCCTCCCTACCCCCAGCCTCTGATTTTCACAGCCCAGTCACAATTTACATTTGCTTTCCCCGTTTCCTTCCCAAGTCAGCATCCTTCAGGTAACTAGCTGACTTATCCCCAGTAACCACCACTGCCCAACTGATTCTGTTCCTTGAAGGCTATTGACAATGGTCTCACTGACAAATCTCATGCCCTTTTCCCAGTCTTCAACTCAGCCCATCCTCTACCCTATCAGTCTCCTCTGAAATTTCCTTCCTCATCTTTCTTTGCCCTATCTTGTCCTCATCCTCCTCCTGCTTCTTTCTTCTCAGCATCCTGTCTACCTCTTCCTGTCTACCTCAAGCCCATGAATACTGGCGTTTACAAGGCTCTATCCTAGCCTTCCATTCTGCTCACCACACTCTGAACTGTTCTGACAGGTTCACCATCACCTCCATAAGGATGCCCCAAATCTTTCTCTATTTTTAATGGCTCTCATCCATCTGGATGGTCCATAGGCACATACAAGTTAACAAATCCAAATCCAAACCAATAATCACCTCCATTAATTAGACAAATATTTATTGATTGCACACTACTTGCAGGTGCTTAACTAGTGTCCCTTCCTATTTCAATCCTTGCCAACATCAACTTAAGTGACTCAGCTTCTGTCTTTGATTTCTTCCTCAATTCCTACATCCAACTGCCAACAAGTTCTGTTTCATTTACTTCTACAGTATCTTGCCCAACTCATCTGCCTCTAACTTAGGTTCTAATTTAGGTTCTCATCACTTCTCTTCTGGAGAATATTTCAACAGCTACTTAAATGGACTACCTGTGGCTCCTGCAATGAAGATTAATCTCTTAAAGCATAGTCTTGATCACATCATTCCCCCATTTAAAATATTTCTGATACTTATCTACTGCCTACTAAACAGTCTCCTTAGCCTGGCATTCAAGATGCTTCACAATATAGTCCTAATTTCCCCTCCCCATGCAGCATTCTCTCCCATTATACTGCCTCTAGGCTCCTCAACCTCCAGTTTAACCACATTCTTCTCCAACCCTGGATATGCTCATATATTCTTACCTTCAAGTCTTAGCACAGATTGGTCTCTACATCTCTGCCGGTTGAAGTCATCTCAATTTTTTAAGGCCTTGTTCAAAATTCCCTAATTAAGTCTTACCCATTTTTTTTTTTTTTCTGGCTAGAAAGTCTTTTCCTCCTCTGAATTCACAAAGTATTTTCTCTATGCCTCTCTAACAGTTCTCCCATGTAAAACAGCCTTTAGTTATCTGTCTTATGTGTGCTACATGACTCTTAAGCCTCTTAAAGAAAGAGTATCTATATCTAATTAACCAGTATACTCCTTATATTGCTTTATATATAAAATAAGCTGGATGAGAGGTTGAAATATTCAAATTAACTTCATATCCATCATATAGCATATAAAATAATGAAAATGTACTTATTATAAAAGTTAATTTAGACAAATTTTTAAGAAGGTCTAGAAACTAATTATTTTTGTAGTTCTTGTTGGATCAAGAATATATGAATTACCTTAAACTAAAATTGCAGAACTGTATATTTCTTTATTGGTTCCTGAAACCACAGAGCTGGACAAGATCTTAGAGATCAGTAATTCCCCTCCCCTATCCTGACCACCAATTCTCTGATTGAAAAAACTGAAACTTCTGAGGGATTAAGCTGCCCCCTTGGTCACACAAGTCTGTAGTCATAACTATAGCAGTTACCATTTATTAAGAGCCTTTTATACACCACACATATTATAAATATACATTATCTCAGTCTCACATAATCCTTCAAGGTAGATGGCATTATCCCCACTTTAGAGATAACAGAATGCTCCAAAAAGTTAAGTAACTTGCTGTGGAAAGCTCTGCTTATTAGGGGCAGAGCTGTGTTTTAGCCCCAAATCTGACTGGCTGCGACAGAGGCAAGACCTATCAGATGTCCCGACTCTTGTCTCCTACTGTTCCTCCAGTAATTATACCAAGTAAGTGAACACGCACACTTACAAGTTTTAAGCTTTAAAAAAAACTGGAGGCATAAAGATTAAACAGTTTCATTATTGTAAAAGTTCTAAGGTTAATTCTAAGGTTATTTACTGCCAACATCTAATCCTCTTGTCAGAAAACTTCTTCAATGTGGAAAGGAGATATGTTTTCCTGCTTTTTCACTTCCTAAATATATTTTCAACTTAAAACCCATTTATCCAACTGCTTTCAATAAGCATTTGTTGAGCCCCTAGATGTTCCAGGCACATGGGAGGATACAAAGGTGAATAAGACATTATTTTTTCCTGAGAGTTCAGAAGCAAAAGGCAGACAATCAACTAACAATAGAAACCAGTCTTCTCCACCTACAGCAGCTCTGGCTAATTCAGGAACTTCCAACCACTTAAGCTCTTTATGGTACCCTGTACCTTAGGCAAGCCATCTCACCATGCCTTAGTTTCTTTAGTAAAAGGATTGATTAAAAAGGAATGAACTGCGCCAAGTAATCTCAAGGTCTCCTTTAGCTTTAAAATTCTATCGTCTCTGAGCTTACTCTTGAGATTATGCTTCTGCAAGTGATCCCAGCTACTATTATGGAAAGTGAACTGCTAGAAACCCATTCTTCTTCAGCAGTAACTTCAGAAGTATCAAGTTCTGAAAATATTGCTACAAGACTGGGACTAATTAACATGCCTCCAAAGTTTATTTATAATATAAATTTTATCAAAGTTTATCCTCTAAAGGGATATTAAACATGACATTCAAATCCTTCTTACATTATATCACTGACTTATTATAGCTGTAATTCTTTAGAATCCATTTAAGATGTTTAAAATACAATTTTAAATAACTCCTTTTATCTACTCTTCTGTGGCATTACCGACATGAACAACAACAAATCAGAGTTAAGGCCTCTGCAGCATAAATCCTGTTTTCATTTGATTAAATTAATACTTCATATTGGATCACTTGAGCCTGGGAGGTTGAGGCTATGATTGTGCCACTGCACTCCAGCTTGGGCAACAGAGTGAGATTCTGTCTCAAACAAAAAACCTTCATATTAAGTGGTATCTATTATTAACCTTCCCAAACTGCAGCTAAACTTCAGGCTGTTTTCCAGGCAATGGGGAGGGAAGATATGGAAATATTAGTATTCCAAATGAGTGGAAACATAGGACTGTGGGATTTGACTTTGCTGATTCCATTTCAATATCCTGCACTTTTTCTTCAAGTAGCACAGACAATATTTTTAATCATCCAGAAGTTACATAGTAACATACTTTCTCTTGACAGGGCTCCACATGCTTTATCTTTCTTCTTACTAAGTGTCTTAGGATATGATGCTTAAACCCTTCTTGCTCTGTAGGTTAACATCACAGAGGAGAAAATCAATCAAAAGAAAACCAGGAGGAAAAAAGAAGAAAAATAGAACTGCACCAATTTGGTGACTTTCCCCCCGCCCCCCCCCCAAAAAAAAAGGGGGAAAAAAGCACTGAATGTCAACTGTCAAAAACAGTCCTACCAAGAAACCTGGAAAAGAGTTTATTCATTCACGAGTCAACAGATATTAAGTGTTTCATGTATGCCAGGCACTGTTCTAGGTGCTAGGGTTTAGCAGTGAAGCTCCCCTGCCGCAGTGGAGCTTACATTCCAATAAGAAGAGATCAGACTTAAAGAACTCCTAAACAAAGTAAGATCAGATAGCGATTTAGCGCTGTGAAGAAAATAAAACAGTACTATGGGTGGCTCCTTGCGGGGAGGGGACAAGAGATAATGAAGGCGATCAAGAGGCCCTAGCTGACTAGACGCCGTTTGAGGTAAGTCTTAAATGATGAGAAAACTTTATTCAGTCTTATTAATGTGAGGTGGGAATGAGTCAAGTTAATCTTCGTGAGTGATCACAGTGGGAAAAATTCTGTATCCATTAATGGCAAACGAGGTTCCTTTTAGGATCTGGCTTTTAAAAACCCTCAAAAAACTAGTCTTAAGGAGTCACATTTTTCTTTTAAGATCCACTTTTTAAATTTTTCTAATTACTTTAGAGCTATTTAGGTAGACGCAGTTACTAGGAGGATTCCTTCAGAGTCTGATACCTCCCTCACTTGACACCAAATACTGAATGAGACAGGACTCAGCACTGCAGCGAACCAGCGCTCCTCGACCGATTAATGTAGCCAGGTGGAATTTTGTAACTCTTTCAAGAACGGGAAACAAGCTTTGGGAATTGTGCGGAGCCTGACCCCCCAAAAGTTAGTGTGGAAGGGGGGACCCCGCTGCCCTTTTGCACTAAGTCTCCCCCACTCCTCCGGGCGTCCCTGAACCCCCCCCCCGAAGTTATTGTGGACGGGGGGGACCCCGCTGTCCTTTTGCACTAAGTCTCCCCCACCCCTCCAGACGTCATCACTGCAGAGGGGCCGCTCTCCCTGGGTCAGAGGCACACAGCGAGTACGCGCGCGTGTGTGTACCCCGCATGAATCATCGGGGCCCGGTCCGCGGGGCGATGATTCATTCACCGCCCTGGAGCTCACGGCCACACGTTCCGGGTGTACTATGACGGCCGCACACGCAGCTTCCTTAATATTAAACAAATGTTTCAAAGTACAAACGCCTGGAGTCAGAAACGTGTAGACCCAGGAGAGGTGGCGGCGAAAAAATAGCACGTTTCGGCCGCTGCTCGAGTGTTGGCGGGGAGGGAAGGGGAGCACCAGGCACGACCGTCAGTGCCCCCCAACCCCACCACCCCGGCACGCGCGCGGGCAGCGCCCGCAGGGGGCGCGGAGGGCGTACAGGTGGGTGCCGCCGGGTCCTGCCTCCTGTCCCTCCCTGCCACTCGCGGAAGGCCACCGCGCCCTCCCCAACGCGCCTCTCGATCGCCCCTTTCCTCTCCGTGACATCTTATATAATAACCTGAGCTAATCAAAACGGAAGCGACGCGCGCAGCCGGGAGCAGATGCTCGCGCCCCGAGCCAGCGGCCCCCAAACTAGGTGCCCGGGCGCGCGGCTGCCGGCGGGGGAAGGGCCCGAGCGCCGACTCAGGTCGTCCCTCCTCGGCGGAGGCGCCGCTGCAACCGGTCCCCGTCAGGAAGCCGCGAGCGTCACAAACTGCGTCAGCTTCTTCAAACACATTTCATGGTCTCCCTCCAGCCAGGGAGCTGCTGCTCCCGCGGCGGGGCCGCGGCCAGGACTGGAAGGCGCCCCTCTGGGGAAGAGAAAGTTCCTCGGGGCCCTCCCCTTGCCCGCCCGGCGCCCGGCCCAGCCGCGCCTCCAGCCCCTCTCCGCGCGCCGCCAGCCCGGCCGCGCCGCCCACCGGCCCGCACCGAGGTCAGGTTAGGCAACTTGTGACCTCGGGGCGCCAGGCGGCCCCCTCCCGCCCTCCAGGCTCGCCCGGTTCCCGGGGCCTCCCCCCGGCCCCGCGGAAAACAGCCACGCCAGAAACTTCCCTGGGCCGCGTCGGGCGGGGAAGTCGCCTGGGTCCCCGCGCATCGCCCTTACCTTGCTCTCGAGAGGCCACGATCCGGGCGGGCCGCGCGGGGCGCGTGGTGCGCGAGCGCGCGCGCGTGGGGCGGTAGGTGAGGGAGCCCGCGCCGGCGGGGGCGGGGCGGGGCAGCGGGGGTGCGAGCGGCGCGGGGCGGGGGCTGGGCCGGCCCGGCGGGCGGGCGCGAGGAGAGCAGAGCCCGCGGCGGCGGCGGCGCTGGCGGCGGCGGGCGCGGGGCGAGCGCGCCGAGGGGGCGGAGGAGTTACCGTGGGTTTGTTTACGCATTGCTGCCCGGCTCGGGGCACAGCCTGCACTCCCTGATTGGACACAAACTGGGGCACAGCCTCTCGCAGCCGCCCGCCAGGCCTCCTAGAGCCGCCGCCGCGCAGCTCCCGGAGCGCCCTGCCGGGCACGGCCCACGGCAGTGCCCAGGCCTGGAGGGGACGAGCCGCAGTGGCTGCCCCGGGCGGGCGTGGAGCCAAGCGTTCGATCGGGGCTCGCAGTCGCCCACCTGTAGTGGCCCGACCTTGGCAAGGAGAAATTCGAAACTTCTCAGGCTGGAGACTTCTAACTGTACAGCCGCTGAGGGGGCACCTTCTCCCCCCACAGACGGAGTAAGAGTGCCCTTGAACAGATGGAAGGCAGCTGAACGTCAGTATGCCTCCCTGGCGATGGTCAAGTCCAGGCTTCCCGTATAAGCTGCCCTCCAGCCCAGAGCTCGCAGTTTCTTTTCCTGCCTCCAGCTTCTTTGCTTCTAATTACAAAGTCCCCCCACCCCCTCTGCCACCCCACCAGAAGTGACCTTGCCGCCCTGATGCTGAAGATCCTCCAATGACTCACCATGGCCTCAAGCCTTGATGCCTCGTTCTCAGAGTCCTCAGTAGCTGGGCCTCCATTTTTCAGTCTCCTCTCCACTTCGCTACCCTCACCCCAAAGCCTCCGTTTACAGACAACACCTGAAATGTGTCTGCCCTTTGACACTTGATTTTGATCCTGCTCTGTTCTCTGCCAGAAAACCCCTTAGCTGCCTCCACGTGTCAAATTTTCTTGGACACAGCTCTTGTAGCCATCTCCTTCCATCTCTGTGCAGTCTTCCTGCTCCCCCAGGCAGAATCCCCCCTTGTGGCTGGCATCATTCTGACTTGGGGGTCAATTGTGTGCCTGTGCTGTATCCTCTCTGATCTGTGAATTCCTTGAAGAAGAGTCTGCTTTTAACAGAGCTCTGGGGATGGGAGACATGAAAGCTGTAAGACTAGTATTGCCTCCGAATGTCTGTAGCTCTGGTGGGATTGGAAAAGTTCAGGAGTCTTTATCAAGAGGGTCCACAAACCTCATCTTGCAAAAAGCAAACACTTCCAAAAACTGAGCATGCCTTCCATTTTTCCTGCATCTCTGTATCTCCTCCCCACCACACCTAGCTATGTGCCCTCCGTACTCATAATGGGCACTTAAGTAACCCTTGAGGAATAAAATTGAATTCTACAGAGATGTTCCTTAAGCCAAGGCTGGCGGTGATCAAAGAGAATAGAGTAAATAATGAAAAAATAGACATGAACCCAATCATTTTACAGCTAATTCCTAGGCTAAAAGCCCTCCAGCCCTGTTAGGTAGTGTGGATTTGTCACTGTCTGATCAAACACTGAAGTAGACCCTGACCCTTCTTGACTCCTGGGACTGCTAGATTTTTTTCTCCGATGCACTGCTTGCAGTCCCATTAGGAAAAGTGTCTTTGAACTCTGCAAGTGAATCCAAGCGAAAGTGAAGTTTTCTTTCCCAAGTGATTCCATAGCAATAATTTAATGCAGCAAATTAATTACAAGTGTTGAAAGAACTGGAAATTCAACTAGGGTAAGGTGAGGCAATCCTGAGAGTAGCCATTGCTGGACGTGCCTTCTCCCCTGAGAAGTTTCCGTCAGGAAGGGGCAAAGAGAGGAGACAGCCAGAACCCTGAAGGGCTTGTCCAATAGGAGTTGGAGCCACAAAGGAACTGCAACTACTGCGGAAGACATCTTCCAAAGTAGGGGATGGGAGTACCCCTGGTTTCTCCCTTCCTCCCACCCTCCAGGGCCACCCAGTGGTAGAAAGCAGGAGAAGCCAGTGGACAAGATGACAGAGGGCAGGGGTCAGAATCCCTACAGAATATGTGAGAGCAGCAAAAGGGGATCTGAGAGCCCCGCGGCAAATGACTGGCACCTGGGCTTGGGTGCTGCTGCACTTGGTTACCTGTTCCTTTAGGCCGCATTCCGCAGTGCGGAACTGTCTCTTCCTGAGTCCTAGAATTCTCCCCTTCTTACTTGTCCCTCTTTGCCCTTCTGCTTCCATTACCCTTCTATCCTCTTCTTTGCCGTCACTCCCTTACATTTCTTTTTTCTCTCTCGTCTTGTGTACTCTGGCTCTCGTTTTTCTTTTGTGTTCCCATGTATCTCCTCCTGACTTCTTTTTTCCCCCAGAGTCTCTTCTCCCCTCTTCTTGTCATACTCCTCCCTGGGCAGGATGGCAACTTTCTTCAGCATGAAGGAGGTGACCAGGTTCCTATGGAAGGAAGAGATTAGGAACTATCATGTTGCTGCCCTTCCAGAGAGTGTACTAGATATTTTACACGCGTTATCTCATTTAATCTTCATCTCCTACTAGCTGGGCAACATTTAATATAATCTGGTGGCTTTGCTATTGCCTGTCACAAGGAAGGCTTTGTGCTGGTCACCAACAACACTGCTGACAGTTCTCTTACCTTTCATGGTTCCCGGCACCCTTTCTTCTTCTTATCCTACATCTTTTCCTTTCATTTGCACAGATACTTCACCCCAATCCCAACCCCCAGCAGTCTAATACATCCCCACTTTAAATCTCCAAAGACTGAGAATAGCTATTTAGAGGAGGTGGCATTTCAGCTGTTACTTGAAGGATGGATAGATTTTCAATAGATGGAAATGGAGGAAGGGTATTCTTGGTGGACAGTAAATTATATGGTTTACCTTGATTGAAACAAGGGATAACTGGGAAATGAAGCCATATTTCAGAAACTTGTCTTCAGCTTTCAGTTCTCTGAGACTGTTCAGAAACACAGATTAACCATGAGCATATTAAATATAGGTATGGTTTATATAATTAGAATCATAGTGTTTAAAGCCAGAAAGAATTTTCAGCATTGTCTGGTGCAACATGTCCAGTTTTAAGTGAGGGAACTGAAGGCTAAAAGACTTAATACCTGGAATATCATAATGATTAAACATAGCCATTAGAGTTTGACTACCTGTATTCAAATCCCTACTTTAACAAATTTTAGTTTATCTGAACTTGAATTATCTGTAGTTAAGTTTCCTCATCTATAAAATAGAGAAAAATGATAGAATCTACTTAAGTGGGTTGTCATGAGAATGAAATACCATCATATGTAAAACACTCTTGCCCAGTTTGGACTGCCATAACAAACTGCCATAAACTGGGTGGCTTAAACAACAAACATTCATTTCTCATGGTTCTCGAGGCTGGAATTATGACATCAGAGTGCCAGCATGGTCAAGGGTTGGCTGAGGGCCGTTCTTCCTCCTCTGGAGTGCTGACTTCTCATGGTATCCTTACATAGTGAAAAGACACTGAGCCTCGGTGCTCTCTGGGGTTCCTTTTATGAGGGCAGTCATCCCATTAATGAGGACTCCACCCTCATGACTTAATTACTTCCCAAAGGCTCCACTTCCCAATACCATCACACTGGGGGGTAGGATTTCAACATATGAATTGGAGGGGAGACACGAACATTCAGTCAATTATAGACATGTTATAGGGTGCCTGGCATATAGACAGTACTCATTAAATATAGGCAAAAAATATTATGACTTCCTGTGGCTATCCAGCTAGTAAATACCAGAACTAGAACTGGTCCTCCAAGTTTTTGTGGCCCTAATTGTATGTTCCCTGCATTATTTGAAGCTATGTCTTATGATGCTTGTTTAACACCATCTGTGAAGATATGGTGCTCCTCTAGTCTGCTGTTTAAATAAGTGCTCAGTTATCTTTGTAGCTCCAATTTCTCTACATTTCCTGCTTCCTGCTTCTGCCAGCCCTGGTTGCCCCCACCAGTCCTCAGCAATCTTCGTATACTGTGAAGTTCCAGCGGAGGAAGGGAGCAGGAAAAATTATCAGTAAACCTGTATTTTATAGTCAACTGTTTAGGTTACAAGTTCTGATATAGTAAACTTTTACTAATTTAAATTTCAAAGGGCCAAAAAATATTGAATTAAAGATATTCAAATTATCTGTTATTCTTCAGCCTATAGGGTGTCAACTCTACCAGCTTAAATTTTAGTAGTTCCTTAGGGGGATTCACTGGGACCAAGAAAAAGCATTGTTTGGGGTATCTAATTCTTCAACAAAGTTGTGATGGAAGAGAATAAATTTCTTTGTCCCTCCTCTGTTTCTTTCTTAGACACTGGTCCCACTTTTCAAAACTCCTCCAGCCCCATGACCTTTATGTAGTCTACTCTCTTTGGACTGTAAGCATCTTGAGGCAATGAACCACAACTTACTTGCCATTTAATGTCTAGAACCTAGCTCAATATCTGGAGTATAATAGGCAGCCACATGTTGTTGAACTGACTGACTTGAGCAATGCTGCACATACCAGAGGAATCCCTTCCTCCTCCCCCTTCAAATCTTTGTCTCCTTAGTTGACTGTAGCTAGTTGTCATCCTGCTACCCTAATGCACCGGAAAGCATGGTAACAGCTGAATGTGAAATAAATGTGCATTTTATATTATGAAGTACGTTTAAAGAGGTTTATTTTAATGGTGTAAAGCCAGGCAGTATTTTAAGAAGATCAGGAAGACATTTTTGGGGCAGCTGGACTTTCCCAACACCTTCACATCACACCACACAAACTGAAGCTTATCTCTCCTATAAATAAAGGCTACTTGACTTTCATTGTTACACATTTTACTTTAGATTTCTTAGGTTAATTGTCGACAGCCTGTATTCTACATATGGGTGTATTAATTATCCTGCCTAATTCATTTCTTAAAAGGCGCCATTTGTCTTAATCTTAAAAAGTAAGTAATTGTCCCACTTCTCTCTTACTTCAAGGCAGACTAATGACCCAATACCTTGATCACTCACTGCCTCTTGAATTCCTGAAATCTGCTTTCTACTTCCTCTAATTCATTTACATGCTTCCTCTAGGAAGTTGGAAGGAATCCAAAGGATGAATTCTAGATCTACTTCTCATTTTATGAAAGAGGAAACTGAGGAACAGAAATGCTAGTGGCAGAATCTCCAGTTCCCACAGCACTCTTCCCATGCACTATCCTCTTATCATGTGTCCTTAAAACACAGCTAAAAGTGAACTTTCCGTTGTCAGCTCCCCTCCTGACTTCCCTGTTTATGCCAATCACCACCATCCACTGGGCTTTTTTTTTTTACGCCATTCTCCTGCCTCAGCCTCCTGTGTAGCTGGGACTACAGGCGCCCGCCACCTCGCCCGGCTAGTTTTTTGTATTTTTTTAGTAGAGACGGGGTTTCACCGTGTTCGCCAGGATGGTCTCGATCTCCTGACCTAGTGATCCGCCCGTCTCGGCCTCCCAAAGTGCTGGGATTACAGGCTTGAGCCACCGCGCCCGGCCTCACTGGGCTTTTTAGGATTAAAATGGGTGATCTTTGATGACTTCTCCTCTTTAGGCTTCTACTTCCACTTAGGGATGTCTCTCTTGCTCGTCTGTTTTGTCTGAATTGCCCCATGGTTCAGGGTATTTTCTCTTTACAACTGTTATTACAATAGGTTGCTAATGTCTCCAAATTCTTCCTCTTATACAGTGAACCTAGCAGAAGAACCAACTTAATATTAAGTCAAAAATTTTATAGTTGTAGTAAAATGGTGCCATTTTGCTGTATAAAATCAAATTCAACTTGCATTCAGACTACCAATAAAATATGAGTTTATATTATCAAGCCTTTCTGGTTCTCAAATATATGGTAATAACTAGCTATGTGATCTTGGGCACATTTAAATTCTATGAACTGCAATGTCCTCAGTCTGTTAACTGATGATATTGTTAGTATATGTACCTAAGTCTAAAGGTTGTTTGAAAATTAAATGGGATAACAAATGTAAAGTACTTAATAGTAACAGTTGCAATAACTATTTGTTGAGGTCTTACTATTGGCCAGACATTAGTCTAAGCTGTTTAAATGAATTATGTCACATCAACCCTATAACATGGATACCATTATTGTTTCTAGATGAGAAAACTGAGGCCCAGAGAAGTTTAAAAACTTGCTTAAGGTCAACTAGCTAAGAAGTGGCTAAACCAGAATTCAAAACTGGGCAGTCATACCTGGACAAACCTGTCCACCAGTCTATGACTTGGAAATAACTTAGTATATAGTAGTTAATTTGTTATTTATTATCATTATTACCACTTTAAAGAGAGGAGTATACCATTTTTCTGCTTTCCTTCAAGATATGTTTCTGAAGTTGAGCCTTAGCATCATTTTTGGAAGAGATGGATAATCTTGATAATTAAATGTGCTGGGTACCACTTGTTTCTGCTTCCCAAAGAAAGGCAGGAAGGATGGTTAGGGGTTCTTGCACTGCCTGGACCTTGTAATCATCCTGGTCGCCCCCATCTCCACTTTACCTTTCATAATATCCTTAATATTATAAAATGGGAATGACACAGGCAATCTCTGACTCAGGCATAGTTCATAGTGACAGGCCAAAGATTTATTCTCTGATTGCCCCTTATAGTTCCTTTAGGGCTTTCTCGTGGATAGAACCAGAAAATTCTCTGTGTGTTGCTCTGCTTGTTCTACCTCAGACATTTCTGCCTCAGAAGACAATTTAAGAAAGGGAATCTCCCCAGTGGCTTCCCAGCAAATAATTCTTTTGGTTTCTACTATAGTTATTTTATTTCTTGCCCTTAGGGTATCTTTTGCACCACAATCATCAAATGGTCTTATCTAACCATCTTCTGCCTGCTGATGATGCTCAAAATAGAATAAAATGCCTTATTACTGGTTTTAAAGTTCCTTTCCATGTGCCCATGAATTATTATATTTCTGCCTTGTATGTGGCACACCATACCCTCCCTGTTCCTTTCCTCTCCTCAATGGTATGTTTTTCCCTGAGCATCTAGCTGTTTATATTTGAACATCTAGTCTTTTGGATTCATAGGAACAATTGACCTTGCCCTTCTAAAATGAAATTTTCATAGATCCTAGAATCATAAAATGCCAACTCTGGAAGGACTTTTATAGATAACCGAGGCCAACAGATTCGTCTTCTAGTGAGGAACTAAGACCCAGAG
Source organism: Macaca fascicularis (assembly GCF_037993035.2). Taxonomy (NCBI): domain Eukaryota; kingdom Metazoa; phylum Chordata; class Mammalia; order Primates; family Cercopithecidae; genus Macaca; species Macaca fascicularis. The sequence goes on along the minus strand of NC_088383.1, from coordinate 99,991,682 downwards.
AAGCCAAGGGTCAGGTGCAAGCTATAAAGCCTATGATGGAGGAAGCCAGAACCAGACCCAAGACATCTGCTCCATTTGTTTCTTATGAGCTGGAGTAGGAGACCTGGAAATAATGAGGAATTCACAAGTGTCTTTCCCCCAAATGTTTTAAGTTTTTGTATCAGTGGTTTTCTTAATACATTTTCAGGAGACCTAGAGGAATAGAATTCCATGATTTAAAAAATTGAGGCATAGAGAGACAAGAATTATAGAGCTGGGACTGTGTCCCTTAAGGATCATCTTTCTTTCCCAGTGGTACTTTGTAGAGTGCTTTGCCCACAGCCAACCCTCAACAATGTTTATGACAATGATGGTTAAGGATGACTATATCTCATATTTCTCTGTTCTCAGTCCTTTTCTACCATTTTGTTCTCCATAGCCCCAGCTATTTCTGTGTTTCAAGCCTTCTAGAAACCTGCCTCATCTTGTTTGGAGTTTAATGAGGGCATTGGGTATGTATTCTGTAGCTGCCTTCCATAGTTATGATGATGGTAATAACTTCAAATGATTAGGGATCTACCCTCAATCAGACATATACATTTTGAAAGCTTTCTAAACTTAAAGAAGTATGTTCCTAATATGTTACCATTTATTGCAAAAAAGAAACATTCTCTGGTTAGAATGTTTCTAACCAGATAATGGAAATACTGGATGAAACAAAATTAAATAGTTTAATGTTGATTTGTGTTTATAGGAATTTTCAGGATCTTTAGAACACTAATGTGAATCCTGAATTTCTAAGGGGGCAGGGTGATAAAATATGTAGAATTCCCCAAACATATTTGACCAGAAAATCATTTACTCATTGAACATCTTTCTAATGGGACTGTTTCAAATGATCAGATACCTTTCCCTAGGGCTTGTTTCCTTCTGAGTAATGACTAAGACGGCACCTCTTCTCATTATTTATCATTTCAGGACAGATGCTGTTATTTCTCAGCCCAAATTTCTGTTATTTCTTATCCTGATTTTCTCTAATCATAAGCTGTTTAACTCTGACCTCATATGTGAGCTGCTCAGTTCCCATAATCATCTCAGCTGTCCTGTTCTAATCTACAGTTTTCAAGCTGCAGAATCAAAAAAAGTTAATGATAATTACAGTGATGACAACTAATATTTATTGAGTTTGTGCTGTGGACCAGACATTGAGCTAACACGTGTTATAACATCCTACTTAATTGTCACCACAGCCCTATGAGGCAGTTATTAATATTTTCATTTTATACATGAGGAACCTGAAGAGAGCTTATGTAACTTCCCCCAAGAAAGTGGCACGCGGAGGAATTGGAGCTGGGTTTTTAACCTGTGTTCAACTTTTACCTCATACCTGGCATTGCCCTTTCGGTGCTAGTTCTCTCTCTCTCTTTCTGTCTGTCTGTCTGTCTCTCTCTCTCTCTCTCTCTCTCTCTCTCCATATATATATATGGGTGTATTAATTATCCTGCCTAACTCATTTCTTAAAAGGCACCATTTGTCTTAATCTTAAATATATATCATATATATCATATATATATATGTTTTTTGAGATGGAGTCTCGCTCAGTTGCCCAGGCTGGGGTGCAGTGGCATGATCTCAATTCACTGCAAGCTCTGCCTCCCAGGTTCACACCATTCTCCTGCCTCAGCCTCCCGAGTAGCTGGGACTACAGGCGCCCGCCGCTATGCCCCGCTAATTTTAGTTTTGTATTTTTAGTAAAGACGGGGTTTCACCGTGTTAGCCAGGATGGTCTCCATCTCCTGACCTCGTGATCTGCCCGTCTTGCCCTCCCAAAGTGCTGGGATTACAGGCATGAGTCACCGTGCCCAGCTATTTTTTTTTTTTAATTAAATAAAAATCTGCTGCCTCTCCAAGCAGAATCCTTTTGAAAGCAAAGGGCCCGTGGTTCAGCCTTCAGTTCACTCTTTTGTGCTTGGCACAGCACTTGGCATTCTGTAGCAAATACTCCTTTGGAAAGAGAGATTAAGCAACTTGCCAAAACCATTCAGGTAGTAAATGATAGACTCACATTTTGAACACATACCCTGCTCATCACACCCTCTCATGGAGTTCTCATCAGCACCACGCTCAGTGCACCAGGTGAGTCCCCCTTCTTTTTTGAGGTCACCCCCACTCGGCTTCTGAACGTCCCAAACAGGGAATTTTGTCCACTCCTACCCCCACGTTCAGTCTGCCCTCTCCCTAATAGACAGCATCCTAAACCTGGTGAACTAAATTTACTGGTAAATGGCTAGTGGGCTAATGGCACTTTGGTGATTGTCCTTTGCTAATTTTATTGTTGTTAGAAAGTTGTTCTCAACCCCAGCACTTTCCATTTGGGAGCTTTTTCAGAGGCCAGAATCTCTATTTACAACCAAAACTCCAGGGTGGCAGCGAGAGGGCGCGGTCCAGTCGTGGTACGCCCCTGGCCACTCCGCGGCACCGTTACCCCCCCCCCCCCCCTCGCCTGAGCCACCGGCGCGCCCCGTTGTAGCCATTGGAGACACCACACGGTCTTTTAGGAAAGCGGGCCATTAGCCGGTGTTCAGGAGAGAAACGTGGCCACCTCCCCACGGGCGGGTGCTGATCTGCGGTGGAGACCTCGTCCCCCGCAGAGAGCGACCGAAATCCCCTTGGGCCGCTGGGTCTTGCATGGCTGGATGCCTGGATGCCGCCTGTCCAAGGCTTTAGCGACCGTGTCTCCCTTCATGACCTTGGCCTCTGTGACAGGCAGGCCCAGCAGCTGCCCCAACATCCCGGTCAGCTGGAGCCTGTTTTCCTGACATGGGTTTTCTCTAAACTTCATGTCAGATTGGAAGAGCACTGCTGAGAAGCCCCACGAGAAGGCCCGGACATCTCAGTACCCTGACTCCAAGGTGGAGCGAAGCCTGGTTCCCCATGAGAAAGTGAGCTGGCTGGCCGAGTGACGAGAGTAACGCCCCGAGAGTACACTGCCAGCTCTGTCTTGGACGGGCCCATGTGGGCAGACCCTCAAGTGGGTGAAAGGAACTTCTCTCCTAAGTTTAACAAAAAGGATGGGCATGTGGAGAGAAGGAGCCAGCATGGCTTGTATGAGATTGAGGAAGGTAGACTTAGAACTCCTGCATGTCGGACAGGACTGGTTGGCCCAGGGCTTTTGGGGTGTTGAGGCCCCAATCATACTGCAGATCCCATCTTAACCAGATGGAAAAGGGATAGCAAGGGAAACTAAATTACCCACCCTATTTCTGGGAAAAATATCCTGCAATTTGTAGCCATCAAAAGGAAGGACTGTGGAGAATAGGCAATCCCAGGGTGGGTGGTAGATCCAGGAGAGAAAATGAGTGCTACATTGGAGAGAGAATTTGGCTAGGAAGCCATGAAGTCTTTATAGAAATCTAGGGAAGAAATGCAGGAGTTGGAGAAACAATTGCACAAATTCTTCAGCCAGGAACATTTTGTGGTCTATAAAGGCTATGTGGATGATTCTCGGAACACAGATAACTCCTGGATAGAGACAGAGGCTGTGAACTACCATGATGAAACCGGTGAAATAATGGACCATCTTCCTCTGGAAGCTGGCAATGATGCCAAGAAAGTGAAATGGGTGGACATTAATGATAAATTTGAGCTTTATGCCAGCCACTCCCAATTTATTCAACTTGTGTCTGAGAAACAAGGTGCCCAATGGAGTGAGGACATGTATCCTGATTGCCAGGGATAGTGGCTTGGAGTCTCGTGTGAGCCAAAGGCCTTCAAATGATCAAGAGTGGGTAAGAGGCAAACAGCACATAACTCCCACTAAATAGGACAGGGAGGGTCACCTCTTTGGTGATTAATTCCAAAACTGTGCTATATGAAGGCTTTGTATTAGGGAATAATATTAGACAAATATGGGGAAATGGGATCACAGAAGTTTTGGCTTTCCTGTTAGAAGAATATACTCACATGCTGTATATATTGTATACATGGTTTAAACTAACTTACACAACTACTGCTCTTTGGAGAATTGTAAGAAAAACAATGACATCTTCCTTAACAACCATAGCCTCTACTTTTCAGCCAGTTTGCATTTGTCAATTCTTCTTCCTCCTGATGTTTTAATGTGGCATAATCTAATGTATAATCTGACTTTTGAGTTAACATTTATTTTTTAAATTTAGCATTATGTGGTCTTGTTTTCCTTGCTTTTGAGTATGGGAGCTTTCTGGCTTTTCTTTCTTTCTTTTTTTTTTTTTAGAGCTTCAGTTTTATAGGAAAAGTTCAATCTCTATTTTTGTCCACAAGGATCAAGTGCTTATGAACCAGACCAAAAAAAAAAAAAAATGCAGTGACAAAATGAGCTTAGATCCAGCCCTCTGGTTATCAGAACTCTTTCTGTCTGAACAGAATAAACTAAGCTGAAGATAATGGTTTCTTCTCATTTCAGAAGAAGACCCTACAAGTGCAGATTCTTGTCATGCAGATGGCTTTATTGGGACATGTATATAATCCAAGCCTAATGAAAATACAATAATTCACATCTACCTTTTCTCAATTAAAATAAAAACCCAATATGCAAACAGAGAAGATGCTTATAGTCAGCCTGCAAACACAGAGACAGCCTCTCTGACAAGAATGTGGGGATTCCAATAGCAACAAATAGGTCAGAAACCTGTTTTATTCTTTCATTTCTCATCACCTAAAACAAGCCAGTTAAATTTATTTGCAACATACGGAAAATTAACTCAAACCACTATAACGAGCCTTTTATGACTGAGGGAAAAATAAAGACAATTGCAGGAGTTGATAGCATCATAAGAGGATTGCTTCAATAATAATAGCTGACACATTCCGCTCACTATGTGCAAGCACCCTTTCACATGCTTTATGTATGGTGACTTATTGATTCCTAAAGATCACCCTATAAGGAAGGTACTCTTATGTTGCAGGTCAGACTCCCTGGGAAGCAGATTCCAAGAGGGAGATTAGATTACAAGATGTTTACTAGGGAGTGGTCTTGGGATCAACACCTGGGAAAAGAAGGAGAAGAAAGGAGGATTGAGCAAAGTGAGCAGCTGAGCTGGAATGCAGGCCCAATGGAAGCCTCAGCCAACTCCATCTAGAACTCTGGAGCTGGGAAGGCCCTTTTAGCTTCCCTGAATTGGAGTGATGGGGCCAGGCCTTTATACCCTGTATTGATCAGTCATTGGATATGGCTGTGACCTCGAGGGAGAGAATTTCTTCAACCAAGACAATCCCAAAAAGGACTGACAGCTAAGGGACATCTTCTGGTAATATTCCCAGCCACTGAGAAGTGGAATCTGGGAGGGGGGTGTGTGGGGTGCATAGCAGGGTCTACCACATATTATTATCTCGGTTTACGGATGATGTAACTGAGGCACAGAAAGGTTACAGAACTTGAACAAAGTTATACAACCAGTAAGTGGTAGAGATAAGAGTAGAGCATAGATCACTGGGCTCCACAGTCCACACCCTTGACCGCAATACCATAGTCTTTCAATAATTACCCTCCTATTGTTCCTGTATACTGTTCCTTTAAAGAAAAAGAAAGAGAAGTTGTCATACCATTATATCTCTTTCTACATGCACATTTGAGCAGAGTTCCCTTTTCTAAACTTGAAGGATAGTTGCATGATTTTATTTTTCTTTTGACAAATGTTGTATTTATGTGGGTGATGACAGTTGTAAAAAGTTCACCTATGGATGCTCATCATTGTTCACGCCCAGGAACAAATTTAATACATCACTTTTACTTGTGCATTCTACAAGTGCTACTTTTTGGGATGGAGCCTTTTGTCCTAGATATTAGTCTCCTCTCGATCACTTTTCCAGGTGAGATATACCTCTGTCTTTATTTAAATAATTTTAGCACCCAGTTTGCCTAACATTTTTGAATGTTCCCAAAACCTACTTCATTTTCTTCCCAAAATGGAAAGCTCCTAAAAAAATACATTTACATATATTCATTAATCATTGCAAAAACATTAAATAATGGTCTTTAAAAAGTCTCAAATTTAATATATCCAGAACAGAATTCTTGATTTTTCCCCCAGAAAACTGTTCCTCTATCACTCTTTCCTGGTAAGTGGCACCAAAATCCACCCAAATTGGACAAGAAAACAAGGAATTATCCTAGATTCCTTGCTTTCCCTGTACCAGAACATTCAGTCCATCTGTAAAATTTACTCAGCTCTACCTCCAACAAAATACATCCAGGGCCAGTTGCAACTCTGCCACTTCACTGATCATCCTAGTCAAGCCACCGACTCTCCTTCTCTAGACTTGTGCAATGGCCTCCCAACAGACCTCACTTCTGCTGCCCTCCTCCTCTTGCAGGTCGTTTCCCACAAAAAATGAAATGACATTTAAAAAAATCCCAGTCACATCATGTCCCACCCTCTTAAAACCACCTGATCACTTCCTTTTATACATAAAATGCAAACTCCTGACCCTAGCTACCTGTTCTGGATGATGCATACTGCTTCAGTCTTACTTGGAAAGCTAGTAACATTCCACTTTTGACTAGGCTGGCCTTCCTCTTCTTAACACACTTCATACTTGCTTCTGCCCCAGGGCCTCTGCTTTGCTTTTAACCTGCCCAAAATGTCCTTTCCATACAGAGTCAGTTCCTTAGGTCACTCAGGTCTCATTCAATTAACAGCCCCTCAAAGAGAGATGTCCTCACCACTTCAGCTATAGTGACCCATACAGTCTGTTCCTACTGCCTTACCCTGATTTACTTTCTACACAGTATTTAACACTAGCTCAAATGATCTTGCATATATTCTGTTTACCTTATGAAGAAGAGAACCTTGCATAAGAGCAGGGATTTTTCTGTCTCATTGATTGCTGTAGCCCTAGTACCAAAATAATGTCTGGCATGTCAACAAATTATTTGTGGAAAATAGCTACTGTTAACATTTTTCTATATACTCTTTCCCCCTTTCTAAAAAATTATAAATGTGGCCCAACTTTAAAAAAAATTTAGATTTCCAAAAACTTTGCAGAACAGTGCATATGATTCTTGTATAACCCTGAGCCCAGCTTCCCAAATGTTGACAACTTATTTATTCATAGTAGTGTTATTGAAACCAGAAAATGAACACTGATTTAATACTTTTTTACTATTAATTAACCTATAGATCTTATTCAAAATTTTCCAATTATTCCACTAATGTCCCTTTTCTATTCCAAAATCCAATGATTCCACATTTCATTTAATTGTATCTCTTTTATTTTCTCTAATTTTGGAAAGTTCCTCAATCTTTTTTGTCTTTCAGGAACTTGACAGTTTTGAGAGTACTGGTCAGTTTTTTAGCAGACTGTCTCACTATTGACATTTTCTCATGAATAAAATAAAGTTATATATTTTTCACAGATGTGATTTGCTTGGGTAAAGTTGTATATTTAAAAAATTGGCCAGGTGCAGTGGCTAATGCCTGTAATCCCAGCACTTTGGGAGGCCGAGGCAGGCGGATCACAAGGTCAGGAGATTGAGACCATCCTGGCCAACATGGTGAAGCCCCGTCTTTACTAAAAATACAAAAAAAAAAAAAAAATTACCTGGGTGTTGTGGTGTGCACTTGTAGTCCCAGCTACTCGGGAGGCTGAGGCAGGAGAATAGCTTGAACCTAGGAGGTGGAGACTGCAGTAAGCCTAGATTGCACCACTGCACTCCAGCCTGGTGACAGAGCAAGACTCTGTCTAAAAAAAAAAAAAAAAAAAATTAAGGTGAATTTTTTTTTAGTGTAATCACTACTAGACAGTAAATAGAATATGCTATATATTTTTAAATGTCACCATGGAATTTCCAATCACCTTGTATCACTTTTGACTCACATTTTTATATTTTTATGCATGCACACAATATTTAACTTTCCAAGTTCCTTCTCTGTAAGGGACTTGAGGTCTAGGAAGTACTAAATTTCATTACCTTTCCTCTCTATTCTCTTCCTTCAAGTTCCTGAGATGGCAATGAATGCTGTGTTATCCTGCTGTATCAGTTACCTATTTTCACACAAATACTTCAATCCCAAAACACACGGGCTTGAAACAACAAACATGTATATAGTCTGTAAGTTTAAAATTTGAGAATTAGGGTTTGACTGGGTGGTTTTTCTGGTCACCGCTGGGCTCATTCACATGCTTGGGAACTGGCTATTGACTGATCTAGGATGACCTTAGATGGGATGATTGAAGAGAAGCTTCTCTGTGTCACGTCTCTCATTCTCTATCAGACTAATCCAGGGATATTGTCATGGCAATGGCAGAGGAGCAAAGGCCAAATGGAAACATGCAAGAGTTCTTAAGTCCCAGGCTTGGAAGTGACATCAAGTCATTTCCCTGCACTCTATTGGACAAAGTGACAACATCAACTTAGATTCAGTGAATAGGGAAATGACTCCATGATATAGTTTGGATATCTGTGTCTCCACCACATCTCATGTTGAAATGTAATCCCTAGTGATGAAGGTGGGGAGGTGTTCCGATCATGGGGGTGTATCCCTCATGAATGGCTTAGTGCCATCTCCCTGGTGATAAGTGAGTTCTCATGAGATCTGATTGTTTAAAAGTATGTGGCACCTCCCCCAACTCTCTCTCTCTCTCTCTCTCTCTCTCTCTCTCTCTGGCCATGTGACATGCCTGCTCCCGCTTCACCTTCTGCCATGAGTAAAATCTCCCTGAGGCCTCCCCGGAAGCCAAGCAAATGTCAGCAACATGCTTGCACAGCCTGCAGAACCGTGAGCCAATTGAACCTCTTTTCTTATAAATTACTCAGTCTCAGGTATTTGTTTATGCAATGCAAGAATAGCCCAACCCACCCCACATCTTTAGAGAGAGAAAGTAGAGAGTCACATGGCAAAGGGCATGGATACAGAGGGAGTGAAGAATTGGGGCCATTTGCACAGCCAATAACCCCACATCCATTGTGCCTTTTTTTTTTCCCTAACAACTTTGAGATATAACTATACAATTCCCACAACTATACAATTCCCCCAATTAAATTTTTCAGTTCAGGCCAGGCCTGGTAGCTTATGCCTGTAATCCCAGCACTTTGGGAGGCTGAGATGAGAGGATCACTTGAGGAGTTCAAGACCAGCTTGGGCAACATAGCAAAATCCTGTCTCTACAAAACAACAACAACAACAACAACAACAACAAAAAACATTAACCAAGCATGGTGGCACACACCTGTAGTCCAGCTACTAGGGAGGCTGAGTTGGGATGATCACTTGAGCCCAGGATTTTGAGGCTGCAGTGAACTATGACATGCTACTGTACTCCAACCTGGGTGACAGAGTGAGACCTTGTCTCTAAAAAAAAAAAAAAAAAAAAAAAAAATTTAAATGCAGTGTTCAGTTCAGTAGTTTTTACTGTATTCACAGGTTGTGCCACAAAGACCACAATCTCTTTTTCAAAACATTTTCAAACCCCAGAAAGAAACCCCACACCTATTATTAGTCACCCCCATTTTCTCCCTCCATACCCTCCAGTCTTGGCAATCACCAATCTACTTTTTGTCTCCATGGATTTGCCTTTTCTGGACATTTAAAATAAATGGAATCATACAACAAATGGTCTTTTGTGACTGGCTTCTTTTTCTTAGCATGTTTTCAAAGGCTTTTCCGTGTTGTCACATATATCAGTACTTCATTGCTTTTTATTGCTAAATAATATTTATCTATATTACTATATCACATATTTATGCATTCATTAATTGGTGGACATTTGGGTTGTTTCCACTTTTGGCTATTATTAATAATGCTGTTATGAATATTTATGTACATGTTTTTGTTTAGACATATGTTTTCTTTTCTTTTGGGTATACACTTATACCTAGGAGTGGAATTGCTAGGTCATATGGTAACTCTATGTTTAACCTTGAGGAACTGCCAAATTGTTATTCCAAAGTGATTGCTCCATTTTACATTTTCACAGTTGTGTATGAGGGTTCTAATTTCTCCACATTCTTGTCAACACTTGTTATTGTCTGTCTTTTTTATTAGAGTTATGCTAGTGGGCAAGAAGTGGTGTCTCATTGTGGTTTTGCTTTACATTCCCATATGGCTAATGATGTTGAGCATCTTTTCAAGTGCTTATTGACCATTTACATATCTTCTTTGGAGAAATGTCTATTCTGATTTTTTGTCCATATTTAATTTGTTAATTATCTTTTAACTATTGAGTTGTAAGAGTTTTTGTTAGTATATTCTGGATACAAGCCTGTTATTAAATATATGATTTGCAAATATTTTCTCCCATTCTGTAGACTATCTTTTCACTTGCCTAATGGTGTGTCTGAGAAAGCACAACAGTTTTTAATTTTGATGACATACAATTTTTAAAAATATTTTTAGTCAATTGTGCTTTCAGTTTCATATCTAAGAAAGTGTTGCATAATCTACAATCACAAAGATTTGCCCCCATATTTTCATCCAAAATTTGTAAAGTTTTAACTCTTACATGTTAGGTCTTTGGTCCATTTGGAGTTGATTTCTGTATATGGTGTCAAGCAGAGGTCCAATTTCTTTTTTCATGTGGCCATCTGGTTGTCCCAGAACCACTTGTTGAAAGATTGTTCTTTCTCCCATTGAATTGTCTTGGCATCCTTGTCAAAAATCGATTCTCTAAATGTGAGGGTTTATTTCTGGACTCTCAATTCGATTCCATTGATCTATTATGTTTATCCTTATGCCTATACCACACTGTATTAATTACTGTGGTAAGTTTTGAAATTGGAAAGAATCTGTTGTGCTTTTGCACTTGGTTGTTATTTATTTTTTTTCTGATAATTTTCCTATTCCTCCCATAAAACTCAACTCCAGACATCTCCTTCTCTAAGAAGCTTTCTCTAACTCCCATTGGTAGAGTTAATCTTTTATTCCTTTGTGTGTCATCATATATTTCTCTATTGTAGAATTCCATTATAATTTATTTTTATTGAAGTCAAAGGCTGTGTCTCACTCATTTTTACATTCCCAGTGTCTAGTGTAGTGTCTGATCCACAGTAAGTGCTCAATAAATGTCTACCAAAAAGCATAAAAGAGATAGAGGTTTTGTCTGCTCAACACTGCAGTTTATCTGTTAACATTTCTGGGGCTTTTTAGCATAAGTCCAAGAGTATTTGTTCATATTGGTGCAACTTTCTGCCACTTTTCTCATCTAGCAATGGTTGGGCAATTGTTCACTTTGATGAATCATTCCAGTTATTCTCAGCATGCTGCTGAACGTTCTCTTCTTTTTATCAGGGCCTTTATCTAATAGGATGACAAACTGATGAAAGTAAAATTATGGGAATTACAAAGTAATAGGGTGGTGTGGTTTGCTTCATCACTTGCTTAAAGTTTGGTACACACTGTCCCTGTGAACCTCCCTTTTCGTTGCTGCATAATAATAACAATAACATACATTTACTGCATGCCAGGCACCATGCAGGCATTATCATGAATGCTTTCTTATCCAGACCAAAGGAAACATTTTAAGATTGCTTTTTGTTTAGCAAAGAAAAATCTGTGTGTGCCACTTCAAACTAGCGCCTTTGTGAGTCCGGAAGCTGTTTTCCTTCTTTCTTGGCATCTACTATGGCTGCATGTATATGTAGTAAGAACCTGAATGAAATAGAAAAGCCAAGAAACATTTTTCCTTTATCATTAAATAATTTAGAGTGAATAAAGGAGTCAAATACAAATAAAAGCCATTTGATTCAGCTCTGATGAGTTTTATAATGCTAACATTTACATATGGCAGTATACTTTCTAGGTGAGAAAATTGTTGCCTTTTAGGAGTTCTTGAAAGGTTTTGATAGTATACACTTTAAGAAATGGAAGATTGTCAAGACTTTCTCCATGGTTATATGTCACTTGAATGCTAAAACCACATTTCAGTGTGGTAAGTTTTGTTCCTGGATTTGTCACTAGCTGTAGGAACTTGAGCAAGCTGCTTCACCTATCCAAGTTTCCTTATAACTTATAATTCCATAAGTGTTATATTGACAGATATATGCAACAATTTTATGCATTCATAACTGGAGAGAGTATATAGACTTACACTTTTATAAATATTATACATTTATAAAAAGCAACCTTTTCAAAACAGGAATAAGGATTTATATATGTGAGAAACCTGAATCGTATTATAACTATAATTTCTTTTAAGAAAGTATTTTAAGAAAATTGGTATATTAGTTATCTATTGCTGCTTAGCGCTATTATCAAAAATGTATGGCTTAAAACAACGCACATTGATTATCTCACAGTTCCTGTGGATCAGGAGTTCAGGGGTAACTTAGCTGCTTCAGGGTAGCAAAAGGATGCAATCGAGATGTTGACTGGGGCTGCTGTCTGACCTGAGGCTTGACTGAGAAGGGATCTGCTTCCAAGTTCATGTGGTTGTTGGCCACATTTAGTTCCTTGCAGGATGTTGCACTAAGGGCCTTGGTTTCTTGCTGGCTACTAATCAGAGGCTATCCGCAGTTGTTTGCCACTTGGCCCTCTTTGTAGGCCAGCTTACAACATGGCAGCTTGCTCCATTTGTCAGAAACAAATCACAGATCCCATCCCTACTCAAGGGAGAGGATTCACAAGGCATGAGCACCAGGAAGTTAGGATGATGGGGGCCACCAGAGCATCTGTCTACTGCAATCCGAAAACTACAAAAGGTACAAGAGCAGTGGAGTAGGATAACATTCTAGAAGGCACACCATCTGCAACAAACATACACACACACACACACACACACAGAAAGGGAGAGAAAGAAAGAGATAGAAAAAGAGAAACTTTTACAACAGGGGGAGCATTTGGTTTTTCCCTTATTCTCTGTTTCAGGAAATGCTGCCATCCATTGCTCAGTCCTCAAACCCGGGAGATACCTCTGACTCTGTTCTCTAGCCAGCCAACCCCCTAATCCAATCCACCAATAAGATATAAAAAATGACCCTTCTCTTTATTTTCACCATTCCTTACCATTCCCAGTCACCACTGTCTTTCCCCAAGATATTGTTCCACCACATCTCTCAACAGGCCTCATGGATGACACTCTTGCCCTCTCCTTTATAACCCACCCTTCATATAGCAGCCAGGGTGCTTTACTTAAAACATAAACCAGAAGATGTTATTCTCCTGTTTAAAATCTTCCATTGGCTTCCCATTGAATATATATCCAAGCTTTTAAATCTGACCTATAGGACCCTGTATAAACTGATACCTGCCTATTTCTCTAACCTCATCTGTTCTATTAAATTTTTCTTTATACCCAATTACATTTTTTGACTTTTTATAATTACATAAATTTATTTCATAGTCTAAAAATAATTTTAAATAAATAAAATTAGTATTATTAAGTAATCTAGCAAATAATATGGTGTTACCAATATCACTTGAACAGGGTAAAGTAAATTTTAATAAAGTCAAGCATTTGAGGCAAAGTTGTTGTTGTTGTTGTTGTTGTTGTTGTTTGAGATGGAGTCTCGCTCTGTCACCCAGGCTGGAGTGCAGTTGTGCCATCTTGGCTCATTGCAAACTCAGCCTCCTGGGTTCAAGCAATTCCCCCACCTCAACCTCCCAAGTAGCTGGGATTACAGGCATGCACCACCGTGCCCAGCTAATTTTTTGTATTTTTAGTAGAGACAGGGTTTTACCACGTTGGCCAGGCTGGTCTTGAACTCCTGACCTCTGATGATCCACCCACTTCAGCATCCCAAAGTGCTGAGATTACAGGTGTGAGCCACTGCGCCCAACAAAAGGTTTTTTGTTTTGTTTTGTTTGTTTTGAGACAGAGTCTTACTCTGTTGCCCAGGCTGGAGTGCAGTGGTACGATCTTGGTTCACTGCAACTTCTACCTCCCAGGTTCAAGCGATTCTCCTGCCTCAGCCTCCCAAGTAGCTGGGATTACAAGCACACACCACCATGGCTGGCTAATTTTTGTATTTTTAGTAGAGACAGGGTTTTACCATGTTGGCCAGGCTGGTCTCGAACTCCTGACCTCAGGTGATCCAACTGCCTTGGCCTCCCAAAGTGCTAGGATTACAGGCATGAGCCACCATGTCTGGCCAAAGGTTTTTTTTTTTTTAGTGTAAGAAACATTTAGCAGTTGTGGCTTTGTGGTTCATGCATTGCATCATGTGTTACATAATTTGATGTGAAATGAGATAACCTAAGTCAGATAAAGTTTTGAAATAAGATAAAAGCCCAACTGAAATTACTAATATGCATTGAAGGTACAATAAGAGAACAGGTTTATCTACAAAGTGGTGAGTTTTATTCTTTTGAAGGGAACAGGCAAAGTTTATATTATATATGACATTATCTGAGGTTAATAAAAATTTGAAGTTAAAAACCATGTCTGACATAAAATCTAAAATTGATTACACATTTACACAAGTTAATTTTCTTATATTGCATATTTGTCAAAAGCCAGAAATATTCACTTTTCAATGATCTGGGTCCAAATCATTTATTTATCATAGTCTACCCAAACCATCTTGGAGTATTCACTGGAATGAGATACAGCAGGAGAGCACATCCTCTGGAGGTAGACTGAAGTTGAATCTGAACTCTGTAGCTCAGTAGCTGAATGAACTTGCTCAATATGTTCAAACTTATTGCACCTCAGTTTCCTCGTAAGTAAACACAGACATTAATACCTACCTCTCAGAGTTACTTTAAAGATTAAATTAGACAACTTATTTAGCAGCACGTTGTGGAGACTTACTATGTGTTATTTTTTTTCTTTTTCCATCACTGCTTGGCTAATCCATCCAAAGTACCCTAAATTTATTGGCTTTCTATTTCCATTCCCATCATATCAGACATGGAATCAACATAGGCAGAAGAAAAGAATTAGAAAAGTATTATAAAGGTAGAGTCATCAAGACGTGTCTAATATAGAGGAAGTTTGAGACAGAAGCCACAAATGAAATAAACATTTCAGCTGGAATTGATAAGTCCCATGTGGATGTTGTAAAGATACAGGAAATACTAATGTGCTTTTTCTACTCATAAACCACTCACCACTTCTGACACCAAAATGGGCGTTGGGAATGTTTCTCTGTACACAAAGCAATCAGTGACAGGAAAAACCGAACTGTTTTTTCCTACTCTGTTACATAGGTATATATGTAATACGCAAGACAGAACACTTCTGTGGCCAGATGTGTGGGGATTTTCCCCTACACACGAAGCAATTCTGCAGCAGACATCAGCTAGGTGTCCTATAATTGGATTCAGTTCTGACACTATGTACAACATGGAGATAGCATCAAATCCCACAAGTTGAGGACTCTGTCCCACAAGACTGCCCCCCGCTTTATATGCCAATTTCAAGCCATAGTTGTGGTCTATGCTTCTGACTGACCAGCTGTCTAAGTTGGAGTTCCCATGAGCACCTCCTCGGGTTCAATTTGCTAGAGTGGCTCACGAAAACTCAGGGAAACACTTTAGTTATGTTTATCATTTATTATAAAAGGTACTACAGAGGATGTAGGTGAACAGCCAGATGGAAAAGATGCATAGGGCAAAGTATATGGGAATGCATTTGGAGCTTCCATGCGGTGAGCCACCCTCTGGAACCTCCATGTGTTCAGCCTGTTTTTTGGGGTTTTTATGGAAGCTTTATTACATAGACATGGTTGATTAAATCACTGGCTGTTGGTGATCAACTTAACCTTCATCCCCTCTCTTCTCCCTGGATTTTGGGGTTGGGGATGAAAGTCCCAGCACTGTAACACTGTCTTGATCTTCTAATGACTGGTCTCCATCCTGAAGCTATCTAGGAGCCCCAATCACCAGTCATATAATCAGCATATGAAAGACATTCTTACCACTCTAGAGACTTCAAGTGTTATTAGGAGCTGTATATCAGGAAACAGGGATGAAAACCAAATAAATGTTTCACAGTATCACAGATGCTGAAGAAATTTGTGTTTATTTGTGAATAGGTAAGTCATGGAAAATGACAGGACAATTTTTTGGTAAGCGATATTGTCTTAATCTGTTCCTGATGCCATAACAAAATACTTTAGACTGGGTAATTTGTAGACAACAGAATTTTATTTTGCAGGCTAGGCACAGTGGCACCCACTAGTAATCCTGGCACTTTGGGAGGACAAGGTGGGAGTATTACTTGAGCCCAGGAGTTTGAGATCAGCCTGGGCAACATGGTGAGACCCTGTCTTAAAAAAATATTTGTTTTCCACAATTCTGGAGGCTGGGAAGTCCAAGATAAGGCATTGGTAGGTTCAATTGGTGGTGAAGGCTCATTCTCTGCTTCCAGGATGGTGCTTTGTTGCTGTGTCCTCAGATAGCAGAAGAGACAGAAGGGCCAGGAAGCTCTCTGAAGCCTCTTTTGTTAGGGCATTAATCCCATTAATAAGGGTGGGATTAGTCTCTGATGGCCTAATCACCTCCCATAGTGCCACCGTCTTGGTGGTTAAGTTCCAATATATGAATTTTGGAGGGACACATACATTCAAACCATAGCAATATTATTTATTTATTGAATAGTCTATGTCACTGTTTCCCTTCTCTGCACTTTGAATGTAATGAATAGTAATATGAAATAGAAAATCTGTACTGTTCTTGAAGGTGTTTTAGAAAAAATAATTTTCAGGTATTAAATGTAATAGAAATTAATTACTTATCTTTCTCATCAGAGTAGTTGTTTGATCAGACAAATATTATTTCACTATTATTTTCAGAGTAGCAGGGCCTTTTTCTTTTTTCAGGTTCTTTTGGGAGAAAAGATATTACAGTTACTTGCAATTTAATGAAGACAATTCTTTTATGGCTTCTCACTTTGGAATGCTGTTAGATTGTGTTAGAATGGTGTAGGAAGAATCATATTTATAAGCTCTACATGATCTTGGTGGTTTTAATGGTGTCATAGATTCCAAAATTCAGTATACAAGTTTTATTATAGGGAGGCACTGTTTTGTACCCGACTCATTCGCTTCAGTCTGATTTGGTTAATAACCCATTAACCCAAAATTCATTCACTTTCTTTCTTTGTTAACCCCGAAAGCAACAACTTATTCCTTATTTAACCATAGACACTCAGATTTTTCCATTTGGATTTTATTGACAGGTAGGGTGATCAATGGTTTTAGCACTGAAATTTCCATGTCCTGGGAAGCCCTCCGTCCAGGGAAATCCAGGTCAATGGTCGCCCTATCAGCTTTGTTGGTCAAAAATATGTATTGAGTATCCTCTATGTGCCAGGCATTAGACTCACAGTGGTGAACAACACAGATACCATTCCTGCCTTCATAGAACTTAGAAATATGCAACTAGTCCATCTGGATCACATGGGAAGGTTGACTGGGGTAGACTGGGCTTTGTGATGATTATTATTCAAAAAACCTTTTTTTTTCTAATTAGTTACTGTTGTTATTCAAGAAGGTCCCATTGATTTCTATATGCTGGTTTTGTATCCTGCCAACACATTTACATCTTTTAAACTTTTAATGATTTTAGATGCTCTTGGATTTTTCTATATTATGTAATCATATTGTCTGTGAATGACAAGTTTTCTTTCTGTCAAATTTTTTATATATCTTTTTGGTCTCATTGCTCTGACTAGGACTTCTAGAATACTATTGAATAGAAGCAGTGATAACAAACATCCTAATCTTATTACTCAAAGGGAAAGTTCTGAGTTTTACCATTAACTCTGATATTTGATGTGAGTTTTTGGGAAGATAATCATTATAACATTAAAGTTTCCTTCTGTTCCTATTTGCTAAAAGTTGTATTAGAAATTGCTTTTGAATTTCATTGAATGTTTTTTCTGTATCTATTAAGAGAATTAGAAACATTTTCCCGTTTTGCTGTTAATAGAATGATTTATGTGACAAATCTGTATTCCTCCACCTGCCCCAGCCTCCTGAGTAGCTGGGACCATATGCGTGCACCACCACACCTGGCCAATTTATATATTTTTTGTAGAGAGGGGGTTTAGCCATGTTGTCCAGGATGGTCTCAAATCATGTATTTGTAAGATAACCCAAGTTGTTCATGATGCCGTGTGTGTGTGTGAGCACGTGTGTGTATTGTGGGATTCAGTTTGGTAACGTTTATGTATGTTTATGTTTTTTGTATTTTTGTCCAGATATGAGGTTAATCTAAAATTATTCTATCTCATGCCATTTTTTTCCAGAAAATTCTTCTGTATCAGTTAACTTTTGCTGCATAAAAAACACTTCAAAACTTAGTCGCTTGAAACATAAACAAATATTATTTCATATAATTCTCTGCCAGCTGTGGGTGGTTTTTCTGGTCTGAGCTCAGTCAAGTGGCAGCTTGACTGGGGTTCATATGACCTCAGGTAATGGTACTAATATGTCTGGTGCTTGGCGGGATGATTGATTTAGGGGGCCTTTGTTGAGAAGCTTCTCTTTTCCATTTGGTCTCTAAACCTCCAATAAGCTAGTCCAAAGTTTAGCTTTTTCACATGGTAGTCCAGGGTTCCCAAGATCGGCTAGAAAAATCAAGCCAAAATATGTAAACTTCTCAAGTCTCCGCTTGTGTCACATTTGCTAGTGTCCCATTGGCCAATGCAAGTTACATGGCCAAGCCCAAAGACACCTGAGAAGATAACACAAAGAATGGGAATTATGGTGGTCCTTTTTGCAAATAATTTACCACATCTTGACTCTTCCTTGATCCTGAGATAGTTCTAGGCCTTCTAAGGACAGCGACAAAAATTTCTTACAATATTTTCCATCCCTTCATAGCTTGGCTCCTAGACCAAATAAGATCTCTTTAAGCAGCCTGCATTCATGCGAAGTGGTAGAAAAGTCACATTAAAGATATACAAATAGCAGTTAATAAAATAAAGACTGCCTGGAAGTACCTGCTTCCCTCCCGGTCCCCCATTCTCCTCAGATTTTGGGCATAGTTCAGATTTTGGGCAAACAAAGGAACAGAGAACTACCAGGCTATGAAAAACTCTTGATGAAGGATGGGAGCAGACATATGGAAGGGGTTGACATATCATATATGAGGAGCAGCATGATTGGTAAGAATCTTAAAATCTTGTGATTTTGGAATTATCTATTTTAAATAGATATTTTAAATAAATATATGTATATACATAATTGGTCATACAAGATATTCATTGTAGTATTGTTTGAAAAAGTGGGCACAATATAAATATATTTGAGTGGAGGAAGGATTATATAAGTTATGGTACTTCCATATTATGAAATTCCATAAATCGGGTGTGGGTGTGGTGGCTCATGTCTGTAATCCTGGCACTTTGAGAGGTCGAGGTGGGTGGATCACCTGAGGTCAGGATTTTGAGACCAGCCTGGCCAACATGGTGAAACTCTGTCTTCACTAAAAATAGAAAAATTAGCCAGGCAAGGTAGCAGTGAGCCGAGATCCTGCCACTGCACTCCAGCCTGGGCGACAGAGCCAGACTTTGTCTCAAAAAAAAAAAAAAAGTAGAATGATACGAATTGACATGGTAAGAGAGTAACATATTATTATTGGAAAAAGAAAAGTTTTAAAACAATATGCATATATTATTTTGTTAAAAAATATGTGAATATATATGTGCCTGTGTATGTGTAGTGAGTGTGTGTGCATGTGTGTGAAAATAGAAAAAAACAAAACAAAACAAAAAAACCCACCAAATTTGAAATAGTAGCTATCTCTAAAACTCCGAGGAGTGAGATTAGTGGGAGGATGTGATGGGACCTTTTTTTTCACTTTTACTTTATATATAATTTGAGTACAATTTGAATTTTGAAAAAGAACATATATTACTTTTTTGGTAACTTTAAAAATAAACTCTATTTTAGATTTACAGAAAAATTGAGAAGCTGGTACACAGAGTTCTCCTACACCCCATACCTAGTACTCCCTATTAACATCTTTCATCCATATGGCAAATTTGCCGCAATTGATGAACCAGGATTGACACATTATTACTAACTAAAGTCCTGATCATTGAAAAATCTTACTAGAAAAGTACAGAGAGGACGGGGTGGCGGCCTAATCCGAATGCCTGCCTCAGAAACGCTGGGATAGTCAGGCCTCCCTCAAGACACCTATTAGCATGGGGACCTGGGATACATGGTGAAGGCCTTTGAAGCTGATGATCAGATCCTGGGACCCCTGCATCATACAGCTCCACCGAGAGGACATAAAAAGGTTCACAACCTCAGGGATCAGTATGACTCCAAGAAGGCAGAGAATTTACCATGAGAAAAAAATATATTTCTGAGTGCTCAACACATGGATGTGGTTGGCGACTCTTAAACCAGCTCTCCCACTCCATCCCCACGCTCCAGAGCTCGTTTCAAGTTCTTCTACAAAGTAGGCTAAGCAAGAGAGGCAGGGCATCCTAAGAGCATAAAAATAACTGTAATCAACGGCTGTCTCAGACCTCAAAGACTGGATGAAAATACTGTCCCAGCTTCTAGAACTTCTTCAGTGATGGCAGCAAGGGCAGCAGAGCCCAGCACCACAGGCTCTGGCGGGCATGGCCACAGTGAGAGTGTGCAGTGGGATCCAGGCACGGGTTAGAAGAGGCAGTGCAGACAACAAAGCAATCAAAGAGTTCACCAGAAGAGGGTACGCTGGGAAGTTCAGGGCGCCGAATATAACCTTTTGAGATGGATGGATGCAAGTGTCTTTGCACTTTTTACCCACGCCTCATAGATGCCGAGACTGGTGTAGCTCAGGGAAACAAGGACTAGACAGAGAGTGATAGAGGACCTTAAGGGACAAGCCGTCACCTTCAATAATGCAGCCACGGTAACAGGAGTTCCTGCACCCTCCCCTGTGCTCCCCAAAGCATTGGGTATGTGCCAGTTGGAGTTGCTCATGTCGGCCTCTGTTTCTCCTATTAGGCTGAACCCCTGAAGGTTAAAGGCCAAAGCATGTTCAGTCTTTTATATTGTCTTCTATATTTGTATTTCCTACAGCATTTATTCCAGTATGTGCTTGACACAGGTTTATTGAATTCAGCAATGAGCCTGCACTGATATGTTATAATAAGGAGGGAAGCTACAAAATTAGACCAAGTGATAAGAGCCAGGAACTTACCCCCAAAGAAGGATTTAAACAAATTGTAACAATTCTTCTTGAATCAGGACCACATACAGAAATAAAAAGTTTGGGATAATACTAATTCTTTCTTAGAAAAGCTAGCCTTTAAATCCACGAGGAAAGAAATATACTGCATTTTATCCTGAGTGGTGATCAGGAATAGCTACAGAAAGTGGCTGTGGGTGAACTGTTACATAACAATGACAACATGATTGAATTCAGAATCTGGCAGGCGGGGGGGTGGGGGGGGGGGAGTTTTTAAAAAATCCCATTAAGATGCTTAAGTTTTAAAAGGAAATAAAGCTAAAGTGCTAGATTGAAATAAATACCTGTAGTTACATTTTTAAAATAATACAAAGAGAATCTGAAGACTTTTCAAATACTTTTGTGAAAAATGAATATCACCAATTTTACAAATTAGATGTTGGAGAAAAAATCACATTTTGTTCACTAAAGGAAATCACTGGAGGTAAAATAAAAGGGTTTCATGGGAGAAGGGAAAGATTCCACAAATGAAAGAAACAGAAAAGCATATAACTTCTGTCGGATCAAGTTCATATTAGCAATTAGGCAGAAATTAAAGAATCACGTAGAACAAAGAATACCATTTTTAATATGAACCAGCTGTGAGTGACTAGGACCCTACGGAATAAGTCACTTGAGTTATGAGATCAAGGACTACTAAATCAAGCATAAACTACTTGGGGGAAGTTTTTCTGAAAGGAGAAATCATGTTTGAAAAATCCCTTAGGAATCCTCAAGGGGTTACATCTACGTATAGTGAAGGGAAACTATGGATGTAGATTTGGTCTATTATCAGCCTTTATCTAGATCCACACACTATAGATATGTTGAGATTTTGTGAAACTGATGGCAATGTTTAGTCAAGGGCAGATAGTTGTCTTTGAGACAGGAAACACATAAAGCTAAATAAATAGACGCCTTTTAGGGGTAATAAATACAGATGGCAATCCTACTCAATTTCTTTATGAATGAACTGGAAAGGCAAAACCTCCAAGTTTTCAAATAACAGTTACTCTGTGAAATGAAACCTAGGAGGCTCTTCAGTTGAGCCCTTGCAACCTGGTGCAAGCACACCACAGGAGCCTCAGGGTAAGCAAGGGTTAGATATGCACATGGGCCAAATAATCTGGTTTATTCTTTGAGGATGTTGGGTTTGTGCTCTAAAGATGTTACTCCCTGCCTGTTAGTCTGATCAAAGGAGACCTACAAATTAAAGTCTCCTAGATAAGTAGTTCTCAAACTTTTTGGTCCCAGAACCAAAACATTAAAATTTATTGAGGACTCCAAATAGCTATTTATTAGTTTATTTCAGAATCACAATAAACTCATTACCTGTTAATGTAAATAAAACAATTTTAATTAACTATATTTTTCAAATAAAAAATAGTGAGAAGAATGGTATTGTTTTTTATTTTTATCTTTTGAGACAGGGTTTTACTCTGTCTCCCAGCTTAGAATTTAGTGACACAATCTTGCCTTACTGCAGCCTCGACCTCCTGGGTTCAAGAGAACCTCCCAACTCAGCCTCCCAAGTAGCTGGGACTATAGGAGTGCACCATGCCCTGCTAATTTTTTATTTTTGGTAGAGACAGAGTCTTGCCATGTTGCCCAGGCTGGTCTTGAATGCCTGAGCTCAAGCAATCCACCCACCTCAGCCTCCCAAAGTGCTGGGATTACAGGCATGAGCCACTGCGCCAGGCCCTGTATTGTTTATTTTTGTAAGTCTCTTTAGTGTATGACATGAGTTGTATTTTTGTAGATTTCTTTAATGTATGTAAGAATTGGATGAATACATTTGCTTCTACATTCAAGCTGTTGAGATGCTGTTTTAAATGAAGTATATGAAGAAAATCTGGCCTCATAGAAATGTGTAGTTGGAAAAGGAGTTTATTTTCATAGCCTTTTGAGATAACTGTGGATATTCTTCTTTGATATACACCAAAACTCAACAAGTGGTAGTTTTTTAGTTGCAATGTAGAATCTGTAATCATATCAATTAACTTTTCATGTTCTGTTATACTAAAATTTATTGGTTTATCTTTCATTTTGAATTTTTTAAAAAAATTTAAATGTGTACATAATTTATGTAACATGGTGAATTTTTCATTTGGAAATTATTGATTACTGAGTTCTGTAGGTGTTGCAAATGTTAATATGTTTCATTCTACAATATCAAAAAAATGCATTTGTTACTACCATGGATCTCATCAGGAAAGTCTTTAGATATTCAAAAGCTGTTCAGTTGTCAGTGAAGAATACAAGTTTTCCAAAACTCTAATTTTTGCTTGAAAACTAGAATTTTGTCATTGCCAACAAATTCCTTCAGTTTTATTTTTTTCGAAGTGATAGGCTCACTTCCTTCATTCTGGAAAAAATGTGTGCCAGCTCCTATAGTCATATTTTGTTTTTCTTTTAAGTAAAACTTGTGTTCCATGAAGAAAAGCAACCAGTGTAGCTCACAATTCAATTGCACGAGTGCATTTTCTCAAGACAACCTTCATATTTCTAATGATGCAGAAGTGATTTATGAGTAGTTCTCATTTTGTCATCCAGGATATTAAAAAGACATGTTCTCAAGGTCAAAACTTAATAAAATTAATTATTTTTACGCTTAATCAAGGACATCTTAAATGAAATTAGATTTTTTTGAAAAAACTATGAGTGTATGGTGGTGAATACAAAGACTACTAGTGCTAAGGCACCAGCAGTTTTATCCACCATTGCTTTTGCACCATCTGTATTAATCCAGCACAGCAACAAATGCAAATGATTTCTTAGTATTATTATGAAAATACTTTGTGCTTTAGTGATCATCTGAGAGGGTCTCAGGGACCTGAAGTGTTGTGTACCACACTTTAAACCCTGTGTACATTGCTTCACCTAAGATAGACAAGAAAATGTTCAGTCTCATCAGACTAGTATTAGAAACCAAATACAAGGAATTTCATTAAAAACATCTGCTCCTCTAAAAACGTCTCTTCTGTAGTTGACATATCTGTGTTTACACATAGGACAATTATTTGGAGAATAGTAACTATAGTTATTCAGGGTTGGAGGAACCACCTATAAGAGAAGAAAGATGAAAATAATTAGAATGTTACTTCAGAAAGAGAGGGGGTTTGTCTGTAGTTTAAAAGGTCATGATTTAATTTGTCTGGTATTTTTCAAGCACTTGTAGAGTTCTATGTATTATATAAAGAGGCGTATCCCTAGGGTCCTGCTCTTATAAGAGAACTTGAGTGTAGTTGGTAAGGCAGGATATATAACCGTAATAAGGGAAATGAGAATCCAAGAACTAAATAGAGACATAAGACAACAATATCAGAATTTGCCGCAAGCCAACATGTGATTCAAAGCTTAATGAATGGTACAGACAATCAGAGCTCTGCAGTCCCAGGTGAATCTCACCAGTCCTAGCCTCAAGCTAGAGCTGCTGTCTTACTGCCAAGAGCCTGCCCTTGCCTTCAACCCCCCTTCCACCCAATTCTGCCACCAGTGAGGTTTCAGACTAGCAAGACAGAAGCTTTCTCCTGACTAGTGTGGCAGGGTAGTTAGGGAGCTCTGAACATGTGTTTGTTCCTGCTAGGCCTTCCTTGATGGTCCCAGCCTCTAGTGTGTGTGCAGTGCTACACCTCAGAAGCTTCTTGTACATAATTTATGTAACATAGTGAATTTTTCATTTGGAAATTATTGATTACTGAGTTCTGTAGGTGTTGCAAATGTTAATATGTTTCATTCTACAATATCAAAAAAATGCATTTGTTACTACCGTGGATCTCATCAGGAAAGTCTTTAGATATTCAGAAGCAGTTTAGTTGTCAGTGAAGAATACGAGTTTTCCAAAACTCTAATTTGGAAACTCTAATCACACTCTTTTCCTTACTTTTGTGAAAGCCTAAATGCTTAAATTGAGAGGATGATGCCAAGTGGCGTACATAGGGAAGGATGAAGCCAAAGCAGGTGAGAGGAAGCAGTTCCTCAAGATGGAACAGGGCTTTAGTTGGTGAGGCAGAGCTCCAGGCAGAGGGTGGGACCCCAGAGGGGCTGGCTGTGGGGGCACCGAGGGAGGCTGCCTTGTGTCTGTTACTGAACCAACATTCCTGGAGCGACCACTATGAGTCAGGTGCTGGGTGGAGAGAACCCTGGTGATGAGGGTCTAGTGGCTGCCCTGAGAACCTGCTTAAACTGTTTCTAAACTTGGTTATTTAGCTTTCTCACTCCAGATGTCTTTATGTACTGAAAGCTCTTTTAATTCTTTGCATACTCTGCAGTGGCTGTACAGCCTCTCCCACCTAGATGGCACTCCCCATATTGCTTTCTAAAAATATTGTGGGTTCATGGAGAGTTGGTGAGCTTTTAGAGGTAAAGGAGAAAAACCTAAGAATACTCCAAGGTGACCCTGAAGGTCTGCTTGGGAAAGTTCAGAAGGAGATAGAGTATAATGTTCCTTCTGTTGAACATGAAGGAGAAAATAAACAAAACGAGATTACAGACAGGTACTTTCCCAAAAGCAATGCTTTGAAAAGGCCTAAGTGAAGGCAGACCTTCAGGCTGTGTAACAGCAGGCGTGTCAAAACCTGCTCAAAAGTTCCCACCAAGGTTTTGGTTGGACACTTGGTTATTTGTCAATGTGATGGAAAAATGCCTTATGCCAGGCTGCTGGGGGTTTGCCATGAAGAAGAAACAGGACTACCCTAATAAAGAGACAGAGAAAAACAGAAACAAAAACAATGGAGACTGAAGAGTGGGAGAGAGAGGTGGTTTTCCAGTGTAGGTACCAAACCCATACTTCATCCTTCCAGCTCTCTGCAGTTTGTTGGTCTCCTCATCACTCCAGTTGTGGCACTGGGAGGCCTTCTCTTTCACTCACGCCATTCATGGCTTGTTTGGCCTATTCATGGTGGCACAACTTGGAGAACTAAGGGCGTTTTCCAAGAAACAAGGATTCATAACTTTCCGGGCATGTTGCAGAATGAGTGAACCTACTGGAAGTCTATTTGAATAAGTGTCTCCAGCCCGATGGAAATGAATTTTTCCCAAGAAAGGGAGTTGAGGTGTACAAACTTGGTTCCAAGACAAGAGATTGGGTTTGGAGAAGTGGGATCATTCTCAATATAATTAGAGGTATACCAGGGTGATTTAGGGAAAGAATTTAGCAAGTATAAAAAGATGAGCCATTAACTGGGAGAGAAGTTATTTTCAATACATATAACTAACAAAGGACGGATTCCTGATTATGTAAAGAATTGTTAAAAATAGTAAAAATTCAGCAGAGTTGGTTAAAATATTTATCACAGACATTTCACAGAAGAATAAACAGAAAGGATTAATAAGCTTAAGAAAATATTAGCAACTCCATTAATGAGTAAAATGCCCATTAAAGCCATAATGAGATAATAATTAATGATCAGCAAATTGGAAAAAATTAGCTCAATGATGTCACATGTTGACCCAGATATGGAGCAATGAGACTTTTCATACAATACTAGAAAGAGGGTAAATTGGAAAATAGTTTGGTATTGCCTAGTAAAGTTGAACATTGTGTACACTATGACCCAGGAATTATTTTAGGAGTAGGAATATACCCTAGATGAACTCTTGTGCATGCATACCCAAGAAGATGTTAAAAAATAGTCCATGGCAGCATTGCTCATAATTTCTTTTTAATAAATTGGAAAAACTTAAAGTCCAGTAGCAGTAAAATGTGTAAAAAAATTAATATATATTCACACAATGGAAAACTCTCTATAAATGAAAATGAAAAAGCTACAGCTATACACATTAATATGAATGAATGTAAAAAGCAATACTGAGTGATGAAATCAAACTACTGAATGATTTATTTTATGTGAAGTTCAACAAACAGGCAAAACTAGGTAATACATAGTTAGGCATACCAACTCCTGTGGTAAAACTCTAGAGAACACAAGGGCCAGGCACAGGGGCTCATTCCTGTAATCCTGGCACTTTGGAAGGCCAAGGTGGGCAGATCCCTTGAGCTCAGGAGTTTGGAAGCAGCCTGAGCAACATGGTGAAACCCTGTCTCTACAAAAAGT
This sequence comes from Macaca fascicularis, assembly GCF_037993035.2. NCBI lineage: Eukaryota > Metazoa > Chordata > Mammalia > Primates > Cercopithecidae > Macaca > Macaca fascicularis. The sequence goes on along the minus strand of NC_088383.1, from coordinate 99,964,555 downwards.
ACAAAAATTATCCAGGTGTGGTGGCACATACCTGTAGTCCCACCTACCCGGGAGGCTGAGGTAGGAGGATTGCTTGAGGCCAGGAGACTGAGGTTATATGGCCACAGCAGTGAGCTGTGGTCACAAAAACAAGAACATAAGGGAATAACAAGCATGAAATATAGGGTCGTGGTTACCACTAGAGAGGACTGGAGAGAGGGGGCATTGATTGTGAAGCATCTAGGTGACTTTCAAGGTATTGGGAATGCTATATTTCTTAAGGTAGGTTAGTTTAATTTTAAAATTATTATTTTAAAATTATACATTATGTATACTCTTACACAATATAGCTTATGATAAAATTATAACTGGAAAAAACAATTTGATTAAGAAATTAATAGTATCTTTCTTTGTTGACTAGAGGTTTATCATGAAAAATTAAGAGATATTTTATATCCCCCCTCCTCTCTGGTAGATTGCTTCCAAACATGGCACAATGTTTTCTATTTTGCATGTCGTTTTGCAATATGACCTTGCTGTCACCCATCAAAAGGTGGAATCTAGGTCAGGCGCAGTGGCTCACGCCTGTAATCCCAGCACTTTGGGAGTCCAAGGCGGGCAGATCACAAAGTCAAGAGATCGAGACCATCCTGGCTAACATGATAAAACCCCATCTCTGCTAAAAATACAAAAAATTAGCCGGGTGTGGTGGCGGGCACCTGTAGTCCTAGCTACTCAGGAGGCGGAGGCAAGAGAATGGCGTGAACCCAGGAGGCGGAGGTTGCAGTGAGCCGAGATTGCATCACTGCACCCCAGCCTGGGTGACAGAGCGAGACTCCGTCTCAAAAAAAAAAAAAAAAAAAAAAAAAGATGGAGTCCATTTTCTTGCCCCTGGAATCTGGGTTGACCCTGTGACTTCATTTTGTCAACAGGGTGTAGTGAAAATAACATTGTGCAACTTCTGAGGCTAAGCCTTAAGAGAACACACAGCTACACAGCTTCTGTTCTCACCCTCTTGGAATCATGAGACCACCATGCCATGAAGACAGCCAGAGGGAAGATCATGTGGGAAAAGAGGCCCAGTCATCCCAGCTCTCTCATCTGAGCCAGCCCTAGCCAATGCACCTGCTGAATATAGCCACATGAATTAGCCCAGGCAAGACCAGCAGAAGAATAATTTAGCCAACCCCCAAAATCATGAGATATAAGAAAATCGTTGTTTTCAGCTATTAAGTTTTTGGGAGGTTTATTAAACAACAATAGATAACGAATACAGTCCCCCATAATAGAACCTGCGATTGGTGAAGTTCCCCGTAAAAGAACATGAAGCCAGCCCACCCAGAGGAGTGCCTTGTGCCAGACAGACATTAGAGAATCAGCACTGGACAGAGGCATCGCATTGTAGAAAGACCAATGATAATTATAGCAACTACATGGAATTAGATCCAAGTACTGCCCCCATTTTCCAGGTGCTTTATGAGCTTAAGGGTTGTTATATGAGCCTCCTAAATGGGAGCTACCACCACTCACTTATAACAGACACCTCTAGCCTCAGGATATGTAGACTTACAGTCATATTTCATTCATTTAGAAAAAGCGAGCAAAAGTGCTGTTTCTTTAAGTGAGTGTCATGAACAATTCACATGTCATATACCAGCATACATGGCTGGGATTACCCCTGATTCCTCTCCTACTTCCTGCCACATCCCAACCCCTTTAGGATGTAGGCCATTACCTTCATAGAGACGATGACAAGAAGAGGCATCACAACCTCTGAACTAAATGGAGAAACTAGGAGCACAAGACAAAACTGCTTATGAGCTGGACACATTAATTGGGGTTGAGGGAATTTTCTTCAATCCAGGAGTTGACTGTTGCCAAAACTTGGATTTGGGGATTAAAAACAAAAGTGAACAATGTCTTATTCAATGGAAAGGAAAAAGGAACAGTGGTGGAATATCTGGGGTGTCACTGCAGTCTGGGCAGTGGGCCCACATTGGGGCAGCACTCGGAAAGAGATAATATGGAACCTGTGAGAGCCCTCATTCTGATCCCAAGGATAGATGTCTAGGGGGAAATTAAGTCTGATGAGGCCTGAGGAATGGCAGGAGTCAGCTATGCTTGTGGTAAGGACACCATTGTGAGAGAGCTCTGGAGAGTCAGTAGGATTAATGTAAACAGGTAGTGAGTACTAAGGGCTAAGATGTGTACAGCAACGTGAGTATCTGTCTGTCCACGACTCAGCAGGAAACAGATGGCCCACTCAAGCTGGGCAATTAAAGAGAGTTTAATAAAAGGTTGATTTCAGTGGTGTGGACAGGGCTTACGGAATGTGACAAGGGATGGTGCGGAATCCTGGAGCAGTGAGAGAACAGGGAGCCTTTACCAGCCTGAAGGGGAAAGGGGAAAAACCAATTACAAGGGCTTAAGGAATGAGAAGTACAGAGAAAGCTGCCTGACAGGAGCTGTGAAGCTATGGCTTTCCAGAGACCCTGCTGATACATACCACACCTTGGCCAAATCCAACTGATGCCAGAGGGCAGAGGAGCCTGGTTAACGCAGACCTCTACAGATCAGTCTACAGGGCCACAGAGTGGAGTGAAGGGGAGAGTGGAACTGGGGAATCAAGTAGAAGATGTCAGCACAGAGTACATAGCAGGGCCGGACAGTATGACTTTGCATCTTCCTCCAATGAGGCTCTACTTTCCCCAGATAAAAACAGAAAAAAGGCAGGGTGGAGATGTGGGGATGGGTGGTGGCTTGGGGCCTGGTATGGTCAAGATTATTACTTACTTTTTGTAAAAAAATATTAATACTTTTATCTTTTTAAAAAATTTACTGTTTATTATTATAAAAAATGATGCTCATTTGTAGATGCAACCAATCAACAAAATATAGAAAAATCGGAAGAAGGAAACAAAATACAATGGTAATCTTTAATCTCAGCACCTAGAGATAATAACCATTTGCATTTTGGTGTTCCTCCTTCTAGTGTTTTTGTCTGTGTGTATGCATATGTGTGTGTGTGCAAAGGTGTATATGTGCATTTGTGTTATATATCTTCAGGTTACTTAAAAAATAATTGAACACATTACAAAATTCATTGTACTATACAACTTCTACTTGTAGATATATGTCAAAAACCTATGTTTGTACTGCCTTTTCTTCATAGCCTTAAGTAAACAAAGGAACAAATCCCGGCTGTCACTGGTGGTGGCAATATGCTGGGATGAATAGACCACAGAACTGATGAGCGACATGTGGCAGGAGGGGCACGTATGAAACATTTGTAAGAGGAGAGAAATAACTCTGAGAGTTTTGTTACAAATAGATTTTGATGACATGTTCACATATAACTTAGTTACTGAATAAGTCATTTGGGTAAATATCTATTTCTTCTTGAATAACTATTTTCAAAGTTAAGATCTATCATATGTACAGCTTACAGTTTGCTCTTCTCATCTGCCATTCTACTGTGACTGTTTTCCTGTGTCATTAAATATTCTTGTGTGAAAAGTGTTATCACTCTATTCACAGTCCCCTAAAGGGACCACCCTGATTACCACAAGACCCTGCTCCTCTCCTAACCCTTTCAGTCTTAGCTGTTTGCACCAGAGATAGGCCACAGGGAGAAAAACATGGGCCCGATTATGCCAATCAGTTAGTTTCAAGATTTTAGCCTGAGGGACACAGGCTGTGGTGAACATCTCGTCCATAAATGTTTGTGTTATACGTATGACTATATCCTTAGGGCACATTCTTGAAAGGTTAATTACCTGGTCAAAAAGAATGGTGATGTTAAAAATCTTGATATATATTGCCAAGTAACTCTCCAGGAAAAATGTAGAGTGCATATCTTTATGTGTTATAAAATGCCTTGCTGATACCCCTTTTTAAATTTGCATTAGGATAGAAATGTTAATTTATTTGAAAAGTCGTCCATTAACACGATTCTGATAAAAAGGCCGTAATAAAAAGCTCACGAAAGGGGCTTTATCAGGCTGTGTTTCCCTATATTGATTAATTTATACTTTTCTAACTTTAATGGAGCCTGTTGCTTGAAAGCAAGTTGCTTCAAGCGAAGTTGCCATGGGACCTAGATTGGGGAGAGAATCTTGCAGCACTGGGAAGGAAACAATGGAGTGTGCAGATGCCCTAGTGAGGAAGCAGCCAGGTTCTGATGGATGTGTGTGGAGGGTGGGAGACAGCGTGCTTCTGCAGGCTTTGGCCATCAACTTTCCATCGGTTTGCTCCTTGCCTCTTACCAGGGTTGAAACTGCCAAAGGGGTAGTCTATTTTCCTTGCAAGATTCAGCACAGTAGGGACACTTAGCAAAGACTTTTTTTTTTTCTTTTCATTTTGTAGCTGAAGAGAGAAAATGAGATATTAGAGAGGAAAGAGTATTCTTCTGGGGACAAGGTCTATGGCCTGAGAAGCCTGCCTTGTGGCTATTGTGGAGTGGAGGCAAAGGTTTTTTGAATGCTGGCATGCATGGGGTCAGCAAACTACGGCTCTCAGACTGTGAGCTAAGAATGTTTTTTGTATTTTTATATAGTTAAAAAAAAGAAGAATCTTTTGTGATATGTGAAACTTTTATTACATTCATATTTCATTGTCTATAAATGAAGTACTTGGGCAGTCGAGAAGTTGTGACAGAGACTGTATGGCTCACAAAGCCTCAAATGTTTACTATCTGGCACCTCGAAGAAAACGTTTGTCTACCCCTGTGATAGAAGAGTAGCTCCTGCCTTGAGCACTTACTATGTGCCAGGTATTGTAGTCGTCACTTTACATGCATTTCCTCATTTAGTTTTCCTAACTTTTCCTATGAAATAGTGGGTATGTAATTTATTGATGTTTTTACATCTTGAAAAATGAAAAGTTTAAGAAGTTAAGTTTTTGAAACCTGGTAAAATGGTGAAGCTGAGTTTCAAAGCCAGGTTTCTGACCAGAGAACCTTGAAGGTTTAATTGCGTGATCTGATGAATAGTCAATGGACATCTTTCTACAGTGATCTTTAGGCTTTTGTCTCTTCTCAGATTCCTAAACTGTAGTGAATCTGTAGCTGGTATAGAACAAGATAGAGTACAGAAAATGCCTGATGTGGCTCCTGTCACTGAGCAGGGATTAATAGATGTTAGCTAAGACTATTATAAAAATATAATATAATGATTAATACTAATGAAGTGTCCAAATAATTTACTTTGTCTTTGATATCCTTAGGTCAAATTATCATTGTTTGTTTCTCTCTCTCTTTCTACACACACACACACACACACACACACACACTCCTACTTCTTCGAAGGCAACAGTCTTGAGATAAAACTTTGTTCACCATTTCCCCTTCTTAAAGTGCAGCTTAGTAATGTTTTCTTTCTCTGCTCAGCGTATCCATTCCTTTTAATTTCTATTGTGGCTCTAATGTCTTCCAGCTGTTGCCACAAATCTTTCCCTTCCTTCTCCCTCCACCTCACTTCCCTAATCCATCTCCATTTCTGATCTCTCTGTAGAACTCAAAGGGCTTTCTGTCCCAGGAAAAAAGAAGGCTTTCAGCATAGGAGGTTTGCAATGCCGATGCTCCAGTAAGTGGGGCAATCTAACAACACAATTACATTTTTGACATTTAGATACCTTTTATGAGCCATCTAGCTTTGTGAACTCTGTTTTCTGAAATCAGAGGTTTTCAAAGGTGGAAGAGATTTTATACATTCTTTAAGTCAACCTCATGACTATTGTTAAAATTCTTCTAGCACCTCCTTGACCCACGGGTACCCAGGTTCATTTGGATGCTTCCAGTGTCTAGGGGCTCACTTTTCTCCCAAGGTAATCTATTCCTTTATGAGAAAGCCAATTATTAGAAAAAGCTCTTCCTTAAGAGTTTGCCACTCTGTTACATCTATCCAGCGGTCTCAGGAGTCAAATAAAAAACCCTACTCCTTCTTCCACGGGATAGTCATTCATACATTTGCAGGTTTTCACTATGTCTTCCTAAACCCTCCCTTCTGCCCTTCCACATAGACATTTGTGTCCAGTCCTCAGGACAGTTCTGATAGCTGTCATTGGAAGGAGTTCAGTTCATTGTCGTGATCTCTTTTCAAAGCACCTGGAGCAGTGCTGGACAGAAAATACTTTACATGGTCTGCCCAGCACCAAATTACATGGATTTGGACTATCGGCAGTGTGACCTTGCAGATTGGGATGAAAAACAAGGCAAAACCTGGAGAGATACCCAGAATTTAGTTGCAAACACAAATTGCAAAAGTTGTGTGATCCTAAAGTAATCACCAGTACATGAAAAAAAATTAGAATGTTCCACCAAGTATAAGGCTTTTAGTTAGATGGAAAAGCACTTATTTGTCTTAAGAACCAAAGAAATGCAAAATCCAGTCAAATAATCAGTTTGGGTAGGAACTGCAGATATCTAGGCGAAGAATAAAAATGAGGGATAGTATAGAACTTGGATCCAGGGAAATGGGTTTCTTGTCCTCCCTTCTCCCTCTTCTCTCATCTCATAAACACTCTGATATTACATAGTATTACGATAAAAACTAATTGGGTACAAAGCATTTCATCGAGTTTTCATAAAAAGAAAATACAAATGGCTCCCCACTAAAATCTCTGATGATTTTGTAATCTCATTCTGAGAAGGTCATTTTCCACATTATACACATTATATGAGTGGGTAATCCCAAAATTTGTACAGGATAATAAAATAATTAACTTAAAGGCTAAACTGTTTCCTATCTTGGAAGATTTGGAATTGTGTAGATATGTTTTAAGAAGAATCAAACATAGTATATTAATATTTTTATATCATGAAATTGGTGTATAGTTAGCAATTTGTGTATTTGAAATAATTAGAAAAATTTTTGAGGGTCATTCTTGTTAACCCAATTTAAAATGTGTAGTTGAGAACTTGACTTAGACTTACAATTTTAACTGAAAATCTTACTAAATTTATGTACAGTATTAGAACATTTAGGAAAATCTGGGACATCATATTTATAAATATATTATTTTAATATTAATTGCCTGGGAAGTTTTGTCTTGTAAGTCAGTGGTTAAAGAGATTTGCCAAAATATAACAGCTATTTTAAATTTATAAATACAGTTCAAATGTTTTAAGGTCTTTAAGTTCATAGGTAGGGCCAAGTATTATTTCAAAGTCCTTTTAAAAATGATTGTTAAGGCCGGGCGTATTTTATATATATATATATATATATAAATAAAAGAGATTGTTACATGAGCTTACCTGTATAACAAACCTGCACATGTACCCCTGAACCTAAAATAAAAGTGTTAAAAAAGATTGTTTAAATTTACTATAATTGAGTGATAGGCTTTGTCACCTCAACTTAAAAGCTTAAGAAATCGATTGTTAAAATACATATCTTAAAGTATCATATATTAAAATTTAAATCCAAACTTAATCCCTCGAATAGTCTTTTCAAAGGTTACTTCAAGGGTCTGAAAAACCTCACACTGAACAATGATCTCCCTGATGGTCAGCAGCCTCCTAGGTTGGGTTGGTAATTTCAGCCCAGGCTGAAAAATTCTTATTCATACTGAGCTTGCAATCAATTGATCCCTAATTTACCCTTTCCTGAATTTTTCTCATATGAACTACTATCATGTTAGGGTTACCCAGTTCTGAACTTGTGCAGTTCACATTTTGGACATGAGAACAGGACTTTGCATTTATCCTTATCAATTGTCGTCTTGCTGGCTTGGGACCATTATTCCTTTCTTGCTAAGATTAAATGCTGGCTGACTGAGTTAGTTTTGTTTCTCTCATCAACCTAATTTTCTATACTAGCTCTTCTTCCCCAGATACTATGGCTATGGGTGAAATATGAAAGCTTCCCTGTGTTTAGCTCCTCCCACATTTATCCAAATCAAATTTTCCTTTACAGCATAGCTCAGTTTCCTAGGCCTCAGTCCTCACTGCTTTCCCCTTTTCTAACTTCCTGTAACTTCCTCTCTAACCAATCATTTTGTCCCTCAATTGCATGATAGCATGCGCTGACTTAACTTTCCCTTTCAGGGTGTTAGCTCCTAGAGTATAAGAGCTTTGACTTATTTGTTCTTCAACAGCTAGCACAGAGCCAGTGGTTGATCCATAGGCATTTGTTCAATGAAAGAATTTCCACAGAAGCATCATTACATACAGTTTCATTACCACCTGTGTGCAGATAGCTTTTCAACCATACAGATATGACTGACTTCTCAGACTCTTGCCAGGGCATCTCTCTAGTTATGTTAGTCGTATTAGCAGCAGCAGCAACAGCAGCAGCAATCACAGCAAATAATTCCTAAATACTTAACATGTGACAAACATTGCTCTAAGTGCTTTATCTGCATTAACTCATTTATTCCTCACAATATGCTTACAAGACAGGTACTATTATTATTTCCACTTAGCCAAGGAATGGATGAGTAACATGCCCAAGATCACACACTAGTAATTGGTAGAATACACTGGTATCTGCATGCAGATTCATTCCAGAACTTGCACTTCACAGGGTGCCCAGATACTGCCTTAAATGTGAATTACATGGAATTTTATATTGAAAAGAATGTCAAGTATCTTCTAGTCCAGTGATCTTCAAACTGGAGCATTTGTATTTCTAGAGGAGTAGAAGTATTTTTCAAAGGGTACTTGAGCACAGATATTTGAAGAGGATCCATTTCTAGATCCTGAACTTCCATACTATTATTATTATTATTAAACTTTGTGTTTTATTAAATTAGGTCTGCCTAAGAAGTGGTTCCTGTTCACAGTAGTCATTTTCCCACTTTACAAAAGAAAGACATGTTCCTCACCCACCTAAGATCTTACTTTGGTGCCTTATTACAAGTTGTGAGGCTCCCTGGGCACTAAGCAAAAGGGAAGCCTTAATTAACAATAGCACCACGAATCCCAGGAAATTTGATCTTTGGGGAGCATTTCTATGTAAGCATTTTCAGTAACTTGCCTAAACAGATGGAAATTGAGGGTTTATCTGTGATTCAAAACTAGCTAATGATAGAGCTGAGAGAAAAGCTACATCTCAAATCACGAAAAATGAATTTCAAAGTAGGGGTTTATAGGGAAAGGAAAAGTTTTGAGGGAAAGGATTGGAGAAGGGATTTCAGTTGGGAGGAGAGTAGTATAAAAGAAAGTTTGGGGAAGAAATTAGTAAGCACTATATCAGAGACCTATGGATTTTTCTAGTTTAGGTCTGGTTTTGAAAAGAATGAGAAAATGGGCTATTTCAATGACGATGAAGGGATTTCAAAACTATCCTTGAAGAAACATAATGCTGCAGTAAATTACAAAACAAAAGAATCCTGAATGCTTTTATAGGAGAACTGGGTGGGATAGAGATCTCAAAGAGAATGTATTCAAGAGGCTTTTGCAATAATTTAGGGGTCACATAAAAGTGTCTGGACTCAATAGAGGCTACACAACTGGAAAAGAAAGAGTTGGTCTGAAATAGATTGCAGATAAAATAATCAACAAGACTTTGGGGTAAGTACTGAAGAAAAATCAAAGATGGCGCCTGAGTTGTGAGCCTGGTGACTGAAGACATGGTGGCACATTATACTGACTTTAATAAGGAATGAGTGGGGAGGCAAGAAGAAAGATTCATTCACTTTTAAAATCCATTCAACAAGTATTTATTGGGCAAATACTATGCAACAGTCACTACTAGATGGTGAGGTGAATATACAGCGGGGAAATAAAACATTTTGTTACTATCTTCATGGAGCTTGGTCCAGGAAGGAAGAAAGAAAGACAATACGCAACAAAAATACCCAAATTCCAGATAATTGCTATTGAGGAAACAAATTGTGTATGGATGATAGGGAATAACAAAAGAGGGGTTTCTACTTAGAGCAAGTGGTCAGATAAAACCTATTTAGGTGATATTTAAGATGACATATCTAAAGCATAAGCCTAATCTCTTTTTTGCTGTCCAAAGAGCAATAAAAGAGGCAAGTAACATTTCTTAAGCACTGAAGACTACCAGAAGTTTGATACCATATGACCACATTCTCATTTTACAGATGAGGAAAACTGAAGCTCAGTAACAAGCTGATCAATGTCACATAGAATTCAACACCATGAACCCAAACAATGTCAATACCTTATAAGTGCTTCTAAGGAGAATGAATCATCAAAGAAAATAATCTTTAGCAAAGAAGTTGGACTTGATCCTGGAAGGACTATAGCAGACATTATAAAGAAAGAGGACATGTAGCTACTTCAGATGAATTCAGACCACTGGATTGAGACAAGTCCTAGACACTGAAGGAAATTTGGACTGTAATAGACAGCCACTGTCAGAACCCTCTGAAAACACGGGGAAAACATCAGTGATGAACAAATGTACCCCCTTTTAACATAGAGATGGGAGTGGTAGCTTATGAAAAGAATAGGCCAGTGGAACTGATATTGATCTCCCTGCCAAATTCTGGACTAGTGTGCCAACAGAGAGGTTAGGAGCCCAAGCTTGGTGTCAGACACACTGTAAAGGAGCAAATTTCAGTTCCTCCACTTCCTAGCTGTCTGGGCTCAGGTTCTTCATCTGCAAACAGATGAAAATGACCATTTTATAGGGATGTGAAGGTGCAGTGAACTCATGTATATACAGCACTTAGTACAGTGCACAGTAGATGGAGAGCATTCAATAAACAGCAACAATTACAGTTACAATTTCTCAAATTGCTTATTAAGCACATGACTGACAAGCACTTAGAAAACGAAGCGGTAATAGCCAATCAGTCCTTCATTCTACAAATAATTCTTGAGTGCCTGCTAGGGGTCTTTCCTAGGGAGGAAAGAAAAGATGCGAAAAGGAATTATGTTTTATATTCTGCCTGAAATGGAAAGATTTGGCTTATTCATTAACTATCCTATTTCCATCACTAGTTATACCGTACACAGTTCTTTCTGCCTGATCTGGCAGGGAGGTTGTAATTCTGCATTTTTGTGTGTGGCGTTGCAATCTATCTGTTGCCATGGAGAGATAAAGTGAAAAGAAGGCAAACCCTGGCTTCAATACAAACAGTGTCAAAGAACAAATATAGAAAAAAAGTAATGAAAACAAATGGAAAAAGCGAAATGGCTTTCTGCTTGAATGTGTATATGACAGCATGAAATCTGTTCTGGCATGAGGGAAAACAGGAAATAGAACCAATACCTTATGTTTTAAATATTTGTTTAAATTCATATTTTTAAATGTAAAAGTAGCCATGAAGATATCATAAGAAGAATGCAGACAATATCAATTGCAAATCATTTTTACACTTTATTTTCTTTGTGGTTAGAGCTAATTTGATAGTGATTTTTTACTCTGAAGACCTGACACCTAGGTTGTTTGAATTGCAAAGATGATATAAGGATACATGGCTCCTTTTCATTTAGACTTGCAAAAAATAATTTAAGAAATTTTAGTTACATCATTTAATTTCACATTCTCTTTCCCTAACACATACTCTCCTGGTAGAAAGGCATACTTCTTGCGATGGCATTGGAGACAACGAGGCAATTGATATTTATTAAGCACCTACTACACTGTATACATTTTCATATATATTATTTCACTTAATGTACTCAGCAACAAGGGGTCGAGGATACTCTCTCTATTTTTAATCAGGAGCTAAGGTTCAGAGAAGCTGTGGGACTTGCCCAAGATCTCACTGCTAACAAGGCAGGTTAGGGATTTTTATCTCAAATTTTTTGACTCTAAGCTTGGAGCTCTGACCACTTTCTGATACTACCTCCTATCAAACTCAGTGGTTTAGAGGACAGAACACAGGCTGGGAAGAGGAGATCTGGGTTCTCATTCCCGGTGTTAAAAACTGTGGGATAGTGGAGAAACTACTTTTCTGGGGTCGTTTTCTTATTTGTAAAAGAAATGGAGGGCTACAAAAATGGAGGGCTACAAAACCTGGGGTCACCCTCCAACTCCATCCGACAGGTCTACAATCTGCGGTCAGAGGTGGATTCGCTGTGAAGCTAATAAAGTTTGAGCTCCAGAAATCCTCACTTGCACAGCTCCTGTGAATGATAGTTGCTGCAAGGAGCTGTAGAATGTTCTAGGTGGAGAGAAATGCTACATTGCCATCAGGAAACATTCCTATGTACTCATTTCTGGAAAACCACCTAAAAACCATTCTCAGAGGAATGGTTCTGAATTTCTAAGATTCCAGGAGTTTGAAAGTCTAAATAAATATTCATTTTGTACCTGATGTGTTTTCACATTTTTTAATCCTTTTTTCCTAATGACAGCCTTACAAATTGTATAAGCATCAGGCTCTGTCTCCCTCTGTTTTGGTTCTGTGGAGCAGTGGGAAAGGGAGCAGGAAAAGGAGGAAAACTGAAGCAGGAGACTTCAGAAGCTTCCTTAAGCTGCCCAAGTGCCCTCAAAGCTGCCAACCTGCTTTGTATCCCATAGTTCTTCCCTGGAGAGGAAAGTCATATTCTACAGAGATTGTGGGGCCTATGCACCCTCCTGGTCCTTCCTCAGACACATGACTACTTTGGACAGCTGCTGTGCTGACTTGTGGGCACCCTGAGATGCCACTCATGCCCAGCAAGCATAAGCTGAGATCCTCCCCAAGTAAAAGCTTTTATTGTATAAGCATCAGGGTCTGTCTCTCTCTGTCTTGGTTCTGTGGAGCAGTAGGAAAGGGTGCACAAAAAGGAGGGAAACTGAGGCAGGAGATTTCAGAAGCTTCTGCCTCAGTTTGTTTTATTTAAAAATTTTTTAAAAATAATAATTTAAAAAATGCCCTACAAAGAAAAGTACAGAAGTCCCCACTCATCAGCTCTGTGTGTGGAAACTTCTGAGGGACAGTGGCAAAGAAAGGCCTCCAGGCAGGAGGCCCTGTGGAGGAAAGAATGCCTTTGACAGTCAGTGTTTCAGCAGCCTTGGGAACCTCTCAAGAACCAACTGATACTGAGTTCTTCAACCATATTCTGCCACCTGCCTGGCCCACGTCTGCTAGCCTGTCTTCCCTGCTGTCTTTGCCACTCCCACCGCTTATGGTTCTCACTTCACAGTGTGAAGAAATCACAAGCAAGGGTGGGCAACAAGTTCTCAGTCTGTGTCTACATGGGAATCAAAGCAGCAGTCTGGATAATTCAGGGTGGAAAACTTTCTTTTGCATCAATCTTGTTGATCACTTATTTCAGGCATTTTTCTTTTTGAAATGTCCTAATGATTACTTCCAATTGCCACTTCAATTTAAAAGGCAATAAATAACCTCTGAGCTCCTTTCTCAAGCAGTTTAGTTACAAGAGGTGGAATGGCTGAGGGCAGAAGAAATCTTTTTGAGGCCTCTTGCCTTGTTTCTTGGGAGACTCATTTTGATCTTAAGTAGACCAGATATTGCAGAATGTACATGCAGGGCCTGTGTTTGTCCTCATACTCCTTCCCACCATCTTGACTGCCATCCTCACCTTCACCCGGCCTGTGTTTGTCCTCGTACTCCTTCCCACCATCTTGACTGCCATCCTCACCTTCACCCGGCCTGTGTTTGTCCTCATACTCCTTCCCACCATCTTGACTGCCATCCTCACCTTCACCCTAACTTCCAGTTCCAATGATCCTGAACCTCTGGGGGCTCAGCCTTTTTTGTAGGCATGGCCTAGAGGCTTAGGAAGGCCTGAAATGAGGTTCTGTGAATACCCAAGTCAAGCTCTGTTGATCTCTCTAGAGACTGGCACTGCCCAATACAACATCCTGCTGTATCGAGAATATTCCATGTCTGTGCTATCCAATGGAGTGACAATGGACTGAAGTGTACGAGTCACATGTAGCTACTGAGCACTTAACATGTGCCGCTAAGAAAATGAAGTTTTAATATTATTTGATTTTAATTAATTTAAATTTAAATAGGCTCACGTGGCTGGTGGCTATCATGTTGGACAGCACAATTCTAGGTCTCAGATGGCATGTGCCCCACCCCCATGGATCCACTTACGTTCCTGGTTTCAGACCAAAGTCATTGGGCAGGCGAATTAATACACTGTTAATCAGGAGGAATCGGTGGCATCAGATTTTCCATAAATATCTGAAATGCGTCACTTTGCCCTTGTTCAGTAGTTGACATTAAAGTGAGAAGCACTCATATTACAGAGTGCCCACCAGGTGAAAGCATCATAATTATATTATGTATATATGTATGTGTCTGAGACAAAAACATTCCACAATCTTCTGCCTCCCCAACCCCTTGATAACCTCTGTTAGCCTGATAGGAGCAAAGGTTGCTTACTAAAGAAACAAGAAAAGTGGAGACCAGGTAAACTATATTATATATGAAAGAGCCTGAGCTTACAGGGATGAGAAATGTGAAGAAGATACCTGAAGGGCAGGTAGAGGGTATCAGCAAAGGAGGCAGGAGTGTTAAGGAGAGAAAGAGATGAGAGGCTGGGACACCTGCCACCCAATGTGGGACTTTGGGGACTTGGTCGTGTCAAGAGTTTTAAGGATATTTTGCTCTGTATTAGGTACTTCAATAATAATTTTCATAGTATACACTTTTAGTACTATGTCCCAGCACTGTTCTTTATATCTATTAATATATTGAATCTTGAGCCTCTAGGCCTTGGCTTTAAGAGAAGCTGAGTCTTCGGAGCTTAAGGACCATTGGGACTGAATGTTAGGGCAGAAGTCAGGGTGGTTGTCAGGGTGGTAGGAAGAAGAATGGGCACAGACACAGGTCTCGCATCTAAATTCTGAAGCCCTAGCCTACCTAAAATCAAGATAGGTCTCCAAGAAACAACGCAGCAGGCCTCAGAAACATTTGTCCTAACTTGGCCATTCCACCTCTTGTCATTTCCAGTCCTACAGAGTAAATACTTTCATTACCTCCATTTTACAGATGAAGAAACAGAGGCACAGAGATGACCTCGGTAACCTGGTCAACGGAACACAAACAGTAAAGTGGGAAAAGCAGGATTTGAACTTAGGCAATCTGACTCTTAAGTCCATGGCTTAATCATACATGTGTTGCCCCTTCTAAGTCCCGTTTGCCATCCTTAAAGACACTTCTTAGTATATATGTGTTACTTTTCAAAGTATTTTGAAACTGATTTCTGTTTCCTTTGAGTGTGACACCCTGGCTAGACAGGATGGGAAGAAGGTGGCCTAGATTTATTTGAGACCCATACATGATCTCCTAACAACTCAAAGAAGTTTCTATAATTATCTATATTTTATAGGTTTGAGAGGATAAATGGCTTAACCAAAATCATGTCACAAGGATTTGAATAAAAGTCTGTGGCAAGGCAGCCAGATCACCTGAGGTCAGGAGTTCGAGACCAGTTTGGCCGACATGGTGAAACCTAGTCTCTACTAAAATTAGCTGGGCATGGTGGCACACGCCTGTAATCGCAGCTACTTGGGAGGCTGAGGCAGGAGAATTGCTTCAACCCAGGAGGCAGAGGTTGCAGTGAGTGGAGATTGCGCCACTGCACTCTAGCTTGGGCAACAGAGTGAGACTCTGTCTCAAAACAAAAACAAAAACATCTTTGGGGCTTTTCTTCATGTTCTTCCAATTACCAATATTTTTGACTCCACAGTTATACTTACTGCTTCTTAGCTTTAGGAAAAATGTCACTGGCTTTTTCACCTAAATTTGAGTAAGTGAGAAGATACTGAGTAAGTTTGACAGAAAGGAAGCAAGCCACAATTCTATCATTCTGTCTCCTGGAGCTGGTAGTTTCTTACAGGGCTACTCCACATTAATTATGAGGGATGGATCCCAAAGGGAACAACAGCAAAATGAAGATGGTTTGCAGAAAATGAGATTTATGAGCAGAGGCCAAAAGAATTGGATTCATAGATTTGTAAGCATGTTTCTCAACTCTTTCTACATGAAAATGACTTGAAAAGCTTTTAAAATACAAATGCCCAGGGCACAAGGCAAGGATTTTGCTATGATTTGAATGGTTGTCTACTGCCAACTCATGTGAAATTTAACTGCCACTGTAACAGTACAGTCTTAAGAGGTAGGACCTTTAAGAGGTGATTAGGCTGTGAGTATTCGGCCCTCATGTATGGATTAATGCTGTTATGGTGGGAGTGGGTTCATTATCATGGGAGTGGATTCCTTATAAAAGGACAAATTCAGCCTCCTTTTGTCTCTCTCTTACCCTCTCACTTTCTTACCTTCTGCCATGGGATCACACAGCAAGAAGGCCCTCACCAGATGCTGGTGTCTTGATCTTAGAATTTTTAGGCTCCAGAACTCTGAGAAATAAATTTCTATTCATTATAAATTACCCTGTCTCAGGTATTCTGTTACAGCAGCACAGAAGGGACTTGGATTCCAATCAGTAAGTTTAGGAACTTTCACCTAAGCCCTGGCATAGAGATGAGGCAAAAAGAAGGGATGGGCATGTTTGTGGCTGTGCAGCTGGTCACATTTCCACAGCAGCCCCTTAACAAAGTGGGTGTATATTTGGACACTACAGGCTGAAGGTCTGTGTTCAAATTCTGGTTCTGATCCTTATTAGCTGAATGACTTTAGCCTTGTAAATTAATTTTCCCAAAGTATAATTTTTATCATCTGGAAAATGAGGATGTTTTTCTCCTTTACTACTGCCTGTTATGTGGAATTGGGTTTGAGGATTATTTAAAACAATGATGGACAAATTAGCCTGGCACACAGCAGGTGCTCAATGCTTTTGATAGATCTGATTTAAGAATGAATGGAGAACATTTGGAACAAAAATATCTGTCAAACATAGGGATATACTACCAAGAGCAAATGAATTTTACTCTGGGGATTTTAAATACTTTGTGATTTTCTGAGCACTGATTACTAAGTACTGCCATATACTTTAAAGTTTCCTTATAATTAAGCACACTGGCCATGGAATTATTTTCTGATGAATTATAAGACATACCTTTCATTTTTAAAGGAATTTTTAAAATTAATAGTACACTTTTATCATGAGTAATTATATTTTTAATTGCACAAATGTCCATCAAACATGTTCTTTTTCAAATGCTACAAAGCACTGGGCATTTCCAGAAAAGTCTGTTATCTGTTAAATGGCTGCCATGGAAATTCTTTTAAAGGCCGAGTACAAACCAGACCTGCATTAAAGCACTTTAGAAGTATCAACACAAGAGCTAATTAATTTTCTTCAAAGACATTAAACTAGTTTAGAGTTATGACTATAGCATTGAAGGAAATGAATAACTGAAGTACTAGCAAATAACTGTCTCTCTTTCAAGGCAAGGGTAAAGTTATAGGGTGCTAATCCTCCAACTCTTATAGCAGAAATACCAAAATCTGCAAGTGGGCACATACACTCTCTGGTTTCATTCTCAGAAGAAAAAAGAATTCCTAACATGGAATAATTGTTTGTCCTGCTCTTTCAGAATGTGATCAGCCAATGCCCGTGAGTGACCACAGGGAAATTCACCTGTTTTACGCTGAATTTTTACAGAAAATAGAAGAGACCCTTTGCGAAGAAGAATATAAATTTAGTAGACCCTGAGTGTATTTGCTTGGCATTCCCTGAAGTCCACTGTAGGGCTGGCATTGTTGCCAATCATCTTCAGTCAGCAGAGCCCCGGTTAAAAATATCTGCCTGCTGTACCAAGAAGGCAAAGACAGTATTGCCTTTTAATGAGTCTGCTTGGCTGCCTGTTTCCTCAGTTTCCTCCTTGCTCCAACAAGCATACTATTGCAGGTTGGGTTGTTTAAGAGTAGGCTCAGCTCTCAGCCTTATTACCATCTTTTTAGACACCTCTGCTCCATGAGAGCCATGTGGAGGAAGAAGTGAATATGCAGATTGAAGCGCAAAAGAAGAAAGATGAGGCAGAGGTCCAGGTAAACTGCTAGCATGTGCACTGTGGAGGCCACAGGAGCAGAAACATGGAATGTCAGAGGCTGGGGACGCTGGTACAAGTTGTTGGACTGTGTGCCACTGTCTGGAACTTATCTCTCAATGGATCTAGAACTTCCATCACCAACTGATCACCAAGACCACTTCTGTGAGACCCACTCTGCTCACACCAAAACAGCTCCTGTTAGTCTGGACCTGTGATATTCTAGACTAGTTCTGCTCTCAGATGTGGCTGAGTATAACATCTATATAAGTCATCTCTTCTGCTATCTTCGCTGAAGAATTTTTTTAAAAGGTAGGCTAATCAGTAGAGACTAAGATCCTAGGATTGACCTTCTGTATGAGCCTTCATCAGAGACATTCACACCAAATGCTGCAGATGGGCCTCATGATAATGGTGGACATGTTCTTTAACTATCTAAATCACATTATCATGGCTGGGTGCGGTGGCTCATGCCTATAATCCCAACATTTTGGGAGGCTGAGGCAGGTGGATCACCTGAGGTCAGGAGTTCACGACCAGCCTGGCCAACATGGTGAATCTTGGTCTCTACTAAAATTACAAAAATTAGCTGGGTGTGGTGGCATGTGCCTGTAATCCCAGCTACTTGGGCGGCTGAGGAAGGAGAATTGCTTGAACCCGGGAGGTGGAGGTTGCAGTGAGCCAAGCTGGCACCACTGCACTCTAGCCTGGGCAACAGAGGGAGACTCTGTCTCAAAAAATAAAAATAAAAAATAAAAATAAATGTAAAAAATCACATTATCAGTATTGCTAGCCCCTTCTCCTGCTCACCCCAAGTCAAATTCTATTTCAATGATAGATAGGCAAGTTGGAAAGAGCTAGATTTTGATGTCAGAGAGACCTGAATGGATTTGCTGCTTTTCAGCTATGTGACCTTGGGTGGGTTAATTAACCTCTTAAGCCTGGTTTCCTTATCTATAGGATGAAAGTAATAAAATCAACCTAATGTAAGGATTACAGGAAATGATTCATGTACAGCTGCCAGTACATAATAGGCAGACCTTTGGTCAGAAACATAATTAAAAAAAATTGATTCTTCTTGCTCCTGACCCACCCATAGTAACTTGTTTGGTAAATGATGCATCAAATTATTATACAAAAAGTTAAGGAAGCATAATATGGAGAAACTTGCATTTCTCGAAAATTATTGAACTATACCAAGCCATAATAATCAATCCCTTAGAAAAGCAGATTATAAAACTGTATATGCTTGTTATAAAAACACATGCATACACACACACATTCACATTAATGGAAAAAGCTTTGGGACGATGCAATAAGAGGTTATCAAAGGTTCCCTGCATGGTTGGTAAGATTTCATCTTTTTGCACAAATGGATTTTCTAATTTTCTTCAATGAATATGCATTAATTATGAAATTAAAAATCCATTTCTAAAACTATTTTGTAGCACTTAAATGGCATTGTTAATTTAAAATATATCTTTATCCCAGTTCCATCTTTTGCATGAGGACATTGACAGCCTGGTGCCCTGGAAGCCTTCCTATTTGCACAGTGGCATAGGAATAGCAGGTGCTGAGGCCTGTGTCTTAAGGTCCAGAGTCTGAGAGATAAGGGAGAGAAGACCTAGTGAAGAACCAATGAGGAGTGCCTCTTTATTCTGCAAATGGGGGAAATTGCATTGCTAGATTAAGCACTTACTGGATGTTCAAGATGCAAAACACAGGAACTGTTCCTGAAGAGCATCAGGCAAGAAAAGGAAATGCTAACCTGGGGAATGGTCTTCCAGGCAGGAAATCTATCTGGAAGAAACATAAAGTGTACAAGGGCATCCAGTCAGCATCTGTCACTCCTAGATTTTCTCCCATATCTCTCTTAATTACTCTGTCCCAATAGGACTGCCCCATCCCATGCACCTCTGTGCCATTTCACATCGCTAGATCTCCACTTATACTTGTGCAAATATATACATGCACACACAGGCACACACGTGAGTCCATATAAACACATACTTGTATGTTCCTGTTGTTCAGATCCCGTTGATAGAAAAGGGGCAAATCTTCCAAGATCCAAAGACCTCCTACAGGCTAGGTTGGATTAGGTGGGGGATCTTCCTTGGGAAACTAAGGGCAGCATGGAAAGAGGGAGATTCCTAAATATGGTTGATCAGAAAATCAAAGGTCTGAGTCAGGGAAGAGATACCCCAGTACCCCAACCTAGGGAATGAGCCAAGGTCAAAACAGAAACTAGATCCCAGGCCAGAAACTAAGAAAATTGGGAAACTGACCAGCAAGAAACAAAGTGGGTGTGCAGATCAGTAAAGGACAAGTGCTTGAAGTCAGGCAAACCTGGACTTATCTGTGCTTCACCACTCCCTAGTGTGATATTGGGAAAGTCTCCTCACCTCCCTAAGCCTTGGTTCCTCGTCTGAAAAATGAGCTTGATTATACAACCTTACAGTGTTGTTGGGAAGATTCAATCAGACATGCATGTTACTGTAGGCCTGGCTTAATAACAGGCTCAGCTGTGTGGCTGTAGCCTGACCATCCAGCTTCAATGTAATGGAGACTGCAATGGAGAGTGGGGAACCCCAAGGGCACATCAAGTGAGGACGGGCCATGGCTTTGCTACCCTGGGTGCCCTTTATGTAGAAAATTTAAAAGTAGTGATAAAATGAAATAAAAAGTATTGTTGCATAGGCAAGCTGAGAGCCAAATCATGAATGAACTCCCATTCACAATTGCCACAAAAAGAATAAAATACCTAAAAATACAGCTAACAAGGGAAGTGAAGGACCTCTTCAAGGAGAATGACAAACCACTGCTCAGAGAAATCAGAGATGACAAAAACAAACGGAAAAACATTCCATGCTCATGGATGGGGGAATCAATATCGTGAAAATGGCCATAATGCCCAAAGCATTTTATACATTCAGTGCTATTCCCATTAAACCACCATTGACATTCTTCACAGAATTAGAAAAAAACATTTTAAAATTCATATGAAACCAAAAGAGAGCCTGAATAGCCAAGGTAATCCTAAACAAAAAGAACAAAGCTGGAGGCATCATGCTACCTAACTTCAAACTGTGCTACAAAACTACAGTAACCCAAACAGCATGGTACTGGTACAAGGACAGACACATAGATGAACGGAACAGAATAGAAAACAAGAAGTAAGATTGCACACCTACAACCATCTGATCTTTGACAAACTTGACAAAAACAAGCAATGGAGAAAGGATTCCCTGTTTAATAAATGGTGCTGGGAGAACTGGCTAGACACATGCAGAAAATTGAAACTGGACCCCTTCCTTAAACCATGTACAAAAATAAACTCAAGATGGATTAAAGACTTAAATGCAAAACCCAAAACTATAAAAATCCTAGAAGAAAATCTAGGCAGTACCATTCAGGACATAGGCACAGGCAAAGAAGTCATAACAAAGAAGCCAAAAGCAATTGAAACAAAAGCAAAAATTGATAAATGGGATCTAATTAAACTAAAGAGCTTCTGCACACCAAAAGAAACTATCATCAGAGTGAACAGACAACCTACAGAAGGTCTAATATCCAGCATCTACAAGGAACTTAAATTTACAAGAAAAACTCAAACAACACCGTTAAAAAGTGGGCAAAGGACATAACAGATACTTCTCAAAAGAAAACATACATGCGGCCAACAAACATATGAAAAAAACCTCAATACCACTGCTCATTAGAGAAATACAAATCAAAACCACAATGAGATACCATCTCACACCAGTCAGAAAGGCTATTATTAAAAAGTCAAAAAACAACAGATGGCTGGTGAGGTTGTGGTGAAAAAGCAACACTTTTACACAACTGGGAGTGTAAATTAGTTCAACTATTGTGGAAGATAGCGTGGCGATTCCTCAAAGACCTAGAGGAAGAAATATCATTTGACCCAGCAATACCTTTACTGGGTATATACCCAAAAGAATATAAATCATTTCATTATAAAGACATATGCACATGTATGTTCATTGTAGCACTATTCACAATAGCAAAGACATGGAATCAACCCAAATGCCCATCAATAATAGACTGGATAAAGAAAGTGGTACATATACACCATGGAATACTATGCAGCTGTAAAAAGGAACAAGACAGTGTCATTTGCAGGGACATGGTTTGAGCTGGAAGCCATTATCCTTAGCAAACTAGTGCAGGAACAGAAAACCAAACACTGCATGTTCTCACTTATAAATGGGAGCTGAACAATGAGAACACATGGACAAATGGGAGGAACAACACACTCTGGACACTGGGGCCTGTCAAAGGGTTGGTGTGGAGAGAGAGCAATACCTAGATAGTCTGTGCAGCAAACCACCATGGCACACATTTACCTGTGTAACATACCTGCACATCCTGCACATGTACCCCTGAACTTAAAATAAAAATTGGAAATCAAAAAGAAGAAGAAGAAGAAGGAGGGAGAAGGGAGAAAGGAGAAGGGGAAGGGAAAGAAGAAGAAGAAGGAAGAGGAAGAGGAGGAGGGGGAGAAGGAGAAAGAGAAGGAAGAGGAGGAGGAGGA
This sequence comes from Macaca fascicularis, assembly GCF_037993035.2. NCBI lineage: Eukaryota > Metazoa > Chordata > Mammalia > Primates > Cercopithecidae > Macaca > Macaca fascicularis. Next base: position 99,942,184 of record NC_088383.1, on the reverse strand, counting down.
GGAGGAGGAGGAGGAGGAGGAGGAGGAGGAGAAATGTGTTGTTGCAACTACTGAATCAATTCAGTACTCACTGAATACTGAATTGTGCCAGCAATTCTAAACAATGTCAGTGCTAACACTCCTCCCTGCTAGGGAGCTGCTCCACTCCCACACCCCCTCCCACTCCTACCCCCGCCTATAGAATACTCTGGCCTAAAGAATTAGCAAAGGAAATGGCCACCACCAGATTCTTATCTCTTTCCCAAATGGGCTGCCGCTCCTCTGAGTGGAGAGAGGAAACTACACAGGGCCAGCACTGCAGAGGTGCCCCCTGACTTCAATGTTTTCAGGGTCTCAGTTGCTCTTCCCTCTTGGCCCAGTTCATCTGTTCTGCCTGTAGCACCCTGTTATTCTTCCACACTGGGCAGGCAGGCCTTGGTCCACACTCACGGGTACCACATGGGAGACTATTTCTGGGAAACCGGGGGGCTCCAAATTTCTCCAGAGAAGAAGCCTCAGACAAAATCCTGGGGGAAGTGCAGGGAGAACTTCAGCAGAAAGGCCCTGATCACAAAGGCGATGTTACTCTTTTGTTTCAGGTGCCCCTCTCTCTTCCTCTCCTCTCTTGACACCCACACACCCAGTCTAGACCATGCCTTACTATTAAAGATACCAAGAATTAGAGTCGGCTTGTGAATTATTCTTCCTTCTCATTCAGAAGCACTGAGAGGTAAACAAATGGTGCTGGCCCTGTGCAGGGAGGGAGAAGGTGTAGTTTCCTCTCTCCACTCAGAGAAGCGGCAGCCCATTTGGGAAAGAGATGAGAATCTGGTGGTGGCCGTTTCCTTTGCTAATTCTTCAGGCCAGAGTATTCTACAGGATGGGGTAGGAGTGAGAGGGGGTGTGGGAGTGGAGCAGCTCCCTAGCAGGGAGGAGTGTCAGCAAAAAGAATAATTCACAAGCCGACTCTAATTCTTGGTATGTTTAATAGTAAGGTATGGTCTAGACTGGGTGTGTGGGTGTCAAGAGAGGAGAGGAAGAGAGAGGGGCACCTGAAGCAAAAGAGTAACATCTCCTTTGTGATCAGGGCCTTTCTGCTGAAGTTCTCTCTGCACTTCCCTCAGGATTTTGTCTGAGGCTTCTTCCCTGGAGAAAATTGGAGCCCCCCAGTTCGCAGAAACGGTCTCCCGTGTGGTACCTGCGAGCGTGGACCAAGGCCTGCCTGCCGAGTGTGGAAGAATGACGAGGTGCTGCAGGCAGAACAGATGAACTGGGCCAAGTGGGAAGAGCAACTGAGATCCTGAAAACATTGAAGTCAGGGGGCACAAACTCAGACACTCAAACTAAATAAACAAAGCTGGCTGGTGTCAGAGGGAAAATACTATAGACTCTTTCGTATTTATTTAGAAATTCTGGCTCTTTCAATGTAGCATTGCATTTTCCCACTTACGGTGGGAATATGGGTACAGATAAATATTTCTATGCCCGTGTTAGGAAAACAAAACTCTTGGCTTCCGTATTGTGGATCCAAATCCCCAGGGTGAGGAGGTACTGTGTAGCTTGGAGCAGGCTTGTCCCGAGCAAAGTGTGGGTGGCTGCTGCTGGGCTCTGATCCCTGAAGGAATGGGGGTGAACTGAAGCCGGCGCTCCTGATTTGATGAGGGAACCTAGCAGTCTGGACTGTCATGGGAACTCTTCTAATATTTGAATGTTGGTTCAATTAAAAACAAGAGCACAGCATTGGAGACCAAAGAAAATACACCAGATGTGGCCCTTAGGCCACTCTTTTTTGAAGTCTGCATCAAACAAAGTTTCTCCTTTGTTCCCCAAGGGAGGTAAGATAACAATTTCCTGTGTAGGCTGAGCCGTCCTAGAGTGTGGTGGTGCGGACACCTCTCCCTCACCAGGGCTGGTCATACCCCACAGCTGCTCTTGTGAGATAATAAACCAATACAGTCCCCTGGGCAGTCCCTAAGGAGAAGTCCAAGGCTGCAGATGGTTCTGCCATTTCATGCATCCCTTCCACTTCTGCCACGTTGAAAATCCTTCTTGTCCTGAAGGTACTCATGGCCAAAAGCAGCTCCAGAATTTCTATTTAGAAAGGATTTAGGGCTGATAATCTGGTTGCATGGAAGGTGGAACTTGAAGCTGCCTTTGCACAGTGCTTTATGATACTGATTGAGAAAAGGGTGTAAATTGTCCTTATCACACCATGAAGAGAAAGCTTGAGTGCCTGAGGCCCTCATAATGTTTCCATCTCCCCAGTGGAAACATTCTTAGTGTGAGATTAGAGACACAGCTGTTCCCACAAAGGCATCAATAAATGAGCAGGTTTTATTGTGGTATCTTTTTCTCAAGAATAGTTGTATCCTTGCAATTCTTTTAAGCCAAACCAATTCATCTTTATTAGTGAAATGCTGCTCATGGCACCCTCTGTTTAAAGCCTTTAGCATTAAATACAAAGACCGGAGATCACTCACAAAGCCAGTTGGATCCAGCCTCTGCTGCTTGCCTTGCTGCTCCGGTCTCACACAGCTCATCTTCCCTTACATTGAGTGGTTTTTAGTTTCTTGAGGGTGCGACACTTTCTCTTTTTAGTGTCCCTTGATTTAGCTGGCTCCTGCCATCATTCAGGCCACTTGAGACGTCACTTGCTCTAGATTGTCTTCCCTGCCCCTCTACCCTCTGCCTTGGGGCTAGATGCCCTTCCTCCATGCCCTTTCAACCATACCCTCTCATTGTGTTACGTCCTACTGCTGCAACTCAGGTTACCCCAAGAAGCAGATGCAGAGTCATAGTTAGGAGCAGAAAAGGTTGAGGAGAGACTCTGAAAAGAAAAGGGGAGCACATTCATTTTCTAGGGCTGCCACAACAGATCACTATCACCTTGGTGTCAGAAAACAAGAAAAGTTATATCTTGAAGTTTTAGAGGCCAGATGTCCATTATCAAGGTATCAGCAGGGCTGCATTTCCTCCTAAGGCTGAGGGTAGGGTGGAGAATCTCTTCCTTTCACTTCTGGCTGCTCCAGGCACTCTTTAGCTTGTGGCTGCATCACTGCAGTCTCTGCTTCGGTGGTGGCATGGCTTTTTCCTCTTCTCTGTGTCTGTCTTTTTCCTCTGTGTGTTTATCTTATTAGAATGCACGTGATTACATTTAGGGCTCACCTGGGTAATCCAGGATGGTTTCCTCATCTCAAATCCTCAACTTAATCACATCTGTAAAGAATACCCTTTTCTGAAATAAGGTAATGTTCACATATTCCAGAAATTAGGATTCAGACATATCTTTTTAGCTGGGGCATTGTTCACCCGGTGGAGGGAGGCAACTAGAAACAGCTGCCAGACCATGCGGCAGATCCCTGCCGACCAACAGGGATCTCTGGAGTAGACTACACACTAGAGTTTTGGATGGAATTGGCCACGCCTTGCTGTCTTTGGCTAGGGGCTACCGTGAAAACAGAATCGACTTTAAAGAAGCTAAGAGCTGCCAGTCAATGACAGTCCTTAAAGCCCAGCTTGTTTTTCTTGAAGGGGGATCTGAGCAGCACATCTCTGCCACATTTCTGCCACAGTCCATCCCTTAAACTGTGCAAGGGGCAGCTTTCCAGGGCTCTGGTGGGCCCTTCTTCCTAAGGGAAAACCTAGAAGAAGGAGGGACAAATTGCAGTCTCTCATTGCTGCAGCTGGTCTTGGGGCTACAAACATGCTCACTGTCCCCTCTTTCACCAACCATTCTAAATTATCTTTGCCCTCAGCTACTACCTTTGGTGGTCTGGGTAGCCTACCCAATGGTGAGCCCCAGACTCTGAGTCCCAGGTAACTATACCTGTTTTAGACCAGGGTTGCTGCTTTTGTCCATTCATAGTCACAACTGATCGAGGGAGTAATAAGAGATCCCCTGGTCCATCAGGAATATGGGTTCCACACATATTGCCCATTCTAGTTGAATGTGAACTGTTTCTGATGGCCTTTTTTATTTGGGATTGAAAAGCATGCATTTGCCAAATTGATGGTTGGGTACCATAAACCCAAGGCCATATTTATCTGCTCCCACAATGGCATTGTGTTGGACACAGCAGATATGATCAAGGTCATTACTTGGTTGTACTTGTGGTAGTCTACAGTCGTTTTCTAGGATTCATTCAGTTTCTGTGGGGACCAGACTAGGGTATTCAATGGAGATATGACAGGGACGATCATCCCTGCATCCTTGCCTCTTTAATCTCCACTACTCTCCCAGGATGCAATACTGTTTTTGATTTACTTATCATAGCCAGCAATTTCTGAGATCTCCACTTGGCCTTCTCCATTATGACAACTCTTGTCTAAAAGCCAAGGACCTAGTGAGGGAGTTACATCAACTGCCAAGTATAATAATACCAATAATACATTTTTGAACAGGAAAAATGACCACTATGTGGGCCCATGGATCAGTGGACTCACTATAAACCATACTTCAGCCAGGAATCTATTTATTGCCTGACATTCATGTTCTCCACTTCTCACAGGAGCCCATGATGATGCTTCAGGTCTTTACGTATCAATGACGATTCAGACCCTGCCTCCAACAGCTGTTGAAAGGTTTGGCTATTTTTCTTTTCTCAGTGTAAAGTCAATCAAGTCAATGGCAATAGGTTCGTTTGGAGAAGGACATTGGGAATCATCACAGTGTGGACTTGCCAATGTATTGTAGGGTCCTTCCCCTTGCAGACCTAGTCGCCTAGTCACCTAGTCACCTTGCAGACCTAGCCAACAGGTTTTGAATCTGAAAATCAGCTCAGGCCTGGAAATTTGGCAAAGTTATTATGACTTTTTATTGAGGCAATTGCCCTCAGCCTCATGCTCACCCATTCTTCCTCTCTTCTGAATACACATATAACATATATGTAACATCTGTCAAACATATGACAGACAGCACTTGCTGGCTATCTAGTTTGTTCCTAAGAGTGCTAAGTTCTATTCACTATCTCTGTGATGATCTATAGGTTAGGCCCTCCTGACTGCCACTCTGTTCTTTTTGGTTGTTATGATAATTACAGTCTCCTGGCTTCTGGTGTTTAAGTACCACCACCTGGTGTCAATTGCTTTGGGAGAGCCCAAGAGCTCCACTGTCATCAGCAAGCCAAGTTCTGTGTCAGACTCTTCTGTTGTCAACTCTGGTCCACATTCCTGATGGCTTTGGTAAATGGTGTGTCCTCTGATTGGTTTTCTGGCCTCTCCTAATACACCCATTCCTGCAATCCTACTTCCCTGAGCCTTTTAACCACTTCCCCTATGTCTTCCATGGCAAGCAGGCATTTCAACCTTTCAGTGGGGTGGGGGCCATCACTTTCTCTAGGCTTCTAGGAGGTACCCTAGCAGCAAGTTCGCAGAAGCAAGTTCGCATCATTTCCTGGGATGTTAAATCCTGTATCTCAACAAAGTGACCCCAAGTAAAAAAACAAAACCAAAAAGCAACTCTCCTTTATCCAGACTTATGTTCCAGCCATCTTGATCAAGCACCCTGATCCCTGATGACTCATTCTGATGCCATCTTGCAGCTCATTTGTGCTATACTCCTTATCAGGCCCAGCATATTCCTGGCTCAGATGTGTTGTGATGTGTGCTGATGTCCAGGAGTGGAGGAGGGAGCCACCTATTGCCTTTTAGGGGAAAGCCCCTAATATCATCTTTTTACACAGGAATGTGCTAGCTCTTAATTGAGAAGGGTGAGCCATCCCTACAGGCTCAGAAGGTTCAGAGGAATCTAGGAACATCCATCCAAATGTTTCAGTCCCATGTGTTAGAGTCTCAGGTGTTGCCACCTGGGGCCCTGACTTTGGTCTAACAGCCCTGCTTTTTTGAGCATTCAAATGTCTTTGAAATTCAGTAGCTGTATTAAATCCTGTGCTTCATCTTCAGCTTCTTTTTTTTTTTTTTTTTTTTTTTTTGAGACGGAGTCTTGCTCTGTCGCCCAGGCTGGAGTGCAATGGCCGGATCTCAGCTCACTGCAAGCTCTGCCTCCCGGGTTCATGCCATTCTCCTGCCTCCGCCTCCCGAGTAGCTGGGACTACAGGCACCCGCCACCACGCCCAGCTAGTTTTTTGTATGTTTTTAGTAGAGACGGGGTTTCACCGTGTTAGCCAGGATGGTCTCGATCTCCTGACCTCGTGATTCGCCTGTCTCGGCCTCCCAAAGTGCTGGGATTACAGGCTTGAGCCACCGCACCCGGCCCCATCTTCAGCTTTTTCTGCTCACTCACAGTAAGACAGATTCTTTGTAGAAACTCTTTGCACACTTAGTTTTAGTGGTTTGTTAACTATTCTCAGCTTTTCATTATCCTCCTGTAGGGCATCAATGTAACTTAGTAATAATCAGCAAATTCTATTATTTTCATACATAGAGATTCCCCTACATTCTAATGCTTGAAACAGTGCATTCCTCTCTTCCTACCTGCCATCCCAGTCTACCATTGGTGAACCTTTTTAACAATGGGACCTCCATCTCATGCAGTGGGCTGTCTACCACCAGGCATTATGTCCTTACAACCAGCAAAGTGGTGAGTGATCTAGTTCCCAAGTCTTTATCTTACCACATGCTTTCTCAAACCATTCCTGGTACCAACTGTTGCAAGTTGGGTGGAGTGCAGTTCTCAGCTCACTGCAACCTCTGCCCCAGGCTCAAGTAATCCTCTGCCTCAGCCTCCCGAGTATCTGGGACTACAGGAGTACTACACTACACCAAGCTAATTTTTTTTTTTTGTAGAAATGGGGTTTCACCATGTTGTCCAGGCTGGTCTTGAACTCCTGGGCTCAAGTGATCTGCCTGCCTCAGTCTCCTAGTGTGCTTGGATTACAGATGTGAACCACTGCACCCAGCCAACAATGAGTTTTTTTCAAGTATGTCTTTCTCATGCCATATTTGGGACACAATTATAGTAAAAAAAGTTCATTGTTTATCTGCAGTGCAAATTTAACTGGGTACCCTGTGTTTTTATTTGCTAAATCTGGCAACTCTAGCTGGGGGTCACTCCAAGATGTACATGCTCTCAGATACCACTGCTTTGCCCAGCCATTGTCTAGGAGTCACTGTAAGAATAGTGTGGTCTTGGATCGAAAGCCAGGGTAGACCCAAAAGTGCTAAGTACTGGGGGCTGTCAGCTAGCCACACTCTTGATAGCTGGTAGCAAGTACTTACTTGAAGGGATAACTGCATCTGCCACATTTATTTTCAGTTTAACTGTTGTCTCCTTTGCTAGATGTAAGCCCAATGAGGTTGAGCATTTCTTGTTTATTGTCATATCCCCAGTGCCTAACAGTGCTTGGCTTATGGTAGATGTCCATTGTTACTTCTTAAAGTGAACTGTAATTAAGGCTTCAAGGAGCTGTGGGCATTTAGGGAGAACAGAAAGAAGTCCTCTTGTTGTGTCCCCAGAATCACACTCTGAGTTCTGTTGACTCTTCAATGGCCTTTCCTGCTGAGTGTACAATAAACACAGATGATATGGTTTGGCTGCGTCCCCACCCAAATCTCATCTTGAATTGTAGTTCCCATAATCCCCATGCATTGTTGGAGGGACCTGGTGGGAGGTAATTGAATCATGGGGGTGGTTACCTCCATGCCATTCTCATGATAGTGAGTGAATTCTCATGAGATCTGATGGTTTCATAAGGGACTTTTCCCCAACTTCACTCTATTTCTTTCTGCTCCCACCATGTGAAGAAGGATATGTCTGTTTTCCCTTCTGCCATGATTGTAAGTTTCCTGAGGCTTCCCCAGTCATGCTGAACTGTGAGTCCATTAAACTTCTTTTCTTTATAAATTGCCTAGTCTTAGGTATATTTTTATTAGCAGCATGAGAATGGGCTAATATAGTAAATTGGTACCAGGAATGGGGTTCTGCTGTAGAGATACCCAAAAATGTGGAAGTAACTTTGGAACTGGGAAACAGACAGAGGTTGGAACAGTTTGGAGGGCTCCGAAGAAGAAAGAAAAATGTGGGAAAGTTTCGAATTTCCTAGAGACTTGGAGGGCTCAGAAGACAGGAAGATTTGGGAAAGTTTGGAACTTCCTAAAGACTTGTCGAATGGCTATGACCAAAATGCTGACAGTGATATGGACAATAAAGTCCAGGCAGAGATGGTCTCAGATGGAGATGAGGAACTTGTTGGGAACTGGAGTAAAGGACCCTTTTTCTATGCAAAGAGACTGGTGGCATTTTGCCCCATCCTAGAGATCTGTGGAAATTTGAACTTGAGAGATATGATTTAGGGTATCTGGCGGAAGAAATTTCTGAGCGGCGAAGCATTCAAGAAGTGATAGAGCATAAAAGTTTGGAAAATTTGCAGCCTGACAATGCAGTAGAAAAGAAAAACTCATTTTCTGCAGAGAAATTCAAGCAGACTGCAGAAATTTGTATAAGTAACAAGGAGCCAAATGTTAATCATCAAGACAATGGGGAAAATGTCTCCAGGGCGTGTCAGAAACCTTCACAAAAGTCCTTTCCATCACAGACCCAGAGGCCTAGAAGGAAAAAATGGTTTCTGGGGCTGGGTGCAGGCCCCCCACTTACTGTGTGCAGCCTTGGGACTTGGTGCCCTGCATTCTAGCACCTCCAGGGGCTAGATACAGCCTGTGCCATGGCTTCAGAGGGTGCAAGCCCCAAGCCTTGGCAGCTTCCACGTGGTGTTGGTCCTGCAGGTACTTAGAAGACAGAATTGAGGTTTAGGAATCTCTGCCTAGATTTCAGAGGATGTATGGGAAAGCCTGGATGTCCAGGTAGAGGTGTGGTATGGGGGCAGAGCCCTCATGGATAACCTCTGCTAGGGCAGTGTGGAGGGGAAATGTGGAGTTGGAGCCCACAAACAGAGTCCCCACTGGGGCACTGCCTTGTGGATCTGTGAGAAGACGGCTATTGTCCTCCAGACCCCAGAATGGTAGATCCACTGACAGCTTGCACTGTGCATCTGGAAAAGGTGCAGACACTTGATTCCAGCCTGTGAAAGCAGCCAGGATGGGGCCACACCCTGCAAAGCCACAGAAGCAGAGCTGCCCAAGGTCATGGGAGCCTACCTCTTGCATTGGCATGACCTGGATATAAGACATAGAGTCAAAGGAGATTATTTCAGAGCTTTAAGATTTAACTACTGCCCTGTTGGATTCTGGACTTGCATGGGGCCTGTAGCTCTTTGTTTCAGCCAGTTTCTTCCATTTGAAATAAGTATATTTACCCAATGCCTGTAGGCCCATTGTATCTAGGAAGTAACTAACTTGCTTTTGATTTTACAGGCTTATAGGCAGAAGGGACTTGCCTTGTCTCAGATGAGACTGGACTTGAACTTTTGAGTTAATGCTGGAATGAGTGAAGTCTTTGGGGACTGTTGAAAAAAGCATGATTATGTTTTGAAATGTGAGAACATGAGATTGGGAGGGGCTGGGGGTGGAATGATATCGTTTGACTGTGCCCCCAACCAAGCCTCATCTTGAATTGTAGTTCCCATAATCCCCGTGTGTCAATGGAGGGACCTGGTGGGTGGTAATTTAATCATGGGGGTGGTTACCTCCATGCTGTTCTCATGATACTGAGTGAGTTCTCATGAGATCTGATAGTTTTATAAGGGCTTTCTCCTGCCTTCACTCTGAACTTCTCCTTGCTCCCACCATGTGAAGAAGGATTTGTTTGCTTCTCCTTCTGTCATGATTATTGGTTTCCTGAGGCCTCCCTAGCTATGCTGAACTGTGAGTCAATTAAACCTCTTTCCTTTAAAAATTATCCAGTCTTGGTTATGTCTTTATTAGCAGTATGAGAATGGACTAATACAACAGGTAACAGGTGGAAGATCAGCTCTAGGTTGTATGGTCTGAGTTCACAGTCATTGAATTCTTCATCAGAGTTAATTCTTTTTAAAATTAGCTAGATGGTTTCTAGGAAAACAAAGTAGTTTCTAGTTGAGGAATTTCAAGAGAGACTTGTATATGAGGTTAGTGTTTGTTGCTAATGTGTCCATGTCTGCTTTCCTCCATATATACATCCCACAGGGGATTCAACTCAGCAGACCCTGAACAGAACTTGCTTTCTTTTGTTCCACCATGGACTCTTCTATTTTGTCTCTTCTATCATATATGCCGGGTTTCCTTGCCCCACTTAGCTGCCATATGCAGCTTCCAGTTTTTGAGTAAGGTCTGCAGATTCTGTCCCATTTTCTCTCTGATAGCCACCCTTCTTCCCCACTCCTGCTGCACTTTTGTAGTTTTGATCATCTCTTACTTACCAGTATGTGACTATGCCAGTTGGTCTCCCTGCCTTTGGTATTGCCCTCTCTCCAATCCATCTTCCACACTGTTGTCAGGCATTTAGCTTTGAAACATTAAGATAAATTGCATCAAATCAAAATCAATCAAATCATGTTATTCTTTCCCCTCAAATCTCCCTTTTATCCGGGATCATGTCCAAACTTCATCTTATTACACTGCTTGCCAGAAATGTTTTTACTCTACTTTTAAATATAAAATCTGATTATATCAAACTTTTACTTTACTGGTTCCTCATTACTCGTCGGATAAAGTCCAGTCCTTTCTGCATCGATTACAAGGCTCTCTGTGGTCTGGACTTGCTATAATTTGTGCTGTATCCTCCCTCACATCTTCTGCTATGACTTACAATCTCATGAACACATCATGCTCTATCACGTCTGCCAGCCTTTGTTCAAACTAGTCCCTCTGTCTGAAATTACTCTTCCTCTATCCTTCTTGTTGTCTGGATCAGCACTTCTCAAACTTTAATGTGGTACCAACCACCTGAAGATTTTTTAAAATTCAGATGCTGATTCATTACATCTGGAGTGGGACCCCTATTCTGTATTTCTAACAGGTAATGCTGATGCTGCTGGTTCACAGACCACACTTTGAATAGCAAAGGCCTAGATAACACTTACCATTCAAATGTCAACAAAGGATTATCACCTCTCTGAAGACTTCCAGAAATAATTGACTATTTATTTCTTCCTGTACCTACAGTTTCCTATGACCTTTATAAAAACACTGGTGACATTTTATTGCATTTTTATCAGTGTCCATCTTCGTCTTCTAGACTGGGAACAGGAACCATATTTTATTCATCCTTGAATTGCACACTCTCAGCACAGTGCCTGACATGTAACAGGTATTCAGTAAGAGTGTTGAATGAATGAGTGTTGGGTCATCCTCAGAAAAATGAAAGTATATATATAATACCTTTAGGATTCTCATTCTCCTCAACTTTCTGATGCAAGACTTAAGTATGCCAAATTAGAACATTTTTGTTTGCAAACATCAGAGACTGATACAGTTTGAATCTATATCCCCACTTAAATCTCACGTTGAATTGTAATCCCACCCAAATGGTGGAGGTGGGTCCTAGTGGGAAGTGATTTGATTATGCGGGTGAATCCTTCATGAACAGTTTAGCTCCATCTCTTTGGTGCTGTTCTTGTGACAAAGTTCTTATGAGATCTGGTTGTTTAAAATTGTGTGGCAACTACCCCTCTCTCTCTTCCTCCTTCTCTGGCCATGTAATATGGCTGCTCCTGCTTTGCCTTCTGTCATGAGTAAAAGCTCCCTGAGTCCTCCCCAGAAGCAGAAACTGCCATGCTTCCTGTACAGCCTGCTGAACTGTGAGTGAATTAAACCCTTTTCCTTTATAAATTACTCAGTCTCAGGTATTTTTTATAGCAATGCAAGAATGGACTAATACCAAAAATTGGTACCAAGGAATGGGGCATTGCTATAAAGATATCTGAAAATGTGAAGTGACTTTGGAACTGGGTAACAAGCAGAGGTTGGAAGAATATGGAGGGCTCAGAAGACAGGAAGATGAGGGAAAATTTGGAACTTCCTAGAGGCTCATTAAATTGTTGTGACCAAAATGGTGGTAGTGATATGGACAATGAAGGCCAGGTTGAGAGGGTTTCAGATGGAGATGAGGAATTAATTGGGAACTGGAGCAAAGGTCATGTTTGTTATGCATTAGCAAAGAACCTGGCAACATTGTGCCCCTGCCCAAGAGATCTATGGAACTTTGTCCTTGAGAGTGATGATTTAGGGTATCTGGCAGAAGAAATTTCTAAGTGGCAGTGTTCAAGATGTTGCCTGGCTGCTTCTAACAGCCTATGCTCATATGCATGAGCAAAGAAATGGCATAAAACTGATGCTTATAGTTAAAGAAGCAGAACATAAAAGTTTGGAAAATTTGAAGCCTGGCCATGTGATAGAAATAAAAGCCCATTTCCAGGGAATCAATTCAAGCCAGCTGCAGAAATCTGTATAACTAAAAGGAAGGCAAATAATGATAGCCAAGACAATTGGGAAAAGGCCTCAAAGGCATTTTAGAGACCTTTGTGGCAGCCCCTCCCATCCCATCACAGGTCTGAAGGCGTAGGAGCGAAGAATGTTTTCTTGGGCTAGGCCCAGGGGCCCGATACCCTGTGCAGCCTTGGGACACTGCTCCCTGCATCCCAGCTGCTCCAACTCCAAATGTGGCTCAAAATGGTCCAGGTAGAGCTTGGGCCACTGCTTCAGAGGTGCAAGCATAAGCCTTTGCAATTTCCATAGGGCATTAAGCCAGCAAGTGCACAGCATGCAAGAGCTAAGGCTTAGTAGCCTCTATCTAGATTTCAGAGGATGTATGGAAAAGTGTGGACATCCAGGCAGAAGCCTGTTGAAGGGGTGGAGCCTGCATGGGAAACCTCTACTAGGGCAGTGTAGAGGGAAAACATAGGATTGGAGCTGCCACTGAGGCACTGCCTAGTGGAGCTGTGAGAAGAGGGCCACCATCCTCCAGACTCTGAAATTGTAGAGCCACTGATGGTTTGCACTGTGCACCAGGAAAAACTACAAGGACTCAATGCCAGCCCATGAAAGCAGCCCTGGGAGCCCAACCCTGCAAAACTACAGGTATGGAGCTGCCCAAGGCCTTGGGAACCCATTTCTTGCATCATTGTGCCCTGGATGTGGGACATGGAGACAAAGGAGATTACTTTGGAGCTTTCAGATTCAATGACTGCCTACTGGGTTTTAGATTTTCATGGGGCCTGTAGCCCTTTCTTTTGATTGATTTCTCCCTTTTGGAACAAGTATTTAACTAATGCCTATACACCCATTGTATCTTGGAAGTAACTAACTCGCTTTTGATTTTATAGGCTCATAGACAGAAGAGACTTGCGTTGTCTCAGATGAGACTTTGGACTTTTGAGTTAATGCTGAAATGAGTTAAGACTTTGGAGACTATTGAGAAGGGATGATTGTATTTTGCAATGGGAGGGCATGAGATTTAGGAAGGGTCAGGGACAGAATGATATGGTTTGGATCTGTGTTCCCACCCAAATCTCATGTTGAATTGTAATCCCCAGTGATGGAGGTGGGACTTTGTGGGAAGTAGTTGGATCATGGGGATGGATCCTGAATGAATGGTTTGGCACCATCCCTTTGGTGCTGTTCTCATGATAGAGTTCTCATGAGATCTACTTGTTTAAAAGTGTATAGCACATCCCCCCTTCTCTCTTCCTCCTACTCCAGACATGTAAGATGCCTGCTCCTGCTTTGCCTTCCACTATGAGTAAAAGCTCCCTGAGGCCTCCCCAGAAGCAAAAGCCACCACACATCCTGTATAGCCTGCAGAACTATGAGTCTATTAAACCTCTTTTCTTTATAAATTACCCAGTCTCAGGTATTTTTTAATGGCAATGCAAGCATGGACTCATATAGAGACCCAACTCACATTTGCCTTCTCAGACTGGTTCAGGTAGCTGGAAAGGATATTGAGAAGCTCACAGAATTGAAGAAAGAGATGAACAATCAGGATATTGGAAGGGGAAGGCTGGGCCCAGAGACACCAGAGATATCAGAAACAGGCACTTGTTGGCCTTTTCCTTAGGAGGTGCTATTGGTTGGCTCACATGAGTTGCCTTCTGTGCATCTCTCATTTCTGCTGGTCTCTGCTTCTTTTTGTGTTGATCTTTTAATTTCCTACTACAGACAGGCCTATTTCAGGTTGTTGGACTTTGGGTTTTCAGCAGGCCAAATTTAGTATCACAGCAAAGAAAAGTCATGTGTCCACCCCTGTGGCCATGACAGGATATGAATGGTAAGAAGTTGTGTGTGTATGGATGTGTGTATGCATGTGTGTATATGTACATATGTGCCTTTGTGGGGTGTGAAGGAGAAGGTCTATTAACAGAAGAAATTAGGTGGATATGTTACTACTTTAATCCCAGCACTTTGGGAGTCCGAGGCGGGTGGATCACGAGATAAGGAGTTCGAGACCAGTCATTCCAATATGGCAAAACCCCATCTCTACTAAAAATGCAAAAATTAGCTCAGTGTGGTGGCATGTGCCTGTAATTCTAGCTACTCAGGAGGCTGAGGCAGGAGAATTGCTTGAAGTTGGAGGTGAAGGTTGCAGTGAGCCAAGATTGTGCCACTGCACTCTAGCCTAGGTGACAGAGTGAGACTCCGTCTAAAAAAAAAAAAAGAATAGCCACTCTAGGCAACTAAATTACCTGCAGGTCAGAAAAATTGTTATCAACATAGAGTGGGGAAAAGGGAGAGAGACAAATGGACTGAGAGGAGTACAAATGCAGGGGCGCTAAATCCATCTTCTGCTGTCTGCTCCCACTAGTGGCAAATACCGTTGCAGTCTGTTTCAAGTATCTGTGAACCAAATCTCCATGCATGTCAGTATCCTCTCATGAGGGCCATTCAAGCCATGTGCAGTATTCATTAGTAGCCCTATAGAAGGCTTACAGTAGCAAAGCACGACTTTTGAATCACTTACTAGCTTCGGTTTTCTCATCTATAAAACATGACTAATAATAATGCCCACATCACAGAGGTATCACAAAGCTTAAAAAGAATCATGCATGCAAAGCACTAACTTTTACTGAGCTAAAAGCAAGCAATGCAAAGTAGGACCACAGCTCTTGTTAAAAAGTTCTGAGGAGTTAAGGAATTCATCCTAGGTCACATAACTTGTGGTTTAAAGAACAGGATTTTAAACTCAAAGTATGTCTGATTTCTGGGCCTGTGCTCCTTTCACTAGCTCCATAAACATTCAACCTTTTCATATGGAGGTTTGAGGTTGGACAGGAGCAATTTCTCCCTACTTGTTTGTCGCAGCCCATTATTATACAACAGCATAGCTTGACTGCAACTCCCCTGAGAATCATGGGGAGCGTGGAAAGATCTATAGTAATAAGTGTTTGCTGAGGACCACACACTGTAACTCTATCATTAGAATTAACAAATTAGGAAAAACTGGGAGTTTTGTTGTTGTTGTTGTTGTTGTTGTTTTTTGAGACGGAGTCTCACTCTGTCACCGAGGCTGGAGTGCAGTGGCTAAAACTGGGAGTTTTTAATACAAGCAATGGTTTGCCTAAAAGAAGTGCTTCTTTTATGAAAAGAAAATAATCTAGCAATATTCAACCTTAAATAAGGAATTTCCTCCTGATTTCTGTTTTTAGGCTATTTGCTTTTAGCTGTTCTGCTGCCACTTTTAACAGTCTGAGCTAACTCCCTCTCCACGTCACTATCTTACTCCAGTTGCTTGGCTACCTCAGGAAATGCAAACTAATTTTAATATTAGTCCAAGCAAAAACAGAGCAGGATCAATTGGCTGCTGAAAAGAAATACCATGACACATGCTTACTTGAATGAGAACATGGGGGATTATCCCATAGCGTATATTAGCCCGCCAGGGCTTTCTTAGGGACATGTCATCTACAAAGAAATAATACTCCATTTTTACTTGTCTCTGTTATTATGTATGTCTGCTGAGGGTCTTTGGACTAGAATAGCAGCATAGCTAGTCCACTTTGGCTAATCACTCTATCACACTCTCACTCTTGTGATTAACTCTGAGATAAAAACAAACAAAACCCAAACAAACAAGATGAAACCCTCAAAATGAAACCCAGAAACAAGACAAAGGAAATGTTCCTTTTCTCTCTTGAACCCTATTTCATGGTTATTTTAATATATTTTATATATTTACATATTTTGTAGCCATTTTGTATTTATCATTACCTTACTCTCTGTTGCCATCAAGAAAAAATACTGAAAATGAACAGCACACATCTCCTGCTTAATGTCTTTAGCCACTCTGAAATTGTCTTTGGAACAATCTGAGTGGTTTGCAAGCAGTTGTGATTGCTGAGTGAAGAGATTCTTAAGCACCTGAAGGAATGACAAGAGGAACTGCCACACTCTGGGCACACACAAGGACCAGGCAAATGCCAGGAGCTTTATACCTTTCAATTCATTTAATCCTAACAGCAACTTTATGAGGTAGGACTTTTACTTATGCCTATTTTGCAGATGAAGAAATCTAGGCTTAGGTCCTCCAAGTAGTAAATTGGAACTGTGATTTCAATCCGTATAACGATAATAAAACAATGGCCAACATTTGTATTAGGCTGTTTTTGTGTCATTATAAAGGAATAACAAGACTGAGTAATTTACAAAGAAAAGAGGTTTAACTGGCTCATGGTTCTGCAGGCTACATAGGAAGCATAGTGCCGGCATCTGCTTGGCTTCAGGTGATGGCCTCAGGAAGTTTACAATCATAGCAAAGGGGAAACACAGCTGGCACACCACATGGTGAGAGCAGGAGCCAGGAGATAGGGGGGTGGGGAGGGGAGGTGCTAGACTCTTTAAACAACCAGTTCTCACGTGAACTAACAGAGCGAGAAGTCACTTATTACCATGGGGAAGGCACAAACCAACCATTCATGAGGGATCCACCCCATGATCCAAGCACCTCCCACCAGGCCCCACCTCCAACATTTGGGATTACATTTCAACATGATATTTGGAGGGGACAAACGTCCAAACTATACCAACATTTATTAAGCATTTATCATTTTCTAAGAGCTCTTCTAATAGTTTGGCATGCATTAACTCATTTAAACTCCATAAAATCTCTGAGAGGTAGGAACTATATATAAACACTTCAATTTAGCAGATGAGGATACTGAGGGACAGTATAGCTTAAAGCCTGATCTCTCGGTGGGGGTTGGAGCAGCTTCCTCCTTTGTGATTTTCCTCTGCTTCAGTTATATTCACCTCCCAGAGACTATCATCTGCCCCTGCCAGTTGTAGAGCAGATAGGATTCAGAGGGTTGGTTGTATAAGCTCTATTGTGACCTCTCCTGGCAATTAGATTAGAAAACAATTACATTTAGCTATAGCATATTCATTGGGGGGCAGGGTGTTTCAGGGGTTGAATTTTAAAAAAAGCATTTTTTAGGAAGACAAATAGGATCATACACAATATTTTCTTCTAAAACTTCATTCTTAGCTCTGCTGCCTGAGAGTTACACTGTTGAGAAAAAATGACTGAGGCTGCACCTGCCTTAAGGGCTGCAGAATGTTGCTACCTTTGCTGTGGCAATTTTCTGTCCAAAGACATGGAAAAGGTCATGCCCTGGGCAGGGGGTCAGGCCAAGGGATCTCCAAGGTCACTTCCAAGGAAAATTAATATATCTGGGAGACACAGGGGACTAAGGACCCAGGAAGTTCAGTCAATACAGGGCCAGTGTAGGCACTTCTCTGGCTGTTGCAGGACATCATTGACCCTTGTGAATGTTAAAGGCCAGTGCATACCAGTGCTGGTTATATTTACACAACGGGCTAAAATTAGCTGGCATGCTCCCCTGGCAACTGGAAAGATATAAGTCTCCCAATTTATCTAGCAATGCTAATTTGGGCAAAACCAAAAATGGTTCTTTTGCTGTTCTCAGTGCATAGGCATTCCACAACAACAGTCTTTTCCTTCCTCTTCCTCTTCTCTACATTTAAGGAAATTTCAAATATAAATCCAGGCTGACTTTGGTTCTGGACAAATACTACAAATATGGAAAGCTAAAAGGGGCCCTATAAACAGAAGGGCTTAGGGATTTCTCTGTGTTGGAAGTAGAACAAACATAAGGTAAAAACATGTTACTATTTTCCATTAACACTGGAAGACGTGAACTTAGAAGGGCGCCAGTTAGCACATTAGCATTGTGCAGCTGGAACCTTCAGGGCAGGGGTGAATGAAGGCCTTGAATGTCATGATAAATGCCACTCGAGATGTAAACAGACCTAGATCCACCCCTGGCTGGAATTTTGAATGTCTTCACCTCTTTGAAGTGCCTGTAATCTGTCTTGAAGAAGAGTGCAGCTCCACAGGTATAGGGTGAACATGAAAGGGTGATAGAATCAATTATTCATGCCCACTAAAGCGTAATACTAGGACATGGGGCAGATATTTGTGATACATCCAACAGACCTGCTGATTGGAAGAGAGAGTAGAGAAATGAGAAGAACCCAGGTTTAGGTGTTAAAGAAACTTGAGTTAAACTCCATGGTCTCCATGGGTAGCAGGTAGTTGGCCTGAAATTACTGTTAAAGCCTAGACTTGTCTTTAAAGGGTTATCAGGGAAGCCAGTGATGGTGAAATTTAAATTGAGTATCTGGTGTCTGAGGATGGCTAAATGAAAAAAACAGGGAATATATAGAAGGAAAAGCATTTGAAAGAATAAGTAAATTTTCAATAAAGTGTAACAACTATTATATTAAAGGTGTTATAGAAAGAGACCAGAAAATGAAAAAAAAATTTTCATTACAGAATTTAAAAATATAAGTCCAATTTACAGAACATTCTACCTAACAGCTGCAGAATATACATTATTTTAATCAGAACATGAAACATTCTCCAAGATAGAACATATGTTAGGCCACAAAACAAGTCTCAACAAATTTTTAAAAATTGAAATCATATCAAGAATCTTCTCAGATCACAGTAGAATAAAGTTAGAGAAACTTCAGAAACTATATAAATACATAGAAATTAAACAACATGCTCTTGAATGACCACTGAGTCAATGAATAAATTAAAACAGAGATGAAAACATTTTGAAGCAAATGAAAATGGAAATACAACATAACAAAACCTGTAAGATATGGCAGAAACTGTGCTAGGAAGGGAGTTTATAGCACTAATGCCTACATTAATAAAGTGGAAAGATTATAAATTAACAATCTAATGATGTCCCTCAAGGAATTAAGGGCAAATCAAACTCATATTAGCAGAAGAAAAGAAATAACAAAGATCAGAGCAGAACTAAATGAAGTAGAGACTAAAAAATTACAAAGGATCAATGAAATGAAAAGTTGGTTCTTCAGAAAGATAAAATTGTAAACCACTAACTAGACTAACCAAGAAAAGGAGAAGACCCAAATAAACAAAATCAGAAATGATAGAGGAGACATTAAAACTAATACTAAAGAAATAGAAAAAAATCAACAGATACTACTATGAACAACTATACACTTATAAACTAGAACACCTAGAGGAAATGGCCACATTCCTAGAAACATACAACCTCCCAAGATTGAACCAGGAAGAAATAGAAAACCTGAACAGATCAATAAAAAGCAGCAAGACTGAATCAATATTCAAAAGAAAACAAAAACAAAAACAAAAAAAACCAAAAACACCTCCCAACAAAGAAAAGCCCAGGGCCAGCTGAATTCACAGTTAAAGTCTATCAAATGTATAAAGAATAACTAGTACCAATCCTCCTGAAACTATTCCAAATAATTGAGGAGAAAGGATTCTACTGTAACTCATTCTATGAGACCAGTATCTCTCTGATACCAAAACAAGACAATGACACAACAAAAATAGAAAACTACAGGCCAATATCCCTGATGAGCATAGACACAAAAATCCTCAACTAAATACTAGCAAACAAAATCCAACAACACAACAAAAAGATAATATACCATTATCAAGTGGGATTTATATCAGGGATGCAAGGAAGATTCAACATATGTAAATCAATAAATATGATACATAAACATAAACAATCAAGGACAAAACCTATATCATTATCTCAATAGACACAGAAAAAGAATTTGATAAAATTCAGCATCCCTTCATGATAAAAACTGTCAACCATCTGGTACAGAAGGAACATACCTCAAAAATAATAAAGTCTATATACAGCAAACCTACAACTAACAGCATACTGAAATAGGGAAAAGTTGAAAGCATTTTCTCTAAGAACTGGAACAAAATGAGGATATCCATTTTCACAATTCCTATTCAACGCAGTACTGGAATTCCTAGCCTGAGCAATCGGGCAAGAGAAGGAAATAAAAGGCATCCAAGTCAGAAAAGAGGAAGCCAAATTATCCCTGTTTGCTGATGATATAATCTTATATACAGAAAACCTAAATACTACCCTCAAAAAATCTTTTAGATTTGATAAATGAATTCAGTAAAGTTGAAAGATACAAAATCAATATACAAAACCAGTTGCATTTCCGTACACCATTAATGACCTACCTGTGAAAGAAATCAAGAAGGCAAGCTCACTTACAATAGCTACGAAAAATACCTAGAAATAAATTTAAGGAGGTGGAAGATCTCTACAAGAAAAACAACAAAACACTGATGAAATAAATGACCGATTACACTAACACATGGATAAAAAACATCCCATGCTCATGGATCAGAAAAATTAATGTTGTTAAAATGACCATACTGCTCAAAGCAACCTACAGATTCAATGCAATCTATCAAAATTCCAAGGTCGCCAGGCGGGGTGGTGCATGCCTGTAATCCCAGCACTATGGGAGGCCAAGGCAGGAGGATCACTTGAGGTCAGGAGTTTGAGACCAGCCTGGCCAATGTGGTGAAACCCTGTCTCTACTAAAAATACAAAAATTAGCCAAGTGTGGCAGTGGTCGCTTGTAATCCCAGCTACTCGGGAGGCTGAGGCAGGAGAATCATGTGAACCTGGGAGGCAGAGGTTGCTGTGAGCTGAGATTGTGCCACTGGCAATTCAGCCTGGGCAGCAGTGTGAGACTCCATCTAAAACAAAACAAAACAGAACAGAATAAAACAAAATATCAATGTCACTTTCCACAGAATTAGAAAAAAAAAAATCCTAAATTCATATGGATCCAAAAAAGAGCCAGAATAGCCAAAGCAATCCTAAGCAAAAAGAACGAAGCTAGAAGTACCACATTACAAGTTCAAACTATGTTACAAGGCTACAGGAACCAAAACAGTAGTGTGGTGCTGGTATAAAAATAGACACATAGATCAATGAAATAGTAAAGAAAACTCAAAATAATGCTATATTTTTTTTTAGCCAACTGATCTTTGATAAAACTGACAAAAACATACACTGTGGAAAGAACACCTTTTTCAATGAATGGTGCTGGAAAGATTAGATTGCCATATGAAGAAAAATGAAACTGACTATGTACAAAAATCAATGCAAGATTGATTAAAGACTTAAATATAAGACCTGAAACTATAAAAATACTAGAAGAGGCATGGTACAGTGGCTCACATCTGCAATCCTAGCACTTTGGGAGCCTGCACCAAGAGGATCACTTGAGACCAGGAGTTCAAGACCAGTCTGGGCTACACAATGAGACCCTGACTCTACAAAAAATAAATTAAAAAAAAATTAGCCAGGCATAGTGGCGTGTGCCTGTAGTCACGGCTAATCAGAAGGCTGAGGCAGAAGGACTGCTTGAGCCCTGGAGTTTGAGGCTGCAACAAGCTATGATTCCGCCATTGCACTCTACACTGCCTTTAAACAAAAACAAACTGAAAATAACAACAACCAAAACTGAAATACTAGAAGAAAACCTAGGGAAAATTTTTATGGACATTAGTCTAGGCAAAGAATTTCTGACCAAGACCTCAAAAGCACAGGCAAAAAAACAAAAAATAGACAAATGGTACTTATTTAAACTAAAAAGCATCTGCACTGCAAAAGAAATAGAAGAGTGACCAGATAGCGTATAGAATGGGAGAAAATATTGCAAAGTATTCATACAACAGGGGACTAATATCCAGAATATACAAGGAACTCAAGCAACTTAATAAAAACAACAAAAACAAAGAATACCATTAAAAAGTGAGCAAAGGACACTAATAGACACTTTTCAATACAGGACAAATGACCAACAGAAAAATTGCTCAACATCAGTAATCATCAGAGAAATGCAAATCAAAACCACAATGGGATATCATCTTGCCTAAATCAGAATGATTATTATTAAAAGGACAAAAATAATACAAATTATTTTCAAATAGTACAACCTCTATGAAAAACAGTATGGAGATTTCTCAAAGGACTAAAAATTAAACTACCATTTGTTTCAATCCAGCAGTCCCATGACCAGGTACCCACCCAAAGGAAAAGAAAACAATACATCAAAAAGATACCCATACTGGTATGTTTATTGCAGCACTATTTACAACAGTAAAGATATGGAATCAACCTAAGTGTCCATCAATGGAAGATTGGATAAATGTCGTATGTCTGCACAATTAAGTACCACTCAGCTATAAAAAAGAATGAAATCATATCTTTTGCAGCAACATAGATGAAACTGGAGGCCATTATCTTAAGTGAAACAAGCCAGACATAGAAAGTCAAATATCACGTGTTCTCACTCATAAATGGGTGGTAAAAAAGAAAATGTGTACACATGGATCTAGAGAGTGGAATGATAGACAATGGAGACTTGGAAGGGTGAGGAATTGCGAGGAAGGTGGATGAGAAAATAGTTGGTACAATTTTTGTTACTTGGGTGATGGGTAATCTAAAAGCCCTGACTTGACCATGTACACAATCTATGCAGGTGATAAAATTGCGCATATACCCCATAAATTTGTACAAATAAAAAAAACTTAAAAAAATAAAATATACATCTACAAAAGAAAACATTATCCACTTTTCTATTGTTGGCCCCTTTTTAAACTAATACTTACTAATATGAAATCAAGACTGTTGGCTGGGTGCGGTGGCTCATCCCTGTAATCCCAGCACTTTGGGAGGCCAAGACTGGAGAATCACTTGAAGTCAGGAGTTTGAGACCAGCCTGGCCAACACGGCAAAATCCCGTCTCTACTAAAAATACAAAAATTAGCCAGGGATGGTGGTGCGTGCCTGTAATCCCAGCTACTTGGGAGGCTGAGGCAGGAGAATCACTTGAACCCGGTGGGGGCATTGGTTGCAGTGAGCCAAGACTGCACCACTATACTTCAGCCTGTGTGACAGAGTGAGACTCTGTCTCAAAAAATAAAATAAAATCAAGACTATTAGCTTTTGTCTAAATATGGTTTTCTTTTTTCCTGCAACTTTGCCATTTATATGTTCTTTATGGCAGTGTCTCTTGATATATAAATATACATGTATGGGCTTACATGCATGTTTTTAAAGAGTTAACTTAAGAACTTACTGTTCTTGGTTGGGTTTCTTATCAAACTTACAAAAGTATTTTTCTAGTACTTTTATGAATTCATTTTCCCTTTCAAATCTTTCAGCTCTATGGAATTTATTTTGGTGTATGGTATGAGGTCCATGGGTCAACTTTATTTTTTCCAAGTAGCCACCCATTTGTCTGAACATTATTTGTTGACTAATAGGTTTTTTTCTACTAATTTGAAATGGTCCTTTAACAATTTACTAAATCTCTCAATTTATTTGGATCCATATCTTGCTTCCTATTATAATCCACTGTTTATTAATTCATGCATCACACTGCTTAAATTATTGTCATTTCATAATATGCATTAACATCTATTCATTAATTTTCTTTTTTTTAAATGTCTTTGGCTATTTTAGATTTATTTTCCCAAGCAAACTTTAGAATTTGCTTGTCTAGTTTCAAATGATTCCTATTGGTAATTTTATTGAAGAGTATTTCAAAATTATAAATTAAACTTTGGGAGAGTCGACATTTTTATAACCTGAGGATTCCCATCCAAGAATAGGCATGTAGCTCATTTGTTCAAGTCTTCTTTTGTTTCCTCTGTAAAATGTTTCTTACAAACAATGTATAGTTGAATTTTTCTCTGAGGGCCAATTTGATATAATAGATTATTTTAGCCCATTTCCAGTTTATATTAGTCTGTTCTCACGCTGCTATTAAGAAAACAAAAAACAAAAAAAAACACAACTGCCTGAGAGTAGGTAATTTACTAAAGAAAGAGGCTTACTTGACTCACAGTTCCACATGGCTGGGGAGGCCTCAGAAAACTTACAATTATGGCAGAAGAGGAAGCAAACACATCCTTTTTCACATCGATGCAGGGAGAAGTGTGGAACAAAGACGGAAGACCCCCTTATCAGAAGGGCCCAGCATCAGATCTCGTAAGAACTCACTCACTATCACGAGAACGGCATGGGGATAACTGCCCCTATGATTCAATTACCTCCTGCTGAGTCCCTCCCACAACATGTGGGGATTATGGGAACTACGATTCAATATGAGATTTGGGTAGGGACGCAGCCAAACCATATCACAGTTGTTATGACTGACATGTTTGAAATGAGATCCATCATTCTATTTTATATGGTAGGCAAGATGACTGTATGCTTTTCCATCCTAGAGCTTAAGTAAAATCTTACACTGTATGAACTCTGTTTACTTTGCTTTACTCTGTCTGTCTTTATAATAATGCCACACTATTTTGATTAAACTTATCAATAAGTTTTGATATCTGGTACTGTGAGTCCTCCAACTTGCTGTATTATTTTTTATTTTCTGTTAAATAGCTAATGGATTACATCTTAGTTCAAGTGATAGATACTTACATGCATGCATACACACACCCATACAAACATAAAGGTATCCTGAGTCCCTACTCACAAGATTGTTATCATGGTTCTGTGAGTTAATGTAGTTAGGATATTTTGCATACACTTGATCTACATTGATTTTCTTACCTCATGTCCTTACCCCTAATCAAAATAAACTATGGCCAAAGACAGAACAGAGACTCTTTCTCTCCAAAGTTCTGGGCTTCTGAAGAGTTGGAGGAACAGATGAATAGCAGATGGGACAGGAGAACTCTCCTGATTGTGAAAAAGAATCAGCCTCCTAGAAATTTCCCATGAGAAGTACAATCTAAAGAGGAGTCAGAGTTTTAAAACTCACCCATGAGTGTGGTCATCGCCATTACCTCCGCTGCTTTGGTGTCATGAAATTATTTACAGCCAGAACACCTGGGCTTAAATCCCAAGCTTTTCCACTTACTATGTGACCTTGGGTAAATCATCTGACCTCACTCAATGTTTTTATTGGTAAATGGGGATATTATTTTCTTGGCATATATCATAGGATCATTTTAGTATAATTAACAGGAACAAGAAAGAAGACCATGGCTGCAGATAGAATGTGCGTGATATCGGTGAGATTCAGAACTATAGTCAAAATAGCTAGTAGTTAAAGGACAGGGTTAGCACTCAACAGGAAACCAAGGAGCAAGATTGGCCACCAAATTGGGTCTGCATGGCAACGGTTAGAAGGAGATTTATCCTGGCCGGGAGTGGTGGCTCAGGCCTGTAATCCCAGCACTTTGGGAGGCCAAGGCGGGCAGATCACCTGAGATCAGGAGTTCCAGACCAGCCTGGCCAAAATGGTGAAACCCTGTCTATGGTGAAACCCTGTCTTTACTAAAAATACAAAAAATTCCCTGGGCATGATTGAGTGCGCCTGTTATCCCAGCTACTCGGGAGGCTGAGGCAGGAGAATCGCTTGAACCTGGGAGGCGGAGGTTGCAGTGAGCAGAGATAGAGCTATTGCACTCCAGCTTGGACAACAAGGGCAAAACTCCATCTCAAGACAACAAAAACAAACAAAAAAGGAGGTTTAGCCCATGGTTATGTGGTGGGAAGCAGGGTACAGAGGAACAGTAGACCACACATCTGTGCCACAAAGAATGATCTGTTAATGAGGAAGAGACCATGATACAAAAGAAAGAGACAAAGTCCTGGGTAAGATGAGGAGGAGAAAGAGGGTGGATATTTTTTCATACGAACCAGGAGGCAGGAAGCAGCAGTTAGGAGCAGATGTAGCAGGTTGGTAGAACTGCTCATATGTAGATCAGAGAGTTCCTGCCCAGTGTTTGCTATCTTTTTCAATGTCTTATGAGATAAAGTTACCAGTGAAATGTAGGGGTAGGGCAGGATTGAGAAATGAGGAAAGATGTAGTGATTAACTTTTTTTTTTTTTTTTGTATAATCCAAGGGCAAGTTTTCATCATTTTTTAATGGTAAAGCATAGAAGGTGTCTCAAGACCCTCTTTCTTGACCTTCCATCGCCCTAATTTTACTTGCATTCTCCCCAGCTTTTTCTATACCCTTCCATTCTATTCAGCATCTCTGTTCAGCATTCTCTTCTGTCAGTTGATTCCACTCCTTCTCATAGCCCTCCACCCTTCTGTTACTTTCTGTGTCCTGTAAATTACTGCCTCAATTTTTGATAGGATTTGTTTTTTTTAGGTTCTTAGACAATATACTTTGGGGATTAATTAAATTTTATGATTTTATTTTATCTCTTTTGTTGGCTTATTAGTTATAACTCTTTGTTTTGTTAGTTTAGTGATTTATTTAGGGTTTACTAAATTTATCTTTAACTTAATCACAGTCTACATTCAAATGACACTATAATGCTACTTAATGCACACTTAATGAATGGTATAAGAACCTTATAATGATATTTCCAATTGTCTCCTCCCAGACTTTATGATATGGTTATACATTTTATACACTTTTAAACACACATGTATGTTATAAATCCCATACTATATTGTTATGCTTTTTGTTTAAATCATTATATTTTAAAGAGATTTAAATAATAAGAAAAAAATCTTATAAATTTACCCATGTAGTTACCATTTCTGAAGCTCCTTATTCTTTTGTATACATCCATATTTCCAGGTTGTAAATTTTCCTTAACATTTCTTATAGTGTGGATATGCTGATGATAAATTCTTTTAGCTTTTTTGTTTCTAAAAAGGTGTTTACTTAGCCCTTGTTTTTGAAAAACAAATTTTCTCTCTGAGTATAGAATTCTAGTTTTCATTTTTTTCATAATTTAAAGATGTTTCTCCACTAGATTTTCATTTGTATTGTTTCTGATGAAAAATTTGCTGGTATCCTTTGCTTTGTTTCCATGATTTTCTCTGTATCATTGAATTTTGAGCAATTTGATTATTATAACCCTATAACCCTTGTTGTTTCTTGTGCTTGGGGTCTATTGACCTTCTTGGATCTGTGGGTTTATAGCTTTTAGCAAATTTGGAAATATTGGCTATTATTTCTTCAAATATTTTTCTGTCTGTTTCCTCCTTCAGGGACTCCAATTATATTAAACTGTTTGGAGTGACCCACAGCTCACCGATGCTCTGCTGATTTCAAAAATTCTCTTTTCACTTGGTGTTTCATTTTGAATAGTTTCTATTGCTCTGTCTTCAAATTCACTGATATTTTTTCCTACAGTGTCTGATCTGCCATTAATCCCATCCAAAGTATTTTTCGTCTCACACATTGAGATGTGTGAACTCTGTATTAATTGTAATTGGTTAGTTTTTCTCCTTCTTATGACTTATGTTTTCCTGCTTCTTTGAATGCTTGGTAATTTTTGACTGGGTGACAGACACTGTGAATTTTACTTTGTTGAGTGATGGATATTTTTGTATTCCTATGAACATTCTTGAGCTATTTTCTGGGGTACAGCTAAGTTATTTGGAAGTACTCTGACCCTTTTGGATCTTGCTTTTAAAACTTGTTAAGCAGGACTGGAGCAGTGCACAGTGGAGGTCTAACTTTTCCCCACTACCGAAGTAAATTTCTTTTGTGGACTTTATCCAGTGCTTATGAATCATGAGGTTTCTTTCAGTCTGGGTAGCTGGAACAGGTACTACTCTGAGCTGTATGTAATTGCTGGACATTATTACCTCTAATCCTTTCAGGTGATTCCTTACCCAGCCTCACGTGGTTTCTTCACATGCTTGCACTGATCACTGTTCAGCTGAATACTCGAGGGGGACTCTCTGGAGATGTTCAGTGTGCTCTCGGCATGCTGATCTCTCCTCCCCAATATTCTGTCCAACAAATCCTAACTGCCTTGGTCTCTCAGACTCTCAGCCCCATCTCTCAATTTAGGGAGCCCACCATACTCTGCCTGTGTTTTCCCTCCCCGAATTGCAACCTGAAATCTCTCAAGTCAGACAATCATAGTGCTCATCTTGTTTGCTTCTCAGTTCTCAGAGATCCTCTATTGCCTGCTGTTTGGTGTTCGTTATTTCATAAATTGTGTCCATATTTTTGTTTTGTTTTTATGTAGGAGAGTAAATCTGATCTCTGTTATTCCATCTTGGCTAGAATCAGAAGTGCAGATCTAATTTTAAAAGATTTCCAAGAGGCAGTTATCATGGCATCTAAATGGCTAAGAACTGTCTCAGATAAAGGTTTGAAGGAGCTCTTAGCAGCATTTGTTGGGAGAGGCAACTAATGGTTGTTCCAAACCCTTCTCTTAAAGAACTTTGTTTTCCCATATAAGCCATCTCTCTTTTGTGTTCGTTCTGAGCTGGGCTTGGATGAAGGTGATGCCCCAGCTGAGTTGCTGCTTTATTTATAAATGGCAAATTACTGCAGATTTATAGCAATGCACTCTACGAACCACCTTGGGGATTTAAAGGGAATGATAAGATCCAAAGACCATCAGCTGACTTCAATCAGCAAAGCTCTGAGCCATCTCTGGTGTATTGAACTACAAGAGTTGGAAATTCATAGGCTTCTGAGCCAAAATGAGATTCGCATTCAATGTAAATAAGAAATAGTCTGTGATTCTGCAGTTTTGTTTCCTGACCTAGCATGTCCTGCAAAAATAGAAATGTCAGTGCCTGGCAGTGGTGGAGCATGCCATCTGAGATTGTGACCTGAAAGACCAGGAAGGCGCTGGCTCTACAGCCAGCTGGCAGGCTGCCATTGCCAATGGGAAAATCATTCCTGTGTGATAAGACAGCAGCAAATGCTTTCCCTGTGGCTGTGATTAAAGCGGGCTCTGCATTATGACAACAGTGCTTCAAGCTTTGCATAGCAGTCATTTTTGCTAAATATTCATATGCTTATTTATACTCTTCGAGGCCTTGCCTGAAATCAGGGAGTTTAGAATTTCAGGCACAAACTATTTCCCTTTTTGGGAAGAAAGATTAGTGGACACAGGCATTGAGGAGTTAAGAAAGGGATGGGAAAAGGGAAAGACGATTTTGTAATCAGTCTTTAGAACTGTGTATTTCTCTGGATGCTTAGTAGAAGGGAGTTACTAATTGTGTAGGGTGTATATCCGTGTAAGCCTCAATCCCAGGGGGGCGTATTTGTCCTAACCCAGCAACTCATAAATGTGTGTTGAATAAATAAATGAATAATCTATAAAAATGGCACAATGTCCTCTGGGGCAGAGACTAAAGGTTGTCTTTGTAACCACAGAATCTAATCAGGGTTCCTGGCTAATGCAATAAACTCAAATACATGTTTTTGGATTAGTTAACGGGTGAGAAAAGGAAGGGAGGAAAAGTAGGATGGAGGGAAGAAGGGGGAGATGGTGAAAGGACGAGAGGAAGGAAGAGTTTGAGAACAGACAGGTGGGCTGGCTACTTCACTTCTCTGGACCAGTGCACCTGGGTGCCAAGAAGCAGCTTTGTTTGCCTTCTCCAGCTGTTTGTTACACCTGACTTAGGGCCATAAAATCTCAGGCGTTTTTGGTGAGCCTCTTCACAGTTTGTTAGCCCTTTGTAATTTACAAAGCATCTCGGAGGTTTCCAGGAGGCACTGGCCACTAGAAAAATTCTTGTCTTTATTAACTCTAGCTCCTCTTGTACCCCTCCCCTAGCTAGGAAAGATATGCATGTCTGTCATTCAGGGAGACAGAGGGGAGAAAGGGAGAGAAGGGACAGAGGGGAGGAGTAAAGGGGGAAGGAGAGAGGGATGGAGGGGGACAGAGGGAGGGATGAAGAGAATGAAAGAGAGATGCTGGAACACAGCTGGAAGACAGCTCTCCCATGAGTCCTCCAGAAGCCCACTTGTCAGCATTATTTTGTCTTCCACATGCCCTTCTGCATTCACATGGAATTTTGTTCCTGCTTATGTCCATTTAAGAGCTTATGGGCTTAAGGCTTCAAGTGTTGAAATAAATACCGAGAATTTATGGCACCGTGGCAGGACTATGGAAGGGGAATATGGACATTTCATCCTCCTTTAAGTTGCCCCCAGTGAAAGCAGTGGACCAAATTTTCTCCAGGTTCCTCCTATGTGTAACAAATTAGAAACTAGTCTGAGAATACAGACCATTAGTCCCTGTCTCATCTATGCCTCCGACTAGCTGTGTAAATGTGGGCAAGTCCATTCTCTCTGGGTCCTGGTTTGCTCATGTGGGTAAAGAACTGGTTGTGTTGTAGGATCTCTAGAGTCTTTCTCGGCTATAGCTCATCTGCAATTCTAAGGAAGGCGCAAAGACTCCCATCTCCTTGTGATGCTTATACCCAGGAATTCACTGTTTCTAAGGAGCTTTAGATGAAGGAGACTGAGTAATCACTGTCCCCAAGCTACCCCATTTGATTTTGTCAAGCTCAGTACTGTGGTAGAGAGAAAGATAACCTGGTAGGCATTAGAGGCACCCAGATATAGAGCCATAGTCGTTTGAGAGCATGAGGTTGCCTCCTGCCTTGCCTCCCCTGTCCTCCTCACTGGAGACATAAATGCCTTCACCCTGCAGCTCAGCCTTAGATAGTCCCCAAGCCAAGGCAAGGATTACCCTGGTATAGATACAAAACCTGGTGAGACTCTTGGGTAAAACAGCAACAACAATGATGATGTATTTGATTGAGTCTAGACCCACAAACTTTGGAGTGCCAGAAATACCACACTTCTGTGTTTATTTAAAAGTAAATTCTGTCTCAGTGTTTCCATCCTTCCAGGCTAATGGGAAATCCATCTTACTTACTATTGAGGCTCCACGCTGATAGCTATTGGATTAAATGTTCCTGGATTTTCCAATGGTAGAGCATTAGCATGCCCTCTTTGTTAATTGATGGGCTGGTTATTGCTAAGCCTTTGTTTGTTCCAGTTCAAATTCTCCCCTCGAACCTGGCATCTCTGCCCCCACCACCCCCAAACATGGTATTGTATGATGACACTTGGAGCTTCCCTGGGGCACAATGCAGTAGTTCCCCCTATGACATACTATTCCTGGGACTCTGCCAGAGAGCAGAGAGAGGGTCCCCACTGTTCATGGATTCTGAAATAATCCCTTTTCTTTCCTCTTGTCCAAAATTCATTTCTTATTCTCTCTTCCTCTCCCAGGAACATCTTTTCAATAAGTTTAGGTATTGAAGTCTAGGAGAGACTTCAAGCAGTTTGTGCATTAGGCCTTCAGAAGAAGACCTTAGATGCAAGAAAACAGCATGAGTTTTAGTTAGGGTATTAGGCTAAGTAACTGTGTCAAGAGACACAAAAGTGAGATGACTCAAAAAGCAGCCAGTCACTGAGCCGATCAGCATGGCTGGGGCGTCTCTGCTCCATGTGGTCCTGCAGGGACTCAGGGCTCCTTCCACCTTTTAGTTCTGCCATGTCCCTATCTGCATGGCCAAAGCTG
This sequence comes from Macaca fascicularis, assembly GCF_037993035.2. Classification (NCBI taxonomy): domain Eukaryota; kingdom Metazoa; phylum Chordata; class Mammalia; order Primates; family Cercopithecidae; genus Macaca; species Macaca fascicularis. Next base: position 99,910,738 of record NC_088383.1, on the reverse strand, counting down.
TGTCACCTTCATGTCTGTGGCACAGCCTGCAGAAAGGGAAAACTTGTCTTTAACGAGATGATCTAGAAGCTGTTGTGTCACTTTTATTCTTGAACCGTTGACTGAACTAGTTCACAAGGCCACACCTAGCTCAAAAGAAATACAGTATTGGAGGGAATTCTAGTGCTAAGGAGTATCTGTTGGGAGACAATTAGGGCAGTCTTAAAAGATCAGGGGACGTAAAAGGAGAAGAAATCATAAGTTAACATTTTAACAAATTATTCTATTATTTGCATCAACAGCATTATCATTCCCCTCCCATTATTGAGAGCCAGTTACGTGCATGTCTCTGTGTCAGATTTACTTGCATTATCTCTAGTCCTTTACAATAATTCTGCAAGGAAATTATAGCCCTAGTGTTATTTTGGGGACTCTGTGGTGGCTTTTTATTGTGTACATTTAGAGAAGCAAAATTACATCTTTATATGATTTGGGATTAGGGTTGGCCACAAGAGAAATTTGGATGAGATCTGGAAGATAGAAGTGAAGCAGCCATTTCCACACCAGGCTTGGTGGCAGCTCACACACATTGTCACTGATCTGCTGGCTCCCTTGTGGGCACGGGCGGCATCCAGGCTCCCAGCTCCTCCATCTCCCACTGGATTTCCTCCTTCAGGTTCTCTGAAGCCTGGGCGAGGCTTGTGTGCAGCACCATGGCTAAGGGCACTGACTTCTCCCACAGGTCACTCGTGCCGCCAAGGTTGGAGGTGGTTTGTCCTTGTGTATTCCAGTTTGTTCTCATGAGTTCCATTTGTCTCCATGGGTTCTAGTTTGTCCTTACTCTCCCCCATTTCCTGTGCAGCTTTCCTTCCTGCCAGCCTGGCTGATCTATAGTGGCTTAGGTCCAACGTCAGAAGCAGAGGCAACAGCCTTACATAGACTTCACACATCCCACTATTGTGTAAGATCTAAATCCTATAATAAATCCCTTATCCTACAGCACTCATAGTAGACTGCTTCTCTGATCATATCCTCACTGATAGAGACATTTTTGTTGCAAGTAATAAGAAACCACCTTCACATAGCCTAAGCCTAGAAAGGGTAATTATTTTAAGGATGTGGGACTGTCTCATTGAATCCAACTGTGGGAAGGCAGTTCGGTCACAGGGAGGGAGAAGATCTTTCATATTAAAACAACAACACCACAAAAACACTTACCTTATCCCACATTCCATTTTCTAGTCTCTGCCCCATTTTTGAGCTCCCCTTCAAATGCAAAGATGGTCACACCCTCCTGCACTCCCTCACTTCCAGGACTCCTGAAACCCTCTGAAACCGAGTTCTAGCCCATAATGCCACCAAACTAGATTGTCAAGAGTAACGTATGTCTTCACACTCTCAATGTACCTGAGCCTCAGCACTACTGACGACTTGCTGTCTGGCTGGACACTGTGACTCACCACCCAGATCCCCCTTAGGTGAGGGGCTGTTGCCCCAGTGACTGAGGGTAAGGAGGGCTGTGCGCCTGTTTAGGGATGACCCCAGCCGCAGACATCCCCTCAGCCAAGATCATGCTTCACCTCAGACAGACTACATCCAATATGACTGCGTGTGGGAGGATAAAGGCCTGGCCACCCCAGCTAATCTCTGAACAGCCATTCTAGCTCCAGACAACCTGTAGGTGGGCCAAAGTGCCTTTAGTTCTGCATCGCAGCTCAACTTCTCTTTCTACCTACGCCTGTCTTCTTCCCTTCCTTTCCATGATGTTGAACCCAAAGACACCCCTGAATAAGGATCCTGGGACACCAAACTTGTTTCAGAGTCTGTTTCCTGAGGAAGCCAGCCCGGACAGCTTCCAGTGCTCCTCCTTTGGCATCTGTGACTCCACTTTCTTTTGGTCCTTCTCCTGCTTCTCGTCCAGTCCATATCTGTTTCTTTGCAGGCTTTCACTCTTCTCTCTGCCTTTTCTAAGTAGGAGTTTCTCATTTGTCTACCCAGGCAAATTTATTTGCTCCTATATTTTTAAATGGCATCTCTATGTTGATGACCCCTTAACTTATGTATTTAGCTAAGACTTCTCTTTAGGGTTCTGGTCTCTTATGTCCAATATCCAATTTCCTCCCTGGCAACTGCACTTTGCTAACTTACAAGCATCTCAAAATTGATGTTTCCAAAACTAGACAATGTTCTTTCCTCTGAAGTTTGTTTCTCCCCCCAGAATTGTCCAATTCAGTCAACTGTATCCATCCCATGGTTCAGTCAGACACCTGGCTCCATCTATGGTCCTCCCTGTCTTTCATCCCCTATGTATCATTCAGCATGTGCTGTCACTCATGTCTAGTCATAGCCATGCAGCTGGTACAAAGGATCCAGGGTTTCTTTAGGCTTCCTGCTTCCTGACCTCGCTCTAAGAACAGTATGGGAAGATCTGTCTGGAGGCAGGCAGGTGTTGAACAATTAGTCATGCATACAGCCTAGGTCACCTCCCAAAGTGCCCTTTGTGGGCTGCTGAGTTTCTAACAAAGGCACAGAGAGATGCAACGGGTCTGAGGATCCTGAATGCATTCTTATCATTTTGATAAAGCTATATTCTTTATTCTAGGGCATTGTCTAGGAATTGTTGCCATTAACCACTTTTATTAACTGAATATATCCCTATATGTATGCACTTCGTATTGATATAAATAGCATACATTCCTGTTGATGGGGGCAGGTGTTGCTTTGCTTTGTCCACAGTTCTTAGTCCCTGGCAATCAAGAATAGAAAAATATTACAGATTTGCAACAAGAAAGCAAGAAAACAAAGTAGAGTTCAAACTTTTTCTATAAAGAACGTAGTCAATCAAATATTTACTGAATAACCACTTCATACCAGGTACTCTGCTAAGTGCTGTGAAAGGGCTTGCTGATAAATAAGGCATGGATCCTGTGATTCCACAAAGCATAATAAGTGAACAGTTAAATAATAAGGAGGAATTTAGTATTATGACTTTTTTATACAAAGTAATACAGAGAAATTGTATATTTGGATTGTTTCTGAACAATGCTTTGCAAACAATTATAAGAGTAAGGACTGAGAAGTATTAAAAGATCCTTCAATTGTTTTGGGTCCAGTGGAGCATGTATCTAGGTGAGCATCAGCCCCTCAGCTATTCATTTCCACGGTAACTGAAAAGTCTAGGGGAGTAATACCATTAATAGTTAACAAGGGAATTAGAATAATAATAGCATATGCTGAGGCTACCTATGTTTTAGGCACAGGCAATGCACTTTTCTCATATTATGTCATTTAAATCTCACAACAACCCTATAAAGGAGCAACTATTCCAGAGGCTCAGAGAGCATATCTTGTAAGTGGTAAGAGCTGGCACTTGAACCCAGGTCTCTGGCTATGGCTCATGCTTCTAACCAGTAAGTGAGGTACCAAAGTCAGGATAGGAACTTTCCTCATCCCTTAGTAGCTCCTTCTGAGAAGAAAGAATGAAGAAAGACAGTGGAATTATATGGAGGAACAGGTTGACTGGGGACAGAGGAAGCAGCATAAATTCTCTCAGGTACATTCCTCCAACAAACTTAAGGGGAGAAAGAAGACTTTGTAGGTGGATATTTACACACAGATTGCTAGAAAGTCAACTTCTCACTTGAAAGCACTCCTGGATATAGGACTGGAGTGTGTTCTAGAACGTGGATAAAGAAAGAAACATGGAGGTTATTACTCCTGACCCTTGTAGGGAGAATGTGTATAAGAGTGGTCTAATTTTTAAAGATGAGCTCACAAATTTGAGAAATAATCCAGAAAACTGAACTTTAGTATGAAAAAAGAAAAAAAGCAAAACTCTTCCATAGGGGACCCCATTATCCTTCTAGCAGAAAGTCTTAGGAATCCCTGGAACACTGGGGACTTGCGCAAGCATGGAGAGCTAACTGTTAAATTTTCAGGAACTTCCCAAACAGATTGACATCTCATTGGTGGTTGGAAATCAACATGTTGGGAATATTTACACTATGAAAATCAGTAAATGTGTAAATTCCCCAGAGAGCCCATAGTTAAGTATTTACCAGCACACCATTGCCTAGAAGCAACAAGGGTTCTGATTAGCACCTCTTCACCTATACCAGGGACCTTAGTGGAACTAATGTGGTGAAAATTAGGGGAAGAGTAGGTGCAGAGAAGGAAGTTGGGGAATACAGAAATGGAGTTAGAGCAAGTAATAAACATGCTACAGATTATGATTCCCACATCTGACTGCATGTGAGAATTATCTGCGGAACTTTTTTTTTTTTTTTGCTGGAGTTTCACCCATTGCCCAGGCTGGAGTGCAATGGCACGATCTTGGCTCACCCAACCTCTGCCTCCCGGGTTCAAGTGATTCTCCTGCCTCAGCCTCCCAAGTAGCTGGGATTACAGGCATGTGCCACCACGCCCAGCTAATTTTGTATTTTTAGTAGAGATGGGGTTTCACCACGTTGGCCAGGCTAGTCTCGAACTCCCAACCTCAGGCGATCTGCCTGCTTCGGGCTCCCAAAGTGCTAGGATTACAGGCGTGAGCCACCGTGCCCGGCTTACCTGTGGAACTTTTGAAAAGATAAGGACCCCTAGTACTTAGCACATTTGACTCTTGGAGCAGATAAACACTTTTTTTCCTCTATGTGACAAAATTATTTAATAGTAATTATGCAATCATCAGTAACCACGAGTTATATAGACACATAAATATTATATGTAATGTGTGTATGTGTTATACACCATGTATATATAATAAAAACAACGTAAGTAATGTTATAGATAAAATAACATTTCCTTAACTCATTTTTAGTTTATAAATAATTAAAATAAAAGTGAGAGAACAACCGTTATGAAGAAATATTATTCAATAAAATAGTTCATGTATGAAATAAAATTCATTCTTTCCAAAATATAATATACATCATAATTTATGTCCTATTTTGTTATTTTAAATTTGAAACACAAATAAAACCTCCAGATAATTATGCTGAATAACAGAATTGAAGTAACTCAAATTCTGTTTCTTAGTCTGTAATAAGACTGAGACTATTACCACGTCTTATTCTTGTTTATTTAGAGCCTACTGTTTGAATGCAAGAAAATGTTGTACTACAGATGTTGAAGACACAAATTAAACCCAAAGCAAACTCAAACTCCCAACCATTAAAAACCTTCTCTTCAAATGAATATGTGTAGGTGAGACCATGTGGCTGACTGCATATATTAAATACATAATACTGGAATTTCCTCAAATTCTTTCCATGTTAAATAAGATGTTTATGAAAGGATAAGTAATAATGATGTGTAATTTAAAACTTGAATATGTATTACTGAAACTCAATAGTAGCAGCTTAGAACATAGATTCCTCACCAAAAAAAAAAATATATATATATATATTTTCAGAGCTGGGTGTGGTGGCTCAGGTCTGTAATCCTAGTGCTTTGGGAGGCCGAGGCAGGAGGATCTTTTGAGCCCAGGAGAATGAGACCAACCTGGGTAACAGAGAGGGATCCCATCTCTAAAAAACATAGAAATATTAGCCAGGGGTGGATGTGCGTGCCTGTAGTGCCAGCTATACTACTCAGGAGTCTGAGTTGGGAGAATCACTTGAGTCCAGGAGATGGAGGCTGCAGTGAGTCATAATTGTACCACTGCACTCCAACCTGGGTGACAGAGTGAGTCACTGTCTCAAAGAAAAAAAACTAAAACACAATTTTCGGCAGGGGAGGGGAGAAGTATTTCATCACTGATATCATTTAGAACTGCTAGCACATAGTGGTAATAAAAAGCAGACTGACTTCAATTGGTTCTATGATTGTTCTTTTAATTCTCAGAGAATGCACCCATTTATTGCCTGCACCTGTGTGTACTGCTCCCATCATCTCTGCCCTTGGCATGTCACTGCCTGGATCCCACCCCAAACCATAATATTCAGAATCTTCTCAGGGGTGAGGCCCAGGAGTCTATTTTCATTAAAAACTCTTGCATGTGATTCTAATGATCAGCCAATTTTGGGAGCTGCTGATGTGGGAACAACAGGGACACAAATAGCTATGACTCAAAGTCGAGAGTAGAGGCCGGGATATCCAAGGAACTGCTCAACTCTTCAAACCCATTCTTAGTTGCAATCTCTGGTAGATGGACTATCATTGAAAACAACCCTGTAAAAGGAACATCCAAGGGCGACTATAGGAAGCTCTCCTATTGTGTCATGAAAAATACTTAGCACGTAGACATTTACATGTTAAAACAAGAAAACACACCTTTTTATTTAGTAATAAATTAGGAGAGTGTTTTTTAACTTCACTTCTTTATAATTTAAAAAATTCTTATCAATGAGTCTTCATCCTTATTGATTTCTCTGCTCCATCTTCAGACCATTTCAGAAAAGTCTATCCTCAAAAAAGGCAGAATTTTAAAACAAACGCAAAACTTAGATGCTATTCCTTTGCCCTTTAATGGGCTTTCTGCCTCACTCAGACTAAAGACCAACTCCGGCTACAGCTACAAAGCCTTATGCCAAGTGGCCTCCCCTCCATCCTGCCACCACCACCTCTCTCAACGTGACTCCTCACTCAGTGTCTTCCAGCCATTTTGGCCTCTTGCTGTTCCTCAAACTCACTGGGCACTCCCACCTCAGGGCCTTTGCACTGTCTGTTGCCTCTGCCTGGAGCACTCTTCCCTCAGGAATCCACAAGGCTTCCTCCTTTACCGCCTTCAAATCTGTGTCCAAATCTCTCACCTGATATAAAAGAGCATTATTTTTCTTCATTGCACCTAACACCATCTAACATATCATATATTAATATTTCACTTGTTTGTTTATTTCCTCTACTACATTTTTGAGGGCAGGATTTTTGTTATGTTTAGATGTTTAATCTCTTTTGTTTGTTTGTTTTTCTTTTTTTTTTTCTTTATTGAAGTGACATCTTGCTCTGTCACCCAGGCTGGAGTGCTGTGGTGCAATTTCAGCTCACTGCAGCCTGGACCTCCCAGTCTCAAGTGATCCTCCCACCTCAGCTTTCTGAGTAGCTGATACAGGCATTTACCACCACATCTAGCTTATGTTTAGTGTTATATTTCTAGAACCTATCTTCTGCCTTGCCCATAGTAATACTTAACAAATATTTGTTGAACAAATGAATAAATCAAAATGCAGATGATCAAAAATCAAATAATAAAGAAATGATAATAATAAATGACTTACAAAAAACCTCTTTTTCCCCAAACCTTCTAGGTCACACTTCTAAAGATAACCACTTGGAACTTTTTAAGCTATGCCTTCTGCTAGTTGTCCTGAGATCTCTAAATGACATACTTCTACTTACATTTCTTGATTTATCAGCTGCCAGCATTATCTACTGGTGCCCTGCTATGATAGAGCTGAATGTGACACACTTGCACCTCCACTTTTCTCAACTTCCCAGTGTAATCACTATGCCTATTTTTAGTTGCTTTGATTTTATTTGTACCTTAGTTATATTCTCCGTGTTGATTTTCATGTCTTTGAGACAGTGTCTATTGTCTACTCAGTTTCTGAGATAAGGATATCAGCCCCTCTTTCTTTCCTTCCACCCTTCTCCTTCCTGGCCACCTCTCAATTTTCCTTGTCTTTCATGAGCCATTCGTTTATATCGTGGCATGTGACTAGGATTTTGAGTCTCATCACTAAAATTTTCGAAAAGATCTCTAGGAGTCTGTGGCTGTTCCTAACAGACATTTCAGATTCCCCTGATCTCCATTTTAAATTAGGAAAAGAAGTAGTGTAGAGCAAGATTTGGAATGTTGTCTGGAGCATCTGGAGGGCAAAAAATTCTTGGAAGCTTGCCAGGGCGGCCTTCTGTAGGGGAGGCTCCGGCTTCCAGCTGGCCTCAGCTGTACATGCTTTGACACCTGACTCTTGCTGTCCACCTAACGAGGTGAACCACTCAGGGGAGAACTCAGGTTAACCAAGTTTCCAAGACTGATGTACCAGTGCATGTCTTCCCAATCAGAAACAAAATAGTGATGCCAGCAGGGAAGTGCACACTGGCAAGATGAACATACCCCCTTCCAGTAGACAGATGCATGTGAGAAACCAAATTATAATCAAAGGTAGCTTGGTGAGCATAGAGTCAAAGCAGGGGGTTAGATAAAATGGATGTTAAACCTCCATAGACACAGATAGTGATCAATTCACTCATGAGGGAAGAAAAAGTGTTGCCAATGTGACCACAGTCCCTCAAGTTCTGTTGCCTGTAACTTCCTCTGCCAGTGTTTGTTCCTTCCTTTTTATGTCTGCATCACTGATCAACCCCCTTTGGACCAACATATATTTTACAGTTTTCTGTCATTCTCATTACAGTCAAGTCCACTGTTTTGCGAGCCATGCTCTTTAAGGTAAGCTAGCGCATCTCTATATTAAAATAATCATCTGAGAGCCTTCTTATTTCCTTCACTCCCAAATTCACAGCCAGTCATATTACTATTGCCTTCAGGTAAGAATATAATGTCTATTTTCTATTGATTGAAGCCATCCTGAAAATTCAGTGTCTCATAAATACAGCAAGCTTAGCATCGTATTTCTGTAGTAAGCACATTTCTAAAATGGATGAAGGCATTTCTGTGACAGCCAGAAGACTGGTTGGATGTCAGACCAGGTTCATGCTGGGCCTTAACATGTTTATAGCTGCTGTGACTTAAATGATATACCACCAGATGGTCTATAAAAACTTAAGGGGAACTGAACGAGGAATATTAGAGTTAATCAACTATGTAGAGGGCTTAGGAGTTTTTTAGTTGTTTACCATTGTATAGGACTGTATAATAGTATGGCTTATGATACAGAAAAATGGAAGAAAGGGAGAAATTAGATAAATAAAGCTATAGTGAAACATTTATTCATTTATTGAACATTTAATTAGTATTTATTGAGCATCTACTATTTGATGGGTATTATATTACATCCTGGGGACATAGTACTGTGATGAATAAGGCAGATTACAACATCTGAACCAAAGTATTCATGGGGCTCACAATCCAGAGAGTAAGATAAAATTAAATAATAAAGACACAAATAATTCAGTAATTATAACTGTAAAAAAGGGCCATGAAAGAGAAGAACAGGGTACTATGAAAACATAAAACAGGAAGGACTGATCTAATCTGGGACAGGAAGGGTGGGTTGGAGATGACATTCGTAAGGATGGTAAGATGAGACCTGGAAGATGTGCACAAGTTAACTCAGCAAGAGTTTGGGAAGAGCGTTTCACGTGCAGGGGACAGCATGAGCAAAGACTAAGAGGCAGGCAGGAGCATAGCATATTGAAAGAACTGCGAGGCCAGCATTAGTGAAGGGTATCCATCAAGAGACTGAAATGGATAATATGAGCACTGGAAAGCAAATCATAATATTTCTAGCTGTTAACAATGATACCACTTTCTGGATGGAGGAATTGTTGTTTAGTTCATATGGGTAGAATTCAGTTACCTGTTCAATAGGGAAAAAGTTAATATTATAGTCCATGAATTGGTATAACTTTTAGGTAAACTAATAATTCTGACAACTGGAAATTCATCTATTCCATCTCATACAGTTTTAATAACTTTGGAATAAATACTTCTCCTGGAAACAAGAGTGCCTAAAATGTTTTGGCAAATGAATATCATTTAAGAAGTGCTTTCTTCCCTTTCTATCTATGCCCTTTGGAGTTCCTCCCAGTTGTCAGGGCCATCCTTGACAGTCAAGTCCACCTTTGAAGGATGTATGTCATTTGTAAAGGCCTTTTGCTGAAAGATTAAAAGATCAAGGGAAATAAAGCTGCTTGTATTCCTAAACCCTGGTGGTCTCACAGAATTTTCTTCTCTTCATTTTTTGTTATCAAAGCATCATCCCAAATTCATCATGTTGTCCAACACACCCATGTACTTCTTGCTCCAATTCTTCTTGTGTCAAATCTCCCTACACAGACCCATGCATATTTCCAATTTCAATTTTTATTCTTTTTATCTTTCCACAAGACTGGGTGTCTTGTTTGTGCAATTGTGTCTAGTTGTGTCTATATGTATATTCTTGAGATATGAGGATATATAATTATGTGCAAACACAAAACTATTTATGCAGGTAGGTGTCCATACATGTATAAACAAATAGATAGGTGTGCCTTGTGATTAAGCACTATAGGTCTGCACTGTTCAATATGGGTAGCCAATAGCCACATTCGCCTATTTAAATTAGCTAAAATCAACAAAACGTGAAAATTCAGTACCTCTGTTGTACTAGCCACATTTTGAGTGCTCCAGTGGTGGACCTGCCCACTCAGCTCATTCATGCAACTCACATAAAGTCATGACCCTGCCATCCTGTCCAGGGGGTGGTTAGAGTTCAGTAGCATGGCCTATACAGCAGGTTTAGTCTTTATACTTCACACTCTCAAAAACATGTAAATGAATCCAAACACTTAGTCCTTATAAATTCATTAAAATCTCTTGTCTGCTTCTATCTTCAGCACCCCTACATTCCTTTGGGCTTCTCTTTCTTCTGCCATGTCTCTGCCCCCTTGGTCCCTTGATCCTCTCTCTTCTCTGGGCCATGTGTAAGTCTACACAGGCTCTAGATGAATCACATCCCCAGCTCCACGAAGCACCCTGAAGATTGAGGGTTGGTTCTATGCTAATTGCTCACCAGCATCTGATTTTTTCCCTTTTATTAATAGAAAGTGAAGGAGAAATAAGGAGCTTAGTGGGCAAAGATGGAGGGAGAATGCTGTGAACCTCCAAACATTAACAATTTTATCCCATCGCGTGTAAATTAAAGTGTGTACGTTAAACTTTGTAGAGTTCATCTATGGAATGGCTTCAGTTCCCAAATAGTCTTACTGTCACCTTTGTTATAAAGAATTACACTAAAGTGTTCCCTTTAGGTAGTAAGGGGATAGCTTAAGCAAGTGAGTGCAAAAAAATCTTTTTTTTTCTTATTTTCCTAGTGCCCCAACTATATAGAGTAAATAATGAGGACTTATAAAATTGCTTCCCTTCCAGGGTGTAAGCTGGGCCATGTAAAATGGATAAGATAACATTTTACATCAGTAAATTAAAAGAAAAGGCATTGCTCCATATAACACCTGGCACATAGTAAGGCTCAATGAGAGGAGAATCTAGAGCAGTGGTTCTCAGCCTTGGCTGCACAGTGGAAGCACTAGAGGTACTTGGAAAAAAAAAAAAAACCATCCCTGGTTCACTTCCCTAGAAATTCTGATGTAATTGGTCTTAGGTGTGGTCTGAGTGTTGGCATTTTTACAAGCCCACCAGGTGATTCTGTTGTACAGCCAAAGTTGAGAAACACACCCTGGTGTAGAGGGAAACTCTGGGTTCTTCTCTACTGTTTTCCTTCTGATCTTTACAGGGATGCCATATCATCTTTGACTCAGTCATGGGTTTGGAGGGTCAGGAGCTGATCATTTGAGATGAAATTTTATATTATTCTAGATGTGGTAGATGTGGTCTACTACATGTTACAAAGTTGAATGTGTGTGCCATGTGCATGTGCACACATATGTGTGATGAATTTCTTGTGAGCCCTTTGAAGCTCCATGTCCTTAGCAGGGTACCCTACACTTAGAAATTTGGAAGCCTTCCTTTAAGTAACACTCTTGTTTTGTGCACAAATCCAAAATAAAAGTGACAGTAATTAGTAGCATAAATCAACAAGTAGAATGTAGTAACCAGTATAGAGAGGCTGGCCTGACAGTCCTCAACGACACTTTTATATTTATATATCCACTATGCTCAAGATTAATTTATTAATTCTGTAGCAGGTTAAGGGAGTGGAAGCAGCTGGTAATCATTCATTCATTTATATATTTTCATTCAACAACCATCTGCTGAATGTCTTGTATGTGCCAGGCCCTGGTTAGGGTTGAGGACTCAATATTGAATATGACTGCACAGCCCCTGTTCTCAGCCTAGTGGGAGAAAAGATAAGTAAATGAGCGATTGCGCTCAGTGTGAATGTGCAGTAATGGGGGAGCACAGGATGCTGTGAGAGCACATAGTTGGGACATCCAATCCAGGCATGGTTGGTAAGTTAGGGGGTGGTTATGGGGAAAGTCTCTTGGGAAACATAACTTTGGGGAGAGTGGCAGCCATGGAAATAAACCACTTGGATTTCCCTTCAAGAAAGAACGTACTGCTCAGCTTCTAGAAATGCAGCTATCTGATAGCATCCAGCTGTTAGGCTCTCAGGATTAGCCTTAGCTTTCAAGCTGACCCCACATTCTTATAGGCAGGGGGAACAGCTTTGTTCCACTCTCGGACATTGTGTGCAGAGAGTGGAGTGGATAGTAGAAGGAAAGGGAGGAGAGAGAGGTAAGCAAGGAGTATTGTAGCCCAGATCATGGGGGACCTCGTAGGCCATCATAAGAACACTAGCTTCTACTCAAAGTGATATGGGGTTAGAGGAGGGCATTGAGTGGGCGCTGCCATAAGCTAATTCATGTTTGATTCAAGTTCTTAGCCTTTGATTTTGCTCCAGCCCACTTCCTTCCCTTCTGTCAATGACATCCATCCCTCCAGGGGACTGCCAGCCCTCCAGGGACTTGCACCTAGCAAAGCAATACATCTTCAGAGCGACTCCTAGTCTGACAGATTAGAGCAGCTGCTGTACAGTGGGAGTTTTAAAGAAGCTGAAGATTTCATTTCTAAATTCAAGAGTGTGATGTTCTTATAGATGAGACTATGTGAATTTTTTGTGTGCCCAAAAGTTGTAGAGGTTATGGAACATCAAGCCTAGGACATAACACCAGATGACATCCCAGAAACTTTTTAGGGTGACAGGTAAAATGACTGGTTTTTCTCCTTGGGGGAAAGAACCAACCTCTCTAATTGTCCTCCAAGTTAGACTGGCCTTCCCTGACTTGTGAAACCTGGTTATCAGTGAGCTTGGCAGGAAGATGGCCATGAAAAGATCCTGGTTGGTGTATAAGCCCAAATTTGGAGCATGAGTATTTATTTTCTATTCTCTGTCCTCTGAAGATTTCCATGTAGAGAGCTGACCTGGGGCAAGGTAGCAATCCAGGCAAAAAGGGAATAATTTAGAAGAAAATTAATTCCTCCCTTGAGGAACAATTTCTATTTACAAATTTTAAAATATGTTTTGTGTTTTATTTCACTATTTCCTAGGATTTCATTCCTCTAGCTGAACTTAAAGCTGTCTTCAGAAGGCCCATGACTTGCTAGCTTCTCATTCAACTGCAGAATACACACCGGGACTGGATGTGCTTGGAAGTCCACTTTCCAATAGATTTCTGTGACATCAAAAACAACTATTTTCAACACCACCTGGTCCCAGAGTTTTGGGAAGGTCAGTGCTGGGAATGAGATCAGATCAGTTCTTGTCTGCAATTCTCTTCTTCACCTGGGTCTCTGAACTAACCTGGCCTTGACAATTCCTGGTCCCCACGTGCCACAATGAAGACCATGATTATGGCCACCACCATCATTATAAAAATAAATAAAAGAGATACTTAAAATGGTCAAAACTGATGATTCACACATGTTAATGGTGAATAAACATAAAAAAGTATTTTAGCATCGCTAATAATCAAAGAGGAAGAAGGAGAAGGAATGTAGGGCAGGCAAAAGCAATAAAGTTGCAAACAACCAAAATGGCCCCCAACAGGCAATTGGTTAAATCTGGATACTATGGAGTATCTTGGAAATTTCTGTTAACAAAAAAACTGTATCGGCATCATAAAATATCAAGAAATCAGGTCACAAACTATATATGCAAATATGTTCTTAGCTTTCAAAATAAAAGCATTTAAAAAGAATACTCTCCAAATATCAACAATATTTATTTTTAGAAGTGTAACTATGAATAATTTTAATTTTTCCAAATATTTTTCTGTAATTTCCAATTTTCTAGAATAAATGTGAAACAGGAAAGCCAAATCAAAGTAAATTTTAAGAAAAAATAAAAGAGATATTAAAATTATACACAATTTTTTCCTATAGTATAATTTTCACAGAAAAAAATGTTAGAGAAAATATTTTTAGGAAGTCATCTAATATTGCTGTTGGCTTTTCCTCACAAGAATATGATGTGATGGCAATAAAAAGTTGTTCAGAAAGTTATGATTTAAATGGTTAGACTGGTTTCAGTGAACTTCAGGGTCAGCTCTACAGTTTAATCATATTGTTTTTACTGGCTACCAAGGCTACAGAAGTATAGGTACAGCTGCTATAATTTCTTAGTTAGTGGGAAGTGGTACATTTAAAGTACACAAATCCATTCTCTTTGCAGCCCTCTATCACTTCCACTGCAAATGGAGGAAAATAGAGGAAAATTGAAGAATCATTTAGTTAAGATGATAGAAAAGAAGAAAGGAAATAAGGGTGGTGGGGGGCAGGGTGGGAAGGGGCCTTTGGAGAGCACGCAGCACTTGCAAGATCCTATAAATGAGAGAAAAGCAATGATGGGGACAGACATTTACTAAAACTTTCCCTGTGTTTTGTAACCTGAAATTTCTAAGACATTCCACTGTGTCCAGATATAACCAATTGCCTATTGTGGGCCATTTTGGTTTTTTACAATTTTATTGATATTGCCTGCCCTATATTCCTGCTCCATCGAACTCTTTGATTATTAGTGATGCTAAAATACTTTTAGACGTTAATATTTGTGAATCATCCTTTCTCTGAGCCTGGACTCAGTTCTAAGTCCTTCTCCCACATGATTTCATTCCCTACTCATAGAACATAGAAATAGGTGTCATCTTCTCCACTTCACAGATGAAGAAACCGAGACTCAGAGAACTAACTTGCCCACGATTATACATTCTAGTAAACAATGAAGCTGGAAATGCAAACTACCTTCTTAACTCATTCTGAAATTACATGTGTGTATGTGTGTTTGCATGTGAGTGCCCAATGAACATGACTTTGTCAAGGATGGAGTTTTCCTCATCCAGTCACCTGGAGCTCAGAGACTTGAATTGACTCACTCGTGGCCATGGAGGCATCATGAGAACACAAGCCACCAATTAACAGTTTAAATCAATAAAGTATAATTTGTGTTGGAGTTTCAAACTGACTGGGCAAAAGCTTTGAGATGGAATGCAGGCTTTGGGTGCTGGCAGCCATTATGGGAAAGAGAGAATCATGAAAAACAACAGAAGGTATGGAAGATGATGCCTTCGACAAGCTAGTCTATGGGAAAATTTTGGGGTGTGCTGACAAGCGAGTATCATCATCCAATTAGCAGCTCCTCACAGTACCCAAGATTCCCATTTTCCTAGGATCTGGGGAGTGGGAAATCTGAAGGGCAGATCAGAGAGTCTTACTGCTTCAGGACAAGGACAGCCAAGGGAAAGTCTTCAGTATTTGGAGAGATACAGAATCAAGTGGAATTAAGAAGAAAAATTCAGATTTAGAAAGCCAGACAGAAGAAGGAAGGGGCTGGACTCTAATAACTGCCCTCATCCTAAGATGGGTGTTCTTTAAAAATGTCGCAGTACTCCTCACACTCTTGTAAAGTCACTTCTCCACGTCAATGACTTGAGAGTAGTGCTGCTGGTGGTCAACCTGTAGGCAGGGAGACGAAAAATTATAGAGCAAGAACTTCAGTACCAAGAACATGGTCTCAAAGAGGGTCTTCATTGTCCCCTTTTGTATCTTTCTGATGATTTATTGCAAGACTTACGGCTCTTCCATGTGAAAGCATAGCATTTGATATCAGCTAATGGTAGAAGCATTACAGAGAACACTTTCCAGGGAAGCTGTTTAATGATGATTACAATCAGTGCATTTGAATCTTAGATGACCTAGTGAGTCACTGTCCTCTGTAATTTTATAAGACTCATTTTTAGACTATGAGTCTTTAAACCTCCTATAGGACCTAAGGTGGTGTCTTGCTCACAAATACGAGGTGAATGAAAGACAGACATCCAGGTGTCTTTCCAGGGGTATGTTGGAGAATCCAAAACCTATCTTCCTACAAATGCAGTCTGTTTTCATTCCTTTCAAGTGTCTTCTCTGGATTTGCACATTGGAACTCCTCAGTCACCAGTGTGTGCCTGTTATTCAGTAAGTACCAAGAAATTTCCCTTTGGTTGGTTTTCACTCTCCATGGCCAAGTGTAGTCATCAGAGAAATGTTTCAAATAAATTTAATAGATTTTGTCATCTCTGTTTGATGCAGAATGTCTGAGAAGATGCCGGAGCTAGACACCTCCAATTGCAAACACGGCCCAATTACAAATAAATCTACAAATGAATCACTTTCTAGTTTTTGCATGTTGGGTGTTTCATATGCAGAGTTGATGCTATTGGCTCTTCCTCAGTAAGATATACATCTCAAGTAGTTTTTGCAGTGTGATGGATTGACCTGGCCTGATAGATAATATGATGGAGTGACTATACCATGGACAGAATCATCACTGTCTCCTGCCAATCTTCCACAATTGTAAGTTTTCTTATTTGTTCACTACAAATGTCAATATAGATTAAAAATCATTTACACTTTTTTATTAGCCTGGGAATTTTTGACCACCTTCCATGAGCCAGGTATTATGCGATGCCCTTTACATATAACCTTTCATCTCTCTATTATTCTATCTTATAGTAGAGGGAGCAGAGTTTCAGAGACACTAAGTAGATTGTCTGAGGCCAAACCTCTCTTAAATAGCAGCTAGGATGTGAATAAAAGTCTGTCAAAATTCAAATTTTTGTTATTTCTACTACACCATCATTCCTTGGTCACATTCCCAGTTGGATGGAAGGAGTTTGCTATGTAGACTATCATCCCCAAACTGCCTTTATTATGGAACCATATCAAAGACTTGTACAAAAATCTAAATAAATAACGAAGACTGCATTCTCCTTTTTGTTTTTTTTTTTGAAGTTATTATTTAATGACACAGGAAAATAACATGTTATGAAACAAGCTGGTTACAAGTAGTAGGTAGATGACTTCATTTTTTGATAAAAAATTAAAAAGCATGAACTTGCATATAAAAATTAGATTAGGTACAAAATGCCAATCGTATTTACTTCTGCTCAGTAATTAAATATTCCTCCCTTTGTTTTTGTCTTTTAAAAAACATTACTTCTGGAATTGAAAAACAAAAGGGAAAACATGATCCTGGAGAAAGTTACTAAACACGAGGAATTAGGAATCCAAGAAGCCAAACCAGGAGCCCAGCAGTCAAGGTTGGAAGCCCAGAACACGTCTCACCAGTGTGATAATGGCCAAGCCCCGAAGTGGAAGATTGTTCTTTTCTTTTCCTACTGGAATATTCTTTACCAAACAGTTTCCTCTACATTAGATATTAGCACACTTACATTTAATGGGATTCTATGATTAACTGGCACAACAGCAAAGTGATGCCAGAAACTTTCGTTTTGAATTGCTACATAATCTATTATTTTGTAGTTATATATTATACAAAACACACTAGAAATCAAGTGCTCCTACAACAAAAAACCCATCTAACTTTGCTGTTTCTTTCTGACTTTGTTCATTTTCAATCTTCACAACAAATGTGTTTTTTTTGTTTCAGGGACTGGAAGAGGTAATTTTCTCAGAAAGAAGCAAACATTAATATGTGCTAGGCACTGTCTGATGGCTTGGCTCTAAGACAAGGCAGCTGCCCATGTACTGTACAGAGCAAAAAGGCTTACCAAAATCCAAACCACCTTGAGTTAAAGAAATCTGAATGAGGAGCATCACTATTCTTTGTATGTGTGTTTTAAAAGTCTTTGCTGTGTTACCAAATAAAGAAATGCGTGTATTATACCTCTATTGATGTAAACGAGGCTCAAACATCTCAATTCCACCCTCTTCCTACCCCACACCCATCAGATGTTATGACTGCTAGTGACACTTTATTCAAATTACAACCCGTAGTTTTTGCTCTAAAAAACAAAAACACCTGAGAAATGTTCATTGCTTTAAAATCAAGAATCTATAAAAGCAATGCCACCCTAATCCTAAGGTGATTCTTAGGTATTTTCCAAAGCTCTTTGCTCTTTCATACTACAGCATTTTCAGGAGGAGTCATTAGGTACTCTCAGTGTCCAAGAAATAACTAAAAACAAAAAATAACCTGAGACTCTTTTCTGCATTACCACCAGCTTCCCAGTACACCAGGTCACCTTTTACAGCAGTGAGCAAAGCAACCCATGCCACGGAAATCTTCACAAACCAAGAAGGAAAGGTACAAAAAGAATTATAGTAAAACAATAACATACATTTGTGTGTATGAGGGAGAGAGATTTAAAATTAAAATATTATATCATCACAAGAAACAGCAGACATTCCTTGCTCTGTCCTTGGGCAACCAAGAAAATTAAAGCCTGTTTTATGTCCCAAAAATAAAAGAGACTTGATAGAAGTAACAGTGCTCAGTGCTTGCAACCCAAGTCAATTTATACTCTTGTCAGACCAGTCCAAATTCCAAATGCTACAAAAATCCTGTTAGATCAAGGGGTAAAAATTCATTTTAGTACAAAGTTACTCAAGATAAAGAAAGGCACGTCTTAGGTGAGAGAACTGCCTGCTGCAGATGACTTTTTGCTAATGTGTTTAAAGATTATGGACTTCTCAACTTTCTTAGTTTTCTGGTCGCCAAATCCTGCTTGCTTTTTCTGCTTGCCTTCATTGCTGTTCATGTTCAGACCAACAAAGGGAGGCACCTTGAAACCAAATGACAGAGCAACTTGAGGAAAATTTAAGTTATTGACATTAAAGATCTGTTTCAGAGAGTAGGAATCATAGGCTCATATGTATGACTTACATGCTTCCTCGGCTGACTTATGAAGGAAGTAGTTCTTTTCAATCAGTTTCTCAAGTTGAGACTGAGTATCCTAAATTTTAGACCAGGAAAAGTCAAATTCACTTAATGGAACCTTGGATTGTTTCAAGTAATGAAGGAAACCCAATTCTTCTGGGTGCAAAATGAGCAAGGCATGGCCTCCCCCATTTAGATCTCTGGCTGTTCTCCCCACACGATGAATATATTTCAGGGCCATCTGGAGGGTCATACTGAAGAATCCAGTTGACTTCAGGAATGTCCAGTCCTCTTGCTGCCACATCCGCAGACAATAGTGTTCCCGAATCTGCGTTGCAGACCTAGAAGAATGTGGTTGTACGCTTATTTTGCTTTTGCTTTCCATGAATGGCCAAGACAGCAAATCAATGCAGTTCAGCAACTCGTAGTGGTATTTCACGGACATACACGATGAAAAAACCACGAGCTTCTTCTTTTGGTTCTTCTTAAAGAATGTAAAGAGCAGAAGAATCTCTTTTCAGAGGGACAAACGACATATCCCTGCTCAAGACCATCCACTGTCACATTAGCTTATTAGCTTTATCACCATCAACATCAACATACAGTGGCTCCTTTTTCAGAGAAATCCTTGCCTGGTCCTCAACTTTTTGAGTTTAGGTGGCAGAACAGAGCATAGTCTGTCTGCGTGTTGGCAAAAGTTTAATAATTTGCTTTAATTTATCTTCAAACCCAACAGCCAAGATACAATCAGCTTCATCAATAGCCAGACACTGCAGGTTTTTATACATAAACCCTGGGGTATTCTGCATATGGTCCAGCAGACGGCCTGGTGTGACCACAATGATGTAGATCCCATTAGCAAGTTTCTATGCTTCAGCAGATCTGTTACTACCACCTATTATCAACCCATAGGTGTGCACATGGTGAGTCATTAGCTCCTTAAGAACACCAAAAATTTGCATGGCTAGTTGTCTAGTAGGTGACAGAATAAGGACCCCTGTTCCATTCTTGGGCATTAACTTTAACTTAACAATGAGTTCAACTGCAGAGATGAAAAAAGCCAGGGCTTTACCACTGCCTGTTTTTACAGCTGCTAGAAGATCCCTGCCTTCCAGAAGTAGTCTGATACTTTTATGTTGAATTTCAGCCATGTTTGTAAAGCCCATTTCTTTTATTGCCTTCAGAGTGTTTTCATTGACAAGATTACATAGAGAAGCAAATGAAGTATCCTCAAAAGCTCCTGTCAGTCCCAGGGGCAGGCTGGGCACCTCACTGTCATCTTCATCATTATCTAGCTTCTCCACATTATTTTCTGTTTCTTTAGGAGTCTTGGCACTTTCTTCTTCAGATTCCCCTTTGTTTTCAGTTTTTGCTTTTTTTGTATCAGGCCCAGCATCATTCACCAGTTTTCTCTTTTTCTTCTTCTTTTTCTTTTTTGATTCTGAATTGGGAGACTGCATTTCTGCATCTCCATTGGTTAATACGGTGGATTTCTGGGGAGATTTTTTAACTTTTACATTTTCCACTATTTCTTGAGAAATGTCTGCATTTTGAGTTTCTGATAAGGCCACATTTATAGAATGTTTTGATTTTTTAACCTTTCTATCTCCCGTTGTTTCTTCAGACACATCTCCATTTTGAGTTTCTGATAGGGTCAGATTTGAGGCCGCCTACAACTTTAGATTTTGCTGCCACAGTTTGAGGTTCCACTTCTCCATCTTCTTGCTCAGGAATTTCATCATCTGGTGAGACATGCTGTCCAAGAAGTGCCTAGACTGCCGGGCCACACAGTACAGCTCTGCATTCCCATTTTTTACATGTTTATTTTGCTCCTCAAAGAACTCCATGAACCCAAGGTGTTGGTTGATGGAAGCCTCTGGTCATCCCAACTGAATCTCCATTCCATCTGGGAGCAAGGGCCCCCAAAAAGCATTAAGTAGAAAGTTGCTTCTCCAAGACTCAAATACCAAGCAGCTATTTTCTTCCAGAGTTGAGGAAGGTGTTCCAAATGTTTCTTTAAAATTGCTCTGAAAATCTGAATCCAATGGAATAAACTAGATAGGGCTGTTGATTGTGGAGAACATCTATCACCGACTTTAAACCTTTTCTCTTTCTAAAAATTCTTTTTGACATTGTAAAAACAATATATGCTTATTGCAAAACATTAAAACAATACAGAGGTGCATAGATATAAAAGTGAACGTTCTCAGTAGCTTCTTTCACTCACTCCCATTTTAGGAGGTAACTGTTAGGAGGTAACATTACCACTTTAGGAAGTAACTAGATTTGTATATCACAAGATCTTTTGTGAGCTTTTATATCCCACCTCTATACACACCTGCATATGCATGCATACATGTACACAGTTACATGCCTTTTCTTTTATACCAAAAAATGAGAGCATACTCTAAATTTCATTATGCAGCTTGCAACTTAATACACCACACATAGATTTGTATGTCCATCAGTCATAATTCCGTCGGTTTATCACTCATAATGGGAGTAACACTGTTGTCCCCTTTCTTACCTTGTAAGTTTGCCGTGAGGATTAATCATATGTTCAAAGGTACGCAAGGACAGTGGTACTAAAAAATGGCACAGAAGGCTTTGAGATGGCCATTGATGTATTATTTTACAGAGACATAATACAGATTATGTGATGGGCTTCAAGAGTAAGGATGAAGAAGTAATTTCTTGTTTTCCCCCTCTGAATGGGACACTTCGTGATCTGCATATTATAAAAAACATGAAAGTGAGGTCAGACTTGGCAGGGAAATTGCTGGCTACAAGCTTTTAGGACAATTAAAAAACAGCAGGATCATTCTGGCACAAGCTTCAACCAGTTGGCAGAAAAATGCCTCTTCTGCTCCTACGGTGACTGGCAATTCTAAGTAAATGGCTAAAATTGCCTTTCATGTCTGCCGGCAACTTCTTTCCTGAAGTCTTTGAGTCTTGTTGAATTTGTTTGATAATGAGTATCTTCTCTATTAGGGTAAATTTGACATGCATAAGGATTATTTCAACTCTGACAGGACAGAAATTCACTTGTTTCCAGAATTAGGAATACTTGAAAATTTGCTCAAGTCTAAAAATGAATTTTTCCCTAAAAGTTTTCTTCTTTAAGACTCTGTTGCCATATACAAAGACTGTATTTTATATGATTAGTGACATACTAATAGGCCTTTTGAAATATTAAAAATAGCTCCCAAACCCCTGTGATTTTCTTTGGTGAAGTCCAAGGACTTGGAATCCCAGTTAGGGCATTATTAACTTAAAATATTCCTACTCACTTAAATTATAAGCTGTCAATAAATATCACTTCTCTTTTAACTTCAATTCAGTTTGCCCTGAGACTACATTACTGACCATACGCCTTCCACCCCTGATATCTAGCCAAGGCAGCATCCATAATTGCCTGTTGGCTTGCCTCTGAGAGCCCAGTGTTGGACAGCCTGTATAGTAGAACGGTTGAAAGCAGTCTTTGGAGCTCCAAGGGCTCTGTACATTTGCTTGAGTTCCCATAACATGGTGGAGATGGTAGCACCTACCTCAGAAAGTTGTTAAATTAATTAATCAGCCCATATAATAAAGCACCTAGAATACTGCCTGGCCCATAAAGTGTCATTATTACTGTATCTTTTGTATTTAAAGTCATTCTCTTTAACTGTTGTTATTGGGATGAGGTCTGTAGCTTTTTATGCTTCTGGGAGAGGAAAACCTCTTCATCTTGTTCCCTGCGTCATAAGAGAAACAAAGAGGAAGAAGATGATATAAGTTCAGTAAATCTTCCCTTCATATTTGGTCAGATAAGAGCAGGGGCTTGGAGCCAGGCTGCCTGGCTTGACCACTTAACACTAGCAAGTTTCTTAACCTCTCCAGCCTCAGTGACTTTATCTGTATAAAGGGGATAACAATTGCCCCTGATCACAGGGCTGTTGGGAAACCCAATACAGTGTGAGTAACAGACTTACACATAGTGAGTGCACAATATAGATAGCAAGTAAGTTAATTCTGAGGCAACAGATTCAAGTCTACTACTACTGAGCTCCGACTATGTGTCTATTCTATATAGGGACTGCATTTAACAATATTCCCACAAGGAACACACATTATCTTCACTTAACTGATAAGAAGACTAAAGCTTTGAAAGGTTAAATGACACGCAGCAGTTCTCCTGTTAGAAGGCGATAGAGCTGAAATGTGACGCCAGGTCTTCTGATTCACAGGCTAGTGTTCTTTCTTCTAAACCCCTGGATATCTCTGTGAGCCACGCATATCTGATTACCCCAAGGATTCTCAGGGTCAGCAGTAAATAGGGTAGAAAGACCATCAGTCCCTGCCTTCTGCTTACTGCCAGAAACCTTTCCAATTATTTTTGTATGACCAACACATATCTAAATGCCCCACATGCTTTAAACAGTTAAACAATAAAACATAATTTTCCCATAATCCTACTCTTGGATTCTTTTCTCTCAAAGTTTCATAGACTTTCTTAGAATGTCTAAATGACCCTCAGAATGTTTTTCACCAGAAAGGTTTTGTTGTTTTTTTCCCCACTGATTCCAAAACAGTGAGTTGATTCCTCTTCTTCCTGGAAGTCTTTCTAGGTCATTACAAATAGCATTTTTCTTTATAGTTCTCAAGTGACCTTCAGTGCAAACATTTCTTTCTTCTTCCTGGGGTGGGTTCTGACATCATTCTCCAGGAACACAAAGGCCTCCACAAGGTTGATTTATCCTGCTGAGACTCTGGAAAGGGTCTCTTCTCCTCTGACCACATCTTAATTCACAATTGAGGGAAAAATATTTAGCAATGAGTCTCTTTCCCTATTTTCTTTGAGCTTGGTTTTTAAAAGTCAGTTATTCTAACATCTGCTTGGAACATTTTATTGTCCCCAGTCAGAAGTATGGTTTTGTATTTTTTAGCCAATTATTTCTTATCTTTGGTTACTTTTGCTCTTTTTTAATTCAAATCAGCCAGCATCTGTTCCCAGGATTCAGTGCCAAGGTGCCACCCAGTTTAGGAAAGCTAATCTTTGATCTTTTTCTTTTGCCTCTTCTGGGTACCACACACTAGTTTTCATCCCCAATTCCCCCACATTCTCATACCTCCCTTTGCAAATTCACTTGAGCTTTTAAAAAGAAAAGAGAACTTTAAAAGGAGAGCTAAGATGATTGTTCAGATAAAATGCTGAATCCAGACAGCCAGAAGCTGTGTGGTTTTCTCTGAGTTTGCTCTGTTCTGCCTGGATGTTGTGTGGCTTAATGGGGAGAGAAGCTGCCAGCTTGGAACAGAGCAGAAGGATTTTCAGCATCAGCTCCTCCCATGTCGTGGGTCTCTGGTAAGTTTCCCAGTCTTTTGTTACCCAGGTAGCTTTTTCATGTCATGGGCATAATGGTAGAAACCACCTCCATAGGCCAAATGGAAGGCACAACATTAATGTCAGGAGAGAGGCCCAGGTGGCTGCTTCCTTACTAAGACCAGTCTCTGATATTTGCAGTTACTTTTCTTTCACTTCTTGGTGCAAACAGGTTTTCTTTTAAACATAGCTAACAATGATTTTGCAGTTTCACACTGACATAAAATTTTTGTCCAGCTTTTGAAGGAAATCTATTTATGCATGATGAGTCTTCTGAATTCTAAATCACTGTTATAGACATTTTTAAAGAGAGAGTTGTATAACACATGTAAAATGGAGTAACAAAACAGTTTTTAAAAGTGCTTAGGCCAGGCATGGTGGCTCATGCCTATAATCCCAGCACTTTGAGAGGCTAAGGCGGGCGGGTCACCTGAGGTCAGGAGTTCAAGACCAGCCTGGCCAACATGGGAAAACCTCATCTCTACTAAAAACTACAAAAATTAGCCAGGCGTAGTGGCAGGCGCCTGTAATCCCAGCTGCTTGGTAGGCTGAGGCAGGAGAATCACTTGAACCTGGGAGGCAGAGGTTCCAGTGAGCTGAGATCGTGCCACTGCACTCCAGCCTGGGCAAGACAGTGGGATTTCATCTCGAAAACAAAAACCAAAAAACACCAAAAAAAAAAAAAATGCTTTAAAGGTACTTTTTAGTCACTTAGTCATCCAATCAACAAACATTTATTTAGTGCCTTACTCTGTCAGATGCTACATTAGATCCCAGCAATATAGTAGCAAGGAAAAAGACACACAGTCCCTGTCTTCCTGGGGCTTAGAGCCCAGGTGTCTTCTGCCACCACAGTAGGAGTTTGAATATGAGTTGTGGCTTTTCTAAGTCAAATGTAAAGCTTGACACTTGTCTTGAAACCACGTGAAAAGCCACAGGACAATGGAAGAGAAAAAGATATAAAAAAAAAAAAAAGAAAGACTCGGGAAGGGGAACATCACACACCGGGGCCTATCACGGGGTGGGGAGGGGGGATGGATGGCATTGGGAGTTATACCTGATGTAAATGACGAGTTGATGGGTGCTGACGAGTTGATGGGTGCAGCACGCCAACATGGCACAAGTATACATATGTAACAAACCTGCACGTTATCCGCATGTACCCTAGAACTTAAAGTATAATAATAAATAAATAAATACATACATACATACATACATAAAGATTCTGTGATTCCCAGGAGGATTTTATCTCCTGAGCACTTTCCTAAGCAGGTGGACTTTTTTATCCAGGGCCATGAGCCTGAATACAATAATTCCTTCTATGGTGTGGAGATCAGTGACCAGCCAAAAATAAGGGCTAGCAAACTACTTCCAGTAGTCAAATCCAGTCTACCACCTGTGTTTGCATGGCCTATGAGCTAAGAATAGTTTTTACATTTTTACATACTTGAAAGAAATCAAAAGAATAATAATATTTTGTGAAACAGGAAAATGATATAAAATTCATATTTCAGTTTCCATAAATAAAATTTAATGGGAAGATAGCCTGGCCCATTCATTTAAGTATTGTGTTATAAGGGCAGAGTTGAAGAGTTGCGACAGAGACTGTATAGTTGGCAAAGCCTAAAATATTCATTTAAAGAAAATGTTTTTTGACCTCTGGTGTAGAAAACTTTCTGGTGCTGTCACTTCACACTTGGCCGTAGCCATCTCCTTAATTGTTAAGAGACACAGCAACCCCAAACAGCCATCTTCCTTTGTATTGCATGAAATACAGGGTAAGCCGTAGGAACAACAGAGAATGGGACGTTGATAAACAGGTTTGAATTTTCTTAAGCCACAAACTTGAGTGTGCAAACTAGATAATATTATTTTGTATAATGTAACTTAATTTACTTAACATTATAACATGCAACGTTAATCATTTCTAGAAAACCTCTGTGTTTTCTCAGTCTTTTCATGTTAAAAATTCAGTTAATTCTGGATTTTCTCTATTGTCTTCATCTCCTTTAGATGGCACCTGTGTGGGGTAGCCTACGTGGCATTCCGGCAAAGCCTGCCTCTCCTGAGAGGTATCCCGCTTCTAGTTACTAGCACTCCAGCAATGTTCATTACCTCACCTGGTCTTGCGGCTTTCTCTTATAATGTGCTTTTGTCACTTCTGCCGGATACCTGGGTTTATCAGTGCTCTGCTACTCTTGAACTCTTCTCGAGTATGTGGAAACTTTGCACTGCTCTTCCACGTTTTCTCTGGGGTTGCTAGAGATGAGTAGCATCTGGCCTTCTCTGACCCTTCCCACCCGCCCCCAACAACCCAGGATTCTGGGATAGGAACCAGGTCTGTCTGACAATGTTCTTGCATTTAATACTGCCATCCCGCCTCTTCCCATAGCCAGCTTCTTGAGTGGAAAACCCCCCCAAGCCTGCTACTGCTCCCCCTGCAGGGGTGTCTCTTGAGTTGGAAAAACAGGATGTCTTCTCTTTCAGGGCTGTGATCTGAGGCAGGCTGGGAGGAGGGAGGAGGAGGCATCTGGTTGATAGCCCTTTGCAAAAGGAACATACTTGTGCTTCCCAGCTCTGTGCATGCTCCAGCCAGCTCAAGTCCGACCTATTGGCTCTGCTTGATTCAGCAACTTCAGACTCTGGTTAGGCCAGATGGAAAATCAGTCCTGGAAAAACGAAAATGTGAAAAACTGTGGCAGAGAAGGTCATTCACTCCCTCATAAATCTAAACACACTAAGCCCATTGAAGGACTTGCCAGGAAAATGTGATTTTCAGTTTTCTCTTCGGGTTCAATTTATCTTTACTGCTAAGTAGTCAAGTTGAATTAGATCCAGAACCAGATACAATTCTACCCTTTTTCTTAGAAGGGAGGGACCCCCACCTTCTTGTCAGTGAACTAGCTACCCCATCCTAAAGACTGGTATTTCCTAAGTTAGAAATTCTAGCAGATCTTCTTTTAGGTTTCTGAACTGGGTGCACCCTAGGTTTCCTTTTCTCAGATGAATGAGTAATTGCATCTTTTCTGCAATGCCTCACTAAAGATGAGAAACAGTTACTCGGATTGCATTTCACTTCATTGGGTTTTGCTTTTTGCAGATGGCAATTTTTTTCTGCATCTTATGATCTCCCTTGACCTGAAGCATAGCCCCATCTATCATCCTGCCCATTCAAGTTTGTAGTTTTGAAAGATGCATAATAGAATGGAATACAAGAAAGAGCACACCTGTCCAGGCAACTTGACCAAATGAACCCTCATGTCAATGAAGGCATTAGAATAGGCCCTGGAATACCTTTACTTCCATGATATTACCACAATTGCATGTGAATATAAAACACGCAAAGCATTCCCCAGGCTGTTATTGGCAAGAATCATAGTTCCCATCCTATGAAGATAGAAGCAGAATAGAAGAGAGTAGTCCAGGTGTATTTCCTACCTGAATGGCAAAGTGGAAATTGATGTATAATTTTCCATATGGAAACAACTTGTTTCCCCACATTCATTGCTTCAATAAGGACAGATGCCCGAAGGCAGATTCCTTCAGGATGGAGTGAGAGGCTGTTCTTCAGCTGCCTGTGGCAGTCTTACTACATCATCACAGAGTCTTTGCTATGCCTCCCTTCAAGAGATGGAGCTTGATGTCTTTTGCCTGGAATATGAGTGGGACTTAGTAACTCACTTTCTAATGTAGAGAATGGTAGAGGTGACAGCATGTCACTTACAAAGACCAGGACATAAAAGATAACTCTGGCTTCCTCCTTGCTCTCTTTGGGATCTCTTACTCTAGAAGAAGCTGGTTGTCATGTCATGAGAACATTCAAGCAGTCCTATGGAGAAGTCCACATGGTAGGACCTGGGGCCTCTTTTCAACAGCCATGAGAGTGAGTCATGTTGGAAACAGCTCCTTCAGCCCCAGTCAAGCCTTCAGATGACATAGTTCTAGACAATATCTTAACTGAAACTGCATGAGAGACCCTGAGGCAGAGCCACCGAGTTAAACTATTCACAAATTCCTGACCCACAGAAGCTGTGAGATAATAAATGTTTGTTGTTTTAAATCTACAAAGCCAGAAATTATAGAGTAATTTGCTGTGCAGCAATAGATAATGGAGTCCCCCTTGGAGAATATTTCGTTGGTGGTGAAAATTTCATTCTATGAGTTATTTATGATGTATACATTTATGTTGAATGGTCATTTTAAAAAAACTAGTCTGCTTTCACAAGGAATAGGACTGATAAAATAAATATTCTTATTAGTTTATAATCTGAGCTGCTATAACTTGATCAAACATGTTCCTAGACAATTTAGTGGATACACTTAAATGTTCCCTCTATGGATTACTTGAGTAAATAAAGAGAAAGTGGGGTCCAGACTTATCAACCCACTTCGTTGTAACAACAGAGTTAAAAGGATACTGTGGGGGTTTTAAAATATGCATGAAAATTCTTTGACACCCTTCGCATTGAGAGGTGGGAGTCTGTACCCTCTCCCTGGGAATCTGAGCCAACGACAGTGACTTGATTGTAATGAGTAGACGACTCTGTAGACAGCCCCAGCTGAAGTGTCAGTCAAGAGCCAGCATCAACAACCAGGCACAGGAGTGAATACACCTTCCAATGAGTTTTGTCCCAGTCATCAAGTAAGTTACTCCCCACTGTCAAGTTACCCCCAAGTTGTGACCCCATATATCATGGAGCAGAGACAAAGTATCCCCGCTGTATTCTGTCCAAATTCTTGCCCCACACAATCCATGAACCTAATAAAATGGTTGTTTTATGCCATTACGTTTTGGGGTAGTTTGTTACATGGAATACCAACCTGAAGAGATGTATGGAAACAACTTTTCTTCATCTTTCAGATTAGTTGAAAACAATACAATTTGGAGACAAGAGCTAATTAGCAATTGAGTTAAGCTATGACCATTGAAAAGACTTAACTTGAGGGCAAAATGTAAGTTCAGTAGAAAGGTGGCAACATGAGAGCCCAAGCAGAGAGACATCCGTATGGTTTTTGCTCTGTTGTTGTTTTCTTTTGCAAATTGCATATCTCTGAGGAGAACATTAAAGAGCTCGTTAGGCAGTATAAATAGAGCTAGACACAGCATAAATTTTACCTTTGAGTTTTCCCCCCACTTAAAAAACATTTGCAATTACAAAAAAATTCAAACAGAGAAATACGGAAAGTAATGAGACATCTAAGTTTTCTCCCCTACCACCCAGAATTCACCCAAACTTAACATTTTGGGACATTTTGTAGATTTTATTTATTTATTTATTTTTGAGACAGGGTCTCACTCTGTTGCCCAGGCTGAAGTGCAGTGATGTTATCTCAGCTCACTGTAACCTCTGCCTCCTGGATTCAAATGATCCTCCTGCCTCAGCCTCCCAAGTAGCTGGGATTACAAGCATGTGCCACCCCACCTGGCTAATTTTTGTATTTTTAGTAGAGACGGGCTTTCACCACGTTGGCCAGGCTGGTCTCAAACTCCTGTGATTCACCCGCCTCATGTGATTCACCCGCCTCATGTGGCCTCAAGTGATTCACCTGCCTCATGCTGGGATTCCGGGCGTGAGCCACAGCCTATTCTTAAGTAAGAAATAAGCTGCCAGATACATTTGGAGTTTCCTCCTTCTATCCAATTCCAATTATTCCATTCCCAGAGGTAGCCACTGTCCTGAAGTTAATGTTTCTCCTTTGCTTTCACCTTTTCATTACTTTAAGCATAAATAATTCTGAGGCTGGGTGCAGTGGCTCATGCCTGTAATCCCAACACTTTGGGAGGCTGAGGCAGGTGGATTACTTGAGCCCAGGAATTTGAGACCAGCCTGGGCAACATGGCAAAAGCCTGTCTCTACAAAAAATACAAAAAAAAATTTAGCTGAGAGTGGTGGCATGCAACTGTAGTCTCAGCTACTCTGGAGGATAATGTGGGAGGATCATTTGAGCCCGCGAGGTCAAGGCTGCAGTGAGCAATGATAGCACCACTGCACTCCAGCCTGAGTGACAGAGTGAGACACTCTCAAAAAAAAAAAAAAAAAAAAAAAGAAGAAGAAGAAGAAGAAATAGTTCTGAAAGTTATAAAGTTACCTTATAATTGCATTTATTGAGAGCTAGTTTTAATGATGCTGTCATCATTCAATAAGTTGATTTGGTGAAGACAAGACAGACAAATGTTTGCTCTCTCACTTACTAATGGATTAAAACTTCTAGGATACGTGCTCTCCATCTAGTGGTAAAAACGGGATAACCATAGGTGCACTTATGTCTGATGTAGAGGAATGAACACACACCAAGGGCCTTCTGTGGACAGGACACTCCTCTGGTCTCTGTGTGGGAGACACAAATGAAGAGAAGACAGACTCTGGCCCTCAGGGTGCTAAATCTATGGAACATTGACCACGTGGTCAACAACCACATGAGGGACACAGAGGCCCAGAGAGGTCAAAGAACTTGCTCCAGGTCCAACAACAAGTAATTGACAAAGCCACAAACCAAACTCTGACCTTTCTGACTTTGAAGCTCATTCTCTAAACTGTGATGCTTGATAGTACTTTTAAACATTATTTCTATATTGAAATAAGTATAGATTTCTTGTGAAGCAGAATATAAATTTTCATGAATTGTAAGGATTTAAGAGAAGAGCTTTCAAATAAATTCGGCCTGTTTCTTGGATAGCTCTAAATCCTCAAATCCAGGAGTTTCTGCCTTTAAAGGTCCCAGGGAGGAAAATGTTGAGAAGCCCTTCTTGGGGATGACCTTCTAGCATACAGCAAGGGAAAGTTCAGAGGGGGAAGCATGGCACTTGAAAGAGCACTAGTAACTGTGATATTGAAAACTGTTAACACCTGGATCAACTGGGCACTGACTAATAGAAAAGAGCATTGGCTAAATAGGCCAGACACAGAGCATAGCTACCAGCTTAGCTTTAACTATGCCTACCATCTTCTTCCTGAAAAAAGAAGGCTACACGTCCTAGGCAAGGGACAGGAACCTAAAGAAGGGCGAAGATTTAATAAACTATCCACTGCAAATTTCTTTCACAGGTTCTAAACCGGCTCTTTCTCTTTTATGTTCTAGCCTTCATTAGTCTCCCAAATTAGAAACCTTAATGTCATTCTTGACTTAATTTCTCGATTGGACTAGAATCCAATCTTGATTTCTCCTGCTTATCTCATTGGTCCCCTGGTTGTACTTCGAGGGATAGAGAGAGAATTAGGTGTGCCTGGAGCAAAAAGACCAGAAAATATGATTCCATTGAAAAGGAAATTTTCTAGATGGAAGAGCAGGTAGAATTAGTTGGGATATGGTTTGGGCAAAGAAGTGGTAAGAGCATAGTGAGTGAGGACGAGAACACACTCCTGCACACACTCAATCTGTTAGGTCAGAGAGCACAGGAGGAAAGGTCAGGTTACGGAGGGCATGGAAGGTCATCTGTGCAGCTTATGGTCTATTCTAAGGGCAGTTGGAAGCTGTGGGAGGATTTTAGGCGGGGGTGGGGGGGCATGTAGAAAGATATGATTTGTATTTTCAAAAGATTACTCTGACTGCAATAATGAATTCTAGGATAGCAAGACTGGAAGCAGGCTAGGAAATTTTACAGATGTAGAGAAACAAGAGAGTGGTAGTTTGGATGGGAGCAGTGGTGAAGATGGAGACAAGATAAGATATTTTGAATATGATCATAGGTAGACTCCATAGAGAGCCCCCTGATATTATCCAGTTCAACTTCACCTTACAGATGAGAACTTTGGGGTTTGGAGAAGTAAAGAAATGTTGATGGCAGAACTACTACTCTGATGTGAGCGTTTAAATTCCAGCCTAAAACACTTCCCGTTGTACCATACTACTTTATATATTGTTTTGTGTGTGCTTGCTGTTATCTCTTCTGCCAGACTGTAAATTTTCTGAAAGCAGAGAAGTTGCCTTAAACGTGAACAACTGATAAACTTTTGGTTTGCAGAGGCTATGGCCAAGATACATTGTAGATGAAATGTAGACATAGTCCAACAGTCCCAGGATCACTCAAACCCAGGCACATAGATGAAGCTCATTGACATTTCTTAAATCAAAATGAAGTTGAATTACATACAAAGGTTCCAATCTGCGGAAAACCAAATCCCATTGAGATTCAGACTCCAAGAGAAAGTTCAGATTCTTGCTTGAGTTATGAGAAGGGAAAATTCTAGAGGAAACCCACATTAGTTCTTTATGGAGGAGAAGATAACTGCCCTTGCAGAAACTGTCCCAACTGACCCCAAATTGGGAAAGCATTTGCACATTCCCTTCCCTCAACTCAGGGAGGAGTTTCACATGGGCTTAGTGGAGGGTCCACATACCCTTCTTCGAGACCTGGCAATAGAGACTCTGATGGAAAGGGCAAATGGATGACAAATAGCTCCAGGGGACTCTCTTTTCACTTCTGCCTCTAGGCTGATAAAACAGCATTGGCTGAGCCATCATTTTGGGTGTTGTTTTTATCCAGAGGAATATGCAGAGCCAAGTAGAAGCCCAGGGGAAAGCAACCCTGGGGACTGGCCTCTCATACCTAGCTGTGGCTTAGGCTTCTGGCTAAAATAAAGGAAAATGGGAGAGAAACATCGAGTGTATAAATCATTTGATCTGATTCACTAAGGTAAATGAGCAGAAAGGGATTAAGGATAAAACCAGATAGAAATCATTATCAGGGATTAAGTCATAACTGGAAATAACAAGTGTTCATTTAACTCAACCATTTCCAGTGTTATCTCATTCAGGAGTCCAAGCTTGACAGGAAACAACTGGAGAGAGGTACAGATTGGGTGCAGGTGAGGAAACCCTCTCCATCTGGGATAGTTGGCAGCATCAAACACAGCCATCTGGAAAATCTCTAATAAAAAGATGCCACTTGATTTCAGACAAAATGCCAAACATTTGTGTCTGTTATTAATCATGAAGTTATTGAAAATTAGCTTTGAGTAGCTTGGGTACTGATGACCAATGAATTAACGGTCATTCCCTATACCTTATATTCGCCCTTTGTCTAGGTGTGTGCAGCGTTGGGTAAGGTCCTCCTTAGGACAGATCTATTTCCTTGTGTTCTCAGCCTCTCATTCTGTGTCCCTCTCCCTCTCTCTCTGGCACCTGGTGCTTTCTTGCTACAGTGAGGATGTTTGGAACTCCTAACCAGGTCTGCCCACCGATCGATGTCCTACGTTCCTAGATTATTCCTTTACTTTTCATTGATTCCATAAATCCTCCCACTTCCTCAGCACACTGATCTCATGAACCCACTTGGAGGAAAACAATCTGATTGACCTTATTTATGCTATGAGTTGGGTGATTTATGCCCTAAGATATGCATTTTTCAAATGGATGGATCTTAATGGTGGGACGATGTGGGAACAAGAGCCACCCCTTGCACTTCTAATATTGTCATGTACTTTTTCTTTCATTGCCCTTTTGTAGTTTGTAGTCACATAATTGTATAGTGAACTAATTAATTTCTTTCTTTGAATTAGATGACAAGTTTAGGAGAGTAAGGCCCATGACTGTGTGCATTTCTCAGCCCAAAGCCCCATGACTAGGCCAGAAAGGAGATGAGGGAATACTTCTAGTGTGAATAAATGAATGACAAATGAATGAATTGAATTTTCAAGTACAGGTAAGACAAGACTTTTTCAAATCTGCTCCAAAGCACAAAGACCAACCAAACAAAGAAGACCCTGAAATCGTGAAAATTGAAAGATTCGTGTAGGGAGCTAAACAATTACTAATTTTTTTTTAATCGTAGCATTGTGTAGAGATTTATTTAAATTAAAAAAGGAGGAGAGACTTCATTGGGGCTGACAGGTAGGTTCAAGGAAGCAAGGCCCAATTACTTAATACCCTTTGCTTTCAGGGCATCTTTCTCCTCAGATAAG
The DNA here is from genome assembly GCF_037993035.2 of Macaca fascicularis. Lineage (NCBI taxonomy): Eukaryota > Metazoa > Chordata > Mammalia > Primates > Cercopithecidae > Macaca > Macaca fascicularis. The sequence goes on along the minus strand of NC_088383.1, from coordinate 99,876,725 downwards.
AAAATAAATCAATATCATTAATTCCCACCTCCTTCCCCACTGCTCTGATGAGACGAATGATTTGGAAACAGAACCTCCAGCCTGAGCCCTGTGTTTCCAGCTCCCCAACTGGCAGTCCTGCCACCCACCCCTCCCACTCCTACCCCTTCCCCGATGCAGACCCTCTTTTTCTCTGGCTTCCTTGGTGATGAGATATGGGAGTGGGATGTTGTATATAAAATTTGCCATTTTAGCATGAGCTCAGCCTGCACTGCAGAGGTGTCCTTGTTCTGCCTGGGTTTCTATGAAAAGGAGATAATTTAGGTAAAAGTGCCTGGTGCATAGTAGGCACTCCTAACATGAGACTTCTTTTCCTCCTACCTTCTTAGTTCATTAAAACACTTCTGAACCACTGTTGTGCAGCAAGCATCTCTCTTTATCTTCTGGCCTAAAAAAGAGGTTAAAATGTTTATAATTAATTAAACTGAAAGACAGTAAACTGGGATTAGAAATGTACATATTTCTATATGTGAAAACGAACGAAGAAATTCTAAGTTGCGGTAGCCTGTATTCCCTAGAGTGGAGGACTCTGAGAGAGGGTGATTTATCTTTGAGCATCACTCAGGTGCCTTTTTTATAGAGTCCTGCTGTTGCTATGGAAATTGCATCTGTAGAAATGTGTGCAAATCTAGAATGGATTGCCAGTTGCATGAATAGGGAAGTGTGGGCAAGGGGCGGGCAGGCTGATACCTGTCAGTCTCCAGCACTGGTCCCGAAGAGAAAGAATGTGATTGAGGAACATGGAGAGAGTGCTGTGAGGCAGACACCACCAAAGACAGCTCAGTGCCTGAGAGACTCCAAGACTATTTAGATTCTCCAATCTCCACTCTACCACTTAGGATGACCATTATGTCTGTTATCTTAGTGTTTCTAATGGAATAAGAAATAATGAATGCTATTAATATAGCATCCCCTTTCACTGTCAGTGTTACCCTGGTTTAGTTGATAAACCAAATAGTCACACGATCACTACAGAATATAGTTTCCCCCATAAAATGAAAAAAACCAACTGGAAAGGATCCTGTCACACTTTTGACAAGATTTTATGCACAGGACTTAAGTCATTTATAAAGTTACTTTTTAGGTAAGAACTATGTCTCCCTTTCTCTGCACTTCTCCCACAGCTTCAATTGAACAGTTATGCTTCGTACCCACCCCAAAAGGAACATATATGTCTTTTATCATCTCACAGGGAAAAACTAAAGTTGTACTGAGTCACAGAACTGGGGATCTGCTAGGCTCACTCACTAGTGAAGTGACCAGCTCTTACATATCAGCCTTCCAGACTACCTATTTCAAAATTTGCACCACAAGGAAAAAATAAATGACTGCCTATAGTGAACCCTACGAGGCTGGACCATTCAAGGTTTCTTGCTGTGAGCAACATAAATAAGAAGGTGATATGTTGAAAGGACACTGGAGACATACAGAATCCTTGTGGGGAGGCTGGGGAACCAGATTTAGACAGTGGCAGGCAAAAAGTGGGCCTGGGCAGCCAGACCACAGCCAAGATCAATGTCACAGTTGTCCTGTTCAGACACTGCTGCCTCTGGCGGTGGGCATTGGACCCCACTGGTCCACCATGGTGGGCACCGTGGCCATGACTGCCCCACAGACTGGATGTTGTTGCCACTTTTGCTGCCTCTAACAGATGGAGAATCCATGATTCCTCCTTCTTTGCCTAATTAGCTTCTGATTCTAAGCCCCAGATGTGTGCATCTGATGGGCCAAGCCTACTCTGGGTGTGTAGGCTCTAGTAGCAAGCAAGGCTGGAAAAGTGAATATCAGCACTTTTTGGCTTCTACAGGAGAAAGTGGATTTTGTCTACAGCCACAGGAAATAAATTCTTTTTTTCATTTTTTATTTTTATTATTTTTATTTTTTTTAAAGACAGGGTCTCACTGTGTCACTCAGTCTGGAATGCGGTGGCACGATCATAGCCCACCACAACTTGGAACTCCTGGGCTTAAGCAATCCTCCTGCCTCAGCCTCCCAAGTCACTGGGACTACAGGTACACATTACCACACCTGGCTATTTATTTTTATTTTTTATTTTTGTAGATACAGGATCTTGCTATGCTGCCCAGGCTGGTCTCGAACTCCTGGCTTCAGGCAATCCTCCCACCTTAGCATCTCCATGTATTGGGATTACAGGCATGAACCACTGAGCCCACCCAGAAAGAAATTCAAATGCTCTGCAGCCTAAAATATATTTGCTACATGGGGAGATGATGAGAATTAAATCTGAGAATGTCAAGGGCCTCTATATATAGATTTTAGAAATAAGATCTCTTAATGTCTATCGAAATCAATGTCAAATGTTTCCAAACAAGGTCTTAAAGCAGGAGTCTCTCAGATTTCTAGAAAGGGGTGATAATTTTTAATTGTCCATGGCTTCGGGTCTAACGCTAAAAGAGGAAAGGGAAAGGAGGAAGAAAGGCTACTACTTAAAATTCCTGGGGACAGGGAAGTTCACAATCCTGGATTGAAGACGGGGAACATCTGCCAATTTTGCACCATCATCTGCCAGAAATTGCAAGCAACCACAGAGAAAGGATGTAATAGGATGGAAAGGTATTGAACCAAGGTCCAGAATTCTAATCACAGAGAGAAGGTAAGAATGTGGGCCATAGTAGACGAGAAGAATTCCATGGTGAGCTGAGTGTCACAAGGGAGTGGAGTCCTCCAGAAATCTTGAACACCTGGGTGGTTCATGCACCAGGCTGTGACTCAGAGAGAGCCTTTAGGAAAGAGGGACACAAGGATGATTTGAGCCAAAAAACATAGGAAGGGTCATCTAATTATGGGACAGGCCAGCTGTCAGGGCAAGAAAATTTGCCAATGTGTCGCTTTGCCTGCAAGTTATAGAAACCCAATGCTAATTAGCTCAGGCAAAAAGAGAATTTGTTGGAGGAATAAGGGGGTGCCTCATATAACTGCCAATAAAGCGTGGAAGGGGCAGCTCTGACCCAGTGATCAAATGTCCCCAGGGCTCTCTGTCTCTGTCTCTCATCTCTACTTCTCTCTGAAGAGCAGAGGCATCACCGCCTTGAAGCGGGAACAGCATTCAGCCCATCGGGGAACAGGATTGTTCACAGAGTTAAAGTCTTATGTCCTGTGGCTTCTACCCCCAGAGGGGAGATGCTCCTCTTCTTTTAGTCCCAACTCTGTGGAAATAATCTAATGAGTCTGGCCTCCCCAGGTCAGGTGTCCCAGTTTAAGTTTCTGACCATTTTAAAGGGCAATTGCTAGTTGTAGGCAAATAGCTAATATTGTTACCTACTCCCGGGGTGATCGATTGTGGATAGAGAGGTGAAGTCTTGATCAATCCACCCTGGGTTCATTCTCCTTTGGATCTGTCAGATATGCATGGAACAGGGTCGTGTAAAACAGGCACAGCCCTGGAGTTCCACCTCCCTGAGTCCTTGCTGTTCTCAGGGAAGGAAAAATCACTGTGAGCTTCAGTTGGTGTCTGTTACATCCAAGAATCTGGATGGGAATTGGAGCACAGAGTTTTTTCCTGGGAGGAAACAGGTAGGAGTCCCAATATTATATACCCTGTTTTGCCATTCCTGATAACAAGGCAGTTGGCTTGAGAGAACAGTATTGCCGAGAGCCCCTGAAGGGCCGGGACAATGTCTCATCACTGCTGGGTATATTCCAGGATGCTTGTGAGCGATCCACGATGGTGGGGTTGAAGGGGGCTTACTACAAACTTGAACTTATAAAGTGCTGGTGAGCATGGGCAAGTGCCCACTGTGCTGACCTGACAATGGGGAGGACTTGAGCTTAAGGAGGGCCTGTGGCAGGGACAACAGGCACCAAAGCCCCGTAAGAGCCACAGATGTTGGTTTTTGCTTGGAATTGTCAAAATGTAAAGGTAGCTTACCTTTCCTGCCTACTGTTCACTCCTAGATAACACATCTAAGGCTACCCAATTCACATTTGAAAAGGAAAAATGTGGTCAGTCTCTGTTTCCATCCCAAACAACTGCCATGAGGGATTCTTGAAGAAACTGACTTAATCGTACAATTGTTTTGATATCACACAAACAACCACAGTTTGTAGTTTGGAAAAAAATGTCTGTGTGCATTGACCTGACGCCAGCTGATGGCGGCTTCATCTCCCGGCCTGGCTGGGTTTTGCTGAAACCAGACCCTAAAAAGTATACTTACGATATTAAACTTGTATTTCTTAGTGTTGGAAGAATTTTCACTTTCTAAACAGAGTTGGATAATTGGAAAAGGACAGGGGAAACTCCCGAAAAACTGTAGCTGAGTGTATGCTTGACTGCTCGTGAGAGCAGGGACTGGCATCCGCCCCCTAACTTACATGTGCCACTGAACATTTTATATGAAGTTCTGTTTCAGGGACTCAGTTAAATCTATGTTTCACCCAGCTCTCTCCATATGATAAGTCGTGGTCTAACAGCCTTCTTCCACGGCAAAATAAAGCTCCACGAGTGGATTCAACCATCATCTGCTACTTGAAAATGCCTCAGAGTCATCTTTTTCTGTTTCTGCTTTTACTTAAGTTTCTGTCTTTTGGACACATTCTTAATTTTTTTTAATTAAAGCTCTATCCTTTTAGGGATATATGTCAACATATCAACTGCTTTGTCACATTCTTTGCTAATGCCAGTGTCATCAGAATTTAAAAAGCTGAAGTGAGGAATTGCGTTTTGGAATGAAAGCCACGTGAGCAGTAAGGGCAGCCAGCCAGAACCTTCTGGGGAAGAGAATGAAAGCAGAACTGTGGTGGAAGCGTTTAAATCCCCTTTACAGTTCCCGTCATCCTCCCCCATTTCCCAGCCTCTAGGGCCGACTGGAACAAAAGTGGTGTCATATTCCCTGGGCACACTGCCCTGCCACTGCACTTTTGTTTTTTCGAGTTTTTTTTTTTTTTTAAGACTTTTCTCTCTCTCTCTCTTTTTTTTTTTTTTAGTGCAGTTTTAGGTTCACAGTAAAATGGAGAGGAAGGTACAGAGGCTTCTTTCCTGTATACTCCCTGCCCCAACACAGGCACAACCTCCCCCATGACCAGCACTCCCCACCAGAGTGGTGCATCTGTGACGTCGACACGTCGTTATCATCCAAAGTCCACAGTTTACACTTGGGTTCATTCTTAGTGTCGTCCATTCCACGGTTTGGACAAATACGTGATAACATGTATCCTCCATTGTAATATCACACAGAATAGCTTCTTCCACTGCTCTCAAAATCCTCTCTGGTTCGCCTATTCAACCCTCTCTTCTCCTAACCTCTGGCCTCCATTGATGTTTTCATTGTCTCCACAGTTTTGCCTTTTCCAGAAGATTCTACAGTTGGAATCATGCAATATGGACCCTTATTGGATTGGTTTCTTTCACTTGGTCATGGGCATTTAAGTTTCCCCATGTCTTCCCATGGCTTGAAATGACAGCTCATTTCCTGCCACCATACTTTTAGTGTAAGCACCAAGTTTTTGCTCTTCCTGTCCCCACCTTGACAAAGCATACATTTTAGAATCATTTCCTTGCCACCAACTTCCCCTGTGTGGGTGAGAGAAAATCAGATTACACACCGAAGTCTAAACATCGTGCTTCTCCACTGGTTTCCTGGTACCCAGTGTCCTCCTGGGCTTTGAGATTTCCTGTTTGAAAACCAAATGTGTTTGCCACCTTGTGGTCTGTATTTTAAAATTTGTTTTTAGCCAGATATTGTTATCAATAAATTCATTGCCTAGGACTGTGAGTGTAAGTGTGCGCCACGTATTTGTCCTTGTTTAGGATTTCCCTTCCGTTTCACAATGATGGTTAAGGTTACGAGGCTATTCATATTGGACATTTGTACATCAGAAGTACAGAAATGTCTCTCAAAACCCTGCATATCAGAATAGTTAGTAGCATGTGGAAAAGTATCCAAGAAGCTATTTCATTTCCATGGCAGCCAGGACCCAGACGTGAAAGCTTTATAGATTAAAATCAATGCCTGAATTGCATTCAGAAAGCCTGAATTGCCTGTCAGACTTCAGGACCAGTGGCTCAATGTGATAAATGAGGTGGAGGGCTGCATCCAGGCAAGGGAGTGCGTGCTGCATTCGCCAGCACTTTGGATCCTTTTTCAAGGCAAATACCAAATGGAATGAATTACTGGGAAACAGCAAATGAATGTCAAGAATTTGAGATGTGGGGGTTATAATTTACTAATTACTGGGAAAAGATGAACACAAAATCAATGTGTGAAAGAATGTGGTAGGGGGAAGGCTAGATCAGGGAGACAAAGAGAGTTAGCTGCACAGAAGGCTGCTCCTATTTTCTGTTTTGATAAAAAGAGATGGATTTTAGAGGCATAGATACCTGGTTGAACTCTCAGGTTGGTCATTACCAGACTGTGTCATAAATTGTAATTAGCATGAAAAGATAAGTATATGAACACCAAGCTTCATGCCTGGCACATAGGGGGTAGTCAATAAATGTTAAATCTGCCTTTTCCCAGATCCCATTTTATTCTTTTCTTATGTAGTAAGCAATCTCAGCAGTAAATCATAACAGACTTTGCATGATGGTTCAGTGTTGGAGAATGAGCCTACCTTCCTCCCATAGCAGGTCACTGATATTCGAAGACAGTGAAGCAAAGATGCAGAATTGAGAAACTCACAGAAATGCTATCACAAAGACTGGGTTCACTATAAAACTGCATACATATAATAACTTTTTGATGCCTGTACAGATGTGTACAAAATAATGGACCATGGTTTTATTCTCCAGTGCTCTTGCCTGTCTTTTGTGACACTAATGCATGCTCTGAGCCCAATGGGAGCCAGGCAGAGTAGTCTTATCAATCAGGTGCTCCCAACAGGGCTACAGCTCTCAAGCAGCCAAGACAGGGACTTCCTAGGGTCTCCTTTTGGCCACCAGGGATAGGAAGGATGTCATCTGAAGAGGAACCATGGAGTAATTGAGCAAGATGTGGAAGAGCAGCCAAGAGACTCAGATGCTTATGTGGACATTTGCCAACCAGTTGTGCAAAATGAAGGGGTCAGACCAGAGCATCACTTCTTTCCCTACTTCTACTAGTTCTTTAAGACACTGTGTAAGGGGAATATGCACTCCCCTTCCTTTCTCGGTACTAGTGCCCTCGATTTTTGGATGTGAATATGGGTACTCAGAATGCAGACCACATTGGCCAGTCTTCCTTGCACCTGTGCCATGTGATGAGTTTCTGGACAATGATACGAAAACATAGGTAGTGTGTGCAACTCCTTGCAAGTATCATTGGAAAGGAGAGTGCATATGTCCTTCTGCTGTCCTTCCTTGTTCTTGCCATGTTTGTAATGGCTGAAACTGGACAGCCATCTTGGACATGGATGTGGAAGCTACAAGCTGTGGAAGGCAGAGCAATGCAACAGAAGGAGACGGGGTTCCTGAGGCTGTCTGGGGCCATGGCCAACCCTAGACTAGATTTCTTTTATGTGTAAAGGAAAAATGTCAGCTATTCTGGATTTTATGTTATTCAAAATTAAACCTTAATCTTAATTAACTAATAGAGGTTTGAATAGATGTTCTACTAAAATAGGTCCCTTGGGCAAATAAATCCTGGAAATGCTGTGTATTACAGACACTTTTTAAAGATTTGCAATGCACCTTAACACATTACAGGCTCGTATCCGTGGGCTCTTGCAACTCAGAATGTAATCCCTGGACCAGCAGCATCAATATCACCCAGGAGCTTCTTACAAATGCAGAATCTGGCCAGGCTCAGTGGCTCATGCCTGTAATCTCAACACTTTGAAAGGCTGAGGTAGCAAGATCCTGGAGACCAAGAGTTTAAGACAAGCCTGGGAAACATCGCAAGACCCTATCTCTATTTTTTTTTAAATGTAGAATCTCAGGCAACCCCAAACCTACTGGGTCAGAATCTCCATTTTTAACAAGACTCCCAGGTTATTTGTCTGCACATTTGGTTGAGAAGCACTAACATAGATTACAATATGGAAATGGCATTCTATGGTCTTTGAGTCTGGAACAGAAGTGGCAGCATACTGCCAGTGGGTATGTCTGGAGCTCCTGGGGCAGAGGAGTGAGCATGGGTGGTTTTCACAGCCATAGAATGGCCGTGTGCTCTTCAAGCCTGAGGCTGCTTCTACCAACTCCATGAATCTTCCAAAAAATTTCAGCTCTGAGTTTTGAGGCATTTTCAGGACCAAGCCATCTTGGTTGACATCCCCCGAGCTAGGAGTTTGTGGCAGACATCCTCTTTCTCCGCTTCTGGAGACTTTTGCTTCTGTAGGGATCTGGATCTCTAGCCAGAGTGTCTCCCTGCTGCTGCACACCTTGGTGTCCTACAACTGCTTTTCTTCGCAAGTTACGTCTAGATCTACAGGAGAGGTGAGAAGGGGCCTTCAGGAGACCCAGCACTACCTGCCAGAGGCCACAGGAGCAGCTGGGTGGGCAAAAACTCTGTCAGTCATTTTTATTCTCACACAAACTCACATAGGGGCACCTGGACGTCTAACTAACCAGAACAACAGTTGAACTAGGTTATTTTGTGTGTGTGAATCAGTAACCGATTAGATCATTTCCATTTACTTTTTGCTTTCTGGTTTATCTGGTGATAGTATGTCAAAGTCATTACTCGCTAGTGGTAAGAATCTTCTTCTCCAGAGCCAGACTTTCTGGGTTTGGCTCCAGGCTCACCAGGTGCCAGCTGCAAGACTTCACTCAAATCACTTAACCTTCATCCCTCCAAGCCTCAGTTACTTCATCTGTAAAGTGGGGATTAGGGTGGTATCTACCTCCTAGGTTGGTTGTAAGAATTACATATGAAATATATGTGAAGCACTTACACTTCTTCCTGGCTAATAGGAAACCCTATATAACTACAATAAAATTTAAATATATATATATATATATATATATACACACACACATACACACACACAAGTAATAAGTTATTACCACTATATCATAATTTGGGGAGTCAAAATCTAAATCATGTGAATAAAAATCTAAAAATGAGGAATGTAAAGAAGTACAGATATGAATTGACAAAGCAAATGACTGTCAGTTTCATTAAAGCAAAGCAGACAATTTGAACAAAAACACACACTTAATAAATGTCCACTGAGTGCCAAGGTATGAGGTCCATGCAGGGCACTGTGGAAATGCAATGATATAACAGATGACAGCCCAGTGCTGTGATTCAGTGGAGGAGGAAGAGAGATGCACAAATATCATATTAAAAGACAAATGTAGAAAGTGCTATACAATATTCTGTGAAAGAAGCAAAGCACGCCTGCAATTCCAGCACTTTTGGAAGCCAAGGGGGGTGGATTGCTTGAGGCCGGGGGTTTGAGACTGGCCTGAGAAACACGATGAAACTGCATCTCTACTAGCCAGGTGTGGTGGTGGTCACCTGTGGTCCCAGCTACTCGGGAGGCTGAGGCAGGAGAATCGCTTGAACCCGGGAGTCGTAGGTTGCAGTGAGCCGAGATTGTTCACTGCACTCCAGGCTGGGCAACAGAAAAAAAAAAAAAAAAAAAAAAGAAGGAGCAAAGCACATAATGATAATAATAGGTACCTGCAGTATAAATCACTCTCATTTTACAAATCAATAGGTGGAACTTCAAAGATATTAAGAAAATAGCTAAGCTCTCGGACCTATAAAGGAAAAAGGTAGGATTCAAACTCAGGTCTGCCTGATGTCAGAGTCCTTGCTTTCTCTGCTACACTAGATTGACTACAGAACATAACAGACACTTCATACAGAAGGTAACATTTCAACTTGACCTCGAAAGATGAGTTGGATTTTCTTTTTCTTTTCTTTTCTTTTCTTTTTTTTTTTTTTTTTTATTATACTTTAAGTTCTGGGATACTTGTGCAGAAGAACGTGGAGGTTTGTTACATAGATATACATGTGCCATGGTGGCTTGCTGCACCCATCAACCTGTTGTCTACATTACATATTTCTCCTAATGCTATCTCTCTGCTAACCCCCCACCCCTGTCAGGTGCTGGTGTGTGAGGTTCTCCTCCCTGTGTCCAAGTGGTCTCATTGTTCAACTCCCACTTATGAGTGAGAACATGTGGTGTTTGGTTTTCTGTTTCTGTGTTAGTTTGCTGAGAATTATGGTTTCCAGTTCATCCCTGTCCCTGCAAAGGACATGAAATCATCCTTTTTCATGGCTCCATAGCTTTCCATGGTATATATGTGCCATGTTTTCTTTATCAAGTCTATCACTGATGGGCATTTGGGTTGGTTCCAAGTCTTTGTTACTGTGAATAGTGCTTCAATAAACATACATGTGCACTTGTCTTTATAGTAGAACGATTTATAATTCTTTGGGTATATACCCAGTAATGGGATTGCTGGGTCAAATGGTATTTCTGGATCTAGATCCTTGAGGAATTGCCACCCTGTCTTCCACAATGGTTGAACTAATTTACACTCCTACCAACAGTGTAAAAGCGTTCGTATTTCTCCACATACTCTCCAGCATCTCTTGTTTCCTGACTTTTTAATAATCGCCTTTCTAACTGGCATGAGATGATATCTCGTTGTGGTTTCGATTTGCATTTCTCTGATGACCGGTGATGAAGAGCTTTTCTTCCTGTTTGTGGGCTGCATAAATGTCTTCTTTTGAGAGTGTCTGTTCATATCCTTCACCCACTTTTTGATGTGTTTGTTTGTTTTTTTCTTGTAAATTTGTTTAAGTTATTTGTACTCTGGATATTAGCCCTTTGTCAGATGGATGGATTGCAAAACTTTTCCCCCATTCTGTAGATTGCCTGTTCACTCTGATGATAGTTTCTTCTGCTGTGCAGAAGCTCTTTAGTTTAATTAGATCCCATTTATCAATTTTGGTTTTTGTTGCCATTGCTTTTGGTGTTTTAGTCATGAAATCTTTGACCATGCCTATGTCCTGAATGGTATTGCCTAGGTTTTCTTCAATAGTTTTTTCGGTTTTAGGTCTTACATTTAAGTCTTTGATCCATCTTAGGTTAATTTTTGTATAAGGTGTAAGAAAGGGGTCTAGTTTCAGTTTTCTGCATATGGCTAGCCAGTTTTCCCAACATCATTTATTAAATAGGGAATCCTTTCTCCATTGCTTGTTTTTGTCAGGTTTGTCAAAGATCAGATGGATGTGGATGTGTGGTGCTTTTTCTGAGCTTCTGTTCTGTTGCATTGGTCTGTATATCTGTTTTGGTACCACTACCATGCTGTTTTGATTACTGTAGCCTTGTAGTAGAGTTTGAAGTCAGGTAGCATGATGTGTCCAGTTTTGTTCTTTTTGCTTAGTATTGTCTTGGCTCTTTTTTGGTTCCATATGAAATTTAAAGTAGTTTTTTCTAATTCTGTGAAGAAAGTCAATGGTAGCTTGATGGGGATAGTTTTGAATCTGTAAATTACTTTGGGCAGTATGGCCATTTTCACGATATTGATTCTTTCTATCCATGAGCATGGAATGTTCTTCCATTTGTTTGTTTCCTCTCTTATTTCCTTGAGCAGTGGTTTGTAGTTCTCCTTGAAGAGGTCCTTCACATCCCTTGTAAGTTGCATTGCTAGGTATTTTATTCTGTTTGTAGCAATTGTGAATGGAAGTTCACTCATGATTTGGTTCTCTGTTTTTCTATTATTGGTGTATAGGAATGCTTGTGATTTTTGCATATTGATTTTGTATCCCGAGACTTTGCTGAAGTTGCTTATCAGCTTAAAGAGATTTGGGGCTGAGATGATGGGGTTTTCTAAATATACAATCATGTCATCTGCAAACAGAGACAATTTGACTTCCTCTCTTCCTATTTGAATGCGCTTTATTTCATTCTCTTGTCTGATTGCCCTGGCCAGAACTTCCAGTACTATGTTGAATAGGAATGGTGAGAGAAGGCATCCTTGGCTTGTGCTGGCTTTCAAAGGGAATGCTTCCAACTTTTGCCCATTCAGTATGATGTTGGCTGTGGGTTTGTCATAAAAAGCTCTTATTATTTTGAGATATGTTCCATCAATACCTAGTTTATTGAGAGTTTTTAGCATGAAGGGGTGTTGAATTTTATCGAAGGCCTTTTCTGCATCTATTGAGATAATCATGTGGTTTTTGTCATTAGATTTCAAGCAGAGCTGGGAAAGGCCAGGGACTTGTGGTGGGCTGAAGAGCACTTCCTGCCCAATGCATAGATGGCCAAGGCTGGCAGAAGGGACCAGAGGCCACAGAAGCAAAGGAACTGTGACACATCAAGATGCATAAGTGATGGGGGTCACGTGGTGGAGGATCTCGTATAAGAGATTGCAGGTGGAACACTGAGGAGGCTGTGTAGCAAGCACACTAAACTCATTTAAAGGCTTTGCAAATCTAAAAAGCCAAACCAAACCAAACAACCCACTGTACTTACAAACAAGTCTGCAGTGATTCTGGCCCTCCAATGACCAGTTTTCATATTCTGCCCAGCAGTGATGTCCCCACGAAACAGTGGCTTACAGCTAGAGGCAAGGAGACCAATTAGGAGGCTGTGTGGAGAGAACAATGAGGGTCAGGACTAAGAGAATGGCAGTGGGGCAGAATCTGCTGTGCAGTTAAGAAATCAAAAAATTCTGTGAATTACTAAACAGCTGGAATTTAAATCTGCTCATATCACTTCCTTAATTATCACTTGTCATGGGGGCAAAGAGACACATCAACTAAGCATTATCCACAGGTCTGCTTCTGAAGCTTCTAAAATTCAAATGGATGAAATTACTTTCTGTAATCCTTGTGATTTAACTGCATGCAGCCTCACAGCCAGAAAGGGAGGGGGCGGGGAGGAGTGAGGATGGTTAAATAAAAACAGTTCTATTTCTGGCATGCTTTAATGACAACCTTGTCTTAGAAATATTTCTTTTGTGCGATGTCTTTTCTCTTCAGTATCATTGAAAGTGTTTTTAATTTCAAGGAGAGGCTGTGGCACGGGATGTTAATCAATGAAATTCTGGCACGCTTTTCTATGAACAGGGCTCATTATTTATATTTACCAGTGACAGAGATGAGTTCTTCAACCCAGGCAATATTATCATTCATGCCTGGTTAATTAAAGAAGAAACAAATGCCTTAGGAAACTCATCCTGATATTAGAGGGAGGGAGAAGGACCTATTTTAGGTCTTGGGATATTTCATTTCCCCAAAGCCCTCCCTGTGAGTCACAGGACAGAAATTGGAGGCAGAGAAAGCAGAATAGCATAGTCGTCCAGACTAAAAAATAAGTTTTGGCTGAAAGACTGGATAATGGCATTTATGTATTCCTTGCTTGCGAGGCTCTGCAGTGCTTTCTGTTATGTATGCATGGGATGCAGCAGGCAATGCCAGCGTTTTTGTTCCTCTGAATTCCTGTCGTTGGACACTGCCAGGATTTAGGGTGGGGTCAGTCCTGGGCCATTTTAGCCCCAATAAAGGTCTGTTTTATTAAAGGCCTGCTTGTCCCTTGCCTGTTTACTGCTGCCTAATACAACACGTTCTTTATCTCTTTTTGGCTCTGCCCCAAAGAAAGCAGGGAGGCTTGTTGCTGCTTGGATTCCAGTTTCTGTCTCCAGTCTGGTCTTGTGGGGTTTAGGGATTGGAAATGGGGAAGAGCTAGAGCACAGCATTTAGGATTAAGTTTTATACTATTCTGTACTCCAATTATTAAAACAACAATGATGATGATGCTTCTGACGTGCCCTGTTGGGCTGTTTCTTTCCCATCCTTTTGGTGAGTAGCTGTGCTGTGTCATTCTCATGCTCCCCTGTCCTTCTGGTGACGATGAGGCCCATGTTACAAGGCCCACAGAGGTGAGAAGTGAAGACTGTGACCATGGAGGGTGTTGCGCTGGGAAAACTAGCTGGTATATTGGGAATGTGAGCTATGAGTGTATCTGAATTTTAACCATGTTCTCACTAACTTATCTGGTCCTGAGAGTCACCAAGCTAACAGACTGGGTCAATCACCAACAGAGCCGGCTTCCTGAACATGTGATCTATGCAGTTACACAGCCTCTGCACTTAAAAATAAAAAGCCCTGCCCCTGGTTTAAATTTTGCTACCATCATCTGGAAATTTCTTAAGACCTTTTAAACAAAGGGTCCACATTTTCTTTTTGCACTGGCCCTTGCACACCATGTAGCCAGTCCTGACTAGAAGATCAGATCTTCAAACAATCCTAATACAATCAGTTGTGAAGATCATTTAGCTTTTAGGCTTCCCCAGAAGTATTACAATTTCCAGAGGGTTAAAGGAAGCACCTGAGACAGTGAGAAGGCACACCTGCTAAATCCTGAGATCTATCTACAGTAGAGGAGCCAGGCTCATTGATTCTGTCGAAAGGCAAAGTGTGATGCAGCCTTGAACATGCCCATCCCAGCGGTGCTAGGGTGTTCAGAAAAGAGGGTGATTGGCAGTGGCAGATGCAGCTGTGTGGTCAAGGAGGCGAAGTATAAAGAGGCGTTTTATTATGCCCTCAAAGAAGTAATTGGAGACCTGGAGAAACTGTAGAAGAGAAGAGTACAAGCTGGCTGGAATCCAGAGGAGAATTCCAAAAGTGGAATTGGAGATAGCAAGAAAAAGACCATGTTAGAGGAATTTAGAGTGGGTGAGAGTTGGTGAGGGCTGAATATTTGTGGATGGGTAGCCTGTACCTGTCTGAAGGTCACTGGAAGGTAGTGAGCGCAGAGGGAAAGAGTGATGAAGGAGTGGGGAAGAAGAACACAGTCTGGAAAACTAACGTTGCAAAGGAGAAGTTAGAGAGGCAGTAGATATTACAAAGGATCCAGCTTGTATCTGAGAGCCTCCACATCCTCACCTCTCAATTTGTGAGACCCTGAGCAGCAAAGGACTGGGGCAGAAGGAAGGCTGCTTCTGCAAATCTAGTCTGGAAACATCTGCAGCAAAATCACATATGGTGCTTATTACAAATGTATTTTCTAGATCCCATCCTGGACCTTCACTATCAGGTCCCTTGAGGACTTGGAGGTGGGAGGGCAAGATTCAGCCTTTTAAACGAGAGTTTCAGAGAAATCCTGATGAAATTCAACCTTTAAAAGCAAAGAGGATGGAGGAATACAGCTAAGGCAGATTTTGGAGGCCTGACCATACGGCATAGTGATGCAGAGGCTGAGCGAAGAAGGAAGAGGTGTAAGCACAGGTAGCCTGGGCCTGCTAGCATGGAGGCCAGCCTAGCCTGAGATAACGGCAATGCCTATCTGTCACAGAGGGAGGTTCTTGTCTGCAAAGTCCCCAAAGGGACCTCCTGCCAACCACATTCCTACCACCCCTTACCTTGCTGGAAGTGACTCTTTCCTGCAACCACCAAGTGGGATAAAGAGTTTCCACTAAAGACTATGCTCCTGAAAGTTGAAGTCTGGTATCTTGCTTTTGTAAGATTTTGCTTGGTTCTTAGATTCAGCCTCTTACTCAGTTTCCCTAGCTGCCAGATTCCTGTTCGCTTTCAAATCCTTCTTGATTAATCCCTGATTGATGTTTCACTAATCAACTGATGATTTCTTCCAGACAGACTAGTTTTGCTCCTCTGCTGTCTGATCCCTAGAGAACTTCTCAAAGTATCAGTCATGTCATAATTCCTGAACGTTTTTGACAACTCTCCTTCTCAAACTTGAACATGCAGACAAATCACCTGGGAAGGCACATTCTGGTTTAGTGGATGTGGGATGGGATCTGAGACTCTGCTTTTCTCATTCTAGCAAGCTCCCGGGTGATGCTTATGCTGCTGGTCCATGGACCACACTCTGAGTACCAAGGTTTTCATAATTTTTCCACTTGTATTAAGGGCTTGAAAGCAACATCCATTGCTTATGACACATTTTAAATGCAAATGTTATTTCTTTTTATTCTAGGTGGGTGAATTGAGTGAATTAGCTTTCTAAAAATAAAGCTTTGGAATTATGGCAAATATTTTACAATAGTAATACTTCAGGATGGAGAAGATGGTCATTATTAAACATACATCCTAGGATTTTCTGTCAGTAAATCCTTCCACTTTTTCCTCACGGTCCTCCTCACACCATTCCTGCATTTCTCAACTTTAGACAGCAAAACTCTTGGAATGATCTGTATTTATTCAGAGGTGTCTTCGTCTCCACTCTCCCTTTAAATGTCTAAAGTGGAATTCTGTTTTCACAATTTTACTGAAATTACACATTTTAGGACATCAGCAATCTCTCAGTCACTGGATCTAATGGCTCCTCAGCCTCAATTTGCTTTTCTTCTCTAAGGTATGTGATGCTATTTGCCTTACTCTTTCTTCCCTTGGCTTCCTGACCATTAGTGTATACTAATTCACCACCTGCCTCACCACGGTTAGATCTTCTTTACTATCTCCTTTTTCTGCACCCATCTCAATTGCACAGGCCAAGGAACGGACCTACATCCAGGGCTGTTCTTTGTCTACCCTTATTCTTTTGGAGATCTCATCTATTCACATGGTCTTAACTATTTGCACCAGGCAAATGTCCACCAAAGCCTCAACCTCCAGTGCTGACCTCTCCTTGAAGCTCTAGCCCTCATGTTTAATTGCCCACTCCATGTTTCCACTGTTACCTTTAAACTTTTTCTTCTGCCCAAATGTCCCTAGCTGCTTGTAGCAAGTATGAATTTTCAATCATAAACTCAAAAGGTCAAAAAACATCACATTACTTATTTTTCTTTAAATTAATATAAATCTGACTCTGCAATCCCTTTCTCCCAAGCTGGCAGGAAGTTCAAATCATATATCATAGGGGCAAAGCCCAACCCTTTTTTTTTTTTTTTTTTTTTTTGAGATGGGGTCTCACTCTGTCACCCAGGCTGGAGTGCAATGGTACAATCTTGGCTCACTGCAACTTCCACCTCCTGGGCTCAAGCAATTCTCCTGTCTCAGCTTCCCCAGTAGCTGGGACTACAGGTGCATGCCACCATGCCCGGCTAATTGTTATATTTTTAGTAGAGATGGGGTTTCACCATGTTGGCTAGTCTGGTCGCGAACTCCTGACCTCAAGTGATCTGCCCTCCTTGGCCTCCCAAAGTTCTGGGATTACAGGCATGAGAAAATACCAAATGCCAGATCTCCTCAAAAGGGTCATGAGGAAAATTTTTGGGGTGATAGATATGTTCACTATGTTTTATATGTTCACATTATAAGTGATGGTTTCTTCACTTATGCCTAAAAAGAGCTGTTAAAATAATTTAAAAATACTTTTGTAAAATATTTCAAAAATTCAGATAAACAAAGGATACTATAATAAACATTCGTGTACCCACTACTAAGTTTTGACAGATCTTAACATTTTTCTATGGTTCCTTTAGATTTAAATCATTAGATATACCTGAAGCTTCTATGATCCTTCCTAATCCAATTTCCTTTCTACCTCCCTTACTCCAAATGCAAGCATTATCCTGACTTTAATGATTGTGGACCTCATGAGGGTTTGAGATGCTTTGTTTGTATGCCCATAGATAATACATAGTATACTTGTATATGGTTTGTATATTGGGAATCTTAACATAAATGGTAACTTCCTCCCAAAACTTCTTATTGATACTCAACACTGTTTTTTGAAATGTATCCATGTGGCTCTAGTTGATTCATTTAGCAGTTCATTTTGTGAATATACACAATGTATTTAAACATCCTACTCTTGGATTTTTAAGCTGTTTCCAATTTTCTAGTCTTACAAACAACGTTGCCCTTCTACATCCTTGTACCTTTTGTGAGTATATACCTAGATGTTTATACTAGGTATATACTAGTATATATGTATGTGAGTATATACCTAGACGTTTTCTGGGAATCTTCAGTTTTAGTAGCTAGAGCTAAATGGCTCTCCAAAGTGGATTATATTCACATAGCAGTTAGCATTCCCATTGCTCCTCATCCCTACACACTTTAAAATGTGAGACATGGGAATCTTCAACTCCTCCTCCTGGGAGAACCTATCTTCAGGTTTCTCCAGGTGCACCTTGCAGCCCTCCTCTCTGAATTTAGCCATCTTCCTGGAGGGCAGCTGGGAGCTGAGATGGGTGCATGCTTCTCATGGGACTCTCTTCCTAGTCTCTTCAAATTCACCTCTGCTGCCTTCTCTTCCCCTAACATTGAAAAAACTCCTTTCTCAGTTATTATTGCTCATCATTCTGGGATATCCACCACCATCCCTTGGTGAGCTTCAGGTTTTAAAAAAGACAGGTAGAGCTGACAGCTCTTCAAACAAAGAAATAGGAAAGGCCTGCCTGCTTTTGTGGAATTAGTGGGGGGTTGGAGATGGGGAAGGAGTAAGATGCAATTTGGCATATCAAAAACTGTCCTCCCCATAAAAATGGTACTTTATCATCCAGAAGCCAAACTCCATGACCCATTTATACAGTTCTGACATCCAGTCTTCACTTTCTGTCAATTCTTCATTAAAATGCCCTTCTTAGTCTGTGCACTAACACTATTCTAGACCTTCATCTCACAGTCAGCACTGGGCTCCCATCTTCTCTTCCCACTCCACTCACCCTCATACTCCCATGCCTTTCTTCAAATGAGCACCAGAGTGATTTTCCTAGAAGACCACTATGAACATTTCATTGTCTTGCTTAGAGGCTTTTAAAGGCTCCCTCTTGCCTGCAAGGTAAGGTTCAGATTTCCTAACCCGACAGTCATGGCCTGTTTCAATCTGGTCCTATCTATAGTTAACTCCGTGTCTTTCCTATATGATGAACCCTCTGCTCTGGCTGGCTGGTCTCCTTCATCCTCCAAATAGCTCCGTCACTTTTCAGTGGCTTCTCCTCCTTGACGGATACTTTCCTTTTTTATCAGGCTTAGACCCAGCTCCTTCTGTTCCACCCAGCTTCTATAACTCTATCTACCACCACTATCTTTTAAACTCAAGCTGTTTATTACATCCAGGTCAAGTACTTGGGCAGTTAACCCCAGTTTGCTTTATGATAGTTTTGTCTTGCTATTTGACTTTTCACATATGTATTTATGTTTGTCTTGGCATTTAAGGCTATTGTTTTCCTAATGTATGTTACATAGACATGAGTTTCTGCAGCTGCCCAAAACAAAAAAGTTAATTGTGTTTGAATAACTTTAGAATTATTTGGGGTATGCTTTAGGAAAGACTGCATAGCATACGCCTCTCTAGAAGGTTCACATTGCACATGAGCATAGTAAAAGATCTGAAAAGTCCTGTGCCAATTAAAACTTGGCTTAATTATTTTCTGATTCTTAATTACCAAGGAAATTGTTTTTGTCTTATATTCATATTCCTAAGATTTTAGTGCTCCTCAGAAGACTCTTTGGAAAGCATGGAATTAAATTAGAAACTCCTTACCTGTCATTTTAATCCTACCATGGTGGCTAGCCCAGTGACTTAGTACTCAGAAGGTGCTCAGGGAATATTTGGGGATTTGGTGAATAATCATGAATGTTTTAGTCAATTACTGATCTAAACTCTTCTAAGAGTCTCTTTCTGTGCAGTCTTTATAATGCTGTAAAACAAATAAATAACCTTGCTTCCAGTTCTTATTAAATTTATTGGCACTAGACACTGAAAGTAATGGAATTTCTAGGTCTTCTATATGCTTCTGTGTCTGCTTGAGAAAGATAATCGGTGCTTGTACACAGTGGGAACATAAAAACTTCACAGAATTTTCCACTCCCAGTACACCAGACTCAGGGTTGGCTTCTTGTCATTTAAATGCCTGCCTTATCATTTTATTTGACTCAGAGAAATCATTCAGAGAAAAGCTCAGGAACCGTCTGGACTCCCTGAAAAGGAACTGACTCAGAACTTTTCTACAGATGAAATGTACTTCTAGGTCTCATTGTTTTTCACATTTGTGGGTTTGGATGTGCTTTTACCAGCATGTTGGATAGAAAAAGCAATGGCGGTTTGAATCTGAATCTGAGATAGCAAAAGAAAAATAACTGCAATTAGTTCAACAGCTAAAATTTTGGTAGACTTACTAGTAACTCAAAAGGTTGACCTCAGAATTCAAAAGTAAGAGTAAAAATTTGAACCCAAACTTTGACCTTGGAATTCGAAAGTGAAAGGAGATTTTAGAGAGGCTTGATGATAAGTTAGTGATTTTTTAAAACGTTAATATAACTTTTTTTCTTAAAAATTTTAATGGATTAGGAGGCTGAGATGGGTGGATCACCTGAGGTCAGAGGTTCGAGATCAGCATGACCAACCTGATGAAACCTCATCTCTACTAAAAATGCAAAAATTAGCTGGGCGTGGTGGCGGGTGCCTGTAATTGCAGCTACTCGGGAGGCTGAGGCAGGAGAATCACTTGAACCCTGGAGGCAGAGGTTGCAGTGGGCCAAGATCGCGCCATTGCACTCCAGCCTGGGTGACAGAGCAAGACTTTGTCTCAAAAAATAAATAAATAAAAATGAAAAAAACTTAGTGAGTTAATGTAAATATAGATATAAAAATAAATTATAGACATTATATTATACATATTACTGCATTATACAATACATAATGTATTATCTGCATATTATTGTGTACACATATATGGAAGAGTATAGAGCAAAACCTTTCCTTCCCATGTCTGTCTCCCACCATTCAGCCCTCCACAGAGGCAACCCTTTCTAAAAGATGCTTTTAAGCCTTCTAGAAATACACTGTGCATATCTAAGTATATGTTTATGCAATATGAAATGGTGTTATACAATTTACACTTCTTAACCTTGCTCTTAAGATATATATATATGAGAGGCGTTCTTTTCAGTAGATATGGAGCTGCTTTTTTTTAATTGCTTCAGTGGATGCCATTGTTTGAGTCTATTATCATTTATTTTATTTCCATATTAATGCACATTTAGATTATTTCAAATCATCTGCTATTATAAATGATGCTATAATGAATATTCTAATATACACATGTGTATATATATGTCCTTTCACAAGTGTGAATAAGGGTAGGTAATTAATTCCTAGATTTAGAAATGTCTAGGTCAAGGCATATATGTATTTTTTATTTTAATGGATCCTGCCAATTTGCCCTCCTTAGCAGTCGTGCCAATTTAAAATTTCGCCACCAATGTATGACAGTGCCAAGTTACCAACACTTTTGCCTAGACAGTGTATTATATATATGTAGTTCTGGTTAACTTTTCCTATATTATAGGGGAAAAACATTGTAAATTGAATTTCTCACATGCTAAGTGAAGTCAAGCGTTTTTATAGGTAAAAACCTATAATATTTCCTTTTCTGAGAGTTGTGCATATTCTTCGTTCATGTTCCTTTGGATGTTGTTTTATTGTTGATTCATGGGAACTCTTTATATACAGTCTGTGATACAGGTTGAAATAATTGACTTGAATTTCCAGTGCTGGTTCCTGAAAGAGACATTAGACTATGATCTTTTCCAAAGTGACTCTCTCCTGACTTCTTAAAGAAATATAATAGAAATGACTTCAGAGAAGATCAGTTTCCTTCCTTTTAGCTTGGCTTCATAAAAATTTTCCCAACAAAGCAAAACTAAACTTACGTATCAGTACATTCTGTATTATCTTTCCAAACTTAGCCAGTGGATTTAATGGGAATTGCTTTTCTGGGAAATGGTATCCTCCCATGACTTGTTTATATTCTAGCACAAGTAGGCTGCATATCCACCATGGCTGGTAGGATTTATTCATATAACCTAGCATTCCTTCTAGACCAGAGATTACAAATTGGCCACCCAAGGGCCAAATGCAGCCACATATGTTTTATTTGGCCAGCCTGTTGTAGAAAAAAATTGAATTTGTTGCCCACATTAAAGAACAGTGGATGATTTTACAGGAATATCTAGATTTCTGGCTTCTCTTGAAAAATCACAAGATCAGGAACATTGCATTTCCACATGACAACAGTTGGCTGGAGCTTGGGGGTATCTGCCCCATTCATAAACCATGCATTTCCATGTATTTTTTTAAGTTTTTTAAAAACAAAAATAGAGACGAGGTCTCACTATATTGTCCAGGCTGATCTCAAACTTCTGAGCTCAGGTGATCCTCCCGCCTCAGCCTCCCAAAGCATTAGGATTACAGGCATGAGCCACTGCCACCTGGCCTCCGTGTTTTGTTTTGTTTTGTGTTTGTATTTGTGTTTGTTTTTATTTTTTTGAGACGGAGTCTTGTTCTGTCACCCAGGCTGGAATACAATAGTGTGATCTCCGCTCACTGCAACCTCCACCTCCTGGGTTCAAGTGATTCTTCTGCCTCAACCTCCTGAGTAGCTGGGATTACAGGCGCCCACCACCACGCCTGACTAATTTTTGTATTTTTAGTAGAGATGAATTTTCATCATGTTGTCCAGGTTGGTCTCAAACTCCTGACCTCAGGTGATCTGCCCACCTTGGCTTTCCATAATGCTGGGATTACAGGCCTGAGCCATGGTGCTCAGTCTGTTTTATGGGTTTTCTTTGTTTTTTGAGACAGGCTCTCATTCTGTCACCCAGGCTGGAGTGCAGTGGTGTGAATGCAGCTCACTGCCACCTTGACCTCCCAGGCTCTGTTGATCCTCGCACTTCAGCCTCCCAAATAGCTGGGACCACAGACATGTGCCATCACACCTGGCTAGTTTTTGTATTTTTTTGTAGAGACAGGGTTTCACCGTATTGCCCAGGCTAGTCTCAAACTCCTGGGCTCAGATGATCCTCCCGTCTTGGCCTCCCAAATTGCTGGGATCACTTCCATGTTCTTAAAGCAAGCCTGCTTTATTTACTTGTCACCTGCTGCTGGCTCCTGGAGGTGTTTACCTTTGGGAACCTTTAAGCCTTTGCTTCCAGAATTTTCCTCTGTCTCTCTCCTTCAATTAGAAGAATAAAGAAAAATCCTCCCCAGTGTCACATCTCTTTCAGACTCAGGTGTTTTCCACTTCTCTACCCCAGGCTTCTGCCCTTTCTTCTTTGAAAAGCTCTTCCCCTGCATCTCAGAGTGTTTACTTGCACTTTGTACCATGTCCTCACACTTCCCTTTCAGCATTTTCCTTAGCAATGCAGCCTATACCTTCCAACATAATTTGGGATGAGAAAAGTCTGCTCCACTAGGGCATGAATTTTAAAACACAGTTAAACAGACTCTAACAAAGTTTTGAGAAAGATGAATGAAAGCATAGTTTTGAAGCTCCTTTTGGGCACTGATGGATGCTTTAGCACGAAAGTGTTTTCCAAGATGAAGTATATCGACCCAGGATTGGTTTGCTCCTCTTCATCCCAATTGCCTCTCTCTTAGTTCAAGTTCTGGTCAGCTTCCACCCGAACTATGACCTCAGCCTCACAATGAATCTCCATGTTGCCAGTCTCTATTCTTCAGTTCTATTTCTGACACAGTTTTTAAAGCACGAATGTGAATCTTATCTCATCAACCCCCATCTCTCTTAACAACCTTTGGTGATTCCCTGTTACCTAGAGGAGATGCCTCATGCCAACAAGACTCTCAAAGTATTTTAGAATCAGGCCCTAGGACCTTATTTTCAACCAATTTGTAAACCTTGTGGCCCAGCTACATCTGACTCTTCTCTATTCTCTGAGACCACCAAGAACACGATGTCCACATGCTGTTGCAAGTGGTGCTCCCTTTAATTGGAATGCTGTATTTCTGCTCTTTTATCTGCATGTCCTTATTTTTCCTTCAAAATCCAAGGCAATATCGTGTCCTCTGTCGAATCTTCCATCTTCTCCTACTTGGTGCCTCCCTCATCTGTATTTCTGTAATACTTCTCATAATTATTTAAGATGTTTTTCTCCCTCATTAGACTGTAAGCTCTTGGAGGACATGAAGTTTATTTATCTTACAAGGATCAGTCACCGTGTCTGATATATAGTGAGTGTTCACTAAATGTTTAGTGACTGAAAGAAGAAGCCATTAACACCTTAACTCAGGGGTCCCCAACCCCCAGGCCACGGACCAGTACTGGTCCATGACCTGTTAGGACCTGGGCCACACAGCAGGAGGTGAATGGCAGGTGAGCTTCATCTGTATTTACAGCCACTCCTCATGGCTCACACTGCCTGAACTTCACCTCCTGTCAGATCAGAGGTAGCATTAGATTCTCATAGGAGCGCAAACCCTGTTGTAAACTGTGCGTGAGAGGGATCTAGGTTGCACACTTCCTTATGAGAATCTAATGCCTGCTGATCTGTCGCTGTCTCCCATCACCCCCAGATGGGACCGTCTAGTTGCAGGAAAACAAGCGCAGGGCTCCCACTGATTCTACATAATGGTGAGTTGTACAATTATTTCATTATATATTACAATGTAATAATAATAGAAATAAAATGCACAATAAATGTAATGTGCTTGAATCATCCCGAAACCATCCCCCACCCCAGTCCGTGGAAAAATTGTCTTCCATGAAACTGGTCTCTGGTGATAGAAAGGTTGGGAACTGCTGCCTTAACCCCTGTGACTAGGCAGTCAGTCATTTGGTAGCATCTAGAAAGTATGTTGTCCTCCTTTTGTCAGTGAGCAGTATCTTCCTAACTGTAAACTTGATCAAGTCACTAATTTCAACGGTTTTCCACTGACCTCGATATAAAAACATAGCCTTATATAGTTCCTCGACATGGTGTACACCATCCTTCATGATCTTTTCCTTTACCTGTCATTCCAGCTTCAGTTGTTGTCATCCTCCAACTTTTCTCCAACTATACTGAAGCATTTCAATGCCCTGAAACAAACCTTACTCTCTAAGTCTGAGCCTTAGCATTTGCTCCTTGCTCTGCCTAGAAGGTCTTTCCTCCCTTTTCCTTCTCCTCCATGGCTGTACATGCAGGACAGACAGATTGAAGGAGGCTTCCCTGAGTTCATTTGCCTTGGACTGGACTAGGCTAAATGCTCCCTATGTGCTCCCATGGCACTTACCATGCTGTGATCTCTGTCTCTGCTGTAGTCCCAGCTCTATCCCCACTCTAAGCTCCTCTGGGACAAAAATTGTCTTTTTCATCTTTTTACCAATGATATGTACATAGGCTGTGGCATAAACTAGACGTTCAGTAAATGTCTGATGAGTAAAAATTCATGATAAAGGGAAAGAAATCTGATTATACAATTTATGTGACTATGTGAATGCTTAACTCTCTCATTTGCCATTGAAAGCAATTCTTTTAAAATTCATATATGCAGTAGTCAGCATAGTCAAGAGATAGAAACCCTGCTAGGTATTTCAGACAAAGGGGATTTAATACAGGGAATTTTATCCACAGCTGTTGGAAGACTGGAAGAGCAAAACAGGAAGTTGAGACAACTGGTTATTAATACTTGTTGGAAGAAGTTATTTCCCCCAGGGCTGAGGTAAAGCAGCTACCACCCTGAGGACACTAGACAAAAAGTGAGATTACCAGAACCTAGTTGCTCAGAAGGAGAAAGGGCAAGGAATCCAACCGTGTTAAAGACACACATGATTGTAAGATACATCCCAATGCCAAAAATGTTAACATGTAAAGGGAAAAAGAGATATGGTATTAACTGATAGACTGTTAAGAATATGAAATAAATCCAGGCTGGCTAGGGGAATCTAGTATGTTTAATCATATGAAATTGTGAGTGTTTTTCCATTTTGGCCTATATAAATGAGTTTCATATGTTTCAACCTAATATTTGGGGAGGCAAGAGGCTAACAGTAGAGTACTCTTGTCCTGGGCTTCCATCTCTCCGAGGTCCATTGTCCTGAGCTGTCCCTTCTCTTCACAGCTTCACCCACTCTCCTTCTGAACTTCATGGTAATAAGTTTGTATGTGCTCAGGGGCTGGAGGACTTGAGGGCAGTGCAAAAACAACCATTTGAAAACATTAGTAATTTTAAAGTGAAATATTCTTAAGGGATTATATAAGTACAAAAAAGAACAAGTAGCATTTTATTGAATGTTTACAGTCCTCCTATGCCAAGTGTTTACCACATTATCATATTCACTTTATTCCCCAACAAACTCAGCTGTGCAATAAGAGCTGACTCTTGTGTGGTGCTTAACATGTAACAGTCATCATTTTAAGCCTGTTGACTTAAACTTGACTCATGCACTTGCTTCTCTTTATAAGCCTGTAAGGTAGGTATTAGTTTGAGTTATTTGAAATCACTGACATTCGACTGTTTTTGACCTACAAAATAGCAGTTTAAAGTAGTTCAAGTTAATACAATCATTTTTCAAGAAGTGATTACCGAAGAAGAAATTGAGGCATATGGCGGTTAAATAACTTTCCCAAAGTCGCGCAGTTGGTAGGTGGAGGAGCCAGGATTCAAACATAGGCAGCCTGTGTTCTAAACTATTACACCTTACTGCCTGTCCATGGGTACCATTTTATCCTCATCCACAAATGTGGAAACTGAGGCTTAGGACAGTTAAGTTACCTTGGCCAGAGCCCCAGAGCTGGGAAATGGTATAGCTGGCCTTCTGGGTCTAACTCCAGAGTCTATGTTCTGCCCACGTATTATTCCACAGCCGTGCATTCCCTGCAAGGAGTGCCCGGGATGGAAAGGGGGTGAATTCTCCTAGCTAATTACTCGGATATATTCATCATCCTGGTTGAGTAGATATTTGCATAGCTATTTTATTAAATATAACTGAAAAATTGCCTCATAGATTCCCCCAGCCCCACCCCACAAAGGTAACAGAAATAACGCAAATAATGACATTGCAAATTGCCACTGGGGTTGTCTAGACCCTTCTTCCAAAGGCCACCATCAGTACATTCTGGATTCCTTTCTGAGGACTGACTTCAAAGCACCATGCTCACGTGTTGAAGATTCTCAGCATGGAAAGATTCCGCTTTCTTCTACCCCCTTTTTATAAATCCTGGATTTATTAAGCACATCCTGTGTGATAGGCCTTGTGTTAATTGATGGGGATTCAGCAGCAAATAAAATGGACACAGCCTGCTTTCACTGTGTTTTCAGCCTATCAGGGAGGAAAGACACTACAAGAATATTAACAATAATATGTTTTGGTAGAATAATACAGGGAGCTCCAGGATCATAGAGCTGGGAGATTTAATTCAGTCTGGGACAGTGGTACCCAAAGTGTGGCAGGCAGACCAGCACTATTGAGATTACCTGGGAGGCTGTTTAAATGCAGATTCTGGGAGGCTGTTTAAATGCAGATTCTTGGGCCCCATCCCAGACCTACTAAATCATAATTTGGTGAAGGGGATAGAGATGGGAAGAGGGAATTTATAGTTGAAAAAGCTCTCCAGGTGATTCTCATGCATACTGAAGTGTGAGAAACCCCGCCATCGGGGTCTGCATGGTCTAAATAGGGAAGTAACATTTACCCAAGTGAGTAGGTCAGATGCAGGAGGGTGGGAGAAGACTGTTCTAGACTGAAGGGAAAGTCTTTGCCAAAATCAGGAAGTCCGAGAAAACCAGATCCATGGGAGGAGCTGGTGGTATGTGGGGAACACAGAGGTTAGAGTAGCCATAGAAGGAACAAAGAGAAACAGAAGTTGGGAGAATGGGATCCTATGAGCTCTCATAAAAAATAAGGTGAGGAAGGAATAGTAAGATGAAGTGTAAGTGACCAAACTTACTCTAATCTTATAATAATCCAGCTGTAAAATCAGCATCATAAGTTAGAGAGAGTCAGCATCTCTGAGGCCACTCTTAAGAGAATTAAGGACTCCATGTACATTTGCTGTTGAGCTGTGTAGTGGGAAGAACTGCCAATCAGTCCTCACTCCCTTTCCCTTTCCCACACAAGCAGACAATCTGAACCTAAATTAAACCAGTTTGAGTTAAATGAGTTCTTCCTGGTCTTTCTAGGGATAGCATTTGTTAATGAGTTGCCCCAGGTGGAACTGGGGGGGGCTTAGTTGTCGTGCCAGGGAGAAAACAGGTGTCTCTCAATGTGGATTCAGTACACATTGAGAGAGTCCACGTGCCTAATTTAGCAGGTCCCTGATTAAAAGGGTTGCTATGACTGCAGCTTGAAATTAAATAGAACTGTGGCCTGAAGGAGTCATATCTATCCATGGTGATGGAATTAAAAAACAAAACAAACCAAAAAGATTCGGGTGGCAATGGGCATTTCTGATCATCCAGCAGCGCTATTTCAGACTGAAAGCAAACTTGAGGCCTTGCATGGGGAAGAAGGATGAATCCAAAGAATGAGACTTCCCCGTGTAGGTAAGAATGGGGAGTCCGGGTGCAGTGGCTCTTGCCTGTAATCCCAGCACTTTGGGAGGCCAAGGTAGGAGAATGAGGAGTTCGGGTTTAGTCTGGGCAGCATAACGAGACCTTGACTCTACTGAAAAAATAAAAAATTAGTTCAGCATGGTGGCAAGTACCTGTAGTTCCAGCTATGTGGGAGGCTGCGGCAGGAGCATTGCTTGAGCCTGGGAGAGCGAGCCTGTAGTGAGCTATAAATGTGTCACTCTACTCCAGCCTGGGCAACAGAGTGAGAGCCTGTCTCAAAAAAAAAAAAAAAGAAAAGAAAAAAAAATGGTGGGGAGGTGGACAAAAGTTTAGACAATACTTAAGGTGCTTGGGGAGGGGGCTCAAAGTAAACTGAGTCAGGAGTGGGATAGAACCAGGGAGAGGACATCACTGAGGAGAGAAGTCTAAGTTTTCAGGTACTCACCCTGTGAAACTCAAGAAAGTTAAAAGTAAGTGAGACCTGTAGCCTTACGGAATGGCATGGTCAATGTCAGAAGAGAATTGGAATGAAGATGGGGGTCCTTACCTGTAATTCCCTCTGACTTTGACTTACTGTTCTGTGCTTTCACATGTTTATATCTACAAAGCCTAGTGTAGAGACTGAAAAGGCAGAAAAAGGGAGCACTGACCACCTGTATCCTTACTCGATGCAGAGGAGAAGTTGCACATCTTTGCATGTCTGCACCCAGTGGATTCTGAGCAACCAAACAGTACCTTTGGAAAATAGATCCCTGGCAGATGTGGTAGAAGGAGCATTCCTGGAGGGTAAACTCTGGCTAAAAGTGTAAAACCAAACCCTTTTCTTACCCCATAGTTTGGACAAAATACCCTCTGAAAGACAATAGGGGAGGTTGGACGTTGGGGTAACAACTGATTGCCTTGATGTTGCCTTGCCTTTCTAAGGAGAGGACTCCTGGCATCCCAGGCCATTGCAGATGCATGTCTGAAAGTACGGAATCCATGATCCCAGAGATCTGGGACTTGCATAGCCACCTCCTCCTCAGTGGTCATTGACCATCCAGTTGGTCAGCACTCCTCACTGAGCTCTCAATATGCCCAGAGCAGAAGGGCATCTTGACTCTGTGAAAATAAAAAACAAGAAGACTTAGTTTCTTGGAGGAACCTGTGCGCAGGGCCTAGTGGTTTGTGGGTGTTTTGTTTTTAATCAGTGACTTTTCCAGTGACAATCCCCTTGATATATTTCAGAATCTGCTCATTTTGTACTGTTCTTCCCATCCCCCACAAGGAAGAAACAGATTCTTTACCCCCAAGTAGGGTTGCCAGATAAAATCCAGGACATACCATTACATTTAAATTTTGAATAAATATCAAATAATTTTTTCATATAAGCGGGTCCCAAATATTGCAGAAAATGCAAATTACAGAGTGTCCTGTATTTTCATTTGTTAAACCCTACTCCCAAGGGATGCCTGTTTCTCTTCTTGTGAGTGGTTCATTTGGGTTCTTTCTCTTAGGTTGAGATTACCTGCTGATCACTGGTTTTATTACATATGAAAACTTTCTGCATGGTCTTTACAGAAATAGAGGAGAAAGAAGTGATTATTTCTCAAGTTCTTTAGTTAGACTATTCTATAGTCACATGTTTTTGTTCTTATCTAATATGGCAGTCTTGTAAGAAATTTGAGGAAAAATGCAAGATTACTAGCTCCCCATGAACCCCTTTCCTCCCTCTGCCCAAGTCTTAACTATACAGCATCGCGCTGTAAATGGAGGTAGACAAGGAGAGCACAGATGATACCGAAGCAATGCAATCTGAAACTACCAAAAGTTCCACTTCTCACACCACAAACTCCTTTGTTGGTTAGTTGTGAGGGGGTGTTTATAGGACGAGCACTGTACTTTCATTTTGAGACAGCAGCTTGCTTTTAGCCTGAGCAATAATTAGATAAATTACTCCCTTCACTTCAGATTATTAATGACTAAAACTCTGCCTAGAGAGTTTTGAAACTTTGATCAGTATAAACTGGAAAAACAGTCACTTAAATGCTGCAGGTGATTTTCCACCTTGTAGGAAGTAGAGATATCAATAATCCTGTCGGGGTGGAATCTCTCTTTATCAGAACCACCAGCCAGGTATCTTGTCACAAATGTAAAGCAAGTACCTACCCATTGCTTCTTGCTGGAAAAACAAAAAGAGGAAAGTGTCAAGTTACCATCAAACGGGATGTTGTTCAGACTAGAAGCTCATTGTTCTGCTTGGAAATACAAACTGTGTGTTTGCTAGAGTCAGAACTGATTCCCTGCATGCTTTTTTGGTCCTGGGGCTTGCTTGCAGGAGTTGAAGAATTGGATATAGAAAAGAGAAGAAAAGCATGAGATCCAAATCTCACGCTAGAGGAACTGGATGGAGTTTGGCACAGCTTAGCCCAGACTGGACCACTGCTGTCACATGCACATTGTTATTTGAGACTGAATTACACAGAATGCACTGATGTTGGACTCTTGATAATGCAGTGATCTAATTGTCATGTTGAGGCCTACAGGGCAAGGCCACCCCCTAGTGGTAGGGGTTGGGATTGCTTCTTATGGAAGAAAAAATTACCGCTGTGAATCATGCGAAGAAAAACCAATTATATCATGATTAGGTTAAACCTTAAATAACAGTGGCTGAAATACATAAGGGTTTGCTTCTCTTTCTAAAAGGACGTCTAGAAGTAGGCATTCGGAGCTATTCAGGTAGATCCTTGTTTCCCAAGGACTCAGGATGCCTTCTTTCTGCTTCATTAGCCTCAAGGAATGGCTTGTTCTCAGGGTCACAGGATGGCTGCTGGAGCTCCAGCCATCATATCCACATTGAAGCCTAGAAGGAAGAAAAATGAAAGAGGAAAAATAAATAGTGTGTGTGAGTGTATGGGTATTGGAGTGAGACCTCCTCACTGATTCTCCCTTTAAATAGCTTTTCTGGCATTCCTGCAAACACTTCCACAGCTGGCTGAGGAATAGAGAAATGAAGCCTTTTATCTGGGCATTTTACCGTCCTAAGTAAATCAGGGTGTTCTTACTAAGAAAGTGGGGGAATGAATGCCAGGCCGTGGTAGTAGTTTCTGCCTGTCTGAGAAGCCAGCCTGAAACTAGAGGGACAGAGAAGTCTTTCCTCTCTCAAAGCCATTTGACAGCTGGGCCCAAACTTTCTGGTGGCAGACGTGTGCTGGACTCTTACGTGGAGCTGGACCTGCTACTGAGAATGGCTCTGGTAGGTGTGTTTCAGGTAGCTGCTTTGCCAAAAGTTGAAATTACCTTTGAGGCTGAGCTTTCCTTCCATTATCCATACGCCTTTGAAGAAGTTTTGTTAATTGTCTGGTGGTGATATGGTTTGGCTGTGTCCCCACGCAAATCTCTATCTTGAATTGTAGCTCCCATAGTCCCCATGTGTTATGAGAGCAACTAGGTGGGAGGTAGTTGAATCATGGGGGTGAGTTTTCTCGTGCTGTTCTCATGATAGTGAATAAGTCTCATAAGATCTGATGGTTTTATAAAGGGGAGTTCCCCTGCACATGCTCTCTTGCATGCGCCATGTCAGATGTGCCTTTGCTCCTCATTCACGTTCTGCCATGATTGTGAGGCCTCCCCAGCCATGTGCGACTGTGAGTCCATTAAACTTCCTTTTCTTTATAAATTACCCAGTCTTGGGTATTTTATTAGCAGTGTGAGAACAGACTAATACAATAAATTGGTGTTGCAGAAAGTGGGGAGCTGCTGTAAAGACACCCAAAAATGTGGAAGCAACTGCGGAACTGGGTAATGGGCAGAGGTTGGAACAGTTGGGGCTCAGAAGAAGATAGAAAAATGTGGGAATGTTTGGAACTTCCTAGAGACTTGGAGGGCTCAGAAGACAGGAAGATGTGGGAAAGTTTGGAACTTCCTAGGGACTTGTTGAATGGCTTTGACCAAAATGCTGACAGTGATAGGGACAATAAAGTCCAGGCTGAGGTGGTCTCAGATGGAAATGAGGAACTTATTGGGAACTGGAGTAAAGGTCATTCTTGCTATGCAAAGAGACTGGTGGCATTTTGCCCCTGCCCTAGAGATCTGTGGAACTTTGAACTTCAGAGAGATAACTTGGGGTATCTGGTGGAAGAAATTTCTAAGCAGCAAAGCATTCAAGAGATAACAGAGCATAAAAGTTCAGAAATTTTGCAGCCTGATGATGCAGTAGAAAAGAAGAACCCATTTTCTAGGGAGAAATTCAAGCTGGCTACAGAAATTTGCATAACTAACAAGGAGCCAAATGCTAATCACCAAGACAAGGGGGAAAATGTATCCAGGGTATGTCAGAGAACTTCATGGCAGCCCCTCCCATCACAGGCCTGGAGGAGAAAAAATGGTTTTGTGGGCTGGGCCCAGGGCCCCCTTGCCGTGTGCAGTCTAGGGTCTTGGTGCTCTGTATCCCAGCTGCTCCAGCCATGGCTGAAAGGGGCCAAGGTACAGCTCGGGCCATGGCTTCAAAGGGTGCAAGCCCCAAGCCTTGGCAGCTTTCATGTGGAGCTGGTCCTGTGGGTGTGCAAATGACAAGAGGTGAGGTTTGGGAACCTCTGCCTAGATTTCAGAGGATGTACGGAAACACCTGGATGTTCAGGCAGAGGTGTGCTACAGGGGCAGAGCCCTCATGGAGAACCTCTGCTAGGGCAGTGCAGAAGGGAAATGTGGCATTGGAGCCCCCACACAGAGTCCCCACTGGGGCACTGCCTAGTGGAGCTATGAGAAGAGGGCCACTGTCCTACAGACCCCAGAATGGCAGATCCACTGACAGCTTACACTGTGAGCCTGGAAAAGCTATAGACACTCAATGCTAGCTCATAAAAGCAGCCTGGAGGGGGATTGTACCCTGCAAAGCCACAGGAGCAGAGCTTCCCGAGGTCATGGGGGCCCACCTCTTTCATCAGCATGACCTGGATGTGAGACATGAATTCAAAGGAGATAATTTCAGAGCTTTAAGATTTGGCTACCCCGCTGGATTTTGGACTTGCATGGGGCCCGTAGCCCCTTCGTTTTTGTCAATTTCTCCCATTTGGAATGGGGGTATTTACCCAATGCCTGTACCCCATTGTATCTAGGAAGTAACTAACTTGCTTTTGCTTTTACAGGCTCATAGGCAGAAGGGATTTGCCTTGTCCCAGATGAGACTTTGGACTGTAGACTTTTGAGTTAATGGTGACATGAGTTAAGACTTTGGAAGACTGTTGGGAAGGCATGGTTGGTTTTGAAATGTGAGGACATGAGATTTTGGAGGAGCCAGGGGTGGAATGATATGGTTTGGCTGTCTCCCCACCAAAATCTCATCTTGAATTGTAGCTCTCATAATCCCCACATGTTGTAGGAGGAATCTGGTGGGAAGTAATTGAATCATGAGGGCAGATTTTCCTGTGCTGTTCTCATGAGAGTGAATAAGTCTTATGAGATCTGATGGTTTTATAAAGGGCAATTCCCCTGCACACACACTTTTGCCTGACATCATACAAGATGTGCCTTTGCTCCTCCATCACCTTCTACCATGATTGTGAGGCCTCCCCAGCCATGTGAAACTGTGAGTCCAATAAATCTCTTTTTCTTTATACATTACCCGGTCTTGGGTATGTCTTTATTAGAAATGTGAGAGCAGACTAATGAAGTTGAGCTCTGGAAAGTTAATGTAGGGGTGGGTAAGCATGTCTGGAACTCAGTGTAAGAGGGCTATGTCTCCTTCCCCAAAGCTAGAAGGGTGGCATCTGTTGCCTAACAGAGATTGGCCAGGGAGAGCTGTTACGGGTTATCAGAGCTCCCTGGGGTGTTTGGCTGAGGCAGTGGCTTGGCAGCTTGAGGATGGGCCCTGAGCAAAAAACACCTGAGCAGGTCAGACATGTTTCCAAATACACTTAGGATGAGCAACCTGGTTTGCTTTGGGCTGAGAGGTTCTTGGGCCACAGAACATTCAGTGGTAAAACCAGGAAAGTCCTGGACAAGCTGGGATGAGTTGGCCATCTTAATAATACATATAAGAAAGCATCTTACAGGGATCTTTAGAATTGCCTGGGGGACCAAGGACTAAGTGCCTGCCATGTGGCAGCTGGCAGCTCAGAGTCACTGGAATCTTATTTTTACCGGTATGCAATGTGGGAAATTTATTTTGATGATGCCTAAAGTTTCTGATTTTGCAAACTCTGTGTCTCAGAAATAAACTATGTCTGCATTGGATAAGAGAAGAGCAACAATTTAAAAGGCCAGAATAAAAATGGCAATAAGTAAGTGAAATAAAGTGGAAATGTCCAAGTCTCATGGCACTGCATACAGACCTACCTCCCAGAACCCAGCTTGTGCCTTCTCTCCAAGCTCATGTCCTACCACCACCCCTCCTGTCTGACTCCCTTTTCTGCTGCTACAACAGAATGCTACAGACTGGGGTAATTTATAAAGAAAAGAGATTTGTTTGACTCAGACTTCTGGAGGCTGGGAATCCAAGATTGAATAGCCACATCTGGTGAGGTTTTCTTTTGCATCAAAACATGGTGGAAAGCACCCCATGGCTAGGAAGTGTACACACAAGATGACACAGGAAATTGGGCCAAACTCATCCTTTTATCAGGAACACACTCTCTCATTAACTAACCCAATCACTTGATAATAGCATTAGTCTATTCATGAGGGCAGAGCCTTCATGACCTCATCACCTTTTAAAGGTACTATTGTGATATCATCACAATGGCAATTCAATTTCAACATGAGTTTTGAAGGGGACATTCAAACCATAGCACCTGGCAAACATCACCTTGCCAGCCCTGTCATGTCCTGAATGCATTATGCTATTATGCACATCTCTGCCTGGAATGCCTTTCCCTCCTTCAAGAACCTGGTGAACTCCAACTGTTCCCTCTAATTTGCAGCTTAAGAGTCATTTTCTGTGGAGCCTTCTCTGGCCCTCTCCAGGCAAAGCTAAGTGCCATCTCCCTTCAGTCACCTGTGCACCCTGGCATGTCTGATGACACTGCATCCCAGTGGCAGGCTTGGAAATGGTCTGCCTCTTTCATGGACCAATTAGCTCCCTAAGCCTAGGCAGTCCTTACCATGTAGCAGAACTTCAGGAACATGGTATATATAATAGACACTTACTAGTGTTAGTTAAGAGTCAATCAGTGTGTGTGTGTGTGTGTGTGTGTGCGTGTGTGTATACATACTTATTTACATTTATATTTATTGAGTCTTTTCTATTCAGGGCATCAGAATGCTGACTGAAATTCTCAATTGGATCTACTGTGTTCAGATTCACTTGTTAAAATACTCAAATGGTTCATTTAAGCTGAGACTTTATAAATACACAAGAAAAATTCATTAGAAATGTTATCCTGATAATAACTAAAACTTACAAACCCAAGAAAAGAATTCATTAGAGATATTATTCTTGAAAATAACCAAATCTGTGATGTAGGCTGAACTGTTATTTTTCCCCAACAGTTAAACCTAAGAAGACATATGTGAAAAATAACTAATATTTCAAAGAATGTTCAAATACTAACTTTTGGTTGCTTCGTACTCTGGAATTAGAAAAGTATTTAAATGAACATGACTGATGCATTAGAAAAGACAGAATAAGTTAGGCTTTGTTAAGAAAATAAAACCAAAAACAAAACCCAAATCTCAGAGATTTAACAGAGTGAAGGCTTATTTTCTTCTCCGTGCTGTATGGGACCCCTTTACACATATTGCCCTCAAGGGCACCATAACGGGAGGAGAGCCCAGGATGATCCCACAGACAAGTTCCCTTCCCATTGGCCAGAGCCCTGTCACATGGCCTCAACCTACCCAGTAAGAAATGCAGAGCAGCCCATGGCTGATGAGTTGAGAGTCACAGTACCCCAGGGAAGGAGATTCTGACCTGCAGATTAGCACGCAGCTCATCTACCAGAGAGTGCTGTCGGAGCTATACTGTGGAAAGGAGGGGAAGGAAGCAGGATCGGGCAGAGGGAGAGGTCAAGCCTCAGGGTCATCTCAGGGGCCTTAGCTGCTATTGTGGGGAGTTCTGAAGATGAGATAACTTCAGGACTATTCTGAGTTGGGACAAAAGGGCTGGACCTTGGTATCCCTAAGTTGGTTGGTCAGTCATTGGAAAGGATGTGACCCTGAGTGAAGCAGCCCAACTAAAGCAATTTCAGAGGGGATTCACACCTGAGGGCTGAGCACCAGCAGCTGGGGAGTAAGTCCTGCTCACACCCTTGATGGAGGATCAGGAGGCTCATCTCAGCACTCCACAGTGTGCATGACAGTGTCTTCTGAGCAGAGAGCTCTGAACAGATTACATCTGAATATGGCCACATACGAATCCTCTTTCATCATTCTGGCTTGACATCAATATCTGGGCTTGGCCTGTGAACCACACCAGTCGTCTTGCTAGCAGTTCCACTACACTCCGGCTTAAAGTACCTTCTTCATCCCTAACTGCTGTAGCTGTCCCTACTGACTACTGCACAGATTCAGGCACTGCTGAGCTCCAAAACAGAACAAAACAAAATAAAACAAAATGTCCCGCAAAATTCCTGCTGGCCGCTTGATCAAAGGATGGTCTCTCTTCATCTATCTCTGCTGAGCTCACTATAAATCATGGATATCTGTCTGTCTTTGAGCTGTCTCTGGCTACGATGGGCCAGGAGCCTTCAAAGCGCCTCTTTCAGGTTGGACTTCCTAATCAGCATCATGGAACACCCACTCCTCCAGTGATTGAAACCATATTTGATTTTTCTGTTTAACCATTTCATGACCACTACACACCAGTTACACTGGAAACAGTGTAACTCTGTTGAGAAACACCTGTGCAAATTCAGCATTTGTTTACTGGGTCTCCAGTAGGAGAGGATGTTGAGCTCAATCCTCATGTTCAAGAGGATGCTACTAGGACCTCACTTTTACTTAGTCTAACCACTTTCTTTCTGTGGAGGCAATAATAATGACTGGCATTTACTGCAAAGCATTTTATACATGATAACTTAATTTTCACAACTACTCTAGGCAGAAGCACTATTTCCTGATTTACATCTAAGAAAGTCAAGGCACAGATAGCTTAAGACACTTCCCCAAGGTCACATGAGGCATAAATGGGGGAATTAGCATTTTAACCCAGGTAGTCTTACTACACAGTTCCGGCTCTTAATTACTATGTTATACAGCTTGTCAATCAATATCCAGGATTTCTGAAAACTCAGGGATTTATGTGTCCCTGGATGCAGGCCCATAAGTCAGCAATGCATATTTCTATGGAATCCCTCATAAGGGTCATTTAATGCTTTAGATATAAACCCTGCATGGAAAACCCAATAGGGAACTAAGCCCTAGCCAGGAACTCCCCCTTGTAAGCCAGAAAAATAGAAGTGAGTAAATTTAGAGAGGGAGATTCCCCATTAAAAAAATGACATGCAAATTCGTGAGGCGTTCCATTTAAAAAATGGAGATATGTATTAAAATATAAACTTATAGAATTTAGTATTTTTAGTATGGGGCAACTTAGGACTAGCTTTTGTGAATATGCATTGTTATACCATAAGGCAATAAGGTAGTAAAATACATTTAGACTTGGAGGAGAGACAGCAACCACTCTTTGTGGGTGGGGTGGGACAAGAAGGTGGAACTGTCCCCTACCAGCATTGAGTCTGCTCATTTCTCTCCCTGCACAGACAGGTAGCTATAGCCCTGTCCACCCCCATTTGCAAAGGAAGCCTAACTGTCTACACAGAGAGTCTCTGGCATCCTCTATATTCAATTATCTGGCGAGAATGGGGAGACACTTTATAAAGCTGTTCTAAATGCTGGACAAACCGCTCCTTTGTCTTTAGGAGTAACAATATGATGGACTTTCTCCACACCACATTACCTGGGAAATGGGGCTAGAAGGAAGT
The DNA here is from genome assembly GCF_037993035.2 of Macaca fascicularis. Lineage (NCBI taxonomy): Eukaryota > Metazoa > Chordata > Mammalia > Primates > Cercopithecidae > Macaca > Macaca fascicularis. The sequence goes on along the minus strand of NC_088383.1, from coordinate 99,838,707 downwards.
TTTGTGCCACGTTCCTCTGATAGGAATGCTAACCTGTCACATTGGCCACAGTGTTAGGATACAAATAGCCCAAACGAGGCCATCCACCAAGCTTAGCAAGCCCTGCCTGGTGATAAAATGTGCTTGCAATAGGCAATATCTGGGGGTGATTTGGTCCTGACAACTCAGCCTCCAAACCACATTTTGCATGTGTCAGGAAAATGAACGCCATGTCCACTCCATGTGGTTTTAGCAATTAGACCTTTATTAATACCATGGAGCAGCTGGAACTAGAAATAGTCTCAAGCGCTCACATTCTCTGAACATACCAATTTCCAGAGTGGGTGGCAGCTATTGAGGCCCAGGTTTATCTGTCTTGGGCCAAAATTCTCATACTCTTGACCCTATGTGTTGGGCCTGGATTTTGTGGCTCCCTGAAAACATGGCTACAAAGCTCTGTTCTGAAAAATCAAAGCCTCCTCATTAGAGTAAGAATCTTCTCCCCTAATCCTTTGTCCACTCCATTGTCATTGGTTCAGATTTAGATAAGAACGACTCTTCCTGTACTTAGGGTTTTGTTTCTCCCGGAGTGGGAGTGTTGCTGGTTCATAACGCTCTTACACCTGTCCCCTACCCAAGGCTTCTCCCTGTAAACTTGGACCAGGCTGGACTTCACAAGAAGACAAGAATTGGTCTAATCTAATTGCCTTTCCAGTGAAACGGCCTCAGTTTCCCCCAGGCATCACTTACTTATGGGATGGACAATTTCCATGCCAGTACAGCTCTGGGTGTTTTGATGTTCTTTCTTGTATTCCACTTAGATCTACTCCCTTATTCTGGCCTCCTCAGTTCTGTCTCATGTTATGTTCACCGAACTGAATGAAACATTGATTTTCAAGCAGACAGGTTTCTTGAGTGTACTGGTCATGTGTAATCTTCATTTCCAACCACACATTTCCTCATGTTGCTCCAGGGAAAGAGGGGAAAGGGCTATTGAAATAACTACTTCTCTCTAGTCCAGGATAAAGGCCAATTTATCCTTCAAGACCGAAGTCCAATGCCACCTTCTCCAGAAAAATAAGGTATTTCTTTTCTCTATTTCTATGAATTTTTGTCATATTAGGTATACTTGTGGGTTAAATTGTATTCCTTCCATAAAAGATATGTTAGTGTTCTAACTCCCAGTGCTCCAGAATGCAACCTTATCTGGAGATGGAGTCTGTATGGATGTAATCAAGTTAAAATGAGGACATCAGGCAGGCCCTAATTCAATGTGATTGGTGTCCTTCTAAAAAGAAGAACTTTGGCTAGAGACAGATGCACACAGAGGGAAGATGATGGGAAGAGACACGGGAAGAAGATGGTCATCTACATGCCAAGGAAGGAGGCCTGGAACAAATTCCGCTTCACAGCACTCAGAAGAAACCAGCCCTGATGACCCTTTGGGTTCAGACTTTTAGCCTCCAGAACTGTGAGACTATGCAGTTTTGTTAAGACCCCCTGTTTGTAGCACTTTGTTACAGCAGTCCTAGCCAATGAATATAGGTATATTATGAGGACTTTAGTCTTTTACTTCTTTTTTTCTTTACAAGTTTTTTAAATAGAAAGGAAGAAGTAAGAAAATTAAGCAGAAAAAAATCGATGTTCAGTGTCCCGGTTGTGAAAACTCCTGCTGATATATACATATATATAGTATATATGATATCTCAAATATATATACACGCATACATATACAACATACATATACATATATGTGTATATAGTATTATATATGCTGAGTTACACCATTCAAAAAACATTTTTTTTGAGACCGGGTCTCGCTCTGTCACCCAGGCAAGAGTGCAGTGGCGTGATCTCGGCCCATTGCAACCTCCACCTCCTGGGTTCCAATGGTTCTCCTACCTCAGCCTCCCAAGTAGCTGGGATTACAGGCACCTGCTACCATGCCTGGCTAATTTTTATATTTTTAGTGGAGATGGGGTATTGCCATGTTGGCCAGGCTGGTCTCAAACTCCTGACCCCAAGTGATCCACCTGCCTCAGCCTCCCAAAGTGCTAGGATTACAGGCGTGAGCCACCACTCCTGGCCTCAAATATTTTTAAAAGTGCAAAGAAAAAAGAGAGTGACTAAGAGCGAGCTTCCATGCCTTAACTTCTCTTCCCATAACTGTCAACCATTCTTAACAGTTAATCACTAAATCTCTGTACCTCAAAACTGTTTATACCAGCAACTCCATATCCATTTATCCACCTGTTCTTTTTTTAAAAAACGTATACAAAAGGGATCCCATTTTACATACTCTTCTTTGCTTTGCTGTTTTCTTTAAACAATACATTGGAACTCCATCCAGACCAGCACATACTGAGTGTCCTCATTTCTTCATGGCTGCACAGTATTCCACTATGTGCATGTGCAATTATTCATGTAACAGGATCTACCCAAAAGCCTGTGTTTTCTGCTGGGCTCTGCTAGGGCAGGTTAGGAATGCATCTGAGCACCTTAGGGCTGGTGGGACATTCAGAGCTCATCTGCCAGCACTCTTGTTTTTCAGATGAGGAAAACTGGTACACAGAATGGAAGCATTTTGCCTAAAGTGACACAGAGACATAACAAAAGTAGTTCCCGCTGTTAGGCATGTCAAACGTTTTCTGTAATTATGTGATTTTTTTGGTCACCAAAACAATGTAAGGGTGTCACAGACCTCATGTTTGCATATATTTCTTAAAATGTTTTATTTCCATAGGTTTTTAAGGAACAGGTGGTGTTTGGTTACATGAATAAGTCATTTAGTGGTGATTTGTGAGATTGTGGTGCACCCATCATCTAAGCAGTATACACTGAACCCAATTTGTATTCTTTTATCCCTCAATCCCCTCCCACCCTTTCCCCCAAGTCCCCAAAATCCATTGTATCATCCATATACTTTTGCATCCTCATAGCTTAGCTCCCACTTATGAGTGAGAGCATACAATGTTTGGTTTTCCATTCCTGAGTTACTTCATTTAGAAAAATAGTCTCCAGTTCCATCCAGGTTGCTGAGAATGCCATTAATTAGTTCCTTTTTATGGCTGAGTAATATTCACCATAACTTCTTTAACCATTCGTTGACTGATGGGCATTTGGGCTGGTTCCATATTTTTGCAATTGAGAATTGTGCTGCTGTAGACATGTGTGTGCAAATATCTTTTACAAATAATGACTTCTTTTCCTCTGGGTAGATACCTAGTAGTGGGATTGCTGGATCAAATGGTAGATCTACATTTAATTCTTCAAGGAATCTCCACACTGTTTTCCATACTGGTTGTACTAGTTTCCATTCCCACCAGCAGTATAGAAGTGTCCCCTTTTCACTACATCCACACCAACATCTTTTTTTTATTATTATTTTTTGATAATGGCCATTCTTGCAGGAAAAAGGTGATATCACATTGTGGTTTTGATTTGTATTTTCCTGATCATTAGTGATGTTGAGCATTTTTTCATATTTACAAAAAAGAAGAACACAACGAAATTTAGAAACAGAATTTTCTAATCTGTCTCTAATGCTTCTAAATGTTTCAGAATTTTAGTGGGTTGAACACATTTTTTAAATATGTAAAAATGCAACAAATTCCAAATTGTTTGTTACAAGAATTGATTGACATAAAGGGAAACAGAAATATAATAGCTAACTTTAAGCAAAAACTTTGGTACAGTTGGTAAATGGGATTTTAAAAAATAAGCATCATGATTTAGTAAGTGCAGTTATCACTTTTCTTATTTGTATTCACATGCCTTTGTGAGGTAATTAAACTTTTTGTTTTTAGCAATTATTGCCACTGAAATCAAGCATCAAAATAAGCCAAACATAAAACCAGATCTTCCTACTGCTTTATGTTAAAGCAGTGTCAAATTAAATGTTAAATCAAGATATTTTAAAATCAATGAAGCATTAATATCTACATTTAACTCTTTAAAATATTGTTAATTATAGCTAATAACAATTTAGCAAAAGCAAATGCTTTTCATTTTGATTTTTTAACTTTTTATGTATGTAGTCATTTATGTTTTTATTTTACAGCTATTATGTACATATTAGTATATTAATACACAGATAAATTTATGTGTAAAATATTTACTTATTCTAGAGGACAAACACAAAGTTGGTTTTACTTCTGTGAATGTCAAATCAAACAAAGTTTGTAAAACTGTAAATTAAACTGCCAGCTGATCTCTTCACAGCAACAATAGAAACAAGTAACGAGACAACTTCAAAGTGCTGAGGAAAAATAACTGACACCCTAGAATTCTATTCTCAGCTAAACCAAAATTCAAGACTGAGAGCAAAATAAGGACATCATCAGGCAAGCAAGCACAGATTTAAATAAATTACTACTCACAGTCCCCTGCTGAAAGAATTCCAAAAGCTCTGTTTCTCTGGGAGAAGGCGCAGGAAGTGAGAAGCAAAGAGGAGCAGAGACTGGTAAATATTAAATATAGAGGCAAATCTAAACAGGCATTGATCCCAAAACAATATAATGGTAACTAGTTTGGGGTTATAAAAACGAGGTGTAACTGGCCGGGCGCGGTGGCTCAAGCCTGTAATCCCAGCACTTTGGGAGGCCAAGACGGGTGGATCACGAGGTCAGGAGATCGAGACTATCCTGGCTAACACGGTGAAACCCCGTCTCTACTAAAAAATACAAAAAACTAGCCGGGCGAGGTGGCAGGCGCCTGTAGTCCCAGCTACTCGGGAGGCTGAGGCAGGAGAATGGCGTGAACCCGGGAGGCGGAGCTTGCAGTGAGCTGAGATCCGGCCACTGCACTCCAGCCTGGGCGACAGAGCGAGACTCCGTCTCAAAAAAAAAAAAAAAAAAAAAAAAAACAACGAGGTGTAACTAACATATTAGACAAAGAGACATGTGATTCAAGAAAGAGTGACCAGAATGAATAGGTACTATGGTAATGCCCAGCAGGAGGGCAAAGATATTAACTCTAGGCTTCATGTCAAAATTTCAGTGTGTAGATGCCAGCAAAAAACAGTGTTTCATGGAAAATGTCTAAAAGCAACAAGAAGAATGAAAAATAAAATTCAATCTCTAATTTTAACAAAGCTTGGAGATGGCTAAAAGTAGAATCACCAAATAAGTGGAAATGCTCCCTTACAGCAGTGGACTTGGAGCAAGGCAGTGCATGGGTGGCAGCATAACGGGTATCCTGGAGCAAAGTTAGCAAAACCAGCGTCTCAAAAGTGGGTTGTGAAACTTCATCCAGTCAGGTGTGGTGGTTCATGCCTGTAATCCCAGCACTTTGGGAGGCTGAGGCAGAAGGATCACTTGAGCCAAGGAGTGTGAGGCTGCAGTAAGCCATGACTGTGCCACTGCACTCCAGCCTGGGCCACAGAGTGAGACTCTGTCTCAAAAACAAAACAAAACAAAACAAAACAAAAACCCTCAATCTAAGAGCAGGGGAAATGAGGCATAAGCAATGGCATCAAGGTCCCCCTGGACCTGACTTAGTTCCAAGAGGAAGAAGACTTAAAGACAATGGAGGTATAATCATACAGGTAGGCAAGGCACCGTTCCACATGAAGATCTAAAACTTCCAAAATTGTAGACTTTTCAGAATGTAGTCTCAAAATATATGAACCACAAATGACCAGAATCACAAAAAAATCAAGCAATCCACAGCCACATAAGATATTTTAATACAATGCTCAATAATAAATAGCTCAAGCAAACAAAATAATTAGTAAACATACCAAAATTTGAAATAACAGTTTTAATAACTCAAGCATAACATTTCTGTACTTAACAATTAGAAAATACACATTGAACTTATTTTTGGATGACCACATACTTGGCCACAAAAAAGTATCTAAAAATAAAAAATGAATCAGTCCTATAGACCACATTCCCTTTTCACATGCTATTAAACTGAAAATAAATTACAAAAATGTAACCAAAAAAAGGAACCAGATGTTTGGAAATTTTGAAACATTTCTATATAATTAATGAGTCAAAGTAGAAATCATAATGGAGATTTAAAAATAGACCTGAATGACAAGGGGAAAACTGAACATAGAAATTTTGGAGATGTAGCTAAAGCAATACTTTGGAGAGAAAATTTTAGATATTCACACACACACCTGAAAAGAAGAAAGGTTGATAACTAATGAACATGTGTAATCAATCCAGGAAGTCAGAAAAAAAAAAAATAACTGTTAATGTAAGAAAATACAAAGGAAAGAAGACACAGATATGGGCAAAAAATAGTGAAACAGAAAAAAAGCAACTGAGATGGCCAACAAGGGTCTAAGATTAGAAGAAAAAGAAAGATGGTCCAAATGAACCGTATTGGGAAAGAAAAATATGTAACAATAGATATAACACACATTTACAAAAACATGAGACTGCTGTATATGACCTTATGCCACTAATATTTAACTTTTAGATAAAATAAAAACATTTCCAGAAAATGTAACTAAAAAGTAAAAAAGCTGAATAAACCTATGGCCTTAAATATTTAATCAATAATTAAAAATCTAGTAACAGCCAGGCGCGGTGGCTCAGCCTGTAATCCCAGCACTTTGGGACGCCGAGGTGGGCGGATCACGAGGTCAGGAGATCCAGACCATCCTGGAGAACACGGTGAAACCCCGTCTGTACTGAAAAAATACAAAAAATTAGCCAGGCGTGGCGGCGGGCGCCTGTAGTCCCAGCTACACGGAGGCTGAGGCAGGAGAATGGCGTGAACCCGGGAGGCGGAGCTTGCAGTGAGCTGAGATGGTGCCACTGCACTCCAGCCTGGGCGACAGAGCAAGACTCTGTCTCAAAACAAAACAAAACAAAAAAATCTAGTCACAAAAAAATAGTCGTTACCTCAGATAGTTTTGCAGGTAAGTTCTCCCCAAGTTTCAGGAAAAATTTGATTTCTATTTTGTACAATCTGATACAGAAAAAAGAAAAGACTGAAAATGTTTCAACCCATTATATGATATTAATATAACATTGAAAACAAAAACTGGAACAGACACTACAGAAGAGGAAAAGTGTGGGCTAATGTCACTTATAAACATGTAACATTTTGAAATCAAATATTAGCAAACTGTATCTAGTAGTGTTTAAAAATATTACATTATGACAAAGCTGGATTACTTAAGAAGTAAAAGTTTAACCATAGAAAAGTTATTAAGGTAACTTACTGTACACACATAATAAAGAAGAAAAAAATATGATCACTTCAAGAGGTGCAGAAAATGCATTTGATAAAATTCAATACCCGTTAATAACCAAAATATTTTAGCATGTTAGAAATAAAAATAATAACCCAATAAAGTGATATACCAGAAATCTACAGTGAAAGTTATGCTTTGTGAATCTCTAAAATAATTCCAGTTAAGTTCAGGAGTAAGGGAAGGATGCCTACTATCAAAAGCCCTTATTTAGCATTGCTTTGTAAGTCCTATTGGGTAAAGCGATAATAAGTAAAGAAATAAAATAAAGATTCAAAAGGAAGAAATGAAAGTATCATTAATTTTGTTTTGTTTTGTTTTGTTTTTGGGTTTGTTTTTTCTTTTTTTATTTTGTGTGTGTGTGTGTGTGTGTGTGTGTTTTGAGATGGAGTTTTGCTCTGTTGCCCAGGCTAGAGTGCAGTGGGGTGATCTTGGCCACTGCAACCTCTGCCTCCTGGGTTCAAGCAATTCTCCTGCCACATCCTCCCAAGTAGTTGGCACTACAGGTGCCTGCCACTATGCCTGGCTGATTTTTCTATTTTTAGTGGAGACTTGGTTTCACCATGTTGGCCAGGCTGGTCTCGAACTCCTGACCTCAGGTGATCTGCCCGCCTCAGCCTCCCAAAGTGTTGGGATTACAGGCGTGAGCCACGTATTATTAATTTGGGATGCTATAATTATCTAGTTTAAAAAATTCAAAATAAGTAATAGCCAACTATTGAAAGAAGTAAGGAAAGTCAACAAGTTACCTAATTAAAAACTGATTTTTAAAGATGGTCCCTGAACACCTACAACAAATTGTTAGAAAATATCATTTTTCAGAAGCTACTATTTACAGTTGTAGCAAGCACTATAAATACCTCATAATATGGGTAATAAAAATATATAAATCTTTACAGAAAAAATTATAAATCCATATTAAATGATATAAATATAAAAAGGCCTAAATAGATATATCACATTTACCGTAGAGAAGTATAGTACAAATGGCAAAATTTTTCCAAATTAACCTATTTAGATACTTTTCCGTTATCAATTCCAATAGCATTTTTTGAGGAATCCACTAGTTGATCCTAAAACACTGGAAGAGGAAAGACTAATGAAAACCAAAACAAATTTGAGCTAAAAAAAAAAAAAAAAAAAAAAAAATAGTGGATAAACACCACACCAGCTGTTAAGAGTTGCTCTTTAACTACAATAATGTTAAAATTCTCGTATGGGTGTGGGGATAGACAAATGAACCAACAGAATGGTAGAGTCTAGGAATTGATCCACTTATATATGGGAATTTGTATTTAACAGAAATGACATGTCAGCCAGGCATGGTGGCTCTTGCCTGTAATCCCAGTACTTTGGGAGGCCGAGGTGGGTGGATCACCTGAGATCAGGAGTTCAAGACCAGCCTGCCCAACATGGCGAAACCCCGTCTCTACTGAAAATACAAAAAATCACCCAGGGGGGGCGTGGCTTGCGCCTATGATCCTGGATACTCAGGAGGCTGAGGCAGGAGAATCGCTTGAACCCGGGAGGCAAAGGTTGCAGTGAGCCGAGATTATGCCACTGCACTCCAACCTGGGTGACAAGAGCAAAACTCCATCTAAAAAAAAAAAAAAAACCCACCAGAAATGACATTTCAAACAGCGGGAAAGTCTGGATTATCCTTGACAATTAACTTTCTGCTTGGAAAAAGATAAAATTAGATCCCTACTCATCACATAAGCAAAAGTAAATTCCAGATGGACAAAAATTTAAATGTGAAGGGAAAAAAATGTAGAATTTTTAGAAAACAATGTGGGAGAATATCTTGAATGTAGAGTTAGAAACAGATTTATTAACTAAGGGACAAATGCCCACAAACCTTGAAAAGACATATAAATTTAACTACATGAAAATTAAAAAGCTATTTATAATAGAACATGACATAAACAAAATTAAAAGGCAAGATACCATTTGTGAGAACATTTTTCAACTCAGATAAGAACTTCAGAATAAATACAACTATAAATTTATAAGAAAAGAACAAAGGATTAAAACTGGTTTCTCTCTCTCTGTCACACATGCACACACATGCACATACACAACTGGTTAGTAAACATGTAAAAATGCTTAAGCTCATGAATAATTAGAGAGATGTAAATTAAAACAATAAAATGCCATTTGTACTTATTGGACAAGAAAAATTAAAAGCCTCACAAATGATGGTAAGGATGTAGGAACACAGGAATTTCTAATCTAGCATGAGTTCAAATAGGTACAACCACCTGGGAGAACAATTTGTCTCTGCTAAGGAAGGTAAAGAAGTATATTTCCTACTAATTGGCAATTTCACTTCAGGGCATTTACATTAACAAAACACGTGCACAAAGATGCAGGCACAGGCATGTTCATTGCAATAAACAACAACAACAATAAAGCAATAACTAATTTTACCCAATAGGGAAATGGATAAGTAAACTATGGTATTTCACAATTAAGTTAAAATGAATGAACTAGGTCTACACTGTATCCACACAACATAAATAAGTCTCTAAAATGTACTGTTGAGTAAGAAAAGCCAAGTTGCAAGAGAATTTACAATATGATGCCATTTATGTAAATTAAGAATGTACACAAAACACTAGTATTGTTTTGGATATACAAATATGTAGTGAAAGCACAAGATCATGCATGTAAATGACACACATCAACTTCAGGCAGAGGTTGCTCTGTAGAGGGGAAGACGGGAGGGATGGGAGTGAAGGGGGCCAAGGCTTTAGCCATATCTTTTTGTCTTTCTTTTGTTTCAAGGGATCTGAAGTAAATATGAGAAAATGTTAACAGTTGTTTAATCTGGATGGTAGGCATATGGTTGTCTGTTTTATATTCTGCACCTTTCCATATGTACAAAATCTTTCTTAATTTAAAAATTAAAGTGTGGAAATATTTTTTAAAACCTTAGAACCAGAATTCAAGTCCTTTCCCTCTGATTTGTCTTTAATACAATCAACATTTATGACATCTCATGAACCAGGCGTGGGAGAGCTAGTTGTCAGAGAGCTGTGGTCCCAAATTCAAAGAGTACGGTCTTCTAACAGGGAGAAAGGGAACAATCGTTTCTCATTCTTTTTGGTTATCTTTTGCTGCCTGTCACTGAGTAAAACAACTGCAGTTTTTCACAGGAACTAAATATAAATACACCAAGGAAAGACCTGTGTGAAGGGCTTTCCCCAGGGTCACATTCTTGGCTGGCACATCTACAGATGGCAGTCACAGGTTCCATTTGACTGTCAAAATGTCACCGGGTGTTGGTGCCTGTCCTTGTGTGTGAGGCACCACGAGGCCTCTGGGACCTAGGCCGTGTCACTGACTGCAGGTGGCAGGGTTCCTCTGCAGCGGCCATGTTCTGTTAGGTGGCCCCTGGGTAGTTGCTACGTTGGAGCAGAAAGATGAAGAAAGGAGCTCACATTCTAGTGGGGGAGACAAATATGTAGATCAAGCCATATGGTCCAGAGAGGAGGTAGAAACAACAAGCTAAAAGAATTGGGGGTAGGAGGCTGAGCATGATGCTCATGTCTGTAATCCCAGCACTTTGGGAGGCCGAGGCGGGAGAATCACTTGAGCCCAGGAGTTCAAGACCAGTCTGGGCAAAAAAGTGAGACCCTATCTCTACAAAAAAATACAAAAAATTAGCTAGGCATGGTGGCATTGGCCTGTGATCTCAGCTTCTTGGGAGGCTGAGCTGGGAGGATCACTTGAGCTCAGGAGGTCGAGGCTGCAGTGAACTATGACTGCGTCACTATACTCCAGCCTGGGTGACAGAGTGAGATCCTCTCTCTCTGTGTTTCTCTCTCTCTTCCTCTCTCTCTCTCCCTCTCTCTCTCTCGAAAAAAAAAAAAAAAAGACTTCTCAACCAATCAATACAATTTTTTAAAAAATAGATCATTGGGGGTGGGAAAAAATGAGATTGCAGAAGATTTCTTGGTCTTATTTCTGGTCAATGAGTATGTGAAGATCAGCCATTCCAATTCCATTCTGAAGGGTCATGCAGTATCCTCCCAAATTGCTACTGACAGAGAATGCTTTAAGGAAGTGACACAGGAATCTGCTGATTAGGCTTAAAACACTATTCTATTCCCCCCGCCTTCTACCCTACCCCCTACCCCCACCTCCAGTGCCACAGTGTGGCCACAGTGTTACTCTCACATAAACAGCAGGGTCGCTTAGTGAGTGCAGACACAATTCGGTGAGTAGAGGAGTAGAAAGGCAGCAGGGGTAGGGAGGGAGACAGAGAGAGGGGTTCTAGTAGCGGCAGGTAAAAATGTAACAATTACTGGTGTATCCTAATAAAGACCTAAATCAAGAAGTAGCCATCCCAGCTGAGACCAGTTTGCCTGGGACAATAGCAAATGGATGGCAAAAAGAAGATTCTGAGGCTACCTCACTTTGGGGCGAAGATAAACTACAAATTGAAATCATAATGTATGTGTCTCAGAACCTGCTCTATGATTCTGTGGTAGGCTAAATAACAGCCCACAAGGATCTCCAGGTCCTAATCCCTAGAACCTGTGATTATTTCCTTATATGGCAGGAGACTTTGCAGGTGTGATTAGATAAGGTTCTTGAGATGTGGAGGTTAGCCTGCATTATCCAGGTGGGTCTTAAATGCAATCATAAATGTCCTTACAAAGTGGAGGCCAAGAGAGATTTGACACAAAAGGAGAAGGTAGCATAACCACTGAAGCAAGATGTTACACTGCTGGCTTTGAAGATGGAGGAAGGGACCACAAGCCAAGGAATGCAAAGAATTCAGCTCTAAAAGCCGGAAAAGGAAAGAAACTGCATTCTCCCCTAGAGCTTCTAGAGGAGCCCAGCCCTGCTGACACCTTGAGGTTGGCCTAGTAAAACTGATGATGTTGGACATCTGGCCTCCAGAACCATGAGAGCATAAATGTGTGTTGTCTGAAGCCACCAAGTTCGTTGTCATTTGTTACAGCAGCCATAGGAAAGGAATACAGATTTCTTTGGCTGATTGGATAGAAAAGAGCCTTGCAGACATTTGATATGGAGTTGTTGATGGAGTATTCTCCATTGGGTGACAAGATGCTGGAACCAAAGAGGGCAAAAGAGAATGTGTCTGAGTGTGTGCATGTCTGTGTGTCTGTGGTATGCCAAGGTCCCTGGGAAAAAGATTCTGGGACAAAGATTTGCATGCAGGTGTTTCCTGGGGAGTGCTGTGGGGAAACAACATCTGTAAAAGGGTGGGGGATGCAGGCTTGCACTGATGGAGAGTTGCACTCTAATGCAGTAGCACAGAGGCCTCAACCCAACCCCCGGGGAGCTGTGGAGTTAGGGTAGTCCTTCAAAGAGGGCCCAACTTGAACAAAGGGGCCAAACTTTTGTACCTCTATATTGGCTTGTGGTCAGATGCAGGCTATTCCCAGGGAAGGCATTGCAATCTTGCATAAGGCAGCAACCGTTGACCAAGGACAATCCGTGGTGAAACTCAGCTATGGGCCATCAGCAGGCCACATTCCCATCATCTGGGAGGGTATGTGCTTTTGTCCTGAGATGGGTCAGTACAGCACACCACACAGTATCTGCTACACCATCACAGTATCTGCTACACCATAGAAGCATCCCTCAACCCTATTTTGTCTGATCAATTTCCTGATGCAGAGAGGTAAGGGAAAGTTTCTTATTGACCCTACTCGCAGGATTTTCCTTCAGAGGCACAGTGCGAGTCCCAAGCCAGTGTGGCTCTTTTAGAAACCTGCTGACAACAGCTCAGGAACACCTAGGGCACAGCTGCTGACATAACTCTAAGTGGTTTGGTCTTGGACTGAGGTTTGAAAATAGACCTTCCAGTGGACTATTTGGAAAGCCTTCTGAGAAAGCCCCTGAATAAATACCGTAGCCCCTTGCTACATGGGTTAGGATTGTTTTGGCCAGGTTTTCTGGGACTCACACTGTGCCCTGGCTGATAAACTAAGCCATGTAGAAAGCACAGGATCACAGAGCCAAATCCTACCCCAGCCATCACACCACACCAAGCACCAGCCAACTCCAGCTTTGCACTCCAATGCTGAGGCTGTAGGACGCTGATTTTCAGTGAACCTGCACTCTGGAGAGATCCACTCTCAGAACAACTTTAAGCTAATCAAAGGCTTTTGATTTCAGCCTTTGTTGCTCTAAATCCTGCTAAAAGGCCTTACTGCACTCATCTGCTAAAATACTGCAGTGCATATAATTTAGTGGTACTGTAGTAACTTGGAACCTTCCCAGGGACTCAGAAGAGTCACTCTGAACTGAGTGTGATATCTGGAGGTCTGGGGTCTTGTCCTACTTCTGACAACTATTAAATGTGTGACCTGGGCAAACGCTGCTCTCTGAACCTGCTTTCCTCCCATGTAGCATGAAGTTGAATAAAATTACCTCTAAGATTCTGCCTAGTCTTCATACTCAAGGAGTCTGTGGTCCCCCTATAAGTATGGAGGTTGCAAAGAATGACATGCATTTGTACAGATGCTGGCACATCCTAGAATCTGCTTTGTTGGGAGAAAATTCCTGCCATCAGATTTCTTTCAAACAGATGAATATATGAATATATCACGCTTATTTGCATCAGCTGCTTTTGCTCCAAACCAGCAGCTCAATATTCCCTGAATCACCAAAATAGATTGCTTTCATCAGCCTGTGAATATTCCAGGGGCTTGTGCATGAGTGGCCATTACAGTTTTAAAAATCCTCAGGATTATTTTTTAAGTTGAGCAGAATGGTAGAATAGAAAGCCTGCTAACTTATTTGCCAGAATATTTGCATTGCAATTCATGTCAACTTCTCACCTTGTGACATTGGCAAGCCATTTAATCCCACTGAGCTTCTGATAGGGATGCCAGTCAAGGTCAGCTCTGCTTACCTCACATGGTAACTGCAAATATCAAATGAAATGGAACTCGTGAGAGAACTCTGGAGCCTGTAAAGCTTATCAAAATGAAAGCAATTATTATCATTACTTTAACACCTTCAAAGCCACACACAGAGAATCTATTCCATCAGTTGCATTTGCCTGGGAAGAATATTTCCTTCTCAAAGCAGAGGATTTTAGTCAGTGTTGTTAGAATATAAGCAGAGTGAACATAAAGATTTATTTTGCCAGCTTCTGAACTTCCCAAGAGAATAATTCCCAGCAGTAAGGGTTGCTAAAACAGTGTGTGAGGTCACCTGCTCTTAGCAACTACAATTGGCAAAGAAAGAAGTAGCCCAGCATTCCCCCAGAGGACTGATGCTCACAATGGGGCCCTGCAACTGCAAGTGGCAATTTTTCATGTAATCTGCAGCCACTGAGCCCCTGCTTCTGCATTAGTTTAGTCAGTTCTGTTTGCTCCTTCAGAGCACGCATTAGTCGAGTGGCTCGTCTTATTAAAAGGATGGCTGCAAATGTGAATCCAGCTGCAATACAAAAATCGTAGTCCTTAAGACTTTCCGATTTCCTATTTCTGCTTCCGATTTCCTATTTCTGCAACTTTATTCCTTCCAGATTGCAGCAAGCTCACAGAGCAACTCCTCACCTATTCTCTTCTCCCAATGTGGTCTCTCAGAAAAATCCTACCCATGAAAGAGAAAAACCCATAAAAGGTGTCATCTCCATAAATGCAGCATGCTGCTGTTTGCAGATTTTTGGAAAACCTTGAATTCAACTTCTCTTTCAAAATATGACTGAGAAAACATCATAGTAAGCCAATTGACAGCTGACTTCCTATTCTTCTTGCTGCAAGCTTAAAAGGGCTTTTATAAAGCAACAGCGAAGGAAATGCAAACTATATCAAGATTAGAATGGCTTACGAAACCTCTGCTTTTATTTACATATTTACTGAGTCTCCGTTTTCCCCTTTCCACTCTTGGGAAATACTGATGATCAGTGCTGGTGCGTGAATGGGAATCGGTGTGACAGGTCTGGAGGGGACAGGCTGAGGGCTGGGCTTAATCAGCAGAGATTGGCAGGTGGCCTTGTGCACCACGCTGGTGATGGGGTCTGTTGTTATAGAAACCAGATTCCTCTGGGAGCACACAGGTAGGGGCAACAGGTCTTTGGGAACAGAGTGCAGTTAGTAAACCCTGGAACAGTGCTACAAAATTCAGTGCAGGCTGGCAGGCAGACCCACGCACAATGCAACTGAGCATGACAGCCAAGCACAGAAGAGGGACCTGCGCTCTGTGTTCAGGATTGAAGCTCTGTCTTTCCTTCCTCCAGGCAGATGTCGGCTAGCAGGTGTGTTCTGCCCTCTCCTCACGAAGGCAGAGCTTTGCAGGTGCTTGTGATTACGGAGCCAGCAAGAGTTAGGTCTTCCGGGAGCCTTTCAGCAGTACTAATGTCAGTTACTTGTGGGTTCCTGTTTCTTTACAGTCAATTAACTTGAGTTTTACACAATGTTATGAAAAACATGGATCCACGTGAGTTGCCTTCCTCTTCCTGCTCTGAGTCTCTCTCTCACACACACAAACACACACATCCACAGGGTAACACAAACACAAGTAACAACCTCAACACACACTCTTACATAGGCCCATCCTCATCAACCGCCCCTTCGTGGACCCACCTTCATAGGTATTTACATTTCTCAGGTTAGAGAAGGGTTGTATTTCAGAGAATAGAGCTCACCTGTGTTTTAAACATTTCAGTTAGCAGATGGACATTTATTTTGAGGTAAGGTGGTTGCCAGGCTTGCAGAAGTTTGGGTTTGAAGTAATGAAGCTCCATCTCTTTTCAAAACAGCTTAACTGCCTTGGTTATGATTGTTTGTTTTTTAACTTCCCTGAGAGTTTTCATGGTGTGTGGTTTCAAAATAACCCCGTCAGGGACTCTGAGGTTGACGCTTGCTTGCTCACTAGTTTTTCCAGGATATAAGAAATGTGTAGGCCGCCACAAAGGAATAAACCCGGACAGGATGGCCTTGTTTTAAGGTGTCTGTGGACCAAGAACCTTTCTGCTCTGTGCCTCTGGACAAAGCGTCTTGACCTCAATTGCCAGTAAGACTCTCCCAGCCCAGACACCTCATGTTAGAAGTACCCGGTAGGGTTCTTTAACCCATGACTTTGTAAAGACAGCAAAAAAGGCCAACAGAGCGTGATTGACTCCAACTCTGAAAAAAGAAGTATGCACAGTTTATTACACAGGTAACCAGAACACATTTCTATGTCCCACAAACCATAAATAATATAGGCTAGAGTTCTGGAATCAATTTCCACGGTCTTTTAACCAAGGACTTGTCTATAGGCAAATATCTCTATCTGATCCTGTTTAGATCTTTGTTTCTTTCCCTGTCCCTGTTCTCATATACTTGGTGCCCTCTTCAGTGTCTCTTTCCATTCAAGTTCTGAGCCAGTTTATGTGGATGGAGCAGAGACACTGCTATGTGTTCACCCGAGTCCTACTTCTGAGCACAAAGGAAAGCTCATTTCCCAGCTTCCCAGCCACTAGATGTCATGGACTGAGCCCTGCCAGTGAAGTGCTAGGCTGGTGATCAAGGCCACTTCCATGAATGCGTGGAGCAGAGCCTTCCTCACACCTCCCTCATACAGCCATACCCAATTGTGATGGGTCAGACACAAACTTTCACTGTGTTACTCCAGCCAGATCTGAAGATAGTTTGTTAAAACACTCAGAATAGACTCTTACACCAAGGTTGGAAATACTAGCTTCAAGGAATTCTTAGTTTCTCTGTCTACTATAGCTCAAAGTTCAGACTTTGAGAACATTTCTTGTTGACCATAGGTATACTCAGAGCTGCTCTGATCTAATGCAATGCCTATTGTCTGCTGTTCCAAGAATGGCTTCTCTGTATGCAATGCTTGAGTTCTCTGTTTTTTTCTATGTCACCTGAGTTTTCATTGCATAGGAAGGGTTTAGGTCACGTAGCTTAATGATGGGGCTATGTTCTGAGAAATGTGTCATTAGGCAATTTTGTCATTGTGCAAGCTTCAAAGAAGGTACTTACACAAAGCTAGATAGTGTAGCCTAATGCACACCTAGGCTACATGGTGTAGCTTATTGCTTCTAGCCTACAACAGCATGTTGCTGTACTGAATGAATACTATAGGCATTTGTAACACACTAGTGCTTGTGTATCCAAACATTTCTAAACATAGAAAAAATACAGTAAAAATATAGTGCAAAAGATACAAAGTAATACACCTGCATAGGACACTCACCATGAATGAAGTTCCCAGGACTGGAAGTTGCTCTCTGTGAGTCAGTAAGTGATGAGTGAATGTGAAGGCCTAGGACATTACTATACACTATTGTAGACTCTATATAAACACTGTACACCTAGGCTACACTAAACTCATTAAAACTTTTTCTTCAATAATAAATTAACCTTAAAAATTAAACTATAACTTTTTTTTTTTTTTTTTTTTTGAAAGAGTCTTGCTCTGTCACCCAGGCTGGAGTGCAGTGGCGCCATCTCAGCTCACTGCAACCTCCGCCTCCCGGGTTCAAACAATTCTCTTGCCTCAGCCTCGCGAGTAGCGGGGATTACAGACATCTGCCACCACACCCTGCTAATTTTTGTATTTTTAGTAGAGATGGGGTTTCATCATGTTGGCCAGACTGGTCTCGAACTCCTGACCTCATGATCCACCCCCCTCGGCCTCCCAAAGTGCTGGGATTACAGGTGTGAGCCACCACACTCGGCCAACTACAACTTTTTTACTTTATAAACTTTTAAACGTTTTGAAAGTTTTGATCCTTTTGTAATAACACTAAGCTTAAAACACGAATTCTATGGCTGTACAAAAATATTTTCTTTCTTTATATCTTTATTCTGTAAGCTTTATTCTAATAAACATTTTTAAGTTGTTTTTTACTTTTTCAACTTTTTTAAAAACTAAGACACACACATTAGCCTAGGCCTACGCAGAGTCGGGATCATCAATATCACGGTCTTCTACCTCCACATCTTGTCCCACTGGAAGGTCTTTGGGGCGATAACAGGATGGAGCTGTCATCTCCTATGATAACAGTGCCCTCCTCCGGAATACCTCCTGAAGGACCTGCCTAAGGCTGCTTTACAGTTAATTTTGTTCTTTTATATGTAGAAGGGGCACAGTCTAAAATTGCAATTAAAATGATAGCATAGTAAATACATAAACCAGTAACATAGTCATTTATTACCATCATCCAGTATTATGTACTGTACATAATTGTACATGCTACACTTTCATATGACTGGCAGTGCAGTAGGTTTGTTTACACCAGCATCACCACAAACACATGGATAATGCATTGTGTACTATGTTATGATGGCTACGTCAATAGACAATAGGAATTTTTCAGCTCGAGTATAATCTTATGAGACCACCATAGTATATGTGATCTATTGTTGGCTGAAACATCATTATGCAAAGCATGACAGTATTCATAGTTCATAGCATTTTAGTACACACAATGTGAAAAATTCTTCCCCATTGCACAAAGTTCACTCACCCCTGGTTCTTCTCTTCTTAGCACCATCAAACGTCCTCCAAGCTCAGACTTACCTATTCCCCTCTTGGCATGTGAGCCACATAAGCCTATAGGCAAACCTGGAAGATATCAGCCTTCCTGGACCTCCTATGGAAGATCCCTGCTATTCATTTTCAACAGTTGCACACCATCAGGACAAGTTCTTCATAGTGAGACATCGTCAGCTGCCCATAAACTGAGACCTCTCCTGGACCTAATAGCTTCAGGAACAGCTCACTTACTTTTGAGAACTGGCAAAAAGGACAAATACAGATTAGTGAACAGAGCATGGGATTAGGTTGTGACCTGCATTTTAGTCCAGGCTCTCCCACTAACTTGCTAGGTGACTTTGGACAAGTGGCAATTTCCCTTGGCCTATGTTCCTTGTTTTCTCACCTTAATACACAGATAATAAATATTACTTTCTCTGGCTAACCTGTCAGGGCTCTTTAATTGTTACAAAACAAAAATGTATAGCATGCATAGAAACATGAAAAAATTACAGTGGGAAAAATATTAAAAATTATCTTAAGAAAGTTCACTTATAATCAGATAGTTATATGTTATGGGCTAATCAGACCTCTGCCAGAAAGAGTTGCTTTTTGAAAATGGACATTATTTTCTTGGGGTCTGTTTGATGGTTTTCCCACCTTAGTGCACATATGAAACTGTGGAACAATGATCTGTGAGTAGGAAAGGTATCGTCACTTTTCTGGATAGCCAGTCAGATTAGAGGTCTTGGTCAGTTAGCACTGCATTCCAAATGTCTACTCAACAGTATTAAAGTCAAGTTTGCCTATAATGAAAACTATTAAAACCAAGATTGGACAATTCCATGTCTATGAATTTATCTTATGAGTAGATAAATGTGAGAAATGACACACATAACAGGTTATTCACTGTTTGGAACAACAAAAGAGTAAAAATATCTATATTTGCACCATAAAGGGGACTGGTTAAACCAACTACAGAAATCTGTGCTCTAGGAAAATGTGTAGCTCTATGAATGCTGGAACTCTGAAACACTGATATGGAGCATTCCCCAAGAAATTTCATTAAGTTAAAATGCAAATTACAGAACAGTGTGTAACATATAATACCATTTGTGTCAAAAAATTTTTAAAACAAGTATTTGCTAGAGAATGCATAAAATATCTCTGGAAGAATACAAAAATGCTGCTTTTATTGTTTGCCTCTGAAGAAGAAACTGCATTAGCTAGGAAAAGATGATGAAGGGGTCATTTGTGTTTTCTACATTTAAAACCATACGAATATATTAACTATTCAAAACAAAGCAAAAATAAAATCAAAAACATGATTATATCCAGTTCCTTTTTTACATTGATTGGGTGATTAGAGCAAAATATCATAAAATTTACTATTTTAACCAGTTTTTCATGTACAGTTCAGTGGCATTTAATACATTCACACTGTTGTGAAGCCATCACCACCATCCATCCATGTCCAGCTTATTTTTTATCCAAAGCTGCTGCACATTTCCACAGAAGACAAAAAACTTGTGCTTCCCTCCCCAGGAGGAAAAACTAGAATATTTCTGACAGTTTCTCCATCCTTTGCTCCCCTCTCCAAGGGTAGGTGAATGACTAAGCTGATGATTTGGAAGAAGGACTGAAGTTCAGCCTTTTTTGGGTTTTCTCTTTCACAGCATCTTGCTTCAGGACACATACGTTTTCTGCTCCTCCAACCAGTAAACTTTATTCAGGCAGATCCTACCTCTGTGCTGGAAGGCCTGCAGATCTGAGAAGGTAAGGACAATTTGGGAAGACGGTGTGGGAAGCTCATTTGGGGTGGCTCAGAAAGGTAAGCCCTAATGTGTCCAAGACTGATTCTCACTCATCAGCCTTCTAGAAAAGGAGCTGGATGCAAAGCTCCTTGGAAATGAATTATAGCTGTGGGTGGAAGGCGGCCAATCCCAGTGAATCCCGAGGATCAGACCCGGCCTCCTGAGCAGGCCAGGAGAAAGGCGGTGGCTTCCCAATCATGAACGCTGGGGGAACAGGTCATGCTAACGTGAACCCAGAAAATTTGAGACAGGTCTCAGTTGATTTAGAAAGTTTATTTTACCAAGCAAGGTTGAGCACACGCGCCCGTGACACAGCCTCAGGAGGTCCTGACATGTGCCCAAAGTGGTCAGAGCATAGTTTGGTTTTATGCATTTTAGAGAGACATGAGACATCAATCGACATATGTAGGATGAACATTGGTTTGCTCTGGAAAGGTGGGACAACTCGAAACAGGGAGGGGGCTTCCAGGTCATAGGTAGATAGGAGACAAATGGTTGCATTCTTTTGAGTTTCTGATTAACCTCTCCAAAGGAGGCAATCAGACATGCATTTATCTCAGTGAGCAGGGGGATAACTTTGAATAGAATGGGAGTCAGGTTTGCCCTAAGCAGTTTCCAGCTTGACTTTTCCCTTTAGCTTAGTGATTTAGGGAGCCCAAGGTATTTTTCTTTCACACTGTGAATTTGTCACAGTACACAGCAGCAATGGCCAGGCATAGACCTAGCTTTCTGGTTATGCAATGGGAGGGGCTCATGTTCCCCCAGCCACAAACCCTGAGCTGCCATGCCAGAACTGTACATTATCCTTATATTGTACTCTGACCTCTACTTACTCCAGAGCTGTTAATGCAGCTCTAAAATTTCTCAGCCCAAGGGGCAGAGTCCCTTTCCTGAAAGTTGATGTCTGATTCCACTGATCACTTTGTTCTTCTTTAGAAGGCAGCGGGCACTGGGGACCCACACACCTGCTGCTATTCTTGTCTTTGTGGTTTCCCCCAGGAACATTGGCACAACAGAGAGAGTGTGTCTGCTGTCTGGTTGTTTACCGTGTTTATATGACAATTTCCAAGCCAGTGCTACTAGTAATAAAGCTGATGTTTTCATCTTTAGTCTCCTGTATCTAAATCTCTAAAGGTTCCAAATTCAGAGAGGGGGGATAGAGGAATGACTTATCATCACATGCTTAAACACTAAGATTTTTTGCATTAAATTGCTAAACTATGACTTTGGCCACCACCTGCTCCTGTGGTTTCCCTCAGTTATTTCAGAAAATCGCTTATCACAAACTCTTTTGTTTAATAATGATTCATGCCTTTGCCACTACTGCCTGTGATCCCAAAGGATCACTGCTCTGTGGCTCATGGTGGCATCTATGATGCTTTTACCATTCAGGCCTCAGGAAAGGGCTCTGCTTTGCCCTTCACCACCAGGACCCAAACATGTCCCAGGCATGTTCTTCTCTCCCTACCACCTTGCTTAGGCCAGGCTAAAAGTGAATTGAAATTGACTCAAGGGTTGGGGAAGCACAAGAAGATAACTTAGAGCTAATGTAAGATGTGATTTCTCTGAATCTGCAGGCCAACCCACTGCCTTCTGCCTAAATGTTGACTTGCTTACAAAGTACACGCTCATGCCCGCCACTGCAAGTACTCAAAGCCTGGTCAGGCTCATCACCAGAGGCCCACAGAAACAGATGAGTTTTTCCTCCTCTCTAGTCTGTGCTCTACCTTCTCAATCCTTACTTCCTGTCATAGGATCTACTTCTTCCCAGGGCAATTGACAGTGGTGATGTTCACTCCTTTCAAGAGAAATACCACCCTCCATCTATTGAGATTTTACATGTTCCTCTGTCCCCCATTCCCTACCAGACAATTGCATGATAACACAATGGTTTAATAATGGTACTTTCTAGGCTAATCTCCAGCCTCTTGGGGTAACAGTAGCTGCATTTTAGAAAATAGTATTTATTTTACATTTTTGTACTGTAGACTTCTTGAGATGATATCCCAAAAAACAGAAGTCTTTATCTTTCTAGTTTAAATTTCTTTGTTTTGAATGACTGAAAACTACTTGTGGCTTTAAATGTTCTGTTTGTCCAGGTTTTACTAAGTTTCAAAAAGTCCCAGCCTGGATACCACATTACATGCTAATTACATGCTAATCCAAAGTCTTTAACATTACTTGCAAGGCATCACCTACTTGGGCTTATCCCACCAACACATATGAATGCATCTCCCATCATCTCAAACACACATATCTCTGCTCAGATCCAGGCACAGTCCCCCCAGGAGAAGCTACACTTGCATCTTTACTCATGCCACCCTCCTATCTAGAATCCTCCTCATCACTCAAATTTTCCTCCGTTTGATGAAGTCTTTTAATTTATTCCTTTGGATTCCTACAAGGCACTTCTCATTCATCCAAACCATCCACCTACTCAACAGGAGCACATTGAGGGCCTACAGTATGCAAGATGCTATGCTGACTCTGTGGGATTTCCATAAATGTATAACACACAGGGCCTCCCCTAAAGAGTTTTGTAATAAAGTATAGAAATAGCAAAGTCATGTTTCCCTTCAAGAATACCTCACATTTCTTCTCACCTCAAATCTTTATTACTCCTTCTCTTGTGCCCCATTCCTGAGAGTCAGAATAGTCATTCTCTGATTCCAAATTCTCCCCATGTTGTATAGAGAAAATAGATCAGGCAAAGACTTCCATTCAAACCCTAGATCATTCTGCAATTATCCCCATTCTTTCCTGCAATATCAATATTTCCTTGCTAGTGGCTCATTTCCATTTGCAAACAAATATGCTTAATATTATTCATTTAAAAAAAAAACTAAATTCACCCCTTGGACCCACACTTTCTCCAGCTCCTACCACCCTTTTCTGCTCCTCTTTGCAGCCAAATTTTCAAGCAGGATGAATATATGCACTGTCATTGCTTCCTTGTTCTTTTTCTTTTTTTTTAATTTTAATTAATTTATTTATTTATTTTAAGACAGAGTCTTACGCTGTCACCCAGGCTGGAGTGCAATGGTGCGACCTCAGCTCACTGCCACCTCTGGCCCCCAGGTTCAAATGATTCTCGTACCTCGGCCTCCCAAGTAGCTGGGATTACAGGCATGCACCACCATGCCTGGCTAATTTTGTATATTTAGAAGAGATGGAGTTTCACCACGTTGGTCAGCATGGTCTCGAACTCCTGACCTCAGGTGATCTGCCCACCTCAGTCTCCCAAAGTGCTGGGATTACAGGTGGGAGCCACTGTGCCAGGCCCATTGCTTCCTTACCTCCCAGACTCCCCTAAATTCTCTCCAGAGTTGTTCATCCACCACTCTAAGAAAATGGCACATGTCAGAGTCACCAATGGCTGAGGCTCTTGACCAACCCCACATCTGTCTTTCGTGACCTCTGCTATGGTTTGGTTGTGGTTTGTCCTCACTAAAACTTATGTTGAAGTTTAATTGCCAGTTCAGTTGAATTGGGAGATGGGGCCTAGTGGGAGGTGTTTGTCTCATGGGAGCGAATCCCTCATGAATAGATTAATGTTGTGAGTAGGTTCTCACTCTCTTAGGAATGGATTAGTACCTGCAATAGCAGGTTGTTATAAAGTGAGATTACTCCTCCTGCATGGCCTCTTTGTTTGCACGTGCTTGCTTCTGCTCTGCACTCTGCCTTGAGTTATAGAAGTATAAGCCCCTCACCAGATACAGCTGCCCAATCTTGGACTTTCCAGCCACCAGAATCGTGAGCTAAATAAGATTCGGGTATTCTGTTATAATAACATTAAATGAACTAAGACAACCTCCCAGCTGGGCTTGGCCTGACTGACTGCCCTTCTTCCATGGAATCCTTTCTCTAGGTTTCTCGGCCACCACCTGCCTAGTTTCCCTCCTATGGCATTGCCTGCTGCTGCTTGGCCCTCTTTGCTGATTCTGCTTTTATACTAAATTTCTAAATGTTGAGGACCTCAGAGCTCTGTCAGGAATCCTCTTCTTTTCTTTTCCTTCAGTATAAACTCTTTCCCTAGGAATCTTCACAGTCTCTTAAAGATACTAATTATACCCAAACTTATATGTCCAACCCAGAACTCTTGAGCTCCAGATCCATCATCCTACACTCCATTGCACTCCAGCCTGGGTGACAGTGTAAGACTCTGTCTCAAAATAAATAAATAAATAAATATTTAAAAAAAAAAGAAAAAGAAAAAGGAAGCAATGACAGTGCATATATTCATCCTGCTTGAAAGCATGCCTACATCCATTCAGATGGTTAATGGACATTTCTAACTTAACCTAGCCAAAAAAGCCCTATTAATTGTCCCCTACATTACATCTCCCCAAACAGCAACAATCATTTGCTCCATGTCGTGTCTTTCCTATGTTATTGAGTGATGACACTTGCCAGGAGCAGTTCCAGGTTTTATGGTCCTGAAGCTTAAAAAATTTAGGGAGCCCTCTTTCACATAAAGAATACAAAATTTAAATACATATTTAGTATAAAAGTATTTGTTTAGTCTGAGAAAAGGAAACTACAATGAATTACAAATTTTAAACTACTGAAAAATACCACAAGAATCACAAAGTCAAGCAAGATAACATTAAACTTTATTAATTACCTGCCTGACAACTCTCTGTAATACTTTTTCCCTACACATTGGCTGCTTGTTCTTTGATTGATTTTTGTGTAACAACATCTTTATAATATGTTTCATAGCAAGAAGAGGATAAAAATTTAGATCATGTCTCTTGCAAGGTTAATAAAAAATTCATCTAAAAATTATGGATAGTTTCAAAACATTAATTTTAACTTCACAACTCCCTATTGGCATTATTTAAATAAAATGCACTTAAGACTAGATAGTTGTGGCATTATTTAAATAAAATGCACTTGAAACTAGATAGTTGCATACTTTGGACTGACCAGAACTGTCAATAAGAGTTGTTCCGTGAAAATGGACCTCATTTTTAAGAAGGTTTATTTGGCAGTTTTCACTGCCTGGGGCATGTATGGTGATACGGAAGAATGGCCCATGAGTAGGGTCCATATCACTGCTTATCCAGGTAGATTTTCAGACTGGAGTTCTTGATCACATATTGTCACGTCCAAAATATCTGCCCAGTACTTCAGAGTTTATGTTTTTTTGATTTTGAAATATGTCATAGACATGATTAAGCAATTCCACCTCTAGAATTTATTCTACAGGTAGATTATTTTTCTTTCTTCACACTGCATATGCAACCCATCAGTAATTCTCGTTGGCTTTTTCTCCAAACGCTTTCCTAAATTGAGGTCCTTTTATCAGCCTCAGTGTTCTCCCCTGTTCTAAGCTGCAGTCACTTCCCTCGTGGATGACAGCAGTAGTCTATAGCTATCTTGCTACTTGCTAGCTTATTTTTACTTCCCTACCATCCACTGCCCCTACCTCATAGTACCCAGAAAGATATTTCTAAAGCAAAACTCAGCTCTTGTCATTCTCCTGCTTAAAACCTCAGATGGCTTTGAATCATGCTGAAAATAATGTGCAGATCCCTCAGGGCCTTATAAATATGGCCTTGCCCGTTTCTGGACCTCACCTTCTTCCACTCTTCCCCTTGGTCATCATGTTCCAGCCCCACAGATCCTCTTTCTGCCACTCAAACATGCCAAGCTT
The DNA here is from genome assembly GCF_037993035.2 of Macaca fascicularis. Classification (NCBI taxonomy): domain Eukaryota; kingdom Metazoa; phylum Chordata; class Mammalia; order Primates; family Cercopithecidae; genus Macaca; species Macaca fascicularis. The sequence goes on along the minus strand of NC_088383.1, from coordinate 99,812,570 downwards.
ACATGCCAGCAGGACCTTTGCACATGCTGTTCCTCCCACTTAGAACGCGCCTGACCAGCTCTGCAAGCCAACTGTGCTCATCCTTCAGGCTCAGGTTAGGTGTCCCCTCTCACAGGGGCCTCTCTCTTTGCCTTATCTCAATAGCACTCTCCCTCCAGGTTTTTACCATATGCTTCCTTTCATAGCATTTTTTTTTTTTTAGTATCAGGAAGTATCACATTGTGTATAATTTTATACATTTTTGTCTCTACGAGAATATTGGCCCTCAAACTGAGATACACATACTTCCGGAGGTACATAAGGCCTTCTAAAGATATAAGAGTATAAATAATCAGTTTTAAGGGAATCTTTTTCCAGATACCTAATTTCCATATGAAACTGACCTGCAATGGAGACATTACGCTAGTTCTCCATTTCCCATTCCCCTATCACAGTCGTGCTTATCTTATGTACATGCCACTCACTCAACCTGAACTTACTGTGGGTATGAAAAAGTCTGGGGCTGGAAAAATGGGGCAATTAAAAATAAAAGTTTTCAAAAGTAAATGACTTTAATGACAGGATTTTTAAAAAATCTTTTCCCAAGCATTATGGTGTCTAGTGTTTTGCTTCAGGAAAATTAAAAGAAAGCCACATATTTTTTCAAAGACCATTAAAAATTACTTTAACATGGATCACTATGTGATTTTCTGAATATAACTTAGAAGGCACTCAAATGATTAAGTTGCATTGAGAAAGCAAGATGTTTTCCATCTAGTTTCTGTCTAATTATTTATGTAAACGAAGTTTCTTAATGCTTATATTTATAAAAACAAAACTGAGAAATAGAATTGATGTTGAATCCTCTTATTCTAGCAATAAGTGATATTTGTCCATAAATACATGAACTAACTGAAAAAAATAGTATTGTTAAGTTTCATTGAGAGGACTATTCAATAAAATTTTATTTCTTATGTTTAATAAGTACTCACTAAAATTTATAATACAGTTCTGTTGTTTTGATCAATCAGGTTTTAATATCTATTGTGTGTTAACTGAATCCAGATGAAAATTTTAACACTAAGAACTTTACAGTCACAAGAATAAAAATAATGAATTTCAATTTACAAAAGTATATTTGTTCAAGATAACTATCAACAAAAGAACTTTCAAATTTAAAAATATATTAGGATGAAATTATACAGAAGAAATGGAATGGAAATACAACTCAAGGGAGAAAAGGAACAAATTAAAATTTGTGATTATTAAAATGAACTTTTCATACATTTTTAGAATCAATAATGGTCATATAAATGAGAAGAATTGGTTGGACATACAAAATGCTAGAAACCTAGCTTCCAAAATTGCATCCAGAGCGTAAAGTGTTATTAGGGATTTTATAGACTTTTCCATCTCAGTAGGAACAGAAAACTTGTATTACGTATATTTCTGTGTGATTATCACATGTCCAACTCAGGTGTGTTTTCCAACACTTTATGTAAGCAAGCAGGGACTGCCTGAACTGTCCTTCAACTCCATAGGGCCTACTTCCATGCTAGTCACTCAGTGGTGACAGTCATATTAAAGCAAACAAACAAACAAATGAAAAATTTTCTATCTCAGCCAGATTGTAGGCAGGAAGGCTCTTTTAACTTAGAGAGGGATTTCTTCTAGGAAAACTAGCTGGGAAGCCCACTCCCATAGCCCACTCCCCTCATAAGAAAGAGAAAGACAAACAACCTTTTCTTTGCTTGAGATGTGGTTTTCTGGAATCAGAGTAAAAATGGATTCAATAGACAAAGATTTCTGTCAATTAATTGCCATAGAATATAAGACTTAGATCAGCTGCTCAAAGCAAAGGAATTTTTAAGTGGCTTTATGGCCCTAAACCATTTGGTCACCTAGGGGTAGAGCCTTGTATAAGTCTATTCTTGCATTGCTATAAAGAGATATCAGAGATTGGGTAATTTATAAAGAAAAGAGGTTTAATTGTCTCAGAGTTCTGCAAGCTGTACAGGAAGCAGAGCAGCTCCTCAGGAGGTCTCAGGAAACTTTCAGTCATGGTGGACAGTGAAAGGGAAGCAGGCACATCTTACATGGCCACAGCAGGAGCAAGATAGACAGCAGGCAGGTGCTACACGCTTTTAAACAACCAGATCTTATGAGCACTCACTAATTATCATGAAAGCAGCACAAGTGGTAAATCTGCCTCCATGATTCAGTCATCTCCCACCAGGCCCCTCCTCCAACATTGGAGATTACAATTCAACGTGAGATTTGGGCAGGGACACAGATCCAAACTGTAACAAGCCTACACTCATTTATCCTGGAGGTGTCACCTTTGTTCTGACTAGCCTTTCTAGCAGTGACTACACAAGTGGCCTGCATCATTTCCTGACTTTAAAACTGCTCTCATTAAACTGTACTTTGGTGTTTTTTCATCAGGGTGTTATAAGAAACAGTCCCATGAAATCCATTAATTCATTGTCATGTTTATTGTAGGAATATGGTTGAGGGTATGAATCACCATTTTACACAGCATCTTCCTTCTAAGGAGCCCAAGGTAGAATTTTTTTTCAAGTACCATAATCAGGAATATAATTTTCTTTCTTCTGAGCAGCTGGGTGAGTTTTAATCTTATGGACACTCTGGCCAACATGACTAAGCAGGTTTGGCCCTGTGCTGATGGCTGTGAAGTTTGAGTAGACGGATCAGCCTGTACCAGCAAGTATCCTGGAATTCATGGCAAACATTTTAGCGAATATGTGCTCACTTGACTACTAGTTTCATTTTTTTCTTCACTATTTTTATTTTTCTCACCCTACTTTTCTCATATACTGAATTAATCAGGACCTTCAGCCAGGTCAGAAACTCAACATAATTGAAAAAAAGAGAGAGAGGGGCTATATGATACCTACTAAGAAATTCCAGGAATCATTCTAGCTTCAGCCATGGTTGGATCTGGAAACTAAAAAACAAACAAACAAAACCAAAAATGTCTCACATTTCAGCTTTATAATCTGTCTCTCTCTCCATCTCAGAGTTCTTCTCTCTTCTGTGTTGACTCCATTCTTATATTCCTGCCTCCCTGTCTAGGGCCTCTGGCTGCACCAGGCTTGTATCATCCTACAGTTAGAAGTGCCAATGGAGGCCGGGCATGGTGGCTTGCACCTGTAATCTCAGCAGTTTGGGAGGCCGAGGCAGACAGATTACATGAGGTCAGGAGTTCCAGACCAGTCTGGGCAACATGATGAAACCCCGTCTCTACTAAAAATACAAAAATTAGCCAGGTGTAGTGGTGCGTTTCTGTAGTCCCAGATACTTGGAGGCTGACGCATGAGAATCGCTTGAACCCAGGAGGCAGAGGATACAGTGAGCCGAGATCGAGCCACTGTACTCCAGCTTGGGGGACAGAGGGAGGATCCATCTAAAAAAAAAAAGTGCCAGTGGAAGAAGAGCTTCTCTTTCCCTATCATTTTGACAAAGTCCCCAGGATTGAGTTTCTGTGAGTCACTTGGCCAAGCCACTGAGACCAGATGGATGGAAATGACCAATAGGCCAGGTGTGGGTTACACTCCTTCACTCAGAACTTGTGATGAAATGGTACCAGTTCCACTTGAGAGGTAGAATGTTTCCCCAGAGAAAATAATAAGGGTAAAATGGATATGAGGCAGGCAAAACCACAACCCACTGTGTCCATTTACATTCCATTTTAACTTTTAAACTGAAGCATATACACTTTTATAAGCCCCTTATAAACTTTTTAGAACAAAGTGAACCATTGAAAACTAAATGGGAAATCAAATCTTAATTTGTCAGTTGCTTAGGGAGAATAAAATCAGAACAAATGAAATTGTGTGTATGGTGCAAGTATTTTATGGCTTTGGGCTCTTAAGAGCTGAATCATCTGTCAGTGCAACTAGGAACAGATAAATCACAACCGTGGGTCAGCCCCAGAGACACATTTCAGGTGCTTGCTTCCTGGACTTTCCTTTTATACAGCTACTGTTGTCCAGCTATTCTGACCACACTTGGTTATGATAATACTATTCACTCTGTGCTGTTTCAGACAAGCCAATGTTGCTAGAATTCCCGGGCCTTCCTGCTTCAGACCTGATAGGCAATCTGTCTTTTATTTGTCTTTGTATATATTTTGTCACGTCAATCACGGGCTGAATTTATATTTAACTCCGAGAGCTTGGGTGGTAGGGAGGATGCTGTTGAACCAATTAAACACTTACAATGGAGGCAAAAGATTCCCTCTTTTCTTTTTACAAAATGTTGTATGCCAGAGACAAGTTGGAAGGTTGAATGCCCTTAGTTGCTAGTGGTGATAGGGCAGCCTTTGTCACCAAGCGTCTCACAGTCTAAAGTAGGGAGTGGTAGAAATGAATAAAACAATTACACTGGGTTTGTGCTGTACTCTCAGAATATAGGAAAGTGTCACTCGAGCAGTTTCTCTAGAAATCATGAAGAAAGCAGTGTAATCAACATTCAGATTCAACTATCCGCTAATGTCTTCCACAATGTCTCAGGGGACAAACACTTCTTGGACTCCTATAGAAAGATACTGCTAGAATTAACATTGGCACATGTATTTCATTGTTACGAGGTTGGCTGAAACTTTACTCTTCTCTGCCTCCTTTCCCCCACCTGGGAAGGGGAGAAATTAGGGATAACAGGCATTCATTATTGTCAGTTAACACCAGAAAGCTTCACAATAAACCCGAGCATGGAGGGGACAAACACTCCCTGAGCTCCATAAGTCCAGAGTTATTATTTCACAAGACAGAGGACCAAAGTTCTGTTCAGATGGGAATAGGATCTCCTCACATAGGCTACTGGGGTATTACCGGAAGAAAGCAAGTCCTCTTACTGGCGAATAGTGTTAGATTTTAGAATATTAAGGAGGAAACTATGGTAACCTGAAATGGAAGTCTGTCTTTTCTGTCCCTCTACCTTCACTCCATTCTCATTCAGCCGCATCCTCTCCCCTCATCTGTGGAAACCAGAGCTTGCTCCCAACCTCACCTTCTACTCTGCAAGATCAGCATGGACTGGCCAGAAGAGGGAGAGAGCTGGGGAGAGGGGAGCATCCACCGTGAGGCCCCGGGTCCCTGCAGGCTGAAAGGACTGCAAGGTGATTAGAGAAGGAGGGGGACCAGGACGACAGGCATGAATAACTCTCTTCTTCTCCACATCCCTGCTTATCACTGCTTGTTCTACTTGGGATCTTTTTTGGTTTTCTTTTTTTAGAGACAGGGTCTCACTCAGTCACCAGGATGGAGTGCAGTGGTGTAATCACAGCTCACCGCAGCTTTGAACTTTTGAGCTCAAGTGATCCTTCCCCCGTCCCCCGCAGCCTCCTGAGTAGCCTGGGACTACAGGCACAGGCTACCACAGTGGGCTAATGGTTTTGTTTTTATTTTTGTAGAGACCGAGTCTCCTATTCTCTTCAGGCTGATCTCAAACTCCTGGTCTCAAGCAATCCTCCTGCCTCAACTTCTGGAAGTGCTGGGATTTCAGGCATGAGCCACTACACCCAGCCTCTAGTTAGGACCTTTAAGGTAACTAACTGAAAGTTCTAGAAAAGAACTACATAGCTGCTTTGATGTCCAATATGTGTTTGTTTTAGGAAAATGGGGCATGGGCATCAAATGAGCATCAGCAGCTCCCTTCCTGTGTCTTGGTAGAAACAGGATCCAGGAAGCCAGGATTGTCTGTCCAGAAAATAGCTCTGTTCCAACAGTTTCTACTTCCCAAATCACTCCCTAGAGTCGCATGTTGTGGGAGAGAAGAGGAAAGACCTGCCAAGTAGTTTGCTGCATGTCTATAGCTATCTGACCCCACAATGAATTGAACCTTCCTTAAGGAAAAACTCATTCCTTGTTTGTCCTTCCTGTCTCCCCTCATGTAGTAACAAGACTCAATATCTTGCCCAGAGAGACTTTTCAATAAACGATTATTAATATTTATGCCCAAATCAAAAAATAACAACATTTATTGAGCACAGTCTCCCAGATTGGCTTTATGCTAATGGTGGTAGAAGATACAGGACAAAGTATCATAGGTGAGAAATACTGCTTTTAAAGAGTTAAAAAATATAACAAAAAAACCAAATCGCATAGACATAAAAAGAAAGCTAACAATTCTTTATAACGAGAAAAGCTTAGAGAGGTTCAGTCACATACACAAGGCATACAGATGGTAAGTGATGAAACTAGGATTCTAGCACTCTCCAAAACATCAAAACATTTAGCCAATGAAGGCAGTAGGGAAGGGATTCTGGGGTATTAACCAAATAGCTCCAGGAAAAAGGTTTCTGAAAAATTAGCCTCAAACCTGAACGAGGGTCTAACCTTCTAACTCCTTGCCCAAATTATTGTGAGATATGAAAATTATTTTTTTTTAAGCCAAAGATGTCTGAGTAATAGGCCAAGGTCCACTTTTTCTTATTGAGCTAGCTCTTTCTCAGTACTCAGCATGGGTAGCAGGTCCTCACACCGTCGTTACTTCTGGCTGACTCTCTTAAATGATGTGTTTAAGTCAACAGGTCAACTGTCTTCAGAAACATGACGAATGAAAGACACAGGAGGCTTCGTGCCTAGTTTAAAACTTTCAGGGAGTTGACAGTTTTCAATCACCTTCTCTCTTGTTATCCAAATCTTTATTGGTTTGTTTGTTTTTCTTACTGGTGATCCTAAGGCACCCCAAATTTAAGCTTCTTAGGCATCCCACAGCAGCAAAGTCTATTAAAACCAGAATCACAAGTAGCTAAAACCCAAGACTCAGTGTTGTTAGGGAAAAACCTCGCTGAGATAGCTGCACTTTGTAGCAGACTTTTTCATCAGTTTGTCCACTCCGCCCACACCCCTTCATCATGAGAGGGAAGCAGATATGCAGAGATAAGAGGCCATGTGCCTGGGTCGCTGGCAAGAGGGATGCCCTGGTGGCCCAGCTGCTGGTGCCAGTGCCCGTGGGGCCTGCTGTCCTGTCTGCCCTTGGGTTCCACTTTTAGTTTTAAGGTCATTTTAATGGTCCTGAACACAGACATCATTGCTCTTTATCCATTTGTCACTAGAGTCCTTTATTATATTTTGTGAGTTTTCATTTACATCTTTGCGGTACCACTCTAGGTTCATTTTACGTACCTAATTGGAGTAGTTACTTGGTTTTGCTTTTATGTAATCAGAACAAAATACATTTGGCTTATCCACAATGGAATATAACAGTAAGCTAAAAAGTAAATTGCAAGTATTTGGGGAGATAGGAAAAGATTATCTTCAGTTATAAATCTGAATTATATCTCTAGTCACGAATTGTGGAGGGGGTTTCCAAATAGCTTTTAAAAATATTACTTGTTTCTTTTATTTATACAGTATCATCACATTCCATTATCTTAACTCTTAAAGTCTCTGAACTGGGAATGCCATACAGACTAATTCAATTGTCATTTTACAGATCAGGAAATTGAGGCTCAGAGAGGTTAAATGTCCCATTAGGCTGTTTGGTCCAGGAAAGGTTATTTTAGGCCAGCGCCTCCACCCCGGCCTTGACATGAGTGGGAAACAGATGTTTCTACATCTCTTCTGTCAGTAGGAATTTCCCTAATTGCTTTGGTCAGGGGACCTCATCTTTGATGCAAGTCTTTAGGGACAAATGGGGGTCTTTTCATTGCCAACAACTCATTTCTATGTGATAGGATGTTGTGAAGTATTGACTGAAGTTTTTCCTGCTCTTGACTTTGATTTATGACACAGAGATAATGAACCATTGAGGTGTAAGTTATCCAAGTCCCTTGGAATTCAAAGAAAGTCCTACTTCTGGCTGCAGGATGCCCTTCTCACTTGTCACCACTGACCACAGGGTACAGTAGAGGCTACCCTGGGGCCCCTTGGGGAGGAGAGATATAAGCTGACTTATAGAGGAAAGAGGTTGCTTTTGGGGAGACCCTTCATATTTAAAGCCAGGCTGCCCCGCTCTCAAGAAGAAGGCCACCAACTAGTTTTTCCCTACAGGCACTGAAGTGATGCCCAAGAGAACTGCCTTGTAAACTATGGTGGGCCGATGGTCATTTCCATCCTTAGCTGAATGTCTGCTCAGCCTCTTGATATGCTGATCCAGTGGTAGATGAGCCCTGGGGAGAGATCAGAGGCAGGATAGGGAGAAAAAGAGGGCAAAGAACATCTCCCTCAGGTTCTCATTTCTCTAAAGGCAGAAAATAATCAATTCCTCATGTGCCAAAGTCTCCAGAGAAGAGACAAGGTTGGGCAGAGGAAGGAGCTCCAGGGCTTCTGGGCCACCACAGGCAAGGGCACAGAGAAAAACAAGGCACGAGGCCCCTAGCTGGTGGAGAAAATGGGTTTTTGAAGGGAGCTACTAATGCTTTTTGGGTGTGGAAGGGGCTGCTTGGGGCTGAATAACTGGCCAGTGAGGTTCCTTGTGTTTCCAATTTGTCCAATCCCTGGACAAGGAACATGGATTCAGGAGAGGAGCTTGCCAGAGGGACCACATCTGGAGAGGTTGTCTTGTGGGGCTTATCGTTTCTCTGTCCCACATCCCAGTACCAGAAAACTAAGTGCAGAGAAGTGAACGGTGGACCATTCTTCAGCTGCATATCTCCCTCCATCCCACTGTTCCATCCCAGGCAACCAGAGCCCCCAGAGCAGCCTGAGCTGGGCAGCAGGGTTGGGAGGAAGAGAACTTTGAATTGAACAAGGCATGGCTGTTTCAAAATGAATAGGTCTAAGGTTTTTGTTGTTGTTTGTTTGTTTGTTTGTTTGTTTTGAGACAGAGTCTTGCTCTGTCGCCAGGCTGGAGTACAATGGCACAATCTTGGCTCACTGCAACCTCCGCCTCCTGGGTTCAAGTGATTCTCCTGCCTCAGCCTCCCAAGTAGCTGAGACTACAGGCGTGGACCACCACGCCCAGCTAATTTTTGTATTTTTAGTAGAGACGGGGTTTCACCATGTTTGCCAGGCTGGTCTCGATCTCTTGACCTCGTGATCCACCCGCCTTGGCCTCCCAAAGTGCTAGGATTACAGGCGTACACTACTGCGCCCAGCCAGATCTAAGTTTTAAGACCCTGGTTCCAATAACTAAAAGTGTTCCAATAACTAAAAGGCTGTTCCAATAACTAAAAGTGATGAGAAAGTATAGAATCTAACTATGATGTTCTTATCTCTCTGAAATGGAGGGTTTGAAGGAGCCAACGCTGACTGAGTGCTCTTCCTGGGTTTTGTACTATACGAAGTGTTTTGTACTACTCTAAGTGTTGTGTACTATGCTAAGTGTTTTGTATGCTGCAGCAGTTACGGTGGGTTGTGGATGGATAAGCAAAGAAAAAATAGATTCAAATCCACCATGTGCTTATCTTATATGCCTGATTTATCTAACCAAGAATCCAGGAACTTTGAGAAGCAGATAGCACAACAGGGTGGGACGAGGTGCAGTTTTTATATCTGTAGACTTGATCCTGGCCTCCAGAGTCTCTAACAAGTGGTGAACTTCTGGTGACAGCATGCATACAAAGCAAAGTCTGTACAGATCTGAAGCTCTTGGCTTGCTCTGCCATCACATTTTTATGCCTGAAATTGCATTACTATTCTGCAAAAAAATGCAGTTAAAATCTATGTGCTTCTATTCACATTAGCAAAGACTTGGAACCAACCCAAATGTCCATCAATGATAGACTGGATTAAGAAAATGTTGCACATATACTCCATGGAGTATTATGCAGCCATAAAAAAGGATGAATTCATGTCCTTTGCAGGGACATGGGTGAAGCTGGAAACCATCATTATCAGCAAACTATCACAAGAACAGAAAACCAAACACCGCATGTTGTCACTCATAGGTGGGAACTGAACAATGAGAACACCTGGACACAGGGCGGGGAACATCACATACCAGGACCTGCTGAGGGTGGGGGACTGGGGGAGGGATAGCATTAGAATGAATACCTAATATAAATGACAAGCTGATGGATGCAGCAAACCAACATGGCACATGTGTATACCTATGTAACAAACGTGCACGTTGTGCACATGTACCTAGAACTTGAAGTTTAATAATTTTTAAAAATCTGTGTGTTTATATTTAAGGACATGTTTACAAATATTGGATTCTCCTGGTTCTTGAACTAAACTTGCTGTCAGGCAGACCATATTCTCATCCATAGGGAAATATAGAATCATGCGCATGTCTTCCTGATCATTATCTCTGTCTCCAACCCTCCATTTCACCACATATACATCATCCTTGTAATGCTGTATCCCAAACAGATGTCACCTTATTAGTGCTCACAAAAGGCCTGTGGAACAGAACACAACTGAGATTAAAGACATTACCTAAGTTGCCCAAAGTTACACAGCCAGTAAGTGACCAAGCCGAACTTTAAACACTGGCCTGCCTGACTCTTACCAATACTCATACTGCCTTTTTCTGAAGGAGGCACAGAGCTTTCCCCATCATCTCCACCTGGTGGCTAGGTCAGGATGGGGGCAGCACATTGGAGAATATCGCATCCCAGGGATGTGGTAAGCTTCAGTCCCCAAAGTCCTAAGACCCTTTAGCTGTGGCCAGTGTGGGTCCTCAGAAGGTCAGCCTCCCTCAACCAAGTGTTTAGGGAGAGACTCTAGCTTTGGGCTACCTTGGCGGCCTCCACAGAGCATCCTGAGCTCTAGAGAGCAAAAGGCATATCAACTCAGACACCTCTCTTTATAATCAGAAGAACCATCCATTTTTTCACCTCCCTCATGTTCCAAGCACTATACTAGATACATTATATAAATATTATTTGATCATTATAATATGCTTTGAAATAGATGTTATTATTGTTCATTTTTTTAGTTAGGGGAACTTAGGCTCAGAAAAGTGAGTTATCTGATAAGTGCCATGGCTAGGATTGGAATTGAGTTATATGTGTTAGATTGCCTGCATCAAGGCCCTGCCTGAGTCTTCCTTGCTCCCATTGTAGCCAGGGCACTCTGCTCTGCCAGACTTTGGACTCGTATGACTTATTTGGCTAATGAGCCATTGTTACTCCATTTGTTAACATATGGAATACAAGCCAATTATGCTTCTTGCCCTTATATTCTTCTTGTTTCTCTGACTTTACCACAAGAATATGCTTGGGTAGCCTAGAGAATGAGACAGACAGAGAACGACCAGGCCAGCCCAGCTGTTCACAGATGTGTGAGAGAGCCCAGCTAAGATCAGCAAGCCATCCAGCTAGCCAACCTGCAGCTGGCCAGCTGCTGACTGATCCCAGCTCAACGTAGTATAACCCCTCAGCCAACCCTATAGGTTCAAAAATAATAATAAAAAGTGTTGTTTAAGCTAGTAAGTTTTGGGGGTGGTTTATTAACAGCAATAGCTGTCAGATACAGTATGTCTCCAAACCTGCACACCTGTGTTTTTCCCTCCTCACTATATGAAACGCATAACCTTAAATCCAACAGTGTCAGAGGCACTTCATTGTCAGGGTAAGAGGTTGTGCTAGATGACTTCCAAAGCACCCTCAGCACCAGGATCTATGATTCTCTGTGCAGCAAGCAAAATCTGTCAGCAGTTTTCCTTCATCATTTTTTTCTCTCTCTCTCCAGGTAACTTTGGGCCACTTTATGACAGCCCAGCTATCTCTGATCCTGTAGTGTGCTGCCCTAGTCTGGTCAATGCTTGGAGTTTTATAATCCTCCAGAGCTTCAGTTTCTTCATCTATAAAATAATCATGGGACTTCCACTAGGGGCTTCATCTATAAAATAATTATAGGGCTTCTAATTGCAATTAATCTGGTAAAATCTTTTTCTTCAACAAACACCAATAAAGAGAATCAAAAATAGTTTGATTTTTTTTTTCAAGCTGCAGAGTGGCACATATCCACTGTTTTATCTAGGATTAGGTCCCAGGAATATCTCCTGTTCTCTGTTACAATGAAGTCCAAAGGGCCTTGATCATATTGACATTCCAGAGAGCATCATTCAGGTCCTCTATATTGATTGAACTTAATAAGTGGGAAGTGGCAAGTAGTTTGGATACTGTAGTAAAAATACATGTATACCAGAGGGAGGGAGCTACATCCCAAGGAGATTCAGATACTCTCCACATTGGTCTAGTTTTTGGGTCCAACAGTCTGAGTCATGCGGAGAAATCCCATCCAAGGTAAAGGACAAGTTGTACTTTGCTTCTCCTACCACTAAGAACAGGCACAGCACTAAATAGGCTTCTTTGGATTCTGGAGGCAGCATATTCCATACTTGGGACTAATTCACAACACATTTATTGAGTGACTCAGAAAGCTTCCAGGTTTGAGTGGGACCAGAGCAAGAGAATCTGCAGCAGATTCAGGCTGTGATGCAGTGAAAAGTGTTCTGCCATTCAGGACATATGACTCATCAGACTCAGTAGTGCTAAAAATAGCTATGGCAGATACCAATTCCATGTGGAGTCTCTGCCAAGGTCAAACAGAAGAGTCACATCACAGACCCAAGGCTTCTGGAGCAAGGCCATGCCATCTATGGCAGCGAACTAGTTACCATTTGCAAAGCAGCATCTGGTGTAGTTCTGGGCCTTAGCAGAGGTTAAGTACCTGAGCATGGGACATAAAATTACAGATCATGAGATGGGTATTATCCGATTCACCATTTCATGAGGTCAGGCAATCCATTGTACAATAGAAATGGTACATTTAGACTTGGATCCAAGCAGACCCAAAAGGTACAAATAAGTTTACATGAATAGATTACACAGACCTTCATGTTACCTACCTCTGTTGCACAAATTCCTCGACCTCAGTTCTCACTATGACTTCATGGAGATTCCCCTGCAATCAACTAACGGAGAGAAAAAGCTCCAGCCTGGTGTAGAGCTGGAATAAGTACAGCTATCACATTTCAGAAATACTCAGAGGTAGTCCCAAAGGACAGTGCAAAAGGAAAATCCTCCCAGTCAGCAAGACTTTCAGCAGTGTAATTGGTCATTCAGTTTAAATAAAGCAAAAAACAGCTTGAGGTATAGACATACACAGAACCTAGAGAAGTGAAGAGTGGCTTGGCTGGCTAGGGGATCCTGGGAAGAGAAAGATTGAAAGACCAGAGAAAAGGAAGTTTGGGAAAGAGTCATGGAAATGGGAGCAACACACCTGTATCTTTGAAGGGGAGGCACTGAACAGGTAGGCAGGATGAGTTGTCCTATGGATCTAAGCCAGCATCTCCTCTCAGCCACCTCAATACTTGGGCAATGGGCTCATGAGTGGCCACTGTTGTAGGGATGGTGCTATTAATGAGCCCAAGATTATGGCATTCCTCTTATTATGGCTCTCACAGGCACTGGCATTCATGAATGCCCTTCCTGACATCTGCAGAGACTGACACCGAGCACTTGCTATGGCACTATTATTGTAAGGAAACCAGCCAGCCACATGGTAGCATTTATTATTGATCATGTGATTACTATATTACTAGAAGGGGAGGTTTGGATCATAATCCTGCAAGACACAGTCTGGAACACTGTAATCCCAAATGTTGAAATCCCAGAAAAATCAAAATCCCTAAAGTTTAAAGTCCCTGATGCCTAAAATTCTGAAGATCACAATCACAGAATAGTTGCATCATGTTAGAACTATTACCTTGTTGTCTTTATTTGGAAATTAAGTACGGCTTAAGAAGATGTGTATGGGTGCCAAGTTAACAAGGGGCAGATCTGTGGGCTTCATTTTAGGTGTCAACTTTACTGGATTGGGAAATACGTAGAAACCTGGTAAAGCATTATTTTGGGTGTTGCTGTTCAATCACCAGTATTGTTTCCACCAAATTTGTGACCTGTATATGAATGCATGCAGTATGGATTTCCAAGTACCCCAAACAACACAGAAGAGTGACCCAGAATATTGGAAAATTTAATAGGGAACATTCATGTCAGTGACTCATAGAAAAAGCTCAAACAGAGCAATGTCACGTAGAAAGTTAGTATGAATGTGTTCTCCAAGGACAGCCATATCCGAAAAGAAAAATAGCAGCTATTCATCATGATGCAAGATTTCAACATATAGTTGATGATTGTGAAAGTTAGCTAGGTCTTATGAATGATTGCCCATAACTTATTCCTGTAATGTACTTTTTCATATGTTAAATTTTCTTTTTATGTTGTTTCTTTTCTTTTTTAGCTTTTTTACACTATTTTAAATTACGAACATTGTTTTTTACAATTTTTTTATACTCTATGTTTCTGTTTCATCTTTGCATCATTTCTGATATGGGAGGTAGACATTGTATAGAGATTTTTTGAGAGTTCTAATTTGTTTTACGCATTTGTTGCAAACTTGACCTCATAAAAGTTCATTATCACAATTTTGTGTGTGAGCATTGTGTGTATATGTAAAAACATTGAAACTTTCTCAGTAAATTAAGGGACCTTCTTTCCTTTTTTTTTTTTTTTTTTTTTTGAGACGGAGTCTCGCTCTGCCGCCCAGGTTGGAGTACAGTGGCCGGATCTCAGCTCACTGCAAGCTCCGCCTCCCAGGTTTACGCCATTCTCCTGCCTCAGTCTCCCGAGTAGCTGGGACTACAGGCGCCCGCCACCTCGCCCGGCTAATTTTTTTGTATTTTTAGTAGAGACGGGGTTTCACCGTGTTAGCCAGGATGGTCTCGATCTCCTGACCTCGTGATCCGCCCGTCTCGGCCTCCCAAAGTGCTGGGATTACAGGCTTGAGCCACCGCGCCTGGCCTGGACCTTCTTTTCTTACATCTGCATTTGTGAAAGATGAAATTTCTCGAAACTTCAGCTCTTTGGGTAACCCCATACGTGGTGGTGACCCATGGCGATTTTTGATTGATCTTGTCAAAAGACTTAGGTTGTTCATCACAGTACTTCAGATGACCACAGTTATAAAGCTGAGTGCACACAATTACCAACCATAGTGACATTTGTTTATACATTTCCCTTTTTGACCTATTTCTTTACCATACAGTTTGCCTACTCATACCTGTTATATCTGTGTGACTGTCATTAGTATACCTGAGTGCTTATGCTTGCAAAAATATGTGTGTTATTATTGTCCATTTTATTGTTTAGAGTGGCCCATGAAATGTTCTGATGTGTTTTTATATGTTTCTCAAAAAATCCCCTTTTAAAAATGTAAATAAGTATATTTTAAATAATTTTAAAAATTAGTTTTTCCAGATCTTTTGGAATTTCAACATTTGGGATTGTGGCATTCAGGATTATGATTGGCTAGGATATGCTGGACCCCTTCATACCCAATGATTCATCCTCACCAGATTTGATATCTCTCTCTCTGGTTATGGGTGTGCCTTCGCTACCTGTGGTGCCTCTTCCAGCACCCCCCACTCCAGGTCTTATAGAATGTCTGATTTCTTGACATGAAATCTACATATTATATTGTATTAGACCAACAGACCTGTTTTACAGTGAAGAGGAGGTGATGTCTGGCATATAACTATGGAACTCATTTGTCCTACTATATACTAAATCACCTGGAAGATACCAGAATGATAGAATGGTGGAATGGTCAATTAAAGGCTCAGCTTTCTTGATATGGCATCATATCAAGAAAAACATATCCTGCAGAAGTGGGGTGCATTCCTTTGGAATGCAGTATACACAATGAACCAATAACTGACATATAATGTTGTATACCCAATAGCTAGAATACATGGTTCTGGGAACCAAGAGGGTGGGAGTAGCATTGACCCCTCTCACCATAATTCTCAAGGACTCACTTGTGAACTTGTGCTTCCTATTCCTGCAGTCTTAAGTTGTGACTGGTTCTTTTTTTATGAGCAGTAGGAGAAGGATGTTTCCACAAGGGCACTCAGTAAAGGTTCTATTGAATCTGAAACTAGTATTAGCATCTAGTCATGTTTAATTTTTAAAGCCAATGGGCCAAAAGTTAGATTCAGGAATTGTTAATTATTAATATAACTCTTTTCCCAGGTTATTATGAGGAGCTAGGATTAATGTTGTATAGTCAGAGCAGGAAGGAGTGCATCTGGAATCAGAGGTATTTCTTGGTGCTTCCATGCTCAGTGATAACCATAAATGGGCAATTATAGGAATCATGATCCAACAAGGAAAAACTAACCATGGGCTCCAATCCCTCAGAAGTGAAAGTCAGGTCACCCCACCAGACAAGCATCCTATACCTACTGAAGTGAAGCCAAATATGAGAAAAATATGGAAACGATAGTGGAGGAAGAAGATGATAAACACCAATTATAGCCTAGGAGCAGTGGCAGCCACAGAGGCTCCAGCTTGTTCCATCAATCCTCCTGAATTGAGTATTTAATAGATTTTAAGACCACACAACACCTTGAAGACTCTCTGATGCACTAGATTTAACATACGGCAAGAACAGATCCAAGTGATGTGAAGGGACCAATGGATGTTGGTCCAGACTAGTTCCTTGCTTCATGTCCTCTTAGTCCACCTTTTACGCTGGTCATTGCTGCCACAACATGCAGGTATAACCTGGAAACACTGTTCTCTGCCACTGCACTAGTTTCTGATGGCTGCTATAACAAATTATCACAAAACATGGTAGCTTAAAACAACATAAAACTTTTCCCTTACAGTTCTGGGTGCCAGAAATCCAAACTAAATCTTACAGGGCTAAATTGAGGTGTTGGTACAGTCATGCTCCCTCTGGAGGCTCAAGGGGAGAACCTCCTTCCTCAACTTTTCTGGTTCTTGACATACATTCCTTGGCTCATGACCCCTTCTTCCATCTTCAAAGCCAGTGGTGTAGCATCTTGTCTCTCTGAATCTGGTTTCATCACATGGCCTTCTTTTTCAATGTTAGTCAAATCCCCCTTTTATAAGGACACGTGGGATTGCACTTAGGGATCACCCAGACAATCAAGGATGATCTCTTCATTTCAAAGTGTTTAATTTAATCACATCTGAAAAGTCCATTATATATATATATATATAAAGTAATATTCATAGGGTCCAGAGGTTAGGACCTGGATACATTTGGGGGCTGTGATTAAGCCTACCATAGCAACCATCATATGGTATGCCTAAGGGAACATGATCAGGCATTCTGGTGCACACAAAAAAATATGGAAGTTTAGCCGGGCACAGTGGCCCACTCTGTAATCTCAGAACTTTGGAAGGCCAAGGTAAGTGGGTCACTTCAGCTCAGGAGTTGAAGACCAGCCTGGGCAATATAGTGAAACCTCGTCTCTACTAAATATGCAAAAAAAAAAAATAGCCAGGCGGAGTGGCGCGCACATGTGTTCCCATCTACTCAGGAGGCTGAGATGGGAGGATAGCTTGAGCCCGGGAAGTGGAAGTTGCTGTGAGCTGAGATTGTCCACTGCACCTCCAACCTGGGTGACAAAGAGAGACCCTGTCTAAAAAAACAAAAAAAAGGCAGTGGTTGGCAAGATGGCCAAATAGGAACAGCTCCGGTCTGCAGCTCCCAGCAAGATCAATGCAGAAGGCAGATGATTTCTGCATTTCCAACTGAGGCACCCGGCTCATCTCACTGGGACTGGTTAGACAGTGGGTGCAGCCCACAGAGGCCAAGTTGAAGCAGGGTAGGGTGTTGCCTCAACCAGGAAGTGTAAGGGATTGGGGAACTCCCTCATCTAGCCAAGGGAAGCCATGAGGGACTGAGCTGTGAGGAGTGGTGCGTTCTGGCCCAGATACTACACTTCTCCCACAGTCTTCACAACCTGTATACCAGGAGATTCCCTTGGTTGCCTATGCCACCAGGGCCCTGGATTTCAAGCACAAAACTAAGCAGCCATTTGGGCAGACATTGAGCTAGCTGCAGGAGTTTTTTTCCATACCCCAGTGGCACCTGGAAGGCCAGAGAGATGGAACTGTTCACTCCCCTGGAAAGGGGGCTGAAGCCAGGGAGCCAAGTGGTCTAGCTCAGCAGATCTCACCCCCATGGAGACCAGTAAGCTAAGATCCACTGTTTTGAAATTCTCGCTGCCAGCACAGCATCTGAAGTCGACCTGGGATGCTTGAGCTTGGTTGGGGAAGGAGCATCCACCATTACTGAGGCTTGAGTAGGCAGTTTTCCCCTCACAGTGTAAACAAAGCTGCCTGGAAGTCCAAACTGGGCAGAGCCCAACACAGCTTGGCAAAGTCACTGAGGCCAGACTGCCTCTTTAGATTCCTCCTTTCTGAGAAGGGAATCTCTGAAAGAAAGGCAGCAGCCCTAGTCAGGGGCTTATAGATCAAACTCCCATCTCCCTGAGGCAGAGCAACTGGGGGAAGGGGTGGCTGTAAGCTCAGCTTCAGTAGAATTAAACATTCCTGCCTGCCCGCTCTGAAGAGAGCAGCAGATCTCCCAGCATAGCACTTGAGTTCTGCTAAGGGACAGACTGTCTCCTCAAGTGGCTCCCTGACCCCTATGCCTCCTGACTGGGAGACACATCCCAGAAGGGATTGATAGACATCTCATGCAGGAGAGCTCCAGCTGGCATCTGGTGGGTGCCCCACTGGGATGAAGCTTCCAGAGAAAGGAACAGGCTGCTGTTCTGCAACCTCTGTTGGTGATACCCAGGCAAACAGGGTCTGGAGTGGACCTCCAGCAAACTCCAGGAGACCTGCAGCTGAGGGCCCTGACTGTTAGAAGGAAAACTAACAAACAGAAAAGAATAGCATCAACATCGATAAAAAGGATGTCCACACAAAAACCCCATTCCAAGGTCACAAACATCAAAGACCAAAGGTAGATAAATCCACAAAGATGAGAAAAAAATAAGCACAAGAAGGCTGAAAATTCCAAAAACCAGACCACCTCTTCTCCTTAAAAGGATCACAACTCCTTGCCAGCAAGGGAACAAAACTGGATGGAGAATGAGTTTGACGAATTGACAGAAGTAGGCTTCAGAAAGTGAGTAATAACAAACTCCTCCGAGGTAAAGGAGGATGATCTAACCCAATGCAAGGAAGCTAAGAACCTTGAAAAAGGTTAGAGGAATTGTTAACTAGAATAACCAGTTTAGAGAAGAGCATAAATGACCTGAAGGAGCTGAAAAACACAGCATGAGAACTTCCTGAAGCATACACAAGTATCAATAGCGGAATTGATCAAGTGGAAGAAAGGATATCAGAGATTGAAGATCAACATAATGAAATAAGCATGAAGACAAGATAGATAAAAAAAGAATGAAAAGGAACAAACAAAGCCACCAAGAAATATGGGACTATGTGAAAAGACCAAACCTACACTTGATTGCTGTACCTGAAAGTGACAGGGAGAATGGAATCAAGTTGGAAAACATTCTTTTTTTTTTTTTTTTTTTTTTTGAGACAGAGTTTCGCTCTTTTTGCCCAGGCTGGAGTGCAATGGTGCGATCTCGGCTCACCGCAACCTCCACCTCCCAGGTTCAAGTGATTCTCCTGCCTCAGCCTCCCGAGTAGCTGGGATTACAGGCATGTGCCACCACCCCGGCTAATTTTGTATTTTTAGTAGAGACAGGGTTTATCCATGTTGATCAGGTTGGTCTTGAACTCCCGACCTCAGGTGATCCACCTGCTTCAGCCTCCCAAAGTGCTGGGATTACAAGCGTGAGCCACCGCACCAGGCAGAAAACACTCTTCAGGATATGTCCAGGAGAACTTCCCCAACCTAGCAAGATAGGCCAACATCCATATTCAGGAAATATAAAGAGCACCACAAAGATACTCCTCGAGGAGAGCAATCCCAAGACACATAATTGTCAGATTCACCAATGTTGACATGAAGGAAAAAATGTTAAGGGCAGCCAGAGAGAAAGGTTGGGTTACCCACAAGGGGAAGCCCATCAGACTAACAGCAGATCTCTCTGCAGAAACTCTACAAGTCAGAAGAGAGTGGGGGCCAATATTCAATATTCTTGAAAAGAATTTTCAACCCAGAATTTCATATTCAGCCAAACTACACTTCATAAATGAAGGAGAAATAAAATTCTTTACAGACAAGAAAATGCTGAGGGATTTTGTCACCACCAGGCCTGCCTTACAAGAGCTCCTGAAGGAAGCACTAAATACGGAAAGGAAAAACCATTACTAGCCACTGCAAAAACATACCAAATTGTAAAGACCATCAACACTGTGAAGAAACTGCATCAACTAATGGGCAAAATAACCAGCTAGCATCATAATGAAAGGATCAAATTCGCACGTAACATTAACCTTAAATGTAAATGGACTAAATGCCCCCATTAAAAGACACAGACTGGCAAATTGGATAAAGAGTCAAGACCCATCGGTGTGCTGTATTCAGGAGACCCATCTCACGTGCAAAGACACACATAGACTCAAAATACAGAGATAAAGGAATATTTACCAAGCAAATGCAAAAAAAAAAAAAAAAAAAAAACCCCACAAGGGGTTGCAATTCTAGTCTCTGATAAAACAGACTTTAAACCAACAAAGATCAAAAAAGACAACAAAGGGCATTACATAATGGTAAAGGGATCAATTCAACAAGAAAAGCTAACTATTCTAAATATACATGCACCCAATACAGGAATACCCAGATTCATAAAGCAAGTCTTTGGAGATCATGATGATGCTGGCCTCATAGAATGAATTAGGGAGGAATCCTTTTTCTATCGCTCGGAAGAGTTTCAGAAGGAATGGTACCGGCTCCTCTTTGTACCACTGGTAGAAGTCAGGTGTGAATCCCCCTGGTCCTGGGCTTTTTTTGGTTGGCAGGCTATTAATTACTGACTCAATTTCAGAACTTGTTATTGGTCTATTCAGGGATTCCACTTCTTCTTGGTTTAGTCTTGGGAGGGTGTATGTGTCCAGGAATTTATGCATTTCTTCTAGATTTTCTAGTTTATTTGCATAGAGGTGTTTATAGTATACCCTGATGACCATCGATGCAAAATTCCTCAATAAAATACTGGCAAACCAAATCCAGCAGCAAATCAAAAAGCTTATCCACCACGATCAAGTTGGCTTCATCCCTGGGATGCAAGGCTTGTTCAACATACACAAATCAATAAACATAATCCATCACATAAACAGAACCAATGACAAAACCACATGATTATTTCAATAGATGCAGAAAAGGCCTTTGATAAAATTCAACACCCCTTCATGCTAAAAACTCTCAATAAACTAAGTTTTGAAGGAACATACCTCAAAATAATAAGAGCTAAATTTATGACAAACCCACAGGCAATATCATACTTAATGGGCAAAAGCAGGAAGCATTCCCTTTGAAAACATGCACAAGACAAGGATGCCCTCTCTCACCACTCCTATTCAACGTAGTGTTGGAAGTTCTGGCCAGAGCAATTAGGTAAGAGAAAGAAATAAAAGGTATTCAAATAGGAAGAGAGAAAGTCAAATTGTCTCTTTTGCAGATGACATGATTGTATATTTAGAAAACCCCCATCATCTCAGCCCAAAATCTCCTTAAACTGATAAGCAGCTTCAGCAAAGTCTCAGGATATAAAATCAATGTCCAAAAATCACAAACATTCCTATACACCAATAATAGACAGAGAGCCAAATTATGAGTAAACTCCCATTCACGATTGCTACAAAGAGAATAAAAACCTAAGAATACAACTTAAAGGGGATGTGAAGAACCTCTTCAAGGAGAACTACAAACCACTGCTCAAGGAAGTAAGAGAGGACACAAATAAATGGAAAAACATTCCATGTCCATGGATAGCAAGAATCAATATTGTAAAAATGGCCACACTTCCCAAAGTAATTTATAGATTCAATGCTATCCCCATCAAGCTACCACTGACTTTCTTCACAGAATTGGAATAAACTACTTTAAATTTCATATGGAACCAAAAAAGAGCCCATATAGCCAAGACAATCCTAAGCAAAAGAACAAAGATGGAGGCATCATGCTACCTGACTTTAAACTATACTACAAGGCTACAGTAACCAAAACAGCATGGTACTGGTACTGAAGCAGATATATAGACCAATGGACAGAACACAGGCCTCAGAAATAACACCACACATCTACAACCATCTGGTCTTTGACAAACCTGACAAAAACAAGCAGTGGGGAAAGGATTCCCTGTTTAATCAATGGTGTTGGGAAAGCTGGCTAGCCATATGCAGAAAACTGAAACTGGACCCCTTTCTTATACCTTATACAAAAATTAACTCAAGATGGATTAAAGACTTAAACATAACACCTAAAACCATAAAAACCCCTAGAAGAAAACCTAGGCAATACCATTCAGGACATAGGCAAGGAAAAAGACTTCATGACTAAAATACCAAAAGGAATGGCAACAAAAGCCAAAATTTACAAATGGGATCTAATTAAACTAAAGAACTTCTGCACAGCAGAAGAAACTATCATCAGAGTGAACCGGCAACCTACAGAATGGAGAAAGTTTTTGCAATGTATCCATCTGACAAAAGGCTAATATTCAGAATCTGCAAGGAACTTAAATCTACAAGGAAAAAAACAAAAGAACTCATCAAAAAGTGGGCAAAGGATATGAACAGACACTTCTCAAAAGAAGGCATTTATGCAGCCAACAAACATATGAATAAAAGGTTATCATCACTGGTCATTAGAGAAAGGCAAATGAAAACCACAATGAGATACCATCTCACACCAGTTAGAATGGCAATCATTAAAAAGTCAGGAAACAACAGTTGCTGGAGATGATGTGGAGAAATAGGAACACTTTTACACTGTTGGTGGGAGTGTAAATTAGTTCAACTATTGTGGAAGACAGTGTGGAGATTCCTCAAGGATCTAGAACCAGAAATACCATTTGACCCAGCAATCCTATTACTGGATATATATCCAAAGGATTATAAATCATTCTAGTATAAAGACACATGCACATGTATGTTTATTGCAGTGCTATTCACAATAGCAAAGACTTGGAAACAACTCAGATGCCCATCGGTGATAGACTGGATGAAGAAAATGTGGCACATATACACCATGGAATACTATGCAGCCATGAAAAAGGATGAGTTCATGTCCTTTGAGGGACACGGATGAAGCTGGAAACCATCATTCTCAGCAAACTAACACAGGAACAGAAAACCAAACACCACATGTTCTCACTCATAAGTGGGAGTTGAACAAAGAAAACACATGGACACAAGAAGGAGAATATCACACACCGGGGCCAGTCAGGGGGTGGGGAGTTAGGGGAGGGATAGCATTAGGACAAACACCTAATGTAGATGACAGGTTGATGGGTGCAGCAAACCACCATGGCATGTGTATACCTATGTAACAAACCTGCATGTTCTGCACATGTATCCCAGAACTCAAAGTATAATGAAAAAGAAAAGGAAAAGAAAAGAAATCTGGAGGTTTGAGAGAATTAATATCCCAGTGAACAACCCTTGATCAAGGGGAACAAGAGCTCATGGCTAGTCCTCTGTACCATGTCTCACTCAGACAGTTCTGACATACTTTCTACCTGGCTCCTCAGAGTTTCTCCAGCAAGACCAGGGACCAGTTGCCCAAAATGGTAACCAGCCCAATAAAGCAGTAAATTTTATATCTCTATATAACATCTCCATATTGATAATTCTCAAGCATCTCTCAAGCATGGACTAGTCCCCTAAATTTCAAACTCCTATATTCATACTACTTCCTCAACATGCCTTCCTGGAGGTCTAATAGACATCTCAAGCTCAATATGTCCAAAAACAAAACCTGATTCCTTCTCTTCCAAAACATGTCTCTCCCAAAGCCTTCCCCGCTTCAGTGCATGGCAGCTTCATCTCCCCATTTGCTCAGTGAAAAACCTTGGTTCATTCTTGACTCTTCTCATTTTCTCATAACCCACCACCTTTCCATCAGAAAATCTTGGTTGGTGTTACCTCCAAAACATACCCATTCTGTGTTCACCTTTTACACTTCCGCTTTACCCAGCCACAATAATCCTGACCTGTGTTATTGTTTTAGCCTTCTAATGGTCTCTGTGATTCCACCCTTTCTGCTTTGCCATCTTTTCTCAACATAGCAGCCAAAAGATCCTTTTTAAACATAAATAAAAGTGTCATTTAAATAAAAAATTGTCACTCCTCTATTCAAGCTCTCCAGGGATCTCTCATCTCATTCAGAATAATCCAAAGTATCAATGATCCAAAAAGTCCTACATGGCCGGGCATGGTAGCTTAAGCCTATAATCCCAGCACTTTGGGAGGCTAAGGCAGGTGGATCACCTGAGGTCAGGAGTTCAAGACCAGCCTGACCAACATGGTGAAACCCTGTCTCAACTGAAAATATAAAAATTAGCCAGGCCTGGTGGCTAATGCCTGTAATCCCAGCCTCTCGGGAGGCTGAGGCAGGAGAATCGCTTGAACCCAGGAGGCGGAAGTTGCAGTGAGCGGAGATCACGTCATTATACTCCAGCCTGAGCGACAACAGCGAAACTCCGTCTAAAAAAACCAAAGTCCTAAGGGTCAGGCTGGATCACACCTATAATCCCAGCACTTTGGGATACAAGGAGGGAGTATCCCTTGAACCCAGGAGCTTGAAGCCAGCCTCGGCAACATAGTGAGACTCTGTTTCTACAAAAAATACAGAAGTTACCTGGGTGTGGTGGTGCGCATCTGTAATCCCAGCTACTTGGGAAGTTGAGATGGGGGCATCGCTTGAGCCCAGGAGATAAGGCTGCAGTGAGCAAAGGTTGTGCCATTGCACTCTGGTCTGGGGAAGAGAACGAGACCCGGTTTCTAAAGATAAACTCATAAATAAACATTCCAACAGGATCTGGCCTTCACTACTTCTCTTCTCTCTCTCCACTGCAGCCACACTGCCTCTCCACTATTCCTCAAATACGCTAAGCATGCTTTTGCCTCAGGGACTTTTCATGAGCGGTTCCCTCTGGCTGGAAGGCACTTTCTGCAGATATGTACATGGATTCCTCTTCCTTCAGGCCTGTGTTCAGCTGTTACCTTATCATCCTGTGTAACACGTAAGCTACTTCTTACCTTGTTTTGTTTTCCTTCATGGTGCTTACTGCCATGCAGTATTTGCTTGTTTATATGTGTATTGTTTAGCTTCTCTCACTGTAGAATTTTCTCTCTTCCATGAGGAGTTCTATAAGAGAAAGGGCTTAGTTTTGTTTACGGTTCTGTCCCTAGAAAATACTGGACACATTGTTAACATTCAACAGCCGAATGAAGGACACGTTAGGTGTTACTTATACTCCTCATTTGTCGAGAAGATACCTAAGGTGGCACGAGATGAGAACTTGGGTCTTTCAACTCTTCATTCAGTCATTTCCCTGGCACCCCCTGTGAACTTGGCTGCTGTTGTTGAGGCAGGAGCTCCAGATGAAGTGGGAAGATTCAGGCCCAGGTTTTCCCAGACCTCATAGGTCCTAGCTGTCATTGTTAGAGCTGGAAACTGCATGTCGCTGTGGTTAGGCTATGGCTGTGTCTCCTGCACAGGAAGTCAGTTAACCATAGAAGTACTCAGAAAACAAACTGACAACCTATTTCTTCCCAGGTTCATCTCAGAGCAGCTCAATTCTTTTACCAGTATGCAAAGGAAAGAGCGAGCTTTGGAAGGCTCTTTTCAGTAGACCTGGTCAAAATCTTAAGCTACTAGTCAAAGAGCAGGAAATTCTGAAAATCAGAATTTAGTACAAAATCCAATGTAAACTGAGGGGATTTAACAAAATTTAGTGGAGAGTTTTAGCTCTACCAGTCATTTTCTCTTTAAAGTGTTAGTTAAAAAGAAACACCTGAAAAAAAATGCTATGGATATGAAAAAAGGTTTGAGAAGTTTGACTTCTAAATTCTCAGTGTCTTCACAGTTTTTTTCTTTCCCAAAAGCAGACATGTTTTGTTTTGTCTTCATATTAAAAGCTATTTTTTTATTTTATTTTATTATTATTTTTTTGAGACGGAGTCTCGCTCTGTCGCCCAGGCTAGAGTGCAGTGGCCAGATCTCAGCTCACTGCAAGCTCCGCCTCCCGGGTTTATGCCGTTCTCCTGCCTCAGCCTCCCGAGTAGCTGGGACTACAGGCGCCCGCCACCTCGCCCGGCTAGTTTTTTTTTTTTTTTGTATTTTTTAGTAGAGGCGGGGTTTCACCGGGTTAGCCAGGATAGTCTCGATCTCCTGACCTTGTGATCCGCCCGTCTCGGCCTCCCAAAGTGCTGGGATTACAGGCTTCAGCCACCGCGCCCGGCCTTAAAAGCTATTTTTTAGGCTGGGTGCAGTGGCCCACCCCTATAATCCCAGCACTTTGGGAGGCCAAGACAAGAGGATCACTTTAGCCCAGGAGTTTGAGACCAGTCTGGGCAATATAATGACACCTTGTCTCTACAAGAAATTTAAAAATTAGCCAAGCATGGCGGGGTGCACCTGTAGTCCCAGCTACTTGGGAGGCTGAGGTGGGAGGATCATTTGAGCCCAGGATGGGGAGGCTGCAGTGAGCTGAGATTGTGCCACTTCTCTCCAGCCTGGGCAACAAAGCAAAATCCTGTCTTAAAAAAAAATTACGTGACTAGAAATCAGGTAACAATTATCTAAAAGTGGTTATCTATTGCTGCGTAACACACCATCCTTAAACTTAGTCTTGTTAAATAAGGTCTTACTCTTCTTGTGATCTGTGGATTGGCTGGACAGTTCCTCTGCTTGCTGCCCTTGGACCTCATTCATGCAGTTGTAATCAGCAGAGAACTGGCTGTTCTTAGGATAGGGGTAGAAAAACTTTTTCTGTAAAGGTCTAGATAATAAATATTTTATGTTTTGATGGCCGTTTGGTCTCTGTCACAAATATTCAAGTCTGCCGGTACAGCACAAAAGCAACCACAGACAATATGTAAACAGTAGTGCGACTGTGTTCCCATAAAGCTTTATTTGTGGACTCTAAAATTTGAATTTTATGTGATTTTCACATATCACAAAATATTCTTCTTCTTTTAATTTTTCTAACCATTCAAATTGTAAAAAAATTTCTTATGTTTGCAGGCCATACAAAAATAGGCAGTGGGCCAAATCTGGCCGCTAGTTTAGAAGGTCCCCGGTAGTCTCAGTCACAGACCTGGCAGTTGCTGCTGGCTGGGGCGCCCTGGTTCCCCTCCACAAGGTCTTTCATCCTCCAGAAGGCTGAATTGGCTTTGTTCGTGGCACTTTCAGGGCAGCATTCCAAGAGGCGGAAGGTAGAGGCTGCAAGACTTCTGAGGCTGGCTCCAGACCTCACTCAGCATCCCCACTGCTCCATTTTAGTCAGAGTAAGTCACGAGTCCTGCCCAGACTCAAGGGATGAGGGAACTGACTCTACCTCATGATGAGATGAGCTGTGAAATATTGTGGCTGAGTTTTTCAGTTTACCCCAGTGAGTAATTGTCATGGGTTTACTGGTGTCTCCCCTTCATTTTTGAAGTCCTCAGCTCCAGTACCTCTGTTTTTGAAAACACAGTTGTGACAGATGTGATTAGTTAAGAAGAAGTCACGCTAAACTGTGGTGGACCCTAATCCAATATGACTAGCGTCCTTATCCAAAGGGAAAATTTGGAAACAGACATGCACACAGGGAGAACACCATGTGACCCCAAAGGCAGAGATCGGGGTGATGCGTCTGCAAGCCAAGGAATGCCAAAGATTGCCAGTTTCTTAGTTTGCTAGGACTGCTGTAACAAAGTATAGCTGTCCCTCAGTATTCTGGGGGAATTTGTTCTAGGACTTCCCTCAGATACCAAAATTCATGGATGCACAAGTCTCTTATAGAAATGGTGCAGTATTTGCAAATAATTTACATATATCCTCCTGTATACTTTAAATCATCTCTAGATTATTTATCATACCTAATACAATGTAAATGCCATGTAAATAATAGTTATACTGTATTGTTTAGGGAATAATGACCAAAAAAAGTCTATACATGTTCAGTACATACACAACCATCAGATTTTTTTTCTGAATATTTTTGATCTGTGGTTGGTTAAGCCCCCGGATATGAAGGGCCAACTGTGCCACAACCTGGGTACTTAAATAACAGAAATTTACTTTCTCACAGTTCTGGAAGCTAGATGTCTGAGATCAAGGTGTCAGTGGGGTTTGTTGCTTCTGAGAGCTGTGGGAGAAAGATCTGTTTCAGGTCTCTCTACTTGTTTTGTGGATGGCTTGTTTTCTTCTTGTGTCTTTACATCATCGTTCCTCTGCATGAGTCTGAATCCAAATTTATTTTTCTTGTAAGGACACCATTCATATTGGAGTAGAGTTCACCGTACTGACCTCATTTTAACTTGATTAACTCTGTAAAGATCTTCTCTTCAAATGAAGTCTTATTCTGAGGTTTTGAGGGTTAGAACTTCAAAATATGAATTTTGTAGAGACCCATAACAGCTAGGAAACTATCAGGAACTAGGAGAAAGGCACAGAACAATTCTTCCTTACTGCCCTTAAAAGGAACCAATCCTGCTAATGTCTTGATCTTAGACTTCTAGCCTCCCGGCTGTAAGAAAACAAATTTCTATTGTGTAAATACCCTGTTTGTGGTACTTTGTTAAGGTGACCCTAGGAAATTAGATTGTAAACATAAGCAAAAAGGCAGTTTTTTAAGAGTTGAAACTCTAACTGGATATCAACTAAAGGTTTCACCACATTGGCAATTTGACGTTTATCACCCAGATGCCACTATTCAAATCTGTTAACACATAAAACTATTCCAAAAGTCAATTTGAGAGATTTTACATGTATTAGTTACAAATACTAAGAATTTTCACGTTTCATACTTTTCCAAAATAGAAATTCAGACCGTAATATTCTTGATTTTAATTTATATTCTTACACAAACATGAAAACTTAAGTGGAAGCTGACAGTCAAAGACCAAAATGTTTAGGGATTAAAAAGGGGCTGTTGAACTTAAATGTAAAATCCAAAACTATAAAAACCCTAGAAGAAAACCTAGGCAATACCATTCAGGACACAGGCATGGGCAAAGATTTCAAGGCAAAAATGCCAAAAGCAATTGCAACGCAAGCAAAAATTGACAAATGGGATCTAATTAAACTAAAGAACTTCTGCACAGCAAAATAAAGTATCATCATAGTGAACAGACAACCTATAGAATGGAAGAAAAATTTCGTAATCTATCCATCTAACAAAAGTCTAATATCCAGAGTCTACAAGGAGCTGAAGCAAATTTACCAGAAAGAA
The DNA here is from genome assembly GCF_037993035.2 of Macaca fascicularis. Lineage (NCBI taxonomy): Eukaryota > Metazoa > Chordata > Mammalia > Primates > Cercopithecidae > Macaca > Macaca fascicularis. The sequence goes on along the minus strand of NC_088383.1, from coordinate 99,783,485 downwards.
AACCCCATTAAAAAGTGGGCAAAGGACATGAACAGACACTTATCAAAAGAAAGCATTCATGCAGCGAAAAAAATAGGAAAATAAGCTCAACATCACTTCATTAGAGAAATGCAAATCAAAACCACAAGGAGATACCATCTCATGCCAATCAGAATGGCTTATTAAAAACTCAAGAAACAACAGATGCTGATGAGACTACAGAGAAAAAGGAACGCTTTTACACTGTTTGGTGGGAGTGTAAATTATTTCAACCATTGTGGAAGACAGTATGGTGATTCCTTAAAGATCTAGAAGCAGAAATACCATTTGACCCAACAATCCCATTACTGGGTATATACTCAAAGGAATATAAACCATTCTTTTTATAAAGATACATGCACACATATGTTCATTGCAGCACCATTCGCAAGAGCAAAGACATAGAATCAACCCAAATGCCCATCAATAATAGACTGGATAAAGAAAATATGGTACACATAAACAATGGAATATTATGCAGCCATAAAAAGGAATGAAATCATGTCCTTTGCAGGGACATGGATGAAGCTGGAGGCCATTATTCTCAGCAAACTAACACAGGAACAGAAAACCAAACACTGCATATTCTCACTTATAAATGGAGCTGAACGATGAGAACACATGCACACAAGGAAGGGAACACCACACACTGGGGCCTGTTGGGAGTGGTGGGAGAGAGAGCATCAGGAAGAATAGCTAATGGATGTTGGGCTTAATATCTAATTGATGGGGTGATCTGTGCAGCAAACCACCATGGCACACACTTAGCTATGTAACAAACCGATTTATCCTGTACATGTAACCCATAATTTTAAAACAAAGTTGAAGAAAAGAAAAAAGAAAGGGGGAAAAAAGAGGAGGCTTTTGGTAACACCAATCTAACTTAATTTAATAGCTGGAAAAAAAAGGCATTTAAAAGATTTATGGCCAGGTGTGGTGGCTCACACCTGTAATCCCAGCACTTTGGGAGGCCAAGGCAGGCAGATCACGAGGTCAAGAGATCGAGACCATCCTGGCCAACATGGTGAAACCCGGTCTCTACTAAAAATGCAAAAATTAGCTGGGCATGGTGGCACATGCCTGTAGTCCCAGCTACTCAGGAGGCTGAAGCAGGAGAATTGCTTGAACCCAGGAGGCGGAGGTTGCAGTGAGTGGAGATCGCATCACTGCACTCCAGCATGGTGACAGAGCAAGACTCTGTCTTAATTTTTTTTTTAATTATGATTTATCTAAAGCCAGGAAGTTAGACAGAGTGGTAGGTGATTTACTGGGACCCAGGCTAGGTAAATACTGTGATCTTGTTAACGTTAACCTAATGCTCTTTCAACTAGCTTCTCGCCTTTTTAATTCAATTCAGAAAAGTAATGCTGTATATTTTAATTTCAATTTAGGGTTCATAAAGTTTTTTCTTTTTTTTTTTCTTTCTTTCTTTTTTTTTTTTTAGACGAAGTCTTGCTCTGTTGTCAGGGTGGAATGCAGTGGCACGATCTCGACTCACTGCAACCTCTGCCTCCTGGGCTCAAGTGATTCTCCTGCCTCAGCCTCTTGAGTAGCTGGGACTACAGGCACGCACCACCATGCACGGCTAATTTTTTGTATTTTAGTAGAGACGGGATTTTACCATGTTGGCCAGGCTGGCTGCATTCCTGACCTCGTTATCCACCCGCCTCAGCTTCTGAAAGTGCTGGGATTACAGGCATGAGCCACCGCACCCGGCCTAATGATTTTTAACATATCTATTTTCATCTTTGTTCTGAATACTAGGATTTATTGTCTCAATTTTATAGATAAGAAAATTGAAGATCAAGATCACTCAACATAATCAATTTAAGTGACAAAGCTTGCACCCAGGTCCTCAGATTCCAAACTCAGTCTGCTTCCTCCTACACTTCTGCAGCCTCCCTAATACTGAACAAAAGCATCTCAGAACTTAAAGCCGATTGGACCACAGAATCAGGTAAATCAGATCTTGCATTAAGTTGTGAAACCAAAGCTTCACTGTAAAAGCTCAATGATGAGTATCCTTAAAAACATTTTTTAAATAAAAGCAATCTTGTGCTTTCTTTGATAAAACAAACGATCAAAATACAATCTTCAAATTTCTGCCATGGATATGATGAGAGGTGTGTGGACTCTTATTTCATGGCATGAAAAGGCAGCTATGATGGAGAATACTCCTCATCAGGTAGGGTTTTGAAACATTTTGTATTTATGTGGCAGGCCAGTGTTACCCACTGTCGTCATAGTGTTGCCTTTTCCAAACTGTGAGATGGCACCAGTGGCTTCACTCCTCAGTTTACCAGAGTGCTCCAATCCTCAAGGGCTCCAGCTAAGCCAGAACTGTCAGTATTTTCTCACTTCTCATAACAGCATTATAGAGCTGGGTTTAATGAAGAGCGTGGTATACAGACTAGCAGACCTAACTTGGAATTCTGGTTCTTCCACTTGTTAGCTGGGACAATATTCTCTAGTTATTTATCTCTGTGAGCCTCAGGGTTCTCATCTATAAAATGTGAGTGATAACAGAGATCCTAGCACTATACTCAGCACATATTATTAATCTAAAGTATATGATTAGCTGGAAGGCCTATCTAAATCATTAAAGCAATTGGGGAAAGAGCACTGGACAGTGGTAGTCATTGGTGTTCATTCTTCGACCACTTTGTGTACATCCCAGACCATTTTTGTTTTGGAAGTTGTTAACATATTGTATCCCTTTTACCAGCTAAAGGATCATGTTCTCCTTTCTGTTTTGGCTTCTAGGGAGCCAAAATTGGTGGCCTAACCATAATGGCATTGCAGGACTGAAAGTCCTGTGGATTTTTGACCTGATGTTCCCTTTTGCTTGGTTGTTATTCTATTCAGTTTATATTTCTTCTGGGTCTAGTTTTCATTCTCTGTTTTGTTAAATGGCTGCTTATTAGCTCTTTTAAATCCATTGTGGGACAAAATCAAGTATGTAACTGGGTTATGGAAGAATCTCAACTTCTTGGAGGACAGACATGAAACATTTTAATTTCTTTCACTACCTGTTCCCAAGTCCCAGTTATACTCCATCAAATCATTCTTTATGCTTTAACAACATCTTAGGTGTAATTAACAACATCTTTCATGACGTTTGCTTCACTTTCAGCAGTTAAAATGTAGTCTGGGCGAGGCAAAGTGATTCATGCTTTTATAATCCCAGCATTTTGGGAGGCTAAGGTGGGAGGATTGCTTGAGCTCAGGAGTTTGAGATCATCCTGGGCAATATAGGAAGATCCTGTCTCTACCAAAAAAAAAAAAAAAAAAAAAATTAGCCAGGCATGGTGGCACGTGGATCCCATGTAGTCCCAGCTATTCAGGAGGTTAAGGTGGAAGGATTGCTTGAGCCTGGGAGGTTGTGACTATAGTGAGCTGTGATTGTGCCATGGCACTTCCTGGGTGACAGAGTGAGACCCTGTTTCAAAAAAAAAAATAAAGAGAGAGAGAGAAAGATCTGGTACAGCACAAAACTTCAATCTCCTATGTTTTCAAAGCCTCTCCGCTCCTCAGGGCTCCCACTCCCTCATTGGGTTGGGGTAGGGAAGAGGGAGGGAGAAAGAATCAACTTGTTTTTAATGGCTACTGAGGAGCCAGCACACTCTAGCCAATGTCCATGCCCAGTGTGACGGAGTTCATGCAGCAGTTCTTTGGAGACCCTTAAAGGCCCTTTCCCCTCCCTTGCTGCCTAATTCCCTGACCAGAAGATCCAACTCCAGCCCCACCTCACCTGCTTCCCTGCTCCCCGCCCACCTCTGCTCCATAGGGGCCCTGTGTGCAACATCCTCTTGTTGTAGTGCATCTTCATCAAGAGACAACCCTCCTGGGTGGGATAATAGCAAGATGGCTCAAGTCAGCTCCCTGTGATGCCCTGTGTCCAATGGTCCCATGGGAAACTCATGCTCATTGTCACACCCAGTGGTAGGTATGCAGCTGCTGCACCACCTGTCTCCACCTTCACGTCTCTCCAAGTCTCTGATGCAGATGCAGAAGAGCAAGTCTGCTGTGGATACCCAATCACGGGAAGGATGACCATCTCTCAGACTCCTCTTCTTCTGCCTGTCTTTTTATATAGTGGGCAGTGTTCCTCAGTGAGGGTCACACCATCTCCTAGGGACATTTTGGAAATATGCAGAGCTGTTATTGGTTGTCACAGTGATTGGGGGATCTTCCGATACTTAATGGGCCAGGGATTCCAGACATCCTGCAATGCACAAGACAATTCCACATGGAGAACCAACTCACATTTATCCATCTTTCTGGTGTCCTCCCAGACATTTTATAATGACATAGGCCTATAACTCAATTCCATTTTATGTAAAAAACACAAGGTATTTTTGTATAGCTTTGATATACATTGAATTTTCCAGAAACATAACTACCATGTAAATCAAGGGAAGATTATACAGTACTTGTTACTTTTGGAAACTTACCAAAGACTGTTCGCCTTTCGAATAATCACTTCGCTGATGGCAAAGCCAGTTGTGCTGTTTAAGTTGTCAAAATATCAGTCTGCATTTTATCTGTTCAGTTGGCAAAAAGTCTATGTATAAAAACAAATTTATTTACCCATTGTTTCAATATGTATAAAGACAAATTGTTGATGATATTCAACTTTATATTGACTTATTTTCTTATCAATGCAAACTTATTCATTACAAACAGGCCCACACCACTGACTACTTCGTTGTGTCTCCTAGAGTTGTGGTGCCCCAGGAAACACATATTATTTTAATAAGTTACCTCTCCTTTATTTATATTATCTCTATAAAGTTAGGGATTATATTGGCTTTGGGAGAAAATTATATACATATATAATTTTTTAATACAAAGTTTTATTGTCTATCCATTACATTTCAATTTGCAAATTGGCATTGCATGATATTTGTCACTAAATGAAGACCTGCAGTCCAATGGGTTTGATAGTCATTGATATAGACTGAGAAAGGAGGATGAAAGGGGTGATTACCTTTGCACCATCTCTTCCTTGTGATACAATTTTTATATCATCTCCTCGTGGTACAGTTTTCGGCCCCACATCTTACCATATGTGGATGCTGTCTTTGCTTTTTAGCTATAGGTCCCAGAGACCAAAACTAGGACAAGAAGACAAGTACCCCTCAATGTCTTGTGATAGGTATAAATTAGCTGATAATATTTGCTATTATTAATGTGCTGGTGATTTCGGGGAGGATATTGGGAATATGAGATAGAAAGGTGCTATTTTCCCTCTCAAGAATTCCAGTTCCTTCCTGTTTTATTTCTACTTTTCACCTTGTAATACATTAGTCACCAGGCCTATTTTATTACCTACTTTGGTTCAGGTACATTTAGTTCAATTCAGTTTACTCCAATTCCAGTTTGGGCAGAATCAATTGAGTTCCATAAGCATGTGTGCCAAGCCTATGTGGAGTACTATGAGGCTTCTACACGACTGAACAAGACAGTGTCATCAGTTGACCTTAGATGGTTTACAGTCTTGTGGGAGAGATGGGGTAGAATAAAACTCCTTCTCAAAGGCAGGAGGATTAGCTCAGGGCAGGGTTGGGAGAGGTCAGTGTTGGCAATGGTGAGAGTCAGGGAAGGAGAGAGAAAGGCAGGTGTCAGGGGAGGCTTAGCAGTCTTAAGTGGAAGCTACATCTTGCACCAATCCCAGCTTTCTCTGTGCTCTCTGTTAAGTTTGCTTAACACCTTCTGTCCCCGATTCATAAGGGACTCTGGGACTTAGAGTTGAGCAAGCATGAGCATGGAAAAGCCTAAATCCCAGGTTTAAAGTACTATGAAAAGAGATCTGGACAACTTCTCAAAAGGCTGTTTTGTTCTGACTGTCATCAACTTTCTGAGAGAACCTGCAGAAGTCTCAGAATTTCTGAGTTAGGCCTCCATTTCCTTTTCTATAGAATTAAGGGGCTGCACTAAATAGATTAGAGATGGCATCACTGTGGCAAGGATGCTGTCACTCCTCATGCTGGTGTAGGTGCAGACATGCTTAATCAACAGCGATACTTTTTCTTTTTCTTTTTTTAAGTTCTCTTTTGGAGACAGGGTCTTGCTGTGGTGCCTGGCCTGGAGTGCAGTGGTGCTTTCACAGCTCGCTGCAGCCTCCATCTCCTGGGCTCAAGTGATCCTCCCACCTCAGTCTCCTGAGTAGCTGGGACTACAGGCGTGTGCCACCACGCCTGCCTAATTTTAAATTTTTGTAGAGATACAGTCTCACCACATTGCATAGGCTGGTTATGAACTCCTGAGCTCAGCCAATCCTCCAGCCTCAGACTCCCAAAGTGCTGAGATTATAGGTGTGAGCCACCATGCCTTGCCTGTGACACCTTTTTTTGCTGAGTCTTAATACTTCCTAGGACTATTTTTTCCCAAATAACACCACAGGCCAGTCATGATCAATTGTCCAGAGTTGGCTCAGGAGCAGGAGCTCAAAGGGCACTGAGTAAGGAGTCAAACCCTTCTTAGGACCAAGTCTTGGCTTGGTCAGTTAACAGTTATGAGACCTTGACCAAGTCAGTTAACCAACTCGGGTGTTAGTCTCTTTTTCTGCTAAAATGGAAACAATAACCTCTAAGTCACAGGGTTTTAGAAAAGATCATCTGAGAACACAGATATCAGGCTTTGCAAATGGTATAGGGTTGGACCAATCTAAATAGTTCTTGCTACTCTATGGTCTCTGTAACATCCCATGCAGGATTTACTATATAGACTTACTGCACAGGCCCAGAGGAGAGTAAGCAGGCTATCTATCCATCTAAGACATTTGTTGCCAATTTTCTGCCAGTTTTCAGTTCATTTTCTCTCTCTAGTTGGAGTCAGAGTAGCGAGCCTGGCATGAGGCAGGTATTTGAAAACAGACTATAAGGCCAGCGGACTTGGGTTTGAATCCAAGATCTCTTCCCTCCTAGCTGTGTGATTTTCAACAAACCACTTTAGCACATGAGGCTCAGTTTCTTCATCTGTAATATGGGGGAAAATAATAGATTTGCATTAAAGAGTTACTGGGAGATTTAAATGAGCACATTGAACATTTATCCCAGGGCTTGCCATGTATTGTAAGTGCTCAGTAAATGGTACCAAATAGATTGGGTTGAAGGAAAAGTTCCATTACAGTGTTTAGAATTTGTCCTGGGTGGAAAGTTTTACACCCTACGTAACCTTTCCAGAAGATGTTTAGACCTTTTGTAATAATTTCAAGAGTCGGCCGGGCGCGGTGGCTCAAGCCTGCAATCCCAGCACTTTGGGAGGCCGAGACGGGCGGATCACGAGGTCAGGAGATCGAGACCATCTTGGCTAACACGGTGAAACCCCGCCTCTACTAAAAAAATACAAAAAACTAGCCGGGCGAGGTGGCGGGCGCCTGTAGACCCAGCTACTTGGGAGGCTGAGGCAGGAGAATGGCGTGAACCCGGGAGGCGGAGCTTGCAGTGAGCTGAGATCCGGCCACTGCAATCCAGCCTGGGCGACAGAGCGAGACTCCGTCTCAAAAAAAATAATAATAATAATTTCAAGAGTCATGAATTTAAGGGAAAGGCATCTCTACTTTTCTGGCTTAGACTCCCCTACAAAATAAACATGAAAAAAGGAAACATGGAAAAATGGAGCTGAACCCTTGCCATTCTGCTCTCTAGCCTGTCTTTCTGCCGTGCAGCTGCAGCTGTCTTCTGTGACCAAAGTTGTTGCGGCCCATTCTGAAGATTTTCTGCAGTTCTAGAAGAATTCAGTAAAGAATGAATTCCCTAAAAGAATTCCATGAAGGAATGCTTAATTAATCAAAGCTCTTTAATCAAAAAGTTATTTCCCCACAGGTTGGTTGAAAGTTTCTCAGCCAGTCTTTTGCTCAAGCATAACCCTGGAAAAATACTTCTCAGGTGGGTTAAATCTCAGGCAAACAAAATTATCCTTTATCCTGCACTCTAAAGAATAAGAAATTGTAGTATTCTAGAAAGTTCCTGGCATTAGCCACAGAAGGAAATTATAGGAATTCTTGACATTTCAGAACTTTGATGTGGCAATTTCTTTGAACATTCTTTTAAAAGGAGAGGTTTTTAAAAGACATTTCAATAGTTTCATTGTTGTACCTGAGCTTTCCTTATCCAGAGGACTTGCTCTGATTATCTGAGTGATACTAAGGAAAATGGTTTCCCTTCCAGTAAGGGCACAGCAAAGTGATTATAACAGAGACATGAATGTAAATTGCTGTGGGATAGAAAATTGACTGTATTGTAAGTGGCAACTGAAAGCAGAGAGCCTTTGCTGCCTTTTACGAACGGGACTCTGGCTGAATCACTCTGTCTCTTCCTGAACTTAAGTGTCTGGATATAAGGTGGGCCACTGTTTGTGACAGCTCTGAGTTTCCCAACGACTGTGCTGGGGGTGAGCATTGCCTAGCTGCCGTGATCTCAACTCCGCCTGAAACCCATGACCATATTTGGGCCTCCTTAATGCTCACTCCATCAATAGAAAATGCATCACAGCAGCAAGGGCAGCAACCACCACCAGAGTGGAAGAAAGACAAAAGGAAGGCAGGGAGATGGAGAGAGAAAGAAAGAAGGGCAGACAGCCAGAGACAGATGGGGAGAAATACACTGAGACCCATGGAGAAATGCTCAGAGAGAGACAAGACCTACCTAGTTGCAGACACAAAGGAAATGAAACAGAGGCAGACAGCTAGACCAGAGAGAGGAGGAAGTGAAGAGAGAATACCAGGAATAAAGAGGGAGAGATAGAAAGACCAAAAGTAGTATCTCTCTGTCTATCTATCTGTCTGTCTATCTTCTATCTATTATCTATCTATCTATCTATCTATCTATCATCTAGCTAGCTAGCAATCATCTATCATCTATCTATCTATCTCTCTGTGTATCTGTCTGTATTAGTCCGTTTTCATGCTACTGATAAAGACATACCCAAGACTGGGAGGAAAAAGAGGTTTAATTGGACTTACAGTTCCACATGGCTGGAGAGGTCTCATAATCATGGCAGAGGGTGAAAGACACTTATTATATGGCAGCAGCAAGAGAGAATGAGGAAGAAGAGAAAGTGGAAACCCCTGATAAACCCATCAGATTTTGTGAGACTTACTCACTATCACAAGAGTAGCATGGGAAAGACCGGCCCTCATGATTATCTACCTCCCGCTGGGTCCTTCCCACAGCATGTGAGAATTCTAGGAGATACAATTCAAGTCGAGATTTGAATGGGGACACAGCCGAACCATATCACTATGTATCTATGTATCTATCTATCTATGTATCTATCTATCTATCTATCTATCTATCATCTATCTATCTATCTATGACTTATCTATTATCTAACTATCATTTATCTATCTATTTTCTATCTACCCATTTAGATATACATAAATATATCTACATGCATGTTTATTCAACCCATTCACACACCAAAAAACTTGCTGGCCAGCGACCTAGTAGGGTCTCAACTCCGCAATTCCCCAGAGTTGGTAGGTATGCATTTGCTTAGGATGTAGAACATAAGGTACTAGTGAGCTCAGCTGCAACAACTCCCTTTCAAGAATAGGGTTCATGCCTCAGTACATCTGACAAAGGATCTGGAAGAAAAAAGCCCTCTTTGCTTGGAAAATTATTATCCAGTACTTCTAACCAATTCCTTATGTCTAATTTAGACTTTTCAGAATTAAAAAATGCTAGATTAGCCCTTAGTAGGTTTAGGTTTTTCTTTAATATCAACTCAAATTATGAGAAAGATATTTCAAAACCCAGGTTCCCGGTCCATTCCTTCTCTGTCATTGGCTTCCCTGGCCCCTTTGCTCCACTAACCCAGTCCACACTGGAGATGAGATTTGTTTAACAACTGAGTGCTTTAGAGTGTTTTAAGTGCCTTACTTTTGTTTGCTTTTGAAACAGTCTCACTCTGTCACCCAGGCTGGAGTGTAGTACCTAGATCCTAGCTCATTGTCACCTTGAACTCCTGGGCTCGAGTGATCCTCCCACCTCAGCATCTCGGGTAGCAGGGACTACAGGCATGCACCAACACACTCAGCTAATATTTTATTTTATTTTTGTAGAGATGAGGTTTCACTATGTTGCCCAAGTTGGTCTTGAGCTTCTGGCCTCAAAGGATCCTCCAGCTCTACTTCCCAAAGCTCCAACACTGGCCAGCACCTTACTTTTGCTAGAAATTTTATCTTACCTGTGAGAAGTTGTAAGCTGCATCCTCACTGTCTTGCCTAAAACATGGTAGATATGAGTTGAAATGAAGTAACTGGTTTTATTTCTGTCTGCATTTCCATTTCTGGCAGGAAAGGGTTCAATTTTTGGCACAAATTCCTTTCCTGGATTTATGCCCATAGTCCTGGAAGAGTTTAGCTATCAATCTCCCAAAATTTGATTGATTTGTCATTTTCTGATGCTGGAATGAGTTTGTTAGAGGAAATTTATGAACACGTTACCCTAACTGGCAAGAGCCTTGAGTGTGGAGGATTTCCTGAAGAGACACTCCAAGAACCTTCTGTGGCTTTTTGTTTTTCCTTTGGATGTGGTACGATTTTTATGGTCTATTTGTTATAATGCTTCCCTGACGTAAAATACTCATACAGCATAAATAACCTCTCCCTGAAATACTTAGAATCTTTTCAATCTGGAAGTCTGAGCTTAAGCTCCCTGCTTTAAATACACTGCAGACAAATTATCCACTGGAAGAGACAGCAAGTTCCTATCAGGCCAAAACAGTACTTTTTACTATATTTACCCATTCTTAGCATGCCTAAGTACACAGACTTGGTGTTTAGATATTTCGATGCTATGTTGTTTATTGCACAAAAATTAATTATTAGTATAACTTCTTGTTGGATTATGTCTTTCAATCTTCTTTTTCCCACTTAGTGTTTTTTGCATTGAGTTTGATTTTGTCTGGCACTAATATTGCCCCTTCTGCATATTTTGGCAGCATTCATATGGTATCTCTTTGTCTATTCCTTTATTTTCAACCTTCCAGTGTCATCCTGCTATATCTCTTATAAATGGCATATATTTTTATTATTTGTATTGTTTTATATCAGATAAGAGTATCTTTCTAAGAAAATTCATTCTTCTTTCATTTTTAGGGTTCTAGTTCCTCTCCCCAAAATTTATCATCTTAACCATTTTAAGTGTATATTTCAATTGTATTAAATGCATTCATAGTGTGCATCCATCACCATTATCCATGTCCATAACTCTTTTCACCTTGTAAAACTGAAATTCTAAACTCTTATAACTTCCTATTTCCCCCTCCCTCCAGTTCCTGGCAATCATCATTCTACTTTCTGTCTCTATGATTTTGAATACTCTAAGTACCTCATGTAAGTAGAATCATACAGTACTTGTCTTTTTGGTTTATTTCACTTAGTATAATGCCCTCAAGATTTATCCATGTCGTAGCATATGTCAGCATTTCCTTCCTTTTTAAGGCTGAGTAGTATTCCATTGTGTGTAAATACCACATTTTGCTTGTTCATTCATCTGTCAATGAACACTTGGGTTTCTTCCATACTTTGGCTATTTTGAATAATGGTGCTATGAACATCGGTATGCAAATATCTGTTCAAGACTCTACTTTCAATTCTTTTGGGTATATACCCAGAAGTGGAATTGTTGAATTTTAAGAATATCTATCTTTTTTTTCTTTCTTCCTTTTTTTTTTTTTTTTTTAAATGTCTCTCACTATCACCTAGGATGGAGTGCAGTGGCACAATCTCGGCTCACTGCAAGCTCCGCCTCCCGGATTCACGCCATTCTCCTGCCTCAGCTTCTTGAGTAGCTGGGGCTACAGGTGCCCGCCACCATGCCCAGCTAATTTTTTGTAGTTTTAGTAGAGACGGGGTTTCACTGTGTTAGCCAGGATGGTCTTGATCTCTTGACCTCATGATTAGCCCACTTCGGCCTCCCAAAGTACTGGGATTACAGGCGTGAGCCACCGTGCCCGGCCAATATTTGTCTTTCAAAAGAGGCATTTAACTCATTCATATTTATTGATTTGGGTGTATTCTGGCCACTTTCATATTTTATACTTATTTATTTACTGATGTGTTCAGCAAATATTTTCTCCACATTTTTGTTGTTTCTCAGATGGAGGGTCTTTGAATTGTGGTTGTAACCATGGTGATGATGAATAACAGAAATACAGTTTTTGATGCCTTGTCTTGAAAAAAGGATACTTGTCTTGAAGTTAACAATGTCAGAAGTTGGTAAAGCCTCTTAGTAATGATGGCCAAGGGGGTTAGGCTTAGTCGTAATGGCATTTAACTGCAACAAAGATGCTGTGGACTTGGAGTCATTCTGGACTTTGAAATGGCAACCCCCACTCCCCAACACACACACACTTGCTATGAGACCTTGACTATTTAACTAACCTCCACACTCACTGGTTTCCTCATTTGTATGAATGCCGGAGTGACTGAGGGGATTAACTGGAGCAACATGGGAAAGCACTTTCCACAATTCTAGGCTTATTGCAGCGTCTTAACAATGTCTACATAAAAATAACACATCTCTTTTGGTTTGTGGTTTGTTTCCTTTTCAGAACTGAGGTCTGGTTGGTATGCAGGAAAAGAAGGCATGTGAGCTATGTTATCTGCTTGTCATCACAAGAGGAACAAAGTGGCAGGCCATGGATTGAAACACATCCGGAGCATTGGGGTGGGCCTTGGAATTCCGCAGTGAAGACTCCTAGATAAGGAAATGCCAAGGGTGGGGGCTGCTGAATAGCGTGGGCTTCCGCTGGCCAGCCACAAGGTTCTTTTGGGAAGGCAGATGAGAAGGGAATGTGGCTTCCAGAGCCACCAAATAAGGAAGGACATCATCTTTCTCCACTTCATCCAAGTGTGAATGTCAGCAACCAGAGTCACTTACTCCATGCCTTCTCACTACCCACTAAATGTGATATTGGAAGGACCTAGGACAAGCGCTGAGCAAAGTGGCACAGTCAAGAAATTCTTATGGACAAATCAAACATTCCTTTAAGTTTTCAATATGATTTCTAACCTCTATTTTTTTTCCTTTTCCTTCTTTTACCATACAGAATTTATCTGGAAAAGAGGACAGCTGTCTTTTAAAGGCAGGAGTTGCTCTAAACATCCCCAAGTTCTCGTGATCACAGCCCCGCCGCCCTTGCCCAGTGAGATTTGTCCAGGGTGGTGGGTCTGATCTGTAACTAACCCAAACTGACTCCCTGGGGAGCCATTCAGTTGTGCCTCCAGAAGTCATTTCCTTGCCAAACATTCCTTTTCAGGGAGAGGACCTTTTCATCCCCTGGTAAACAATCCCCAGCCTGCACAGAGCAGAGAGGGGTGTCTGTCCCTCTCCTCGTTCTCCACTTAGTCGTGAGCTGATTCCAACCCCAGAGGCGTCAGTCTGCTCTATAAATTCCTTTGTGAAACCTGAGAGCCTTGGCGCTGAAGGAGAGCAAAGATCTTGGAGGGGTTACAGTTCCCCTCCTCCCTAAAATATCTGCTTGTGTTGGCAGCAAAAGAGTATGTTTTTGCAAACAGGCTCTTCCCTTTCTTATGAGAATTCAGTTTAGAAGCACTGCCAGGCTCCTTCTCAGTGAGAGAAGTAAGATCACCTCCCTTGCAGGTCTGCACAGGAAAGAGATGACATGCCTGGGGGGATTCGTCTAGTTAAAATAATCTGAGCCTCTTTCTCAACCAGTCACTATTAGAAGGGGCATGGTTGCCAGGAGGCAAGGAGTGCTAACCAGCCCTCAGCCCTGAGGTGCGGAGGCCAGCTCTTTAGTTTCAGTCACTGTGGTTTTTAAAATGGGAGAATGGAATGAAGGAAGGAGGGAAGGAAAGGAAGAGAGGAAGAGAAGAAAGAAGGGCGGGAGGAAGCAAAGAGGGAGGAAAGAAGAAAAGAGACCTTGAAAGAAAATGAGACAAGAAAGATAAAAAGAAAAAGAGGAGGAAAGAAGGAAACTTTCAGTTCATCGACCTTCAGCTGGACCATGACCTCGCACAGCCACCATGGTACCCTCCTCCTCCTCCATCAGCCTCCCAGAGCATTTGTGCTTTATTCATATTTTAGCCATTTCTTAATATACATGTTTCCTTAACCCTGGAATTTGGAAATGTGATAATAAATCATCAACTAGTAGAATCTTAGAAAACTCATCTTTTTAAAAACAGTATATTATTATGATGCCATTAAAGAAAATCAAATGAAGAAAGAAGCCAGTTCTTGCCTAATTGTAAGACCTTCAATTTCACCATTTGCATCATAATATTAAGTGGGTTCTAGTGGATCTCACGATCCCTGAGGTTTGACATATATTCAAGCTTTCCCTTGTATACATGGGATGACTGGACCAGTGCGAGCTGACGGATGCCTACATTTTTACACTCTGATCAGAAACATCCCCATGCCATTTCCAGATTGATCGTGGTGTGGGGGGAACATGGGTAAGACATTCTGGCTGAGTGAGTCTTCTCTACCTAATCTTCTGCCCAGCTGCCTGCACCAAAAGCAGGTGCAGCTGAGAGGGCGCTGTCCACAGGAGCCTTATTCTGTAGCATTCCTGTGGCTCTCGGGAAGCCTCTGAAAAAACGCTGATGTCAGGGTGGTGTGCCAGCAGGTTTGCCCACTCCTTGGCTTCTATCCCCTCTCTCCCTCTGACCCCATGCTGGGGCCACCTCCTTTTTTGTTTTCCATGTAAACACATATTTATTGAGTGCCTACTATGTGCTGGGGACTGCTCTCAGTGCTTGGTGTACATCAGTGGGAGAGACAAACATCTCTTGCTTCGTGGAACTTACATGCTAGGGTATCTGTTTTACTAAAATGGTTTATTCACATTTAAATTTTGAGATATACAGAAAGTTGAATGAATAGTAGAATGAGCACCGTCACCTAGCTTAACCAATTGCTAATATTTTATAGTTGTACTCTCTTTCTCTCTCTCTCTTGTCCTTCTTTCTTTCTACACACATTCAACTTCTTTTGCTGAATCATTTGAAAGCATCATAGGTCATTCCTAAATACTTCAGAATACATCCCCTAACAATAAGGACACTCTGCTACCTTATCACAAAACCATCATCATGCATAAGAAAACCATCACTCAGTTAATAATATTGTCTAAAATACCTTCCATAGTCCTCCAGTTGTCTTCAAAAACATATTTTACAGCTTTTGTGTTTTGAACTACAGGATCCCACCAAGGTTCATGCTCTTTCGTCTCTTTTAATCGAAGTGAGAACAATTCCTCACTTCTTTTTTTGTTTTGTTTTTCTAGTCATTCACCTTTTTGAAGAGCCCAAAATAGTTGCCTTGTTGAATGTCCTACATTCTGGATTTGTCTGAAATTGGATTCAGGGTAAAATTTTGGATAAGAACATAAGTGATGGTGTGTATGGTATTTCTTGTTGCAGCACTTCAGGAAATGGATAATGTCCGGTTGTCCCACAGGAACACACTAAACAAATGTGTTGAATGAGTAAGATAATACATATGTATAGAACCTCTTCAGGTGTCATTTGCTCCAATGTGTACAATTACAGATCTGGACTAGACAATGTGAAAACCCTTTTAATGGTCCAAAAGCCTATGTTTTGGAAAGCTTAACAATAGCCAGTTATGAAAAGGGTTTTGATCCAGTGGATGAAGGTAGTTCAAGTAAGATTTCAGTGGCAGTAATTTCACCTTTTAGCTTTTTTCCCTTTAACTAGCAAAAGTCATCATAAAAAATGCTCAATACGTGTTTTTGGTGATGATCATTCCTGAAACTAGAATGAGACAAACAGACTAAACTGCCCAGCTTTAAGCAAACCACAAGAAACTGTATTACAGTAAGATTTTAAATATGAGGATAATGACCAAGGGAGGTTTTAGTTTTTAAAGTAATAGAGTTCTACCTGCCTAACTCTGGCCCTTCCTGGTCAGGGAATGGACTCAATGACCACTCAGTGTGTTATTGGCCCTAAATTTCTCTGATTCTCAAAGAATCCATAGTTAAGATGTTCTGTGGCATTTTCCTTTTATTAGGAAACTCCAAAATAAACCAAGAAAATATTTTTTTCAGTACTTCTTCTTGAAGTCAGAAATTGCATTTTTAAAATAATTTTCATCTGCTTTAATAAATGGCTAAAAAGGTTAATGGATTTTCTTTCTACATTTGCAGTCACAGAAGTACTTATCTCTCATTCCAAGTAGATGTCCTATGTAATTGGGTGTGAAGTCATTCCAAAGTTACATCAAAATCTTTTCAGAGCGTTACTATGACAATCAAACTTCCTTTTAAAAAATCATCTCAATGCAAACTCTCCATCAACCCACCGTCCATTGAGTGAAATTTAATCTCATGAAGTAAATTTGGCTTTTCAGAAAGTTGAGGGGTGGGAGGGGAACCATTATGCATTCATATTTTAACTGATTCTCCCACCCACACCCATTCTTCTTGAGGTTGTAATAGACGGGCCAGTTGTCCTTATCACAGTCCCAGAATGTTGATTGTTAGAGGCTCTGCCTTCCTAATGTTCTGGGAATCAGTGTAAGGGGCCTAAACAAGAACCCATTATTTGGGGAAATAAGAATGTGATAGAACGTGCGGATCACGAGGTCAGGAGATCGAGACCATCCTGGCTAATATGGTGAAACCCCGTCTCTACTAAAAATACAAAAAACTAGCCGGGCGAGGTGGTGGGCGCCTGTAGTCCCAGCTACTCGGGAGGCTGAGGCAGGAGAATGGCGTAAACCCGGGAGGCGGAGCTTGCAGTGAGCTGAGATCCGGCCACTGCACTCCAGCCTGGGCGACAAAGCGAGACTCCGTCTCAAAAAAAAAAAAAAAAAAAAAAAAAAAAAAAAAAGAATGTGATAGAAAGTCACTGACAACCCTTCCTGGCCACTTATCACTACCTTTTCTATGGGGACAGATGCCAGCCTAGGCAAGAGCCTGGGCAGGGATTCTCAGAAGGGGAAGAAAGGGGACGAGGCCTTATAAAAATCTCTGTGGTCTTGGAAGGTTTGAAGAGGCATAATCAAAATTGCCATTACTTTTATTTCATTTTGACCCCAAGTTGATCTTCTTGAAATTTCTATCCATGTAACAGAGAGTGTGAAATTTTTATGTTTATCAAATGGGAGAATGTCTTAAAGATAGTGGAAATACTCTGGGCTAGCGAAAGCTTTATGGACCATTTCCTCTTTTAGAGGCATTGGAGAATCAACTTCACTGTCTGCAGTGATGCTGCAGTTATGAATGTTTATTTCTACCTTTTGATTCAGTGATTTTGAGACCTCAATAAAACTTTAGGGCCCTAGAAATCATTTTGTTCACAGCTCTCCTTTTATAACTTCAGGATTTGAAATGGTAAGAGGTGAGAGGACTTGCTCAAGGGAACACAGGGCAAAGCCAGGATTTAGAGGCAAGCCTCCCGATTCCTCATCTCATGTCCACCAGACCCACAAAACTACTGGCTCACCTTACTCTTCTTGGTTTGTGGCAGAAGCAGCATGTTATATTGTCTGTAGTTTTTGTTAAATACTTCAGTAAAACTGTGTGCATGCCATGAGGGCAGAGGCATTTGTCTCTTGAGAGCATAAGTATACCTCAGCTCTGGAAAAGTGCCTGACACAAAGTAGAGCTAAATACATATTAAATGAGTAGTCCAGGCACAGTGACTCATGCCTGTAATCCCAGCACTTTGGGAGGCCATGGCGGGAGGATCACTTGAGGCCAGGAGTTCAAGACCAGCCTGGCCAACATGGCAAAACCACATCTCTACTAAAAATACAAAAATTAGCTGGGCACGGTGGCATGCGCTTATAGTCCCAGCTGCTCAGGAGGCTGAGGCAGGAGAATGGCTTGAACTCGTGAGACAGAGGTTGCAGTGAGCCGAGATCGTGCCACTGCACTCCAGCCTGGACAACAGAGCAAGACTCTGTCTCAAATAAATGAAATAAAATAAAAATGAATACTAAATGGGTAAATTGTATGTGTGTGTTTCCCATGGTCTTAGCATAGGCAGAGTCTTCATCAATCAAAATTCTGAGACCAGAATAACAATAGCTTGACTGTCCACTACAACTTCGAGAAAATACAAGTGTATTTAGATACATATTCGTTTAATTCTACACCGTCGAGCAGTATTCTCAACGCTGGGTGGAAATTAGAATCAGCTGGAAAACTTTAAAAAATACCAATTCCTTGGACCCTAGAGCAGAGATTTGGATTTCATGTGCCTGAGCATCAGCATTTTTTAAAAAGCTTCACAGAGGATTCTAAGATGCACCCAGCTTAGAGAACCACTGCTCCAAGAAATGTTAGTTCACACCTGAGAAGCCTTAACTCTGTGATTACAACTGTTGGGGTTAGTTAGCATTTGAAAGACGCTAATGAGCGGCTCCCACTCCAGTGGAGGTAATCCCAAGCACTTTACCTATCTTTACCTTTGAGTAGTATTGAAGGATTAATGGTTAATTAGCATTAGAAATGTTACCAATTATTTCTCATTGAAAGGAGAATTTGAAATATGTGGTTTGGTTAGAAAAGAATATGAGTCCTGCTGGGTCTCAGGTAAATATTTATTTAGCCCCATTATGTGTCAGGCACTTTTCTATGTCCTTGGAGTCCTAGGCCTACAGTGAGTGCTAGGAGTCCATATTTTGTGGTAGGCGGTATGTGGAGGAGTCTGTAGTCATCTTGAGTAGACTAGAAAATTAGCTGAAATATGCTGCTAGAATGTGGTGGTGGTTTCATTTGCTTCAAGTGAAACTTTTTCTTTTCTTTTTTCAAATAAAAAACATACAGCCAGGATCTCGCTATGTTGCCCAGGCTGGTCTCAAACTCCTAGGGTCAAGTGATCCTCCTGCCTTGGCCTCCCAAAGTGCTGAGGTTACAAGCATGAGCCACTGTGCCTAGCCAAGTGAATCTTTTGTGCTGGACACTGTCCAAGGGCCTAAATGGACAAAGGGTTGGGCTTCATGAGTTTACTGAATAGTCCATGTGGCCTTTTGTGCCTGTTGGCTGACGTGAGTTCTTATGTGCGGCAGAATTTGCACTGAGATACATTATTTACTGTAACAAGGCACGTGCTGTAAGGTGTGGAGGTGAGACCTACAGCCTTCACCTACCTCTAACGTTAGGAGGCCACCGATATCCCCAAAAAGTAACCTACTGTGGGCAGCCCAACTGTGTTAGGGCAGTTTGTGCTCTTTTTATCCAGAGTCCTGGGCAGAAGGACTTTAGTCTTGACTTTGCCTTTCCAGAGGAGATGAAGGCAGGTGCCACAATCCTGTTGAAAATGTCTCCAGTACTTTTCTGCTTTTCAAATACAGGTTATTCCATTCCAACACTGAACCTTATTTGCTTCACTTTTGTGACCTTCCTTTGGCATTTTCAAACATGTAACTGAGCCATGGCTTGCCGGTCAGGCTAAGTCAGCCACTTCTCTGGGCCAAGGAAGGTGAGTAACAGCTGGGTCTGGGAAGGCTATTAAAAGGGATGGCAAAATGAGCAATTGTAAGTACAACAGTAGAACAAGGAGGTTTCCAAGTCAGAATCTGGCTACAGCCCTTGGAGCACTTCCTTTTAGTATCAAGGTGGGTGTTCTAAGGACAAGGAGTGTTAATAACAATACAGTTTTATGTGCTATAAAATGCCTTTTTAAAAAATAAAAATGCCCATTATAAAAAAACAGCCCACATGTCCACAAATAAGAAAGTGGTTAAATAAGAAATGGTACGTCCATACATGGAAATTCATGCAGTTGTTTAAAATAGCAAAGATAGATTTGTTTGTGCTGATAGGAGACAATCTCCAAGACACGGTTACTGGGTGAAAAATAATCAAGTATCAAATCAACAGTGAGATCTCAACTAGGTAACATTCTCTGTGCTATTTTTAACAATAATGTGTCTATTATATAGTTAAAATATAAGAATGAAAAGTTGGAGTAGAAGTAGAATGTCTTGAACTTCATATTTTATACAGAAAGATAAAACTGCCCTTGGACTTGGAGCTGAGCTATGGCACATGGATCTGGGTGGGGTCGAAGCACCTCTTTTAATCCCTAGGTGACAGCAGTAAGCACTTTAGGTGCTACTTCTCTGCTTCTCACTTTCTCCAACTATAACCATGGTCATAGTCTAGTCACATGTCATTTCACCCACGTGATCCCGAGGGGAGTGGGAAAAGGCTCATGGGGTGACACTGGAGAAGCTCAGGGGTGCTTTCTTTCCTCTTTCTGGTTGGAGATGGGTGATGCCAAGTTGCTTCATGATTGTAGAACTGACTAGGACCTTTATTGTTTTAATTCATCTGAGTAAGGATAGATGATGTCCGGATCGAGGCTATGATAAAGCCAAATACACAAATGTCAGAATTTACACCACTGGGTGAACTTTTATGGGAAGGATACTCCTGAAAAACAAATGACAGAAAACTCTCCGGCAGGGGAATTTTGTTCTCCACTTTGATAAATACGA
Organism: Macaca fascicularis; assembly: GCF_037993035.2. NCBI lineage: Eukaryota > Metazoa > Chordata > Mammalia > Primates > Cercopithecidae > Macaca > Macaca fascicularis. The sequence continues at coordinate 99,763,008 of NC_088383.1, read as the reverse complement.
ATGATTTGAAAATACAATGGTGGTTGTTTTTGTTTTGTTAGAGAGCTAAAGGTGCCCAGAATCTCTTTTCAAAAAGCAGATTCTCTCATGTTTTTTTCTTTATTTGTTGTCATATTCTTTTTATATCTTCTGACCACTTATCCTCAAGCTGTACCTCTCATGTTTTATGACAAACTGAATCAACATGGGAAAAGGTTGAACTGGCAGTGATTTCACCAGCCCTGACATCCTTGCATCCACCTGCGTGCTCCTTTAAGTTCAGCTCATTCCGTCAAGTCATCTTCAAGTGTCATCCTGTGCGAAGTTTTCTTCAAGACTTCCTGGAGCCGCTCTATAGAATCAGCTAGGTTTCAAGGGATAATTAAATGACTGGAGAAAGAAAAGGGCTTGGTAAGCCTCCCTGCCCACTTTCACTTGCATTCTTTGAGGTGATTGAAACAGTAAAGAGCCTTTTTATCAGTTTTGGTTGCATCCTGAGTGGGTCTAAGTGAGACTTGCCCTTGGAAATCTGTTGGGCTCAATGATTGTGTGCTTCGTTCCATGGAATAAAAAGTCTTCAACCTAGCATTCACCAACTAGCTATGCATCTGCAGCAAGTTACTTAACGTTTCTGTGCCTCAGCATCCTCTCTGTAAAATGAGAGCATTAGTCTTGCTCCAACTTTGAGGGCACGGACAGCTCTAGGATTTCATATCCAAGAACCTTAAACATCCCACAGTCCTTCCCCTAAAGACTTCTCCTCCTAATACTTCCCCCAGTCTGGGTCAGGCCTGGAACAAAAAGGCATAAGAAATGGTAGAAAAAGTGTCCATGACTACTTCTGACTTAGATGAAGAGACCAATGAAAATAGTAATGACTCTGCTTGCTTCAGCAGGGCATATACTAAAATAAGAGCTATACAAAGATTAGCATGGCCCCTGTGCAAGAATGACACACAAATTTGTGAAACATTCCATATACTAAAAATAAATAAATAATAAAGAAAAAAGAAAAAAATTAAAAAGAAAATAGTGATAGCTGTGTCCCTCTCAAAGAAAAGCCCAGGAGATTTCCTTTAATTAACCCCCTTTTAAGATAGAACATTAGGAGACCAGAACATATGATGCAGAAGGTACTGGGGGGGTGGGTCCCTCTTTGTCAGTGTTTTGTCTTGGGGTGGGGAGTCGATGTCTTCTGAAAGTTCCAGAAACACCATCAACTGGCTGAGCATTCAAGAGGGAAGAGGAGAATGGCAGCCACATTTGTTGATTGGATGAGTCTGGGGAGAAATAGACACACAAAGATCAAACATAACTTCCTAATTAACCCTCCTCTCCATTCACAATTCCCTTCTCCCATTCTTCTTTCTTTTACTGAAAAAAACAAAAAAGGTAAGATTTTAAACAACTTAAGGATAGTAAACCCAGTTTTTCCTGAAACTATAAAAAGACCCCAGTATTTTTACATAATTTATACCTCAAAGATTAGAAACCAGAAATAGAGACCTTTTTCAACCCTTCCTGAAGCAAAGTGCATCATCCCTCTGGCCACATGTCTCAAATCTTGATGCATCAGAATCATCTGGGTGCTTTGGAATTCAAGATGATTCCTGCAAGTTACCATAAATACCATAAATGGACTCAGAATTCCCTGGAGTGGGGCCCAGGGATCTGTATTTCTGACAAGCTCCCACAGGTGATTCCTTTCCCCATAGCATTTGAGAACTTCAGCCCAATGACCTAATCAGAGTCCTGCCATTGCTAATAAATGGTCCCTTTTTTTTTCACATATGTGTGTGTGTGCGTGTGTGTGTATGTGTGTATGTGTGTGCATATATATATATGTAGTATTTTTAGTAGAGATGGAATTTTGCCATGTTGCCCAGGCTAGTACTGAACTCCTAAGCTCAAGCGATCTGCCTGTCTCTGCCTCCCAAAGTGTTGGGATAACAGGTGTGAGCCACTGTGCCTGGCCAATAGCTGGTTTCATATACTCTATTTCTTGACCTCTCTGATCCATTTTGAAGAAAAAATGCTGCAATTATTATGCTGTTTAAGAACACGGTAAGCATGTCATGTGCTAATTATGGCCAGTGACATCATAAAAGACAAGTGCATTACTGAATGCTTTCAATTTCTTATAATGATGGTAAGGTGGCATGTCATGGGGCCTATTTAGCCCCAGACATCACTCCAAAGAATTCCAAACAGATATAGACAAGTGCCCTTAGGGCCCAGATCCCTTCCCCTTAGGCTGTTTACCCAGGGAATAGGATGTCCTGAGGCAAGTTTCCCCTAAGTGAAGTGTTGATAAGTCTGCTTATCAGAAAGATATTACTGGGGTGTGATATGTAGGGCATCTACATTTTCTTGATAGGTAGTCATATGAAAGCTGACAAAGAAAAAAAAGGGCAGTGATGTGGTGCAATGTCAACAGACAGCTGTCCCCTGCCTCTTGACAAATAGGATGACTTGCATTGCTGAGCGGTGTGATCACCACCAAAGGAATGGCCCTCTCACATTTCTTCCTGATTCACATATTCAGCGGGGTTAGCTTGTCCTCCCCTCCCTCTTCAGCTTCCCAGACACTGAGTCTGGAATGAAAATTCACCTGCCTCTGAGTTGGCTCCTAGTAGGGGCGGGGGTGTTACTAGGGTTCCCAGGTTGGAAGATTATCTCACCCGGCCCCAGCTATATAAGCTGACCGGTGTGGAGGGGCCCAGCAGGGCCAACTCCAGGGATTCCTTCCACGACAGAAAAACATACAAGACTCCTTCAGCCAACATGATGGTACTGAAAGTAGAGGAACTGGTATGTAAGATACATTAATTTAATAAATTGACAACTGGTTCATCTTGGTTTTTGTTTGAAAATGGAAATGCCCTTTGCTTTCAGGCATAATGCAAGGGAACTCTGAAAATGTCATATGTGGAAAAAGGTTGGCGTGATGAAACAAGTAAAATTGGAAAAAAAAAATGGAGCTACCAGCAATGAATTCTCTGCATATTTCCTATTTAATATCTTCTCCTTTGGTTTTATTACTACGGTGTGGAATCACATGTAGTTATCAAAATGTCTTAGGCAAGAAGTTTTCTTGCAAGAATGTAAGTCTGGAAACTTTACAACAAGGTGAAGCGTCAACAAAAGTACTTAAAGTTGAGTTTTAATTAAGTAGAGAAGGTTTGTGACTTTCCTAAAAGAAATGTGACTAAGCAGATTAAAAGTAGATGTAAATATGTCAACCTAACCCAAGCTTTGATTTAACCAAGAGAGTAGGACAAGCACCTGAAGTTAATTCTGAGACATTTGTAGCAGCGTGCGTGTGTCGCAGCTTGAGATCTGAGAGTGCACTGCTCAAAGGTGGCTGTTCCCAGGGAAGAAGGACCCAGAGCCTCCTGCAGCATTGTCTGTGAAGAAGGACCCAGGACAAGGCTGCTGCTTCTGACGCTGCCATCTTCTTCCCTAATAGGTCACTGGGAAGAAGAATGGCAACGGGGAGGCAGGGGAATTCCTTCCTGAGGATTTCAGAGATGGAGAGTATGAGGCTGCTGTTACTTTAGAGAAGCAGGAGGATCTGAAGACACTTCCAGCCCACCCTGTGACCCTGGGGGAGCAACAGTGGAAAAGCGAGAAACAACGAGAGGCAGAGGTGAGAGCCATCTGTGGAATCCACTAGTAGGATGTTGGGGCTGGAGCAGGGATTGGAAATGCCAGGGAAGGAGAAGAGAGAAGCAAACCCAATCATTAAGATGTTTCTTTACCAGATTCTAACCCATAAAGAGGCAACTTGTATGGAACAGGTTTTGGGAATAATTCTTTGACAAGACTATGACCTCTGAATTCTGAATCAATGAATAAATGTGCTGTGACCATGTTTTGATTGAAAGATACACATGTCCAGTGAATTCCTGATGTTACACACCATGTAGTTAATCCCAAGCAAGGGAGATCTCTTTTTCTCAATAACATGGTCTGTGGTCCTTGGATCATTGTTTAACTGTCTGCTGTCTGTGTTGACACAATCTGTGTTTCTGGGTGAATTTTCCTTAATTACTAACACAGATAAAAGTTGCTTTAGTTAGCTGTGGTACCTGGACAGTCTGTTTTAGAAGGCTCTGCCTAGTGAAAGAGAATGACATTGATATTTCAGAGCTTAACATTTATTGTTAGATTCTTTTTTATCATGCTCAAAAATTAAACCAAGTTTTGAGCATAATTTTAAAAATCCTTCAAAAATCTAGAGCTTGTTTACGGCATTAATTACAAAGTCATCACTTAGAGACCAGATTGTGTCCTCAGTTAGGCAAGAGCTGATTCTACAAGCAACAGAAGTAAAGATGATGGCAATTAGCTGAAAATTAGACTCCCAGATAAATATCTGAATAAGAAATCCCTAAAATGAAGTCAAAGATTTATATAATTTTTAAAAAATGTTTTTGCTCAAACTGTTCACATGTTTATCTCAGACCTTGCAGATTTAGTTTAGACACAACCAGAATGCTTGTCAGTAGAACTCACCATATTTTTGAAATACGAATTTCTTTTTAGCTCAAAAAGAAAAAACTAGAACAAAGATCAAAGCTTGAAAATTTAGAAGACCTTGAAATAATCATTCAACTGAAGAAAAGGAAAAAATACAGGAAAACTAAAGTTCCCATTGTAAAGGAACCAGAACCTGAAATCATTGTAAGGACTTTTTTTGGTTTTCAGTAATACGTGTCCAGTATTGTGCTACAGGGGAGCAAATATCTGTGGAGGGTTTGATTGAATGTTGGCAAGCTCACGGTAACTCTCATGCTATGTATATATATCTATATTTTTTGGCTTTAGACGGAACCTGTGGATGTGCCTACATTTCTGAAGGCTGCTCTGGAGAATAAACTGCCAGTAGTAGAAAAATTCTTGTCAGACAAGAACAACCCAGATGTTTGTGATGAGGTAAGACTCATGCAAAGCACTGCAAAATCCAGCACATTAATTTTATGTTTCTTATGCTTTACTGCAGTCTTGCTAATATAATGCCAAAGTCCTTCCACCTGAAACAGTTTCCCCAGCTGTTGCTGTGTGTGCCAGGAGCCTAATAGGAGAGTTCAGTGGTCCAAAAAATAAATAGATATTGGATCAGTGCTACGGATTGTATTGTCTTTTGCACTCATATACATCTGGCTGATTTTTCAGTTTTTTTTTTAACTTCTTAGATCCTTGTGATAAGATTTTAATGTGGGCCAAAGAGTCACCTTTAGAGAGAGATAATTAGCATCATCTTGGATTAAAACCAAACATGTCAACACTAGATAGGAAATCTGGAGACTGGAGTTCAGGGGCCAGTTGTACCACTACTTGGCTATTTGGTTTTGAGCAGCTAATTTGCATCCTCTGGGCTGTGGTTTCCTTATCTGTAAACATGGGGCATTGGAGTGAAATAATGCCTAAAGTTGTTCCAGCTCTAATAGTCCATTCGCCCATTCAGATAAAGCCAATTTATCAGAAATCACTAATCCTTTTGTATTCTTTCCCCCATGAAGTGAAATTGGGGATCGCTTCTAAAGTTGAACTAAAAACGTGTCTCCCATTCTCCTAAAAATGAATGGAAACTTTTTGATAGTCAGTCTAGCAACAGTCCTAGATACAAGAAAACTGTCTGATCTGCATGGTAATGTTACATGAACAAGGAAGGTGCAAGATACAAGAAAGGGAGACGTCAGCATTTAGACAGTTTTGAGCCTTTAAGTTCACATTCCTCAACGTAGGCCTTTGAGCCCTTAGAAATGTATGTTGAAGGAAGCTCAAATATTAGTTGCAGGATAATTGTTCTGATTCTGCAACTTTAGTTAACTTTGACATTTCTATTCATAAAGAAGCACTTGAGTTTCTATCAGTTAGGTCATCAGAATCTCCAGCTTCATAGCTCTTAAAAGGGTTTATGCACATTTTTATATTTATTGCTATCTCTTTTTAAAATCTCTGTTCTGACAGTATAAACGGACAGCTCTTCATAGAGCATGCTTGGAAGGACATTTGGCAATTGTGGAGAAGTTAATGGAAGCTGGAGCCCAGATCGAATTCCGTGATATGGTAAATATATTTCTTTGCTTGGGAATGAGCCAAAAGAAGTAGACTATATGAAGCTCCGGAAAACCTCCAATGCAAAACCGGACTGATTGGACTGAAAATTGATCTGAGAGAACTAGGCAAAAGCTCATTTCTCCAAATAAAGAAAAGTTGGGAGATGAGAGTAGGTCATGTGAAAATATTTTCCATACATACTGAAAATAGAGGAATATTTTAGGGAAAAGAAGGAAGTGAAAGCTGTTCAACTGAATTCAATATCCTCATCAGTGAGTTAGTCATTCATTTTCGACACTTGCCTTTCAACAGCCTTGTCCCTCCATTGTTCACAGGGCAGCCTGCTCATGGTCCCTTGGCTGCCAGCAACGTATATGAATTCTCTAGCTGTACACTTTATATTATAGATGCCAATTGTTACCAATGAGATTTAGGGCTAGACTGAATATGAAATGAGTTGCATCTATGGAAAGTAGCTGCTATTCAGACCTCAATAATTCAATCACTGTGATTTTTACAAAGACCAGTATGCAGCATAATTTATGAACTGCAGATTGAGCTGGGAAAATTCTTTATGTACTTAAATGCAGCTCATTTTGACTTTATAGCAAAGCAGAAACGGGATATCAAAGAAATCCAAAGGACTTGGCCAAAATTGAATCCAAAACATAAACACATTGAAAAAAAAAATAAAGAAACAAAATATGAAGTTTGCATGGAAACTAAAAATCTTGAGTGTGAGATTAAGGCCAGGGGCATATCAACCACATAGATCAGTGAGGAGAGGGTCTCCCAGGTGTAACTATACACGTTACAACTGTAGACACAAGTGACTATAGTTGAGGTACAGAGGCTGTGCTAGCAAAAATGAGAGCAGAAAACCCACAGAGATAGAGAAAGAGCGACAGGGACCCTAGATGAGGTGACAGATTCAGATTAAAATATTTTGGAAGGGACAACTTTTATTCTGCTAGAATTTTTAAATACATGTGTTTAGAACTTTTGAGTACATTTGACAAAAGTAGTTAGAAGTTCCAGGCAGATGGGGGTTGGACTATGTATTCTGCCTCTTATTAATTGTGTTTCCTTGGGCTAGAAACTTGAACTTTTTGGAACCTGGTTTTTCTTATCTGCAAAATGTGCATAGTAACATCTACCTTAAAATGTTGCTGGAAGAATCAAGGTGTCTAGAGTGTAGCACCATGTTGGCATGAGAACTGTCTCAGTAAATGGTCGCTCTTATTCTTTTAAAACATTATTAGATTTATTAAGAGCCTCCTAATAAGACACACATATGCACACACACACACACGTAATTTAGCTAACACATTTGGTAAGAGCCTTTGACTCCAGTTAGAATTGGCGATCTAGATGGGGACAACTCAGTATTATCACGGATGCCCCTAGCAACCAGATTCTAATTCCCCAGACCACATTCTCCTTCACATTGTTGGGTCTTTTTCCGTCCCGGTGTAGCTTGAATCCACAGCCATCCACTGGGCAAGCCGTGGAGGAAACCTGGATGTTTTAAAATTGTTGCTGAACAAAGGAGCAAAAATTAGCGCCCGAGATAAGGTATTTCTTCTTCTTCTCCCTTCATTCATCCCTTCCCCCTCCCTGCCTCCCCTTCTCCACTTCTCACATTCTTCCCCCCGCCTCCCTCTTCCCTACTCGCCCGTCCTCCTCCCCTACTCCTTCATCTCCTAACCTTGCCTCTCCATTAAAGTCATCTGGAGGCCCATGCTGTGCGCAGGCACCCTAGTGACCACTTCTCCCCCTCGCACATGTCTTGGGGTCTGGGACAGCCTCTGTCCTCATTCCTAGCGAATCAGCAGCGTTTTCCAATTTTCCAGTTGCTCAGCACAGCGCTGCATGTGGCGGTGAGGACTGGCCACTATGAGTGCGCGGAGCATCTTATCGCCTGTGAGGCAGACCTCAACGCCAAAGACAGAGTGAGTAGCTGGACACGCTCGGGTTTCCCAAAGCTTCACTGCTTTTGTATTGGGAATCACTCTCCCAAGCCTGGGTGCCCTTGCAGGACCCACTTCCTGGCCTCAGACCCAGCTTGAACCTGTTGACTCTGCTTCTCTAGGAAGGAGATACCCCGTTGCATGATGCGGTGAGACTGAACCGCTATAAGATGATCAGACTCCTGATTATGTATGGCGCGGATCTCAACATCAAGAACTGTGTAAGTACTGGAAACAAGAAACACCGCTTGCAAGCTTTCCAATTTCCAGGAGCATTTCTTAAATAGGTGAAACGACTCCCACAGTGGCAGCATTTGAGGGGTCTTCGATGGTCTAAATGCCCCTGCCCATTTCCCCAAGGATGGTGTTTATCTTGGTTAGGACTCAGGTCACACGGCCAGAGATGGGGGAAGCCATAGATACTTCTATGACCTCAGTGACCTCAGTGCCTGATACAGTGCATAATAATTCTTTTACAATTTGGTCTTGGAAATGAAAGATAGTCAAAATTTGCTCATCCCCACAAACACCTAGAAGTCCAATCTGCCTTGGCCATTTCTGTCTGTGCAAGGGCTGAGGAAGTTAGAAATAAAGGCATCCACCATTTCCAAAATGTCCTAAAATTCCACAAGGGTCAGTGCAGGCAGTGAACTAAGGTTAATCAATATCCAATCTGAGTAATTCAGAAAGTCCCTTTCCTCCTTACAGCAATGTGAAATGTCATCATTTTCTTCCAGGGGTAGCTGTGCTTTTGCCTGTATTTTTTTTCAGATAATTTCTATCCATTCTCCACTTGGATTTGTCTTCACATCTCTCAAAATAATTTCCTATATTTAGGCCCTGAAAATTCTTGTATAAGTACATATTAATTTAACTTCATCTGTAAGCAGGGAACATAACCAACTTTTCCTCATGGTCTCAATTTCCAGACAAACACCATCTAATATAAGCTTAAAAAATATTGCCCAGAGGAACAGGTATAAATTTCTGAAGAAATAAATTTAAAGAAGCTTTTGAAGAATCACTTTACAAAAAAGAGGAGGGGGTGGGGAGGGAAACTCAGTCATCATATAAATGCAAATAATTTTCTCCCCTTATTTGTGTTGCAAAGACTGAGAAGAATATTTTACCGTTTAAAAAAAATCTGGCTTGGTGACAGGAACAAAGAATGGTGATAAATGAAGATTGCTTGGAGTGGGAAAGTGTTAACAGTAGGGCTCCCTCAGTCTAGATATTGGAATTGATCTTATCTAGTAATTTTTTAAAACTCTCAGAAAAAGAGCAGGTTCAATGAAATCTTGAAAGCTGCAGAAAATGTGAAGAGTTTTTTTCAGGCAGTCAGACACTCCCAGCAGAGACAAATGGCAGCATACAGCTTTAGGGAGACTGTGTAAGTAGCCAGAAAAATCACGATATAAATTTCAATGGAGAGAAGTGCAAGGAATTTTTGGAAGAGTAGCCCAGAATATACAAATAGGGCTCTGAATTATCAGTTAGATCTTAGCATCAGGTTTATGGAACTATTAATGTCATTGACCCAATGGATTGATGTTTTCCCCAAAGATCAATAACCTATTGATACCATGTAAAGGAGATCGGGAGCAGCATACAATATTTTCTCATTATCCAAAACTCTATATTCATGTCTACTGATGACTGTTCCTAGAGAAAGACACTACAAAGGTGGGGAAGTTCCAAAATGAAAGTTATAGGGCCACTAATTTAAATACCTACAGATCGCGTAATCTGACTGCAGGCTGACCTCACTGTGCCGGGCAAATGGCATAAGTGACTTCAATGTGTGGTTGTCAGGGTCTGTGCACATAACTCTTTTAAAGGTGGCCCTTCCCCAACCCAGTCTATGTTGCTCTGTAGAACCATGGGTACCATGTTGTTAACTCTTCTGATTTTTTCATAGAAGTCACAAATCCAGTTGGGAAATCTCTTGGTTTCCAATTGTTGCCAATTCATACTAATCTTAACAAAAATCTAAGTTCTCTTTGGGTCAAAACAAAACAAGTCTCTATTCTGGTTTGCATCTCAAAGCTGCCAATTTGCAGTCACTGGGTTAAAAAGAAATTTCTCAATGAATAGAGATGGAAAAAATTAGGACTTCTCAGATCTATAGATAAGAATTGAGAGATGATATGGTTTTAATATTTTTAAATCTTGAGACATGTGCATAAGGGAAATCAAAATTTCGTCTCAAAAATGATTTGTTCACACATGTCATTGCCATCAACTCCAAGAAAAACAAATTTCCTGGGAGAGGTCATTGAAAATTCTGACAAGTTCTGAAAAATCTGTTCCCAGGAACAGTAATAGTACCCAAGCAGTACCTGAGTACTTAAGCCAAGTTATTGATGCAGCTCATTTACTACCATTTCTTATCAATCAAAGAACTATCGTTCAAATGGATAGGCATTGATTCTTGGTCCAAGAGGGATGCTGCCACCTCCGGGAACCCATTCCACAGGATACTGGAAGATGTATGGAGGCATTTTATGAATTTCAAAATGACTTGAGGTGCTCTTGACACTTAGTATCTAGGGACAATGGATTTTACCAATACCTGGAATGGTCCCACGTGAAAAAGATTTCTACTCTTAAAATGGGAAAAGCATCCCTCTGAGAAACAGTGAAGGGTTGGTTTGAGTACAAACTGCAGAGCACTAGTGGAAACTGTAAAACACTGTTATATACCTAATCCTTACCTCATGAAACACACACAGAGAATGTGAATTTACAGATGTCACCCACCTGAAAGTCAAGTTTCCTTGTCTCATTTGATTAGGCTGGGAAGACGCCAATGGATCTGGTGCTACACTGGCAGAATGGAACCAAAGCAATATTCGATAGCCTCAAAGAGAACTCCTACAAGACCTCTCGCATAGCTACATTCTGAGGGAAACGACAGACTCTTTGATCAGTAAATGTTTACTGGTATTTTGAAGGCATGGCCCAAGAGAAGAGACACTAGCCATAAAATCTAGTTTCTATTTATCAACGTGTTGTGAAGATGTACCTAATGAAGTTTTGAGAAAGCACAGGGTTATATGTGTTTAAATTTCCTTTAGTGAAACTCTGTTTATTTTTATGTATTTCTGTTTATTTATTTACTACCACGCTACTGATATTCAGACCTTCATGATAATCCATTTGGTGACCAGAGCTTCATTTGTATATAACACTTTCAGAGCCCTCCCATAGGTAGTTCTTAAACCAGGTGAAAGAGCAAAGTTCAAGTGCCTACTTACGTGTCATTCGCTTATGTAAGAGTTTTTAAGAGAGGGCTGATTATTGCAGCCCTCTTTTCTCCTGAATTTTTAATGCAGAAGTTTGAATGAAGCAAGGGAAGGCATGTAGGGACAGGAAAGGAAACAATGGAAGGAAAGTGATTCTGTGAAAAGGACAGTGAAGCCAGCTATTTTACCCCCAGGCAGGACTTTTTTTTTTTTTTTTTTTTTTTTTTTTTTTTTTTTTTTAACCAAGTACACAGAGTACCCAGGTGAAGAGAACGTCATGAGTGTAAGTGCAAGGCAGTGGAAGGAGCGGCAAACTGGGACATGCAAAATTGAATTTGCTCAAAAAAGATGAAAGGAAATGCAAACTGTAAATGTGTAAATGTATATTGTATTGTATGTACATTTTATATTCATAATAAAAGCAAGCAAACTCTAAACCTCTAAATCTGTCTATAAGTGTGGTGGAAATGTCCTATGTGAAAAACAAGCTCTATAGGAGGGGTTTTCTCCCATTGTTTTCCAAGTTTTGTGGATTAGAAATGTCCCATACAACAGCACTCCCAGTATTTAATATGTATACAGATCACCTGGGGATCTGGTTAAAATGCAGATTTCTGATTCAGTTGGTCTCAGGTGGGGCCTGAGATTCTGCTTTTCTGATAAGCTCCCAGGTGACAGGCCACGAAATGGCACCACCACACTCAGCAACTAGGCTGAGATCTGTAAAGACACAAAGGAATTCTAGCGAGCCTTCAGTCCCAGTCATGTGTAGAAAGAGACCCCTGGTGGTCAGAATGATTTCTGCATGGTAAACCCGCATTCCTTAAGAAGTTCCCATCAGGGCTTAACGAGTGATTTTTTTTTTTAATTTAAATTTTAAGTTCTGGGGTACATGTGCAGTATGTGCAGGGGTGTTACATAGGTAAACGTGTGCCAAGGTGGTTTGCTGCACCTATCAACCCGTCACTTAGGTACATTAGCTATTTTCCCTAATGCTCTCCCTCCTCCCACCCCACCCCTCTACAGGTCCCAGTGTGTTTTGTTCCCCTCCCTGTGTCCATGTGTTCTCATTGTTCAGCTCCCACTTATAAGTGAGAACATGTGGTGTTTGGTTTTCTGCTCCTGTGTTAATTTGCTAAGAATAATGGCCTCTAGCTCCATCCATGTCCCTGCAAAGGACATGATCTCATTCTTTTTATGGCTGCATAGTATTCCAAGGTGTATATCTACCACATTTTCTTTATGCAGTCTATTATTGATGGGCATTTGGGTTGGTTCCATGTCTTTGCAATTGTGAATAGTGCTGCAATAAACATATGCATGCATGTATCTTTGTAATAGAATTATTTATATTCCTTTGGTTATATACCCAATAATGGGATTGCTAGGTCAAATGGTATTTCTGGTTCTAGATCTTTGAGGAATCACCACACCATTTTCCACAATGGATGAACTAATTTACATTCCCATCAACAGTATAAAAGTGTTCCTATTTTTCTGTAATCTTGCCAGCATCTGTTATTTCTTGACTTTTTAATAATTGCCATTCAGACTCTATCCATCTGACGTAGCTTTAATATCCAGAATCTACAAGGAACTTAAATTTACAAGAAAAAACAACCCCATCAAAAAAGTGGGCAAAGGACATGAACAGACACTTCTCAAAAGAAGACATTCATGCGGCCAACAAACATCTGGAGAAGAAAGCTCAAGATCACTGATCATTAGAAAAATGCAAATTAACTAGAGATTTAACAATTCTTGTGGACAGGGGCTGGCAATGTCAAAGACCTCCCAGGAGAGAACATGCAGGTCCATGATTTTTGACCTGCAGACCACCACAATAAAACTAGTATCACAATAAAGTGAGTCACAATTTTTCTGGTTTTCTAGTGCATACAAAAGTCATGTTTACTTTATTCTGTGATTTAATAATTGTGCTATAGCACGATATCTAAAAAACATTGCACATACCTTAACTTAAAAATACTTTATTGCTAAAAAAAATGCTATCGATCATCCGAGCCTTCAGTGAGTCATAATCTTTTTACTGGTGGAGGGTCTTCCCTCCATGTAGATGGCTGCTGACTGATGAGGGTGGTAGTTGATGAAGATTCGGGTGGCTGCGTCAATTTATTAAAAGAAGACAACAATGAGCTTACCACATCAATTAACTCTTTCATAAAAGATTTATCTGTAGCATCTGATGCTATTTGATAGCATGTTACTATCAATAGAACATCTTTCAAAATTGAGTACATCCTCTCAAACCCTGTTACTGCTTTATCAACTAAGTTGATGTAATATTCAAAATCCTTTTTTTTGGTCATTTCAACAATGTTGACAGCATCTTCACTAGGAGTAGATTCTATCTCAAGAAACCACTTTCTTTGCTCTTCCATAGGAAGCAACTCCTCAGCTGTTCAAGTTTTATCACAAGATTGCAACAATTCAGTCACATGTTCAGGCTCCATTTCTAGTTTTCTTGCTATTTCCACCACATCGACAGTTACTTACTCCACTGAAGTCTTGAACTCCTCCAAGTCATCCACACAGTTTGGAATTAACTTCTTCCAAATTCCAGTTAATGATATTTTTACTTCCTCCAATGACCCACGAATGTTCTTAGTGGCATCTAGCATGGTGAATCCTTTCCAGAAAGTTTTGAATTTACTTTGACCAGATCCATCAAAGGAATCGTTATCTATGGCATACAGCCTTATGAAATGTGTTTCTTAATAAGACTTGATTCAAAATGACTCCTTGATCCATGGGCTACAGAATGGATGTTGTGTAAGCAGGTATGAGAATAACATTCATCTCCTTGTACATCCTCATCAGATGCACATCTCCATCAGAAATCGTGGGTGACCAGGTGCATTTTCAATGAGCAGTAATGTTGTGAAAGCAATATTTTTTTTTTCCTGAACAGTAGGTTTCAATGATGGGCTTAAAATACTCAATAAATCATGATGTAAAAAGATGTGCTATCACCAAGGCTTTGTGGTCCAATTTATAGAGCACAGGCAAGGTAGATTTAGCATAATTCTTAACAATCCTAGGATTTTCAGAATGGTCAATAAGCATTGGTTTCAACTTAAAATCACCCACTAACAAGGGAGTCAAAGCTCTGAAGCTTTGAAGCCAGGCACTGACTTCTCCTCTGTAGCTATCAAAGTCCTATAGGGCGTCTTCCCATAGAAGGCTGTTTCATCTACATTGAAAATCTGTTGCTTAGTGTAGCCATGTTAATCAGTTATTTTAGCTAGATCTTCTGGATAATTTGCTGTGGCTTCTCTATCAGCACTTGTGCTTCACCTTGCACTTTTATGTTACAGAAATGACTTCTTTCCTCAAATCTCATGAACCAACTTCCACTGCAGTTCTCCAACTGTTTTTCAGCAGCTTCCTCACTTCTCAGCGTTCATAGCATTGAAGAGTTAGGGCCTTGCTCTGGATTAGGCTTTGGATTAAGGCATTATTATAACTGGTTTGGTGTTCTATCCAGACCACAAAAACTTTCTCCATTCAGCAATAGGGCTGTTTTGCTTTGTTATCATTTGTGTGTTCACTGGAGTAGCAGCTTTAATTTCCTTCAAGAACTTTTCCTTTGCATTCACAACTTGAGAGACATAGTTTTCAGCCTATCTTGGCTTTCTACATGCTTTTCTCAATAAGGTTAATCATTTCTAGCTTTTGATTGAGAGTGAGAGATGTGTGGCTCTTCCTTTCACTTGAACACTTAGAGGCCATTGTAGGGTTATTAATTGGCCTAATTTCAATATTGCCTTGTTTCAAGCAATGGGGAGGCCTGGAGAGAGGGAGGGAAATGGGGAAAGCTGGTCGGTGGAGGAGTCAGAACACGCACAACATTCATGGATTAAGTTCACTGTCCGATATGAGTGCAATTTGTGGCTACCTAAAAGTTATAACAGTAAAATCAAAGAACACTAACCAACAAAACACATATAATAATAATGAAAAAGTTTTTAATATTGTGAAAATTACCAAAATGCAACATGAGAGAGACAGAAAACAGGCACATGACTGAAAAAATGGCACCAATAGACTTGCTGTTTACAGAGGTGGCACAAATCTTCAATTTGTAAAAAATTCGATATTTGCAAAGCACAATAAATTGAAGCACAATAAAAGAAAGTATGCCAGTAGTTCTTGGCCAGGTGCTAGGCCAGGTCCTAAGACCTGTGGTGAGAAAAAGAGATTGTCCCTGACATGCCCTCCTGGAAGAGATTAATATTAAAGGAATAATAAGGAATAAATATATAGTCATGTGACACAGAATGATGTTTCGTCAACAATGGACCACATATACAAGGGTGGTCCCATAAAATTAAAATGAAGCTGAAAAATTTCTATTGATAGCGACATCCTAGCTGCTGTAACATCATAGTACAGTGCATTACCTTTTCTGTTTGTTTAGAGACACAAAACACTTGCCATTGTGTTATAGTTGCCTACAGTATTCAGTACAGTCACGTGTTGTACAAGTTTGTAGCCTAGGGGCAATAGGCTGTATTGCTCATATAGCCTAGGTATGTAGTAGGCCGTATCATTTAGACTTCTGTAAGTAACACTCTGTGATGTTCACACAACGAAACCATCTAATAATGCACCTTTCAGAATGTGTCCCTGTTGTTAAGTGAGGCATAAGTGCATAGTATCCATCTGTAGTAAATACGATGAAGGAAACAATACAGAGTGCTGTGACTGTCAATAAGATGATGAGGCTTCCATAAAGACTTCTTTGAGGTGGTAACCTTTAGGGTTTGTCTGAAAGATAAACAGAAGTTATTCAAGCAACAAGTGTTCCAGGTAGCAGGAACACGGCTTTCTGGAATACAGCAAATATATGAGAAATGTTTGGCCCTTGTGGAAATACATGAAAGCCAATGAAGTCTGATGTGAAACACTAGAACCAAGAGACCCATTTTGGACAAGATCATATATGTTAACCTCTTAGATATGCCTCTAACCATCTGGAAGAGTGTATATGCACAGTCCATAACCAGAAGGTCTTTCAGGTGTCCGGTCATAGACACATACAGAGTTGTGAGAATGGTTTGAAATATTTTTGTGACTTTTCTATCTAGTGTTTTACCAATCCAGGGAGTCCACCTCCCGCAGGCAGTGGGGATTTCATTGTTATCTCTTTGACTCCCAATCCTGTTTGTCCACCCATCTACCTTCCCCACAGGGGTCCTGGCTTAAGTTTGTCAGACTTTTAAGGCTCAAGGTCCTCCAATTTCTTCCAAGTGAAGCACCTACAATACAGACATTTCTCCTGCTAGTGCTGATGTGGCATAACTTCAATGTGTTACCACCATGTGACCAACTTTTCTTTATGGTATCTGCCTCAAATCCACTCCGCTAAAGAGTACCTCATGGAAGGTACATGAGAGAAGAGAATAAAGAGTTATTTTTTTGTGTTGCCACATATAACTATTTGCACTAATAACTAGTTAGAGGGCATGAGGGACAATACGGAATAAATCCCATTAGAGTAAGACCAACTCTTAGTTATCTCTGCTAATGGAAAAGATAAAGACGTTGGGGGAAATATTCACGTTTTTAATCACAGTCATTTTTTCTTTTTAAATTAAGGTTCTCTCCTTGCCTTCCCACTGACTCAACTCTTTCTTTGTCCACAATCTTTCATTTTGTGTTTGCTCTCCAGTGAAGGGCACATCACACTGGCCAATGGAGAGTCCTAGTTGTTTTTGACCTTCTTTCCCTCACCATTCTCTTTCAATCAACCACCAGGTCTTACCAAGTATACTACGTAAGTAGTGCTGTGATCTGTCTGTGTCTTCCAATCCTAGGTGCCTCTGCCCTAGTTCAGGTCACCATTACTTCTCATCTGGATCACGCAAACAGTCCTCCCAAGCTCCTGGCCTCCAGGCTTGCTTACCTCCAGAACGTTTTTCAAGTTGCAGCCAGAGTGATTTTTCTAAAATGCAATGCTGATCAACTCACTCTCCTCTTTCAACCCTTCGATGGCTTCACATTTCCCTCAGGATGAAATAAAAACTCCTAAAAATGTCTTATAAAATCCTTAAAATCTGGCTGCTGTTAACTCTTCATTCTTATCTCTCATTACTTTCCTAGCCAAACTCTAAATTTCAACTCAACTAAATTTTCAGTTCCTTAAAAAATCCAGGCACTTGCTTTACTGTTTTCACATACTGTGCCAGCTCCCTGGAAGTCTCTTCTTCCCACTACAGCCCACTCCGCCCCATCGCATCACTTCTCCTCATTCCTCCCCTTTGGTCTAGCTGTATTTCCTCCAGGAAGCCAACCTTGAGTCCTTAGATTCTATTAGTTTCCCCTAGGTGTCTTCTGGTTGTACTTTGCTTTTTCCCCATGTCATAACATCTGTCATACTGCCTTCCCTCTACTCTTGAACACCCAATACTGATTATGCCAATACAGAAATGAACAACAAAGGAAGCAACACATCACCAATAATCCTGGTTTCATGACATTCTGATTATTTCTGTGCAAATTATGGCTATTGTGTATTTAGCTTTACATCTTTTTCAACCGAACAACTTATTCTAGACGTCTTTATAGACAGTATTCTTTTGTTTTAATGTACAATGGATTATTTAATCCTGTTATTATTGGGTATTTAGGTTGTTTCCATTTTCACATTATTTTAGACATTGTTGCAGTGAATATCCTTATCCATCCACCCTTTATAATTAACCATTTATTTCTGAAGAATAAATTGACATAAAAAGTATAAGACTTGCATCAAATTATATCTCCCTCCACAATGTTATTGCCTTTCCCCTCAACCTTGAAAATACCCACTTTATAAATCTTCTTTTCTTTTAACTTTCAACCTGATCAGCCAGATATATTTGTGGTGATTTTCCCTTAAATGACTAGGAAAGTTCAGCATCGTCATGTTACTGGACATTAAAAAAAAATCAACTTTATTTGTCCAATTTTCTAAAGTCAAGTCTCCCGGAAGCAGTGTTTCAAATTAGGATTCTTGTGCAAGTGACTTACTGAGAGTCCTCTGCAAGGGAATGAGAAAAAACAGAACAGGGCAAAAGAGGCAAATATGTGGTTTCAGGAGAAATCCACACTCAGCGTAATCCCATGGGGTGCTCAGGAGCATAAATTGTACCACCACCGAGGCCAGTGGGCTGGGCTGTAATGCCCTGCATCAGTCACTGGCCATGGGCCAACCTCAGAGGAGACAAAACTTCCCAGGTATCTCCAGGTAAAGTGACTCTCATCAGCCCAGGACAATCCTCTGGAAAAGGGTGAAGAGAAGTCATTAGTATCCAATGTCTGAAGCACCAGCAAAATAGGTACACCACCCTGGGAACGGGGATCTGTGTGGATGCTAACAGCATGTCATGCCGGGTATTTAAAAAAAAAAAAAAAAAATTCTTAAAAGCTAAGCATATTAAACATTCCTGGAATATGCATTGTAAATGTACTTTCCCAGTTGTTGTTATGTAGAGATAAATCAATCAAACTTTGTTTTCTGGCTTTGATGACCATGCTTAGCAGGTCTATTCCAACCCAAGATTATCATTTTTTTAATTAACTTATATTTTCCTCTAGTATTTTACAAGTTTTTAAAAGAATTTAAAATTTTAATCTACCTGGATTCACTATGGGTATGTATTGGGTGTGAGATAGAGATTTGACTTAGTTTTTTCCTAAATAATAGCTGACACTTCAATATTTAAATTCATATAACCAAGTAATAAATAATAAAATAGTTGATACTTTCTCTTTTTTAGACAGAGTCTCACTCTGTCGCCCAGGCTGGAGTGCAGTGGCGCGATCTAGGCTCACTGCAACCTCCACTTCCCCGGCTCAAGCAATTTTCCTGCCTCAGCCTCCCGAGTACCAGGAATTACAGGTGTGTGCCACCACACCTGGCTAATTTTATATTTTTAGTAGAGACGAGGTTTTGTCACGTTGGCCAGGCTGGTTTTGAACTCTTGACCTCAAGTGATCTGCCCTCTTTGGCCTCCCGAAGGGCTGGGATTACAAGGGTAAGCCATGGCACCTGGCCATAGTTGGTACATTTTATATGATAGGCCCTGTCCAAAGTAAGCCTTCTACAAATATTAACCTATTTAACCTTTGCAATAATGTCACAGGTAGGGAGAACAGATGAAGTGGGGCACAGAGAGGTTACATAATTTGCCCAAGGTCATAGCTAATGAGTACTAGCAAGTTGGGTTTTTAATGAATTTAGTTTTTCTTTCCCCTATGCACTTAACTGGTATGCTGTACTGCCTCTCCCAAATAGATAACCAATCATTTCAGTATCACTAACTGAACAATCAATCCATCATTTCTTCTTATATCTTAAGTGTGATCTTGGACTTCCTGCTCTTTTCACTGTTCTGAATTTCTGCACCAATTAGTTCTAATTACAGTACTAGTTTTGTTATACTCTGTAATATTCAGCATTGTAAGTCCCTCCCATTAGATTTTTCTCTGAAATTTCCAGTTCTCATATTTACTCTTTCAGAATACCAAGTCCAAAGACCAAATACATAAACAAGAAAACAAAAAATACTTATAGGCATTTTGATTTTAAATTTTGTTAAATGCATAATTTGGGGGAGAATTTGATTTGCAATTTGTCTCATTCAAGAAAACAGAATGTCTCTCTCCATGTATTCTTTATTTTCCCTTTATTATTACTTTCATTAAGTTTTCTTTATAGAGGCCCTACACATTTCTTGGTAATTTACATCTTTGTGAATAGTGTCATCTTTTAAAATTATATAACAGGTTACTAATCAAAACTGTTTTTTGCGTATTTATACATAATTGGCCACTCTGCCAAACTTCATCTTGGTTTGGCAGAGGTATCGTCATCTTGCAGCAATTAAATCAGTGGTTCATTTTAACAAAAGTAAATATTAGAAGGAAACCTGCCTCTGCTATTCACTGGTGATCAGCCATCATGCCCTACTATTGTGAACAATGGCATAAACGTGTATGAATAGAAAGCAGGCACAACTGCAAACACATACTACACAAATGTGTAGTACATGGACATAAGCTGAAAGGCACCTTATTTCTATTTTTTTCCCATTTACTTCACAAGTTTTCCAAGACAGTCATATCTGCAAATAATTTTACCTCCTTTCTGTAACATGAAAATCTTACTGTATCTGGTAACTGTAGCTGGTATGTCACTAATTCATAAATTAAGGTGGGACATCGCAAAAAATTGAACATACATCCTGTTAAGCATTTTGAGTTTAAAATAGATAAATGTATACTTGGGTACCAATTTTAAAGAAGGGTCAAAGCCTGTTCTTGGGAGTATGGATACATTGACGAGAGATCCAAAGTTATCTTTTTTGAATTCTAGTCCCTTTAAAGCAGAAAACGAACTTGACATTAGCGAAGCAATCCAATGTTTTTACTGATCACCCCCAAATTTGTTATCTTTCTCACACCTAATTTGACAGCAGTTCTTTGTAGTGACTCTTTTCCAAACTTTTCCAAAGTGTTGACTTAGTTTTCCTGGGAATTCTTCATTTGCCCCCCAATAGTTCATCAATTTTCATATTTAAAAAATTAATTTACATAAAATGCTAAATACAGCTGGCATAAACAGATTTGTGAATAAACACAGCTGACTAAACTTAAGTGGGGTGAAGACAAAAGCAAACTGCACAGAAGGAAGTGGCAGACTTTTGGTGTGTGGGCTCAGCAGCACTGGCCTGTTTTACAGAAGGAATGGGTAGGTTAATCCATCAAATTGGCCAAGTGGTAGTCAAAAATGCTTTTGGAGCCATCATGTTTAATATACACAAAAAATAGACACATACGAACATATATATGTACGCATAAAATATTTGTCTACTTTAATTTTGCCATGGGTTTTTATTGTTGTCATTTTAAAAATCAGGAGATTTTAAACTTTATTAAATGTCTTTTTGGCATCTGTTAAAAATATTCTGATTTTTCTCTTTGACCTATGAATATGATAAAGGATACTGCATTAAAAAGAACTGGAAGGCCGGGTATGGTGGCTCATGCCTGTGCCTGTAATCCCAGCACTTTGGGAGGCTGAGGCGAACAGACTGCTTGAATCCAGGAGTTTGAAACCAGCCTGGACATGGCGAAACACCATCTCTACAAAAAAAATACAAAAATTAGCCGGGATGTGGTGGTGCAGGCTTGTGGTCCCACTTACTCGGGAGGCTGAGGTGGGAGGATGGCTTGAGCCCAAGAGGCAAAGGCTGCAGTGAGCTGAGATTGTGCCACTGCAATCCAGCTTGGGCAACAGAATGAGACCCTGTCCCCCCCCCCCAAAAAAAAAAAAGAATAAATTTCACCTGGTCATGATGTACTTTGCTTTAATGGTTTTTTTAAATCAATATTTTATTTAAACATTTATATTCATTGGTGAGGTTATAAAGCTTTCTCTTTTTAAAATTGTATTTTATCCAACCCATAGAACATTTTTCTCTTTTTTTAAAAAAAAAATTCTTATTTAGTTATACCTCTGGCTCCACTCCATCGTGTTTTAGAGCCCTTACATTAATATTGCATAAATGTACATATTTGCGTAAAAAGCTACTTCTACTTAATATGATCCCATTATAAAAATAAATTATTTCCAAAATTGGCTGAGTCCGATGCTTTGCTATTTTTAATACAGCTATTAGGAAAATCAATATTAGGTTTTTAGGGGTTTCTAACTAAAAGTAAGGAATCCTATTTCAAAGACCTCCCATAGGTATGAAGCAGTGAAGGAAGAGGCCAGGTGTAATTTCACATGTGTATCCTCTCTCGTTCCACAAATTCTATAGCAATTCTTTTAGAAAAAAATGCTGATTTGATGAATACATGGAAGAAGCTTAAAACAAGATCAACTAAGTCACTTCTTCAATGTAAGTTTGAATACCTTCAAAATAACTACTATTTGAGTATGAACAAGAAACTTTCGAAAGAAGCTCTTAAAATATTCAAACATCTGGCTGCATGTGGTGGCTCATGTAATCCCAGCACTTGAGGAGGCCAAAGCAGGAGAATGGCTTGATCCTGGAAGTTTGAGACCAGCCTCGGCAACATAGTGAGACCATGTCTCTACAAGGGAAAAAAAAAACAACAAAAATAGCCAGGCCTGGTAGTGCACACCTGTAGTTCCAGCTGCTTGAGAGGCTGAAGTGGGAGGACTGCTTGAGCCCAGGATTGAGGTTGCAGTGAGCTGTGATTATGCCACTGTACTCCAGCCTGAGCAACAAAGCAAGACCCTATCTCAAAAACAAAACAAAACAAAAATACCTGAAACATCCTATTCAAGTATATCTGCTGTTATTTATCACTTACACAAAGGAGAAATAAATAGTCTTTCTCTCTTAAAGTACATCTAAATTCATTAAGCTGGCAGCCTATTAAAAAAATGCTTCACTAGGTTTCATTTGTTGTTTTAATGGATTGGAAGTAAAACTGTTTTTATAGGCTATTGATTTCTAGCTCCAAATGAAAACAGTAAATCACACAAAGGTTTTATTTCTGTTGTGGCTGATGAACTATAAAAGGGAAGAGGGAGTGCTGACAGAGACCGGGGCATTCTTTTCAGCTCTCACACTTGGCTTTCTTAGAAGCTGGAAGACAATCTTCATCCCCTTCTGATGGGCGAGGTTTCTTCACTGTAGAAATAATTCCAAAAGCAGTCTTTCTAGTTTCTATAAAACAAACAGGGAAACCATTGTGCTTGAAGTTAAGACATAATTTAAAATGAGGTGGTTTAACATATTACTTTGGCTTACAGCACTAGTAAATGATAAGCCATAACGAACTGCTACGGGTGCTAGTGCCATTTACTGTCATTATCTTTTTTCCCAACATACACAAATATCAGTATATTATTAACATCTAATTCATTCCTGAAGATTACCTCATGGGTAAAACTGCAGGACAGTGTTATCTCCAGTGGTCTGTCCATGGCATCTTATGTAGCCAGAACCCCGTCATAGACATTGGTGTAGCAGATACTTTATATATGAGAGACAGACAAATCAAGAGAGCAAACACAGCAATTGAGTGTACAGCTCCCAAGTGGAGCACATGTGTACCTCATTTTACAGCATGTACCCTATCTCTCTCATTAGAACATCAAGGTACCTCTGAAGAATCAATTGTATTATATTGCCAACACTCAACAATGGCTTGGCTATGCAAAATGTGTTCAATAAATACTAGTTGAGTTAATGAATAAAATCAAACTCATAAATTTATTGATCTCTTTAACTGGTGACAATGAACAAAGAATTAATAGAAATTATTAAATGCTTAGATTAGGTTGGCAGCAGAGTTCAACTTAAATTTAACCAGTTTCTCCTAGAAACCTACTAATAGGCTAGGCACTGTGTCCATATACAGAGGGTATTAAGATGCCTAACAGTCGGTGCTTTTCCCCATAATACATGCATGTGAGAAGCACAGTAAGAGCAAATATAAGAGGAGTGGAGGCATCCACAAGAATTAACTGCTGGATAAAGCAATGAGGTATTATATAAAGGTGACACTACTCTGAATAGGGTAAATGGAATAAGAAAAAGAGAAGTATTCCTTTACAAAGCCATGGAGAGAAAGGTAAGAAGAACCTAGGTAAGGCAGTTTAGAGGACAATATATGGCTGATGTGGAGGAGGAATATGAAAAAATTAGGAGAAAACGAGGCCAGAAGGGTAGCTTATGAAAGGCCATAGTGTCATGAAAATAGACTCCAACTCTGTTCTTAGAAAGGGAAAGGGATTATGGAGAAGGAGAGAGATACCCATTAGCTACAAAGGTGGCAGAATCAAAACAACTTGACGAGAAATTTAGCTATGAATTATTTCTTATTTCAAGTAATAAAAATAAAGTCAACTATAAAGTGTTAAGCATTATTTTCCCATTTATCAAGATTAACTTAGTAAATCTGCTTTGCCAATTATTTTAAAACACTTTTATTTATAAAAGGGATAAAACTGCTCTCAAGGTCATTAAAATGTCAATATAATGAGAACCTCAAAATAAAAACTGTCAATTATTTCCATTTCACCAAATGAAAAACGTCACACTTAATAGCTATTAATTTATATCACTGATTCTCTACCCATATAGTCTAGTCTAAAAATCACCTGAAATAAAACATTGTGAAAATCAGCACTTTTAAACAAAATGCATTAATTTCTTTAGTGTCTTTTAAAAATAAATGCATTTCTGTAACAGCGAGAAGTTACATTTGGGTATGCTTTAGTTTACAAAATGTTTTCACATATAGTATTTCCTTTAATCATCTTGCCAAGGAAAAGCTAAAGGATTATTTACAAGTGAATAATTTTGTTCACAAGGGGCTAAGGCAGGTGTCCCCAACAGGTTCATTTTGGTCCAGGGGCTGACTGACAGCATGAACTTTGTCAATCACAGGCCAAAGACTCTGACCTTGGGCCTCTTTCCTCTATCCTTTCCATGCAACCTCCTCAGAATTGCTATTCATTAGTTTCTGGATTTCTGGACCCCCAAGGAACCTAATTCTGATTTCCTGTGGCAAGCCTTCCAAGTTGAAAGCCAACTACTATGTGTCCAAAGTCTTCTGCTTGCCAGGTATCCATGCCTGCACCACTGTCATGATTCCTCTCATCATGAGGTTTCCAGACCCTTTAAGGACCGAGTAGACATTTTCCAATAGTGTTTCAGTGCACTGCTGTCCTTCTTAAATGTGGCACTCAGAATGATACAGATGCTGGCTGAGATTTCATAAGTAAGAGTATAATAATGAGGCTTTGCATTTCCTTGCCTCAGAATCCTTTTTTTTTTTTTTTTTTTGAGACGGAGTCATGCTCTGTCGCCCAGGCTGGAGTGCAGTGGCCGGATCTCAGCTCACTGCAAGCTCTGCCTCCCGGGTTCACGCCATTCTCCTGCCTCAGCCTCCCAAGTAGCTGGGACTACAGGCGCCCACCACTTCGCCCGGCTAATTTTTTGTATTTTTTAGTAGAGACGGGGTTTCACCGTGTTAGCCAGGATGGTCTCGATCTCCTGACCTCGTGATCCGCCCGTCTCGGCCTCCCAAAGTGCTGGGATTACAGGCTTGAGCCACCGCGCCCGGCCCCGCCTCAGAATCCTTTATTTCTAATATTACCTAAGCT
The DNA here is from genome assembly GCF_037993035.2 of Macaca fascicularis. Classification (NCBI taxonomy): domain Eukaryota; kingdom Metazoa; phylum Chordata; class Mammalia; order Primates; family Cercopithecidae; genus Macaca; species Macaca fascicularis. Next base: position 99,737,590 of record NC_088383.1, on the reverse strand, counting down.
GAATTAGCAATCTTAAGAACACATCACACTACCGTCTCATACTGATCCCAATGGCAACGAAAACCAGGGTAACCATATTTTATCATCTATTTAGGACACTCTTCAGGGAATAGAAGTGCTAATAAGGTCACAGAAACAGCAGGCATAAACTAGAACTGTCCTGGGTACACTGGGGTGAATGGTAATGCCACCTGAAGTTCACAAGTCTTCTTTAAGTTTAGCTCCTATAAAAGCCTGATTTTAGACACAGAAAGACAAACATCACATGTTCTCACTCGTTCGTGGAATCTAAAAAACAAAGCAACTGAACTCCTGGAGACAGAAAGTAGAAGTATGGTTGCCAGAGGCTGGGAAGGGTAGTGGGGGGCTGAGGGGGAGGTGAAGATGGTTAATGTGTACAAAAAAAATAGAATGAACAAGACCTAGTATATGACAGCACAATAGGGTGACCATTGTCAATGTAACTTAATTGTATATTTAAAAATAATTTAAAAAGCATAATTGGATTTTTATAACACAAGACAAATGTTTGAGGGGATGGACACCCCATTTTCCATGATGTGATTATTATGCATTGCATGCCTATATCAAAATATCTCAGTACCCCATAAATATATACACATATTATGTACCCACAAAAAGAAATTCTAAAAAAAAAATACATTACATATTATATATTGTATGCTGAACAGTTGAGTTCTTAAAGTCAAATGCAGGACTTCCTATTTTCCTATATATAAAATTATATATGTATTTGTATTTTAGTTACTGTTTCTTGTTTAGTCCATTTTGGAACCCTGTTACTCAAAATCTTGATGATTGTTTATTTAAAATAGATCAAAATAATGACAGAACTACGAAAGTGTGAACCAACTGTTCCCTAATTTCAAGAAAATCATCATAAAAAATCTCAATTAATTTGATCACTCCTAAAGCTTATGTGATGAGTTTTAGGCTACATAACACAAAAATCTCAAACTAAAAATGTTGAAACTAAAAGCAAAAATCATCTAATTTATGGCAAGCCAATACAGTAAGCAGTTCTCTCAAGTGGAAATCAGATCAATAAAGCCCAACACACAAGCCCTCAATAACCTAGCTATTCATATGACAAATAACTTAGTCTATATGTAGCGATCTACTTTAAAGTTTAAAATTCATTTGGGTGGTATCAATGAAATTGCTTCTTAACCACTACAACTCGTCCTAAGGATTATAAAGATAATGAAGACAAAACAGTGATCAAAAGCTTAAGTTGTTTTAATAAAATTTCATTTTCATTTTCCAAAGTTTCAGCATACTTTCAATTTTTAACATCTGATGAATAGGAAATTCAGTCAGTGAAAAGGTACGTATACAAAACGTAAGTAAAAAATGTACAGTCTGGCCAGGCATGGTAGCTCATATCTGTAATCCTACACTTTGGGAGGCTGAGGCAGGAGGATTGCTTGAGCCCAGGAGTTCAAGATCAGCCTGGCTAACATAGTGAGACCCTGTCTCTATTTAAAAACAGAAAACAACAACAACAACAACAACAAAAACAGTACAGTCTGGACACAACTTGACCATGGTAAGCAAACATGGGAAAAGAAACATTCTGAGTTATAATAAATGTAAAAGTTACAGTCTATGTTTTGTTAGTTGGATTTTTAAAATGTATTTGCTGTTTTTGTTTTCCTAATAAATAGTTTAATGTATATTTTTAATGTATCAGTTCTCTAAAACAGATTTTCAACAGGGAAAGCATGGCCCTCTGGTGAGGGAGAAGAAGGGAGATTAGAAGTCTATCAAAATGTGGGCAGGAGCACACATGTATAGCTGGAGGAACTATTCAATACTCTTTCTGTAATGAAAACTATACTCATTCTACAAACTTTAGAAAGTAAAGCCTGAAGTGAGGGTGAGAAAACACTGATGGCCATGGTGAGAAAAGATGACCCCAAAGGAACTCAGGAGGATAGGGCAATAAAAATAGGTATGGCTGTAAAAATGACTTGCTTCTAACATGACCATTCAGTTTGTACTGGAAGAACTTGCTTACCTCCGTGGAGAAGTGCTGCTCGGCAGTTGGTGGATACCGCAGCCTTGGCATCACTTTCAGAGAGCCCAAACAGCAAGCCTCTTGGGGGAGCATTAAAGATTTCAACCCAGAGTCAGCCAAGGACACGAGACTAACACAAACATAACAGAAAGTGCCAGCTAACCTGGTCGTGTTGAGAGGTTAATTAATTCGACAGCAGTTCTTAGTCCAACTGGAACATGCATCTGAGAAAAGACTCATTTAACTCTAAGCTTTTATCATATGAAGTCCCCCGTTTCCTCTTTTCTATCTCAGGATTAATTAAAAAACAAACGTAAAGATCTCTATAAGGTTATACAATTTATTTTTGAAGTTATTAATTGGTAAACTTACAGTAAAAGGTTGAGAAAAATGCCACGTTCAACTATAATACAGCTTTGAATTCAAAATTTCCTGAAGACAATGTCAACCACTTTTACTCAGAAAAGGATACAGGTTTGCCACGTCATATGGCCCTCTTATTTCTAAAGGCTGAAATAAAATGAACAAAGAGTAGATATGAGAAAATTATTTATAACATTTCAATAACTTATAGCAAATTAATAGAATATTTAAGTATCCAAAAATAAAAAATTACATAAATTTAAGTCCTTATAATATTGATGGGTTTTATAGTTTTTGAAAATATAAGAGGCCGGGCGCGGTGGCTCACGCCTGTAATCCCAGCACTTTGGGAGGCCGAGGCGGGCGGATCACGAGGTCAGGAGATCGAGACCATCCTGGCTAACACGGTGAAACCCCGTCTCTACTAAAAATGCAAAAAATTAGCCGGGCGAGGCGGCGGGCGCCTGTAGTCCCAGCTACTCGGGAGGCTGAGGCAGGAGAATGGCGTGAACCCGGGAGGCGGAGCTTGCAGTGAGCCGAGATCGCGCCATTGCACTCCCGCCTGGGTGACTAAGCGAGACTCTGTCTCAAAAAAAAAAAAAAAAAAAAAGAAAATATAAGAGAAGCTTGAAAAGCATTCTGTAAAAGTATAAAAGAAAAACTAATTATATAAACAAAAGTTGAAGCCTAAAGAAAATGGGGATAAATTTTACTGTTTAGCAATTACAATGAGCAAATGCAGTTAAAATAGAAAAAAATGCAACAAATTTTCATTTACTATTTTAATTTATCTCCTAGAAACTGCAAAGTTTTATAACCTGAAAGATGAAAATAAAGTACTTCATGCTAGACTTACCCTTTCTGCAGCACTAGATATAATTACATTCTACAAAATAGAAAGTGATTAATATTAATCTTAGATAAATGCAAAAAAAAAAAGGAGAGTTTCATAATATAAATAGCCGGTAATCACATTTTAACATTTAAGGCTCAAATACCATCTTCTTTTAAAGATAAGGTAAATGATTAAGGTGAAAAAAATGAAAGATTTCATTTCAAACTAAAGGCAATCTCTAATAAAAAACAAAATATGTTTTCCTAACAGATCTTAGTACAGATGAATTAAGTTTAAAAAACAAGATGAAAAGGTCACATAATCTTAATTCAACTCAGTGAGGACAATTGTTATTCTAGACTTTTCTTTCACAGTATGTAAACTGCAAATTTTTATCAAAAGATATGGCTTCCAACACATCTTTTTCTCCCTTATATTATTCTTCCCTTGGTATTTTTCTTTCCTTTAAAACTAGCAGAGCTCACTGAAATGGGAGAATTTGTTCCTATGCTTTGAGAACATTCTGCATTAAGGAAAAGGAGTCAGTTTGACAATTCCAGTGTACCACTAATAATAAACTGCCAGATGCGAAAAACATCCTAAAATTAATTATAGAACCATACCTTTCCTTTGCAGATTTGCATCAAATTGAGAGCATTGGAAATTGTATACCTTCTCATTGTGGAGTCTTTGATAGCAGGGCTATAGACAAGTTCAAAAGCCAGGCCTCGGTCAATTGCCTTCACAGGAAATAAAGAAAACTGTCAGAGATAAACATGCACTGGCCTACTTCATTTTCACAGATTCTCTCTTCACCTCCTTCCTCACTCCCTACCACTCACCCCTTACATGTCAAGGTACAGCTTTATGAAAGACAGATTAACACTCAAATGGCACCACCCACAAGGAGAAGAAAATAAATCTGTGGCTCTACTTGATCAAAAGAGTTTATCTTGGCTGTGGGGAAGCTGACTTCGTAATTCCTTTACAGGAATTACGAAGAGGCTAAGAAGAACGAAGTCCCAATGGGGTGAGAGAGGGGCTATTACTCTATGCACTATCAAAAGGAAAACAGAAATGTACTCCCTACATTTAGAGTAAACTGTATGCAAACATAGTAAACCAAGTAATCTGACCTACGAATGCACAAAGAGACAAAGAAATGAAGAGCTGAAAAAAGCCCAAAGAACCAAGGGTGGGTAGGTCTTTCAGGTAAGTAATTTATTACCTATATGTTGAAGAGAGAATAACAGCCATAGTTAATTGAGTGCTGACTATATGCTAAGAGAGTCTTATATGTAACATTTAATCCTTACTATAATATCTTTATAAAGCATTACTGCAAAGACTGCTAATTGCCCGGATATCTGTCCTCTCCTTTTTCTTTAGTAATAAAGGCCCTGGTTTTTCACTGGGCTTATAGCTGCACAACAAAAAAGAAGGAAGTGCCCGTGAAGATTTTGCCCAGCTCACCATACAAGCCTGGCTTTTTTCATGAGAAAAAGAAACTTCTTTATTTAATGTACTCTTACTACACAGGGATCCACAGGTAAGTAGATGAGTGGAAATGAGATTGAAATTAACCACCATACTATTCAGCTTTCCTAATGAGCACCTAAATGTCTTCATCCATTCACAGAAGATATGTTTTAAGCCCACTACGTGCAAAAGCTGAGATGGTTCCTCCCTTCTAAAAGTTCACATTTTAGTGGGGGAGACAGACGATCAATAACCACACAAAAATATAAAACTTCAACCGTGTTAAGTGCTATCAAGGAGAAGATTGGATGGGGGTAAGGAAGAAATTAAGTAGTTAATTAGCAGAGGAAGGTGCATTTTCATAGGGAGGTCAGACTTTTGCATTGGCAAAGTCTCCAAGGTTGCAGCATGGCAGTATGTAGGGAAGGTCAAATGCTGGAGAAAAATAATGAGGAAGACAAGCTAAAGAGGACGGGAAAGGCCAACTGTGCAGGCCTTTAGAGCTGATGACGAGGATTATTCCTAATGAAGAAAACATCTGAAGGATTTTCAGCATAGAGAGGATAATCAGATTCTCACCCTTTCAGTGTTTAAGATAGTAATTTGTCCACATGACTCACAAAGCAACATAAGAAAACAATAAAAAGTACTGTTTGCATCTCTGATCCTATCTGCCCTATCCCCTCCTCCAATAATCACTTTTATTAATTTCTTGTGTCTTCTTCCAGAGTTTCTTCATACAACTATAAGCAAATATGAATAGATACTATTTTTCTTTCTTATCCAATTGCAAAAGTCACTTGGGTGGCAGTACTCTTTCCAATGAATAAAGAATGGTAGGCATGTTCTAGGCAGTATGATCCAAGTCTCTGCTTGGCAAATGAGTTTCGATTGCCCAGAGTACGAGTTGAGGCTGGCCCAGCTGTGACTCCTAGGGTTTACTCCTGAGCATTTACAGGGAATGGAGAAACTTGCCTTTTTCTAGAACTGGCAGTCTCTCTTGATTTAATTCACTTGCACTTCAAGGCCCCTTCTACTTTTCCTTCCTGAACACAGATTTCCTTAATTCTTCCTCTGGCTTCAAGGCTCCCAGATTTTATTTTAGATTTTCCTGTCTGTCTGATTCTAGTTTGGTTAGAATTTAAATGCTATTTTCCACACTGCAACCTTCCCCTCTCTCATTTTTTGACTTTTCCCCATCTCTAATTCTTTACCTGTGTTGATTATTTCTAGGAATGACATTTGTTAAGATAATATTTCTGTCATAGTTGAACGTGTATCTCATTTTCTCTGCCAAGCTTGTACACTTCTTGAGAGCTAGACTGCCTTTTACATAAAAAGTGTGTATTTATATTTTGAGTGAATAAATAGTAGCTTATGGAGAAGATGTCCTGTAATAACGTTGTTCATTATAGACGATCCATCATCAAAGGAACCTCGATGCACCTGGCTAACCAAAAGCCACAGATAAACAGAAACATCCCTTTTAGCCATATTATCAGCCATCTCCTTGGCTATATATTTTACCAAAACTATTAATTAGCTGAAGAGGCTGACCTGTATTTCTTTTCCTTATCCTTCTAGTTGTGGAACTATAATACAAGGCAATAGGATGATGAAGAGGGGAAACAAATTAAAGAGATGAATGATACATAGAGTTGGATGGCTAGATCTCAAAATATTCTTAATTGACTGAATCTAAATTTCTAGACCCTTGTGGGGACCAAATCAAAATAAAAACAACTTTTGTAGGGGGAAGGGGAGAAAAAAAGGATATTATCAGCGCAATTATTTTTTAAGAAAAAAGTTCTGATTTTCATCTTGGTACATGAATCAAGTTTACTTTAAAACTGCTATAGGAATTCTTGAAAAAGAAAAATTAAAAATAATGCGCTATTGAAGGTTGTGAATATTTCTTTCACAATATCTCATTTTAAATTTTTAGATGGATAAAATACAGACTCATTACCTGGGATCTTGCTGTAAGATCATTTTAATGCAAATTGACTAAAGCTCATCAAATGATTGTTCATAACAGCCTCTTCTTAACAGTGCCTGCCTGATTAGCTTTTGTTCTCATGTCTGACCAAAGGTTCTGGCATGGGTGGGTGATCAGATTTTTTTACTAATGAGAAATAATGGTTATAAAGATGCTACTAAGGACAGGTGTGTGACAGTTGAATCAAGACACACTGGCACTAAAATTCCAAGTATTAAGCAAAGCCTTAGAGAAAGACAGAAGAAAATAAGGAGCTGATTACTGGGACAATATACTGATTCCCTGTTAATGTCATAAAAATTAGTTCTTTATTCATTCAAATGAATGACACCCTTTCAGTGTTTAAGATAGGTAATCTGTCCACATGACTCACAAAGCAACATAAGAAAACAATAAAAAGTACTACTTGCATCTCCGATCCTATCTGCCCTATCCCTTACTCCAATAATCACTTTTATTAATTTCTTGTGTCTTCTTCCAGAGTTTCTTCATACAACTATAAGCAAATATGGATACTATTTTTCTTTCTTATACAAAAGGTAGTCTGCTACATTCTTGTCCTGACATGAAAGCTTTTCCAAGTCAGCTCATAACTTTCTCTGTTTTACAGTTGCACAGTATTATATTGTAGAGGTATATCATGTATTTAACCAAATCTCTACTGATAGCCTTTGGGTGGTTTCAGTGTATCTGTAGAATAACACTAAAGTGGGATTGCTAGTCATAATGGGTTGAATCATGTCCTCATCCACAAAAGATATGTTGAAGCCCTAAACCTCAGTACCTCAGAATGTAATCTTATATTTGGAAATAGGGTCACTGTAGATGTAATGAGTTAAGATGAAGTCAGAATGGAATAGGGTAGGCCCCTAACCCAATATGACTGGTGTTCTTGTAAGATGATGGCCATGTGAAGACACAGAGACAAACAGGGAGAACACACTGAAGACAAAGGCAGAGATTGGAGTTATGTAGCTGCAAGCCCAGGATTACCAAAGATTGCCAGAAAATCACCAAAAGCTAAAAAGAGGCAAAGATGGCGGTCCCACAGATTTCAGAGGGAACAAGTCCATGCTGACACCTTGATTTCAGACTTCCAGGCTTCAGAACTGTGAGATCATACAGTTTAAAACTGTTGTTTAAATCAGTAAATGTATTTGTAATTTGAAGAGCTGTTGCCAAATTACACGCCCTCCACGTAGGGATTGTTCCAATTTACACTGTTACAAGCAAAGTATGAGAATGACTGCTTTCCTGCAGCCTTACAACAGAGTGTATCTCTAATCACACAGGTGATTTTAATGTGAAATCTCTTACTATGATAAATTTAATCATCTTTTCATATGTCTAAGGCCTGTTTGCATTTCCTTTAATGTGAAATGCCTTTTTCATATTCTTAATCCATTTTTTTGTATTGTTCATCTTTTTTTTTTAACTTATTAATTTCTAAGCACTCTTTGGTCTTTCTGTGTTAAGGAAGTAAGCTTTTTGTCTATGACATGAGTGAAAATTTTCCGTCAGTTTGTCATCTGTCTTTTAATTTTGTTTCTGGAGTTGTTTGCTGTTGTTGTTGTTTTTGCCACAAAAATTTTTAATACTGGCACTGAATGGACACAGTACTTAACACATTAGATTCATGTGTGATAAAACAAAGTTTACAGAACACTCACATCCAAATCAAGTATTTATAGCAGGATTCATGGAACTACCTCACTGCTTTAGATACTACTTACTAAACATCTCTCAGTGGGGAGTAATTGGACCACAAAGACAGAAATGGATTAGGGTTAAAGGAAGGGCTGAGGGGAAAACATCAGAGTGTAAAACATATAAGATCCCTTAAAATAACTCAATAAGCTTGAAGTCACTGTTAAATGACAATAACATTGAAATGGAAATAACATTGTAAAAAAATCAAAGGGAAAGTAAAGAGATACATGCGGCTTTAAGAGCATCCTTCTTCTCACAACCTGAATTCATAAAGCTCGTGTTTTAAAATATGAAATGACTCTGCTTAACAAAGAGTACTGCTGTAAAGTAACTTTAAATAGCATTTCCCAGTAGGAAATGACAGATTTGGAATCAAAGCTTGAGTACAAAACCCTAGTCAACCCCTTGAGAGAGTCATTTAACTGTGTGAACCATGAACTACCTGAGAAAGACTGTATTACCTGCATATGGAGATAATTAATATCTACCCCATCCCAAAGCTGCTGGGCCACAGCAGGTATCAAACTGCTCGTCATAAAATGCTAAATAATCTGAAGTCATGTGATTATCCAAGAAGAGGAGTGGAATCCAATTTTTTAGAAACACATCTATCACATGATAGAGTTGCAATGACAAGTTACTTAGACTCCAGAAGAGGTTTGTGGGAGATTTTAGAGGAAATTGCATAATTGAAATCATGGTGCCCTAAGTATGCAGTGAAGATGACAAAGGGGAGATGAGCTGCAAAGTACACAAATGGAGTGTCTGGTATGCTCTAGAGCTCCTGGGCCCTCCTTCACAATCCCAACCTTCCAAGCTGAAGATCCTCACATGGCGTCTGGCCTATTGGTAAAATATGAACGACTTACCTTTCTTAACACTGCTTTTCACCACAACCAAAGAAAAGGGCCCAAATTGTAACAAAATTAAGATCTGTGCTTAATTTAAAGTAACCCTGGCCAAGGCAGGTGGATCACTTGAGGTCAGAAGTTCAGAACCAGCCTGGCCAATATGATGAAACCCCATCTTTACTAAAAATACAAAAAAATTAGTCAGGTATGGTGGCAGACGTCTGTAATCCCAGATACTTGGGAGGCTGAGACAGGAGAATCGCTTGAACTGAGGAGGCGGAGGCTGTAGTGAGCCGAGATCACACTACTGCACTCCATCCTGGGTGACAGAGCAAGACTCCGTCTCCAAAAAAAAAAAAAAAAAAAAACAAAAAAAGTAATCCTTATAAAGTGATCCTTTTAAAGCCAATCTATGAACTTCTCAAGGCCAAAAACAGGTTTATCCTCAAAGCCAAGGGAACACGCAAGGACCAAGACTGAAGACTGAACTATTATCCACACCTACTTACTACATGTTCTGTGCTCTCACAATGTATACATTTCCACCCTTTGTGTAGACAAATAGCTACACAGCCAGATTGGATATTATGTTATAAATAATACACACATACCTATACCACAACTATTATCCAACAAGCTGGACCCTGTATGTTTCCAACTTTCTCTCTTTAATAAAAAATAGGTGAATAAATTAACAGGGACGCTTCTGCTTCTTGACCAATTCACAGTGCAGCCTACTCCTCTACTAGATGAAGACTAAAAATAATCTTGTGCAGCCTTTCTTTCCACTCCATCATCTAGTTTTTATTAAACAACATATGTAAAATGTTCACACCAGATTTTTTTAAAAGCAGACACTGTGTTAAACTGCGTATCCCTCTAAATTGACAAAATTTTTTACTTTTCAGAATTCTTAAATTGAAAAATGTAGGAATTAAGCCAAAAATGCCCATCAAACAAAAGTAGCTTTCCTGAACTTCCCAATGGAATCGGGGGTGGGGTGTCCTGGTGTCATTGTCTTGAATGCCACTGTCCTCCTCATGTTGCCCTGCTGCCCCATTTCTCTCACTGTATATACTTCCTGCTGAATGCGGACATCCAGCTAGCGACCAACAACGAGAATTTGGTCACATCCCCTATGCTGTACCCTGAGATGCTAAGCTCAACATGTACTTATTCACTCAACAAACTGTAAGGAGGACTCATTATGGGCAAGACAGTGGAGTACTTAAAAAAGGACCATGACACAGCTAGTGCTCTCTAGAAGCTCACACTCTGGTTTAAACAATAATACAAGTTCCTAAGAACCCCAATTAAAAGCTCTCACCGAAGTAGCCACTGGGAATCTTACCATTGTCGTGAGACATGAGGAATTATGTGCTGTGCACTGCTGTCCAATCCATGGACTTGGCTTAGCATCACATGCTAGCTCCTCCCAACCAAGGTCACAGTATCATATGTGGGCTTATTCAGGCAAAGCCGTCTAGAAAATGACCTTCCTAGTTCATTAAGGTGAAGACAAAGGTGAAAAAGTTGTAAGTTCACTAGCAATTTGCTGAGTGGCTATATTGCCCAACTCTGGGGGTGCTACTTCCATAGAAACTGTATTGGCAGTTTGAGGCTTGTAAAAAGGTTAGGGAAACTTCTAAAGACAGAGATTGCTACCTCTGGAGAGAAACAATATGTGAGGCCAACAAGATTGTCATAACCTTGAGTACTGTATTAATTTGTGACTTTTATCATAGGTACCTGGGGCACATCAGAGATCCTGACAGACAACCAATCACAACTTTCCTAATCCTGTGTGACTAAAGAGCTGAATGACTTCTTGCAGTTTTTCATTTCCCCACATTTGACAAATGAGCTGCTGCACAACATAGATTTCCAAGTCGAAAATGTGGTGATTCAGGGGTTTTTCACTGTTTACTTATTTATAAGTACTGGCAACAACACAAGGAACCAATGATTTGAGCTTAGCCTATATTGTTATGTTCACTAGTACTGTCAATATTTACCCTAGGCCAGGCATGGTGGCTCATGCCTGTAATACCAGCATTTGGGGAGGCTGAGGCGGGCAGATCATAAGGTTAGGAATTTGAGACCAGCCTGGCCAACATGGTGAAACCCCATCTCTACTAAAAAAAAAAAAAAATACAAAAATTAGCCGGACATGGTGGCATGCACCTGTAATCCCAGCTACTTGGGAGGCTGGGGCAGGAGAATTGCTTGAACCCGGGAGGCGGAGGTTGCAGTGAGCCAAGATTGTGTCACTGTACTCTAGCCTGGGTGACAGAGCAAGACCCTGTATCAAAAAAAAATTTACCCAACAAGAGCTTTCATGTTTGTCCCTTGAAATATATGATTACATATTTTCAGTTTGAGTAGCATATTTTTAGGGGTAGAACATAAGCTAACTTAAATTTTTCCACATTGGGTGGGTAAGGCGTGGTGGCTCATGCCTGTAAGCTCAGCACTTTGGGAGGCTGAGGTGGGAGGATCGCTTGAGCCCAGGAGTTCAAGACCAGCCTGGGAAACACGGTGAGACCCCAACTTTACAAAACATAAAAAAGTTAGCCAGGTGTGGTGGCATGCACCTGTAGTCCCAATTACTCAGGAGGCTGAGGTAGGAGGATCACTTGACCCCAGGAGGTTGAGGCTGCAGTGAGCTATGATCATGCCACTGCACTCTAGACTGGGCAACAGAGTAAGACCCTGTATCTAATAATAATAATAATAATAATAATAATTTATTATTATTTATATATATAATGTATATATATAAATTTTATATATAATTTATTATAATAAATTATTATTTTTGCCACATTGAATTTTCCCATACCAATTTTCCATTTTCTCCTCCTATTGTCTCCCCCGATTCTCAAGCCAATGCCTTAGCACCAAAGAGAATTAAAATTCAGAAAGTTACGATTCTACAGAGGCAAAAGAGCAGGGGAATTATCCTGCTTTGAAAAACTTCTTACAAAAATTAATCTTCTGACTCTGATAGGATTGGATACGTAATTTGGACTGTATTTGCTAAACTCTTTTTTTCTCCCTGGATACCAGTTTTTGAGAACAGGAGACTAAGTAGGGTTTTGGAAGCCACTATTCTAAAATAGCATCTCAACTCTTCCTAGGATCTGATTGGCAAAGCAAATAGTTAACAGCTGTGCTGACCTTATGCTACTAAAATAGTTACTGGTGTGAAATAATAGTACCTTATGATGGAAATGGGAGGAAATTAAGACTTAGAAGAAGGCATGGCAGATGGAAGATGAAGGGTATGGGAAAACAAGAGAAAACTATGTAGAAGGGGAATGAGAAAAATTCTATAGCAGAGGGAGAAACAAAAAAGTTCTCTGAACACATGGCCATCCTATTAGGTTAATATAACTCTAGGCTCTTTGTGAATAAGCATGCTTCAACACACATTTTAATTTTGCATAGACCACGTCTATGTGATGCCATGCTCTGTTCCCTCTTCACTCTCTTTAGCTTGCTGGTGCCTCAAGGATCCTCTGCTTTTTACTTTTTCCCTTCCCCTTCTTTTTCGACTGCTCTGTTCCCTTAATAATCAATGTTCAAGTTATAAGTACCCATGATTATTAGCTATCCTCTCAAGAAATATCCTTCATAAATTTTGGGTTCTACAGCCTTTTAAAAACATCTTAATAATTAACTGGATATTTTAAATTTTAAACTTTCTTTCTCCCTTTGTTCAGCTTTCAAAACTAAAATTCTCTTTTCTAAAACCGCCTCCTATTCCCTAGCCTTTGTTTTTCCTTCTAAGAATACTGGTTTCTTCTGCTTCCAATTTGCTATGTAAGTTTCTAAGATTCAAATACAGAATGGAAAGTATAACACTTACCACATTAATAGGAGGTCTTTTGAAGTAAAATGGTAGTTTCTCTGTTACAGTTATGCAGACTAAATCCACATCTAAATGTGTACAAGCAATCTATAAAGAAGAAAAAAAATAGGTAAGGCCAAAAGGAAAATTGGCACAAGTAAGAACGGGAGATAGGGTCAAACCCGATATAATGAAATATAAGTATGGTTCACTCCATAGGTGTTTTGATGGTTCTGTGTTGAAATACATCTGACCTTTTACAAAGTCAACTGTTTTGCTACTCTTTTAGGTTGGGTTTAAATGGTTTAACTGTAATCTAGCAAAAGCGGATTATGTCCATAGACTTTCTCAAAAGATGGAGCCTAGAGACTCTCTAACTCATATGGTTTGCTACATAAGGATGGTTTGTGGAGTGAGGCTCAGTTTCTGGAAGATTACTTCAGACTGTTCCAGAAAGAAGAAACTGACTATTCTAAATCCAAGGAAAAAATAAGCCAAATGGAATGTATGCATGGTCCATTTATCCCACAAACTATTTATTGAACAACTCTGTGCCAAGAATTGTCCCAGAGCTGCGGCTCCTATCAAGTCTAATGAGCAGCTAAAGAAGTATGAACACAGCACCTCATGACATTTGTTCAAAAACTAATAGAAGGAATCTACATAAATAGTTAAAGCAGAGCTATTACAAGTCAAATGATAATGAATGCATTTTCTCAACTTTTAATTTCCTTTTCCGTTGTTTTAATTTTTGTTATGACTTGCTTAGTAATACTCTGCATTTTCTTCTCAAAGAGATTGCAAACTGCTTATAAAAACCACATACAAGATAAAATAAACAGATAAGAAAATCAGGATAAATGGAAAATCAGGGAAGAAAAATAAAGCTGGGAAAAGGTTACTAGCGTAGAGGGCAAGCCAGAAGACACTGCTGGAAGAAATATACCTGGCTCTGATTCTGCCATTATTTGATTTATAGTGATAAAATATTTGGCTGTTATACATTACATTAAAAATAAAGCTTACTGACAATGCTAGTGTGTACAGGCTTGACAGACAAATTCAAACTTCCAGGATGGCTATGCTGACAAAACAACATCAGTGGCACGTACCAGGGGAAAGGGCAGAGTAAGGAAGAGCAGAAAAGAGGGAGCAATAATGACCTGTAGGATTGGTGTCAACCTTCAGCAATGACAGGAATACCGTATCTTGCCCTTTTTCTTCAGAATCCCCACTTCAGTCACTCCTACGCCAACCCCAGGGCTTTAGGAAGCAAGTAGAGATCAGAGGCTGGCTAGCTTTAAAACAGTCATAGTAACTTAGTAAGCCTGGGAAGCAATATTGTTTTGGTAGAAATAATTGGCTCATAAAGAATCTGCCCCATCCCAACTGCCACAGCTGTCCAACTCATAAAAGTCATTGAAAATTTAATAAGAGTGGATGAAGGAAAGCTCTGAATGATAGCTGAAACAAATTCAGTTCTGTTCACCATTTTTTATCTATCATACCGGCAAAGATAAAAGAGTTTAGTACTACCTTGCTGACATGAGAATGAATAAACAGGTACTCACAAGGTCTTTAAATCAGTATAAGGTCTTGAAAAACATTTTAGCAATGGCTACCAAAATTTTAAACGCGCACACCAGCAATTCTACTTATAGGTATGTAGTAGGTATAAGTGAAGTCTCCTATAGAGAAGTCTCTATAAGTGTAGAGGCTCTAGAAATATATTATGTAGCTATATACCCTACAAAGGCTCAGGGGACATTAGTACAATGACAGTCATTGCAATACCAATCATGAAACACTAGACACAATTAAATATCCCTCAATTTTACTTAAATAAATTATGATCCCTTTATATGACAGAATATGCCAACTCGTTAAAGGGAATGACGAGTGGATATTATGGAACAACCTCTAAGAAACTGTAAGGTAAAAGAAGCATGGTGTTAGGCAGGAAGGAAAGAGGAAAGGAGAAAGGGGGAGAACAAAGGAAAAAAAGATGAGGTAAATAATATTTCTAAAAAGATACACAAAAACTATTACGAGTGGTTGCTTCTGGAAAAAATGGGGAGGGAGTTTTAGGTGGAAGTAAGGAGTACTTTTCAGTACCTCTGTAATGTTTAAATTAGTCATCATGAATATAAATTATTTCTTCAGTTTAAAAAGCTGATTAATTCTTTAAAAGCCTGTTAAACATTCTCCCCAGAATGAAGCTAAATTAGGTTTAGCTTCATACATACTTTTTTCATACATATTGTTCCTTTCTTCCCTTCTCCTATATAAGAGTGGCCAATTAAACAATGGCTCTATGTTGGTTTAAGTATGTGCAAATACATGAACTAACATAAACTTAATTACAAGGGACAGCTCTACATGGCTCCCTCTGACACTTCAACCTTAGAATGCCCCAAACTGAATTATTTTGTTATTTAGTTTTCTATTAACCAAAATGTCTAATTGATACTTTTAGATAACCACAAAATAAGAGTTAATGTTCACACTACAATGAAATGCTTTCTATATCATTTTAAAAGATTACATTATGCCCAATAGAGCCTTGGGGTTAAGAATCTTATCATGGTTTTCTCTGAAAACTGGTAGGTTACATATGAATTTACATGAGTTGTCCAAACCATTTTTTTTTTTTGGCCAGCGACTCCCATGACAATTTAAAGAAAACGTATTCCCATAAACATGCACACGTATATACACATCTTTGCCTCTATGGCACAAAAGGAATAGGACTGCAGGGATTCATATTCCTCCCTGAATCCCTTTCAAAGATATCAGGTTGATAAATTGTGAAGAGACAATCAGGCTTACCAAGGAAAAAGAGAGATGCCCATTAACAGTGGCGCTCAACTTTAGTGTGTATAAAACTTCCCTAAAGAATGTATAAAGAAGGAGACAACCATGCCCTACCTCCATTGATTCATTAAGTATGGCCTAATGATCTGCATTTTAATACATATCCCAGGTAATTCTAAAGCCAGTGGAGCCAGACCATACTCCAAGAAACACCAGGACACTCCCTTCCTCAAGATACTCTACAACAGTGCTCTGCAAAGGAAAGGCATGAATTTCAGGAGCAGGAAGAAAATAAAACTTTTATTTCCATTTACTTTTATTTTTTAAAAATAGAGACAGGGTCTCACTATGTTGCCCAGGCTGGTCTGGGAACTCCTGGTCTAAGTGGTCATCCTGCCTCAGCCTCCCAAAGTGCTGGGATTACAGGCACAAGGCACTGGATCCAGCCTCCATTTGCTTTTTTTTTTTTTGAGACAGAGTCTCGCTCTGTCGCCCAGGTTGGAGTGCAGTGGCGCAGTCTCGGCTCACTGCAAGCTTCGCCTCCCGGGTTCACATCATTCTCCGGTCTCAGCCTCCTGAGTAGCTGGGACTACAGGCGCCCGCCACCATGCCTGGCTAACTTTTTGTATTTTTAGTGGAGACGGGGTTTCACCGTGTTAGCCAGGATGGCCTCAATCTCCTGACCTGATGATCTGCCTGCCTCGGCCTCCCAAAGTGGTGGGATTACAGGCGCGAGCCACCATGCCTGGCCCATTTACTAAATTTTTAATTCACTATCTTAAGATTTGTTTTGTGTTTATGTAGTTTTTGTAAGGCACACCAGTACAATGAGAGATGCAAATAATTTATAAAAAACATATATATATTTGGAAGCAGGCTCAAAAAATTTTTAAACTGATAGGGTGCACAATCAAAGCAGATTAGAGACCACTGGACTAAATAACCTGAATTCTCCTCAACCTGCTCAGCTGCTTTAAATCCTAAATGGGAATAACTGGTCCAGATGCTCCTGAAGCTTCTATGCAACTCTCTGTGTCATATTCCACAACTGTCCCACAGTCCAAGGAGCCCTAACCAATGGACACCCTCAAAATCTTTAACCTCTGCCTTATCTCCTTAAGTAGTTATGGAGAGGGAGTTTCTGTGAGAAATCTTCCAGATACTCTGAGTAGAAAATATAATGCTATGTTATGTCCTATGGAAATGATGCTATTTAATGTGGTTAGATTTTATACTATTGACATAAATGTGTGTCTGTGTGTGTGTATGCTTGATGACTCATCTTGGAGACCTAACTTAGTTTTAGAATACCATACCTATAAAGATAGATAGCTGTTAGAATTCTAGATAATCAACTTACAAACAAAACAAATAAAATGACTTATAGAATGTAACTTAAGAAACAAACTGCTGGCATTTGACCTGATTCCAAACCACAATATACTTATAAAAGCTTTAAAAGAGATGTCTGTTAAAATTGATTTCCTATAGAAAATAGGGAGAACTCTAATTTCAATTTAATCTTAAGGAATGGGTAATATTTGGATAGGGAAGAGGAAGATGTTCCAATTTTTAAAACTGCATTTTCATATAACTTTTTGAGTATATGTGTAAAGTCAATACTTTGTGCTTTCTTCCATCTTCCAAAGTATTTTTGACAGGCCCATCTACTATCATCAAGCATGTGTTCAGCAAATTCAAACTTTAAGTCTGAGAAAAACAGTAAGATAAACAAATAAAACTATTATATGAAATTACAATATAGTCTAAAACCCAAAGTCCTATCTTTAGAACATACTTGCTGGGAGATTTAGAGCAAATCACTCAGCCTGAGTCTCAGTTTTCTCCTCTATAAAATGGGGATAGTAATAAATATCTGTCCCAATTATCCTACAGGACTGTTGTAAAAGTTAAAGGAAATAAATATGTAAAAGCTTTTGAAAGGTTTTACAAATGTGTACCTTCTTTTGTTTCTCTAATCATCAGTAAAGGGATATGGAAATGTAAGTTGCACGATCTTCAAAATTAATCCAGAAATCAAATGGACAACAAAATGCTTGGTACATCAGCAACTTTTATTCCAAATCACAACTGAGTTGCCATTATTTAATAACAAAACTAAGTTGCTGCTGGTTGTTTAACAAATTTGGAAATGACCATGGTCTGCCTTATATTAAACACTAGTGGTTTCAGCACTGAATTATACTTTCTTACAGAACATGAAAAAACAAATACCCAGAATCAACCCCAAATCTATTGGACCAGAGTCTCCAGTGGTGAAGACTAATGTGCCTGATTTTAAAAAGTTCTACAGGTGTATTTTATGACTAAAAACCACTTGCTTCTACTTACCCCTTTAACTAAAACAAAATTCTTGAGAATATCTATAATTGCATTAAAAAAATTTTTTTTGAGACAGAGTCTTACTCTGCCCAGGCTGGAGTGCAGTGGTGCAGTCTCAGCTCAGTGCAACCTCTGCCTCCTGGGTTCAAGCAATTCTTGTTCTTCAGTCTCCCAAGTAACTGGGATTACAGGCACGTGCCACCATGCCTGGATAATTTTTGTATTTTTAGTAGAGACGGGGTTTCACCATATTGGCCAGGCTGGTCTTGAACTCCTGACCTCAAGTGATCCACCCACCTTGGCCTCCTAAAGTGCTAGGATCACAGGCATGAGCCACTGTGCCCGGGCTACAGTTGCATTTTTTAAAGGAAGTAACAACAACAACAAAAAAAAGAGTAGGCATTCATAAATAATTTGTGCTGTTTCCCTCTGTTAATATAAATAATTAAGAATTGATAGCATGTCTTGAAAACTATTAATGTTTACCACACACATTAGCATCCTTAGTTAATAGCTCCATCTACTGGATACATCTAGCAAAAACATCTTTCTGCAATTTTAGAACGAATTTTGCTTAAAAAAAAAAAAAACCTGAAGTAACATTAAAATCTCAAAGACCAGGCTGGTCTGAAGGTAGTCAGTTATCTTAATTGACTGTTCACAGTCAGTTATCTTGACTATTCACAGTCAGTTACAAATTGAATTCCCTGTTCTACTCTTTCTCCTCTTCTTAATAGGGCACTTGATTAGTCTTTAAAAAAAAAATCAAAGAGTAGTACCTTTGGTGGTTATATTTTCGGCAATGGACACTTTAGTGAACCTAGAAAAAGGCAACTTTCAGAAGTTTCTAAAAGTAGCTATACCTCATTTTATACTTTTGGCAGATGGACACTTTTGTGAACCCAAATAAAGGCAACTTTCAAACTTTCTAAAAGTAGCCATACCTCATTTTACACAGTAAAATGCATTACAGTTGATGTTTTTTCCCTACTGTAATCATTTAAAATGCCCAGGGTGTTCTGTCTCAAGGTGACAAACAAGCATACATGGTAAGCTCCTTTCCCTTCTACAAAGGCAATGAAATGGCAATTTTAAAAGTACAAAAGAAATTCAATTCATAAAGGCTCTCAAGATGAGAAGAGGGATTATACTAGCAAATGGCTGATTTTGAAGAATTTCTGAAAGACTAAAAGCTGAGACAATCATGCTGGCATATGGGCTATACCTCAGAGCATGCAAAGGAGGAATCTGAAACAGAGGTGGAAACTTTTATGCTACATAATAGAACCTTGCTCCTTTCCCTCCCAAGGAGCAGCAAATGGTAAGAAGGGCAGAAACAAGTGATTTTAGAAACACTTACCTAAGAGAAGTTTTGAATGAATGAAGCAGATAAAGAAACAGAAGAAAACGGGCTCTTTCAAACTGAGCCCATCATATGATAGCAGGATGAATAAAACAAAACAAAACAAAAAACACAAATGCCAGTTATATATACCCTTATGGGGTTCTAGAAACTCCAAGTATAAATAACAAATCCTAAAAGTTTCCAGATGAGTCAAAACAGGTCATCTACAAAAGCAGATCATCAGACTTCTTACATAACACATAAATACTACTTTCTTTTACTTATCCGTTACTCACATGAAAAAGCTTTTCTGTCTTTGGAAAAACTGCAACAACATCATAGAGCCGGGCCCTTGAAGAAGTTGCTCTCTAGGAATACAAAAAGAATGTTATCATACAATAACAAAATCTGTACACATGAAATTCTGTCTAGTGACTGACTCACACTTATATTTCAATCATGGAACACTTCTAATATACTACTGACATTTCTGCTTTGCTGTGTATGTTGGCAGAAAAGACCTAAGCACATGAGAATTTAGATACATATATCCATCTCACTAATCATTCTCCTCCTTCCTTCCTACATTGGTTATACTTTAACCACGTACCAAACATTGTGTTTGAGATGTAAAAATCAAATTAGGCTAGGCATGATGGCTTATGCCTGTAAACCCAGCACTTTGGGAGGCCGACGTGGGAGGACTGCTTGAGCCCAGGAGTTTGAGACTAGCCTGGGAAACATTGTGAGAACCCATCATTACAAAAAAAATTACAAAATTAGCTGGGTGTGGTGGTAGGCACTTATGTCCTAGATACTTGGGGGGCCTGAGGCAGAAGGGTCACTTGAGTCCCATAGGTTAAGGCTGCAGTGAGCCACATTCATGCCACTGCACTCAAGCCTGGACAACAAAGTGAGACCCTGTCTCAAAAAAAAAAAAAAAAAAAAAAAAAGAAGAAAATCTCATTTCAAACCTAAATTGTGTGAGTCTGTATATGAAAAGACTAGAAAAAATATATATATTTCTACACAAACATATAATCTCTGAATTAGGGAATAAAGTGTCATATTTCTTCTCTGCTTGTTGGCATCTTCTAAAATTTTGCAATCTCTTATTTTGTAAAAAGTATAATAAAAGTTAGGAGGGTATAAGAGAAGCAGCAGGTGCTGTGCTTGAGCAGGTAAGAGGGCCTGCTAGGCAGACCTGTGCTGAGATAGGGCAGGGTCCAGGTCTCAGAAATAGCCAGGATCTGGGATTTGCTCTCCTTCACCTGCCCACTCCCACTTGTGAAGGATACAAAAAGGAACATGAACCAAGATGTTCATGGTAACAAGAGTAAATGAAAGTCTTTACATCTATCAAAAGTCAGCTCCATTTATGTCTACCTGGGCCTAAGGAACCAGAATGCTGCCTTGCAGGTGTATAAGACACCAAAAGTTGGTTTTTCACAAGTTCTTTGGCAACAGTAACTATTATAAAGGGGGTCTTTCCTTAATTACTTCTATTCTATGATGGAGATGTCTATCCCGGCTAAAGATAAAACAGTTCACCTTCTCAGGAAATCTCACTTTCTCTCTCCCCTGATAGCAGGCATACCCAAACCTCTCTCATTTAAGAAATAAAATCTCTTTATGTAGCAGATTCTTATCCACCAACCACCCTATGCCTCCCATTCTCCTATGGAGTCAAATTTCTTAAGCAAAGTCAGCAGCAGAGTCTGCATTTTCTCACATCTCTATCATATCCATTGAAATGTTTTTTGCTAAGGCAGCAAAGGACTGTCATATCAATAAATCTGACAGACTTTTTTTTTTTTTTTTTTGCCTTTCTGCTTGACTACACAGGTATACTGACCCTGCTGACCTTTCATTCCTCCTTTTCTGTTTTCTCTTTGCTTGTTGTCTTTCTACTTCTAGGGCAGTCTCTTCTCAGTCTCCAATTCTAGTTCATCCTCTTTTATACCATTAAATAGTGAAGTTCCTTGGGACTCTGTACTAAACTTCTTCTTCCCACAATGCACGTTGGCCAGGAAGTCTCATCCATTCCCATGATTTCAATTACTCACTGCAGGTGAACACTTCCAAAGCACCATCTTTAATTGGGATCACTCTTCTGAAGGCCACATCTTTTTTTTTGAAATGAAGTCTGGCTCTGTTGCCCAGGTTAGAGTGCACTGGTGTGATCTCACTGCAACCTCTGCCTCTCTGGCTCAAGCGATTCTCCTGCCTCAGACTCTGGAGTAGCTGGGATTGTAGGTGCCCACCACCACGCCCTGCTAATTTTTGGATTTTTAGTAGAGATGGGGTTTCACCACGTTGGCCAGGCTGGTCTTTAACCCCTGACCTCAAGTGATCTGCCCACCTAGGCCTCCCAAAATGTTGGGATTATGGGCGTGAGCCACCGTGCACATCTTTTTTGACAGACTCTTTTGAAACTCTCACAGTAACTCATCAGGATGCTCCCAAACCTGCTTGTTTGTATGGTCCATCTCAGGAAATGGTACCATGACCTACCTGGCTGCTCAGGCCACTCCCTCAGGCCTAGGGAGTAATCATCCTACATCCAATTAACCAACAAATCCTTTCAGTTCTCCCTCCTGGATGCCTCTTAAGTCCCCTCCCTAACTCTCTCTAATCCATTATCTGTAATTCAAACCTCATAATTTCACTCCCTTAGTTAAAACCTTCAAGGGCTTCCAACTGCTCTTGGAATCCTGACCCAAGTTTATATCTCTAACCTCATCCCATGTAACTGGCTCGCTAGGCTTAGCCCTATTGTTTGGTTTCACTTCCCAGAAAATACCATGTTTTCCTTAGCTTCAGGACCTATGCATAATCCATCCTATCTGGGAACACCAGCTCCCTGCTTGTCACCTATATAACATTTACTGACTCTTCCGTCTCCCAGCTTGAATATCAACTTACTCAGGTTACATACTCCCGGAGCATCCTTTATTTACCACTTCCTTACCTTGGAACATTCCTTACATTTGTAATTATTATTTGTTCAGTGCTTGTCTTGCCAAGTAAACTCTAAGCTTTCTAAGTTCAAGGATTGTGCTCATATTATTCATGGCAATACCCCCCAGCACCCACCTCAAGTCTGGTGCACATGAGTTCAGAATAACAGTTGCCAAGGGATTCTTTTTAATTGTGGTATCACTACATATGTGCCATGAGTAAATAGAACAGACATATTACACTGTGTGAATTCTGAGGACAAGGAGAGCAGGCAGGTGTCATGGTTTAGGGTGGGCGAGGGAAAATGTAAAAGGGGGAAGACAAAGTGCAACATTGTTCAACATTAATCAATACAACTTACAAGGCCAAAAGGAGAGAAGAAAATTAATTAACTTACCAAAACATTGCAGTGAGATGGATCCGAGACAATAATTGTCAATCTAGTTAAAATTTTAATTGGTCTTGATTTTCCCTATTTAAAAAAAAACATGATGTCAAAAAGCACAAAAGACAACGATTGATTTTCCTGTTTACCAGTGGAAAGTACTCATTAAAAGGTACTGGCTATAAGGGATAGTGAAGATCAGTAAAACCCAGTCCTTGTTCTCTATGAATTTACAATACAGACACAGAAAGGGATGTATGTATCTTAAACTACATAATGAGATAATTTTAAAGTTGTAGGACTTCAGGAAAGAAGATCATCAAAGCAGTATTGAACTGATAGTAAAAGAATGTTTCCTGAAGAGCTGAGCCTTGAGGAAAATGTAAGACTGGTACTCAGAGTAAGGTGCAGCTCAAGTTAGAGAATACACACATAATTAGGTAACTTTTAACTGAATAAATAGATACTATGTTTCTTAAGCAACAAAACACCTACCTGTACAATCGGTAAAGTTGTGAAGAGTTCAGAAACAGCTATTGGTTTTTCAATTTCCTACAACAAATGATAAATAGTTACCGCAGATTGAATACATCAATAGCACAAGGCATAATGGAAAAATTAGGAGGGGTTCTCAGAAAAAAAATACGCATTTATTTTTAAAAGAAAGCAAGGTGATTTCTGGTATTCAAAAAGACTTTTTAAAATTATTTTTAAAAAGAAAGCTAAACAGAGAAGCAACTGTAAACATCAGTGAATAGGAAGAATGAAAACTAATTTTTAGACTGAAATAATCTACAGGATACAGTTGTTGGCCTGAAGAGAAATATACATACTTACTAGTAATGTTTAAGAGAGAAATTAGTTAATAAGTCCACGACAATAAAATAAAAAGGACTAAATATTTTGAGTACAGTCCAGCCAATAACAATGCACTTTTTGAACAGTGAAAGTAACTTAATTTCAAATCAACTTTAGGAATCCTGAACACTATATCATAGTATCTCACAAAAATCTTCATTGTTTATATAAATATGCATCAGTTCAACTGTTAACATATAAAAATAGAAAAGGAATAGTGCACAAAGGAGTGCACTTAAGAAATATTCTAATCTGTAGCTTCCAAATTACCAATATAAACAGAATTAAAAATACCTATTTATGAACTTATTAACTTCAGAAATATTACTTTACCTGTTTCTTTTCCTTAAAGTCAACGATATGATTGATAGCAACAACTGAATAGCCAACTGAAAAAGAAAAATTGAACACTTTTGTTAAATATAACAACCTCTCCTTCCTGTAACACAGGTCCATCCTAAGTCTAGATGTCAAGAGTAGGAGGCCATTTAAGGAGTGGTTATGAATGTGAACTCTAGTGTCAGTCTGCCTGATTTAAAGTCTACGCACTACCACTTACAAGTTACTTAATGTGAAGTTTCAGGTTCTTCATATGTCAAATAGTGAAAATAACAACACTTACTTCATACACCTCTCATGAAATTTAAATAATACACACGAGGTGTTTGAGAACAGTGCCTGGCACATAGGTCTTTGTTTAACCATTATGAATTATTATTAAAATGATACTAAAGACTCTTAACTTTGTGCTTCTCCTTTTCAACTGTCATTCTCTTTCATGTCCCTGTATTCATTTTCATCCCATGAAGTTCCTACTTTATCACTGTCACTTTTATTCTCATTCTTTTGCTTTTTGTCCTTTTACTTCCTTCAGAGACTCCTTTCCTAGAGAGAAATGGAGTGATAACTCCCTCACACCACTGCCGCCCACTTCCCGTTTGAAGCTGCACACTATCGACAGACTGGGAGCTCCCTGAGGTCAAGGGCTTGCTTTATTACCCTCATCAGTTAGCACTGTTCTGGACCTTTGGGCTACCAAAAAAAATCTAAAAATCATGATTCTCATCTTTAATTTTTAAAAATACCAATGGGGATGAAAGGATATTAATATTAAAATACATATCAATGCCAAACTCTCAACAGTTTGTCCAACTTCCTTCTTCCCTTCCTCCCTCAAGTATTTACTGAGCATCCATTACTTGACAAGCCCTAAACTGGTGTTGAGCATACAGGATAAATAATACAATCCTTCTCCAGAAGAAATTTACAGCCCAGTCTGTTGGAGAACTAAGGCAAATAAGGCAATTAAGCGAGTCATTGTATATAAATACATTTTTTTATAAGTAAGTTTTCTATGGAAGTATATAGCACAATGAAACCTGGTGTAGGGGTCACAAAGCCTCCCTGGAGAAAGTCACCCTTAAAAACAAAAAAATCACATGTATGCCTGTACCTTGGGCTTCACCTTGCACCCAGTTAGTCAAATCAACCAGTCACACCTTCTCCCTATTCTTCTTTACCACACTCCCAAATCTGCTCTAAACTTCCTTGTTATACCCATTTGGGATATCCTTTTGGCTACTAAACAATGTCCCTACCATTCTACAGAAATGTCAACTAGGATCTGTTTCTCCACAAAACTTTTTCCTAGACTACTCCTCATCTGGCAGCTTAGGAGTACTTACTTCCCTAATCAGGCTTTAAGGTATTTTAATTTACGCAGTGTATTTCTGAAGCTTATTATTGGTTTCTTATATCACATCAGAAACTAAGAACCAGGGCTCTGTCTTCCCTATTCTTTGAAAATGTCCACTATTTATTTCCAGACTCATCAAATAGCAGTCCTTTGTCTGACTTGTAAGTTGAGGCAACTTTGTCATATGCCATGAATTCCATTTAATTTATAAAAAAATAACCACTAACAATGTACATAATTACCACATCTCTTTCAAGTGTATTTTAAACTGGGGGAAATTCTCTAAAGAAATCATTATAACTTTTCTTTTTTGTATTTTTTTTAATGTGTTCAGTTTATTCCACAAGCATTAACTGAGTAACTGCCATGCATTAGTGCTTGCAAAGTGAATATGTTAAGCACAGTAAATAAAAGGATAAGACATGGCAATTCTCTTAAGAAGCTCATGATTTATTTAAAAATGGGATGGCATCAGGAAAAGCCTATTGAGGAGGTAATAATTGCGACGAGCTACACCCAGGAAAATTTATTTTACAGGAGCAAAGAACATTAGCGCTAAATGGCCCAGATCATCTTGTCTACTTTCCTCTTCGTGCTGATGAGCAAAGTACCACAGAGATAACATTCATTTAGTGGCAGCAGTGGAAAGGCAAAGTCATTTCGCCAAGGGTACTTCATAAAGAGGACAATTTAAAAAATGGTGTGATTCATTTTGCCAAGAAGTGGTTGTCATTTCTAGCACCACCTCTGAACAGTATCAGTAATCAGAACTCACAATGAGCTGAAAACTGTCTCTGAGGAGCAGATGTTACTGCACGAACCTCTTGATTCTTTTTAATATCTCTATCCCCACACTTTACAGTCTAAGGAATACAGAACCCACGACTAACTCCAATAGTTAAAACAGGTTCTAGTCTCTCAAGGCTTTCGCTTCCCTTCGATTCGGGCCATGCTGTCCTCCTCCACCTCCACTCCACCGTGTATGTCCCCACCTACCCTCTCTCTGTCTGGATAATATTGTTCCAACACTCCCGCATCCTCCTCCTTCTCTGAGCCTCCACGGCGCTTCCTGTCCGTGCCCCAAATTCCAGCATTTGTTTAGATACTGTCGTGAGAGTCAGGAAGGGCTGATAGTAACTTAGAAGCTTAGAAGATTGTACACTTGGAGTCCAGCTCCGGTTTCAGTCATCTATCAGCTGTAGGTCCCTACGCGAATCCCTCGCCCTCGTTGGGTGTCTCCGTTCCCTCACTGCAGGAAAGGAGCTGAACAAGGTAACAACCTTGTTCAGTTTTCCGCGCCAGGAATCAGACCAACACCTCGGCGGGCATCAGCCTCCAGGGACATTCCAGGGACATCCCAGAGACTCTGGAAGACCTGACAGAGACTCATCAGGAAACAGTTCCTCCCAAGAGGGTCCCGATGGTCAGGGTGGCATGAGGTTGGGCAGGCGCTGCGGCCCGCGAAGCCGGGGCAACTCACGGTGAGCCGCTGTCTCCACAAGTCCGCGCAGAGCCTTCAGGTCAGAACCCGCTCGCACGTCCAAGTCTGCAAACACCGCCATGCTGAAGTTCCATGACCACCCGCGCGCGCCAGTCTGCGCAGCCGCTGAGCCCGCCCCTCAGGCATGCTGGGAGCTGTAGTTAACCTGCGCAGTCCGTCTCTACCTCCAGTTGACTAGGGATTCGGAGAAACTTACTTTGCCTTCAACTACCACCAGAATTTGTGTGTTGAAATCAACAGCTTCATTTCAGTCCCTCTTTGTCTTCTTCTGAATGATAATGTTCGGTTCCCCCTGGAGGGGTTCCAATTCCCCACTATTCAGTACTCCTATAAAATAGTGTAGAAATGAATTCGTTCAACATTCACGCCCACGGTATCTATGTAGCGCTGCTCATGAATCAGAGAATTCTTCTAATAGGTGAATGCTATTTAAAGAGTCCTAAAGAACACGTTTTCCTTTCCTTTCCCTAAAGTCCATTCCGTTGTTTACAATGGACTTTCCGGGAAGAAGGCATTTGTGTATGACTGACTCTAGGACATCAAAAGAGAACTACCCCAAGACGAGGGTACTTTTACCCAATCAGAACTGTTGATGTCAAAGACCGCTAATCTCTGTTGCAGTCAACACCTTCAACCACAAGATGGCAGGGCTCGCTCGAGGACGAGCGGTTACAGCCAACATTGATTTAGCCAAAGACACGTTTGAAAAGGGAGGTGCAAAATTGAGATGTTTTACACTTTTCCAGCTGAGAAATGTACAAGGTGACGCATATCCCACATATCTGATGTTTCCACTTTTTTCCGACTTAGTGTAAATGATCTATTGAGGATTAATAGCAAATTATACTACAAAAGTGTGACGATAGTTTACATCAGTGCTCTCAAACCACCTGTGATAAAGGACCAGTTTCTCCCTCCTTCTCCCCTACCTCCAAATTCTTCACGAACCAGGATGTGGTCCTTTATGCATCACCGGTAAGCAGCCTGGCCTCATGGGAATCACAAATTTGACAGCACTCGAACTGCCCTATACCTGGCTGAATAGAGTCTGCTGATCAGGAGCTCGGATATCAGGACAATGCCAAAGTACTGTAAACGTTCTAAACATCTTCACTTTTTGTTTGTTTGTTTTAATAACGTGAGCACAGCAACAACAATCACAGAATTAGAGGCTCGGTCATTTGACCTGGGGAGTGTCCCGGTTGGTGGCCTGCTGAGTTTTCGTTTCGTTGTTTTGTTTTGTTTTTAGAGAGAGCACCTCGTTATTGACCAGGATGGACTCTAACGCAAGCAGTCCTCTCTCCTAGCTGTGATTCACACGCGCCCACTCCCGTGCCCCACCCATCAATTTCTCTATTTATTGATCACAGACAGTTCACAGTCTCTCGTCTATGGACCACACCTTAATTAGTACTCCTTTATGCGATTTTCTTGTCGTTCTCAGAAGGCAGGAGGGATCTGCTCCATGCAGTAGCATGCAATTCTCCTCTTGGTTAACTTTTGTAAAGAAGAGATATTTTGCCTTTTCCAGTACTTGATATTTCCTAAGTAGGAGTAGAAGAGAGTATTACTTCTGCAAATAGAATAAGGTCATATGAAACAAACCCTTTGTTTTTCATGAGAATGTCGAATGTTAATTTTGCAGGGTCACACAGGCATCTTCACCTATGACCATAACAATCTAGATTGGTCAAAAATATGACCAATGTGTGGTGAAGGTGAATAAGGTGATAGTTCAATTATTTTTTCATTTTTAGTTGACACATTGTAATTATACGTATTTATAGGGTACAATTTCATGTTCTGATATATGTATATGTTGTATAATGAACAAATCAAGGTAATTAGCATAGTCATCACCTCATGTATTTTTGGTGATAACATTAAAAAAACTCTCTTCTAGCTGTTTTGTGATATATAAACAATACCTTACTGTTAACCATTGTCACCTTCTGTGCAATACAACATCAGAACTTATTCGTCCTATCTACCTTTGTACCTGTTGAGCAACCTCTCCCCATCCTCCCTCCCCCAATCCCTCCCTAGTCTGTTAACCGTTGTTCTACTATTTACTTTCTAGACTTCTATCAAATTAATTTTTTTTCAGATTTCACATACGAGTGGGATTACACATTATTTGTCCTTCTGTGTCTAGCTTATTTCACTGAAGATAGTGTCATCCATGTTATCCCAAATGACAGGATTTCATACTTTTTAAATGGCTTAATAGTATGTCATTATGTGTATACTACATTTTCTTTATCCATTCGTTCGTTGTCAGACATGGAGGTTGATTCCAAATATTGGCTATTGTGAATAGCGTTGCAGTAAACATGGAGTGCAGATATCTCTTTGACATACTGATTTCACTCTCTTTGGATTATACACCCAGTAGTGCAACTTTCAGGTTATATGAGAGTTCTATTTTTAATTTTTTTAGGAACATCTACTGTTTTTCATAATGGCTATACTAGTTTACATTTCCACCAACAGTAAGTGTTCCTTTTTCTCTACATCCTCACCACCACGTATTTTCATTTATTGTTTTGATAATAGTCATTGTAACTGGAGTGAGGTGGTATCTCATTGTGGTTTTGATTTGCATTTCCTTTATGATTAGTGAGGCTGATGATTTTTTGATTTTTTCATATACCTGTTGGCCATTTGTATGACTCCTTTTGAGAAATGCCTATTAAAGTCTTATCAACCCATCACTTAGGTATTAAGCCCAGCATGCATTAGCTATTTATCCTGATGCTCTTCCTCCCCCTGCAACCCCAACAGGTCCCAGTGTGTGTTGTTTCCCTCCCTGGTCCATGTGTTATCATTGCTTAGCTCCCACTTATAAGTGAGAACACACAGTATTTAGTTTTCTGTTCCTGTGTTAGTTTGCTGAGGATAATGGCTTGCAGCTCCATCCATGTCCCTGCAAAGAACATGATCTCATTACATTTTATGGCTGCATAGTATCCTGTGGTGTATATGTACCACATTTTATTTATCCAGTTTATCATTGATGGGCATTTGGGTTGATTTCAGGCTTTGCTATTGTGAAGAGTGCTGCAATGAACATTTGTGTGCATGTATCTTTATAACAGAATGATTTATATTCCTTTGGGTTTATATCCAGTAATGGGATTGCTGGGTCAAATGGTATTTCTGCTTCTAGGTCTTTGAGGAATCGCCACATTGTCTTCCACAATGGTTGAACTAATTTACACTCCACCAACAGTGTAAAAGCCTTCCTATTTCTCCTCAGCCTCACCAGCCTCTGTTGTTTCCTGACTTTTTAGTAATTACCATTCTGACTGTCATGAGATGGTATCTCACTGTGGTTTTGATTTGCATTTCTCTAATGATCCATGATGTTGAACTTTTTTCCATACATTTGTTGGCTGCATGAATGTCTTCTATTGAGAAGTGTCTGTTCATGTCCTTTGCTCACTTTTTAATGGGGTTTTTTCTAATAAATTTGTTTAAGTTCCTTGTGGATTCTGGGTATCAGACCTTTGTCAGATGAATAGACTACAAAAATTTTCTCCCATTCTGTAGGTTGCCTGTTCACTCTGATAATAGTTTCTTTTGCTGTGCATAAACTCTTTAGTTTAATTAGATCCCATTTGTCAATGTTTGCTTTTGTTGCAATTGCTTTTGACGTTTTCATCATGAAATCTTTGCCTGTGTCTATGTCCTGAATGGTATTGCCTAGATTTTCTTCTAGGGTTTTTATAGTTTTGCTTTTTACATTTAAGTCTTTAATCCAAATGAGTTAATTTTAATAAACAAACAAACAAGCAAGTTAATTTTTGTGTGAGGTGTAAGGAAGGGATCCAGTTTCAATTTTCTGCATATGGCTAGCCAGTTTTCCCAGCACTATTCATTAAATAGGGAATCCTTTCCCTATTGCTTGCTTTTGTTAGATTTCTCGAAGATCAGATGGTTGTAGATGTGCAGTCTTATTTCTGAGATCTCTATTCTGTTCTATTGGTCTGCATGTCTGTTTTTGTACCAATACCATGCTGTTTTGGTTACTGTAGCCTTGTAGTATAGTTTGAGGTTGGGTAGAGTGATGTCTCTAGCTTTGCTTTTTTCGCTTAGGATTGTCTTGGCTATATGCATGCCCAGATAGTTTTTAAAACTTCCTTTTATAGCAATAGTCTTGCTATGTAGATGAGACAGGTCTTAAACTCCTGGCCTCAAGTAATCCTCCCACCTCAGCCTCCTGAAGTGCTGATATTACAGGTGTGAGCCATCGTGCCTGGCCAAGTTGCCCATTTTTAATGGGTTATTTATTTTAGCTTTTTTGTTGTTATTATTTCAGTTCCTTATATATTCTGGATATTAAGCCCTTGTAAGATGCATAGTTTCCAAATATCTTCATGTCTGTTCACACTTTTAAAGTTTTTCCTTTGTTGTGCAGAGACCTTTTAGTTTGATTTAATCCCATTTGTCTATTTTTGCTTTTGCTGACTGTGCTTTTGAAGTGTTATTTAAAAAATATTTGCCCAGCCCAATGCTTGTCATGAAGCACTTCTGTTTTCTTATAGTAGTGTTATAGTTTCAGTTCCTACATTTAAGTCTTTGATCTGTTTGGAGTTGATTTTTTAATATGATGAGGGATAGGGGTCTAGTTTCATTCTTCTGCATGTGAATATCCAATTTCCCAGCATGACTCATTAAAGAGACTGTCTATTCCCCAATGTGTGTTTTGGGCATCTGTTTTAAAAAAAATCAGTTGGCTATAGGTGATTTATTTCTGGTCTCTCTATTCTGTCACATCACTGGTCTATGTGTCTGTTTTTCTGCCAGTACCATGCTGTTTTGGGTACTATAGCTTTGCAGCATATTTTTAACTCAGGCTTTGTGATGTCCCCAGTTTTGCTCTTTTTGCTCAGGGCTGCTCTTGCTGTTTGAGGACTTTTGTGGTTTCACACAAACTTCAGGATTTTAA
The DNA here is from genome assembly GCF_037993035.2 of Macaca fascicularis. Taxonomy (NCBI): domain Eukaryota; kingdom Metazoa; phylum Chordata; class Mammalia; order Primates; family Cercopithecidae; genus Macaca; species Macaca fascicularis. The sequence goes on along the minus strand of NC_088383.1, from coordinate 99,705,605 downwards.
AAAATATTTCTGTGAGGAATGTCATTGGTATTTTGATAGGGATTGCATGGAATCTCTAGATCATTCTGGATAGAATGTCTACTTCAACAATATTAATTATTTCAGTTCATGAACATGGGATATCTTTCCACTTATTTGTGTCATCTTTATTTCCTTAATATTTTATAGTTTTTATTGTAGAGATCTTTCACCTTCTTGGTTAAGTTTATTCCTAGGTATCTTTTTTGTAGCTATTGTAAATGGAATTGTTTTCTTGATTTTTAAAGATAGTTTGCTATTAGCATACAGAATGCTACTGATTTTTTGTATGTCAATTTTGTATCATGCAACTTCACTGAATTTACTCGCTAGTTTTAAATGGTGGAGTTTTTTTGTGGAGCCTTTAGGGTTTTCCATGTATAAGATCGTGTTGTCTGCAAACAGGAATGATTTGAGTTCCTCCTTTCCAATTTGGATGCCTTTTACTTCTTTTTATTGCCTAGTTGCTTTAGCTAGGAGACGGTTTAATTATCTGATGCTAGTATGAGACTAAAGTGGGCTTCTTTGAAAGTCACAGAACTTTTGCTGTGGACTGTATCATATAAACCTCTTTTCTTCTCTGCACCCTAAGCCTAGATGAAGAGGAATAGAAAAGGTAAGAAAGAATAGGAATAGATAACAATCAGTATTTAGCACTATACTGAGGGTCAGCAAACTTGCTAAGTACTTATGTATGTATCTTATTTTCAAAGCAGCTCTGTGTTAAGTGCTGTTTTTTATTTTTGTTTTATTACTGTTTTCAGATCTAGACTTGCAGAAGTACTGTTTTTTACTTTTTGTTATTTTATTTTTAAAATCAATATTCATTTTTATATCTGAGAAATCTAAGGCATTAGTAGTGGTAGAACTACATGTGGATGGAGGCAATTTGTTTCAGTTCTTGCCTAGTGTACTGCTTCCTGAGCAAAGCAAGCAGAGACTAGAGTTGTTGGGGAGGGAGGAGGAGAAGAAGAGAAAAGAAGAGAAGGGAGACTGGAGAGAAGGTGAGTAGAAGGGAGACTGGAGAGAAGGTGAGTGGAGGAAAGGAGAAGTAGGAAGGGAGAAGGAAGGAAAGGAAAGAAGTGGAAGAGCAGAGAGAGAAGTGGGAAGAAGAAAAGGACAAGACAGAATAGGGGAGATGAATAGGGAAGAGGGGTCAGAAGTTGATCTGAAGGGATGGCTGTGGCAGCAAGAATCTGCAGCTTGAAGAAGACCATAGACATTTATGACTGGAAGATAATAGTACTGTATAAGACTGGGAGCAGTGACTCACACCTGTAATCCCAGCACTTTGGGAGGCTGAGGCAGGAGAATTGCTTAAAGCCAGTTCAAGACTAGTGTGGGCAACAAAGTGAGACCCTGTCTTTACAAAAAAAAAAAAAAAAAAAAAAAAAAAAAATTAGCCAGAAGTGGTGGCACACACCTAAAGTCCGAACTACTTGGGAGGCTGAGGTGGAAGGATCACTTGAGCCCAGGAGTTCGATGTTAGTATACAATGAGCTATGGATTGCACCACTGCACCCCGGTGTGGGTGACAGAATGAGACCAGTCTCTTAAAAATCCCAGCTGCTTGGGAGGCTGAGGCAGGAGAATTTCTTGAACCTGGGATGCAGAGGCTGCAGTGAGCAGAGATTGCACCATTGCACTTCAGCCTGGGTAACAAGAGGGAAACTCTGTTTAAAAAAAAAAAAAAAAGTACTGTATAATTATGATAAGCATTTTACATCAGTTATCTGATTTGATCCTTGCAATAGCCAATGAGAGAGATATCGTTATTTCCATTATATCAAGTAGAAGTCCTGGGCTGAGATAGGATGGCTCTTGAGTCATTTCTTCCTCTGCGGGAAGCCTAGAAAAAGAGGATGTTTTCACATCCAACGCAATCATTGGGCCCTTCTCATCCTCCCAGAAGAGCTCTCTTTTTTGGGCTGTGTGTGGGCTTGGGTGTGTGCTTGATCAGACTTTGGCCTTATCCTACTTTTATTTCATTCACCCCTCCTGAGTGAACTGAAAAATGCTCCACCCAAACCTGTCCTCTTGCAGCTTAAGGCTGAGGAGGAGCCAGGCAAGAAATCCATATTATAAAATGATTTAGCCAGATGTACTGGGAGCACAAAGCAGAGATTTATCTCCCAGATTGAGGGGGTAAGTTTGGGAGATCCTAAGAGGAAAAAGGGCAGTTTCCTTGAGGAAGTAATGCTTACATTAAATTTTGACACATGAAGTGGAAGAGGAACATGCATGAGGCAGAGATCTAGGGTGTTGAGAGTATATCCAGAGCTGGCATAAAGTAGGTGGTACTCAGCCAAAAGTAACTGATTGAATAAATGAACTCATGGCCTCTTGTTTGACTTCGTTCCCATATCAACAGAATTATAGCACTGTTGGATGCATTATTTAATCACATGGCCAGAAATTCACTGAACTGTGCACATGGTGCACTAGTATGATACACCAGCAACTGAAACAGAACCATCCTCTATGTCCCACATGATGGGACACTTATAGGAGCTCTTGGGAGATTAAAAGATGCCTTAACTCCAGGCTGACAATACAGTTGCCCTATTCATCACATATCTGGGAAGTTTGTGCAGTGAACCATCTGCCCAGCCTTTCCCAGAAGCCCTCATAAAGCAGATCAGAGGGGTTAACTGCTAAACCTAGAACTCTAATGGCATTCCATAGGACATCATCCATCCAGGGAGCTGCTCACAGCTCACAGTAATTCCTTCCTCATCTTCTTACCTTCCCCCGGAAACTCGTTACTGACCTGGTATCATAAAATTTGTCTTTCTGTGCTGGGGTAATCTGCCCCTGCTCACAATATTAGTTTTTAAGTGCAGTTAAATGAAAGTGAAATATTTTTTATACCCATGTTTCTATTAAAAATTGGAAAATGAGACAGATGTAGGCTTGTATTTACAAAAATTAGCCTAAGAACATGCTCAATTGTGAAAATAAAGGTAGTCCTACCTCTTTAAGATGCACAGTGTGCCTGATTTTTAAAAAAATACAATTTCAGGAGCCACTATGAAAGAAATCAAAGGAAGAACTATGACTAGTATAGGGAAAAGATGCATGATGATAGACTTAATAAATGTAAAGAAGAGGACTGAAATTTCAACAGGATTTTAAAAATACAAATAGAATAAATGATGGTATTAGGATTCTCCAGAGAAAAAGAATCAACGTGTGTTTGTGTGTGTATGTAAAGTGACAACGAAAGAGAGATTTATTTTAAGGAATTAACTTAAGTGATTATGGAGGCTGACAATTCCCAAGATCTGCAGTCAGCAAGCTGGAGATCCAAGGCAGCTGACGGCGTAGTTTCGGTCTGAGTCTATAGGCCTGAGAACCAGGATTGCTGATGGTGTAGTTCCAGGTAGGCTGGCTCAAGAAAGAGCTGACATTTCAATTTGAGTCCAAAGGCAGGGAAAAGCTGATGTTCCAGATCAAAGGTAGTCAGGCAAAAGGAATCTTCCCTTTCTCAGGAGACAGTCAGCTTTTTGTTCAGGCCTTCAACTGATTGGATGAGGCCCACCTACATTAGGGAGGACAATCTGCTTTTCTCAGTCTACCTATTCAAATGTCAATCTCCTCCAGAAACATGCTCACAGACACACCCAGAATAATGTTTGACCAAATATCTGTGCACCTCATGGCCCAGTCAAGTTGAAACATAAAATTAACTTTCACAGTGATGCTGTCTAGAAATGGTTGCATATTAAGTGGAAAAAAAAACTGCTCAGGCAACAAAAACTTTGCATAAAAGGCAAGTTTAAAAAGAAAGTTTATTGGAAGCAAAAGAAAGCACAAGTCCTAACCAGAAACTAACATTTACAAATGTAATATCTGTAGCTTTTACTGCTCAGTAAGTTGTAAATATGGCTTAGAGCTTGCAAGACAAGTTATATGAAAAAACCTAAGTTATTTCTGGCATTTTTTCATTGCAGCTGATAAGTGTATAGAAACCTAAAAGCTATTTGTGTTGGAGAGTATTTTGAAATGACTAAAAATTTTTTTTGGAAATGGTGCTTCAAAAAGGCACATTAGGAAGTGGCTTATTTTTGTGTATGGAGAAGAGGTTTTTTTTAGAATTTTAAAGTACACTTTTCAGAATTGGTAACCATGGCTACAGATGGGACTCCAGTAGGGGTCAGTGTTACCATCAGACTTATGAAATATAAGCACGATGTGGCAAGATTTTGTCAAGACACAGAATTTAAGCCAATTTATTGTACCATTAACAAGAAACCACTTTGAGCTCTAAATTTAAAAGCCATACAAATAATAGCTATGGCATTAACCATGGGCCACACACAGTTCATGCCCCAAATAGCTATAGTGGATGTTGAGAACTCAGTTTTGAGCTGCTGAAAGAAATTTACTTATTAATGTCATCAAGGTTAAAATATCCATCTTGGCTCACCAGTGATGGCTGAATCAAAGATTTGGTTCTTGTGATTGATGTATAACCCCTGTCCGTTAAAAAAAAGCATACAAACAGATTTATTCATATGTAACAAAATTATATCTTTGGGCAGCTCATCTAGGTAGGAATGATCTAGCCCATTTTTTTGCACTGAAACTGGTTTCCAGATATGAAAATTATGGAATAACCCTATATTGCAGCACCAAATTGTGAAGTTGAAGACTGTGATTCAAAAAAGACACTCTGATTTAAACCCTTAGACTTGATGATAATATTGCTTAATTTGCCTTTTTCAATTACTACTGCTAGTGTGAATAAAAATTACAAAGGAAGTTTTTGAACAGCAGTGCATTGTATTGAGAACTTAAAATGATAATATTGGAACACTAGAATTTTAACAAATATCTTGCCAGTAGTTAGTCTAAATTGGAGATTAGCAAACTATGGTCCATGGGTGAAATCTGGTCTGCCACCTGTTTTTGTATGCCTTGCAAGCTAAGAATCATTTTTAGATTTTTAAGTATTTGAAGAAACATTTAAATGTGTTATTGAGCAATAAGTGTCAGTCAACAACTTATTTTAGAAAAATAATGTGACCCTTCTTGCACAGAGTAAAACTCATACCTACTTTGCATGGCACACAGGTTTCTTTCTTTTTTTTTTTTTGAGACGGAGTCTCACTCTGTCGCCCAGGCTAGAGTGCAGTGGCTGGATCTCAGCTCACTGCAAGCTCCGCCTCCCGGGTTTACGCCATTCTACTGCCTCAGCCTCCCGAGTAGCTGGGACTACAGGCGCCCGCCACCGCGCCTGGCTAATTTTTTTGTAGTTTTTTGGTAGAGACGGGGTTTCACCGTGTTAGCCAGGATGGTCTCGATCTCCTGACCTAGTGATCTGCCCGTCTCGGCCTCCCAAAGTGGTGGGATTACAGGCTTGAGCCACCGCGCCTGGCCGGCACACAGGTTTCTTTATGATCTGCCCCAACAAGTCTACCCTTGCCATTTTCCACCACTATGGCAAGTCTTCCATGTGTTTATGGACCCTGTCAGCATTGCCTTCTCCTTTCCTCCAGTCTTCTAATGAACTTTCTACTTGAGCTGATATGTTAGCTCTGTGAATTCTTTGGTCTTTCCAAGCAGAGCTAATATCTCTTTCCTCTGGGCTCTCATATGTTTGCTTCATACCTATATTAGGAGACTTTCACATTGTACTGTAATTATTTACTTGTCTGTCTCTTCTACCAATGAACATCTGCAGAGCAGAGAGCCTGCCTTATTTATGGACACTAGCACTTAGCACAGTGCCTATTAATATGTAGCTAGGACATGCTTATTGAATGACTAGAAGAATGGATCAAGCTGGGTGCGGTGGCTCACACTTGTAATACCAACACTTTGGGAGGTCAAGGCAGGTGGATCACCTGAGGTCAGTGGTTCAAGACCAGCCTGGCCAACATGGCGAAACCCAGTCTCTACTTACAAATACAAAAATTAGCCAGGTGTGGTGGCAGGGGCCTGTAATCCCAGCATCTCAAGAGGCAGAGGCAGGGGGAGGTGCTTGAGCCCAGAAGGCAGAGGTTTCAGTGAGCCAAAATCGCGCCACTGTATTCCAGCCTGGGCAACAGAGTGAGACTCCATCTCGAGAAAAAAAAGTCTCAACAAATAAAATAAAATAATGGATTAGGCATAGTTTTTCCTAGACATGGGATATGACTGTGATGGTAATTTTACATTAAGATATCATTTTGTTGAATATAGAAGGATTCATAAAATTCTAAAGAAACTATAGAATAAGATGTATCCTATCACTACTTCAATGAAAGCCTTACTTCTATTTTGATTATCTTGAAATACCACAAATCTCTCTAGATTTTGCCCAAATTACTGGTTGCCCTTTTGAGTTAAACTACTCCAAAAGTTGTCCACCTTCTGAATTGCCATGTTCTCTCTTTTGATCTCTTGAATCCATTCCAATCTGCTTTACCCCTACCATTCCACTGAAACAGTTCTTGCCTTACTTTGCACTTAATTCAGTCAATTTCTACCCCCTTGAAACATTTTCTTCCCTTGACTTTAAATATCCAATTTCTCTTAGTTCTTCTCCTGCCTGACTGCCCCCTCATTCTCAGTCTTTGTTGGTTTCTTTTCCTCTCCAAGATCTCCGGATGTTGGTGCATCCCACGGTTAAATCCTCAGGACTCTTCTGTAACTCCTTTTCCTCTTGGGAGATTTTCCCCTGAAATTGTATTTGCACAGCTGACATCTCCACTTGAATAATCCAATAGTATCTCAAACTTAATGTGTCCTTTTAAAACAAAGCTCCTAAAACAATACCTGGTTTGCATTAGACACTCCTTAATTAATGTTGACTCAATGAATTGTTGCTACTTTAATCAATTTTTTAATTGAGGAATTTAAATTTTCTTCTCATTAGAAATCTTTCAGGAAGGATTGGAAGCTGACAATGTCAAATTTGTTCATCGATAAAAACTTTCCATGAAAGCTGTGTCTTTGTGGAATTTGCATTGCTGAATAGATTCCCCACTAGGGGGTATGCATGCATCACTTATATTTTGAAAACTCCTGGTTAAGAAAAATTGAGTAATTAATAAAATAAATAAGGGCTCTTGGATGTAGCTGTTGTCTGGATTTTTCATTTATCTTGTTTGGTGGAAACTTTTTAAAGGTTACATTTACTTTGTAAATAGAATGAAAATTTTCTAAATGGAAAAAATCAAAGAAAAAATGTACTTTTTTTTTAGTATGTCTAAAGTAAAACAAAACTCACGATTCATTTTTAAGCTGAACAATTACCTTGAAACATGACGGATTCTTGGTTATAGGCATTATTCTACACTCAGTTCAACTGACTAATGTTTATTGGACACCTAGTGTATGGCAGGAGTAAGGAAATATCCCTTTGGTGAGTTCACAGTCTAATGGGGAAGATGTCATGGAAATATGAAGCATAATGCAACAGTATATACTATAATAAAGATAACTTAAAAGTGCTTTAAAACCCTAGAAAGAATGACATTAACTATGGCAAGGGGTACTCTCACTGAGAAGGAGACATTCAGGTGTCCCAGACTAACTGCTTTTACCCTAACTGGGCCTCAAAAATGTCTGTGTTGATGGATTTGAGTCCCTGTCTCTAGCATATGTGTTCTGTCTCTGTGATAGTGATCTGTAGCCCCAATAATGGCCACAGGGTAGTATCAGGATATTTATATACAATACTCTTAGTGCTACACTGTCTAAGCATTCTAGTTTTCCTAGTCTTTTCTCACCCAATTCTGGGGGCAAAGGACACCCAGATAATTAGTTTAGTTGAGTGAGAAAATGGGGTACAAATGTGAGAGACTGAAAAATTTGGGGAAATGAAAGAGTGGCCCTGTGGAAGTCCACTGCATTGGGCGTGGGAGGCCATCAGACCCCCAGTAGACATGATATCAGCATGCTTGACTGACTAGTGAGTTGCCAATGAACCCTATGGTTAGGAAGCTTTATTTGTGCTTTTTAAAGTACATCTAGGTTGTCAGGGTATGCCGGTTTATGGCAAAACAAACTATCCTAAGCTTATGTCCTATGGAGGGATATGTGTAGGTTTTCATAGATGGGATTACGCATATGCATTTAGATGAGCTAGATGAGTACCTAGAGGGAAGAAGGGCATATAAGAAGACAGTAACTATGCTGTAAGACTCCACAGCTCTTCTGCCCTCCCCCAGAGCAGTTCTGAGAGCAGGAGATTGCCAGTTGGAAACCTCAAAAAGCTGTATTCTCAGGTGCCCTCACTGACAATCTTATGAGAATGTTATTGTAGCCAATAAGAGTCTAGATAAGAGTTGGTACTTTTAAAAGCAGTAATTTTTTTTAAATGCAAGGAATAAAAGGCATAAAAACGAAAGACATGATTTGATTTGATGCCAACACTTTACTCACTGTCTCTGGTATAACTGTCGAAGAGTAGGCGGGCAGTGGGAGGGAAGAAGGAAGCAACACCTTGATATGGCTTTTAAACACCAGAAAACTAAGGGCAGAACAAACAACAAATTTAGATGAATATTTAGATATTTTATGAATATTTTGTGAAGCTATATCTTTAGCGTTTCTTTGTGAGAAAATTATGGAAAAGTATACACTAGATTTTGGCATTTTTATGAGGACATAATTATTTGTTAGTGAAGGTTAAAGGGAAACTGAAAGAATTCCAGATTGCTCTGTCAGGATTTTGGAATAACACAATGATAGATGAAATTTAAACTCAACATAAGCAAAGTAATGCTGTAGAAGCCGAGATTTTCAATAAGTATGTTTATGCATTGTGACAGCTTATGAATTAAAAACCTAGCAACTCTTGGGAAATACACTCAGCCATCACTAGGGATAATATAATAGAGGTGACTGTTCTATAAAAAAGGGAGCTTGGACTCGACGCTATATTGACAATGAAAGAGGAAGTATTTAAAAAGTAGTATTTTAATGATTATTTCCTGTATTTATATGTCACACAATTTAAAAGTTGTTATGGAATGAACGTTTGTTTCCTCCGAAAAATTGGTATGTTGAAATCCTACTCCCCATTGTGATGGTATCAGGTGTGAGAGAGCATCTCATTGTGGTTTTGATTTGCATTTCTCTGATGGTTAGGGATGATGAGCATTTTTTCATGTTTGTTGGCCACCTGTATGTCTTCTTTTGCGAAGTGTCTGTTCATGTTCTTTGCCCACTTTTTAATGGTGTTATTTGTTTCTTGCTTGTTTCTTCATTTAAGTTATAGATTCTGAACATTAGGCCTTTGTCAGATGGGAGAGGGAAGATGATTCGGGAGATGATTAAGTCATGAGGGTGGAACCCTCCTAAATGGGATTAGTACCTTCATAAAAGGGACCCCAGGCCAGGCATGGTGGCTCATGCCTGTAATCCCAGCACTTTGGGAGGCTGAGACAGGCGGATCACTTGAGGTCAGGAGTTTGAGGCCAGTCTGGCCAAGGTGGTGAAACGCAGTCTCTTCTACAAAAAATACAAAAATTAGCCAGGTGTGGTGGCATGTGCCTGTAATCCCAGCTACTTGGGAAGCTGAGGCAGGAGAATCGCTTGAACCTGGGAGGTGGAGGTTGCAGTGAGCTGGGATCGCACCACTGCACTCCAGCCTGGGTGACAGAGCAAGACTCTGTCTCAAAAAAAAAAAAACAAAAAAAAACAGAGAGAGACCCAGAGAGCTCTCTTACCCCCTTTGCCAGGTGAGGACACAGCAAGATGGCTGTCTATAAGCCAGAATATTGTCCCTCACCAGATGCTGAATTTGCTGGTGCCTTGATCTTGGTAAATGTTTGTTGTTAAGTCACCCAGGCTATGATATTTTTGTTATGGCATCCCAAAGGGACTAAAACAAGACAAAAGCAAAAACTAGAAGCTGTTGTGAAATATAAATGGGCTATGTGAGGGCTGGTAAGAGTGTAGGTGGTAAATCATATTGACTAGAGGTTTAAATACAAATAAAACGATTAATTTTCAAAATCTGTGGGTAATTATTGTGGAATATTATTTGACAGAGCCAAGACAGAATACATAAGCTGAACTGATTAGGGTATTCAAGTGGAAGAATACAAAAGTCAAAGTAAGTTAAAACGAATTGAAAAGTTAAAATGAAATAAATGTCATGAACGAATTTTTAAAAGACCTTAAGACAATTCTACACCTCAAAATAAAAAATGGAGACATTTCAATGCAGTCACATATGATCTTGGACAAGTTATAAAATTTCTCCCAGCCTCTATTTCCTCCTCTGCACTGAAGGGTGAACAAATGGTTTCTTAGATGTATTCCAGCAACAAACTATTTGTCTTTTGTCTGAGATTTCCTCAGGGGATATCTCCCAAGATCCCCAGTGGATGCCTAAAACCTCAGATAGTACTCAATCCTATATATACTATGTTTTTTTTTTTTTCCCATCTGATAAGAGAGAGGGCTACTAAGTGACTAATGGTGGGTGGTATATACAGTGTGGATATGTTGGACAAGGGATGATTCATATCCTGGGTAAGACAGAGATTTCATCACACTACTCAGAATAGTGTGCAATTAACAACTTACACATTGTTTATTTCTGAAATTTTCCATTTAATATTTTCGGACCATGGTTCACCACAGATAACTGAAACCAAGAAAAGCGAAACAGAGAATAACTGACATAAGTAAGGTTGAAGAAATTTCCTCATCCATCTTCTTAACTATTAGATAATATTGCTTTGTGGCCTAGATATTATCTTCCATTCTTCCTCTGACTCAATGGATTGGTTTGCTTATCCTAGGCAGAGAGGAGCCTCTGAAATGTTGATCACAGCGAGAGAGCTGTGAACATTGGCCAACCATGAGGGCTTTTTTTTTTTTTCTTTTCATTAAACTTTCTTTGAATGTGTACAGGGAAAAATATGGGCATAGTAATCAGATAAACCTGGGTTTGAAACATAACTATTTCTTACTAGCTGATTGCAAGAGCAAATAAGTTTCCTTATCTGGAAAAACAGGGCTAATACCCACCTTGAAGAATGGAAGTACTATTCAGCACTCTGATCAATATACTTTGAGATTTTTATTCCTTTTCTTCTTATTTATAATCCGCTAGGGCCTAACAAGAAAAGAAAACAGATTTGATTATTTTTAGAGTCTTAAACTAAAGAAATCACTGCTGGCTTCCAGTGAAACCTTTAAACGACATGGAATGAAGCAAGTCTCACAAACAATAAAAATCAGTCGCTCTGACAGGGTTTAGATACTAAGGGGAATTTTAGCCAATAGGTATTAAATCAACATACACCTCGTGGATTCCTCTATAGAACAGTATAACCGGCCATTTCTTTGCTTATGTGTAACACTTCCAGAATGCTACGGGAAAATTAACTCTCTTTTCAATATATTAGGCTTTGAAGTCGAAATATAAGGGCAATCAGGGTCTATTTTCAGAGCGAAGAGGACTGTTTCTAGACATCCAGGAAGGATTAGTCTAAATGGGTTTAACCCCCTTGGAGGCCTCGTCCCCAGAGCATCCCCATCTCTCAAGTGCCAGGGGCTTAAGGAATCCCCCTTCCTTTTTTTCCTTCTTCCTCTTCTCGGAGCTCCCACCCTCACCCCATTCGGCTGCTTCTTTTCCATCTTCGCTTCTTTCCATAAGCGGTCAAAATAGAAAACGGAAGTACCTATTTGTTGCTTAGTGTAGTGCTCGGAGAGGTTTTTTTGTTTGTTTGTTTAATTAAGAAAAATAAAATCCCCCTCCAGGTTCTTCATTTCGCAATGAGCCCGAACATCCGCTGGCTCATTAGGCCTCTTAACAAAAGAAAAATGCCCCACTGAACTGTGGCTGACTACTGTGCGGAGGCTGGGGTCGGCTGGAGGGGTTCTGAGTATCTATCATGCGGCAAGGACAGCTTCCCGGGCGAAGGGACCTGGGATCCCGGGATCCCGGGAGGCGCGTGCAGCGCCGCCCCCTCACAGTAGGGAGGCGCGGGAGAGGCGGCGGTCCCTGCCCAGCCCGGGTATCCCGTCCCAGGAGCGCGAGGGCGCGGGCAGCGGCCGGAGGCGGCGGCGGCGGGGACGCGGCGCGGCTGCCGCAGGGGAGCGGCGGCGGCGGCGGCGGCGGGCGCGAGGGGCGGGGCGCACTCCGCAACTTCTGCCGCTGCCGCTGCCGCCCGGGCGCTCTCGGCCCAGCCGAGCGGCTGCTGCGAGCTGTGGAGCTGCCGGCGGAGCCCGGCCCGAGCTCCCTCGACTTCGCGTGTCCCGGGCGTCCGTCGGGGGCCGAGGTGCCTCCCGCAGGGAGTCCCAGTGAAGCCGCGCTCCCGCGTTATCCGCAGCGGCCGGGGGTCCGGGGAGTGCGGGGCTCCGAGACCGAGCGGGGCGCCCCCCAGCGGTCGGCGCGGGCCCCATGGCTGGGCCGGGCGGAGCGGAACCGGTGAGGTGAAGCCCCGGGGCCGGCAGCCGGAGCGCGTGGCGGGGGCGCCGGCTCCATGGGCAGCGGCACACGGCGGCGCGATGATGGACGTTAACAGCAGCGGCCGCCCAGACCTCTACGGGCACCTCCGCTCTTTCCTTCTGCCAGAGGTGGGGCGCGGGCTGCCCGACCTGAGCCCCGACGGTGGCGCCGACCCGGTCGCGGGCTCCTGGGCGCCGCACCTGCTGAGCGAGGTGACAGCCAGCCCCGCGCCCACCTGGGACGCGCCCCCGGACAATGCCTCCGGCTGTGGGGAACAGATCAACTACGGCAGAGCCGAGAAAGTTGTGATCGGCTCCATCCTGACGCTCATCACGCTGCTGACGATCGCGGGCAACTGCCTAGTGGTGATCTCCGTGTGCTTCGTCAAGAAGCTCCGCCAGCCCTCCAACTACCTGATCGTGTCCCTGGCGCTGGCCGACCTCTCAGTGGCCGTGGCGGTCATGCCCTTCGTCAGCGTCACCGACCTCATCGGGGGCAAGTGGATCTTTGGCCACTTTTTCTGTAACGTCTTCATCGCCATGGACGTCATGTGCTGCACGGCCTCGATCATGACCCTGTGCGTGATCAGCATTGACAGGTAAGGGCCGGACCGCCCCGTCCCAGGCTCCGGCTGGGGACCGGCAGGCAGCTCAGCCCCGCGCGCTCGCCTGGATTTCCAGGGAGAATGAAGCCAGACTTCAAGGCGGGATGAAGGGCTGCGCTGAAAACACGGCTCGCCCCCCACCCCCCATCTACCCTACACCATCCAAACTTCACTTATAGCATAGCCTATGCACATCTTTAAAAGAAAAACCCGAAATGTTCTGGTTTACTGTAGTGACGAATTTAAGACCAAAGTTAAGAGTATTTTAAGCTTTAGCATTTCCGCCAGGGGGTCCCTTGCCTTGATTTTTGGAAGGAAGGGATTTGATGCTCCCTGACTTGATCAAGCCTTGCTGTGAGCCTTAAAGAGTCATTTAAAAAAAAAAAATCGGAGAAAAGCCACCTTGCTTCCCCAGTTGTGAGAGCTACTCCCTAGGCCAGTGAAAGGACCTTTGATGGTTCTAGAATTGGGGTCTGCGTGTCTTAGACATTGCATCCTTATGATGGTCAATTCAGAATCGCATTCTTGCTTGTGGAAGTCTGGTTTTAATGTTTGGTAATGCTGTCTGTATCTTGCGAGCTTACTGACTGGAGCCTTACTCCAGGTCTGAATGGCTGGTTCTGGCCTTTCATCATAGCCCTTGGGAACCTTCTGTTGAGAACTCCCCCACTAGAGTAATTGCAACAGAGGCTGACCATCTGTCAGGGATGCTAGGGGAAAAATTCCTGCCTTGAGTGTCATATTGAACTAGGAGACCCACAGGGTTTCTTCAGACTGTAAGGTTACAGGCTTTTGAAATGGAGCTAGTTTTTGACCCTTGAAATATTATGCAGTTGACAACCTGAAGTATGGTCTCAAACGTCTTTGGCCTAAAACAACTATTTCACTTGAAACTGATGTATGAAACCTTAATGTTCACACTCAGAATTCTGCCGGTGTTTCAGGACTAGTATCCTGTTGTGTTTAATGATACACAGAAATGGTTGCTTATTTTCTTAGTGGATCTATAGAACCTTTATATGTGTAGACCTTTCAGCCTAGGGGAAATAATTGATGCCTCCACACTTAAAATGACAGTGCCTCAAAAAATGGTCTAGCATGAAACTGAGATTTTCCTTTTTTTCTTCTTGAAAACACAGCTGTTTGTGGTTTGCTGATACTTAAAATGTTCTGCTATATATATTTTTTGCTTGACCAGGGTTTATAATTACTAAATAAAGGAAATAATAGGAAAGGGAATATTTTCAAGAAGAAAAATACATTGCAGCTCCATTTAGTTAACAATTTAGGTTATTTTTCTTTAAATTGATTCTCCCATTTTATATATCATGGTAGAAGGTGCTGACAGCAAACAAGGAATTATTTAAGAGCAGAGCATGAACTGCATATGTGAGAATATTAGCACCAAATTTGGCAGCTGAAGTTCTGAATTACAGTAGTTAAGAATGACAAAAACATATGCATTTACAGTCTGGCTGTGGCAACTGGAATTAAGAGAGTACACTCAATACACATAGCAAGTATATACATGAATTATAAGCACAGAAATCTGACTGCTCAGCCAACCAAAACAGAGCATCCTGCATGAATGGAGTCCTTTTAAATGGAACTTAGTGTAATAAAACAAATAACGGTTTATGCTGCAAGTACTGTATTTATAACCATTTTTTAAAATTTCACAGTTGATAAATGATACATAAATAGTACCTTGTGCTAATTTGTCTCCTAAGACAGCCAGTGTTTCTCTTTTTCTGGGCTACGTTGAGGTTTGGCTGAGATCATCTTGTGATCCCTATACATGAGCTAAAGGCATTCTTCACTCAGCATGCATGTGTGATTTAGCATCGGCAGGCATGTCCTGGATACAGAGAAGAGATTAATCCTTCTTTGCAAGAGCTTAAAATTTTAGTGTTAACTATATTCTCATGATTGTCACAAATTGTGTTCACATAGGCATATAGATTCTCCTTTTACCTGTGAGAATTGCCCCATTGGTGAATTCTGCTTAAAAGTTATTTTAGAAGACCAGCATATCATGTCTTCAGAGAAAATGAAGAATTGATAAAATTGGAAGACACAGACTGATTTTCTTCCAAGAACACTGAGAACTAAAAATGAGAAAAAAGGAAAATATATTATTTCTGAAAAGAATATTTTCTGCAATTCCATTGTAGAATATGACAGATGATATTAAATGTGCTGTGAAAATATGTAAAAAAAATTATCTTCATTCATTCCCTTGTTCATTCCCTCTTGAGTACCTAATATAGGATACACTGTGCTTTGTGCAGCATAATCAAAGATTAATTACAGTATTGTTGCTTTCATGTTCATACTGTACTTTGAGAGTTTGGATATCTGTTGGGCATTTAACCTGTCTAAAATGGAACCTTTCATTTTTCTTAACCACTCCCCATCACACTGGGATGCTTTTCTAATGTAATGCCATACTGTTTTTCACAGGCTTCAGAGCTCCCATCCTCTGTCTTTTTCAGAAAATGACTTGTATTCATTGAAAAAGTAGCAGCCATCAGATGAGAACTTTTATCTTTTCACCACCAAACAATCTGTCCTGCATATGTACCCTTCTTTTAACTTCCTTTCAGTTAAAAAGCAAAAAGACATTGTGAGCCAGCAAATACCAAACTACTTGGACATTATATTCTGTCTCCCCACCTTCTCAAGGACTTTGTTCGTTGTTTCTTCATGGATGGTCTTTTGTGTTGTTGTTGTTCTGTTTGTTTTAGGGGGTGTGGGGGTGTGGAGGGGACAGAATCTCACTCCGTTACCCAGGCTGGAGTGCAGTGGTACTATCCCGGCTCACTGCAACCTCTGGCTCCTGGGTTCAGGTGATTCTTGTGCCTCAGCCCCCACAAGTACCTGCGATTACAGGTGCATGCCACCATGCCTGGATAATTTTTGTATTTTAGTAGACACGGGGTTTTGCCATGTTGGCAAACTCCTGACATCAACTGATCTGCCCACCTCGGCCTCCCAAAGTGCTGGGATTACAGGCGTGAGCCACCATGCCCAGCTCATTGATGGTCTTTCTTCAGCTTTTCCTTTCTACAGTGTTAAGTTCTGTTTTGTATCTTTTAAAACCCTTTTTTGGCCTCTGGCCTCACTTCTTCCTCCAGCTACTGCCCTGCTTCACAGTTAAGCTGCTCAAAGAATTGTATCCATAAGTTATCTTTTCTTCCTTACACTTTAGATAGATGACTTTGATGCTCATCAGGTTTACTGCAATATTCTAATTGACTTTCTTGGTTCCACTTCTGTCCAGCCCTGATCTATTCCCTGAGAAGAAGCAAGAACGGTCTATTTAGAAAACGTTTTTAAGTGAGATAATTTACATATAATGACATGCACAGATCTTAAATATCCAATTCGTATATTGACAAATATATATATACCTATGTGACCAATGTTCTAATCAAGATATACAATATCTTGTCATCCAAGAAAATTCCCTTGTGCTAATTTTAGAATGATCTTTTAAAAATAGAAATCAAATTACCAGCCAGATGTGGTGGCTCACAACTGTAATCCCAGCACTGTGGGAGGCCAAGGCTGGAGGACTGCTGGAGCCCTGGAGTTCAAGACCAGTCTGGGCAACATAGGGAGACTCCCACCTCTACAAAAAAAAGAAAAAAGAAAAGAAAAGAAAAGAAAGGAAAGGAAAGTAAAGGAAGAAAAGAAAAGAAAGGAAAGAAGAGGAAAGAAAAGAAAAGAGCCAGGCATGGTGGCAAATGCTTGTGATCTCAATTACTTGGGAAGCTGAGGTGGGAGGATCACTTTGGCCTGGGAGGTTGAGGCTGCAGTGAGCCATGATTACACCACTGCACTCTAGCCTGGGCAATAGAGTGAGGCACTGTCTTAAAAAAAAAAAAAAAAAAGAAATCAAATTACTTTTTATGTATAGTTTTAACACATGGAAAATAGTTTTACATATCATTTAGGGAAGCTTGTAGAAGGAGTAAAAGTATAAAATAGTGCAGGGGAGTGGTTGACACCAAATTCAGGACAGTGGTTTATCTCTGGTGGCGTGGGTGGAGGTATAATCAGTAGTATATATATCACCTACGTTGGTAAGGTTTTGTTTCTTAATCTCAGTGGTGAATATAGACTTATTATCCTTTGTATAACTTTTTGTATGACTGAAATATTTGTTAAACCTTTTGAAATTCATATAGAAAAGTATATGTATGTGCACAATTCTAAGTATGAAGCTTGATGAATTTCCACATCCATGTAAACAACTATATTAAGAAATAGAATACTGGCAACCTCCCAGAGGTCCCCTCCTCTCCCTTTCTAGTTTCTATTGCCTGCAAAGAGAACTATTGTCCTGACTTTAGCATCACACATTGGGGTTTTGCTTGGCTAGAACTTCATATAAATGGAATTGTATAGTATGTACTCTTTTGAATCTGGCTTCTTTTTCTCAACGTAATGTCTGTGAGAGTCATCTGTAGTTTTTAGCCTATCAGTGGTTCATTCATTTTTATTGGTAAGTAGTATTCCATTGTATAAATATACCATAATTTGCTTATCCATTCACAGTAGATGGACATTTGAGTTTTTTCCAGTTTCTGGCTATCTCTAATAGTGCTGCTCTGAACATTCATTTGTGTGTGAGTCATTTGTGGACATGTTTAAATTTATTTTGGGGAAATACAATCCTAGGTAATAAGGTACTTTGGAACATTTTAATTTTATCTATCGCCTCACACCTTTTATGTTATTATTGGCATTCATTTTAGGTCTACAGGTTATTAAAACCCATTAGATATTATTTTTATTGTTGTAACAGTCAGTATTCATTCTTCTTTGCTTACATGTTTATCTTTTCCAGTGTTCTTTATTTTGTTCTGCATTACTGCCTTTTCATCTGGGATCATTTTCTGCCAAATTAGATGCCTGTTAGCATTATTATTTTTTAAATTAAAAAACTTTTTTTTTTTTTTTTTTAACATAGAGAGAGTCTCGCTATGTTGCTCAGGTTGGTCTTGAACTCCTGGCCTCAAGTAATTCTCCCACCCTGGCCTCCCAAAGTGCTGAGATTACAGATGTGAGCCATCATGCCCTGCCCAGCATTATTTTTTTACTGAATGTATTAGTCTGTTCTCATGCTGCTAATAAAGACATACCTGAGACTGGATAATTTATAAAGGAAAGAGGTTTAACTCACACTTCCACATGGCTGGAGAGGCCTCACAATCATGGGGGAAGGTGAAGGGGAAGCAAGACACGTCTTACATAGCGGCAGGCAAGAGAGAGCTTGTGCACAGGAACTCCCATTTATAAAACCATCAGATCTCGTGAGACTTATTCACTACCAGGAGAACAGTATGGGTGAAACCGCCCCCATGATTCAATTATCTCCATATGGCCTTGCCCTTGACATGTGGGGATTATTACAATTCAAGGTGAGATTTGGGTGGGGACACAGCCAAACCATATTACTGAGGGTTTGCTAGTGACAAATCCTCTCAATTCTTACTTGTCTGAAAGTGTCTTCATTTCAGCTTCTTTCTTTTCTTTTTTCTTTTTTTTTTAGACGGAGTCTCACTCTGTTGCCCAGGCTGGAGTGTAGTGGCGTGATCTCAGCTCACTGCAAGCTCCGCCTCCTGGATTCACGCCATTCTCCTGCCTCAGCCTCCCGAGTAGCTGGGACTACGGGTGTCTGCCACCACACCCTGCTAATTTTTTGTATTTTTAGTAGAGACAGGGTTTCACCATGTTAGCCAGGATGGTCTCAGTCTCCTGACCTTGTGATCCACCCACCTCGGCCTCCCAAAGTACTGGGATCACAGGTGTGAACCAATGCATTTGGCCTCAGCTTCATTTTTGAATGATATTTTCACTGAGTATGGAATTTTATATTTCTAGTTTTTTTTCCCCAGAACTTTAAAACATTGTTCCATTGTTTTCTGACTTCCATCATTTCTGTTGAAAAATCAGCCATTAGCCAACATTATTATGACTCCATGGAAGGTAATGTGTCTTTTTTCCCCTGACTGTTTTTAGGGTTTTGTCTTTGTCTTTAATTTTTATCAGTTTTCAGTTTTTCTTTGATGTCACTAGGTCTGGCTGTATTGATTTTTGTTGTTTATTTACTGTTAACCCTGTTTGGGGTTCCTAATGATTTTTAAAATTTGTGTATTAATATCTTTAATCAGTTCGCTGTTATCTTGTCAGACACTACTATTGTTCCATTCTTTATTTTTCTATGTCTTCAGATATATGTATTGTAGACCTTTTTACTGTCACACACATTTCTTACTCTTTTCTATATTTTCCATTTTATGTTTTACCTCTGTGCTTGAGTTTTGAAAAAATTTTGACCAGCCTTCCAATGTGTTAATTGTCTCTTTTACTATGTCTAATCTGTTGTTCAACCTTATCTATTGAGTTAATTTCCATAATGGTATTTTATAATTCTAGAAATTCCATTTAAGCTTTTTAAATTGATGCTGATTTTTTTGGTGAAATTCTCTACCTTTTCATCTAATTTCTTCATCTTGTTATATTTTTTAGTATATTAATCATAGTTTGACTCTTTGTTTCCTGACTCCAATATCTGAGTCACTTGTGGTTTCTTTGTGTGATCTGTGTTTTTCTCTGGGTTTTTGGTCTTGGCATGCCTGGCAAATGTTGATTGAATATTCATCATATTGCATGAAAAATGTAGATGCTGTAGATGATGTTATTTTGTTCCAGAGAAAATGCTAGGCAGGCATATTGGACAATTAATTATTTTAATCCAGTTAGGGACTGAACTGAACATAGGCTGTATTTTAGTTCTGATAGAGCTCTGCCACTGGCAGATGGCTTTCTAGGATGTAGCCTTCTTAGGATTTCAGCCCAATGACTTCTCCCGCTGGCTAGTTCAGAACTTTAAATGTTCTTTCCTCAAAACTGTGAAACTGTCAAGCATGGCTTCTTAGCCTCCTGCCTTATGCAGTCTCAGAATTCAGCAAATGTTTTGAGGGAAATATCAAACAGGTGCTAGGCTTAGGTTTCACTGGCATCTTTACCTTTTAGGCCTCTGACTTTTGCCTCTCTATCTCCAAGAGACTGCCAAATGCTCTTCTGGTGTTTTTGCCCCTTATTAGCAACTCTCTGCTGAGGCTCTTTACCTGGATCCTTAGCCCCTTACCCTTCACCCAATTTTGACAAATGCCCAAGGGAAAGAGCAGCTGCACAATATTGGCTCACCTCCCTGTGCTTCTGTCTTCTTTAGGATTTTGTTCCCTGAAGTCCTGGTTGTCTCAACAACTGCTTGATGCTTTTGGGCATCATAGCATGCAGGTGTGTGTGTGTGTGTGTGTGTGTGTGTGTGTGTGTGTGTGTGTATTTGTGCTTTATCCAGCTTTTAAAGTGACTTTCAGAAGAAGCATTGGTCTGAAGTATCAAACAACCCATTGTAGCTAGAAGTGGATATGTGCCTGAAATATTTTAAATGTATGCTAATATAGAAACATAATTATGTAAATTTCCTGCTTAAAATTTTTCATTTTCTTTTCATTTCACCTGGAATAAAATTCACTCTTTAGCACATGTAGGAGGTCCTTGGTTTGTCCCTGCCTCACTCCTCAACATCTTGAACTGCATTCTGTCTTGTTTGCCACATTCCAGTCACATTGACCTTTCTCAGTTTCTCTATTGTACCAGATTCTTTCCTGCATCGGGTTTACTCCATGAAAACTCACCAACTAATATATTTGTGAAACTGATTTTACGTCTGAAGTTCTGTTCTCTAATATGTGTGTTTTTTAAAAAAATTCTAAGTTGGAAAGTTTAAGTGTTTAACCCTCTAGATTGACAACAATTAAAATGTCAAAAAACTACCAAGTGTTGGGAAAGATATGGAGCAAAGGGAATTTACATACATTACTAGTGGGACTGTAAATTGGTGAACCACTTTGCAAATAGTTTAATGTTATCATGTAATGTTAAAAATACATACACCCTAAGACCTTGTTATTTTATCACCAGGTATATATCAGAAAGACGCTTGTCCACCAAAAGTCTTCTATAAGAATATTTATGGTATTCACAAACTTGAAACCTTAAAACTTGAAATAATACACACATGTGTCAATAGTAGAATGAATAAATAAATTATGGTATAGTCATACAACAGAATGCCATTTAGGAGTGTTTATCAAACTTGAATGTGCCTCAGAACTACCTGGAGAACTTATTAAAACACAAATTGTTGGGCGTCACCCCAGACCTTACCAAATCAGAAACCTTACCGTGAGAGTTTCTGATTTCAAAAGTCTGGGGTGGGGCTAAGAATTTATACTTCACATAAATTCCCAAGTGATTCTGATGCTTCTGGTCTTGGGATCTTAGAGAAGTATTGCTATACAGCAATGAAAATGAACAAATTCTAACTACACACAGCAACCAAATGAATCTCATGAAGTAATTTAAACTATTTTTTGTTATATAAATTTGGAAACATATATTAAAGTCAGGTATACTGTAAGTCTGATGTAGCCGTCATCCATTTTCAACAGTGATCAATTTATGGTCAATTTATTAAAAATATAATTTGCAACTCCTCCTTCATTCAATTATTTTAAATCAAATTTCAGATGTCATATCATTTCACTGATAAATATTTTGGGGTTACAAATGTAAGGCTGAGCAGAAGCAGCAAAGTATAAAGTATATATGTATGTGATTCAATTAAAATAAAAATTTTAAATAGACAAAACTATTTTTAGGGATGTACATAAGTGGTAATATTATAAGGAAAAGAAAGGAAATATATCTCATAAGAACAAAGAGGCCAGGAACAGTGGCTCACACCTGTAATCCCAGCACTTTGGGAGGCTGAGGCGGGTGGATCACCTGAGGTTGGGAGTTAGAGACCAGCCTGACCAACATGGAGAAACCCTGTCTCTACTAAAAATACAAAATTAGCTGGGCATGGTGGCACATGCCTGTAATCCCTGCTACTCGGGAGGCAAGAGAATCGCTTGAATCTGGGAGGCTGAGGTTGCGGTGAGCCGAGATCGCGTCATTGCACTCTGGCCTGGGCAGCAAAAGCAAACCCTGTCTAAAAAAAGAGAAAAAAAAAAAAGAAAAAAAAAAAAAAGAAAGAACAAACAGAGTGATTGCTTTTAGATGGTTAGATGGGATGAAGAAAACTGAGATCAGAGAGGCATGCTTCTAAGGTGGTATAGTGTTTTCTTTCTTGACTGGAGTGGTAATTACAAAAGGGTTAGCTTAATTAAAGTGTCCATGTATATTTTAGGCACTTTCATGCATATGTATTTCATATTATAATGAAAGGGGCAAAAGTATGTATTTGATACATCTCGTGAGGTATATTTGGATTAAGTCAGATATATGATTAATCTGAGCAGATACAGTTATTGTTTTAATGCTGTCAGCAACCGTTAATTTTTAGCTTTGTGTATGAGGGCAGGGGCCACCTTTGGGTTGTTCATGGTTACAGGAACTCATCTGCCTTATTTGCAAGAGCTGTAATATTTAGCTCTGATTGGTGTCTGGCTGAAGCCTTGCTTCCTCGCCAGGTACTATGACTCATTCCCTCTGATGATCTGAGTTCTGCTTTTGGCTTTAATTCTGCTTCAATCAGCAGGGCAGGGTGCATTCTGGCTTCTCCAGATCTCCTTTCACTTCAAAGGAAGTTATCCTTGCTCATCTCTAAAATTAATTTTCTGCTTGTAGATACATTTTAAGAATTGATGGAATCCTCTTCTGGCTTTGCTATGGGAAAGTGAGAAGGAGATGAAATGGGTCTTCTGCCCTGTTCTTTTGTGTAGTAGCACTTAGCCACCAACTACTTTTTTTTTCCTCTTACATTAACTAACAGGAAGTAATGCTTCAGGGTAGAAATGATAATAGCTAATAGATGTTTAATGCTTTATTCCTTATAGACCACTCCCAAATACAGAAATCTCCACTGATCCCCTCTACAACATTGTGAGGTGGGCATGAGTATCCCCACTTGATGTAGGAGGAAATTAAGGCTCAGGGGGTAGAAGTGACTTGCCAAGGACATACAGTTTGTATGGATGGAACTTGTGTTCAAAGCCCGTTCAAATATTGTGTATTTATTTATATCTATGTGTATAAATATATTTAAGGAAAATAATAAAAGTGGAGACATGGAACATTCCAGTCAAAGGAGCAGCAGATGCCAAGAACACAGAGGCAGTGAATGAGTCTTTGAGTGAACTCACAGAGAGGGAGCAGAAAGGCATTCTGAGTGAGGGAACAGCATAGGAGAAGCCCGTCAATAACCCTTCACCCCTTGCAGTAGATACTGCTGGTTGCCTACCCCAATCTCCATCCTCCCCTTCCTCCTCAGTTATGGGAATTCCTGCTTTGACCTGGGGATATGGCTGCCCAGAATAAAGACTGCATTTCTTAGCCTCCCTTATAGCTAGATGTGGCCATGTTACTAAATTTGGGCTTGAGAGATGTTAGTAGAAGTATTATGTTTCCGTTTCCCAGAAACTGCCTTCAAGAAAATTGGTGTGTGTCCTCTTCCTGTTTTCTGTCCTTTCCTCCATCTTCTTGCCTGGAATATGAAGATGGTGGCTAGAGCTCTGACCATCTTAGTCAAGATGGACAAAAATGGCCATGCTTGGTAAAGAAGAGCAGTATACTGGAATGGTAGCCTGGATCATGGAGGACTGTCAACTCCACAGAATTGCTGGAACCTTGACTTCTTGCTAATTGATGAATTAATACCATTGTGTTGTTTATCACATGCAGCTGAACTTAATTTCAGCAGCTAAACCTAGTACAGATTGGGCATCCCTGATCTGAAAGTCTGAAACCCAAAATGCTCCAAGATTAGAATCTTTGAGTACTGACATGATGCCACAAGTAGAAAATTTCACACCTGACCTCATGTGATGGGCACACAAAATTATTTAAAATATTGAATAAAATTATTGGCCGGGCGCGGTGGCTCAAGCCTGTAATCCCAGCACTTTGGGAGGCCGAGACGGGCGGATCACAAGGTCAGGAGATCGAGACCATCCTGGCTAACATGGTGAAACCCCGTCTCTACTAAAAATACAAAAAACTAGCCGGGCGAGGTGGCGGGCGCCTGTAGTCCCAGCTACTCGAGAGGCTGAGGCAGGAGAATGGCGTAAACCCGGGAGGCGGAGCTTGCAGTGAGCTGAGATCCGGCCACTGCACTCCGGCCTGGGCGACAGAGCAAGACTCCGTCTCAAAAAAAAAAAAAAAAAAAAAAAAAAAAAAAAAAATAAAATTATTGTTAGGCTATGGGTACAAGGTAAATATAAAACATAAATGAATTTTGTATTTAGACTTAGGTCCCATGCTCAAGATATTTTATTATGTATATGCACATATTTCAAAATATAAAAAATATGAAAAAGGTCCCAAGCATTTTGGATCAGGGATACTCAACCATTTCTCCTCTCATTTGCCCATCCTTCGCACAGATGTTCATATAAGCTTTTTTTTCCCCACCTTGGCATATGATTCAATTTTGAGAACAGGCAAAAGAGAACAATGTGTCTGAAGCGCTGGTCAGCCACAGCCTCTTGGGTGGCATCGGAACAGAGGGTGAGGTATCATGGAAACAAAATTCTTGGGCAGAAGATCACAGAATGAAGGGTCTAGGGGGAAAGCTCATGGCTTCTGGGCACCAAGGGCGGCCATCCCAGGCAGGCGCTGGTCTTCTTGGCGGCCAGGCATCATATGCGGCACCAGGAAGTCTCCAGATGCATGGAGGTGACCACTCCATGCATGTATGGGGTCACATACAGTTTCTAAAACTTCAGTGTGAGGGTGTCACTGGGTCATGCTTCTTTGGAAACCCTTCAGGGATAACACTACCATTTTATGAATGCCTTTTGTGCTACTTAAGTTTCTAGACACTTTACACATGGCATCTCATCGAATCTTTACAATATCCTTGTGAGGGTGCTTTTTGAGTGTCTGTCATTGAGTGACTCTGCTGGCCAAAGATGAACAAGACATATATGAACACTTATAGGTGAAGAAGCTGAGGAAGCTCACACACATTGTATGTGACTGGAACAGTGTCTGAATCCAAAGGTCATACGTCTTTCACTACATCATTGTAGCCATTGCCTGCTGTATGAGGAGGATATTGTTAGGATAGCATTCAAGGCTCTTTATCATGCAGTCCCTTATAGCTTTAATCTGGCCAACTCTCCGAAGGCACCCTCCTTTTCAACACTACATCAGAACAGAAATAATGCTGTAACTTCCGTACCTTGTTTCTCGTCCAAGGTTCCCATCCCAATAAGCACCATCAGTTTGCACCCAGTTGCTTTGCTAGACATTTGAGTATCGTTTTTGAAATTTTCCACCTCAGCCTTCCACTCTCACTGATCACCAAGTCTTTCTGATTGTCCCTACACAGCCCCCTACCCCGAACAACTCAACTTCAGTCCCTATCATCTTTCAGCTGGACACTCACATTAGCCTCTCGGGGGTCTCTGGGTCTTCATACTTGGCCCCTGTTAATGCAGGGTGCACAACCCTGGCTGCATGTTAGAATCACCTGGGCAACTGTATACCAATGCTTGGGGAGACCCCCTAGAGATTCTTATTTAATTGATGCCAGGTGGGCCTGGGCGTCACATCAGTATATTTGAAAATATCCCCCAGATGATTCTAATGTGCAGCCAGAGGGAGAACCCCTGAGCTGGACTGATCTTTAAAACATAAAAATGTGATTATATCCATGGTTCCCAAGCTCATCTGCATATTAAAGTCACTTAGGAATCTCCTCAAAATTCCAAAGCCCTGGCCATACCAAGACTAATTAATTCATAATATCTGGAAGTGGGACTCATGTATCCATATTTTTTTAAGCTTTCTAGTCTAATGTGCAGATAGGTTTGGGCACTACTGGGTCATGCTGTTCTCCTGTTCAAACAATTTATTGGGTTCCCCTGGTCTTGGGATAAGATCGTAAATCTTTAATGTGACCGAAAAGATTATATGATCTGGCCTCTGCCAATCTCACTAAATCAGGGTTTGGCAAACACTTTTTTTCTGTAAAGGTATAGATAGTAAATATTTTAAGCTTGTGGATCATAAGGTCTCTGTTGCAACTCCTCAACTCTGCCACTGTAGCATGAAAGCAGCCATAGAT
This sequence comes from Macaca fascicularis, assembly GCF_037993035.2. Classification (NCBI taxonomy): domain Eukaryota; kingdom Metazoa; phylum Chordata; class Mammalia; order Primates; family Cercopithecidae; genus Macaca; species Macaca fascicularis. The sequence goes on along the minus strand of NC_088383.1, from coordinate 99,679,427 downwards.
AATATGTAAATGTGTGGGTGGCTGTGTTCCAATATAGCTTTATTTATGGATACAGAAAATTGAATTTGATATAATTTTAACATATCATAAAATAGTATTCTTCTTTTTCATTTTTTTCAACTACTTAAAAATACAAAGACCATTCTTAGCTGGGGGCCATACAAAAATAGACTGGGACCAGATTTGGTCCTGCTGGAGCTTGCCAGCTTCTGCTTCAGATTTGATTTGGTTCCATTTAATTATTTCCCTCCTTTCCTTCTTTCCCCCTTTCTTTTCTCCCACCTTTCCTTCCTTTCTTCCTACCTACCACCAACTAACCAGTCATGTATCCATACTGCCTCTCCTCCCCATATTTTGGCAATTCTGGTCTTCTTTCAGTTTCCTGACATTCTGATGTTCAGGGTCTTCACATGTCTATTCATGTCTCCCCTGGAATACGCTTCTGTCTCTTTAGCTGGGTAATTTTATCACTCTTCAGGCAGGTCCTTGATTAGATATTACTAGGTCATGGACACATTTCTAGAATCCCCTGACTATCTTAAACAGTTTTTTAACACCTTGCAATTTTTCTTCCTAATTCTCACCTCAATTTGTAATTAATGGTTTGTAAAATTAACTGTAATAAACTCGTGATTTGTGGGATCATCTGTTCACTCTGCATAGCATGACCCAGGCTTATCTTGAAGACTGCATTGCCAGCCCTTTGGCATAGTACTTTGTACTTGGTAGGTGTTCAGTTAATCTTTGTGGATTGACTGCAGAAGGAAGGGAGGGAGGGAAGGAAGAAGGAAGGAAAGAAAATAAAAGGAGGGAAGGAAGTAGAAAGGAAGGAAAAAAAATGGAGGGAAGGAGGGAAGAAAGGGAAGGAAAAAGGGAATAGTGTTTCTGATTCTCAAATCCACACATCGGGCCTTGACTTCTTATTCTGCAACTTCCTACAAGACATTCCCCTTGGTGGCAGTGGAGAAGTTTACTTGAGAAACCAAGTTAGGATCAGGAGATGTCTGGTGAAAATAGAAGCAGTGTGGAGGCAGTGGGACAATCCCAAAGGTTGGCCTCATGAGAACATAGTAGGCTGGTGAGTTACTTCCTGTTCTGCAGAACACCGACGTTAGCAAAGCTGCCAGTCATGTGAAGGTCTTAGCAGCTTAGATCCAGGAGTTAGCTTTTTATTATCATCAGTGCTGTGTTATGGAGCAGGGTGAAAACATAGGCAAAATTAAATGAAAAATCTCAGAGTCCTTTTTTTTCCCGCTAAATAAACACATTTTTGATGAAGGCCACATTCCCGAAAGCAAGCCATGGGTGTCAGCCATGAAGGCAATACCCAAGTAGAGGAGCAAAATAACTGGCAGTAGCAATCCCATTGTTGGGTGCCAAGGGCTATGTATGATTCATCTCATTTAATCCCCATGACCACTCTGTGGACACACTCACACCCTCACCCCTAACCCTGGGTGATGAGGACAGGGAGGATGATAGAGGTTAGGAGTACACAGCAAGAAAGGAGTGGTATCAGGTTTGGCCATGAGGAATGTCTGACTCCTGATCTGTCTTACCCCTTCATGATGCTATAACAAAATACCCAAGACTGGGCAATTTATAAACAATAGAAATTTGTTTCTCACAGTTCTAGAGGCTGGGAAGTCCAAGATCAAGGCACAGGCAAGTTCCATGTCTGGTATTGACATAGTCTCTGCTTGCAAGATGGTGCCTTGTTGCTGCATCCTCATGTGGCAAAGGAACAGAGGGCAAAAGGGCCTAGCAAATTTACTCCAGCCCTTTTATGAAGTTGCTAATCCCATCCATGAGGGCTGTAACCTCATAACTTAATCACATCCCAAAAGTCCGCCTCTTAATACTATCACATTGAGGTTTAAGTTCCAACATATGAATTTTCGAGGGACATATACATTCAAACCATAGCAGGATCTTTTTTTTAGACAGAGTCTTGCTGTATGCCCAGGAGGAAGTGAAGTGGCATGATCTCGGCTCACTGCAACCTCTGTCTCCTGCGTTCAAGTGATTCTTCTGCCTCAGCCTTCCAAGAAGCTGGGATTACAGGCATGCACCATTACGCCTGGCTAATTTTTGTATTTTTAGTAGAGACGAGTTTTCACCATGATGGCCAGGCTGGTCTTGAGCTCCTGGCCTCCAGTGATCAGCCAAATTTGGCCTCCCAAATTGCTCAGATTATAGGTGTGAGCCACCATGCCTGGCCACCATGGTCTTCCAAGGCTCAAGGGGGCACTGGCTCTGTGAACATGATTTATCAACCATGTTAACCATGGACCATTTTCTCTTGCCTTTCAGAGAAGAAGATGATGTTAATAATAATAATTAGAATATAAATTTATAGTCTCTTATCTAAAACCCTTGGGATCACAGGTATTTCAGAATTCAGAATTCTTTGGATTTTAGAAATGTAATTCAGTTGGTCTACTGTATATTACACAGCACCACAATGGGGTCTGGTGCTGCATCCTAAATCAAATGTATGAATATTCATATTTAGTGAAGAAAATTAAGACTATAGTCATATCAGTTCAAGTTAGGTTTTGTTGCAAGATCAGTTTGCCACAAGTTTGACAGGCAAAATCATAGCTCCCCTAATTCCTAGCTATGTCCTAATTCCTGGACTCTGTAAATAATTACCTTACATAGCAAATGGGGGGAATGAAGGTAGCAGGTGGAATTAAGGTTGTTAATCAGCTGACTTTAAAGTTGGAGAATTATCCTGGATTATCCAGATGTATACCATGTAGTCACAAGGGTTTTTAAATGTGGAAGAATGAGGCAAGAGAGTCAGAGAGGGACATGTGACAATGGGAGCAGAGGTTGGAGTGATGCGATGTGAGAGGGACCCAGTCCACCAATGGTGGCTTTGAAGATGTAAGGGGGCCCTGAGCCAAAGAATAGCAGAAGCCTCTAAAAGATGGAAAAGGTGATGAAATGAATCCTCTCTAGAGTCTCCAGAAAGGAACACAGCCCGTAGACACCTTGATTTTAGTCCAGGGACCCACATTTGCAGGATAAAAAATTTTTATTGTTTTAAGCCACTGAGTTCGTGGGAACTTGTTATAGTAGCAATAGAAATGAATACAACCAGTTTAAGAACAAGGTCTGATTTCAGAGCTTTTTGAGCTTTAGATTTATGGTTAAGAAATTGTGGACCTGTAAGTAGTCTTACTGTGCATTACTCAAGATACTAAGTGTCCTATTGAAGACACTTTTATTATCGTCGTTTTACAGATGAGAAAACTTAGGCTCCGAGAGGTTAACAAATATGCCTAAGGTTGCAGAACTAATAAGTGACCATTCTGAGAATTGAAGCCATGTCTCTTTTTCTGCTTTTTGGTCTGTGCTCTTAGACTGCTTGCTTCTAAGCAATTGTTGTTGCCTAGGTTTGAGGCTTAAAGCTTTGACCAGTGTCAGGGACTGTATTTAATGCTGGGGATAAGGATGAACAAGTTAAAGATGAATACTGGGCAGCCCTTGGTCCCAAATTTGACATTTGTAGTTCTGTGGCCATGTGAACATTATTTAACTTCTTTGAGATGAAAGATACTCATCTATAACATAGGTAATACTAACGCCTTCCCCATAGGTTTGTGATAGTTAATTGAGTTGATGTAAGTGAAGTCTTTTGTCACATGCCTGGCTAATACCAATTCTGCTGATAAATGTGAACTGTTACACTTATTAGTAATGTTGTTGTATTAATATTATGCTTCTTTAGTAAGGAACATATTGTAAATAGAGGAGTCAGGTCTCTAAGAAAAATTTGAACAGTTCTTAAAAATGGAAGGAGTTGAAAGAATAAGACAAACTCCATGCCTTTGTCACACAGGATTCCCTTCTCTTGGTTTCAGTGGCTGCTGTGAGTGTTGGGTGTTCAGGACATTTGCGTTGCATACTGCAGCTAAGTTTTCTGCGTGTTTGGAGTGGGAGAATGAAGCAGCCTGTCTGATCATTTGGCTTTACTCCTTTCCAGTATAATTCCAGGCACTTTTATTATCCCCATTTTACAGACGAGAAAGCTGATCTCACTCCCTCCCATCAGGGAGTGATGATGATTAAGGTATTATGGACTATCAGATCTAGTCCTTCACAGATTTAAGATAGAATATAAGTGGTGAGCTGTAACAGAGAGGCCAGATGTGTGTGTGTGTGTGTGTGTGTGTGTGTGTGTATGTGAGAGAGAGAGAGAGAGAGAGACAGATGGAGAGACAGATGGAGAGACAGACAGATGGAGAGATGGAGAGGAGAGAGGAAGAGATGACTGCATGCACAACCAAGTTAGAGAAGATGGTGGTGGTGAGACTTATTTAATAAGCAAACTGTTACTGCTTGCCTACTAGATATTTAAGAACTATGAGGATACAAAAGTGGATAAAGACAGATTCCCATCCTTAACATGTTATCTAGTTGAGGGTAAATTAAGACTATTTTGTTCACATCAGAAAATTCAGAGCTTTTGAAAGTTAGGTTGTAGGTATTGCTTTACAGTCAATTTCTGTGTGATATGACCTTTCTTGAAAGAGATATGAGTCATTTAGCTTCTGGTTGCAAACAATTGTGTTGTTTTATTAGCACTTCCATCAATAGAAACCCCGTTATTATCTGGTCTGTTTTCCAACAGCCTTTTTGTGCCTGAAGAATTCTTAAGTACTCCTGCAAAATGATGGCTTCTAGGTCAAACCTAAGTACTCACTCTTCTGATGTTGTATGTTAAAGTAAAGGATACTAATCTGGGATTGGGGACTATCTCAAGTGCATCTGTTTGGGGGGCTTTATTTCACCCATTTATCCAGTTTGTATTATCACTTTCATCATGGCCTCTGTTCTGATTCAAATACCTGAGTATTCTATTTTTCTGGACATGTTTATAACATATTCCATTCTTTAAAAGAGAGGCAGCTACATAGGTTTCTTCCTTTTAAATGGTTTTTTAAATCTGGAACATGAGGCAGAACTATCTACCAAAAAGGGGCTATCAATATTTATGGTCAAACATGGGGAGACTTAAAAGGCATTCTCCAATCCATCCATAATCAGTCTGGTCCAGTTGCCTGAATATTTCAGAATTGTATTCTGGGAAATGTATATTCTGTATGTTTGGATTGAAAAGTCTCTGCTATTTTCAGTAAAAGTCTTTGAAAATTCTTTCATGCCGATGAAAGGATTGTCTTACAGTTTTTTATTTGATAGTTTTCTGAATTCCACAGGCACCTACTAATCTGGCTTCTTTTCTGGGCCACAACGGTGATAGCCCTTTATTAGCAACTCCTTAGCATAATAAAATTGCCTTTTCTTCTTATGTGAGTTATAGGGGTTTTATCTTTTTGCTTCTTTAATATTTATTGACTACCTAATCGCTTTTGGTTACTCTTCCTTATCATAAACAAGGCAAACAAGACCTTTGCTCTCTAGGATCTTATATTCTAGTAAGAATAAACAGACAGGTAAGAAACAGATAAGTTAAAACACACACATTAATTTGTTAGTAATAAGTGTCACGCATAATTAAAATAGGGCAATGTGTAAGAGTAGGTGATCATGGAAGGCCTTTCTGAGAAGGTGACATATAACTGAGATGTAAATGACATGAAGGAGCCAGCTGTGTGAAGATCAGGAAAAAGAACTTTCTAGGCAAAGGCAGCAGCTGGCAGAAGGGCCCTGGGCTAGTGTGATTGGAGTGGAGAGATAAAAGGAAAACCTGGAAGGAGATGAGATTAGAGAAGTGTTGCAAATTATATTGGGATTCAGACCAGGTAAAGAGTTTGGACTTGAAGATGGCCGAATAGGAACAGCTCCAGTCTCCAGCTCCCAGCGCGAGCAACACAGAAGACAGGTGATTTCTGCGTTTTCAACTAAGGAATGCAGCTCATCGCCAGCAACGGATCAAAGCTGGATGGAGAATGACTTTGACGAGATGAGAGAAGAAGGCTTCAGTCCATCAAACTTCTCAGAGCTAAAGGAGGAATTACGTACCCAGTGCAAAGAAACTAACAATCTTGAAAAAAGAGTGGAAGAATTGATAACTAGAATAATTAATGCAGAGAAGGCCATAAACAAACTGACAGAGATGAAAACCATGACACGAGAAATACGTGACAAATGCACAGGCTTCAGTAACCGACTCAATCAACTGGAAGAAAGGGTATCAGCGATTGAGGATCAAATGAATGAAATGAAGCAAGAAGAGAAATCTAAAGAAAAAAGAAGAAAAAGAAATAAACAAAGCCTGCGAGAAGTATGGGATTATGTAAAAAGACCAAATCTACGTCTGATTGGGGTGCCTGAAAGTGAGGGGGAAGATGGAACCAAGTTGGAAAACACTCTTCAGGATATCATCCAGGAGAACTTCCCCAACCTAGTAGGGCAGGCCAACATTCAAATTTGGAAATACAGAGAATGCCACAAAGATACTCCTCGAGAAGAGCAACTCCAAGACACATAATTGCCAGATTCACCAAAGTTGAAATGAAGGAAAAAATCTTAAGGGCAGCCGGAGAGAAAGGTTGGGTTACCTACAAAGAAAATCCCATCAGACTAACAGCAGATCTCTCGGCAGAAACTCTACAAGCCAGAAGAGAGTGGGGGCCAATATTCAACATTCTTAAAGAAAAGAATTTTAAACCCAGAATTTCATATCCAGCCAAACTAAGTTTCATAAGTGAAGGAGAAATAAAATCTTTTACAGATAAGCAAATGCTGAGAGATTTTGTCACCACCAGGCCTGCCTTACAAGAGACCCTGAAGGAAGTACTAAACATGGAAAGGAACAACCTGTACCAGCCATTGCAAAAACATGCCAAAATGTAAAGACCATCGAGGCTAGGAAGAAACTGCATCAACTAACGAGAAAAATAAGCAGTTAATATCATAATGGCAGGATCAAGTTCACACATAACAATATTAACCTTAAATGTAAATGGACTAAATGGTCCAATTAAAAGACACAGACTGGCAAACTGGATAAAGAGTCAAGATCCATCAGTTTGCTGTATTCAGGAGACCCATCTCACATGCAGAGAAACACATTGACTCTAAAGGGATGGAGGAAGATCTACCAAGCAAATGGAGAACAAAAAAAAAGCAGGATTTGCAATACTAGTCTCTGATAAAACAGACTTTAAACCATCAAAGATCAAAAGAGACAAAGAAGGCCATTACATAATGGTAAAGGGATCAATTCGACAGGAAGAGCTAACTATCCTAAATATATATGCACCCAATACAGGAGCACCCAGATTCATAAAGCAAGTCCTTAGAGACTTACAAAGAGACTTAGACTCCCATACAATAATAATGGGAGACTTCAACACCCCACTGTCAACATTAGACAGATCAACGAGACAGAAAGTTAACAAGGATATCCAGGAATTGAACTCATCTCTACAGCAAGCAGACCTAATAGACATCTACAGAACTCTCCACCCCAAATCAACAGAATATACATTCTTCTCAGCACCACATCACACTTATTCTAAAATTGACCACATAATTGGAAGTAAAACACTCCTCAGCAAATATACAAGAACAGAAATTATAACAAACTGTCTCTCAGACCACAGTGCAATCAAACTAGAACTCAGGACTAAGAAACTCAATCAAAACCGCTCAACTACATGGAAACTGAATAACCTGCTCCTGAATGACTACTGGGTACATAATGAAATGAAGGCAGAAATAAATATGTTCTTTGAAACCAATGAGAACAAAGATACAACATACCAGAATCTCTGGGACACATTTAAAGCAGTGTGTAGAGGGAAATTTTTAGCACTAAATGCCCACAAGAGAAAGCTGGAAAGATCTAAAATTGACACTCTAACATCACAATTAAAAGAACTAGAGAAGCAAGAGCAAACACATTCGAAAGCTAGCAGAAGGCTAGAAATAACTAAGATCAGAGCAGAACTGAAGGAGATAGAGACACAAAAAACTCTCCAAAAAATCAATGAATCCAGGAGTTGGTTTTTTGAAAAGACCAACAAAATTGATAGACTGCTAGCAAGACTAATAAAGAACAAAAGAGAGAAGAATCAAATAGATGCAATAAAAAATGATAAAGGGGATATCACCACCGACCCCACAGAAATACAAACTACCATCAGAGAATACGATAAATACCTCTACGCAAATGAACTAGAAAATCTAGAAGAAATGGATAATTTCCTGGACACTTATACTCTTCCAAGACTAAACCAGGAAGAAGCTGAATCCCTGAATAGACCAATAGCAGGCTCTGAAATTGAGGCAATAATTAATAGCCTACCAACCAAAAAAAGTCCAGGACCAGATGGATTCACAGCTGAATTCTACCAGAGGTACAAGGAGGAGTTGGTACCATTCCTTCTGAAACTATTCCAATCAATAGAAAAAGAGGGAATCCTCCCTAACTCATTTTATGAGGCCAACATCATCCTGATACCAAAGCCTGGCAGAGACACAACAAAAAAAGAGAATTTTAGACCAATATCCCTGATGAACATGGATGCAAAAATCCTCAATAAAATACTGGCAAACTGGATCCAGCAGCACATCAAAAAGCTTATCCACCATGATCAAGTGGGCTTCATCCCTGGGATGCAAGGCTGGTTCAACATACGCAAATCAATAAACATAATCCAGCATATAAACAGAACCAAAGACAAAAACCACATGATTATCTCAATAGATGCAGAAAAGGCCTTTGACAAAAATTTAACAGCCCTTCATGCTAAAAACGCTCAATAAATTCGGTATTGATGGAACATATCTCAAAATAATAAGAGCTATTTATGACAAACCCACAGCCAATATCATACTGAATGGGCAAAAACTGGAAAAATTCCCTTTGAAAACTAGCACAAGACAGGGATGCGCTCTCTCACCACTCCTATTCAACATAGTATTGGAAGTTCTGGCTAGGGCAATCAGGCAAGAGAAAGAAATCAAGGGTATTCAGTTAGGAAAAGAAGAAGTCAAATTGTCCCTGTTTGCAGATGACATGATTGTATATTTAGAAAACCCCATTGTCTCAGCCCAAAATCTCCTTAAGCGGATAAGAAACTTCAGCAAAGTCTCAGGATACAAAATTAATGTGCAAAAATCACAAGCATTCTTATACACCAGTAACAGACAAACAGAGAGCCAAATCAGGAATGAACTTCCATTCACAATTGCTTCAAAGAGAATGAAATACCTAGGAATCCAACTTACAAGGGATGTAAAGGACCTCTTCAAGGAGAACTACAAACCACTGCTCAGTGAAATAAAAGAGGACACAAACAAATGGAAGAACATACCATGCTCATGGATAGGAAGAATCAGTATCGTGAAAATGGCCATACTGCCCAAGGTAATTTATAGATTCAGTGCCATCCCCATCAAGCTACCAATGATTTTCTTCACAGAATTGGAAAAAACTGCTTTAAAGTTCATATGGAACCAAAAAAGAGCCCACATTGCCAAGACAATCCTAAGTCAAAAGAACAAAGCTGGAGGCATCATGCTACCTAACTTCAAACTATACTACAAGGCTACAGTAACCAAAACAGCATGGTACTGGTACCAAAACAGAGATATAGACCAATGGAACAGAACAGAGTCCTCAGAAATAATACCACACATCTACAGCCATCTGATCTTTGACAAACCTGAGAAAAACAAGAAATGGGGAAAGGATTCCCTATTTAATAAATGGTGCTGGGAAAATTGGCTAGCCATAAGTAGAAAGCTGAAACTGGATCCTTTCCTTACTCCTTATACGAAAATTAATTCAAGATAGATTAGAGACTTAAATGTTCGACCTAATACCATAAAAACCCTAGAAGAAAACCTAGGTAATACCATTCAGGACATAGGCATTGGCAAGGACTTCATGTCTAAAACACCAAAAGCAACAGCAGCAAAAGCCAAAATTGACAAATGGGATCTGATTAAACTAAACAGCTTCTGCACAGCAAAAGAAACTACCATCAGAGTGAACAGGCAACCTACAGAATGGGAGAAAATTTTTGCAATCTACTCATCTGACAAAGGGCTAATATCCAGAACCTACAAAGAACTCAAACAAATTTACAAGAAAAAAACAAACAACCCCATCAAAAAGTGGGCAAAGGATATGAACAGACACTTCTCAAAAGAAGACATTTATACAGCCAACAGACACATGAAAAAATGCTCATCATCACTGGCCATCAGAGAAATGCAAATCAAAACCACAATGAGATACCATCTCACACCAGTTAGAATGGCAATCATTAAAAAGTCAGGAAACAACAGATGCTGGAGAGGATGTGAAGAAATAGGAACACTTTTACACTGTTGGTGGGATTGTAAACTAGTTCAACCATTATGGAAAACAGTATGGCGATTCCTCAAGGATCTAGAACTAGAAGTACCATATGACCCAGCCATCCCATTACTGAGTATATACCCAAAGGATCGTAAATCATGCTGCTATGAAGACACATGCACACGTATGTGTATTGTGCCACTATTCACAATAGCAAAGACTTGGAATCAACCCAAATGTCCATCAGTGACAGACTGGATTAAGAAAATGTGGCACATATACACCATGGAATACTATGCAGCCATAAAAACGGATGAGTTTGTGTCCTTTGTAGGGACATGGATGCAGCTGGAAACCAGCATTCTCAGCAAACTATTGCAAGAACAGAAAACCAAACACCGCATGTTCTCATTCATAGGTGGGAACTGAACAATGAGATCACTTGGACTCGGGAAGGGGAACATCATACACCGGGGCCTATCATGGGGAGGGGGTAGGGGGGAGGGATTGCATTGGGAGTTATACCTGATGTAAATGACGAGTTGATGGGTGCTGACGAGTTGATGGGTGCAGCACACCAACATGGCACAAGTATACATATGTAACAAACCTGCACGTTATGCACATGTACCCTAGAACTTAAAGTATAATAATAATAATAATAATAAATAAAAAAAGAGTTTGGACTTTATTCTAAGTGTGGCAGAACCACTGGAGACTTTGATATCTAGGGTGAAATGGTCTGGTTTTTCAATTTTAATAATTCATTGTGGTTACTTTGTGGAGAATGAAATGGGGGAGGGTGAGAATGAAAACTTGGAGACCAATGGGAAGGCTTCTATGTTAGTCAAGGCAAGAGGTAACTGTAGCTTGGACTGGGTTGGAGTAGTGGAGACAGAGACAACTGGAGGAATTCCAGATCTATCTTGGAGGTGTATAGGCAGGCCTTGCTGATGAACTGGATGTAAGCACTGAGGGAAAGAGGCCCAAAGGATGACTCTTGTGCTTTTGGCTCAAGCAATTCAGTAGATGGTGATACAGTTTACCAAGATGTGACAGCAGTAGGATTGGTGGTAAAAATCAAGAGTTCTATTTTGATTGATAAATTTAGTATCAATAGACATTTGGATATGAGTCTAGAATTTCAGAGAGAATTCAGGACTAGAGGTAAAAACTTGGGTGTCATTGTGCATGATATTTCAGGCAATGGTGTAGGAGAGAGCAGATAGGAAAAGGGGTTTAAACACCAAGCTTTGAGGAGATAAAATGTTTGGAGTTTAAGAGGAGGACCCAGCAAAGCTTAAAAAGGGATGGTTAGTCAGTGCGATATGAGGAACACCTGTCGTGGAAATTAAGGGGAAAATGTTTTGACAAAGATGGAATATAATCAAATCGGTGACCTTGAAGTCATTGGTGATCTTGAGTAGTTTTAGTGAAGCAGTCAGATGGAAGCCAGCAAGAGTTAGGCAAAGAGAAAAGGAGGAGAAAGGAGAGATGGCAGGTAGAAGCAACTCTTCCAAGAAGTTTTGCTGATAGGCACTCACCTGGAAGTCAAAGGACCTAGATTCCAGCCCAAATGTGCCGCATTGTACTCTGATGATAATTGTTTGTATTAGTCATTTTCTGTTGTTATAACAGAATACCACAGATTGGGTAACTTATGAACTAAAGAATTTTATTTAGCACACTGTTCTGGAAGCTGGGAAGTTCAAGAGCTTAGTGCCAACATCTGGTGACAGCTTTCTTGCTGTATCATAACATGTTGAGAGGGCAAGAGCCAGACAGCTAGAGAGAGAGTTCACTTTATAGCAAAGCCACTCTGGAGATAACGAACCCACTTCCATGGTAGTGACATTAATCCATTCATGAAGGCAGAGGTATTAAGTTTCCAACACATGAACTTTTAGGGAACACATTCAACCATATCATTGTTTATGTAAGTGTCTTATATTCCATTAGAATGCACAAAAACTTTGATGTCCTTATTCACTTCAATTTCCTAATACTTAAAAAGTTCTTGGCACACAGTAAATACTTATACATTTAAGTTGAATGAATGGATGGATAAATTAATGAATATTCTACTAGAGTACAGACACTTTAGGCTGAAGACCATGTCTGATTAATCTTCTACAGGCCATGCAAAATAGTCAGGATGCAAAAATATTTCTAAATGAATAAATGACTCTAATGAACTGAGGGGTATAGTAGGGAAGCTGGGGCCAGGAAAGGTCAGAGATGGGAGCTGTTTAGACCAAGGTTCTCATAGGACTGGGTAAGACCTGGGACTGAGGTTTAAGGGCACAGAAAGCTGTTGAAGTAGAAGACAGGGGATAGGATACAGGTTCTTCTGGATTTGTCTCTGACTCCCTAACTATGACCTTACATAAGTCGTTATGCCTTATCTCTAAGCCATATTCCTCGTGATGATAGAAATATCTCTGTAGAGTTAATGTGAGGATTTAATGAGATTACATTCACAGCTGAACATGGTGGCTCATGCCTGTGATACCAGCACTTTGGGAAGCCAAGGCGGGAGAATCAGTCGAGCTCAGGAGTTCAAGACCAGCCTGGGCAATATAGCAAGACACCATCTCTACAAAAAAAAAAAAAAAAAAATTCTGGCGTGGTGTCACATGCCTGTAAGTCCTAGCCACTCAGGAGGCTGAGGTGAAAGGATTGCTTGGGCCCCAGAGGTCGAGGCTACAGTGAGCTGTGTCATACCACTGTACTCCAGCCTGAGCAACAGAGCAAGACCCTATCTCAAATTTTTAAAAAAATTTAATTAACAATATATATTCACAAAGAGTTTAGGCAATGGCTTGACTCATATAAACACCCACTGACAGGCAGCATTGTTATTAATACTATTGGTAATATTGTTCAATATTGGCCTGTACCAGGGACTCAGGTTCTACCACCGGTCAGTTAGGGCAGCTTTCTGGGATTAAGGAGTTGTTTGAATGGGAGGGCTTGCTGATGTTCTTTCTGACTCTCCGTTTTCATCCTAAAAGGAATAAATAAATCAAGTTTACCTTTACGAAAAACCTGTACTGGGGCTTGATGAGGCTTCAGGGAATGCCATCCTGTTCTCCAAAGCACCCTATGTGTTTATTGATGCCAGCAATGGGGGCCAAAATGTATCTAATAATCGAGTTCAGATGCTGCTCAAGGTAAGTCAGTGGTTTGAATTCATTCATGCTGAGGTGGGATCAGTAGGTCAGTTGGGAAGGATACATAATTTGTGTCTTATATAACATTTTAGTGAATGGGGAGGGGTGCATCATCACACCTCAGATAGCATCCGAGTTGTTCTTGCCCTTTCCTTGTGTACTTCCTGAGTGTCATGTGTTCTCCTGTGCTTCCATGCCCCAGTACAAGTGCTTTCCTCTGCTTGGAATGCTCTACCCTTGTCTGCCTATTTCCTAAACACTCTTTGAGATTCAATGAAAGTGTCACAGCCTTTGGAAAACTGTCTCTGACACTGAGGTCTGGGTTAGGTGTCCCTCTCAAGCTCTCCCTTAGTCCCTTGAGCTTCCTTCTCTACTCTCATCATGCTGCATTGTAATTGTTTGTATTTCTGGGTCCCTTGCACACCAAATGCTGAGGTCCTTCAGGATAGGGCATCTTATTTATCTGTTTTCTTCCAGCTCCTATTGGTATGTGGAAGGTGCTCAATAAATGTTTGGTGGATTAGTGGTTGGATGAATGAATGAAACAAGAAAACAAGCAATAGTTGACTGTTTAATCAGGTCTTGGTATAAAACAGGTAGGCAGAGGAATATGCAAGGGAGACATAGAAGCTGTACCACTGATGACCCAGTTCTGCCTTGGTGGGTTGTATTTTTTTCTTTCCTGAATGGAGACCTCATCATAGCTGCCAGGACCATTTGTTCTGTTACTTTGAAGGCTTAACTCTGCTTTATGTGATTTATGAGGACACTGCCAATTTCATCCCCAGGATGTTCTGTCACTAAGGTCTTCCTGTAAGGGTGGTCAGTACAATGGGATTTTATCTGCATAGCTCATTATGTGAATATCCCCAGCATGGGGATGGTTTAGCTTATTGGGTTACTTTCCAAGCCCTAGTGGCAAGACTAGACACTGGAAATAGTATGATAGCTATAGAGATTTCAAACATACCTACACAAAATGGGAAATCATAAGATGAACTCTCACCTTATCTCCAGAACCTCCCAAAACATACATATTAGTACATCTTGGGTGAGTCAGAGGCATTTTTTACATTTCCACAGTGGTTCTTGTCTTGATTCTTCTTCCAGGGAATAGCAATTTTTTTCTGGAAAATTCCTAGGAGACTATAACATTCCCTGTCCCAAGATATCACTTGTGTACAGCCTTGTGATAGACAATAAAAACTACCCCCAATTCTTCCTGTTCCTACATGCACACCCGTCTGAAGGGTGACTTTGCACCCCTTCCTACACAGAATTTAGAATTGGCCTTATAACTTGTTTTACCTAATGGGATCTTAGCAAACATGACACGAACAGAGACGTGAAAAGGGATGTTCATTGGAGTTGGTCTTCTTTTGCGTCTTTTGGGGACCCTGTGACTGCTAGCTACCATGTGAAGAAGCCCTCACTGGACAATGAGAGACCCATGGCCTATTCATTCTATTTCCTTGGCCACCAGTTGCCAGTCAGGTGAATGAATGAAGTTATTATAGATTGTCTGGACACCAGCAAATCCATCACCTGACTACAGACACAGAAAAAACCCAACTGAGATGATCCGAACCTGCCTGGACTGGAACAGCCCAGCTGACTCACAGAAGAGCAAGCTGAATAAAAGGCTGTGGTTTAAGCCACAAGGTTTTGCAGTAGTTTGTTATACAGAAAAAGATAACTGATGTAGCAAGCCTTTAGTGATTTTTCCTGGCCTTCTCCTGAATTTACATTCCCATATTTAGGTATTCAGATTATAACACAGTGCTCATCTCCATCATGTTCTTCGGATGGTTGTTCATGAGTCTGCCTCCCCGGTAGACTTTGGATACTCCAAGGGTAGGAGCACTATCTGGAGGACTAGTAGGATCTGCACACCTAAGGCCTAGCCCAGTGCCAGGGACTAAGAGTGTGCTCTGGAAATGTGGATGGACTCCATGAATGTGTGCAGCTCAACTTTTGAATCTTGGCTTCTGTGTCACTAGTAGCTCCTTTATTTATTTCCCTCCTACTCCTCAACTGGGTATATAAAACCTGATGTTTGCTATATTCTTGAAATTTTCTATTTTCACATTCTCTTTTGCAGTTAGGGTGCCTTTTACTTATCCTTGTAATTTCTTAGTGTACCTATAGTTAGACAACAACAAAGTGCCCCCAAGTTTTTTCAAAATAGGATTATGTAGTCATAAAAGACACCAGCCAAAATAAAGCCTTTTGATAATAATCCAAGTTTCCTTTTTCTAAATTACATCTTTCAAATAGCATTATGTGATGATTGATTTTTATTTCATTTAGATTTAATTTTATTTTCAATGTGTAAGTTTCATATTTTCAAAATGAACAATCTTCCCAATGAAAGCTATTAATTTCATCTTGTCTGAGGTGATAAATCATTTACTGTGTCTCTTCACTAAAATCCCTGATTATTACTGGCATTTTGGGAACCCCAGGAAGTCATGTGGAGGAGGCCCCCAGAGACAAAATGAAGAAAAAGGAAGGTAATTCAGATAAAAGCCATTAACAACTCCTCAAGAAATTTTTGTCAAATAAATCCTCAATGTAAGATTAATAATAAGTGTTACTATTTATTAGTCAGACCCTGTGTTACATGCTGAATATCTCTTTTAACCTTTACAACAACCCCATGTGGTAAGTTCTAGTACCTCCCTTTTACAAATGAGGAAAGGCTTAGATAATTTAATCAGGTTACCTAGAGTCAGAACCTGGAATTGAACCAGCATGGGTCTGCTTTCAGAGCTGGTGCCTTAACTCTTAAGCTTCACAGAGAAGGGAATGTAAAAGATGGTCTATTCATGGTAAACCATGTATCCTCTTTTAAAAAGATAAAAATTGAATAACATATCTAGAGCTTGGAAGGTCCCCTAGAGGCATGATCTCAACACTCTGGAATATTCCCCATAGTGGTGACGTAGGGGCTGACCTTGGGGTATATGTTGGTTCATACCCTTTTTTTTTTTTTTTTTTTTTGAGATGTAGTCTCGCTCTGTCACCCAGGCTGGAGTGCAGTGGCGCGATCTCGGCTCAGTGCAAGCTCCGCTTCCCAGGTTCACGCCATTCTCCTGTCTCAGCCTCCCAAGTAACTGGAACTACAGGCACCCGCCACAATGCCTGGCTAATTTTTTGTATTTTTAGTAGAGACGGGGTTTCACCGTGTTAGCCAGGATGGTCTGGATCTCCTGACCTCGTGATCCACCCGCCTCAGCCTCCCAAAGTGCTGGGATTACAGGGGTGAGCCATACCCATTTCTAATGACCTAGGAGTTTCAGGCTTGGCATGCCCGAGGTCAGTTGAGGTCGAATTATCCTCACAACTACCAAAGAATGTTAAAACTGGAAGGGACCCATGTTAGTTCATGTCTCCAAGTCTATTCCACCCTCCTCCACTCCATCCTCTTTCCTGGGAAACTGACATGCTGTTTGGCTTCAATGGGGTTCAGCCTGTGGAGGGTCCGGGGAAGGATACCGGAGGGAGTGGGAAGGTGGAGAGTAGACTCCCGGCTTGTAGGGCCACCTTGCACTGGCTGTGCCCTTGTCTGCAAGTTACTGGTCTTTTTCAGAGGGCCTTTGCTGCATGACTCCTTCCTTCTGAACCATGTTCCTGTCCTCTTCCCTCCTCCCTGTGGGCGTGGGATGGCGAATGTTCTGTTGCTGAACTCTTAGGGTTTTCCTACCTCCAGCCCATGGCTCTGCAAATAGTCTCCTTGAACTACCCTAATTGGAATGTGTAATCTATTCCTTGCGGAGACCCTGATTGATACAGAATTTTAGAGGTTATGTAGCACAACCTTCACATTTTATGAGGAGAAAACCAAAGTATAGAGAGTAAGTGCCTGCTTGAAGTAACTGCTAAGTGGCAGAGTCCTGAACTCGAAAGGTGAACCGGACTGACCTCTTGTCTGGGGATCCCCCAACATAACCCAAGTGTGGAAAGACCAGTGAGTGGCACATTAGTTGGAGTAGGCGTTAATTTTATTTTTGCCCTTTTTTTGTGGAGCGTCCTAACTGGGCCAAAGCTTGCTTGCTTGCTTGCTTGCTTGCTTGCTTGCTTTCTTTCTTTCTTTCTTTCTTTCTTTCTTTCTTTCTTTCTTTCTTTCTTTCTTTCTTTCTTTCTTTCTTTCTTTCTTTCTTTTTTTCTTTCTTTCTTTCTTTCTTTCTTTTCTTTTCTTTCTTTCTTTTCTTTTCTTTTCTTTCTTTCTTATTTTTTGAGACAGAGTCTCACTTTGTCACCCAGGCTGGAGTGCAGTGGCGCCATTTTGGCTTACTACTGCCTCCGTCTCCTGAGCGTCAGTGATCCTCCCACCTCAGCCCTCCAAGTATCTGGGACTACAGGCACGTGCCACCACACCTGGCAAATATTTTTGTATTTTTTGTAGATATGAGGTTTCATCATGTTGCCCAGGCTGGTCCCAAAGTCCTGGGCACAAGCTATCTGCCTACATCGGCCTCCCAGCGTGCTAGAATTACAGGCGTGAGCCACTGCGTCTGGCTGACCAAATCTTTCTGTAATGACTTTTGCCCACGTTATTGCTCAGCTGTACTTAGGCAACTTTTCAGCTATGACTTTTGCCTTTTCTTAGGTATTCCAGAATAAAAAATTCCATGAATGGGCTTCTGTGTTTATCCGGTTACAAATTTAGAAGCTGTGTAAGCAAGTGGTTTGTGTGTGAGTTTAATTAATGTCTTTCAGGTAATTGGTTTTTGTTCTTTAATAAATGCAGAGTATTCATCAGTGTAATAACACTCATGAACCAGAATGGCAGTGAATCAGGATCTTCTTCAAAGGAAGACTATTGTTACAGTTTATTGGTAACAGTTATTGAGTGGTATTCAAGTTTGGATTACTGAGGTTGTTGTGGGTGTACTGGCACAAGATAAACAGTCAATAAATATTTGGCAAATTTTAGGATTGTTTTCTCTGTTTCTGTGAGAAATGTCATTGGTGTTTTTATATGGATTGCATTGAATCTGTAGATTGCTTTGGTTAATATGAACATTTTAACAATATTGATTCTTCCAATCCATGAACATGGAAAATTTTTCCATTTTTGTGTGTGTGTTCTCTTCAATTTCTTTCACTTCTTTGATTAATTCCTAGGTATTTAATTTTATTTGTAGCTATTGTAAATGGGATTACTTGATTTCTTTTTCAGGTTGTTTGCTGTTGGCATATAGAAATGCTACTGATTTCTATATATTGATTTTGTATGTTGAAACATTACAGGCTGGGTGTGGTGGCTCATGCCTGTAATTCCAGCACTTTGGGAGGCTGAGGCAGGAGGATCACGAGGTCAGGAGATCGAGACCATCCTGGCTAACACGGTGAAACCCCGTCTCTACCGAAAATACAAAAAATTAGCCGGGCGTGGTAGTGGGCGCCTGTAGTCCCAGCTGCTCGGGAGGCTGAGGCAGGAGAATGGCTTGAACCCGGGTGGCGGAGCTTGCAGTGAGCCGAGATTGCGCCACTGCACTACAGCCTGGGCGACCGAGCGAGACTTGGTCTCAAAAAAAAAAAAAAAAAAAAAAAAAAAGAAACATTACAGAGTTTATCAGGTCCAATAGTTTTTTTGTTTTGTGTGTGGAGTTTTCAGGTTTTTCCAAATGTAAGTTCATATAATCTGCAAACAAGGACAGTTTGACTTCTTTCTTTCCAATTTGAATGCCTCTTATATCTCTCTTGTCTGATTGCTCTAGCTAGAACTTCTGGTACTATGTTGAGTAACAGTGGTGAAAAGTGGGGATCCTTCACAGGAAGGGGAACATCACAAACCAGAGCCTGTGAGGGGGTGGGGGGTTAGGAGAGGGATAGCATTAGGAGACTAACGTAGGTGACAGGTTGAAGGGTGCAGCAAACCACCATGGCACATGTATACCTATGTAACAAAACTGCACATTCTTCACATGTAACCCAGAGCTTAAAGTATAAAAAAAATGATTTGACAGCCACAAAAAAAAGAAAAGTGGGGATCCTTATCATGTTCTAGATCTTAGAGGAAAGGTTTTCAGTTTTTCTGCATTTAGTGTCATACTAGCTGTGGGTCTGTCATATATTGCTTTTATTATATTAGGTATGTTCCTTCTACACTCAGTTTTTTTAGGGTTTTTATCATGCTAAGGGATCTTGAATTTTATCAAATGTCTTTTTCAGCATCAGCTGAAATGATATATGGGTTTTGTCCTTCATTCTGCTAATATAATGTATCACATTGATTAATTTACATATGCTGAACTATCCCTGCATACCTGGGATAAATCCCACTTGGTCATGATGAATGATCTTTTTAGTATGTTGTTGAATTTGATTTGTGAGATTTTGTTGAGGATTTTTGCATCAATATTCATCAGGGATATTAGCCTGTACTTTTTTTTTTCTTTTTTTAAATTTTTGACCTTGTAAGACTTCTACAACCTATCTAGTTTTCTTTTTTTGGATGCATTTTCATCTGGTGTTGGCATCAGGGTAATACTGTCCTCATAAAATGAGTTTAGAAGTATTCTATTTTTCAGATAGTTTTAGTAGGATTGATATTTCAAAAAAAAAAATGTTTTGTAAAATGCAGCAGTGAAGCCATTGGGTCCTGGGCTTTTCTTTGCTGGGAGATTTTTTATTATTGCTTCTATCTCATTACTTGTTATTGGTATGTTCCAGTTTTGGATTTCTTTATGGTTCAATCTTGGTAAATTGTATGTGTCTAGGAATGTATCCATTTCTTCTAAGTTTTCCAATTTAGTGGCATATTAAGCCTCTAATAATCCTTTGAGTTTCTGTAGTATCAGTTATAATGCCTTTCTTTTTCATCTCTGATTTTATTTATTTGGATCTTCTCTATTTTTCCTTAGTTTGGCTGAAGGTTTGTCAAGTTTGTTTATGTTTTCAGAAAACCAAGATTTTATTTTGTTGGCCTTTTGCATGGTTTTCTTCATTTCAATTTCATTTATTTCTGCTCTGATATTTATTATTTCTTTTTGTCTACTGATTTTAGGTTCTGTTTAATCTTGCTTTTCCAATTCTTTAAGATGTATTGTTAGGTTGATTATTTGAAGTTTTTCTACTTTTTTTATGTAGGCACCTATAACTATAAACTTCTCTCTTACTACTGCTTTCACTGTATCCCACAGGTTTTGATATGTTGTGTTTCCATTATCATTTGTTTTGATAAATTTTTTGATTTGCTTCTTAATTTCTTCATTGACCAACTGGTCATTCAGGAATGTATTATTTAATTTCCGTGTGTTTGTGTGATTTCCAAGATTTTGCTTGTTATTTATTTCTTGTTTTATTCCATTGTGGTCAGAGAAGATACTTATTGTTTCAGTTTTTTTGAACGTGTTAAGACTTGTTTTGTGTCCTAATATATGGTCTATCCTTGAGAATAATCCATGTGCTGAAAAGATTGTGTTCTGCATCCACTGGATGAAATATTCTGTAAATATCTATTAGGTCCATTTTGTTGATAGTGCAGATTAAGTTCTATGTTTGTTGATTTTCTTTCTGGATGATCTGTCCAATGCTGAAAGTGGGATGTTGAAGTCTCCCGCTATTATTGTGTTGGAGTTTATCTGTTTCTTTGGCTCTAATATTTTCTTTATATATCTGGGCACTCCAGTGTTGGGTACATATGTATTTACAATTGCTATATCTTCTTGCTGAATTGACCCTTTTATCATTATACAATGACCTTCTTTGTCTCTTTTTATGATTTTTGTCTTGAATTCTATTTTGTCTGATAAAAGTATAGCTACTCGTCCTCTTTTAGGTTTTCACTTGCATGGAAAGTCTTTTTCCATTCTTTTTTTTTCAGTTTATGTGAGTCTTTATAGGTAAAGTGTGTTAGTGTGTTTCTGGTAGGCAACAGAACATTGGGTCTGTTTTTTAAAAATCCATTCAGCCACTCTGTGTCTTTTTTGACTAATTTTTAGTTTAATTTTTATTTTTAGTAGAGACATGATCTCGCTTTGTTGCCCAGGCTGGTCTCAAATTCCTGAGCTCTAGCAATCCTCCCTCCTTGGCCTCCCAAAGTACTGAGATTACAAGTGTGAGCCGACATACCCAGCCTGCTCTGTGTCTTTTCATTGGAGAGTTTAGTCCATTTACATTCATTGTTGTTATTAATAAGTAAGGACTTACTCCAGCCATTTTTTATTTATTTTCTGGTTGTTTTGTGTTCTTCTCTTCCTTCTTTCCTTCCTTTCTGTCTTCCTTTTAGTAAAGGTTGTGTTCGCTAGTGGCATGGTTGAATTTCTTTTTATTTTTTGTGTATTTGTGGTAGGTTTTTTTTTGTTTTGCAGTTGCTATGAGGCCTGCAAATAATAACTTATATCCCAGTATTTTAGTTATTTAATTTTATTATTATTATTATTATTTTTTGAGATGGAGTCTCACTCTGTCACCCAGGCTGGAATGCAGTGGCACAATCTTGGCTCACTGCAAGCTCCGCCTCCTAGGTTCATGCCATTCTCCTGCCTCAGCCTCCCAAGCAGCTGAGACCGCAGGCACCTGCCACCATGCCCGGCTAATTTTTTGTATTTTATGTAGAGATGGAGTTTCACCATGTTAGCCAGGATGGTCTCGATCTCCTGAGCTCATGATCCGTTCGCCTCGGCCTCCCAAAGTGCTGGGATTACCCCAGTATTTTAAACTTATGACAACTGAATATTGATTGCATAAACAAGCAATAAGTAATAAAAACTCTACACTTCACCTTCATCCTCTTGCTTTTAAACTTTTTGTTTCTATTTATATCTTACAGTACTGTCTGTGCCTTAAAAAGTTATTATTTTTATCAGTTCATCTTTTAGTCTTTCTACCCAAGAGGTGAGTAGTTAACATACCACAATTACAGTGTTATATTCTGTGTTTTTCTGTTTACTTACTATTATCAGTCAGTTTTGTACCTTCAGATGATTTCTTATTGCTCATTTACATCCTTTACTTTCAGACTGAAAAACTTCCATTTTCTTGTATGACAGGTCTGCTGTTGATAAAATATCTCAGCTTTTGTTTGTCTGGGCAAGTCTTTATTTCTCCTTCATGTTTGAACGATATTTTCACCACATATATTATTCTAGGGTATACATTTTTTTTCTTTAGTATTTTAAATATGTATGCCACTCTTTCCTGGCGTACATACAACATAGTATGTTGTTTCTTTTCTCTTGCTGCTTTTAGCATCTTTTCATTATCTTCGACCTTTGGGAGTTTATTAAATGCTTTGATGTAGTCTTCTTTGGGTTAAATCTGGTTGGCATTCTTTAATCTTCTTTTACTTGGATATTGATAGCTTTCTCTAAGTTTGTGAAGTTCTCTATTATCCCTTTGAATACACTTTTGAGTCCTATCTCTCTTTCCACCTCTGGTTTAAGGCCAGTGACTCTTAAATTTGCCCCTTTGATGCTATTTTCTAGTCTTGTAGGTGTGCTTCATTTTTAAAATTCTTTTTTCATTTTGTCTTCTCTGACTGTGTATTTCCAAATAGCCTGTCTTCAAGCTCACTAATTCTTTCTGATACTTGATCAGTTCTGCTATTAAGGGACTTTGATGCATTCTTCAGTATGTCAGTTTCATTTTTCAACTCTAGAATTTCTGTTTGATTTTTTAAAATTATGAATTCCTTTGTTATATTTATCTGATAAGATCCTAAATTCCTTCTCTGTGTTATCTTAAATTTCATTGAGTTTTCTCAAAACTGCTATTTTGAATTCTCTGTCTGAAAGGTCACATATCTCCATCTCTCTGGAATTGGCTCCTGGTGACTTATTTAGTTCATTTTTGAGATCATGTTTTCCTGGATGGTCTTGATGCTTGTGGATGTTTCTTGGTGTTTGTGCATTGAAGAGTTAGGTATTTATTGTAGTCTTCTCAGGCTGGGCTTGTTTGTACCCATCCTTCTTAGGAATGTTTTTCAAGTATTTGAAGGGACTTGGATGTTGTGATCTAAGTTTTTGGTCACCACCGCCATGTCTGCATTAGGGGGCAGCCTTATAGAGGTATAAGCCTGCAGACTTATAGAGGTACTACCTTGGTGGTTGTGGATAAGATCCTGAAGAATTCTCTGGATTGCCAGGCAGAGACTGTCATATTCTTGCCTTACTTTCTTCTAAACAAATGGAGCGTCTCTGTCTGTGTTGAGTTGCCTGGAGCTGGGAAAGGGGTTATATAAGTACCCCTGTATCCACTACCACTGGGACTGCCCTGGGTCAAAACACTGAGTCTTGCCCAAGGCCCACTGTAACCACTACCTGGCTACTGCCTGGCTACTGTGTTCACTCAAGGCCCTAGGGCTCTACAGCCAGTAGGTGGTAAAGCCAGCCAGGCTTCCCCTTCAAGGAGTGGAGTTCCCCAGGGCCCTAGATGGGCCCAGAAAACCCACCAAAGAGCCAGGACCTAAAGTCAGAAACTGAAGAAATGTGTGCTGTTGCCACAAGGCAATGTCTTTCCCAGTAGTCCTTCCCTCTTCCACAAGAAGAGGGGTCTCTCCCCATAGCCACCATTACCCCAGGCCCATGAGGAATACTGCCAGGCTACCACTGATGTTCACTTAAGGCCCAGGAGCTTTTCAGTCAGCTTGTGGTGAATGCTTCCAGGATTGGGACTCACCCTTCAGGGAAATATGCTCCCCTCTGGCCCAGGACAAGTCCAGTAATCCAAGAGCCAAGGCCTGGAATCATGGAACTCCAAGGGCCTGCTTGGTGCTGTACCCAGCTGTGGCCAAACTGGTATCTAAGCTGCAAGACTAAGTCACCTTTGCTCTTTTTTATGCTTTTCCCCAGAAGGAATCCCTCCCCTTGGCTACCACAGCAGGGAATGTGCTGGGTCACACCTGAAGCCAGTGCATCTCAGAGTCTCATCCAAGGCTCACAGTGTGTACTACCTAGATACCACCGCTGATTATTCAGGGCTCAAGGGCTCTTTAGTTAGGAAGTTATTAATCCTGCAAGGACTACATCCTTTCTTTCAAGGCAGTGTTTTCTCTTCTGGCCCAAGGTGTGTCTGGAAATGTCCATCTGGGCACTAGGAAGTGGAACAGGGACCTCATAACTCTGTTTGGTACCCTATCCTGTTGTGGCTTAGCTGATATCCAAATTGCAAGACAACTCTTTGCTCTTCCCGCTCCTCTCCTCAAATGGAAGGAAGGAATCTTGTTCAGAGCTGCAAGCTGCACTGCCTGGGATTGGGGGATGGTTAGTACAAGCACTCCTGTGTTACTTTGTGATCACACTGCTATAAAGAATTACCTGAGACTCAGTAATTTATGAAAAAAGAGATTTAATTAACTTACAATTCTGAAAGCTCTACAGGAGGCATGGCTGGGGAGACCTCAGGAAACTTAAAATCATGGCAGAAGACAAAGGGAAAGCAAGCATGTCTTCCCCATGGCCAGCAGAAGAAAGAGAGTGAAAGGGGAGGTGCTACAACTGGATCTCATGAGAACTCTATCACGAGAACAGCAAGGGGGAAGTTCGCCCCGCTAATTGAATCAACTCCCACTAGGCTTCTCTTCCAACATTGAAGATTATAGGTCATTATGAGATTTGGGTGGGGACACAGAGCCAAACTCTATCATTCCGCTTCTGGCCCCTCCCAAATCTCATGTCCTTCTCACATTTCAAAACAATCAGGTCTTCCCAACAGTCCCCCAGAGTCTTAACTCATTCCAGCATTAACTCAAAAGTCCAAGTACAAAGTCTCATGTGAAACAAGGCAAGTCCCTTCCACTGTGAGCCTGTAAAATTAAGAACAAATTAGTTACTTCCAAGATACTATGACAGTACAGACAATGGGTAAATGCTCCCATTCCAAGCAGGAGAAATCAGCCAAAACAAATGCGCTACAGGCTCTATGCAAGTCTGAAACCCAGCACAGCAGTCATTACATCTTAAAACTCCAAAATAATATTCTTTGACTCCATGTCTCATTTCTAGGCCATACTGACACAAGGGATGGGCTCCCAAGGCCTTGGGCAGCTCCTCCCTGTGTTTTTGCAGGGTATAGCCCCCTCAGCTGCTTTTGTGGCCTGGTGTTGAGAGCCTGCAGCTTTTCCAGGTACAAGGTGCAAGCTGTCAGTAGATTCTGAGGTCTGGAGGACAGTGGCCCTCTTCTCAGAGCTCCACAAGGCAGTGCCCCAGTGGGGATTCTGGTAGGTACTCTAACTCCACATTTCCCCATCCACACTGCCCTAGTAGAGATTCTCTATGATTGCTTTGCCCCTGTGGTAGACTTCTGTCTGCACATCCAGGCATTTCCATACATCCTGTGAGATCTAGGTGGAGGCTCCCAAGCCTCAACTGTTGCCTTCTGTGCACCCACAGGCTTAATACCACGTGGAAGCCTTGGTGTCTTCTGGCTTGCACCCTCTGAAGCAGTGGCCTGAACTGTACCTTGGCCTCTTTTAGCCATGGCTCCATGGCTGGAGCAGAGTAGCTAGGACACCAGGTGCCATATCTTGAGGCTGCACAGAGCAGCAAGTTCCTGGGCCTGGCCCATGAAACCATTCTTCCCTCCCAGCCTCCAGGCCTTTGATGGGAGGGGCTGCTGTGAAAGTCTCTGAAATGCCCTGGGGCATATTCCCCATTGTCTTGGCTATTAATGTCAGGCTCTTCTTTACTTATGCAAATTGCTGCAACCAACTCAAATTCCTTCCCTGAAAATGGGCTTTTCTTTTCTACCACATGGCCTGACTACAAATTTTCCAAACTTTTATGCTCTGCTTCCCTTTTAAATATAAGTTCCAGTTTCAGATCGTCTCTTTGCTTATGAATACAAGCATATGCTGTTAGAAGCAGCCAGGCCATGTCTTGAATGCTTTGCTGCTTAGAAATTTCTTCTGCCAGTTACCCTCAATCATCTCTCTCAAGCTCAAAGTTCCACAGATCTCTAGGGCAGGGGCAGGCACAATGCTGCTAGTCTCTTTGCTAAAGCATGGCAAGTGTGACCTTTACTTCAGTTCCCAATAAGTTCCTCATCTCCATCTGAGACCACTACAGCCTGGACTTTATTGTTCATATCACTTTCAGCATTTTGGTCACAATAACAAGTCTCTAGGAAGTTCCAAACTTTCCTACCATCTTTCTGTCTTCTTCTGATCCCTTCAAACTGTTCTAAACTCTGCCTATTACCCAGTACCAAAGCTGCTTCCACATTTTCAGGTATATTTATAGCAATGCCCCACTCCTGGTACCAATTTTATGTATTAGTTTGTGGTTACGCTGCTATAAAGAACTACCTGAGACTTGGTAATTTATGAAGAGAAGAGGTTTAATTGACTCACAGTTCCAAAGGCTGTACAGGAGGCACAGCTGGGGAGGCCTCAGGAAACTTAAGATCATGGCAGAAAGTAAAGGAAATAAGCATGTCTTTCCCATTGCCAACAGGAGAGAGAGAGTGAAGGGGGAGGTGTTATACACTTTCCAACAACCAGATCTCATGGGAACCCTATCATAAGAATAGCAATGGGGAAGTTCAGCCTTATGATTCAGTCACCTCCCACCAGGCCCCTTCTCCAACACTGAAGATTACAATTCAACATGAGATTTGGGTGGGGACACCCAACATCAAACCATGTCAGTTCCCTTGGCTGTACTGGCTGGTGTCTCACTAGGTCATGTGTCCCCGAAGTCCACTGGCCTTGAACCCAGCACAGCACTAGGCGTTTGCCTTGGAGTTGCAGTCCTTGTGACCTAGATTGCCTTTCTAGTTTGTTTAAGACCCCACAGCACCTTAGCCTGCAGTGGCAAGGCTTGCTGGAACTCAAGTTCTAACTGCCATCATGGACAATTCCCCTCTGGCTAGGGATGGTTTAAATGCTCCCTCCATTGATTTCAGCTGAGTTCTGGCCAAGGTTGCTTTTTACTGTGACAGACAGCACTGAGTTCCAATGCAAAATCTCACAATCACTATGCTCTTTCTCCCCTAAGTGCGCAGATTCTCTATGCTTTGGGGCTGCTGCTGGGGGTTGGGGAAGGGATGGCATCAGCAATTCAAGATTATCTTTCCTACCCTCTTCAGTGCCTCTTTCGGTGATACGAAGTTAAAATCAGGCACTGTGATTACTCACTTGATGTTTGGTTCTTACGAAGGTGCTTGTGTGTGTGTGCGTGTGTGTGTGTGTGTGTGTGTGTGTGTGTGTAGATAGCTGTTAAACTTGATATTTCTTCAGGGAGGATGATTGGTGGAAACTTGTATTCAGCCATTTTGTTCCACCTTCTACTCTGTGACTTTCTTAAGAGATATAACACATAATTTTATTCCACATGAGCCTCAATTTCCACATTGTGAAGTTGGGTTGATAATACCTTCCTCATAGGGTTTTTTGATGGTTAAGTTTTTAAAAATGTGTATGCCAGAGAGCTTTTAAAAAATAAGTTGTAAAGAGATTATAGACAGTCTCCAACTTAGGATAGTTCCACTTACTATTTTTCAACTTTTTAGTGGTTCAAAAGCAATATGCATTTAGTACCTCCTCATCTTATAATGGGGTTGTGTCTGGGTAAACACATTGTAAGCCCATCATAAGTCAAGGAACATCTGTATTGCCCTTATTGTAGTGCTAGGATGTTACAATTGTCCTTTGAATTGACAGACTCAGTGGGACTGTCTTGTAGGACCTATGTTGACATTTCGTTCTGTGTACAGTACGAGTTAAACTGCTTGGGATCTTCCTATATGTATAAAACTCATTTTTAGTTCTTTTGATTCCAAAGGGTTAACTCAAGAAAATTACTAGACCGCACATTTCTTACAACAGGTATCCCCTTTTGTAAGCCAGGATGTCTGGGAGTGTCTGGATCTTTGCACTAAGCACCAATGGTGGTCTGAAGTCATGTTCAGCAACTCTTCCCGACAAAACTTTTCTCCTCAAAACTTCTGAACACTGTGTTCAGATTCTTCTTTCTCGTCCCTACTCCTCCACCACCAACAACTAAATAAAAAGAAAATCAAAAAGCCATCACTCCTTTAAATTACCGGGGGACCACCTAAAAATCTTTATTATTTCATTATGCAGTACAGTTTATCTCTTGTCAGCCTGACTCACCCATCAGACTAGCCTAGAGCCATCCCTTTCACAACCTAAAGATTGTGCCATCCCAAACAGGAGAATGACTTATTCCCCCCGGGTGAATTCTGCACTTTCCCAGAATGCAGAAGCAGCTTGTGCAATAATTTCTTTCTTTTTTCAAAATAGATTTTCCTTCCTGATAAATGTAGATATGGTTATGATTAATAAAATGCAAATTTACTTAAGAGCATTTAAGCTATTCTAGTAGCTTTTTGTCATTCTGTATTTTTTCAGTCAACTAATACTAAAAGTAAAGTCACTACTAAATGTGGGTTACAAAAATGTTTTGACATTTAAAAAAGGTTCTTCTTCTTCTTTTTTTTTTTTTAAGATGTAAATCTCTGGGATAAGCGTTTTAGTTTCTGAAACACTTCTTAGACTCCACCCTTCCTCAAAGCTAGTGGGAAGCTAGCTGATGCCAATCTGAATGATTGCTGGTCTGGGGTCTGTGATAGTATTTGTGTTTCTTATTGCAAGGTTTTATACTAAAGAATGAGGCTGAACTAAATCCAGTGTCAGAGAAAAAGTGATCTCAGAAACCAAGAGGACAATTAGAAGAGGGTTGGCCCCAGAAACAGAAACCAACTATCAGGCAAAACCTTCGTGAGGCAATTTGGGGTTCTAACACTACATTACCTACGAATCAATGGATATTTTAGGAGAAATTAAAAAGGGATGAAGTACTCTGTTCAAACAAAAGGTTTGAAACCCAGCAGATTCCTGTGGGCTTTCCATCCCCAACCCTAGGTGTCTAAACAGTTTAAAGAGGCAGCTTAGTGATAAGGGAAGAGGAGAGAATTTTTAAGAAGGGGTAGAAATGTAGACTTACATTTATATATATATTTTAAAAGTTTTTGTTGTTTAGCAGCTTCAGTGAGGTGTAATTTCAAGATCATAAAACTACCCAGGGTAAGTGGGTATAGATAAGTATATAGGTCAGTTATTTTGAATGAATTTTTAGAGTTTTGTATCTGTCAACACAATTCAGTTTTAGAACATTTGAAATATCTTTTACTTCATTTTGTGTTGCTGTAACATAGTACCTGAGACTGGGTAATTTATATGTATTAGTCTATTCTCACACTGCTACAAAGAATTACCTGAGGCTGGGTAATTTATGAAGAAAGTAAGTTTAATTGGCTCATGGGTCCACAGGCTATACAGGATGCATGGCTGGGGAGACCTCAGGAAACTTTCAATCATGGTAGAAGGTGAAGTAGGCATGTCTTACACGGCTGGAGGAGGAGGAAGAGAGAGATGGGGGAAGTGCTGCATACCTTTAAACGACCAGATCTCATGAGAATTCACTCACTATCATGAGAATAGCAAGGGAAGAAGTCTGCCCCCATAATCCAGTTACCTTCCACCAGGCCTTTTCTCCAACACTCGGGATTGTAATTCGACATGAGATTTGGGTGGGAACACAAATCCAATCTATACCTTCTAAACACCAGAAGCTTATTTAGTTCATGGTTCTGGAGGCTGGGAAGTTGAACATGGTGCCAGCATCTAGTATGGGCCTTTGTGCTGCATCATTCTGTGGCAGATGGTGGAAGAGTAAGAGAGTGTGAGGCCAAGAGAGTGTGAGAACACGAGAGGAAGCAGGCGCCAAACTCACTTTTTTTTTTTTTTTTTGAGATGGGGTCTCACTCTGTTGCTCAGGCTGGAGTGCAATGGTGTGATCTCGGCTTACAGCAACCGCCGCCTCTTGAGTTCAAGCAATTCTCCTGCCTCAGCCCCCTAAGCAGCTGGCATTACAGGTGTGCACTATCATGCCTGGCTAATTTTTGTGCTTTTGGTAGAGACAGGATTTCGCCATGTTGGCCACACTGGTCTCAAACTCCTGACCTCAGCCTCAGCATCCCAAAGTGTTGGGATTACAGGCCTGAGCCACTGCACTGGTTGCAAACTCACTTTTATATCAAGACCACTCTTGTGATAACAGTGTTACATTAATGAGTGCAGAACAATGTTATGTTAATGAAGGCAGAGCCCTCAATGACCTAAACACCTCCCATTTGGCCCCACCTCCCACCATGGTTGTATTGGGGATTCAGATTTCAACATAGGAACACATTTAAACCACAGCAATCCCCAAAAGTTCCCGGTGCTCTTTTATAGTCTATATCCACTTCTGCCTTCCAGTTCCAGGCAGCCACTCACTTTCTGTCTATAGATTTGCCTTTTCTGGAAGTGTAGTACAAATAGACTCAGAAAATATGTATTCTTTTGTGTATATCTTCTTTCACTTGGCATAATTTTGAGGTTCATGGATATTGTAGTATGTATCAGTAGCTCATTTTGTTTTCTGAATAGATTCTGTTGTATGAGTATAGCATATTTTGTTTATTCTTTCAACAATTGAAAGACATTTGAAATGTTTCTACTTTCTTGCTATTATGACTAGTTATATTATGAACATTTATATACAAGTTTTTCTGTGGACTGACAACCGAAATGAGTGATTAAGGCACAAGTCTCAAATCATTGAGGTTTATTGAGCCAGCTTAAGGGCTTGCCCAGGACAAACTTGCGTCATAGAAGCACCTATGGCTTTTTCCAAAGAGGTTCTCAAGAAGTTTAACATTTATATATTTTCCTTAAAAGGGGTAGGGGATGGGGCAGCAGTGAGACAAACGATTACATACTTGTGAGAGTTTAGTTAGTGCCCAGTAAATCTACATCTTACATAAGATAAGGTGAACATTTGAAGAAAATGGGAATAGAAGCAGATGTCTCAGGGAAGGGTGAAGGAATGATTAATCTCATCTTACCTCAGGGAGGGGTGAAAGCATGATTAATCTTTGTTGTGTACCTGTGAAGATAAGTTAGTAGTCTTTTGAAAGGATTGTTTCTCTTTTGCTTTTAGGGAAGAAAGCCTGATGGCTCCCCTGAGGGTGGGGGTATAAGGAAGTGTGTCCAACTTACCATTTCACCATGGCTGTCAACTCAGCTTTTCAGGTTTCTCTGGGGTTTCCTTGGCCAAGAGGAGGTGTGTTCAGTCAGTTGGGGGTTTAGAATTGTTTTCATTTCTCATTTTCCCCCTTTTGGCTAAGATTGGCCAGAGGCAGCATCAGTGGCCAAACTTTTATTTTGTCCCATGTTGTTGCTGAGATGGTGTGGCTATCTGCTTCAGGTCCATCCTGTCCCTTGGTGGTGTCAAGGGACACAGAGCCAAAAAACTTACAGTCAATTTAAGTGTTCTAGGCTAGATGGCAATAGAGGTGGGCAGGCACTCATCAATGTTTAAAACCTTTTATGCAATATAAGAGCTAAAAACTAAAGCCAAAAGACCAGGTTATTTGTAGGGTCCGAATTAATTCCATCCCTCAAAACCAGACCTAGCAGTTTCATGTGCCCCCTTCTTCCATGATAGTCCCTGGGCTTAGAGGGAGGGTGCTTGTGTAGTTTTAGCAGCAGGGAATTGGCAAGGAGAGACAGATCAGGCCTAGTGAGATTACAAATTAGGGAGATTCACAGGCTCTTGAATCATCTGTAGTTTTCAAAACATCACAACTTCAGTTTTCTCAGAAGAAGTGAAACAACGGGGAAATAAATAACATTAATAATTTGACAAAAGAGAATTTATATGTCAGAATGGAAGAGGAACTTATTCCATTAGAGAACTAACTAAAAACATCATGAAGAAAATTATAACTAGGTTCTTTTTTAGACACCCACTGCAGAAAAATAACAGTTCAAAACAAAAGTCACAGCTGGAACCCAGTGATAATTGTGTTGTAGTTTTCCTTTGAAATAGAATTTCTCTGTCTCTAATCCCTCCTTTTGTACTAAAAAGAAATGATAGTATGGCCAATTTATGTGCAAAATAAGTTTTAGGAATACTCATGAATAGTTTCCAAATTTTGGAGAATTCAGAGAGGTATATTCTGCTCACAAAAGTATGCTTTATAATCAGAGTAGCAGCCTTCCAAACAGGAAATTGTCCTTTCACCTTGGAGCTACCATCCACAAACCAAGCAGCTCTTTGTCAGTCAGGTGAGAGCTGCTTACGGGGCACTGTAAGTAGTTCTCTGCTCATGCGTACCTCCTTGTTGTACACTCCAGATAGCATCATCCTGTATAAGCCATTTCCATTTTATTAGGGAACTCTGGACACTGCATTGGGGTGCTGCTATCCCCGTTAGCATAGGGGTAGCTTCAGTTAATGTCCCTTAGCAAGGCAGTAAATGCTTCTCAAGTGGAAATTCTCTTAAAGTTTCAGTAGTCATCATTGGGAGGTGCTCACAGGCTTTTGCCAAAACCTGCAATAAATGCTCTACTAAGGGCCATCAAAGTACAGAATTTGTTCCCACCAGCATTCTAGCTTCTACTCTCCACTCTGTGGGCTTGGGCAATCTTACTGGTTCTCATTTAGCATGTCCATTTTTTTTTCTTCGACTTTTAAGTTCAGGGGTACGTATGCAGGATGTGCAGGTTTGTTACACAAGTATATGTGTGCCGTGATGGCCCGTTGCACATATCATCCCATCACCGAGGTGTCAAGCCCAGCATTCATTAGCTGTTCTTCCCAGTGCTCTCCCTCAGAACCGCCACAAAGGCCCCAGCATGTGTTGTCCTCCTCCCCGCACATGTCCATTTAATATTGCTTGAAGGGCGCATTTACATCCTTTCTGTTTTATAGTACTAGGTAGGGGAAACATCTCCCAATCAGATACAACATCCATTTTTATAAACATTTAGGTAAAGGAGACACAATCACTTTACAGAATGCCTGTTTAAACATTCCAACTTTTGCCTGTAATCCCAGCACTTTGGTAGGCCGAGGCAAGTGGATTGCCTGAGGTCAGGAGTTCAAGACAAGCCTGGCCAACATGGTGAAACCCTGTCTCTACTAAAAATATAAAAATTAGCTGGGTGAGGTGGTGGGCGCCTGTAATCCCAGCTACTCATGAGGCTGAGGCAGGAGAATCGGTTGAACCTAAGAGGCAGAGGTTGCAGTGAGCCGAGATCGCGCCATCGTACTTCAGCCTGGGCAACAGAGTGAGACTACATCTAAAAAAAAAAAAAAAAAATTCCAACCTTTGCAATCCTACATTTATACATTCTGGTCCCAGAAACTTCTTTTATGACCGTTTTACCCTTTCTTTTGAAAAGGACCTGGGTTCCCAGCAGGAGGTTGAGCCAAGGGACTTAGGCCCTTTTGTCAATCCATATCTTGGTTCACCTGCCTCACTATTGCCCCAGGCAAGTATTGGCCCGCTTTCTCATTGTAATCTTTGTCTTTTGACTTTTAAAAAAAAATCTATCCAAAGAGAATAGATAGGTTTGGGGTGCTTTAATGCTGGGGAACTAGCAAAGTCCCTTTGGTCCATCCGACCCTTGGTAGTGTCATACTAAGACCTTTCTTTTAACCCTATCAATTTCTATTTTATTCATTTAATTTCTTAATAACCATCTAAAGACTTCTACCCTGATGGGTTGAATCCCATGAATCTCTCTCATTTCTTCTCTGAGTTTCATTGTTTTCCTATCGTTGTTTTCTTTCTTCACCTTATTTTTTAGAATAACCATTTAAAAATTTCCACCTTCTTGAAATGAGTCCTTTGACTGTCCCTTTTGCTTTTTCCCATGCTCTTGTTAATTACCTTAATGTTTTATTAGCGTCTGTAAGACCCATGAGGGGAAGCTGAAACAGCCAATTTGCTATGGCTTCTCATGTTGTTTTGGAACAACAGTAGGAGTAGCATTACATGGGGTGCCCATTTGGAAGGGGCCCCTTTAACCACAGCATTTATCATGAACTAGGTAATGGGCATATTTAGTGGGTGAATATTCCTGTCATCACAAAGTGAGTCCCTCATGGCTTGTATATGAAGCATATCAGCAGCTTCATCTGGCGTGCTCCATTTGGGATTTCTAAGTAGAGTTGGATAGTCCCCCTTCTTAGGGCTTTTATCCAGTCCACCAGGCTGGCTGTGAAACAGCACCATTGTCTATGGTAAATACCTGAGGTTTGTCATCTCATGCCAAGGAAATCAATTAGGTGGACACAAGAAGTGGGTTTAGGAACGGAGGTTTAACAGGCAAAAGAAAGAGAAAGGAGAACAGCTCTCTCTCTTGACAGAGAGAGGGGCACCTGAATGGGACTTCTGGCCCACTGTGGAATGCACCGGATTTTATAGACAGGCTTGAGGAGGCCATGTCTGATTTACATAGGGCCCATAGATTGTTTGGACCAGGTGCGATGTTTACATGGCTGGTGAGGCAGCTGGGTGTCCCACCCTAATCTTATTATGCAAATGGAGTCTTTGCGTGGCCAGCTGTACACGTGCTTTGGCAAAGAGAAGGTAAGATGGAGCCATTTTGAACCTGCCTAGCCCCAGATAGCCATTTCCTATTGACACAGCTGCCGGCATTCACCCTTGCAAGCTTCTAGCTTGCTTGTCTATGTCTTCAGCTTGATTTTACAGGTTGCTCTTTGTTAAAAAAGAAATGATTTGGGGGCTATTTTTCATTGAAAGGAAAACCTTACCAAGGACTCCCGAACCCTCACTGTCTAAATACTTTTTTTTTTTTTTTTTTTTTTTTGAGACAGAGTCTCACTCCATCACCCAGGCGGGAATGCAGTGGCATGATCTTGGTTCACTGCAACCTCCGCCACGTGCGTTCAAGCAATCCTGCAGTCTCAGCCTCCCAAGTAGCTGGGACTACAGGCGTGTGCTATCATGCCCGGTTAATTTTTATATTTTTAGTAGAGATGGAGTTCACCATGTTGGCCAGGCTGGTCTTGAGCTCCTGACCTCAGGTGATCAGCCTGCCTCGGCCTCCCAAAGTGCTGGGATTATAGGTGTGAGCCACCGTGCCCATCCAATAATTTCTTTCTAACTTCTATATCAACTGTTCTCTAGGAATACCCTCCTGTCAGTCTGTATCACATATGCCCATCTGTGATGTTTCAGTAGTGAGCTGTGGGTCCTGCATCAACCTACACATGTTTTTTTCCACTCTGTCATATTTTAAATGCAAAATACTACTCCAAAATCAGTCAGTGTTACAATCCATTTTAGTAAAGGTTTTTTAGGAAGCTGATGATACTAATGTGCAAAATGTTCCTTTACATTACGCCCTCTGGTTTCAGTAGTTAATTGGTTTTGCCCTTCCCTCACATTAGCTACTTTCTTGGTAATCACAGGTCTCAGAGGTACTTTTTGTTGCCCCAGTCTATCTTTCCCCTTTGTGGGTGGCTTTGAGGCTAGCGATCTGAGATCAGACAGTCCCTCATCTGAACTTGGTTTGGCCGAGGCCCAACTCAGCACTGTCTTTTACTTTCGTTTTAGCTATTATAGATAACAATAACCAAGGGATTGAATATTTCTCTTTTTCCTTATTAGTTTACATTTCCTCATGCATCTTGTGAACCAGTTCCCCGGGAGCTGGATCCATTGCTAAACTCCACTGGTAACTTTTACCTTTAGTAACTTAATACAGCACAGCTGCAGCTCCATACCATGGATGACCCTGTGGCCACTTAGGAATCCAGGGTTCCTCATTCCCCACCCTTTTATCCTTTCTCTTTCTATCCATTTAATTTTATCTATGTCATTTTTTCTTCATTTTGAAGAAACCTTTATGTAGCCTCTAAACTCTACAAAATTACTTTTTCTTTTTTCTTCATTTTGAAGAAACCTTTATGTAGCCTCTAAACTCTACAAAATTACTTTTTCTTTAGCAAAAGCCACATCCTTATGTTTTTTATAACTTTCACCAAAACACATCTTAGTTTCTTTATGAACTCTGCATGTAGAATTCTCTTAAATCTAGTAGTTTTAATTGTATTTATTAATAACTATTCTAACTCTAAGTAACCCTAATTTACAGTGAAAAACTTGAGATTACTTAATATAACATTATCTCTAGATTTGAATGACTAAAGAAATTTTACAACTGGTTTTACTTATCAAAGATTAGTAAGGTCTTATGAGCTACCAGGCATTTGGGCTAGTATGTTGTTCTGATATTTGATTTAAGCACTTAATTTTCTTTAAGCCTATTGATTAGAGCTTTTTCCTAACATTTGGTAGTGAAACATCACATACACATGACACAGAAACATATAGACATGTAGAAGCAGATCTTACAGAGTTATAAGATTTTTCATTTGTCAGGTTTCAAAAAATTTCTCTCCCCCACTTTAGACTATCAATCTCTTTATTACCTGTTTCATACCTTAAACAATTATTAGCTAGGCAACTCTACATTTGCATTTCCAAAGACATGACTCTTAGGGGAGAGAAGGTAGAAAATGTACACCTCAAAGGCACAGAACTTAGAACAAAACAAAGACAGGCAAGATTTGTTATGTTAACTTTAAGGCACTGTCTTCCCTGTAGTTAAATTTCCTAGTGGTTTAGGTGCAGAGACAAAGGTGCTTTTACAAATGGTGATTTCCTTTAAAAATGTAAATTTCTTTCACAAAGAGATTCAAAGACTGTTTTAATTTAATAGGTGTTTTTTTCAACTTAGCTTGTGTCTTATTTAAATAACTGGCTTCAGGGTGGAGTCCTTTAAGGAATGGGGACAAATAAAGCATGTGGTTTTTAGGGCCCAAACCATGCTTTTCTTATCCAAACATGCAAAGAACCGTAACCCCTTATAGTAATGACCATTTCCTGTAAATAACTGTCCTCAGCCACCCCTAACATTGTAGCTATTGCCCAACTCACCAGCCCATGCACACACCAATGTCAAGTCCTTTCATAGTACAAAGTAATATCTGGTACTCTGCAAAAGCCAGAGACCAGGTAATGCAATATAAAAGAGTGCAGAGTTTTAGACCTGAGAGGCATCTGTCTGCTTACAACTCTTGGGTTTTCATAAGGAAAAACAAAATTTTCCTCCCAACAGAGGAGTCTTTGTCAACTTTTATGTTTTCCCCAAAGGATCTTAGGTTGTCAGAAATTCCTCCCCTTCTTTTTGGTCCCTTCTATGGCACTGAGAGTTGCTAGAGGAAGGAGGAACAGACAGGATTCAGAAATAAATAAATAAATAAATAAAAATCCACAAGACAGGATCCAAAAAGAGAAACAGCATAAAGCTCTTTTTTAAAAAAATTGTAATTATAGCTTAGATATCAGCTTTTAAGGAAGCTGACTTCTAACCATAGAAATCTTTAAAAGAAAAAAAAATCTTTCATATCTCTTATTTCCTGGGATAAACAGCTAATATTTCTGGCCTTTGAACTCCTTTACCAAATGTAAAGGAGTGGGGAGGGGTGGTGGCTCATTTTGCTCAGCTGCTGAGCTCAAACTTCTTGCGGGAAGGGGAGCATGCAGGTGAGCAGGTGAGCAGGTTGAGCAGGTGCAGAAGTTGGGGTGGGTGCCTTTAGACACCAGCAGGAATGAACCTTGTACCAGCCCGTGGCAGATTCTAGCAGTTGCCCACAACCTCTGGAACCCCAGAGGGCATATGTTACAAACAATGCTCTTTTAGTGTTTGCTGTCCAAAGATGGCTAAGTTTAACTAGCTCAGTGGAGAGACATACACCCTGCCCTCTTGGTACCCAGGTTCTTGTCTGGTTTCCAGGAAGAATCATGTCATGCAGACTCAAAGGATGGTGAATGCGGAGGTTTTCTTGAGTGATGGAGGTGGCTCTGAGCTGAAGGGGAGCTGGAAAGGGGATGGTGCAGGAAGAAGGTGATCTTTCACTGAAGCCCAGCCTCTGGCTGGGTTCCTCTGAAGTCATGTCTTCTGAAGTTAAGCTGCATCTTTTCCTAGTCTCTGATGCTCAGTTGCTCCTTCTCCTCTCGACAATTAGTTGCTTGATCTCTTTTCTCCTTCTCTGCCACGCTGCTCTGCTCCTCTGCCAGTGGAGCTTGGGGTTTTTATGGGTACAGGATAGGGGCATGGCAGGCCCTGGTGGTTTTGGAAAAAGCAACACTCGGTGGGAGAAACAGGGATGTGAAGTTCTCATTTAGGGCCACAGGCACAGGCTTGCAGGTGGAACCCTTGCCAGGGACTCTACCCTCTTCTACCCAGTATTTTCCTGCTTCCTGTTTGTATCATTATGGCTTTGCCAGGAGCACACAAAGTATCTCCAAAGCAGTACAAAGCAGTCCTCGTAAGATCCAGAATTGTTACAGTAGGTAGCTAGTCAGACATGACCAGGGCAGGAGAGGGCTCCTCTCCCCCACACCAGGAATGTCAGGCAACGATCAGATGATGGTCAGGCACTTGTTAACTCTCTCTCCAAAATAATAATTGGTCATAGCTAGACTCAGGAAAAGGCAGTCTCCCGATAAACAGAAACACCTGAAACTGGTGATCAGCAGCTTCCTGATAAGATCTCAGGAGTGGGGCGAGTGGGTTCAACCTTGTGCATCAAATGGCAAATAGTGGAGTTTAAGTGGTATTTGACCTCCTAGGGATATTCAACTAGTAAGGGAAAAACACCTCAAGTGAGATGTGTGCAACTCCAGTAAACATACTGTGCATACACCCTCCCAAGCACTGGCAGGCTACTGCACATGTGAACACCCCACCCCAAGGGAAAGATCGGGGAGAAGGGATGCAAGACCTTCATATGCCAACATATCAAACCCCAAGTCAAAGGTCGAATGGCACACTTGAGCTCTCAAGTCACCCGCTTGGCTGTCTTTCAAGTGTACTTTACTTCCTTTCATTCCTGCTCTAAAGCTTTTAAATAAACTTGCAGTCTACTCTAAAACTTGCCTTGGTCTCTTCTTCTGCCTTATACCCCTCAGTCAAATTCTTTCTTCTGAGGAGGCAAGAATTGAGGTTGCTTTAGGCCCATATGGATCTGCTACTGGTAACAGAATGACCCCAAAGACAGCTTAAAAAAAAAAAAAGTGGCCACAAATGGGGTACAACTCATTTTTGTCTGTCTGGTTATATACTCTATGGTCTCGGTTTCTCAGCTAGTCATCTACACACAAAGGCCCCAAACCACCATATGCCCACACAGATGGAAGACAGGAAATCAAAAGCTGTCCATGGAAGGGAAAAGGATCAATAAGTGGCAAAAGTCACACAAATATCAAACCAAAAGGACTGATTCCATGATGATGAATTTTAACTACCAGACTACAAAATGGAGCCGCTTCCATTGTTAATCCCACATGAAATCAAAAGCAGGCAGTTTGAGTGTACAAGGGATTTTAACTTTGTTTTAGGTCAGATTTTGCTCTTTAAAGAGAATTTTTTTCCAAGTCTTTGCTATTGTGAATAGTGCTGCAATAAACATACGGAATCAACCCAAATGTCCATCAGTGACAGATTGGATTAAGAAAATGTGGCACATATACACCATGGAATACTATGCAGCCATCAAAAAGGATGAGTTTGTGTCCTTTGTAGGGACATGGATGCAGCTGGAAACCATCATTCTTAGCAAACTATCACAAGAACAGAAAACCAAACACCGCATGTTCTCACTCATAGGTGGGAACTGAACAATGAGATCACTTGGACTCAGGAAGGGGAACATCACACACAGGGGCCTATCATGGGGAGGGGGGAGGGGGGAGGGATTGCATTGGGAGTTATACCTGATGTAAATGACGAGTTGATGGGTGCAGCACACCACCATGGCACAAGTATACATATGTAACAAACCTGCACATTATGCACATGTACCCTACAACTTAAAGTATAATAATAATAAATAAATTAAAAAAAAAAAAGAGAATTTTTAAGGCTAGCAATAACACTATTACGTGTTCTTTTAAAAATTTAACCTTTCCATCAATTGTTTAGAATAAGAGATCTCTAAAATCTTTTCTGTTTCCAATAGTGTACTTAGTTCCAATAGTGACTCAATTCAAAAGCCTCTTCATTTAAAGCCCAGGTGGTAATTTTCCAGGTTTTTACCATATATTCCTGGAGAGGGCATAGAGGAAGCAATCCCCATGATCTTCCAAAATTCTCTTTCAGAAACAGACTTAAGACAGCGAAAGACTACAAAAGCCCCGGAGGGATGGGACCTTTTAAGTCCAAACTCCTCTCAAGAGCTTGACACATTCAGAACAGTGTGTTACTTAAAATATTATGTGTCTCGGACTCCCAGTCTTTTCAGATTGGCTGGCTGGCCTGACCCTGAAAAATCATACCCTCTGGATGGCAGAGACTAGAAAAGTAACCCAAGGACATAAAACAAGACAAGAGGGAAAACTCATCCAGTTTCCCTCTCAGGAGCCCACGGCAAAGTTTGTCTTAACAGACACGGGTCTAGTGAGAACCATAAAATGGGCTAGTCTGCAGGGCTGGCTTGAACAGCAGGCTTATAGGGATTCTAGGTTCGTGTACTCTACCCTATGACACTGCTCTTTATGAGAGAACAACACAGAAAGACAAAGGAAAATAGCAACAAAAAAGGCTATTTCTGAGAGGCAAGGGGTCAAACAATATGAACATTCACACCATAAAGTACCAAAAATACACCAGAGTCACTACACCCCAAGACTAGTCACACAAATCCCTTTTTTTCCCAATAATGAAAACTTTTGAGACAAAATGGTGATTTTTAACCATCTGTTCAATCGGATTGCACAAGGAGGCCAGGAGGCTCATTGATAAGAAGTTCTTACCTATTTGCTGGCTTGTAAGTTTCCTGAGTTCTCTTCATTCTGGCTTCCAAAAGGGAAAAGTGGTTTTGGGGATCCTACTGGATACGCCAAATTGTGGGGGCCAAGGAGGAGCTTTCCCCTTGACCCTCTGAAAGTTTCCTGAAAAATTAACTCACAAAAGGCAGATTAATGGGAGAAAAAGTATGCAATTTATTTAATCATGTTTACATGGGAACCTTCAGAATGAAGACTCTTACCTAATCTTTCTTAGATCCAAATTAGGAAAGGTCTGGTTGGGCCACTTTAAAATGAGTCAAATAAATAAATTTTGGGGAGCAAAATATTGATTTCTTTTAACCAGCTGATGTTTCTGGGGTTGGAGCTTGACTTTCTGCAACTATGGAGTTTTAGTCAACATTGTGGGTGGGAGGAAGAGTTGGTTAAATCTAATGGAAGATAGATCAAAACCAAAAAACAGAAAAAGTGATTTCATAATTTACGTATAGTTGAGATCTCTGAGCATAAGGAGAAATTACAGCCAGCTGGCAATAAACCTTGACCTTCAGCTACCAAATCTCAAAATAAAACCTCAAACCAGCTCCTTACCTGGAGATGGGGCCCAAGCTGAAGACTGCTCTCCATTGGAAGGGAGCAAACTCCCTTTTTAGAGGAGTTCTGTGGCAAAATAAACCTTGGGATCTGAAATCAAAAATTTCAGGAGATCAGGGAATCTCAGGAGAAGAGAGCAGCTTTTGAGCCTTGGCGGTGTGCACAATCTGTCGGAGAGAATCTCCTGCCAGCGCTGATAGGAGAATTGCTGCGGGTCAGAGGGGCTGATCTCTTCTCCCAGATCCAGTCACAGTTAATGAGTGACTGAGGCCTAAGTCTCAAACCATGGAGCTTTATTGAGCCACCCTGAGGGCGTGCCCAGGAAAAACAGAAGCTTTTATGGCTGTGTTTTACAAAGAGGTTCTCAGGATATTTAGTATTTATATATTTTTCCTTAAAAAGGGGAGAGGGCAGGACAGCAGTGAGACAAATGATTACATACTTGTGCGAGTTTAATTAGTGCCCAGTAAACCTACATTTTACATAAGATAAGGTGAATGTTGGAAGAAAAAGAGAATAGAGAAAACAGATGTCTCAGGGAGCGGTGAAGTAACGATTAATCAGGGAGGGGTGAAGGAATGATTAATCTCATATTGTATTTGTTCTGTACATGTGAAGATAAGCTAGTAGTCTTTTGAAAGGACTAGTTTCTATTTAGCCCTTAGGGAAGAAAGCCTGATGGCTGTTAGTGAGGGTGGGAGGGTGGGAGGATAATAAGGCGTGGCTAATCTCCTTTCCCTTGTGATGGTGACTCAGCTTCCAAGGTTTCTCTAGGGTTCCTTTGGCCAAGAGAGGTTCTGTTCAGTCAGTTGGGGGCTTAGAATTTTATTTTTATTTCTTAGACATTGTTTTTATTTTTCTTGGGTAGATTACCATGAGTAGAATTGCTAATAGGTGTGTGTCTGACTTTCTAAGAAAACGGCCAAACTTCTGTAAGTGGTTGTACATTCTCAACATCAATGTATGGGAATTCCGGGGTTTTTTTTCACATTCACGCCACACTTTATAATGTTAAATGTTTTGATTATAGCCACTCTAGTGAGTGTGTAGAATTTCCGTTGTCATTTAAATTTGTATTTTTCTT
Organism: Macaca fascicularis; assembly: GCF_037993035.2. NCBI lineage: Eukaryota > Metazoa > Chordata > Mammalia > Primates > Cercopithecidae > Macaca > Macaca fascicularis. Next base: position 99,636,640 of record NC_088383.1, on the reverse strand, counting down.
CTTATTAATGGTGTTATCTTAGCCAATTGTGTATTTTCTTTGATGAGATGTCCATACACAGTTTACTTGGATTGTTTGTGGCTTTATTATTGAATTGCAGCAGTTCTTTATATCTTCTGGATACAACCTCTTTATCAGATATATGATTTGAAGGTATTTTCTCCCATCTATTATTTTAAAAAAATCATTACTTAAAATACTTCCTCTAAGTTTTAGTGTGGTGGGGCAAAGCCCCAGGTCATCAAAGCTAGGGATAATACAATGTTTAACTATCACCACTGACTGACTAGTCAGAATGGATTTGGCTCATAGGGTAGATGGTGGAAAGGTGGGGGACCCTCAGGAGCTTGGAACAGCAGCTATTTGCCAGCAAGTATGGAAATATTATATTTAAACAACTGGTACCATTATACCGGTGTATATACCTGGTATGAGATCAGAGTTATATCTTTGTCAAGCAAATTTGAGGGGTCCAGGAGTTGATTCAAGGGGGAGTCCTAGAGGTATCAGTATGGAAGCACAAAGAAGAAACCAGCCTAGAATTTCACCAGTGGACTGCTGGGGCTATTAGGGGTTTTGATCTGTTGCAGACAGATACCGACACTCAGCAAGGCTCAAAGTATTTCTCAGGAGCATTGGCTCTCAACCCAGGCTTTTATGAGAATCAACTGGGGATCTCTTCATTCATTCATTTATTCATTCATTCATTCATTCATTCATTCATTCATTCATTCATGCAGAGCTGGCTGTGTGGGAAACATGAGTTTTATTACTGAAATCAGTCTCCTGGAGCATTCAGGGATCAGAGTTTTTAAGGAAAATGTGGTGGATGTCAGGGTGGGGAGCAGTGAGTCGAAGGAGGTCTTCTTGTACTGTTAGTTCCTGGGTAGGGGCCACAAGATCAGATGAGCCAGTTTATCAATCTGTGTGGTGCCAGCTGATCCATTAAGTGCAGGGTTTGCAAAATATCTCAAGCACTAATATTAGGTTTTACATTAGTGATGTTATCCCCAGGAGCAATTTGGAGAAGGTCAGAATCTTGTAGCCTCCAGTTACATGACTCCTAAACCGTAATTTCTAATCTTTTGACTAATTTGTTAGCGCTACAAAGGCAGTCTAGTTCTCAGGCAAGAAGGCGGTTTGTTTTGTGAAAGGGCTGTTATTATCTTTGTTTCAAAGTATAAACTATAACTAAGTTCCTCCCAAAGTTAGTTCAGCCTACACCCAGTAATGAACAAGGACACTTGGAGGTTAGAAGGAAGATGGAGTTGGTTAGGTCAGATCTCTGTCACTTTCTCAGTTGTAATTTTGCAGTGGTAGTTTCAGTCTTACTCTGTCACCCAGGCTGGAGTTCAGTGGTATGATCACGGCTCACTGCAGCCTAAACCTCCTGGGCTAAAGAGATACTCCCACCTCGGTGCCTGAGTTGCTGGGACTCAGGCATGTGCCACCACATATGGCTAATTTTTTATTTTTAGTTTTGTAGAGATGGGGGTTTCACTATGTTGCCCAGGTTGGTCTTGAACTCTTGGGCTCAACTGATCCTCCCTTCTTGGCCTCCCAGAGTGCTGGGATTACAGGAATGAGCCACTGGGTCCAGCCTGGGGATATCTTAAAAAGTACCTATACCTGGGCCCCAACCCAGTCCAATTTAACCAGACTGTCTGCAAATGGGGCTTGGGCTATAGGAGTGTTTAAAGCTCCCAGATGATTCTAATGACATCTACATTTGAGAATTTCTGTGGAAAACCCAATATTGCTTTGAGTAGGATTGTACCCAGTCCTGAATGAGCTACATAAAATGAAGATACTATTAGCTTTTGCAAACATGGCTTCTGCTGCTTGAGAAAAAGTGGAGAGAAAACAAGAACTCCCACTTTTTTAGCCTTCTTTAAAGCATGTTCTGTGGTTTGAATGTTCCCTCCAAAACTGTTGAAATTTATTTGCCATTTTGATGGTATTAAGAGGTGGGACCACTAAGAGGTGATTAAGCCATGAGGAATCTACCTTCATCAGTGAATTAATACCATTATAGTAAGAATGGCCTCCTGATAAAAGTGAGTTCCACCTTCTCTTGCCCTCTTTTACCCTCTTATGCTCTCTTGCCCTTTTTTCTACTGCCATGAAATGGTGCAGCAGGAAGGCTTTTGCCAGATATGAGTCCCTCAGCCTTGGACTGTTAAGGAATAAATTTATTTTCCCAGCCTCCAGAACTGTTAAGGAATAAATTTATTTTCTTTATAAATGATCCAGTCTGTGGTATTCTGTTATATCAACACAAAATGAGCAAAGACAGCATGTGACCTCATTGAATTAAACAGTTATCTACCCTGATAGTTCATTTCTTTTTTACATGTGAGGAGACAGAGACTCAGAGCCATTGAACAGTTTACTCAAGATCACATAGTCCATGAGGGGAAGAGTTTTCTCATTCTGAGAATTAGCATCGTTTATGCGAAAGTCCTGGAAACCTTTAGTATTGTCTTGTAAACACCTTCCCAAAATGCAAAGAATGGAAAAGAGGCCTTCAAGTTACCACAATGTATGACCCTACAGAATAACATTAAAACTCTTACTTTTTGTTCTTAGAATAGTTTTTCATTTAGATTATGGCTATTTTTGATACGATTCTAACAAGTTTGCTTATCTGGTTTCCCAGTTGTCAGATTAGAAACAGAAAATTAGAAAAGGGAGATGAGTTGTTCCCAATAGACACATTAAAACAGCGATACATTGGAGCCACAGCTTCATGGTGGAGGAAGAAAATAGTTTCCTTCTCTGTAAAATGTGTGGGTTGAACTGGTCTCTGAGGCCCCTTTCAGCTCTAAAACTCAATGTGTTTAAGATAAAAGCTATAAAAAGCTTCAGAAAAACACATAAGAATGGAAAAAACCTAGAAATTTGGACCCAGTGTTGGAGAAATAATCCTAGAAAATTTGGCTGCTTTTGAGGACATACCTTTATCATAGACAGTGCAATACTTGATGTTTGTGATTGTGGCACTCAGTGATCAGGAGAATATTAAAATTTATCTTTTTTTTTTTTTTTTGAGATGGAGTCTCACTCTGTTGCCCAGGCTGGAGCGCAGTGACTCGATCTCAGCTCACTGCAAGCTCTGCCTTCTGGGTTCACGCCATTCTCCTGCCCCAGCCCCCTGAGTAACTGAGACTACAGGCGCCCGCCACCACACCCGGCTAATTTTGTTTTTGTATTTTTAGTAGAGACGGGGTTTCACCGTGTTAGCCAGGATGGTCTCGATCTCCTGACCTTGTGATCCACCCGCCTCGGCCTCCCAAAGTGATAGGATTACAAATGTGGGCCACCGCGCCCGGCCTTGTCTGTTTTTTAATCATTTTAGAGACAGGGTCTTGCTCTGTCACACAGGCTGGACTACTGTAACCTCAAACTCCTAGGCTCAAGTGATCCTTCCACATCAGCCTCCCGAGTAGCTGGGACCTACAGGCACTTGCCACCACACCCAGCTTATTAGAGACAGGGTCTGGCTATATTGCTCAGACTGTTCTGGAACTCCTGGCCTCAAAGTGCTGAGATTAGAGGTTTGAGCCACCACACCTGCTCTAAAATTTGTTTTGTAAGTGCTGTTTCAGAATGCAGGAAAGCACACAAATTACTTTTGAAAGATTTCACTCTTTTCAACCTTTTGTTATTTAAACATCCATGGGTTGGAACATTTATGTTGTGGGAAAATTTCCCTGATATATTCTTCATTGTTTTATCAGACTTCTGTTCCTTGATAGAATAATTCAGATATTTGTGACAGTATCTTGCATCTATTTATTGCTTGTAAACCAAAATCAAATCCTGAGATTCCCCCAGCCATCTGAATGGAACCCTGCCTCCTTGCCCAGGGGTATCCAAAGTTAACCTGAAAAACCAATTCAGGCCCTGATAGGAAGGGGAGGTCGGACATGCCTCATTATACCTTCCTCCCTTTTGGAATTCAGGAAAAGTGGACCAGCATTAACATCAACACAGATATTAAGTCTGATAAGAAACATTTATACAACCTATTGTCTTTGAAGCCTGCTACCTGGAGGCTTCATCTGCGTGATAAAACCTTGCTCTCTATAACTCCTTATCATAACCCAGACATTCCTTTCTTTTGATGATAACCCTTTCAAACACTTGCCACTCAGAACATGTTAAAATCTATCTGTGATGTGGAAGCACCCCCCAACCCCCACTGACCCCTGCAAGCTTCAAGTTGTTCCGCCCTTCCAATATACCAATGTAAATCTTACATGTATTGATTGATGTCTTATGTCTTCCTAAATGTATAAAAGCAAACTGTACCCCAAACACCCTGGGCACATGTCATTAGGACCTCCTGAGGCTGTGTCATGGGTGCATTTTTAACCTTAGCAAAGAAAACCTTCTAAATTGATTGAGACCTGTCTCAGATAACTTTTGGGTTCACAACTTTATACCAATTCAGAGCATTTTTCTTTAAACCTTCCTCTAGCTTTTGTAGACTCCTATCTTGCCATCTCCTGTCTTCTTACTTCTAGTTTCACACTTAAATGGTTACTATCTTCTACCTTTATCATTTGTTTCGTTGTTATTCAGAGAACCTCTACATTTTTGTACTTCTGCCATTACTCTCCTTAGAAAGTGGTAGTGAACGTGGTAGAAGTAGGTGCTAATTTTTTTCTTACATATAAATGTTTATGAAAAGTGAGTTTGTGCCATAGTTACAGTTTCATGTCTTGTTTTTTATTTAGGAGAAAAGAGAATCCTTGTGCATTGTTGTTGGTTTGTAAATTGGTATAGTTTTTATGGAAAAAAGTATGGGGGTTTCTCAAAAAATTAAAAATAGAACTACCGGGTCAGGCGTGGTGGCTCACGCCTGTAATCCCAGCACTTTAGGAGGCTGAGGTGGGCAGATCATGAGGTCAAGAGATCGAGACCATCCTGGCTAACATGGTGAAACCCTGTCTCTGCTACAAATACAAAAAAATTAGCCGGGCGTGGTAGTGGGTGCCTGTGCTTTGGTGTCATATCCAAGAAGTCATTGCCAAATCCGATGTTATGAAGCTTTTCTTTATGTTTTCTTTTAGGAGTTTTATAGTTTTAAGTCTTATATGTAGGTCTTCAGTTCATTTTTTTTTTGTTGTTAATTTTCACATGTGGTATAAGGTAAGGATCCAACTGTATTCTTTTGCATGTGGATATATGGTTTTCTCAGCACCAGGTGTTGAAGTACTGTTCTTTCTTCATTCTGATAAATTCTGACAAATCCATTCTAAGGGTTTATCAGAACCCTTAGATAAACCTTTCCATTTTAGATGTAAAAAATGGAAAGCTGAAAGTACATTTTCAATGTAATGATACTTTCAACTTATGATAGTTTTAGCCACATGTAACCCCATTGTAAGTTGAGGAGCGTACAAAATGGTAAAGTTGAAAAATGGTAACTAAAGCCATAGTTAGTTAGGGACCATCCATAATCTCTTTACAACTTATAAAAAAGCTCCCTTGTGTATATATATATAAAATGCATAGTTTAAATATATACATTTAAAAGTGTAACCATTGAAAAATTCTATGAAAAAGGTATGTTGATAATATGTTATAAATTAAGAATTATGATTATTTCCCTCTGGTACAGCTGCAACCAAAAAAAACCCAAACCAAACCAAAACAAAAAAACCCAACAAGGCCGGGCGCGGTGGCTCAAGCCTGTAATCCCAGCACTTTGGGAGGCCGAGACGGGCGGATCACGAGGTCAGGAGATCGAGACCATCCTGGCTAACACAGTGAAACCCTGTCTCTACTAAAAAAAATACAAAAAATGAGCCGGGCGAGGTGGCGGGCGCCTGTAGTCCCAGCTACTCGGGAGGCTGAGGCAGGAGAATGGCGTGAACCCGGGAGGTGGAGCTTGCAGTGAGCTAAGATCCAGCCACTGCACTCCAGCCTGGGCGACAGAGCGAGATTCTGTCTCAAAACAAACAAACAAACAAACAAAAAAACAAAACAAAACAAAACCCAACAAAACAACGAAAACCCACAAACAAACCCAAAATAGTCCTATTTACAGGCTCTATTCTTCATTTACCCAATTAGATGCTGAAGCCTTTAGAACTATAAACTTGTTAACTTAATTTTAACTCCCACTACTTTGCCTTACACATGAGTGATGTTGGATTGGAAGGCAAGAAATTTGAAAATTTGATTCATGGAATCATGATTATGTTTTTCTCATTCAGAGATTGAGTAATGAACTTGTGTGAACAGTTTTTAAAATTTTTCATGTTTTTGATAAAGTGGCTTCGTAATCTGTTTTATTTCATCCTTGCAGCAGAGTCACCTAATCTTTCTGCGTGGTAAATGCTTCTGAAAACGAGGAGTTTGAACCACAGGATTTTCTGCTCTTTTTTACTGCTCTTTAATTTCCTGATGTCTTGTTGTAGTATACTGAAAACAGATTTGGAGATTTCCCAGGTAAATCCCAAAGAACTGTAAGAAACAGCTGTGCCCAGATATTTCATGCTTGAGGAGCCAAAACCCCTGTCAAATAATGGAATAATTCTCGTGTTTGTAAGAAATTGTTAAGAAAGATGATAAAATGGAAAATTATTGAGCTATAACTTACTAGAAATTGTAATCGTACCCAAGTGAAATAAAACACTTGGAGGGATCATAAACACAATTAACCTTAAAAATTCTTCTTTGGGTTCATTTGACATAGTATATGTGTTTATTCTTAGTGCAATTTTGGGGGCTGTGACATTTTAATTTAGGCTCGCCTTGCCATTGTTGTACTATCCACTCCTCTTCCCGCTTCAATGCACATAAACTAAAATGCTTACATACACCTGGGGCACTCATCTTTCTTGAACATTTTCAATCTCCTACCTCTGTATCTTTCTGTGGTCTTTTACACTTAGTCCTCTTGTTGAATTCTGTTCAGTGTTCAATGTGCAACTTCAGTATTAGTTTATCCATATAACCTTTCTTTAACTTCCCAGTTGAAATTACCCCCAATCTAACTCCCCCTCACTGCTTTAAGTATTGTGTATAATACACATTATGTATGTGTACATACACACGTACACTTTGATGGCACTTTCCACATTTGTCTCATTCTAAATATACATAAATCTGTCTTCTCTAGATGTAAACCTTCTTATGTACAGGTATTTGATAATTTTTTCGAGTTTGTGTCCTACCTAGAAATTGTAATAGTTACTGGCCCATGGTAATTTTTCACAATACAGAAGGGCTTAGGACAAAGTTTTCTGAACACTGCCCCTTTTCAAAATGAAATACATATGTAGGATTGATAAAAATATATAGAAGGGATGAAGGGGAGTATTTTATTAGTATGAATTTATTAGCTCCAATTTGTGAGATTTGATTCTTACAGTCATTCAAAAGAGCAGTGAGGCTGATTTAACAAACTTCCAAAGAAATTGTTGTTCATGGAAGACAGTTGTAGTCACATCAGTCTAAGCATCCAATGTAATTTGCTCTCTCTCTTACTCTCTTTCTCTGTCTTTTCCTCTCCCTGGATCTCCCTTTCTCTCTCTCTGCATGCTATCAAGAAAATCTACATTTACATGGATGAGTAGTTACAAATGGCAGTTTTTTTTTTAATAGCTTGCTCTTCAGTGTAACTGATACAGTATTTTTTATTAGCTTCTTTAATTTAACTGAAACAGTAGCTCAAAAGGGTAGGAAACACTTGTTTCAAATTAAAATCACAGCAAGTAACAAGTGCATGCAGTTATTAATTGTTAAATGTTCAATTTAAAGAGTCAATTAATGGATTCCTCAGTCAGTTTAGTTTGTCACCATTTGGCAGAAAATACCATGTGAATGGATCCTGTCACTTAATTGAGTGGAACACATAAATGTCATAGGATTGTATTTGCTTGTATGATTTTATGTGAATAGACATATACCGGTCTGAATTAAAAGAACAAAACAAAACAGAAAAAGACCTGCAGTTTTCTTAATCAGTGTCACATTTTTAAGGAGTTCAAATACATCCACTGCAAAGTTTTATTTTGAGGGCTCCAGAGAAAAGCAAAGTTAACCAGGCAGCACAAATTAAGTCATTTGGGGTCTCCCTTGTATTAAAATTTGATAAAGAACTCAAGTGTGGGTGATACTTTTTATTCCAGTTTTAAAAATGATTAATATGTTTAACAACGAAACTTGAATCAAATGTTTGCTGAACCCTGGAAACACATTTTCATTCCACATGACTAGGATAAAAGGATGTTAGCACTAGGAAGGTACACTTTGTCTAACCCTTTCATTTTTCTAGATGTGAACTGCGATAATGGACGTGAAAGTTTCCAGTACAATGTCTAGTGTGTGCACTAAATAGATATTTTCTTGAAATAATGAAATGAAATAATGAAATGAATGAATCTTTATGGAATGCTTTTTGTATGCCAGGCACTCTGCTAAGTGCTCATAACAAACCCAGTATGGTACTATTATTATTTCCATTTTACAGATAAGAAAACTGAGGCATAAAGAGGTTACATAATATGTTCAAGGTCACCCAGCTTATCCACTGCAGAACATGGATTTGAAATCTGGCTCTGTGACCTCCCCTAATCCAAATGTTTAGCCACCACAGGCAGTATACCAGCATAATGCATTCAGCAAGTGCAATGCTTTGCCTAGTGATTATTTTTTGTTTGATTGTGACTGATTTTATGCAATCACGAAAGGCTGATCTTTCTGTTTTGTTTATCATTTTCATAGAACTGTGATGATTCTTAATTGTCTGTTAACCTTCAGCAGTACATTTGCTAACAGCATTTAAAGAAACAGATCATGTCTCGGCACTCGAATTTATAAAAAAAATTTGATTTTCCCAGTGAGCCTTTCCACATTCTTTTCATTTCAGGCAGATGCACTGATGTGTGTGTGGCACATCCCTCCTGACATAGTTTTATTGTGGGCAGAAGAGAAGAAATAGCATTTAAAACCAGAGTCCTTGGTTATTTTTTCTTCTTTACATTTCAATGATTGTTGATTTTGTGTCTTGAGAAGACAAGTTATGAAGACCATGTAGGAAAAAAAAAAAAAATCACAAAAGAGTCAAAGCAAAGGCCTTGAGAATTGCTTGGTTTTTATGCTACTATCAAGAGCTTTTTGTGGTATAACAATGCAAAGCATAGAAAGAGGAAGGCAGTGGTATTTGTTTCAAAGGATCGTTATTTACTTCTGGCTTCAGTAGTCAGTTAGCCAGTAGATGTGCGGAGAAACTTAAGAAAGGCCTCATCATCTCTGCTGAAGAAGGATAAGTCAGTGCAGGATGACAATATAACATTATATTGCATCATAGTGTTATGGATCAAGTGCTAAGGGAGCTCAATAATGGGGGTAAGTAGCTGGGGTGGAGTGCAGATGGGAAAGACCTTACAGTAGAGGCGACACTTGAGCAGGGTCTTAAGGGATGAATAGGAGTTCGTTAGGCTATGAAGTGGGGACTAGAAGTGCAGACACTTTCTGACTTTTCCACTTTGGCCTGTTACTCTGTTTCCCTGAATTTTGTCATCAACCTCCTCTCTTCTGTTTTTCTTTGCTTTGTGTCAAAGGGGAAAAGTAATTAAAAATGACTGACTGAAATAAAATACTCCTTTATTTTTCTTGTATTTCTAAGAGGTCTTAAAGTAAAAGAAGTACATTCAAAATTTTTGTTTTGTTTTACTGTAAACAAAGTGTAGATAGTCATTGTTGGATTTTGTCATACTGATACATTGATCTCACAATTAGCTAATATTTAGTAAAAGAATGTGCAAAGAGAGTTGAGTTCCAGTAGCTGTAGGGATTAGGAATAACCATTTTCTTTTAAGCTTTATATCTGGATCCATTCTAATTCTTGGTTTCCGAATGATTGATCTTATTTGCTTTAACCAAGTTGAATGCAGTTATTTGTAGATATATATATATGTAGGCCTTTCCTGCAAGAAGTTGAGATCTTCCCTGTTGTATTGTGAGCATAATCATGGATTTTCCAGAAGAGCTCTGTTTAAAATGCTCTTTGGTGATTCCTTAAAAATACCAAAGCTGGATCTATTTTGGGTTTGGAATACTGTTTATGTACTAGGTGTTTAGTTTTTGATAAATCTGGGGGTTTATCAGATCAGCTGTCAGAGGTCTGCAGAATGATGGCAAAGCACCTACATGAAGATGTTTGTCTTAGTTATCCAGGTAATTGCTATCATCCCTTGCTGGCTGTCAGCCACTCCATAATGGCAGTCTTCCATGCCAGGCCTCTCTCCACTAGATGGTGCTAACATCTGCTGTTGCAGCTCCGGCTCAGGGTAAGGGTAATTCAGTAATCAAAGGCAAATCATTTATTTAATATTTATTTAACACTTACAAACCAGACCCTACAGGGGTTGTGAGTAGTGGGTTACAAAGATAACTAGGCCTCAGACCCTGACCTTGGGAGAATATACTCTTATTGTCATACAGAAGTAGCAAGGGAGCAGGTGGAAGAGGTCATAGGAGAGGCAGTCTAATAAAGTGGTTTAGCATGCGTATTCAGGAGACAGAGTTCCTGGTTTCACATCCCAGCTTGTTCATTTGCTAGTTTACTAGGTAAATTACTTCACTTCTTTGTGCCTCAGCTTTGTCATCTGTAAAATGTGAATAATAATATTCACATTTAATTTATAATTCCTCATTTATTTACAATTTCTCATCTGTAAAATGCGAATGATAATATTACCTCCCTCATGTGGCTGGTGTGAGGATTACATGAGTTAAATATGTGAAGCACTTAGCACTATAGCTGACATAAATCCCCACCCACAGCTACCAGCATGTAAGTCCAGTGTAGGTAGTGAGCTTTGTCTTATTATTATTTTTTTCATTTTAATTTTTTGAGACAGAGTCTCGCTCTGTAACCCAGGCTGGAGTGCAGTGGCGCGATCTTAGCTCACTCACTGCAACCTCTGCCTCCCGGGTTCAAATGATTCTCCTGTCTCTGCCTCCCGAGTTGCTGGGACTACAGGTGCGTGCCACTACACCCAGCTAATTTTTGTACTTTTAGTAGAGATGGAGTTTCACCATATTGTCCAGCCTGGTCTTGAACTCCTGACCTCATGATCCACACACCTTGGCCTCCCAAAGTGCTGGGATTACAGCCGTGAGCCACTGTGCTTGGTGGTTTGTCTTCTTATTTACTAATGTATCCCCAGTATGTCTGGCACATAGTAGGCCCTCCTCTTGAGTAAATATGTTGAATGAATAAGGCACAGTTAGAGGATGGCTTTGTGAATCTACCTGAGTGAGTGATGTGTGGAAGTAAGGGTCTAGCAGGAGCTCAGAAACTTTCTAGTTTACTCACTTTGTTCTAGATTTCTGTCCTACTCATTTTAAAGAGGTATCTTATTATGAAAGTATGCCATTTTCCTAAGAAGGTCTTCCTCAGAAAATACAATAATGCAGTCGATTATTTTTCCCATGTGGTGTGCCCGAGAGGAAGGCTTCCATGAAGACCTTTCGTGCCTTGGGGACCTCTTACAGGGGGCTGGTCTCCTGGAGGTGTCACCACTCATCCTGTCTGATTCTCCTTCTTGCCCTCATGCTTTCTCTCTACATTGAACAAACATCTTGAAGGCAAATGTCAAGACAAGGAATAGGAAGAGCTTAATTTGTCACGTTGAGTACAGCTGTGTGTAGAACTGCAATTTGCATTTTAATGTCCTGCTTATTCCCGAAAAGTGGCATTTTACAGATTTCCTGTATTATTCATGAATTTTAAGCTTTGTAGTTTAAAAATAAAAATTCAGGTAATAACCAAGAATAAGAGAAGATAAACTCTGTCAGGTTTTCTTACTCTTTCCTGGTCACATGACTTTTCCATCTATTTAAGCATTTCATAGCCTATTCTTATGTTGGTTCTTAGATATTAGGAACAAATACATGTGGAGTGTGAGCTCAGGCACAAATCTGGCTTCCTCATTAGCTTCAAATTTCCCAAAATACGTATGTGGCAAAAAAAAAAAAAAAAAATCAGTGGTCTGCATAGAGAAACATGAACAGATACCTAGCAGCAGGCGAGAACCACAGCATCTTCCTGATAATGAAGTGGATGAACCATCCTTAGCCAAGGATGGTTGGCTAAATGCCACTTGGCATTTACAGAGTGTTAGGGCCCCTGATGGTTATCCTCTGTGTTGGGATGTGTGGGGTTTATAATGCTGAGTAAAGATCAGGTGTTAATCTGCCTGCTCTTCTAAATTATGTGTTTTTAATGAAAACACAGTTTGGCTGAGGTCAGAGATAAACCCAACATATGTGCTGAGGAAGTTCCATCCCAAGAAATGCTTGGAATGAGCAGTATTTAAGAAGGAAGCCAGGTGGTAGGAAAGCACCTTGTAGAAAGGCCACATCCCAGTGGTCACATGAACACAGGTGAGAAATCACACTCCAGGGTCAGTTACATTTCCACATCGGGCTGCTCAGCTGGCAGTACTGTGGCTGCTTTCCAGCTCTCCTGAGAAGGGGCGCCAAGGCCACAAGACTTCGTGGATTACTGTTTTCTTGGCTCAGTTCTTGTCATCAGGTGTTATGGTGTGTTCCAAGGAGGAGTAAGAATTGTTGGGGAAAAAAATCAACATAGTTTTGAAGACTAAAGTAAAGGATAAGAATGAACCATAGTGTTACTTAAAATATATCACAAAATCAAGTTTGGAGTTCTGGACGCTCAATACTGGTTCTTGGCTGAAATGGCTATTGCCACAGGCAGTGTTAAGATTGGCGGGGGAATGCACAGGTACAGTCAGTTATTCATATGTATTTAGTGCCTGTGCACCGGGTACTGAGTCATATGTTATATGGAGAAGTGTGTGTGTCCGGGGGCAGTGGAGGTGAGGAGGCAGACAGAGAGACATTACAAAGGTATCAAAGGAATTTACATATAGGGTTTGAAAATCCCCTAGACTCTATTTCACTTTCACTGAGAAGACAGAGTTCAAAGTACATGTCTCTGCCATTTCTTTAATTAGATTGTCAATTATATATTTAGGTCTTTCTGAGTGATCAAACACTTTTGCTGTTTCTAGCTGCCTCTGATGTTTATGGGACAGGTACAATTTTTGCTACAGTTTTCTGCATGTTTCATTCATTCATTTATTCATCCAACCAATATTTATTTAATGCTTATGTCATATCAACCATTGTACCAGGGTTTGGGTTTAATGCTGACCTGAACAATGAAAAACATGGTTCTTGTGCTAATGCATCTTACATTACTGGGAATCCAGACAAATAAGTAGGTCACATATAGCCTCCTGCAGTGGATGATGAGGAGATTCCCTGAGAACTCAGAGCAGGGAGCTCAGTGAGATCAGAGTCTTTCTGGAGGACATGCATCCTAGCTGATATCTAAAAAATGAGTAAGTCTTAGCCGAAGAAGTCTATGGAATGTTCTCAGCAGAGGAGCAGCCTGTGCAATGGTGGAAGCTTGAGCCTTTTCCAGAGTGGTTGACAACGTGAATAGGTGTTAAGAAACTGGGAAGTAATATAGAACTGTTTGTTCTGGAACTAATGATGCCAAGTCATATGGTCAGCTATTACACATTGTTCTGGATCAAGGTGAGAATCATTAGGCTTTCTCCTGACTGTCTGTCTTAGAGAGTGTGTTGGCTCCACATAGGATAAAGTGAAAGAAGGTAGTAAAGTCAATTCACATTAATCCCCATTTCTTAAGCAAACCTCTTGGCTTCCTGACATTTTACTGATATTGGCTCAGTTGTAATTCATTTATTATATATACTACTGCATTTATGATAATACTGGGTGAATGTTTTTTAAAAAACTAGATAGTAGTAGAATTTGTTTTTATGGCTTCCATTTATAGAGGATGACCTTTGTGCTGGCATTGTACCAAGGGTTTTAAAAGTGTTCATATTTAAACCCTGACATAGTCCTGTAAGGGAGGAGTTGTTATATTTCCATTGTGCAGATGAGGGCCAGACAGTCCAAGAGATGAAGTGGCCTGCTCTGGGATGCTTGCCTAAGAAGGATTAGAGCAGGGTTCAAACCCAGTCTCAGAGGATGGGCACAGAACCCCAATACCTGAGCTTCAGAGAAAGAACACAGAGGTATTTAGCACGTGATGAAAGGAGGGTTATTAATGGATCTTTTCAGAGTCCTTTGTAATTAATTTTAAGATAACGAAAGGATTTTAAGAGATAAATGGTTAAATCTCCTCAGCTGGCTGGCAGCTCGCCGGCATCATGATTAGAGAGTTTTATATGTGGTGCATTTTATGATAGATAGTGTATAAAATGTTATACTATTCCACATCATCTATTTAATATGATTTGTTTTAGCAAGAATGTAATTAATCCCCGTCTTTCTTTGTATAATTGTATTGTAGCTGTCAAGAACTAAATGTTCTAGACATTTTGCTTGAAGTCACAGAATAAAAAGGATAATTATACAGTAACCTTTCCCCTGTGGACCAACCTAGTTGGAAAAATTAACGGTGAAAAGTCTTCGCTCCACCATGAGTGGAGCGTGAGAAAAGAAGACCCAGGCAGAGGTGAATTGTGCATTAGCAGGGGCTCCAAAGTATAGCAGAAACATCACGGTAATTGAAGCAGGTGACAAGGAGAGGCAAACATAAACCATTCAAGTAATGGGGTGGAGAAAATACTGAGTAAAATTTTAACATGAAATTAAAACCTAGGTTATTTCTGGTAGGATTACGGATGGATTAAATATTCTAAAAAGCCTATCACTAAAAAGCAAAACACTAAAAAGCCTGGATAAAATTTTAAAAATACATACCATTTTAAATGCGTGGCTAAGCTGGCAAGAAAGTAAGAGGAATCCTTAGAGATCTGAAATGGAGAGAAAGCAAGAAGCCCAAGAGGTAAACCAGCGTAGAAGCTGTTAGCTTCCATTGGGGATAGATGCTGATTTCTGGTGACCCAGAACTTTGAATATAAAGGCTGCATTCTCGAGGCGGGAAATAAACAGGGCTTTTACAAAGTGGGAGTCAGACTGAAGCTGCCACCAAATCTAGGACTTTTAAAAACATGACCCGGGGAGGAAAATTTGCCTTTTCAACTTGGGCACTGGTAGTGGGAAGTCTTTCTTGAGAATCTGTAATTATAGCAGGCACTCATGGGGCATGGGGCTAAGTTCACACTACTCCTGAGGTCCAGAAAAAGAGAAATGAAACCACTTCAAACTGGAATTTAATTTAAAAGGGTCCTGGATTGACAGCACAGCTGGCCTGACAGAAATAGATGCAAATGGTAATTGGAGAAACAGACCCTTATTACAGGCCTTAGAGAATTTCCACAGTTCCAGTCCCAGTAAGCATGGGCTCCTAGTAACCAAATCATAAAACTTGTCAGGAAACAAGGCACTTCCACCAAAAACTACACACAGCACAATGGATCTGCAGACTTGACAGGTTAGAATTATCAAATACCAAACATAAAATAGCCATGTTCACTGTTTTAAATATGTAAAAGATGGAATCAATAGTATGAGCAAGAAACAAGCAAACAAACAAAAAACACCTCAAAAATGAAGCAGATTTGTGGGAAAGAAAAAAAAAGGCCCCAGAATGAGTGACATTAGAAAATATTAGAAAATTGTACACATCAATGAACACTTGGGGAGCCTCAAAAGCATCTCCATGGATCAGAGGTTTACCTTGTTTTGGAAGATCTTTGTTGAGTCTATTTCACCACTGAAGGGCACAATCATATGTTTTATTTATTTATTTATTTATTTATTTATTTATTTATTTTTCAGAATGCCTTTCCTCTGGAAGGATCTAGGTGATCTCATTCCTTGAAGTATAGGAAAGGTGATGGGGCATGATTCTAGTGGGTTGACTGCTCAAGGAAGTCAGGAATTCCAAAGATGTTTTGAAGAGATTTAGCTTCATCATTGCCATCATCATCATCATCATCCCCATTTATACTTATTAGGGGCATACTATATATCATGCATTGTATTGAAAATATAATATGGATTATTTTGCTTTACTTAACCTTATTATAATCTTATTACATAATTACTATTAGAAACCCTATGGTACAAGTGACAGAATTAAGCATTAGAGGGGTTCCATGGTTTGCTCAAGATTAAGACTTCTGAGCTCACATTTCTGACCTTTGCTGCCTCAGGAAGCTGCTCAGTGTCCTCTGACAAGCAGAGCAGTCAATGTGGTATCCTGAGGAGTCTGGGGCATTGAGTGCAGTCTCTTGTCTGTGGAATTGGAGGTGCCATGAGCACTGCTAGGGTGGTATCCAGGAGTGGAGCTCTCTCACTTGTATTTGTGATGTCCCATTGATGGCAGGCCTCCCAAGGCAGGAGCCAGCAGAGCCAGAAGCCAATGCTTTGTCCTGGAGTCCAGCCTGATCCAACCCAGGCAGAGAAGTGAGAGAGTCAAGGTCTGCAGCCAAAGGAGAAAGTGCCCAAAGCAAGGGAGAAAAGCTGGGGGCTTGGCGAAAGTCTTGAGTAAGGTACCAATTGTGGTTTGACTGCTGACTGTGCTTACTATGGCCACGGGCAGGGTTATGCCATGAACTGAATTGTAATGGGCAAAGAACAGTGGCTAGAGGGCTTTTTCCAGCTAAATCTAGATTTTGATGCAGAAAATCTGAAGCATGAATATTTCTTTAAGCTGATGGGAGAGGGACTTTAGTTCTGATTCTCTGCCTAAGATAAATAAATGAAGAAACTTTATTATATAACAAGACGAAATGTTTGAAATAAGGACATTTGAAATCAGATTTTTTATTTCCTGGTAGAATAGCACATAGTATTTTCTAGGAAAAGGATTTTTTTTTTTAAGTTAGAAGATAAAAGCATTGTGTTGACCATGTATTACCCTTCTGATGTCTTCTGGGTCTTGTGTTGTTTTCTAGTTGTTTCCAGAGAAGAATGTCTGAAAGACTTTTTTTTTTCTCTTTGAAAGAGTTATTTAAAAGTAAAACTTTAAAAACTTGTTGCTCATTTGTTAGGGATTTGGCTTAAATTCCGTACTCTCATAATTCACCTTTAAAATTGATGAAATGTGTTTATATATACTAATAGGGAGATGCCATGTGTGTGTGTATATATATGTGTGTGTGTGCGTGTGTGTGTATATGTGTGTGTGTGTATATATATATATATACTGTGAAGAGAAAAGAGCAAATTGTAGAATATGCAGAATATGATCTCATTTTTAGGAAAAGATTACATATCAACATACATAAATAAGTTATGCATAGAGAATTTCTGGAGGAATACACTTAGCAATGATTACTCCTAAGAGCAGTGTTGGGGATCTAGGGTAGAAATAGGGGAGAGGACTTTCACTTTTCAATTAATACTATTTTGCATTATTTGAAATTTTGCTGTGGTCATATATTGTTTTCTAATCTAAAAATTAAAAGTTTCAGAATGTTAAATTTCAAGCCATATCTGTCATAGATGTAAACGTTTATTCCTTGCACAGGAGTTCTGTATATGTTTTCTTCTTCAAATCAATGGAACTCTTAGGAAAGGTAGGAAACTAAAGCACATGGTCCCACAACATTCCAGGCACTAGGGGTTATGTCTGTCTCTTTCTGGGACAAAGAAACAGACCACTTCCCACAATCCCATTGGATTTTACTTCTTAGCATATTTATACACGTGGAGAGTTTGATTTTGTCATTCTTGATAATGTTGATTGACCTTTGTACTGAGTGTGTGTGAGTGTGGGTCTGTTTCACTACCCCGTGATGTTGTGCCTCTCACTGTTCCTTGACACTCTCTGGGCTGCTATGTGTTTATTCATTTAATCATTTATCACTCATTTACAAATCACTTTCCATGTGGCACATACTGACATACTGTGCTTCATTCTTGAATGTTCTTTTCTTTTCTTTCTTTCTTTTTTTTTTTTTTTTTTTGAGATGGAGTCTCACTCTGTCGCCCAGGTTAGAGTGCAGTGGCATGATCTCGGCTCACTGCAACCTCTGTCTCCTGGGTTCAAGCAATTCTCCTACCTCAGCCTCCCGAGTAGCTGGGATTACAGGTGCCCGCCACTACGCCCAGCTAATTTTATGCATTTTTAGTAGAGATGGGGTTTCACCACGTTGGCCAGGCTGGTCTCGAACTCCTGACCTCAGATGATCCACCTGCCTTGGCCTCCCAAAATATTGGGATTACAGCCGTGAGCCACCGTACCCGGCCAAATTTTATTTTCTTATTGTTTACTTACTTATTTTTGTAGAGACAGGGTCTTGCCATGTCGCCCAGGCTGGTCTTGAACCCCTGACCTCAAGTGATCCTTTGGCCTCAGCCTCTCAATGTGCCGGGATTACAGGTGTGAGCCACGACACCTGGTCTCGTACTTGAAATTTTAAAAGACAAGTGATACACTTAGAAGCTTGTAATTTTGAGTAAGAGAGACAATAACATGATGTGACCAGTGCAATGATATGGACAGAGTTCTAACCTAGCCTGCATGCAGGGCTGGAGGATGAAGGATGACTGATGGGAATACAGATTAGCCAAGAAAAGGGTTGGGGATGGGGTGTCCTAAGCACAGGGGCCACATTCCCCTAAAGTATGGAGGTAAAAAATAACGTGGAGTGTGTGTTAGGCATTCGTGTCACACACCAATATTTCCATTTGCCCTCCATCTGGACATATGACAAATTGCACTTCCCTGCCTCCTTGTGGTTCATCAAGGTTATGCAATGTGAGGAGAAATGACAAGTGTTTTTTCTGGGTGGGATCATTTAATTATGGGGGTCAAGTTCTCTAGAGCCCTCCTCCCCTGGCCTGGGCATTGTAGGAGTATCTTGACACAGAGATGTACTACTTAGCCATGGCATGGAGGAGAGCTGGCCTAAAGAGTTGCTTGGACTCAGAGAAGAGGTGACGAGTGAAAAATGTGTATTTGTTGTGATTTTGGAGTTGTTTGTGACCAGCCCATAACCTAGCTTCTTTGGACCAGTGCAGTATATGAGAAACAAAAAGCAGGTGGAGGCAGGGAACCAGCAGTGAGGCTGGAGCAAAACACAAGGTCGGAGCAGGGAAGGCCTTGTCTTCCTTCTTGGGACCGAACGTTGCCCACTTGTTACAATCACATCAGATTTTATTTCTTAGCAGATTTAGAAGTATAGAGAATTCTATTTTGTCATTCCTGGTGATGTTGGTCCTTCTTTCTCTATTTGTCCTAACCTCTAACATTCTCTGCTCCAAAGTGGGGAAGAACAAACTGGAAAAATCTTTTAAAAAATCTTCAAGAGGCACTATGTTTCTTCAGGGATGGCTCCTGGGGGCTGTGCAAGGAAATAACACTATGAAGTGGCATGTTTAAAATCCTTCCTCCCTCCTGGCCCCTTCATCAGTGAGAATCAGGGCAGCAGTTCCCTCCCTTCATGGTGGTTGACTCCCTCAATCCAGCACACTGTGCAGAAAGTTAGGAGTGCCTGACCTCTTCTCCTGATGGGGGCACACCAGCTGGGGGTTATGCAGGAACAAGGCAAAGGTCAGGGTGCCTGAGGCCGAGGAAGACTGTTTTGAAGTTGTATCTGGAGAGTGTTGAATCAAAGCTAAAAACTCAAGTTCAGACTTGAGTTGGGAAGTGCAGAGGTAGAAGCAGATCACATGGAAAATAGTATCCAGGAATGGAGACACATTTAGACCGTGGAAGAGACAGGAAAGCAGTGAGCATAAGCAAGTGGAAAGCCACCTAGATTAAGTACACAGGTAGAGGGTGAGTACATAGTGTACATTTCTGTGGGAGACCCCACTTCATTTAAAGGAGCCACGTTTGAGCAGTCGTAGCAGTGGGACTTTTAGTTTAGTACAGTCTCCGTTTCAGGATATCTTAGCTTATTTTCTGTTGTTTGTAACATAATACTTAAAAGTGGGTCATTTGTGAGGAAAAGGAATTTATTACCTAAAATTGTGGAGGCTGAGAAGCCCAAGGTTGAGGGGTCACATCTGGTGAAGGCCTTCTTGCTGGTGGAGACTCTGCAGAGTCCCCAGGCGGTGCAGAACATCACTTGATGAGCGGGCTGAGCATACTAGCTCAAGTCTCTCTTCCTTTTCTTATACGGCTACCACTTCCACTCCCATGAAAATCTATGAATCCATTAACCCATTGTCCCACTAATCCATTAATCCATGAATGGATTAATCCATTCATCAGGGCAGAGCCCTCCTGACCCAGTCACCTCTTAAAGGCCCCACCTCTCAATACTGCCACGTTGGGGATTAAATTTCAACGTGAGTTTCCGAAGGGACAGACATTCAAACCATAGCACAGGAGGATAATCAAGAACTCATTATGTCCATTGGTCTACTCTGCTATGCTGAAATGGCTGGGCGAATAGAGTAATGTCAACATCCTTGTCCTTTGGAATCCATGGTTCAGCTAGTTAGAATCAACTTTAGGGGAAATGGAAGATTGAAGAACTGTAGGAAATTGTAGCCTTGGAAGCGTTCATAGAGGAATTTTCAGCATGGACAGAGGAGGAAGAGATGAAGGGGTGTGTGGGATTTGGGGGTGCTGGGTAAGGAAGTGGCATCGTTACATCTTGCTACAGATTTTGATCTCTCATACTGATCCTGTGTGCTTTCACTTCCCATCAGCTGTCACACGACACAGCAATTCAGGAGCCAACTCCGTGTTTCCCTGAATTGTGCAATAACCTCATTGTTCACAACTGCTGGTTATCTGGTTTTGTTTAGGATAGCAATGCTTTCAGTCAAGATAGTTGCCTCCCAGCCTCTCTTGGTGCTATGATGGTCAGGTTACATAGCTCTGGCCAGTGAGACCGAAATGAAATTTCTTGCAGGGGGCTCCTGGAAAAGTTCTTAAAAATGGACAGACTTGGTTGGCATTATCTTTTGCCTTTGGCCTTTTGCCTGTCTTCTTGCCTGGAACGTGAATGATGTACCTCTTTTTGTGGGAGGCATCTTAAGGCCACAGGTAAGTCTTTTAAAAATGGGAATTTAGAAGGATGTTGGGTCCTTTGGGTCCCTGACAGTATTGTAGAGTAAGTGGCCATACCTGTCCTGGCCTGCTGAACTCCCGAGGAAAACAAAGCTTGTTTATTTAAGCCAGTTAGTGAGGCTATTATATTCAGCCCAAAACATTCCTATCTGATGTATACTCACTTATTCTACAGAATAATTGCTCTCATTTGCCATGCCATAGCGAATTCTTGCCAGTCCTCAGCTAACTAAGACCTTCAATTAATTAGATTTTCTTTCCTTTGACTCTGTGTATGTGGACAGCTGTTATGGAATAACAACACTGAGACTGTGTAACCTCTGTAATCAGCAAAGAAACTTCTATTATAGTCTGTATACAATACTTGTCTAAGTGGAAATCTACCTAATACATCTTAAAAAGGTTTTTCACATTAAGGAGCAAAACATTAATCTTACGATTCAAAAAAGATAATGATCTTACTCCCTAAGTATTCCTCTTAATCTGATATTTTCTGCTTGAATATTGGTTTTAAAATTTAAAAAAACAGAACAAACTCATGTTCTTTCAACCTGTGTGACATGTGAGGTATGAAGTTTAGGAAATTACCTGTGTGACTAAATCAAATTTAAATTATAAACTTTAGACAAAGAAGAAAACGTTAGAAGCTTCACATCTTGTCTAAGGTTGATCAAATTTATTCACTTATTAAAGGATATAAAGATTACCTACCTGCTGCTTTTTCAAATAAATATCTATGAATTAGAGTTGGTTGGCATGTATATGTATGAGGGTGTATCTGAATTAAAACATTTGAAAATGAAAAGTTAGAGACAGCGGAAGAAGGAAACAGTGTCCATCCAGCAGACCTGAGTGACATTGGATATGGAAATTAGCCAGACCTTTCATGATTAAAGTATTTATGAAATTAAGTAGTCAACTATTACAGACATGAAATAGTACTAAGAACACACTGGGGGAACAGAGCAGGTAGACCCTATTGTCTACACCTGCCATATCGTATATGGTAGGCAATAGCCATGTGGGGCTTTTAAAAATTGGAAATGTGGCCCATGAGAATTGATATGCTGTCAGTGCAAAATATTCACTAGATTTAAAAGAATGTATGCAAGAAATAGAATGCAAACTATCTCTTTAATAATTTTTATATTAATTGTATGTGGAAATTATATTTAGGATATATTGTGTGAAACAAAATACATTATTAAAATTAATTTCACCTGCTTATTTTTACTTCTTTTACAAGAATCTTTACATATATGCCTCGCATTTGTGGTTTATGTTATGTTTCTCTTGGGTAGTGCTGGTCTCAACCAAGTAATTGAAACATTCTCAGAGATAGAGAAGAAAGTCAGTGACTAGAAAGCGCTGTTCTTGTAACTGAGGAAAAATTGATCAGAGAAAGCTGTCACAAATTCTTCAAGAATCTACTTTCTAGAATTTTGTCTCTATAGAGTCTGTTATCCACAGAACAGCCAGAGTGAGCATTAAAAAATATGTCAGGCCAAGTCTTCCCCTGCTTAACCCTCCAGGGCTTTCTTAGAATAAAACAAAAGGCCTCATAGTTGCCTGCTGGGCCCTGTGAGGTTTGGCTTCTGACCACTTTGGAATGTATCACTTCCTTTTCCCCTTGTGTGTTTCATGCTGGCCACGCTGGCACTTCTGCTGTTTCATGATCATGGCCACATGGTGCTCCCTGTGGGCCTTTGCTTGTAGGATTCTCTTCCCCGGCATCTTCACACAGCTCCCTCTCTCACCTCTTTGGACTCTGCTGGGACAGAGACCTCTCAACTCACCGTCTCACCTTACCCCACTGCTGCCCCCTCCCTCTATCCCTGTAACTGTCTACACAGCACCAAGCATGGACTGAAGTCACCAAGGATGATGACTTGTTTCCTTGCCTTTATCACCATCCTATCACTATTGCCTCGAACAGTAGTGGAATGTAGTAGGCCCTCGACTTCAATAAACTAATCAATGAATAAATGGATGAAATAAGTTTAAGCAAACAAAAAGGGAAAAATTATTAGAAGGATATATATCAAAATATTAGATCTATTTCTGAGTGATGAGAGTATGGGTAACTTTAATTTTCTTCTGTTTTCTACCCAACAGCCCATCTCATTTTCTTCCTTATTTAGAGAGCTCTACTTTGTTTAGGCAGTCCCTCTGCTGCACGTGGCCATGTTTCACTAACCCACTCAGCGTTGTTTTATATTTCATGTATTTTATATTTCTATCTGTGATTCATTTAAGAATGGGTATGTGATGTATTTCTTGCCATTGAGCTGTGAATGGAGGGCTGAAAAGGCCATCTTGGAAAGGTTTCATTTCTTAAAAAGAAATGAATTTTCTTTTTAAGAAATGAATGCTTTTGAAGAAGGTTTGTCAGAGTTTTGCTGGTCTTGGTTTGTATGTGATGTTTGGAACTGCAGCAGCCATATTGTGGTCCTGGGGCTGTGGGGCCCATGCACTTAGTAAAAAGATGGAAGGAAATCAAGCCCTTCATTGTGTCGTTGGGCTGCCAAATTAAGTATTTCAGATCTGGCCGGGCGCGGTGGCTCAAGCCTGTAATCCCAGCACTTTGGGAGGCCGAGACGGGCGGATCACAAGGTCAGGAGATCGAGACCAGCCTGGCTAATACGGTGAAACCCCGTCTCTACTAAAAAATACAAAAAACTAGCCGGGTGAGGTGGCGGGCGCCTGTAGTCCCAGCTACTCGGGAGGCTGAGGCAGGAGAATGGCGTAGACCCGGGAGGCGGAGCTTGCAGTGAGCTGAGATGCGGCCACTGCACTCCAGCCTGGGCGACAGAGCGAGACTCTGTCTCAAAAAAAAAAAAAAAAAAAAGTATTTCAGATCTGTCCTACTTATTAAATCATTCTTATTTGGGCCATTTTGAGTTGAGTTTTCTGAAAAATTTTTCCAGCCAAATACTGTATATCTGACTGATGCTATGTCATAACAAAATTCATGTGAAGCAGCCTCCAAATTATAAACCTGTCAGATAAAAGTGCAGAAGTCATAATAAGAGGTACTATTGTAGAATTTCTCCCCAAGGAACAAGCTGGTGATGTAATTAACATAAAGTGAGTACTGAGTACTAAGGGAACAAACAACTCCAATAAAGAAGAAATACTCTGAATGATCGATATATTTATATAAAACTTGATTTATAAATATAACAGGAAAGTGGAAAAAGTAGAAAGCTGCTCCCCTTTTCATGTAATCTATGCTGATTCAGACACATTTGGAGTCTGGAATTCAATTCTGAAAAAAATTGATGCCATCTTCTGTGGAAAATTCTGATGGTATCATTTGAGCTCCTGGACAAGATGGGCCTGAAGATAACCTGAACTTTTTTTTTATTCAGTGAGCCATTATGTTTGCCATCTTGCTTATTCCTGCTTGAGCTTAGGGTTATAGCATCACTAATGGAAAGGACCTAACTGAACAGAGGATGTGAAAGGAATGTATCATAAATGTCTGCAGTCATATAGTTGGCAGATGGAAAAAAAATAGCCTTATTTTCAATGGCTCTAAAAGAAGAACACCCCTGCACTCCCATGTTTGTTGCTGTTGTTACTCACAATAACCAAGATTTGGAAGCAACCTAAGTGTCTATCACCTGACAAATGGATAAAGAAAATGTGGTACATATACACAATGCAGTACTATTCAGCCACACGAAAAGAAGGAGATTCTGTCATTTGCAACAATATGAGTGGAATTGGAGGTTATTATGTTAAGTGAAATAAGCCAGGCACAGAAAGGTAAACATCACATGTTTTCACTCATGGGATCTAAAAATCAAAGTAATTGAACCCATGGACATAGAGAGTAGAAGGATGGTTACCAGAAGCTGGGAAGAATAGTAGGGGATGGAGAGGAGGTGAGGATGATTAATGGGTACCAAAAAAAAAAAAAAAAAAGAATGAATAAGACATCCTATTCAATAGCACAACAGGGTGACTATAGTCAGTAAAAACTTAATTGTACATTTAAAAATAACTAAAAAAGTATAATTAGATTGTTTGTAACACAAAAAAAAAAATGCTTAAGAGGATGGACACTTCATTCTCCATGATGTGATTATTATACATTGCATGCCTGTATTAGGATATCCTATGTACCTCATAAATATATACACCTATTATATACCCACAAAAATTAAAAAAAAAGAATGACACCTATAGAAGGAAATTCATTAAAAGGAGCATTTGTTCTTGACTTAATATAGAACTTTTAAACACTTGTGACTATCCCACAGTGTAGCTGGTTGCTTCAAGCAGCTGCGACTTCTCCGTCAATGTATGAGTTTAACCGAAAACAAGGAATGCTTTAAACGGATATTTCTATATTGAGTTACTGTCAGGGTTTGTAAGTTTTTTCCAACTAGAAATTTCAGTTATTCTTCAACTGGAAATGGCAAATTGGGATTATATGAGAAGAGCATGTGTATGGATATACTTTGTAAATGATTATGTGTGTGTGTATTGGTTAAGAGGAGGCTCTAGAATGAGAAAACTCATGGTGAAACCTAGTTTTGAACTTTATTAATCATGTGATGTTGGGAGAGTAAACCGTTCTGAGCCTCAGTTTCCTCATTTGTAAAATAGGGGTGATAATAATATCTAGAGGTTTGTAAAGACTGAATCCAGTGCTATAGATAAGCTTATATCCCAGACCCTGGCATGTTACATATGCTCAGTTAGCTAGTATTTAATAAAAACTTGAGGCAGAATTAATTTTGTTCTTGTTCTGCTTTTAGTAATACTTATTCTGGGCATAAAAGGAAAATATATACCATGTTTCATTAAACTTAGACAAAGCAATTGGGTTTCTGGGTAGATACATGTGTTAAAGAATATGACCTCCTCACCACACACACATGCTTAGAAATGGACGGTAAGTTTATTAGCTACAATTTTAAATTCTGAAAGGTTTTTGCTTTATTTTAAGGATATGTCATGTGAAAAGGGACTACAAAGAAATAAAAGATGAATAACAACATCCTTTGAACTAAACTTTTGTGGTTTTTTAATGGCTAACATGCTAAATGGGAGAGGTAGAAGAGAAGAAACATCTCCACTCTTAGTGATAAATTTCTTATTTTCTAGGAGGAAAGTAAGACATTGAAATTATTAGACTATAACTAATGGCTCATATAGGCTACTACTGTTGAATATTATTTACAACTATTAGAATGATTCCATTTTAAAAGAAAACATTAAAAGGATATGAGGATAAAGGATTAGAATGAAAGAAGATAAATAATAAACTCAATATCTAATGACTATTTGCTTTTTTAAAATATTAAGTAAGAGTAAAAATTATGCTGCTATGACTTAGGGTTTTATTTTTAGAAATTTGTTTGAATACTGTCTGAATATAGTTCACTTAATAAATTTTATGGTAATTTTGTCATTGATTTTCTACTTCAACTATCTTCCTAAGTGCTTTTATACATAAATGGCTTATAGTTCTGACCAAAAGATTTTTTTTTTTTTCTAAAAAAAAAGTATTTTTTAAAGTTAGGTATCTTTTTTTTTCCTCTCTATTTTCTTTCCCTTTTAATCTCTCATTTTGTTACAGGATTTTGGGGTTGTCATTTCTCTGGCTGGAAATCTCTGTCTCGTGGTGCCTTTGCCTGAGTTTTGCTTGGGCCTGCTGTGCTTGTTCTGCCCACTTGGCCTAGCAGGCTGCACTTGGCTCATGCTACCAGCCTGGGTCCCACACCTTCAAGGGAGACTGTGAGTCAGGTGTGGAGTGGTGAGGGGTGTGTGAGTGAACGTGGGGTCTGGCCACTGTGCAGTCAGACATGCTGGATGCTGCCATGGGGCAGGCAGCTCCAGGTGCTGGCATGGGCGCCAGCTCTCTGGGAGGCTGCGGCTGGACCAGGCACACTGCAAGCAGCTTCCCTGGCTGACACTGGGGAATGTGGTGGCACCCAGAAGCCTGGGGACACCAGGAAGCACAGGGCCTCAAAGAGGGAGTCACAGCCCTGGCTCAGGGAGCTCCTCAGGTCTGGTCTCCCCAAAGGGCTGTAACTCTTCTCTCCTCTTTGCCTGCAACGTGGTGAGCAATGGGCATGTTTCAACTCTGTCTGTGTTATAGCTACTCTTTTAGCCTCGCCATTTGGTGGGTCCTGAGTTCTTGTTCTGTGAACAGGAAGAATGAGGTATGCAGACAAGTGAAGGGTGAGCAAGATGAAGAGGAGCTTTACTGAGCAACAGAACAACTCAGCAGGGACCCACAGGGGGCAGCTCCTTTCTAAGGCCAGGGTGTTCCATTGAGTGTTCAGCTCCTAGCAGAGGGGGTAGCTCCTCTTTGCAGGCAGGTCTTCTCAACAAGTGTTTGGCTCCCAGCAGAGAGGGTAGCTGCTGTCTGCAGCTGGTCATCCTGATGAGCGTTCAGTTCTCAGCAGAGAGGGTAGCTGCTGTCTGCAGCTGGTCATCTCGATGAGCGTTCAGTTCTCAGCAGAGAGGGTAGCTCCTCTCTACAGCTTGTGGTCCTGCTATCTCTTCTGCTCTGTCTGAGCCTGGGGCTTTTATGGGCCTCAGATGGGAGGAAGTGTGTGCCCATTAGTCCATGGGCGGCCATGGGTGGGTCTGGAAAAGGCACCACAAGTTCCCACCTCAGTCCGTGTGGGACTGGCAGCATGATCCACAGTCTTCAGGCCCTCACTGGCCTGAAGGTGGGGCCTCATCGGGAACCCACCGCCTTCTGCCCAGGAGCCTGTCTGTGTCCTGCTAGGGTCCATGGCACCCAGGCGGCTTGCACCAAGGGGCACCTGCAGGCCAGTGCCAAGCTGCCCTCAGCACCCCCCTTGGCTTCCCTGCAGCGCTTGTTGGTATCCAATGTCTAGAGGGGGCCGAGGTGACAGGGGACTGGCATGTCAGTGCTGTCCCGATTGTGAGCACACCTGGGTGGGCTGTGACAGTGCCCAGCTCAGCCCCAATCCGGCTCTGAAATCGGAGCAGGCACTGGGAGTGGGGAGACGCCAGGCAGTGGGAGCGAAACCCCAGGGGGTTGGTGCGCCTTCTGGGCCACTGAGGGTACAGAGTCAGAGACCCCAGGTCCTGCGCCTGGGAGGGCGGAACCCTGCCGTCTCCATGGAGCCTGCAGGCAACCCAGGCTATGCCTCTTTGCAGCCTGGGCTGGGGCCTCCAGTTCCTCACCGGGCTCCTCTCTGCCTGCCCCTCCGTGTCTAACAGTGCTGCTCCCGCGCTGGCAGGTAGCTCAGCTCAGGCCTGTCTCAGTGGCCCCTAGGGCGGCAGGCTCTCAGAGGGTCCCTCTTATCCCTGGCTCCATCCAGCTCCGTGGAGCGCAGCACCATTCTGGGCCCAGCTCTGCCTCCTCCCCATGCCCTCCCCGCAGCTGCGGTATGCTAGAATGGTCATGCTGGGCCAGGGTTCAGAGCCCCGGAGGCTGTGGACCTTGGGGCAGGTCCCACCTGGCTTTGCAAGGGTGGGTGCAGAGCAGTCAGCTGCCTTGGGGATGCGGGGCACAGGGGTCCAGCCACTGGCACTGCTGCTCCCGCTGCGGCTCCTGCTGCCACTACTGGCACCTCCTTGCTGCATCCAGCGTAATGGCAGCGGCCGCTCCGGACTGCCTACTGCCGCTGTCAATTTTGTTGTCTGTAAAAGAGATTTTCAGTTTTATTTATTTTTGTCAGTAATTTAAATAGTAATAGATTTATTTATTTTTGTCAATAATGTTTGTTATTTTGGCAACTGGTTTTGCTGTTAAAGTTTTTGCTTTGGTTTTTGGAATCTAATTTTTTTAAATTCCTTTTCTAGGTTGGAATATATAATTGATTTTCTAATTCTAAAAATTCTTTTGTTCATTTATCCTCATGGCTATTTTAAAGCGCATATTTGGTTACACTGTAAAGTCTAAAGCTTATTATTTAAACTGTAAACCACAAATCATTTTGATAAATATGTAAGTATTTGTATTTTACTCTATTTTAGTGGAAATATATGAACATTTGTGATAGGCCTCGATCAGATAAGCAATTTAATTCAGAAAGAAAACACATTGAAAATATGCATACATATGCAAAAATAACATGCATTTAAATATTGAACACGTTTGTTAGTTGATTGCTTTGGGGGAAGATTAATGGAAATGGGCAAATTAATTAACAATTATCAAAAGTAATGAATAGAAAAGAGAGTATAGAGTAAATTTAATCCAAAACTTTCCATACGACTTCCTTAAGAAAGAGAAATGGTCTTGTCAAAGTATGAAATACAGAGACAAATGTCTTACCCAAAGCTTACCCAGGTGCCATAGTTTTATATGCTTTTAAAAACTTGAATATTGATGGAACTAGATTGCTATGCATGGTATCCTTACAGTTAGAAGTAAAATAATGTTTACATTCAAATAGTGCAGCAATTGAGGAAATTTGAGGAAGCTCTTCTTTTCTGCAAAGATGGCTCTGGGACACACACCCTTAGTAGTTGCAGGATTTTTTTTGGAACGTAGTGCTGTGGGCTGTAGTAATGAAAGTGTTCTTGGCTAGTGGGAGGAATCATCAGAACTGTGCTGTTTCAGTGGTACCTTCTGTAACTGAACACCAGCCTTGGCCAACAACATTCTTCCTTTTCTTCAAAGGCCAACTGAAGGACTGACAGCCACTAAGTTTTAGAATTCACATCACCAAGGAAGAAGTTGGAGTTGTTTTATTCTTTATATGTTCGACCATTCACATCTGAAGTGTGGATTTCATTTTGTCCTTGATTGGTGGACATGAGAATAAGAATGATGTGAATATCATTTGAATTTATTTATCACATTATTTATTTATTACTAGATAAATAAATGATGGCAGAGTCCCACAATTTAATACTTGCAGTTTTAAAAAAGCATGAGGGAGCTCTTGATGCACTAGTATGGAAGTACCTTGAGGATATATTAAGTGAAAAAAGCAACCTGCAGAAGAGGGTATCCAGTATGCTATCTTACATATAAGAAAGAGGGAGATAAGAACAATATTCTTATTTGCTTGCATTTGGACAAAGAAAAGATGAAGGGCACACAAGATTTTAATAAAAGTGATACATATTGGAGGTGAGGGATGAAGAAGATGGAAACGGAATTTGAAGCAAGGTTTCTCAATATATGCCTTATGTATTTTCGAAGTGTGGGAAAATGTTACTTACTTGATGAAATAAATTAACATTAAGAAAAAGATCACCCCAGATACATGAGGAGAATGGGTTAGGAAGGAGAATAGTAGTTGTGGGGGAACCAATTTAGAGGCTATTGCAATACTTGTGGAGAGAGAATGATTCTTGAGTGATGGCAATGGAGACAGAAAAGTAGATAGGTTTTAGAGACATTGAGGAGGTAAAATAGGCAGAGCTGGGTTAAGATGGTGAATGAGAAGGACTCTCAGGTTTCTGGGACAGATTCACTAAGTTGGGGAAATGGAAGGATGTTCAGTTTTGTGGAGATGATATATTTGGACATGTCGAGATGGTGCCAGACTCATAGAAGTGTTTAATAAAAATTGTTAGAGGAGGGAGTGAAAAAGACACTTTAAAGATACCCAAGTAGAGATTTGAAGGAGGCAGTCAATTCATGGGTCTGGAGCTCCAGGGGGAAGTCTTGGCTGGGATCCAAATTTTGGGATAATCTAAGAAGCTTCCACCTTTATTGCTTAGAAGACTCCCCCTGAGAAGCTAGCTGACACATGAGAAGTCTGTCATGCTCTCAGGAAGCCTAGGCTAACTATGCTAAGAAGGAAAGCATAATTGGGGAAGCACTGAGAATGTGAGTGAAGCATCCTACGGCCCAACACAAATACCAGCTAAATGCAGGGGGAGTTTTCCAGGCAGTAAAGGTGGAAGCTGCACATCTCTTCAGGGTCAGCCTCAGAGGTCACATAGCATCACTTGCTGTACTCTCTGTTGGTAAAAATACGCCACAAGGCCAGCCCAGAATAAAGGGGAGGAGAAAAATTTATCTATCAAAAGGGATGGCAAAGAATATATGGCCATATTTAGTCCACTACAGCTCATTGGGAGATTATGCCATTAGGATGCATAGAACTGACTTTCTCCCAACATTTACTTAATAAACTAAGAAGCTAATGAGAATTTATAGTGCAAAGATAGTTTGTAAAAATTTCAGAGAAATTGAATATGGTTAAATCAGCTGTTAATTCCAAACTTGCCAAGTTCGTGAAGAGATTTATAAAGAAGGACCAATTGGCAGGCAAATGAAATTAATGGCTGAAATGATAATTTTAAAGAAAGTTTTACCTCTAGGCCCCACCTAACCAGGGAGCTCAGCCAGCAACCCCACCCATCTGTGGAACCCAGCCTATGGCCCCACCGAGCAGAGAGCCAATCCAGTAGCCCCTTTCAACTGAGGAGCATAGCTCATGGCGTCATCCCACCAGAAAGCCTGGCCAGTGACCCT
Organism: Macaca fascicularis; assembly: GCF_037993035.2. Taxonomy (NCBI): domain Eukaryota; kingdom Metazoa; phylum Chordata; class Mammalia; order Primates; family Cercopithecidae; genus Macaca; species Macaca fascicularis. Next base: position 99,605,234 of record NC_088383.1, on the reverse strand, counting down.
GCCTGGCCATGGAGCCCAGCCTAAGGCTCTTCCCAATTGCTGAACACAGCCTGTGGGTAGAGTCCAGCTAGTAGCTGGACCAGGGAGTCCAGCCGGTAGCCCCTGCTTGACCTCGGATCCCAGGCAGCAAACCCAACCAACTTTAGAGTACCTGCAATGGCCCCACTCAATTAGAGACCTCAACAGGAAGCTCTGTCTGTCTGTCAGTGCTACCAGTTGACCCATCAAGAACCATAGGCTGGACTGAGTAGTGAAGTTCTTTCCCTGCCAAAGCGAACCTATAAAGGTTAGAAGAGATGACTGTAGAGTTTTATACGCAATGGAAGTTAAGATATCAGCTTAAAATAGGGTGATGTTATAACTATAAGATATTTTATGTAATCCTTATGGTAAACATAAAGGAAAGACCTGTAGTAGATACACACAAGATAAAGAGGAAAGAAAGTATACCACTGCTACAAAAAATCTTCAAGTTACAAAGGAAGACAGCAAGAGAGGAAGAATGAAATAAAGGAACTACAAAACAGGTAGAAAACAGTGAACAAAATGGCAGTGGTGAATGTTTACCTATCAACATGTAATTTCAATGTACATGGATTAAATTCTCCAAACAAGAGACATAAAATGGCTGAATGGATAAAATATAAGAGCCAATAACATGATGCCTACAAGAGACTCACTTTAGCTTGAAGGACACACATGGGCTGAAAGTGGGATGGAAAATGGGATGGAAAAAGATATTTCATGCAAATGGTACCAAAAGAGAATAGCAGTGGCTACACTTATATCAAACAAAATAGACTTTATGCCAAAACAATCACAAGAGACAAACAAGGTCATTAGGCACTGATAAAGAGGTCAGTTAGTCAGGAAGATACAACAATTTAAATAGTTATGCATTCGACTTTGGAACACCTAAGTATGTAAAGCAAATACTAATAGAAGGGAGAAATAAACAGCAATACAATAATAGTAGGATACTTAAATATCATACTCTCAACAATGAATAAATCATCCAAGCATAACGTCAATAAGGAACCCCAGATATGAGCAGAACTATAGGCCAAATGAACCTAACAGACATATACAGAACATTCCACCCGGCAGCAGCAGAATATACATTCTTCTCAAGCACACACAGAACATTTTCCAGGATAGGTCATATGTTAGGCCACAAAATATGCTTCACAAATTCAAGAAGATTGAAATCATGTCGTGTATCTTTTCTGAACACAGTAGTATGAAACTGGAAATCAATCACAAGAGTAAAAGTGGAAAATTCACAGCTATGTGGAAATTAAACAACATACTTCTGAACAACCAATGGGTCAAAGAAGAAATGTAAAGAGTAATTAAAAATTCTGAAACAAACAAAAATGGAAACACAACATACCAAAAATAACAGGATGCCATGAAAGTATTTCTAACAGAAAGGTTTATAGGAATAAACACCTACATGTTAAGAAAAAAAGAAAGAACCTAAATAAACAATGTAACTTTATATGTCAAGGAATTAGAAATAGAAAAGACCAAATTTAGCAGAAGGAAGGACATAATAAAGATCAGAGCAAAAATAAATGAAATGGACTAGATGAACAATAGTAAACACTAACAAACCAGAGCTAGTTTTTTTTTTTTTTTGAAAAGATAAATCAACAAACCATTAACTGGACTCAAAATGAGAGAGAATAATTAAATAAATCAGAAATGAAAGAGGATGCATTAAACTCGATGTCACAGAAATACAAAGGATCATAAGGGACTATTATGAATAATCATAAAGTAACTAATAGGGTTACTTCTAGGAGTAGCCTAGAAGAAATGGGTAAATTACTAGAAATATACAACTTATCAAAACTGAATTAGGAAGAAAGAGAAAATCTGAACAGACCAATAACTAGTAAGTCAATTGAATCAATAATAAAAAAACCTCCCAACAAACCAAAGTCCAGAGCCAGATGACTTCACTAAGGAATCTGCCCAACTTTTAAGGAAGAATTAATGTGAATTATTCTCAAACTCTTCCAAAAAGTTGAACAGGAAGGAACACTTCCAAATTCATTTTATGAGGCTAACATTACCTTGATACCACAGTTGGATGAGGACTCTATGAGAAAATAAAATTATAGGCCAATATCTCTGATGAACATAGATGCAAAAATCCTCAGCATAATATTAATACTAGCAAAAGATGGTCCAATGTATGCAAATCAATAAATATGGTACACCACATTAGCAGAAGGAAAGATAAAAATAATATAATTATGTCAGTAGATGAATAAAAAGCATTTGACACAATTCAACATCCTTTTAGTTAACATCATACTCGGTGGTGTAAAGCTGAAATTTTTTTCTTTAATATTGGGAATGACAGGGTTGTCCACTTGCACCACTTCTGTTCAACATGCTGCTGGAAGTCCTAGCCATACTAATTAGGCAAGAAAAAGAAAAAGCATTCAAATTAGAAAGGAAGAAGTAAAATTGTTTCTGTTTTCAGATGACATGATGCTTTTATATGTAGAAAACTCTAAAGACTCCACCAAAAAAAACTGCACCAAAACTCTGCCAAAAACTAAAAAAGTGAATTTAGTAAAGTTGTGAGATACAAAAGCAACACATACAAATTAATCGTGTTTCTGTAGAGTAACAACAAACTATCTGAAAAAGAAAGAAAACCACAGAGTGATCAGACAACCTACAGAATGGGAGAAAATTTTTGCAATCCACCCATCTGACAAAGGTCTAATATCCAGAATCTACAAGGAACTTAAACAAATTTACAAGAAAAAAACAAGCAACCCCATCAAAAAGTGGGCAAAGGATATGAACAGATACTTCTCAAAAGAAGACATTTATGTGACCAACAAACTTAGGAAAAAAAGCTCAGCATCACTGATCATTAAAGAAATGCAAATCAAAACCACAATGAGATACCATCTCAGGCCAGTCAGAATGGCAATTATTAAAAAGTCAAAAAACAATAGATGCTGGCGAGCCTGTAGAGAAATAAGAATGCTTTCACACTGTTGGTGGGAATGTAAATTAGTTCAACCATTGTGGAAGACAGTGTGGCGATTCCTCAAGGACCTAGAAGCAGAAATACCATTTGACCCAGCAATCCCATTACTGGGTATATACCAAAAGGAATATAAATTATCCTACTATAAAGACACATGCACACATATGTTTACTGCAACACTTTTTACATTAGTAAAGATATGGAACCAACCCAAATGCTCGTCAATGATAGACCAGATAAAGAAAATGTGGTACATATACACCATGGAATACTATGCAGCCATAAAAAAGGATGAGTTCATGTCCTTTGTAGGGACATGGATGAAGCTGGAAGCCATCATCCTCAGCAAACTAACACAGGAAAGAAAACCAAACACCGCATGTTCTCACTCATAAGTAGGAGTTAAACAATGTCCTCATGGACACAGGGAGGGGAACAACACACACCGGGGCCTGTTAGGGGATGAGGGGGCAAGAGGAGGGAGAGCATTAGGACAAATACCTAATGCATGTGGGCCTTAAAACCTAGATGATGGATTGATAGGTGCAGCAAACCATCATGGCACATGTATACCTGTGTAATAAACCTGCATGTTTTGCACACATATCCCGGAACTCAAAGTAAAATGTAAACATGACTAAGTTTTATCTATGCATCTCATAAAAAAAGAAATAAAACAATTCCAATTATAGTAGCATCAAAACCAATAAAATCCTTAGGAATAAATTTAATCAAGAAGGTGAAAGATATATATACTGAAATCTATAAGACATTGATGAAGGAAATTGAAGAAGACACAAATAAATGTCTAGATACCCCATGTTCATGGAGTAGAAGAATTCATATTGTTAAAATGCCCATAAAACCCAGCACAATCTATAAATTCAGTGCAACCACTATCAAAATTCCAATGGCATTTTTCACAGAAACGGAAAACAATCCTAAAATTCGCATGGAATCAGAAAAGACCCCAGACAGAAAAAACAATCATGAGAAAGAAGAATAAAGCTCGAGGCATCACATTTCCTCATTTAAAACATATTACAAAATGGCACTGAAAACAATATGGTACTGGCATAAAAACAGACACATAGATTAATGTAACAGAATTGACAGCATGGAATCCATGGAAACCTCCACATATACGGTCAACTGATAATGGACAAGGATGCCAAGCGTGCACAATGGGGAAAGAATAGTCTCTTCAATAAATGGTGCCGAAAAAACTATATCCACATGTAAAATAATGAAATCCAACCCTTATCTTACACCACTAACAAAAATTAACTTGAAATTGCTTAACGATTTAAATGTGGTATCTGACACCATAAAACTCCAAGAAGAAAACACAGGGTAAAAACTCCTTTATATCGGTATTGGCAGTGATATTTTTGGACATAACACCAACAAAAGCAAAGATAAACAAATAGGACTACATTAAAATAAAAATCTTCTTCACATAAAAGGAAACAGTTAACAAAATGAAAAGGCCACGTACAGAATGGGAGAAAATATTCACAAACCATGTATCTTATGAGAGGTTAATATTCAATATATTTAAAGAACCCATATCACTCAACAACAAAAACCCAAATAATTCCATTAAAAATGGGAAAAGGACCTGAATAGACATTTTTCCAAAGAAGACATACATATGGACAACAGGTACATGAAAAGGTGCTCAACATCGCTTGTCATCAGGGAAACATAAACAGAACCATAATGAGCTATCACCTCACACTTGTTGGGATAGCTGTTATCAAAAAGACAAGAAATCTTGAGTGTTCATGAGGATGTGGAGAAAAGGGAACCCTTGTGCACTTGTTGGTGAGAATGTAAGTTAGTACAGCTCTTATGGAAAACAGTATGGAGGTTCCTTAAAAAAATAAAAATACAACTAACTGCCATATGATCCAGTGCTTCTACTTCTGGGTATATATCCAAAGGAAATGAAGCCAGTATGTTGAAGAGATATCCGCACTCCCATGTTAATTGCCCACTATTTACTGTAGCCAAGCTATGGCAGCAATCTAAGTGTCTGTTAAGGGATGAGTGGATAAAGAAAATGTGGTATATATACACAATAGAATATTTTTCAGCTACGAAAGAAGGCAGTCCTGCCATTTGCAATAACATAGATGAACCTTCAGGGCATTATGCTAAGTGAAATAAGTCAGACAGAGAAAGATAAATACTGCATAATCTCACTTGTATGTGGAATCTAAAAAACTTAGAAACAGAGTGTAGCATGGTTGTTGGCAGGGGGATGGGGATGTGGAAAAAGGGGAAATGTTGGTCCAAACTCTTAGTTGTAGGATGAATAAGGTATGGGAATCTAATGTACAGCATGGTGACTATTGTTAACAGTAGTGCATTGTATACTTGAAATTTGCTAAGAGAGTAAACCTCACCGTCCCCCGCCCCTGTCCCCCCGCACACAATGGTAACTATGTGAGGTAATAGATGTGTTAACTAACTTTACTGTGGTAATCATTTCACAATATATGTATAGTAAAAAAGAGAAAGTGGTAAGGTAGAAACAGTCCAAAAATAAAAAATAAAGCTTTGCAGTATTTTAGAGTAATTCTTTAATTTTTTGAAAACTGTATGTGCTCATTATGAAAATTCAATTATAAAAAATATGAAAAAGAAAACAAATCATCTAAACTCTTATGCAGAAAAATAAAATAAATAACACGTAGTAAGTATCATTTTAGATATTTCTTTATACTTATGTCCACTTAGGAGGATGACTGGCTAGCTGGTTAGTTGACTCAATGACAGGTAGATAGAAAGTTGATTGATTAAAAAAATTATAAAAATGATATCACACTATGCATGTTATTTTAACAAAATATTAAAACTAAATTTACTTAAATTTAAAAGAAGAAAAATAAACTGAAGCAGAAGAACTTTCAGTCAGAGCTACTATTTTTTCATTTAATTTTTTGGACACATAATAATTGTACATATTTATGGGGTACATGTTTATTTTATTTATTTATTTTTGAGACAGTCTCACTCTGTTGCCCGGGCTGGAGTTCAATGGTACAATCTCAGCTCACTGGAACCTCCACTTCCTGGATCCAAGCAATTCTCCCTCTTCAGCCTCACAAGTAGCTGGGATTACAGTTGCCCACCAACACGCCTGGCTAATTTTCTGTATTTTTAGTACAGATGGGGTTTCACCATGTTGGCCAGGTTGGTCTCAAACTCCTGACCTCAGGTGATTCACTTACCTTGGCCTTCCAAATTGCTGGGATTACAGGCGTGAGCCAATGCATCCAGCCCATATTGATGTTTTGATACATATAATGTATAGTGATCAGCTCAGGGTAATTAACATATCCCTCATCTCAAACACTTATCATTTCTTTGCATTGGGAATATTTTCGATATCCTCCTTCTAGCTATTTGAAACTATATAATGCATTGTTAACTATAGTCATCCTACAGTGCTATAGAACACTAGAACTTGTTCCTCTTATCTAGCTTTAATTTTGTGCCTTTAACAAATCTTTGTATATCCTTCTTTCCTCCTACCCTTTCCAGCCTCTGTTATCCTCTGTCCTACTTTTTACTCCTATGATATCAACTAATTTTAGAGTGAGAACATGCGGTGTTTAACTTTCTGTACCTGGCGTATTTCACTTAATGTCTTCCAGTTTCATTCATGTTTCTGTGAACGACAGGCTTTCCCTCTTTTTATGGCTGAATAGTATTCATTGTGTGTATACACCACACTTTCTATATCCATTAATCTGTTGTTGGACACCTAGGTTGATTCAATACCTTGGCTATTGTGAATAGGGCTACAGTAAACATGGGGATGCAGATGTCCCTTTGATACACTGATTTCCTTTCCTTTGTGCAGCACTAATTTTAAGAGCTATTTGTTCCTGAAAGACTGTGTAAAGATTATGGAAAAATGTGAAAGCCATTAGGAAGTTGGATTTGTATAAACTATATGTTACAATTTTAAAATGTTACAATTTTAGACAGCATCAGTTGATGTCTACTTTGAAAGTTGAATTGATTAGTGCTCTAACACTGTATCCTACGTTGCTTCCCCCAGCTCCTGATTCTTGTGGCTTATATTATTTTTACTTTGTAAAATTTACATTCTGTTGTGCTAATATAATTCCCATGGGTCTTACTGTTGCATTTAAACAAGTTCAATAATAGGCATTGTTTCCCTGGTTTTAAATTCTTCATTTGGTTCATTTTTGGTTGGATGGATTTTATTTCCTCCTCCAAAATAGGCTTTATGGATACTTTACTCTTCAAATTCTCTCATGTTTGAGAATGTCTACTTCTTAGCTTTATAATTTTAGATAACAGACATAATGCTATTTCACATTTTATACACTCTATATTTTTAGACATTTTCTATTATATTTTGGCATGGAATTATGCCGTTGAGAATCAGCCTGATTTTTTTTCTACCTTGCGTATTTTCTGATTTTTTTTTTTTTTCATTCCCGAATTCCTGCAGTGGTCTTTCTATGTCTTGAAGTTCAGTAACTTTACTAGGATAGGTATCATGGATAATAATTCTGTATCACTTTTTCCCAACTATGTTATGTGTCCTTTTGCTGGTAAGATTCAGCTCTTTCACTGATTCAAGGAAAATGTCCTAAATTATATCACTGTGTACTTTTTACATGTTGCAGCTCTATTTACTTAAACAATTTCCGCCCTCCTTGTTTAGTTTCTTTCTTTTCTTCAGGGAGATGTTATTATTATGTCTTATCTTTGTGTGTTCTCCTTACCTATCACCTTCTAATTGCTTGAATAAATTTTTCCTTATGCATTGATATGATTACCTCAAGCCTTTTTACTTCATGCCATTGATTTGCTTTTCAGGTGTGTCTTGTTTCTTTTCTTTTCTTTTTTTGAGATGGAGCCTCGCTCTGTCACCCAGGCTAGAGTGCAGTGGCATGATCTCTACTCACTGTAACCTCTACCTCCTGGGTTCAAGCAATTCTTCTGCTTCAGCCTCCCAAGTAGCTGGGACTACAGACGAGCACCACTATGCCCAGCTAATTTTTGTATTTTTAGTAGAGACAGAGTTTCACCATATTGGCTAGGATGGTCTCGAACTCCTAACCTCGTGATCTGCCCGCCTTGGCCTCCCAAAGTACTGGGATTACAGGCGTGACCCACAGCACCTGGTCAGGTGTGTCTGTTTCTATTCTCAGCTCCTGCTTATTCATCCATTAGATCTGCCCTGATAATGTTCTGGCCTCAATTTATTTTCTTAACTTAGCAGTCTCTTTTTATCTCATTCTGCTGTTTTAACATCTTTGAGCCTCTACTTCAGTGATTACATATATTTATTAAGGTCTCTTACAGTGAAAAGTACTTTTAGGAAAACAACTTCTATTCTGAAAATTGTGTTTGCCTCTTGACTTGGTTCTTCAAGTCTTAGCCATGTTCTCTTTCTTTGTTTTTTTCCTTTCATTGTTGTTATTTATTGTTGGAGCATGTTTGTGTAGTTGCTGTAACAGTTTGTTTTATTTTTTTCATTTTGCTCATTCTTAACATGAGTTGTTTATTTAAACCCTAATATTTGTTCTCACATACTGTGGTTGAATTATCATTGATATTCTGCCTTATTTGATATGGTATTTTTCTCTTTTTAGGCTAGTATTTAGCGTATCTACTTTTCAATTGCCTGAAAGTGTAGGGTTGCAGGGAAAGGAAGGGAGTAGATTCTACTGCAGCTGAGTGAAGTTTGTTAAGGAGGACTACTCTGTACTCGGAATACTCATTAGATGTCCTGGACCAGAAAATATCCCGCTAAGCTCAGGATTTACCAGTCTTCTGGAACTTGGCATACTACTCTGGTTCAGCTCAGTGTCCTGAAAGATGACAAGTTCTGTTCGCCCTTAACTCTGCTAAAATGGTATGTGGGGCTTCTGCTCTTCATGGCTTTTCAGTACTTTTCTTTAGGTTGTCTTCTCACCCGCTCGATTTGCTTCTCCCCAATATGAAGGTATTATTTGGAATTTTAAGGATTTACTCACCCCCTTTCCTCAGTACTGCTTCTATGGGATGGGGTTGAAAGCCACACAGAAGCATCATAAAACAGAATATTTTCTTTTCTTTTCCTGCCTCTAACCTTTACAAAGTTTTTAAGGTTTTATGCCATTAATTTCTTGTATTATTGCTGATAAATTTTGGTTCTTTCTTTGCTGCCACCCCCACCCCCTTTTTCTGAGGAATAAAAGGCCAAATTCTTTGGGAAAATTTAGTTTATTGTGCATCCATATACAACTGAGGTAATTAACAAGTATAATTCAGGGGTCACTACTAATCTCTCACACTATTCATTTTCATGAGTTTGTATAATTATCTAAAAATCCTTTAATAGTTATGTAGTTTTCTTTTTCTTTCTTTTTTTTGCCACAGGGTTTTCCTTGGTGGTGTTTTAAGCCACTAAAGTGGGCTAATTAGTTATGTAGCAACAGTTAACAAATATAATATATGAATTTTTACAGGTACTTTTAGAATTAAGTGATTTGTTTTATTTTAATTAAATCTGATTTTCTCTCTTAAGGGAAACTCTCCTTTTTGTTTAATGATAATATGCTTTCTCAAAGAGGAGGCTTTGCTACTGTGTTTCCAGACTTGATTGAATTTTGTTGCTTTTTCTCCCCTTCTCTTTTATCTACTTCCCTCCCTCAATGCTGAGGGCAGAATAAGGAATTTAAGTTGTTTATTGGTCCTAACTATAAGTGCAGCTTAGAAACACTGATGGAAATGGTTTAAAAGTATATTGGAACCCCACTGTAATGATGGTTTTAGAGAACAGGTCAGCATCTAGGTTAATGGCAAATGATAAGTTCAGTGTATTGTTAAAAATTTACTTTTAGTATTTAAAAAAACCCTGATTTACATACATCCAGAACACTGCACCAGTCATAACTGAATAGCTCACTCACTTTCTACAAGGTAAGCATACCTGCTTAACACACCCAGAGGAAGAGAAAGAACATTTTCAGAACTCCAAGCTTTCCTCCTGCACCCTCACTGCTTAGGACCTGCTGTTCCCCACAGGTAACTGCCATTGTGGCTTCTGTTACCAGGGGCTAGTTTTGCCTGGTTTGGAATAGTATGTTCTCTTTTGTTTTTTAGCTTCTTTAGCTCGACCTTATGTTTGTGAAAATCATCCATGTTGACAAGCAGTAGTGGGTTCATTCTCATTGTTTTATAGAATTCCATTGCATAAATATGCCACAGTTTATGTACTTATCCTACTATTATAGAGTTACACTAATTTTACTTTTGTAGAGTGGGTGAGTTTCATTTGGGGCTATTACCAACAGTGCTGCTATAAAGTTTTGTATGTGTATTTTGGTTAATATTCATTATATACTTGGAATTGCTAGATCATAGTGTGTGTATTATTTAGCTTTAGTAGATACTACAAAATAGTTTCCCAAAGTTACTGCCTCAGGTTACACTCCCACCAGTAATGTGTGAGAATCACAATTGTTTCATATCTTCACAGAACACTTGGCATCATAGCTTTTATCATCATCATCATCATCATCATCATCATCATCATCATTAATTTTAACTACTCTGATGGCTGTTAGTGACATTTCATTGTGCTAATCTGCATTTTTCTCATGACTCAGGATGTTAAACACCTTTTCATGTGTTTGGTGAAGGTGAGTAATTTTCAAACTTTAGGCCTTGATCCAATAATGGGTTATGAAATCAATTTAGTGCATTAAGGCCAGCACTTAAAAAGTCTGAAATAGAATAGAAGAGAGTAAATAATGGTTTATAATGGTAAATATAGATGTGTGAAACTTTTAATTTCCTAAATATAAACATACACACATATCAGTTTATTATATAGGTAAAATGTTATATTTCTTTTTGTGAACTATGGTCAAAAAGGTTTTAAAAAACCCTGTTGAGTATTATGTGCTTAAGAAAAATCTACAACTTGATTAAAACATAAAGACCACACATATCTCATTTAGCACAGTACTGGGAAATAAATCTAATAGCTGAGATAATGGAAACATGATTCATAATGATTTTGTTAGACTGAACTGGAAGCAAACTGTTCAGATGAAATATATAGTAAGTAAAGCCCTTCATGTGATAAGTATAAAGTCCTTGTAATTGAATGGCAGAAGGCTGCTTTGACAGCAGTGTGTGGGATAAAGACCCAGAACAGTCAATCCTAAACGCAAAGTCCTAGGTCTACAATCCTTGAATGAGAATATTGGCTTGGGAATCTGCATGTTTCTAAAGCTCCTGAGTGATTCTGATAATCTGGCAGTTTCAGGAGCCACTGACATTAGCTGGAGATTCTAGTGGATTTTGCCAACTGCAAGGGAGGAATCTCCTGGAGGAGGTGTTCTAAGTGTGTGAACCCTTTTTAAGCTGAACATTCTGAAAAACCACCATATTTCAGAATAATTCTACCCAGTTTCTTTTACTCCCTAAATTATTATTCTATAGCAGTGAAACTCAGAAAAAGCCATTTGATTAAAGAACCGTTATTTACCGTTTCTATACAGTTAGAACAGAAGACAGGCAGCAGAGTTAGTTTGCTTCCGATCCCTCTCTATGCAGATTATAGCTCCCTAATCCTCTTTTTCTCTGAACCTGTACTGCAATGGCACCCCTAATGTGAGTTGCATATATTTCTCAATTATATAATACTTTGGTGCTTTTGTCTCCGAGATTTACTGTACTTTAACATTTGTATGCATTTTACAGTAAAATTTTGAAGACTTTATAAGCATCCTGCTTTCTAATTAACAGTGAGGATAAAATGTTAGTGTGATAAATATTAAACATGCATAATTAAGGAATATTAAAAATCAGTCTAGCTTTTTTTTCTTTTTTTCTTTCTCTCCCTTGAAGGTAAGATTTATCCGATACAAGGTTTGGAAGAATGAATGTATAATTTAGAGAAACACTTCCCTGAATACCAATATTACTTTATATAGTAATTATGGGATTTTAAATGCCAATGAGTTCTTTTTCTTTTGTATGAACTTATGAATGTATTATAATAAAGCACTTTTGACAAGCTAATCAAATAAAACAATATAAGATTTAATTATCAGCTTTCTAAAGGTTTTATGAACCAGATTGTTTCTATTGCCAGAATCATTTAGTAATTTAGGAATCTCAGAATCCTCTTAAATCTTTTATTTTGTTCTTAAAGTAGTGGGGTTTTTTTACATGCTCACTACAAAAATATCAAGCATAGAAAAATATAAAGAAAATTTAAAATCATTAAAATTTCTACATCTCAGGTAGAACTACTATTGATATTTTAGTTAATTTTCTTGTAGACATCTGTGCATACACAGACGTGCTCACACAGGCATACACCCAGTTTTATGTAGAAAGGTTAATAAAATATGTTATACGATATTTTATTATCAATGCATTTTTAATGCACTCTTCTGTTGTTTCTGTGTTAGTAAATACAGATATACATCATCATTTTAATGGTTGCATTATACATATTATATACAGTATATATATGTATACCATATCTAATCTCCTATTGATAATACTTAGATTGCATCCTTTTTCCTCTATTATGTGTTTAGCAACATCTCTGCACATTAGTCATTTTGCATCTGTACAATTATCTTCTTAAGACAAAATCCTAGATATCTGATTAATTACCAAACTGTCTACCAGAATTATTTCAGTTGACACTTCCAGTAGCAACCTAATAGAACGATTGCTTTTTCACAGTTTTCTAATATTGGATTTGGTCTTTCTTAAATATTGGCAAATGATAAAAATATGTCGTTTTAAAATTTGCATCTCTTTGATTATTAATGAAGTTCTACATATTTTTAAGCGCTTATTGGTCATAGTTTCTCTGTCTCTGTCTTTAAAGTAGAGATGGCGTCTTGCTCTGTTGCTCAGGCTGGTCCCAAACTGCTGGCCTCAAGTGATCCTTCCACCTTGGCCTCCCAAAGTGCTGGGATTATAGGCATGAGCCACGGCACCCGGCTTTGGCCATTAGTTTTTCTTCTTTGATCAGTTGCTTCAATATTTTTTGAGGGATGGTTGGCTTTTTCCTTTTTCTTTTACAAACTATGAAGTTCTTACTATGGGATGGTTGTGTTTTGTATTGACCTGTAGGAAATCTGTGAATATTGTGATATTGCCATTTAGATTTCTAGTTTATGATTTGACTTTTAACTCTTCACAGAATGATTTTTGAATTAAACTAAATGTTGCTTATAAATGTCACTCATTTATTTTGTTTGTTACAAACATTTATTGATGTTTCATTTTATACTTTCAAGCTTTTGTATTATAGTTAAGAATGGCCTTTGTCATCTCAGGATTGTGAAATACTTGCCAATATTTTCTCATAGTCTTAGGGTTTAATTTTTTTTTACATGATAATCTTTGATCCATCTGGGATTTATATTTAATCAAAAGAAAGGTAAGAAGCCAGTAATACTTTTACCTCAATTGCTGAACAGTTGTGAGACTTTATGAATATCCAATTTTTTACTAGTGATTTAAAGTGACTCCTTTTATATTGAATTCTCTTATATATTTGAATCAACTTGAAACTATCCTGTTTTATTGACATCTTTTTGAATAATTTTGGGGGGACTTTTATTTCTGTGGCTTTTTTTTAATAGGAAAAGTATCCCTTCATTATTCTTTTTCAGATTATCTGTACATTTTTGCATGTTGACTTGGTGAGATTTAAAATCATTAATAAAAGCCATGCCAGTTTATTCATTTGGAGTTATATAGTATTTATAGATTGAGGGGAAATAGGTACTTTTATAATACTAGATTTTCTTATTGAAAAAACAAGTTTTTCCCCCATGGATTTAAGTATTTTTAAAAATGTACCTCAGTAGCATTTTGTATTTTCTCCATATAGGCCCTAGGTATTATTTTAAAAAAGCTTTTTCCTAGATGTTTTTAATTGTTGTTAATTGCATCATCTCCACACTAGTTTCTGATTGTTAATGGTTAAAACATAAACTATTAACTTTTGTTTATTTATTTTATATCCAGACACTTCAGTGAGCACTCATTTTTTTTTTCTAGTAATATTTCAGTTGCTTTTAGCCTTATAATGTCTCACCAGGTGGAAGTGAGGGGCCTAAGAAGTAAATATAACTATCTTATTGTAGGATGTCTTGAAATAATTAGAGAATGGTGCCTAAAGTAGAACAGAGTTTATGAAATATAATTTGTACATCCAGGGCAGGCTGAATGTAGACTAATCACCATGATTGAAATATAATGTGTTAGCCTAAGTGTACTAGAATGAATAAACATACCATTTAAATGAGATTAATATTCCGAAATGTTATTTGTACTTTATTAATCTCTCAGGATTAATCTTTGTGAATTCTATATTATTTACTTAACCAGGAAAAAGATGGAATTGTTACTTAAGTGGGAAGGCATAGTTCTAGTAAGGAAAGTATGAAGAAATGGGAGAGAAAAAGGATTTCCTCAAAATAGGAGTTTACTAGGTTGTGAATTCCAGGCTTGCTAATTTTTTTAATTCTCCACAAATAAAATATAACTTCTTTTTTTGTCTTAATTTTTCCAACATAACACCTGTTACATCAACCATCTACCCTATCGACACACCCCCAATCCCAGTAAGTAGGTGTAAAATGGTCTGACAATGCCATCTGGTGGCCCCCTGGGGAATTGTGTACAGTAACCTCTACCTGCTGGACTTCACTCCTTGGTGAACCTGAGGTACCGACCTGGGCTCATGTCTTGGATGCCATATTCAGGCTTGAGAGCAGGCAGTTTACAATGGGGCTGTAGACCAAGAGTGACAAGAAATCAAAGTGCAGGTCTGGGGAAAGGCTGCTGGGGGAATAAGGAAGGTGCCCAAAAGGCCACATTCACAGGAGCTGGTTGAGAACAAGGACTAGATTTTCCTTTTCCCTCCCTCCTCCCTTTTCCGTCTTCCTTCCTCCTTCCCTCCCTCTCTTCTTCTGAGTTACTTTCCCCCACACTGCCTGCCTTTTTCTTAACTCTTGTTCTTGCATTCTAAGGAAAGCCTCCCTCTCTCTCTTCCCTCATTCTGTTTGGGAGCAGCATCATAATCCTAACTACAGCTGATAAGTCTAAGGGTAGTGATTGTAGGTCAACTTTATTAAGGAAAAGGGAAGGCAGAATTTGGCAAATGAAGAACCCAGCATTGTGAACGCATGAGTCCTTGGAAGGGATCAGAAGTCCCCTTCAACATTACCATGGTGTTGGATTTTCCCCTTCATCCGACATGATTTCTCCATTTGCCTGCACGCAGGATTTTCATCTCTTCTACCCACTGCCATATCTCCAACACCTGGAACAGTACCTGTCCAGTAAAACGAGCTCCACTAATACTTGTTGAAGGAAAGAATTCTAGAGGAGTAAGAACATCTGGCTCATCATTTTTTACTGTATTTCGATGTTGTCTTCTTGTAAGTGTTATAGTGATGCTAATTTTCATTGCGAAAGTATGATTTTGGACTTTTGTGGGATAATTTAAGTATTAAAGGATATTTCTAGCAGAAATTGTTTTTTAAGTTCTAATCTACTGACTGGCCAACTTTCAGAAAATAACCTGTTGGTAAGTTAGGGACTCTCTGTATCTTTCCTTTTTATGTTTCAATAATATATCTTTTATATACATAAAGGAAGTAAAAACAACAACAAAATGACCATCTTTTTTTCTGTCTTTGCTTCTCAAGTGCTCCAAGCTTCCCAAAATAGAATCTAAGGCTATTAAATATGAGGAAAACACAGGTTTGAAAAGCTGAAAAATATTAAGCATTTGGCAGAATATCTTTTCTGTATATGTTTTCTCTGTGTGCACAGATTTGTTTGCATTACAAATCCTTGATCACAGACTTGGAGTCATATTTATTCCCTGTATAGAACTAAGCACAGAGAAAATGCTGGATTTCCCTAATATTTTGCAGAACTGTACCCTTGTTTTGTGATTCTCCTAAGAACTGGAGAGAGAAGGCAGAATGTTTTTATTTCTTAGATTGTTCCTCTGACATTGCTGTTGTGTGAGACTTTTCTGTGGGTAAATAATAATAATAATATCATTTTCTGCTAACCATTTCAACACTCTAGGATTCCCAGACTATCTCACGGATCTGTGTGATCTTAAAGAAATGCTTTTGCTGTAATGCAAAGGGAAAGCTAAAATGAATTAAAAGCTGGCCTAAATTAAGACAGCTGGGGTGATCACTGGGTGTATAATACCAGAGTGTGGTAGACCTTGGTTGTTTTGAGAATGTGTCACAGCATCCTACATCAGAGTTGATATGTTGTCCTGGCTGATTTTGGTGGCTGTGGTCATGGGGAGGGGGAGCTCTTTAAACTTTGTTGACTATATGGATTGTGAAAAACTGTAAGGCATGCAAAAAGCATGGACTGACTTTAGAGCCAGAGGGCTCTCAGGCTACAATCTGGCATTGCCTCTTTGTGACCTGGAATAAAATAGGTAACATCTCAGAGGCTTAGTTTACCTTTCTGCAAAATGGGAGTAATGATGCCTACCTAGAAGGGCTGTTGTGAGGACTGGTGCTGGTACCTGGCTGGCAGGACTTGCTCAGCTGACCAGTTATGATCACAGTGTTCACCTGTTATCTTTCCATCTCTCCACTAGGTACCTTGGAATCACAAGGCCCCTCACCTACCCTGTGAGGCAAAATGGGAAATGCATGGCGAAGATGATTCTCTCCGTCTGGCTTCTCTCTGCCTCCATCACTTTACCTCCGCTCTTTGGATGGGCTCAGAATGTAAATGACGATAAGGTGTGCTTGATCAGCCAGGACTTTGGCTACACGATTTACTCTACCGCAGTGGCATTTTATATCCCCATGTCTGTCATGCTTTTCATGTACTACCAGATTTACAAGGCTGCCAGGAAGAGTGCTGCCAAACACAAATTCCCTGGCTTCCCTCGAGTGGAGCCAGACAGCGTCATCGCCCTGAATGGCATAGTGAAGCTCCAGAAGGAGGTGGAAGAGTGTGCAAACCTTTCGAGACTCCTCAAGCATGAAAGGAAAAACATCTCCATCTTTAAGCGGGAACAGAAAGCAGCCACCACCCTGGGGATCATCGTCGGGGCCTTTACCGTGTGCTGGCTGCCATTTTTCCTCCTCTCGACAGCCAGACCCTTCATCTGTGGCACTTCCTGCAGCTGCATCCCACTGTGGGTGGAGAGGACATTTCTGTGGCTAGGCTATGCAAACTCTCTCATTAACCCTTTTATATATGCCTTCTTCAACCGGGACCTGAGGACCACCTATCGCAGCCTGCTTCAGTGCCAGTACCGGAATATCAACCGGAAGCTCTCAGCTGCAGGCATGCATGAAGCCCTGAAGCTTGCTGAGAGGCCAGAGAGAGCTGAGTTTGTGCTGTAAGGTCATTTATCATAATTTTCCTTTTATCCCCCAAACCCTTTCATGCAGCTTTTTGAAGCACATCACAGAAAGTTTCCTGAACGAGTAGCTAGCTTATTTTTTACTAAACATACCAGATTTGAATTGACAACAGTATAGATTCCAATCTTCCACCCAGTAAAATTCCAAAAGCCAAAAATAGGTACTTAGTTGGATTGGTAGATGAGACTAATTTGCTGAAGAATTGCAATTGATGTGATTGACAACAAAGAGGTGATATTTTCCATTCTTTCTCCATAAATGACATCCAAATTATGTCCTTACATCTGAATTTGTGTAACATTATTATTTTAGTTGTTATTATTCTTCTATCTAGTAAAACTTTTTTGATGACTTCAACCTTCACCGATAAATTCTTCTTTTGAGGTAGGAGGCACAATGATCTCTCTAGTATGCAGTTACACTCACCTGGGCTGAAAGGAGGCAGCCCAGGAAAAAGAAGAGTGATTAGTGTGGGTCTCAAGAACCAGACATGGTAGAGCGCCTCTGTAATCCTAGCCTCTTGGGAGGCCAAGGCAGGAGGATAGCTTGAGCCCAGGGGTTGGATTATGCAGTGAGCTATGATCATGCCATTGCACTCCAACCTGGTTGACAGAGCAAGACCTGCCTCTAAAAAAGAAAAGGAAAAGAGCCACAGGACCGTTTAGGAAATGTTCCTGGCCATCTTGGCAGGAGAGAACCAAGAATTGGTCTAAGAAGTCTTAATGACTTTCAAGGAAGCAATTACCATAGGGTCTTGGGATCTGAAAAAGGATCTGATGGTGATAGAGAAATGGAAATTTCAGAAGTGACCCACGTGTTAAAAAATTGACATTGTAAAGAAGGAAAGAGATAGTATATTAGTTAGAGGTGTTAACATGTCAGATGAAGACTCTGTTTTAAATGTGAGGTAGAGGAGATTTCTTCACATTTGAAAGTCGGGGAAAAATAAACTTGGAATGAAAAATTGGAAGGTTCTGTTGAGACAGTGAGCAGATTAATGTTGGAGGTGTCCATCTTCACAGCCTGGCGGGAAGGAGCAGACTAGAGAACCAGGGACCACTCTAGCAGAGAGGGACCTTCCCAGTCATCTTGTCCACCCCTGTCATTCAACAGAAGAGCTAACTGGGAGTTGAAAAGTGAGATGTCTCACACTTAGCTAGTGTCACAACTAAGTCTAGATCCCACATCATCTGAATCCCAGTGCTACTCATTTTTCTTATACTGGACTGCCTTTATCTTACAACTGAAAGTTGGAAGACTACAGTTATGCTAATTCTTAAGCTGAGTGTAGCTTCACAGGCATTCATGTTTACTTCTATATACTCTTTTGTACACATGAGATTGTTCACAATATAAAAAGTAGCATTAAAAAATAATGTAATTTTAAGTTCTAGAACATGTACTATGAGCAAACCCAGAGATCTTACTATGCCTGTAAGAGTTCATTGAATTTACCATTAGGATTTTCCCACCAGATTCTGAATTCCTTCAGAGAAGGAACTATGTCTTAATCAGATTTCTTTCTGCAGAATCTAGTACAGTACTTGACACATAATAGATGATAAATAAAAGTAATAACTGCTAACCATTATTGAACACCTGCTACGTGCTATGCAGCATGCTACCTGCAAAATAGGTGCTTCTGGCATCCCCACTTTTCAGAAGAACAACTTACGGCTCAGGAGCGTAAAGTAACTGACCTATGTTCACACAGTCCCTAAGTGGTAGCTGTGATATGAATCACTCCGATGCTTCTATGGAATGTTATGCAATAATACTTGTCAAGTGACTTCAGTATATAGGCAGTGAAGAGTCTCAGAATATTTTCGAGCTGGAGACTAGCCGTAAGCTCTCTAAGAAGACAATGAGAATGACTTGTTACACTAAGTAAGTAAAGTTTATTAGACTTACTGCACTATGAGTGGTATCCACTCCTAGACAGTCTTAGTAGTTTCTCAGATGAAGGAAATAAGGCAAGGATATTGATAGAGTTTTGGGGCTTGGGCTGGGTGATTTGAAGGTGGGGAACTGGTGAAGATTAGGCAGAGTTTATGACATAATAGCTTTAGACTGGTAAGTACAACTAGATGAGGGCTGTGAAGTAAGTGCTAATGAGCAAACTATTAGTTTTGATAAGTAGGCTATTTTTGTTGGCATATAGTCTTATCTTCTGAAAGTGACTACTTCCTAGAACAAATAGCTAGGTTATTTTGCCTAGCTCCAGCATTGTTTAGCACAGGAAAAGGAAAGCGTGTTGGTTCTAGTTCTCAGGAGTAACATGGGAAGGTCTCTCTGGCAATAGTGAGGAGGGCAGGGGATCCAGTTAAGCAGCCAGTGTATAAACTAGGAAAGAACAGATAATGTCATGAGCTAGGAAACACTGCTATATTTGCATGCATCCTATAGGGTCAAAGAACTTGAGAATAATTTTATTGATTATTTTAGTTAATAATTCATAGATAATTCAGATAGATCATAAAATGGTAATCTTTAAAATGTAACACTAAAAGGTTTTCCAATTTAAAATAATAGTGTTTGCTCAAGACTCACTCTCAGGCACTTTGCTGAGCACTTTATGTGAATTTGATCAATTAATCCTCAAAAGTTTATGATAGGTTAGTTTTCTTCATTTCCATTCTGAAAATAACAAAACAAGGGCTTGGAGAAGTAAAATAATTTCCCCCACAGTCATACAGAGAGTGATAGAGCTGGATTTGAGCCCAGGACATCTGTGTTCAAAAGTGCTTTTAACTTCTATGCTACTGTGCCTTTTATAAAAATAAATCAGCTAACGTAAAGTCTAAAGATATTTGCCTTTGTATCTTTAGCTGGTCTGGAGGCTTGGGTGTTGTTTTCCTGTTAGCTTAACACAGAGGTCAGCAAACTTTAACTGTGAAGGGCCAAGTGGTAAATATTTTAAACTTTGCTAGCCATATGGTCCCTATTGAAACTACTCTTCTCACTGATGAGTAATTTGTCACTGACATAAGTAAACGGATAGGCCTGTGTACCAATAAAACTTTATTTACAAAAAGAGGCTGCCAGTTATATTTGGCCCACAAGCCATAGTCTGCTGTATCCTCTTTACATTTCTCTCAGTTTGAATTTATAATTACAGAATATCCACTTCATTAAGGATGATTAGCCTAAAAACATCCATCAGCTTTAGGAAATTTCTAATGTGGCTGCCATGCATTGAGGAAAATACAGAAAACAGATGATATCTCTCATGTCCTTGTGCATATATTTTTGTTGGATATACCTTACACAAACAGACATATGTTGCTATGGCCTGAATATTTGTGTCTCCTGCAAAATTCGTATTTTGAAACCAAATTCCCAATGCAATAGTATGAAAATGTGGATTCTTTAGGAGGTAATTAGGTCATGAGGACAGGGCCCTCATAAATGGGATTATTGCCCTTATAGAAGAGGCCTGAGGGAGCTTGTTCACATCTTCTACCATGTGAGGACGCAGTTAGAAGTTACCTTCTATGAAGCAGACAGCGAGCCCTCACCAGACATGGGATCTGCTGGTGGCTTAATCTTGGATTTCTCAGCCTCTTGAACTCTAAGAAATAAATCTCTGTTGTTTATAAGCTACCAGTTTATGGTATTTTGTTATAGCAGCCTGGCTAGGCTAAGACATACGCACATGCAACCTTTCTGTAATAAGGAAATGTGGAGACAGGAAAAGCTATAGGATTCAAAGGAAAGGAAAATAACCCAGAGCTTATACTAACCCTGATCAGAGAAGACTTCCTGAAGGATATAAACTCAAGAATGTCTATTAAGTTGGTCAAAGCATTTATAGTGAAAGGAGAGCAGAAATGTTATTCTAGGTGAAGAGGACTTTTTTTGTAAAGGCACCAATGTGGGAGCTTATACAAAGGACCACCTGGCTGAAACTAAGCATTTGGGTGCAGGAACTGTTGGAGATCAAAGCAGAAAAGTAGATTGAGATGAAATTGTAAAGGATCTTCTATGCCAGCTCCAATAATTTGGACTTTTAGTATTGACAAATGGTTCTTAATCAGGAGTAATTTTGCCTCCCATCCCAACTCTTTGGAAACATTTGGCATTTTCTGGAGGCATTTTTGGTTGTCACAAGTGGGGGTGGGACGCTTCTGGCATCTACTGGGTAGAGGCCAGGGCTGCTGTTAAGGATTTTACAGTATACAGGCCAGCACCCCTGCCCCCCTCCCCGCTCCAACAAAGAAGTACCCAGTCCTTATTGCTAAAGTTGTGACACTCTGGTGTAAATATAGTAAGCCATCAGTGAATCTGCAGGTAGGGGAATGGAGTCATCACAGTGGTCAAGACTGATGCAGTAGCACTGTGTGGGTAACTCAGAAGGTAAAAAATGGATGTTGTTTTTCCCAGAAAATTGGCTTGTTTTTCCCAGAAACATTTGAGGGTCTGCTATATACAAGGTATGGAACCAGGCATGGGTAGGGTAGAAAGGTGAGTAAATGACAGTTGCAGTCTCTGGAAGCTTTTAATCTAGTATGCTGGGGTGGCTGTAGAGGTGGTGGTGGCTAGTAGGAGACTTGTAATCAGAACCCTTTGCTCCCCCTGCCTCTCTCTAGCTCTCACTCATCTTGTGGTCACCCTACAGACTCTGGGCTCCTCCAGACTCTGGGCTTTCTCCAGCTCTTTTCCTCCCATTAGCTTCTGGGCTTCTAGTCTCTCTTACCTTCTCGCCCTGTTCTGCCTTCTTGGCTCTACGTATTCTCCTACATAATAGTTTCTTTCTTTCCTGTGTAAACCTGTGAGACTGTGTTCCTACTCCGAAATATTTACCTATTTTTCCCCATTTTCTTGATCAGCATAACAAGAACCTCAGGAGTTCAACAGGCACTTGAAAATTTTCCCTGGGGTAATGAAGTGAATAGATGGGGGAAAAGTTGTGAATACTTTTGCACTGGTAATTTTAATTTACTGCTATCAATTTTAATCCTTTTCACAAGTATTCACAGATTGGTAATATAAAACCAATGTGATAATGAAATATAATCAAGGATTCTTTTTTCTTTTTAAATTTGATTACTTATGGATTTGCTTTGAATTGCCATCAATTGCTTTTAAGTATCCTGTTTTCATGAATTTTGTTGATGTCATTTATGAATAACATTGAACAGCACTTGCTAAATACTTCCATATAAAAGAATGTCATGAAATTGTTTTAAAGTAGCTCTTCTTTTCCTGCTCCCTTTTTTCCTGGTGATTGTATTGTCATTGTCTTCAAAGGGCCTCTTATAATTCCTGTGGATTGCAGGAGTCCTAGTGGTGACTTGTAGCAGAGTAACCTTGGGTTTCTGCCATGAATTCTGCCAATACAGTGCTCCAGGGTTTGTTGTGAAGCATCCTGAAAGGTGCTTTCTTTCTTTGTGGAAACCAGTAATTAAAAATAAAATAAAATAAAATAGATCCCAGAGAAAATTGGGAAGAAGCATCAAAGCCTCTGAAACCCTGGGTATCTGTGATCGGATGCTGCCTTAAAGGCAGAAACAAACAAAAAGTTTGCTATTTCATGGACTTTTCTTCTCCATAGATGATTTATTTTCATTAAGTCATCATTTTATTTTTACTAAATCATCAATTAGTAATAATAGCTTATTTGCTTCATGCTTCGCAATTGCCTACATTTTAACTTTGCAATGTTTCTTTAAGGAAGGCAGGTGATTTCCCTCCCTTGCTTTGTCTAATATTTATATATTTTTGTTCTATTAGTAGATAATAAATTCATATAGCACAATATAAAATCAAGCAGTACAGAGGAGTACAGAAGAAAAATAAGTCTTGAGGGGCATTCTTAGAAAGAAAATATCCATGGTAGAAATCAAGAACAGGGGGATATTTGAGGTGGGTCTTGAAGAAGGAGTAGGATTTTAACAAGAAGACATAGTAGGGGTGGAAGTGGAGTGGTGGCTGCTCAAGGCAGAGGGGACAGCATGGACCGAGGGGCCCAGATGTTGATAGAGGTGGACAAGAAGTTTGGGGCATGTCTTCAGCAGTACTGGGAAGCTGGGTAGTCTATGGTCAGCATGGAGGGCTAAGTGGGCAAGGGTGAGGGAGGGAGATGAAGGCTTTTGAGCAGGAGTGAGACTAGGGATGCAGTATAAATGATGTATGGAAGGCTTCACAATAGGAGAAGGGATATGGGTTAGAAGACTGATACAAGAGTGGGGTCTCATGTCAAGAGGGCCTGCACAAGGAGGGTGCTGTTGAGACTAGGAAAGAGGCCACAGGTGTCTGTGTGGATGCTACAATCTCCAGACCATCACAATTGGTTAGCAGGTGGGTAGCAAGGAAAGGGAGACTTTGGAGATAGTGCTGTGGCCTAGAGGAATTCAGAACATGAACTATGTGAGCAGAGCAGTGCTGAGCTGGAGAAAGTGTGGTCTCTCCTGTGCTGAGAAGAGACAGAGGCCCTGGGCTAGGAACGTGTCTGTGGAGCACAGATGGTTGCCAGTCCCCTCTTCAGATACCTAGGAGCTTATAGTGCTGGGTCTGGGCTGAAGTGCAGCACTTGTCCTCAAGTGTTATTGTGTGAGGCTGAGGGGAAAAGCCAGAAACCATGTCTCCAGCAAAATCCATCTATTGATCACCCATCTGAAGGGCTGGGCTGAGAGGGGGACCTCAAAGAAGGAAGAGCAGGACTGCAGGCAAAATAGCCAAATGGCAGGGTAGGGAGTGCTTTAGATGGGGTGGGTAGGCTGAGATTGGTTGCACAGTCCCAGGCTCTGGGTCCTCATAGACCTAGCTCTCAAGCACATGATGTAGTGTGGTAAGTCGAGGCCAGTGGAGGTGCAGTTAGGGGAGTGGCTTTACACCAGGAGAAAGGGACTTTTCTCAGCCATTGGCTGACACTTCTCTATCACTAATACCACTTCTGTGCATCTAGGAACGAGGGAGAGAAGTGAAGTTTCTTGGTCCCTGCACACTTACCTTACAATAACACACCTTCCTAGGTTTGAGAGAGAGAACACTTCTCGTTGGTAATCATTATTTAGTCATTATTCTTTTCAAGTAGGGCAAGTGCAATAGTATTTTGCAAGGATTTTTGAAAGCAAAGTCATTTTTGGCTATGGCTATATTAAAAAGGTGAATTTCTAAATGGGTTATTTGGGGCTGATTTGCAAATATATTAAAGCCTTGGCAACTTGTGGGAGTTATGAAACTTACCCAAAGAGTCACAGCACTTTTTGTTTCCCTTTAAGGATACTCATAATCCATTAGAAGCCACAAATGATTCAAATTACTGACTGCTGTAAAAATTAAGTCCACCCACCACAAAATGAAAACTCACATTTACGGTTCTGCTAAATCATTTTCTTATTTCTCTCTCTCTTTTTTTTTTAGACAAAACGCTGACTACTGTAGAAAAAAAGGTCATGATTCATGATCGAAAACAGAACAATGGAGATGAAATAAACAAGGCAAATTAGAGGTGGAAACAGAAGGAAGTCATTTGCTGAGCCTGCAGAATGGAATGCGACTTCTCTCCTTTCTTGGGATGTCTAAAACGTGACAAACAGGGTGATCTGTTGTACACATTACCTTACAAGGGAGATGGTGACTTCTCCTTTTTTCTGTGGATCAGTGCTGTTGTGTGTTCTCAGTTTAAGATAGCAGATCATCTCAGCAGTAAGCACACCGACAGAACTGAGTTCCACAAAGGAAGCAGTTTCTGGTGCTTTGCATATGTCCAAATCCATGCAAGTGGGAGAAAGTTCCAATGCACACTTCCCATGCTTCTGAGTCTAGGTGTTGTGGTGAATATGCAGGAATCATTCCTGAGACAGAATGTATTTTGTTGTATGACAGAAGGCTTTTCCAAGCAAACTGCAGTGAGTGTAGTGTTGAATATGTTGCATGTCTATGTTAGAAAACAGAATCCAGTCATCAGCTAATACAAATGATTTCCCAGAGCAGTGTTTGTTTCAAGCTTCTGTCAAATAGTTTGGCTTTTCTGCAGGGTCTCTGTGATTTCCCCACCAATGTACTTTCTTTGTTAACTCACTTATTATGGTATAACTCAGGAACAGGTCTCAGGATGGAGAGAAGCATATAACTTGAGCAAAGCTTTTTGTTGTGCTCTGAAGGGTCTTGAGGGGTGAGGGTGATGCCTTCTGTGAGGATTTTTATCGCAGTGAAGCTCAAGTGGTACCCAACTGCATTGTAATTAACATGATTATTGGCATGCTTTTGACTCTCATTTTCTACCAGGCTGCAGTGGGCCCACCCATGGGCTGGCCCATAACTGTATGTTATGTGGAAGAAGTGTGGGAATGATGGGTTTTCCATGAAATGTTGTGATGCTTCTGGAGATGGGGCATAAACATGTTCATTCTTGTTGAGCTGCATTGTATTAAACCAAATTGTGTGAAGCAAGGTCACCTGGACCACTCTTGGGAAATGCTTCAGAACACCAGTCTGTTCCTTCTAGATTATTTGTTTTTGTGTTCTCTGTATCTTAAATCAAATGTGTGCCTAAGCAGTTCTGTCCTCTGATTCCCACCCCTACCCACCAAAAAATGGTAGACATGAAGGGCAGGTAAGGAAACAGAAAAGGTCTCTCTGCGGATATATATTTTTTAAATGGCACTATGTAGCAATTAAGAGCTAAGGAGACAGAAAGACAGCAGATGAGAATAGAAGAGTACCTGTACCTACAAGGGGAAAAATGAATGCAATTCTTTATTTGATAAGAGAGAACTGAAAGATAATATTATTTTCCTACAATAAAGCAAGCTGTCCTGTCACAGGATAAAGTGGAATTCCAACATGGATTATGGACTTCTTCTAACTCCCATTGACATTGCTTCTTACCAGACATGGGGAAGAGTTGCCTTTCCTGAAAGGGGAGGAGGGCACTGTCCTTTCAGACAAAGCTTGTATAAATTCCTGAACCGCAAATTTGCTAAAGTGACCGTATATATTATATTCATAATTTAAATGATTATTTATGGTCAGATACATATTGTTAAACTTGAAAATGTTTTATTACATTACATCAAATAAAGTTTATTTGTAGCTGAAATAAAGCAATGTAAGTAAAAATTTTTAATTAAAGGTCTTATGTCATACATGTTGCTGTCTGTAGAATGACTGAAGGGCAAACACTTTATATGTTTGCTAAAATCCTAACAGGTAGCTAAGACAGCTCTGGATTCAATTACATTTCACTGTGAGGATTCATTGCCTTAGTGACTTTATTTTTATAAAACAATGCCTGTTCATTACTTGATCTGATTAATGAGCATTGTTTGGGCTCCTGGCACACTCGGCATTGCTGGCATCGAGGGGACAAAGATGGGTATGGCACAGTCCTTGCTTTTAAGAGTTTGCCATCAGGTAGATGGCAAACATGTCTCGGTTTGTCGCAATGTAGTATAGTAAGTGCTATAGCAGGTTTTAGGGAGTGACTTTTTCTTTCCTGTAGTGCAAGACAGGGCACTATGGTTAGTTGGATTGATTCAAGTTTTCAGATGTGTTGTTTAATTTTTTATGAAGACCTTCGTGATTTAAATTGGCTCTTTATCCTGCCTGACTTGAATGCCTGACTGTTGACCTCTCTGCTTCATTCTGGCTACAAAGGCTGAGCTTCATGTGTATACTGTACTTTAAATATATGGCAGCAAATGAAAGGCAAAGGTAGAAATGGCAAAGGGATGAGAAAAATAAATCATTAATACAGTTTCACATATGACATAATTTGTGTCAAAGACACAGCTTTTGTTTTAACTAAGAACTGGGAAAATCATTGAAATGAACATTTTGTATATAATGACTGTTCAAGCAAGAAGGACTATTCCTCTTCTCACTCTAGGGTATCAGCTGTCATTTTCTGGCAAGGCTGAGTACTGGGAAACCATGCTTGAGAAGTAAATCACTTACTTGTAAGAGATAACTGAGTCACTGTTGCCTTAGCATTTAGTTTTATTCTGTAAATATTAAACAGGAGACACTCAGAGTTCCTAGGTTTTCTAGCAACTGTTTCATAACTGAAAGCATTGATTGTGTTGTCATGGGCTTGATATGCTTGTGCATGTATTTGATGATCATATTTTCATGTAGTTTTATTAGGTTCATTGATTGCAGGCAGTGGGTCAAAAATATGAATGGAAAATGCAGGCAATTTTTTCAAATAGTTTATGCTAATATAATAAGTGTCTGATTTACCATCTAGAGATAATGGGAATTTCTCTTTCAGCATTTTCCTTGTCAATTGAGTTTTCAATTTAATGGCTATAAGTGTTTCTAAATATTGGAGTCTTGAAAAGTTGTTCATGCTCCTTCTGATATCACACATGTTTTCCCTCTTGGTTTGCGATATTCTTCCTGATCTCATTTATTTGATGTATGTCTTCATTATTGTCCAGTAAATCTTCAAGGGTAGGGACCACGTCTGTTTTTCTCAACAATATGCCCATTACCTAGCACCATGCTGGGAACACATATATGGTAGGCCCATAATGGATATATCTTAATGAGAAGGATAGAGGGAAGGAGAGAAAGGCAAGAGTTCACTGGCACCTTTAAAAAAATGTTTATATGAGGAAACAGAGAAGACTTGCCGTGATCCAGCAACATGCCCAGTGAATGCAAGAGAAGGAGACGGAATTAAGCTATTCTGTGTGCCCCTTAGGTCAGGCCCTCCACTACATGGTCCTGCTTCTCTTGCATGAGTTAGCTACTCATATCATGAGAGCATCCTTTTCTTAATTTTCTGCACTAGTGAAGCAGAGCCATGTATGTGCTATGGCCCATATGTTGAAACTTGTTTATCTACAGCTAGCCAGATGGTCTGTAACAGCGCACAAAGAAGCCATTTGGAAACTTTCAGAGGGTCAGCACGTTTTGAAAACAACTCAGAGTAATGCATATTGTGATGTCATTGCTTGCTTTAAGCTTACAGTGAGGAATATCTTGTTAGGTACTGAATATGAAACATGCAGACTTTGAGAACCAACTCAGAGGTTCTAGCCCCCTGAGATAGAAATTTATTTAATTGGATCACCCTTTAGACTTGTTTTGTCTGCATGTTCTCTGAAAAAGGAATATAATGTCTTAATTTAAAATACTTTGCTTTTTAAGTTGCTGCTGGGTTAAATACATTTTTTAAAGAAAACCTGCTTATGCGGTACATGTTAACAGAGATATGATGTTGTCATCAGTAAAAATGTAAAAGAAAATTTGCTATAGCTGATATGAAACAGAAAGTGAGAGACGTTGACAAGTATCAGAAGTAGATTTGCAGCTAACGGTTCTGTTTAGTCTTTGGTACATTAAAAAAGCCAAGATGAAAGAATTATACCTGTACTAGTAGAGGGGGAAAATGGTAATCTAAAATAGCAGATGATAAGAAATATCTGGAATTTATCTTTGATGCGGTATTATGTAATATTTTTGGTGCCAAATTGCCTTTTCCTAATTACATTTTGATTGGGCTATTATTAAAATGCTCTTTATTCTTTAAACCCACACAGTCTCACAGTAGGAGAAGTGGTTCAAAGCTATGATGAGAGGCAGAAGAAAGTCAGCTGTACATATAAAAGTTTGTTATGGATAATTCACAAAGTGCATGATCCAGTTGTAGGCAAAATGAGCTATAACTATATCCACAATCACAGAGTTGGGGAATCTCATGGATAATCTAATACAACCCCTCTACTCTTCTGCAGGTGAGACAACACTAAAACATTAGAGCTTTGTTTCATCTGAATTTGTTTGAAGGAGTATGGTATGGGGCAGTGCTTTTCTCTATATAATATTTGGTGAAGAAATAATTTTTAAAATCCGTCACATAGGTATTAATAAAAATGAATTATAAGAAAAATGCATTGAGGCAAAAAATCTTGTTGAAGTATGTTGAGGCAAAACAATGAAGTGCAAAAACATACAAAAGATTTAAGAGACATAAAACTACATTTCAATAAATATATTCAGAACAAATATAACATGAAGAAAAAACAACAACGAAAACTGACCATCGTTCACTGAAAGTGAGCAGTTACTCAAGTAGGGAAAACCTAGCAGTTACCCAGATGAGAAATTACTGTAGCATGATCATTGCAAGTGCATGACACTAAGTTGCAAGGCTCACTGTGATGACTACAATATAGGGAGAGCATCCTGACAGGAAGGGTGAAGACCTACAAGGAACCCCTTGTCCCTGAGAAGTACACCTGGAGTACTGATACAGAGAAGCTGCCTGCTTCAGTATGTGCTCTGAAATAGTCAGGAAGCAGAGCCTATGAACAACTGAAACTTTTTTTTCCTGCGTTTTTCCTCTTTAGTTATCTGCAATGAAATTGTATCCATAATGCTGATCTGAATGCTTTGAAAGGTATTTTATTTTTAGAATGATCATATTAATGAAATTTTTCTTAAAGACTACATTTTGACAAAGTGTCCCTAACAGTTTGAAGGCAAAGGGTTGTGATATTGAAAGGTTACTATCAAGTAATCACATCGTTTTATATCTTAAGCCCAGTTTTCAACCTTCATTCTGAGTAAGAATTATCCAGGGAGCTTGTTAAACATGAAGATTCCTTGGTCCCACTTCAAGAGACTCTTGTATGTTGTGTCTGGTGCAGGGGTGGGTGTAGGGAGATGCAGAGTGAAGAGGGCTTTTCACCAGTCTAGCAGGTGATTCTGGTACAGCTGGTTCCACGTGTTAAAAATTGCTATTTCCAAAGGTACTGGCAAACTGAATTACCTAGCCAGTTCTGTGTGCTATTAGTGAGGAAAAGCATGCTCAGTGTGAAATAATATCCGAATCATTAGTATATGGTTATAGAATCTTGCCAAAGAAATGCACCATTTGTTCACAAGCTCTCTCTTACATACCCTTTAGTGCTCAGTACTTATTGTTGGTACCAAAAATCCAAGAAGCTTGCAGAGGAAAATAATCCACAGATCACCTTAGATAGTTTACAAATATGATATTTAAAGACACATAGATGTTTAAGTGACATCTATTGTTATAGTTTCTTTCTCATTTGGCCTTAAGGCCTCTCTCAAATGTGGCCATCAGCCAAGATAGCCACTCTCTAGAAGAGACCTGACCAGGGGAAAGTTAGATTGGAGTGTGTTGGTCAAGTGAGGCACAATGAGGAGGTGAAACCAAAATGCATGAAGCAAGAAATTATTACTCACAGGGCCCAGAGAATTAGGGGTGCTGACAGGAGGCCCATGGTAAGTCTGGAGGTCACAGGGAGCTCAACGAGCAGTTGGGGAGCTAGACAGAGAGAGGACCTGTGGACTTTGTCCTTTTTAAGGTCCATGGTTATCCCTTAGGCCTTCCCGAAGGGATTGTGGCTTAGCTAGTTTCAATAAAACATCTGAAAAATTGGGGGGTGGGAACTTGCTTGTATGACTCTGGTGTCGACAATTAGGTTTTGTGTGGTCAACAGTTCCACAAAGGGAGGGGAAGTTTTCACTAGGCCAATGGTGACGGGTTATGACTAGGTTGCAGATAACTTATGTCAAAGTTAAAAATGGATGCCAAGACAGCAACTATATTACACACATTTATGACAGGTGCTGAGCTGGCAAATTCCCGCATGATTGAGTGACTCCTCATGTTAATGAAGTTTATTTTATTTTCAATTGTTACGGGTACATACTAGTTGTACATATTTACAGAATACATGTGATATTTTGATAAAAGCACAAGGTGTGTAATGGTCAAATCAGGGTAGTTGGGATATCCATCACCTCAAACATTTATAATTTGTGTTGAGGACATTCCAGAAACACTCATCTAGTTATTCTGAAATGTACAATTATTAACTGTAGTCGCCCTATTGTGCTACCAAACACTAGATCTTATTTCTACTATATAACTGTATTTTTGTATTCATCAATCAACCCCTCTTATAATTAATTAATATTGGCACCAGCACAGGGTCAAATGAGAATCAATGCATCACATTCCTTATAGCCAAGAAGCTGATCAGATGTTTGTCAACAAAACAAAGGTAAGATCTTTGTAAAACACATGTTGAATATTAGCCATTGAGTGAGAGCTATTGACATTGGCCAAGGTGTACACTTTCAACATTTTATGTGTGTGTGTGTATATATATATATATATCATGGCAATGATTAACAACATCTCACATTTGATTATTACTCATCAGTCATTCTGATAGTCTTCACAACAATCCTAAAAATTGTTATCTCTATTTTATGGGTGAAGGAACTGAGGCTAAAGGAGTTAGCCTTGTAACTCCTTTAACTTGTTAAGTAGAAAAATTTTAACTTGTAAGTAGAAAAATTGAGCTCAGCTGACTTGTACTTTTCATTGTTATGATTTTTTATTACTTAAAATATTTTAAAAATATTTTTGTAGAGATGGGGGGGTGGTCTCATCATGTTGCCTAGGTTGGTCTCAAACTCCTGGCCTCAAGCAATCCTTTCACCTCAGCCTCCCAGAGTACTGGGATTGCAGGTGTGAGCCCAGCCTGTACTTTTCATTATATTCTTCCTTCTGGCAAAATACATCTCAGTGGTTGCTGACTGGTTTTGTGGACCTGGAAATCTGCAACTGAACTCTGAGGAGACTCACTCTAGGGGGTTCAAATATCTTCTTTATTATACAAAGTACGACAGAGTCCCAAGTTCAAGGTCAAATCCTAGATCATTGTGAAGGGCACAAAGATTATGATTCTTGCCTCCTCATCCTATTCTTGGGTTTTTCCATTTCCTGGGTATCCTGATGGGTTTTCCTAGTTATGCATTTCTTTTGTAGCCTGCCTGTGATAGTTCATTTTATGTATCATCTTCACTGGATCATGGTGTACCCATATATTTGTCTAAGCATTATTTCCAGATGTGTCTATGGGGGTGTGAATGGATAAGGTTAGCATTTCAATCCGTTCATTCATTAAAGCGGATTGCCCATTTCTGTATGGGTGAGCATCATCCAATCTGTTGAGGGCCTGAATAGAGCAAAAAGATGGAGGAAGGGAAAATTTGCTTTGTGTCTGACTGTTTCTCCTGCCCTGGGATGGGGACCGTCAGCACACAAGTTCTTAGGCCTTTGGCCTCCTACTGAACTACACCACTGGCTTTCCTGGCTCTCCTGCCTGCAAATTGCAGATCATGGGATTTCTTAGCTTTCTCAATCATGTGAGCCAGTGCCTCAAAATAAATCTCTCAATCTCTTCCCTTCTCATATATTGGTTCTGTTTCTCTGGAAAACCCTAATAACCTGCCCTAACTTCTATTGCCCTATAATGTGTACCTTTCTATACTTTCCTCATTAAAACATATCTTCCCTGTATTCCATTCTATCTTCTGCTGTCTTTTAACTGCCAATTAATCAAATACACAAATCCATTCAGGTGCGAGATCCTCTTCTTACATGGCATATCATTACATTGAGCCTAGCAACTTCTTTGATCAGTGTCTGAACCTAAAAAGTATTGATAGAAACGTCTCACTATGGGACAAGTTGGTCATGGAGAAAGCAGCTCAAAGTATGTGCCTCCTTGACTAGGATTCTGAAAATCCTAAAGTTATTTAATTACAGACCTCCCAGGGGCACCAGAAGCTGAAAGCCTGCTGTTATCCAAACTTATCTACATGACTTGGGCCAGGTCTATTTTCTGCCAACATTAGAGCAGAGAACTGAGGGAATTCCCTAGATTTTTAAAGCAAAATGAATAAAGGTAATTAGGTAACAGCTGAGATTTGTCAGGAACTATTGGCCAGTTGCCTCCAGCTCCTGGTCTTTGTGGAGATCTGCTTCTGTGGGGCAGCTTTGGCTGCACTCCCAGCCCCAGAGAGCAATTCTAGTGACCATCAATTTCCTCATCAACAGCTTTGTATGAAATATTAGAATATATTTTGGGTGTGGAGATAAAATTAACACCTGAAATTTTTTTCTGGGCACATAAATCAGAGATTACTCTTCAAATTACTTATTCTCTTGGCTCTTAGAATTTTAATTGCAGCAAGCTTTTACACATTGGCATTTAATTTATCTGTAAAAAAACTTTGCTTAATTCAATCAATTAAGGGAAAATTTGGCCTAATTGCCATCCATCCATTTGGATCATGCAGAGTACAAATATTTTGGACAAAAACCACTTCTTAAATATTATAACATGAATTCTAGTGTGGGATGCAGTTTTACAGCAAAATTGACTAATAAAGACAGATAAAATGTTTTTATTTCCATTTCACCATAGCTAATATTAAAAAGGATACTAATATATTTAATTTGTCTACTATTAGTGAGGACAGTTAAGGAAAAGATATATATTTTTTAAAGAAGCCATAACCAGAATTTTAGAATGATCTTATTAGAGAAATGTGAACCTATGAAAGAATAAAGCAGAGCTTTTAAATTTAATATTTCAAACAAATGGCAACTGATGAAACATCTAAGACCCATTCATCTGTTACATTATCATTTTATCATATTCAAATTATTTTAATAAAAGAAAAATCTAAATGTACAGTTTATAACCCATTTTGTGCCATTTGTGAAAGCTGTGTGACCTTAGACAAATGTTCTCATCTTCCTGTTTCTGGGCTTCAGATACTTCATCTGCAAAATGGAGATAATACTATCCAGTACCTCATAGAGTTGTTGAGAGGATTAAGTGATTAAAAATGTAAAGAACTGAGAGCAAAACCTGATGCCCTGATGTCTGAAGGATGTCTGCTGCCAGTGTTTACTCCTCCTCCCCCATCTCCCTTCTTCCTTCAGTGGCAGGCACTTCTCTGAAGTTACTGTTCATCCTTCTAATCAATGCTTGAATGCTTTTAATATACAATATTTTTGTCTTTCAAAACCTTATATAACTGTGTAAATTTTACACATACTGCTATATTGTGTGCATTCTCCTGCAACCTGCTTTTTTCTCAATGCTAGGATTTTGAGATCTCTTTATATTGAGAGATGTAGATCAAGTTCGTCAATTTAAATTTACGATATTTGGTTGATTGAATACACTGCAATTCATCCATTTTCCCTCTCGTGGACATTTTATTTCCAGTTTATTTTTTTTTTTGGTATTATAAAGAATGCTGCTGTGAGCATTTATGGATGTGTCACCTTGCATATTAGTGAGAATAGCTTCCATATGGGGCTTCCCAACCTTTTTCACATGGATTATCCTGCCAGATGTCACTGTGCCTCTAAGCCAGCGCTGCCCTAAGGGCTGAGGAGGTCAGTATCTTGTGGCATAAATCATAACCCATGTGCCTATTTAATGCAGACCTGTTGGGAAGCCCTGCCCTTTCCAGGACATTGGTCTTCAAATTAGGGTAAACACACTGAACCAACAGCCCCCTGCCAACATGCACTCACACGCATGCACACAAAAACACACATGTGTATGCACACACAAACACAGAGGCTTTTTCAGTATGAATGGTTGTTAAAGGAATCGGTTTTCAAATCCTAATATTGACAGCCTGAGAGCCACATGTAAGTTCCCACTTTCTTATTTGCCATCTTCTTCTCCCATACTTACATTAGAAAATTACTTGTCATTTACTGAAATTTCAGTTTAACTGGGCATCGTGTACATTTGTATGCGTGTGTGAGTTTGTTAAATCTGGCAAAGCTAGTGGAGTTAGAAATGGTCTTTTGACCCTTGAAGGGATGATCTGAATTCAGATATATTGTAGAGTGGGTTGGCAGGACAATTTTTGTTTAATGATGTCTTCTGTTACTTCTCTTGATTGTTAAAGTACACATCACTTCTGAGTGGGGAGTCCTGTGACAGCAAAACAGGTAAGAAATATAGAGGGCATTGGTGTTGTATTTCATTGGGACAGTGACCTCATGACAAAGTTTTGGTATTTACCCACGTAAGAATATTCATATTCAGGAGTTCCAAAAGGCAATCTGGGAAACACCAGTGTGTTGAGAAACATAGCCTGGATTTCTCATTCTAAGAAAGGAGAAAGACTTTGGTGACTGCTCCTATTCACTGGGCTCACCTGTGTTATTTGCAAGTTTGAGAAGGGAGGAGGTAAAAACATCCATGTTTATCTCCTGTAGATCAACATTACACTTTTAAGTAAAGTAAATGCATGTTAAAAATAAATTAGTGTTTTATATTTTCTTGAACATTTATTCAGGCTAAGAAAGATTTCCATTCCCTTTGACAAAATTATTGGATACTATAAATCTATATACACTTTTTATTTGGACTTAATGTCCCTGCTCACTGTTACCCATCAACCAATGATTCACTCATTTGTTCATTCTTATGTTCTTATTAAATTTACATAACTTAACAAGTATATGTCATGGATTTTACTGTAAAAAATGCACTTCATCATTAATATACTGTTGGTTAGCCTTGTACTACTGGTAGCCTCCTTCCATTTATTTTGCTATGAATTTACAGTGAACCCGGTTTCATTTTAGCAGTAAACAATATTCATCTCTGGATATATAAACTAAATGAATGAAAAATTCTCATTAATTTCATGGAAAGATGCATTCTTGATAAAATTTTACATTTAATAATTACTTGTCAAACTGTAATACATTTAGCTTTTGATCAACAGTAATTTAGTAGTAAAGAGGAATTGCTAATATTTAAATTACCATTTAAAGCGGTAATAATTTTTTATATCAAGAAAAAGTTTTTAATCCTCACCATCTTAAAGTAATAAGAAAAATATTTTTTTCGGTTTTTCATTATATACACATTTCTGTAACAATATGTTAGAGTGGTCAATGAAAGATATTCAAGCATAAAAATATATTACTATAAACCTCAGTAATAAAGTGGAATGGAAATACAAGTCAAAACAAAAAAGGAAACAAGATAAGTTTTTCCAAATGTTAAAGAAAAGCTGCTTGCATATTTTAAAAAATAGATGGTAATGGTTATCTGATACTACTTTTGAAAGAATGGCATCACAGTTTTATTTTGTGAA
The DNA here is from genome assembly GCF_037993035.2 of Macaca fascicularis. Taxonomy (NCBI): domain Eukaryota; kingdom Metazoa; phylum Chordata; class Mammalia; order Primates; family Cercopithecidae; genus Macaca; species Macaca fascicularis. The sequence goes on along the minus strand of NC_088383.1, from coordinate 99,568,847 downwards.
TGTCAGTATTGATAACAATTTCAAAATTATATATTTTGCAAGTATTTAAATTTATTATTAAAAATTATATCTCAATTTAAAAATTTTCAAGTGACTGCATAGTTTTCCAAAATTATTTTATGGAGTACATGTGTAAAAAGCTTAGATGCCCAACAGTATGCTAAAGTGGAGTTGCTATGTAGGAGGGTGTGTATATCCTTACCTAGATTTTTTGCCAAATTTTAAGTGGTTGCCTTACTTTGCACTCCCACAACAGTGTATGGGAATTCTCTTATTTCCATATTTTCTCAAGCATTTTGCATTGTCAACTTTTAAGCTTTTGCATGTCCATAGAGTGTAAAATGCTATCACTCTGTGTTTTAAGTTTGCACTTCCCTGATTACTAGTGAATTCCTCTTCTATGAACTACCTGCTCATATCTTCACCCATTTTTCAATTGATTAATGTACATATTTGTAATGTAAGGAACTAGTTTTTATAGGATGTTGGCTTTTGCAGCTTATTTTGGGGAAAACACCTTTAAATTTCTTTTACTCTTCTAATTCTCAATCTAGTCCTTAGCCAAAAATATTTCCCTTAACACGACATTCTTATTTTTCATCTGTTCCCAGAGGGTTCCCTCTTTAGAAGTTAACTGCTGATTTTCTTTCCATGTAAGGCATCAAACCATCTGGACACTTCTGACAACATGAAGAGAACTACATATTTTTACAAGCCTAGATATATAGGTAACTTGATACAAATGAATAAAAAATATAAAATAAAAGCAATTGATCACTTTACTAAAAACCTAGGGTCATGTTGATTGGTTTAATAAGATTTGATTCTTTTAAACCTGAAATTGTTTAGAGAGAAGCTTCCCTCTTGAGGTATTCAGTGATTATTTGAAATACAGGTAAACCTTGATTTATGAGCAAATTGACTAAGGCAATGGTTATAAATTGAGCCAATGAAGTATTAATAGAATTGGTTTATGGAATGAGCTAAATCTCACGAAGGATACGGATATTTCCAGGATTTTCTTCTCACCATTCTTTTCTCTTTGGTCATCAGATCTCTTTTCCTGGTCCCTGAACACTAATGTGGGCAAAGCCCAAAACTTTCTGGTCACTTTCGGGGATAAGAAAATGCCTTTTCAATGATTAAGAATAAAGTATTAAAAAGTCCATTTTGATACAGATGAAAACTTTAGTCCCAAAGCCATTTAAGTCCTTTGTCTGCAGCTCAGTCTTAACCTGAGGTCTTTAACTCAGGGACCTTTCGTGCAAAAGACAGTGTAGTCTCTTGTTTCACACATCCCACCCTTTCACTTTTTTCCCTGGTTGGAAGAGGAGGGAAGATGAGAGGAAATGGAATACATGAGGGAAAGGAACAGAAGTATTTTTAGTTAGCTGGTGTTATTATTGTTCTTTGATATGGCAGGTGTCTTTGGGCTGACGTTTTGTGGGTTATGTTTTGGTTTAATTGGACACAAATCCATTCTGATGTGGGTTCTGTGTTCCCCAGATAACTTCTTCCAAGACCCCCCCTAAGCTCCATGACCTCCTACTACTGGTATTCCTCTGTTTCTTACAGGCCATCTTTCCGGGTGTCACATTGAAGCCAGCTCAAGCCTACCTACTGTGACCTACATTTTGCACAAGGGAAATGTCACACATCTTGGCCATGCCAAGAGCTAGAAGTGTGGCTCCTCACTAGGTACTACTGTTCTTTCTTCCACCTTGCTTTGGAGGGTTGTTCTAGCCAGCCTCCCACTTTCAGAATTCCGTAGGCCATGGCTACTTAAAGTGTGGTCTAGGGACCAGCAGCATCATGTGGAACCTTGCTAGAAATGCAAAAGAACCTCAGGCTCCACCCATGCCCCATTGAATTAGAATATGCTTTTTACCATGATCCCCAGGTGATTCATGTGCACATTAAAGTGTGAGAAGCTCTGACTTAGGCCAGAGGCAGGCGCTGTTCTTTATATTCAGGTTGACCTCTGCACTCCAGGGGACTCATGTAAGGCTCTCCCAAATTCTCTCACAACACCCTCTTTGGATCCACCCTAAGCTTTTGCAGCTCACTCTCATCCTGCTGGGGTACCTTATTGCTAGAACTTCCAGTTTCTTAAAATTTCTGTAGGAGTCTCTGTCATTTGGTCTGGAAGGGGGAGCGCTTTCTTTCTTCATGAGTAGAGAGGACAAAATCCAAAATTCTTGCCCCTAAGGCCTGGAAGTCTTTATCACCCTGACCTTCTTAAAGCATACTAGAAGGGCTAGGCAGGATGGGAATGGAGGGGCTTGGGGGGGTCAAAGAACCAGTTAATTCTCACCAAGTCTTGAGGGGAGGTGTCTGGTGGATCCACAGTTCCTCTTCAGAATGTGGAGGAAACAGTCACCTCTTGTCTTTGGTTTGGGGCTTTATTCTGAAATTCCATGATAATTGGAAGAGTTATATTCTTTCCATTATAAGAAGAAGGATCCTTCTATTTTATGAGTTTAGAATCATGAAATGTGATCTAATTTTGGAAATTCTTTTTGTATCAGAAAAATACCAAAGTTGATGAGAATAAATGAAAGATTCAAGTATAATTTGTGGACTATGTTATTCAGACCAATGATTCTAGTAACAAGAAATAAAATAGCTGGATAAAATTAAAATAGAAAAGCACCTTGAGAGCACCTGACAACATAGTAAAGAAACAGAGAGGGAAATGAGCCCATAGAAGTAAGCAGAGCCCAAAGCTGTTTCTGTTCTGAGGGAACTGCCTGTAAGGGGCTGCTGGGGTTCACTTCTGCTGGACTTCAAGTACAGAAATGAAGGGATCTCCCAAGAAGGAGAGTCAAATAGGAGACTCCCCAAATTAAGATCAGACCTTAAAGAGCAGAGATATCCCCAGGGTAAAAGTCCACAACTGATATGGTTTGACTCTGTGTCCCCACCCAAATCTCATCTCGAATTGTAATCCCTACGTATCTAGGGAGAGATCTGCTGGGAGGTGATTGGATCTTGGGGGCAGTTTCCCCCATGATGTTCTTGTGATAGTGAGTTCACATGAGATCTGTTGGTTTTATAAGGGCTCTTCTCCCTTCACTCCTCACTCTTCTCTCTCCTGCCACCTTGTGAAGAAGGACATGTTTGCTTCCCCTTCTGCCATGATTGTAAGTTTACTGAGGGCTCCCCAACCATGTAGAACTGTAAGTCAATTAAACCTCTGTCCTTTATAAATTACCCAGCCTCAGGCAGTTCTTTATATTATTAGAAGTGTGAGGTAAAACTAAATACAACTACACCCACTTCAGCCTCAGTAATACTCAATTCCCATTTCTGCCCCTTGGTATCTTTGGATAGGGTTGTCTTGAGTTGGTTGCAGGGAAGAAAAAAGGGGGAAAAAACTTTCCTGAGAAGTTGGAGCCATAGTCCGTTCTAAAACAGATTTGCAGGCTTGGTTCACATTGTCTAGGTGGTCTATGGGACCCCAAGCTTCTGAATTTGGTTGGAGGTGGGTCAGAGTGAGTTGCTAATACTTCCAGGCACCTGTAGCTATCAGACATAAATCCTCTTTGCAGAAGTCTAGTCTTCAAAGGATTCCCATTAATATTGTTTTAAGGACATTATCAGTACATAGTAAACAAATAAGCACATAAGGAAATAAGTAAGAACCAGAAGGAAAAACTGACAGTAGAAACAGACTCTCAAGATTATAATTATTAGAACTCTAAGACGGATTGTAAAGAAGAAATAAGAATATAATAAAGTAAAACATATGAATGTTCAAACATTTATTAAGTATTTGAAGTCAAATATTTTATATACAAGTTACATTAAATGTCACTTCTTAGGAATTTTTTTTTTTTAATAATTGGATTGGTACTCAGATGAGTACTATGTGTATGCCCAGAAGACAATCACATATCAGGCATAGGTATTTTTTTTTTTTATTGCTCTAAGCACCTTTTTTTTCCCTCCTTTCTTTAAACTTTCTGGTGAGGTATATTTTATATTCAATAAAGAACATCAAAGTTTGATGAAGTTTTACATATCCATGTAACTACCGCTTCATTATTATTGAGCATTTCCAGCACCCTAATAGATCACTTATACCTTCACCACTCAATAACTGCAAAGGTTACTAATATTCTGAACTCTATTATCATAAGTTAGTTTTCTTTGTTTTTGAACTTTGTATAAATAGAATAATATAATATGTATTCTCCGGTGTTTAGTTTCTCAATGTTTATGAGATCCATTCATCTTGCCGTGTGTAGCACTAGCTGTTTCTTTCCAAAATTGCATATATTCCATTGAATTCCATTGTATAGATATAACACAATTTATCCATTTTATTATTGGTAGATAATTGGTTCGTTTCCATTTGGAGACTTATGTATAATGCTGCTATGACTATTCTTGCACATATCTTTTTATAAACACAAGCCTTCAGTTCTTTTGGGAACATACCCAGAAATGGAATTGCTGGGCCGTAGACCACATGTATATGTTGCTTTAGTAAATATTGCCTAATAGTTTTGCAAAGTGGTTAGACCAATTTATATTCCTAGCAACAATGCAACAGCATCCTCCAAAAACCTTTTATTTGCCTTCAAAATTAAGGTCATCTAATATCATTGCCAATTTATGTTAATGAATTTCCCTAAATTTTTGAATGGTAAATACTTGAGAAAGGGAAGCTTTCATGGTGACTTCTGCCTTGCTGAGGTTGTCAGCTGCCCATGCAGAGAAAACCGGAGTCAGGAGGTGAATTCAAATAACACCATAGTTATTCATTTAAATCATGGTGCCTGAGGCCCACATCACCCTTGACCTTTCCCAGTTTTACAAGCGAGTAGTTTTCAGTTTTTGTTTTAATTGGAATTGGGTTTCTGACACCAGCAACTAAAAGAATTCTGCCTAATAGAGAACTTGTACTGAAAGGAACAAGGCAAAAGCTTGTTCAGTTTTTCCATTTCTAATATCTCAAAGTTTGCATTTTAAGAGTGAACATTTTGCTTCACTGACTGTACTGTGTAACATTTTATACTTATGTACCTATAATTATGATATAAAGTGTATACATCAAACATTGCACATATGGACAGTTGGGAATCCTGGTAATATTTACCCAGGGTTGCTGCCGTAGGTAGGTGGAGGTTTTCTAGATCTGCATGGTTTTAGGTGGGGGCCAAGTAGTAAGAAACATCTATTTCCTTACCTTCCACAACAAATGTATCAATCCATTAACACATGAAAGTAGAAAAGCCTCAGAATGGGGGGAGGTGTCTTGTGGATTATTTTTCAGATAACTCTCATTTGCATTTGAAATACTAAAGAATCATGCTAGAGAAATTCACATTCAAGGGAGGTAAACACCTTTGGCAAAATATAACATCATAGCTTATCTTTAGGAGAAACCATAAATATCCAGGTGAAAGAAGATAAGAATCAACTACAATTGTGGAATCAGAGGATCTCTGCATGTAGAAGAAATGTTTATAATCTGGCAAATAAAAGAGGAGAGAATAGAGAAGGAGAAAGTTGCAAGAGCACACCGTAAACTGTGCACGGTGTGACAAAGCTCTGGCTCTCCTCAGGATCCTTTTAATTAATTAATTTTGGTAATTCAGTGCATTTGTTTTCTTGACAAATTTTAATAATTAGAATTATTATTTTACAAAAAATAGAGTTCATTTTTGTTGAAATTAGCTTATCGGTCATCTATGAGATAATACTTTTATTCAAAAAAGTTAACTGACTTTTTATAAAGCAACTTCTCACAGCCAATCGGAGTCTGGATCCTCTTTTCTGGTAACTTTCAAAAGAATCAGATGAAAGTAGGGAAATGTCTCTTCTTCCAATCCTGTTTGAAAAGAATACGCCTTGTTTTCAATGCGATGAATGTCTGATGTATCTGGGAGTATTAAATTGCTAATTGTTAAGCAGATTTCAAGGTGATTTGGGAAGTTCTAGCTTGCTCCCACCACTAAAATGCATACACCTGGCTAAGAATGGGCTCATGCACAAGAGCATTCAAGAAATACGTTCACCTAAATATGATTAAACCTATATGAAACCCAGGTGTCCTAGTCTGCAGGGATCCCCTTCTTCTCTCCTTTGGCACCCTGAGTCATATGTGGCAGAAGGGGGTACTATCTTTTACCTTTTCCACCCCAGGTGTTTGGAGATACCACAAAGCATTCAGGTCCTTATTCCACTCTGCTCCTTACTTGTCACCTCACTCAAGTGTTTCTTTGTAGCCATCCTCTGCTTTTTTAGGTCACTGTTTGCTGTCTGGTAACCGGTTCCCCCTTCTTGCTGTTTTTCTATTTCTGTTATACAGTAAGGGAGGGTTTAGGCCTTACTTAGGTCATACATAAGATCAGGCTGTAACACTAAGAAAATATTACTGCAACATGTGAGAACTGTGCTTGTAGCACAAGGGAATTCCAACATAGAAAATATTACAGTGTATCATTGCCCTGAGTCCAGTAGCTATGGCCTTCTACAATGGGGAATTTTTCTCATGTCTCTCCCCTTAGGTCTCGCCTACCACCAGCCTACCTCCCGACAGTGGGAAGGCCTTGGAAGGCCAGTCTCTGCACATCTTGCTAACATGTAAAGTGAAAGAGAATGAGTCAGTTTTAAAGCTGTACTTAATTTTTTCTAAGATGCCATTACTTGTAAGATGCAGCATTGTTCTGTGCACCTCTCTACCAGCAGGGGATTTATTTACAAAGGTATAGAGAAACCACAAAAAAATGTGCAGGAAACTGGGGTTAGAATTTAAAAAGCTGTTACTACCTTACCACGAAAGAATGAGAGGAAGATGTTACAGACATCTGGAAGGGGAGAGCTTTGTCGAGCAAGTTGAGTAGGTCAGGTAAGCTCCCAGGAGGAAGCAAGGGAGCAGCCAATGCTCTGCCCTTACTCTCCCGCTCCCTACCGTCTCCTGCCAGGCCTCCTCGTTGGTCCAACCCAACGTGAAGCCAGAGGGCACAGGAGCATGTCCACATTGTCTAACCATCAGTCTCACAAGGAGAAGTGTGGGGAGTGGATCTGCAAGGGGAAATGAAAGACATCTCTGGTACAGCTACTAAGCAAGAATAAATTCTGGTGATTAAACTATGAGGCACTGCTTTCTTATCACTTAGAATTCTTATTTTACACCTATTGAAAGAGCTCTGTTCAACAGATAAAGAAATGGATTTATTTTTATCCTGCAGTACCTTTCTGGATTTAAAATAACTACATTTCAATGCTAAATAACGGTGTAACATTTTTGGAAACATTTGTGATAGATATTTTTTTTCCCCAAAGATGACTACAATAATAACTCTTGTTCCACACATGCTTCTAGAACCTTACTATATCCACATTAAGACGGGAGGCTTGGTTTCTCCCCATCCAGGCTAGTTTCTGTCTTGCTTGTAACCAAAAGAATGCCTCAGATGTGGTACGGTATGACTTTCGAAGCTAGGTCCGAAAAGATGATGCAACTTCCACCGTGCTTGCTGGAACGCTTGCTCTGAAGCCCAGAGTCTCCATGTTAACTGTCTGACCACCCTATGGCTGCCATGCTGTGAGGAAGCCCAGACTAGCCCAACTCCAGAAGGACTACATGGAGAAGCCCCAAAACTACATGACAAAAGATGCTTTGCCAGTTTCCAGTAGCTCCTGCTTGCTCCACTTCTGCTGTTCCGGTTCCAGCCAAGAATCACAAGGTCAGGAGATCGAGACCATCCTGACTAACATGGTGAAACCCCATCTCTACCAAAATTACAAACCTCATGAGATATTTCTTAACTAGAACCACCCAGCCAAACCCTTCCCAAATTTCTGGTCCACAGAAACTGTGAGAGAGAATAAACTGCTTGTTGTTATTTTAAGCCACCAAGCTTTGAGGTAATTAGTTATGTACCAGTAGTAACCAAAGTAATTTTAAATACCAGTTGTACTCAATAAATGCTGTACAGTCATGTGTTGCATAACTCATAATTGATGACAATATGAATAACTATGACCAAGTTTGTACATGCACAGGCAGTGACAACTCTGTCATGACATTCTCCTGGCCAACAACAATTGTGAGATGCCATCTTTCTTTTTTTTGAGACAGAGTGTAGCTCTGTTGCCCAGACTGGAGTGCAGCGGCGTGATTTCAGCTCACTGCAACCTCTGCCTCCCAGGTTCAAGCGATTCTCCTGCCTCAGCCTCACGAGTAGCTGGGATTATGGGCATCTGCCACCACGCCCGGCTAATTTTTGTATTTTCAGTAGAGACGGAGTTTCACTGTGTTGGCTAGGCTGGTCTTGAACTCCTGACCTCGTGATCTGCCCGCCTCGGCCTCCCAAAGTGCTGGGGTTACATGCATGAGCCACCGTGCCCGGCTGATGCCATCTATTTTAAGATGCATCCTAGTGAAAGAAAATGTGCAGAAAATATATCACAAGATTGATAAGGTGTGGTAGTATTAATGTAAAGGGAAGGACAAAGACAGTGCAAAGAGTCAGTGATCTTGTTGGTAAGGATATTTATTTTGAAAAACTCAAATATTTTGTAGTTAAGACGACATACTCATTGACAACATGATTAAATGCAGAAAAAGCTACTAAGAAGACAATACAATCACAAAAATCTCACCATTCAGAGATAAACTTCCAGATTCCTGAATGTATATAGACATATATAGCTATGTGGACATAATGCTTTATAAATAAGTTTATGCTACATTGCAGGTTAATTTTTTCACACTTAAAAACATGCTGAGAGGCCAGGCGTGGTGGCTCACACCTGTAATCCCAGCACTTTGGTGGATCGTCTGAGGTCAGGAGTTCGAAACTAGCCTAGCCAACATGGCGAAACCCCATTTCTACTAAAAACACAAAAACTGGCCTGGCATGGTGGTGCATGCCTGTAGTCCAGCTACTCGGGAGGCTGTGGCAGGAGAACACTTGAACCTGGGAGGTGGAGGTTGCAGTGAACCAAGATCGCGCCACTGCATGTGCCACAGCCTGGGAGACAGAGACAGACTCTGTCTCAAAAAACAAAAACAAAACCAAACAAACAGACAAAAAACATGCTGAGATCATGCTTCTACCTCAGTAAATAAAAAACCTACACTATTATTTTTTAATGGTAGCAGAGTATCTCATGTTCTTAACCAATCATCCAGTGATGGACATTTTGTTGTGCCTTTTCAATTTCACTTTTATGAATGCTAAAATAATAGGCATATTTATGCATTTATGTTTTCCCTGTTGTGTTATTATCTCTTTGTGGAGAATTTCTAGTTATAAGACTGTTGGATTGAATGGGATTTATTTATAATGGATTACAAAAATAACATTTATGATTACGATATGGATTGACCAACCTCCCACCAAAATTATGTCTATTCATACTCTATCAAAAGTTTTTGATAATGCCAAATTTCCTTTTATTTTGCCAACGTTAGGCTTTTGACATTTATCTGATGCCAATCTTATGGTTTTAAAATATTTATTTTTTATTGTTTTACTTATATTTGAGAAAATAATGAAACTGAACATCTCTATTTTTTAGTCTACTTTAATTTCTTCTTTGGTAAATCAACTATTGATAGTCTTTGACCATTTTTCTTTTTATAATTTATTTTCAAGAGCCCTTTGTACAGTAGTAATTCTTTGTCCAATATGTGTGTTGCTAAACATTTTTGTTTTCCGAATGTCTATAATAATCATGATTCTTTGTTTTGGTTGCCCAGAAATATTTAATTTGTAGGTAAATTCATTTTCATCGATGGCTTCTGGCTTTGGTGTCAAGTTTAGAAAGACTTGTTCCATTCTATAGTTATTAAAAGTGTTTACTCATACTTGGCTGGGCGCGGTCGCTCATGCCTGTAATCCCAGCACTTTGGAAGGCCGAAGCGGGCAGATCACAAGGTCAGGAGATGGAGACCATCCTGGCTTACACGGTGAAACCGTGTCTCTACTAAAAATATAAATAATTAGCTGGGCGTGGTGGTGGGCGCCTGTGGCCCCAACTACTCGGGAGGCTGAGGCAGGAGAATGGTGTGAACCCGGGAAACGGACCTTGCAGTGAGCCGAGATCATGCCACTGCGCTCCAGCCTGGGCAACAGAGCGAGACTCCGTCTCCAAAAAAAAAAGAAAAAGTGTTTACTCATACTTTTGCTTCACTCTTTACATTTATTAAGAATTTTAATCAAACTGGAATTTATGAAATTTAATTTTCCCCTTAATGTGGCTAATTTGTTGTCCCCAATTATTTAGTGAGTAATCAATCTGTCCCCTGTGATTTAAAATGCCACATTTATCATACATTAAATCTCATAATATGTGAGGTTAGTGTCTGTTTCTGGGATTCTCTGTCCCTTGGCAGTTTGTCTTTTCCTGCGCCAATACTATTCATGTTGTTGCTGTTGTTATTACTATTACTGCTAAACATAAACTGTTACTATCTAATAGAAAAAGTGTGTACTCCTCTCTTCTAGTCCTTTCATAATTTTTGTTATGGTCTTTGCAGATGAATTTAAAAATAATTTTTGTTAAATTTTAAAATACTCTTGTTGTAATTTTGACTGGCATTACATACAAGTTAGGGTCTGTTTTAGAGAAAGAACTAAAGAACTGACGTCTTTACAACACCAAGTCTTTCTGTCAATAAACAAGGTATGTCTTTTCATTTATTTGACAATTCTTGTGTATTTCTTGGTAAAGTTTTATAATTTTTATCGTTGCACATTTTTTTTTAGCTTTTTCTCTTTGTATTTTTGGTGTTTATTATGATTGTATGTGTGGTAGCTTTATTACTGATTATCTCTGGTATGTGAAGAATGATTGCATATTATTGTATATTTATTTTGAAGCTAGCTGCCTTACTTATTCTCTTAACAGTTCCAGAAATTTTCCAGGGCTTCACAGAAAATTATACATTTTTAAAAATTATATAAAATTTTATTGGCTGGAAATAATTTTGCATCCTTCCTTTAAAAATGTATACCTCTTTCTTCATTTCTTTAATTAATAGCATTGGCTTGATGTTGAGAACACTATTAAATTATTATGATGATCTAATACATCTTTATTTCTGACTTTAATGGAAATACTTCCATTATTTCTTCCCTGAGCATAGTGCTGGCCTTAGATTTGCAATATGCATTTTAAAAATAATATTCAGGCAGGATATATCCAATCCTATTTCACAGTTTGTTATTTTTAAAACCAGGAATAGATTTGGAAATAGACAAATGTTGTTGGCAGCTAAGAGAGTATATTAATTGACTTACTAATATAATATTATCTTTGCAGTCTAGAATGATTAATACATTTTTGCAGTCTAAAATCCTTTCAGTGTCTTATTTAATTCCATTTCCTACTATTATGTTTAGGATTTGGGGGGTCAATATATTCATAAGTGAGATTGGTCAGTAGTTCTCTTTTTGTTTAATAAGATTTGACAGTATGTCATGTATTGACACATTTTTGAAATATTCCTATTTTTCTATAAATTGTTCCAGGCTCAGTAGAGAAGTTTATTTATGTAAGTAAACAAATATTATTTATTTTAAAATTTGCTCACAAAAGTATCCTACCAGATCTTTTTGATAGGTGCCTTTTAAAAAGCTTTTTTGTTTTCTTCTGGCTTTGGTATCAAATTAAGACTTTTTCCACCCTATTCTTATTAAAAGTGTATACTCTTTCTTTTGTATTACTCCGTAAGTTATCTTCATTTAATTAATTTTGTGTTTGTGCTTCTTTAAATACATATTTTAGAATTAAATATTATTTTAAAACATTGTATGGTAATATTTTGGTAAAGGATGTGGTTTTCAAACAGCACAACAAGTAAGACAACAACAAAACACTGGGCCATGTTGGCCACACCTGAGGTAAATTTTAAAAGAATGTAAGCTGCTTCAGTTTCACAGCTGACTCTTATTGTATGTGAATTGTCCTAGATACGCAAAGCTGAAAAAAAAAAAAAGGCTTTTTCTCTCAGTAAAAATCATGAATCCCTATATCCCCAAATTTCCTATATCCTTTCTTAAGCCAAGAAGACACCAAATTCTCTCTGAATTTGTCTACATGCAACAACAAGGCCTCATGGGCAGTTTCATAAAGACCCAACTGACTTAAGTGGGCTGATTCTGTTGTGGCTGGTGCTTTATGGAGGCTGAGAAGTCACTACGTAGAGGAAAAGGGACAAGCATGGCGGAAGGGAGAAGGAATGGCCTCTCCTAAATCCCAGATCTGAACTGACTGCAATGGAAACCAAACAAGCTGCAGAAGGCTGCACTAATGATCTAGTTACACTCGTCCCTTCCTTCCTTTCTCTTGCAACAGAGGGCAGCACTCTCCAGGAACGCTCGTACTGTATCTAGAATTTCTGTACAGATTTCCTCAAGACACACTTAGGTTCATCGATGTAACTTTAACATGAGTCCTGTGTTGTATAGTGCTCAAGTATACTTTCTTCTGTTTGTTATTACATTAATGCTGAAAACAGAATTTTCTAAAGCTGTAATGGAATGTGTATCCTATGAAAAGGTTCTATAATAATATTTAATTGACTGAAGTACATAATTAGTATTACTATATTTTAATAAACATACATTTGATCTAGGCATTTGGCCTAAGAAAATAATCAGAAATAGGGTAAAGATTTATGTACAAATCAATTTATCTTGACATTATTTGTGTAAACCTTATAAAGCCATCATCTGAGAGTAGTGTTGTGAACCAAGAAACACATATCAATAACAACTGAATATAATTTTAAAACACTGTGAGTTCAGTATTAATTAGGTTCCTTTGGTTACAGGCAACAAAGAATAATTGTGGATAACATAGAAAAAAAGAATTATTTGGAAGGATGTGGGTAGTTCACAGACATGAAGGAAAAGCTGAATAGCCCTTATGAAAGATAAGTATGAGGCTGCACTAAGGGTGTAGGTTTTAGGAACACATGAAGGATTTTTACAGGGCACTACCATCAAGGTGAGCCAACTGCAAATACTTTCCTCTCTTCTGTCACTGTACTCACGATTCAAATACCTGAGAAAGATCTTCCAAATAGCCTTACCAAGGCCCTATGTCTGCCATTTGGCCAAGGGAACATAGGTACCTCGAGTAACAGTTTTATCAAGATTTCATAGCGTAGGAAATGATAGCAGAGACTATCTCTGGAACACAATGAACTACATTCTTGATTTCCCTTGCAGCTAGGTGGGGACCATGTGACTGAGTTCCGGGCAATGGATTGGGGGCAAAAGTGATGTACGCCACCTCTAGCCTGGCCCATTAAACTCCTGCAGATCCTCCATGCTCCTTCTCCTTCTTCATCTCAAGGCAGATTGCAAAAGGACCAGTGCAGGACTCAGAGGCCCTGTGGGATGTCAAATCCACCACACAGAAGGAGCTGAGTTCTCTTTGTCATCACATGGAGTCCACCGTCTGTACCACCATTGGACGGAAAGAGGCATGAGAAATAAACTGTAATGATGTTAAGCCACTGAGATTTGGAGGTTCTTTATTTCAGAAATGGGGCTACCCTAATATTCAAGGGTGTATATTTGACAGACAAAAAACAAAACAAAAAACCAAAATTTGATTCTATAATTTCCATACTTACATTAAAAAAACTCAGTGAGAAGGTTACATAGACCGTGGTAATTTTTTTTAAATCTCCCATATAATTTCCTCACACAGCTACTCCCACATCTTATCCTTCAAAATTCTCAGAAAATTTATCTTCCAGTCCTGCCCACACACCTCTTGTTCTTCAACTCCAGCCTCACTTCTTTCCTTCTGAATCTGCATCGCAAAAGCTCAAATAATCATTGGGCAAAACAGAACTCACTTTTGAGGGTGGGAGAAAGATGAAAATTAAACATCTGTCAGAAAAAGAGGAACGTCAGAGAAAGGGAAAATTCATACGTTAATAATATTGTAACACTTATGGCAATGAAAATTTGGAAACCACCTGAATGTCAAACATTAAGGAAGTAGTTAAATAAATTATGGCATATCGTTACTGGTTGTAAGAACAAGACAGATTTAGTCACTATGCTCATGGAGCTTGTATACTAACAGTAATATGTTATGGCCATTAATAATCATGTTCTGGGGGAGGGCGGAGCAAGATGGCCGAATAGGAGCAGCTCCAGTCTCCAACTCCCAGCGCGAGCGACACAGAAGACCGGTGATTTCTGCATTTTCAACTGAGGTACTGGGTTCATCTCACTGGGGAGTGCCGGACGATCGGAGCTGGTCAGCTGCTGCAGCCCGACCAGCGAGAGCTGAAGCAGGGCGAGGCATTGCCTCACCTGGGAAGCGCAAGGGGGAAGGGAGTCCCTTTTCCTAGCCAGGGGAAGTGAGACACACAACACCTGGAAAATCGGGTAACTCCCACCCCAATACTGCGCTTTAGGAAACAGGCACACCAGGAGATCATATCCCACACCTGGCCGGGAGGTTCCCACACCCACGGAGCCTCCCTGGTTGCTAGCGCAGCCGTCTGTGATCTACCGGCAAGGCAGCAGCGAGGCTGGGGGAGGGGCGCCCGCCATTGCTGAGGCTTAAGTAGGTAAACAAAGCTGCTGGGAAGCTCGAACTGGGTGGAGCTCACAGCAGCTCAAGGAAACCTGCCTGTCTCTGTAGACTCCACCTCTGGGGACAGGGCACAGTAAACTAAGACACACAGACACCTCTGCACAGACGCAAACGACTCTGTCTGACAGCTTTGAAGAGAGCACTGGATCTCCCAACACGGAGGTTGAGATCTGAGAAGGGACAGACTCCCTGCTCAAGCGGGTCCCTGACCCCTGAGTAGCCTAACTGGGAGACATCCCCCACTAGGGGCAGTCTGACACCCCACACCTCACAGGGAGGAGTACACCCCTGAGAGGAAGCTTCCAAAGCAAGAATCAGACGGGTACACTCGCTGTTCAGAAATATTCTATCTTCTGCAGCCTCTGCTGCTGATACCCAGGCAAACAGGGTCTGGAGTGGACCTCAAGCAATTTCCAACAGACCTACAGCTGAGGGTCCTGACTGTTAGAAGGAAAACTATCAAACAGGAAGGACACCTACACCAAAACCCCATCAGTACATCACCATCATCAAAGACCAGAGGCAGATAAAACCACAAAGATGGGGAAAAAGCAGGGCAGAAAAGCTGGAAATTCAAAAAATAAGAGCGCATCTCCCCCGGCAAAGGAGCGCAGCTCATCGCCAGCAACGGATCAAAGCTGGACGGAGAATGACTTTGACGAGATGAGAGAAGAAGGCTTCAGTCCATCAAATTTCTCAGAGCTAAAGGAGGAATTACGTACCCAGCGCAAAGAAACTAAAAATCTTGAAAAAAAAGTGGAAGAATTGATGGCTAGAGTAATTAATGCAGAGAAGGTTCTAAACGAAATGAAAGAGATGAAAACCATGACACGAGAAATACGTGACAAATGCACAAGCTTCAGTAACCGACTCGATCAACTGGAAGAAAGAGTATCAGCGATTGAGGACCAAATGAATGAAATGAAGCGAGAAGAGAAACCAAAAGAAAAAAGAAGAAAAAGAAATGAACAAAGCCTGCAAGAAGTATGGGATTATGTAAAAAGACCAAATCTACGTCTGATTGGGGTGCCTGAAAGTGAGGGGGAAAATGGAACCAAGTTGGAAAACACTCTTCAGGATATCATCCAGGAGAACTTCCCCAACCTAGTAGGGCAGGCCAACATTCAAATCCAGGAAATACAGAGAACGCCACAAAGATACTCCTCGAGAAGAGCAACTCCAAGACACATAATTGCCAGATTCACCAAAGTTGAAATGAAGGAAAAAATCTTAAGGGCAGCCAGAGAGAAAGGTCGGGTTACCCACAAAGGGAAGCCCATCAGACTAACAGCAGATCTCTCAGCAGAAACTCTACAAGCCAGAAGAGAGTGGGGGCCAATATTCAACATTCTTAAAGAAAAGAATTTTAAACCCAGAATTTCATATCCAGCCAAACTAAGTTTCATAAGTGAAGGAGAAATAAAATACTTTACAGATAAGCAAATGCTTAGAGATTTTGTCACCACTAGGCCTGCCTTACAAGAGACCCTGAAGGAAGCACTCAACATGGAAAGGAACAACCGGTACCAGCCATTGCAAAAACATGCCAAAATGTAAAGACCATTGAGGCTAGGAAGAAACTGCATCAACTAATGAGCAAAATAACCAGTTAATATCATAATGGCAGGATCAAGTTCACACATAACAATCTTAACCTTAAATGTAAATGGACTAAATGCTCCAATTAAAAGACACAGACTGGCAAACTGGATAAAGAGTCAAGACCCATCAGTCTGCTGTATTCAGGAGACCCATCTCACACGCAGAGACATACATAGGCTCAAAATAAAGGGATGGAGGAAGATTTACCAAGCAAATGGAGAACAAAAAAAAGCAGGGGTTGCAATACTAGTCTCTGATAAAACAGACTTTAAACCATCAAAGATCAAAAGAGACAAAGAAGGACATTACATAATGGTAAAGGGATCAATTCAACAGGAAGAGCTAACTATCCTAAATATATATGCACCCAATACAGGAGCACCCAGATTCATCAAGCAAGTCCTTAGAGACTTACAAAGAGACTTAGACTCCCATACAATAATAATGGGAGACTTCAACACTCCACTGTCAACATTAGACAGATCAACGAGACAGAAAGTTAACAAGGATATCCAGGAATTGAACTCATCTCTGCAGCAAGCAGACCTAATAGACATCTATAGAACTCTCCACCCCAAATCAACAGAATATACATTCTTCTCAGCACCACATCATACTTACTCCAAAATTGACCACGTAATTGGAAGTAAAGCACTCCTCAGCAAATGTACAAGAACAGAAATTATAACAAACTGTCTCTCAGACCACAGTGCAATCAAACTAGAACTCAGGACTAAGAAACTCACTCAAAACCGCTCAACTACATGGAAACTGAACAACCTGCTCCTGAATGACTACTGGGTACATAACGAAATGAAGGCAGAAATAAAGATGTTCTTTGAAACCAATGAGAACAAAGATACAACATACCAGAATCTCTGGGACACATTTAAAGCAGTGTGTAGAGGGAAATTTATAGCACTAAATGCCCACAAGAGAAAGCAGGAAAGATGTAAAATTGACACTCTAACATCGCAATTAAAAGAACTAGAGAAGCAAGAGCAAACACATTCGAAAGCTAGCAGAAGGCAAGAAATAACTAAGATCAGAGCAGAACTGAAGGAGATAGAGACACAAAAAACCCTCCAAAAAATCAATGAATCCAGGAGTTGGTTTTTTGAAAAGATCAACAAAATTGACAGACCACTAGCCAGACTAATAAAGAAGAAAAGAGAGAAGAATCAAATCGACGCAATTAAAAATGATCAAGGGGATATCACCACCGACCCCACAGAAATACAAACTACCATCAGAGAATACTATAAACACCTCTACGCAAATAAACTGGAAAATCTAGAAGAAATGGATAATTTCCTGGACACTTACACTCTTCCAAGACTAAACCAGGAAGAAGTTGAATCCCTGAATAGACCAATAGCAGGCTCTGAAATTGAGGCAACAATTAATAGCCTACCAACCAAAAAAAGTCCAGGACCAGATGGATTCACAGCTGAATTCTACCAGAGGTACAAGGAGGAGTTGGTACCATTCCTTCTGAAACTATTCCAAGCAATAGAAAAAGAGGGAATCCTCCCTAACTCATTTTATGAGGCCAACATCATCCTGATACCAAAGCCTGGCAGAGACACAACAAAAAAAGAGAATTTTAGACCAATATCCCTGATGAACATCGATGCAAAAATCCTCAATAAAATACTGGCAAACCGGATTCAGCAACACATCAAAAAGCTTATCCACCATGATCAAGTGGGCTTCATCCCTGGGATGCAAGGCTGGTTCAACATTCGCAAATCAATAAACATAATCCAGCATATAAACAGAACCAAAGACAAGAACCACATGATTATCTCAATTGATGCAGAAAAGGCTTTTGACAAAATTCAACAGCCTTTCATGCTAAAAACGCTCAATAAATTCGGTATTGATGGAACGTACCTCAAAATAATAAGAGCTATTTATGACAAACCCACAGCCAATATCATACTGAATGGGCAAAAACTGGAAAAATTCCCTTTGAAAACTGGCACAAGACAGGGATGCCCTCTCTCACCACTCCTATTCAACATAGTGTTGGAAGTTCTGGCTAGGGCAATCAGGCAAGAGAAAGAAATCAAGGGTATTCAGTTAGGAAAAGAAGAAGTCAAATTGTCCCTGTTTGCAGATGACATGATTGTATATTTAGAAAACCCCATTGTCTCAGCCCAAAATCTCCTTAAGCTGATAAGCAACTTCAGCAAAGTCTCAGGATACAAAATTAATGTGCAAAAATCACAAGCATTCTTATACACCAGTAACAGACAAACAGAGAGCCAAATCAGGAATGAACTTCCATTCACAATTGCTTCAAAGAGAATCAAATACCTAGGAATCCAACTTACAAGGGATGTAAAGGACCTCTTCAAGGAGAACTACAAACCACTGCTCAGTGAAATAAAAGAGGACACAAACAAATGGAAGAACATACCATGCTCATGGATAGGAAGAATCAATATCGTGAAAATGGCCATACTGCCCAAGGTTATTTATAGATTCAATGCCATCCCCATCAAGGTACCAATGACTTTCTTCACAGAATTGGAAAAAACTGCTTTAAAGTTCATATGGAACCAAAAAAGAGCCCGCATCTCCAAGACAATCCTAAGTCAAAAGAACAAAGCTGGAGGCATCACGCTACCTGACTTCAAACTATACTACAAGGCTACAGTAATCAAAACAGCATGGTACTGGTACCAAAACAGAGATATAGACCAATGGAACAGAACAGAGTCCTCAGAAATAATACCACACATCTACAGCCATTTGATCTTTGACAAACCTGAGAGAAACAAGAAATGGGGAAAGGATTCCCTATTTAATAAATGGTGCTGGGAAAATTGGCTAGCCATAAGTAGAAAGCTGAAACTGGATCCTTTCCTTACTCCTTATACGAAAATTAATTCAAGATGGATTAGAGACTTAAATGTTAGACCTAATACCATAAAAATCCTAGAGGAAAACCTAGGTAGTACCATTCAGGACATAGGCATGGGCAAAGATTTCATGTCTAAAACACCAAAAGCAACAGCAGCAAAAGCCAAAATTGACAAATGGGATCTCATTAAACTAAAGAGCTTCTGCACAGCAAAAGACACTACCATCAGAGTGAACAGGCAACCTACAGAATGGGAAAAAATTTTTGCAATCTACTCATCTGACAAAGGGCTAATATCCAGAACCTACAAAGAACTCAAACAAATTTACAAGAAAAAAACAAACAACCCCATCAAAAAGTGGGCAAAGGACATGAACAGACATTTCTCAAAAGAAGACATTCATACAGCCAACAGACACATGAAAAAATGCTCATCATCACTGGCCATCAGAGAAATGCAAATCAAAACCACAATGAGATACCATCTCACACCAGTTAGAATGGCAATCATTAAAAAGTCAGGAAACAACAGGTGCTGGAGAGGATGTGGAGAAATAGGAACACTTTTACACTGTTGGTGGGATTGTAAACTAGTTCAACCATTATGGAAAACAGTATGGCGATTCCTCAAGGATCTAGAACTAGATGTACCATATGACCCAGCCATCCCATTACTGGGTATATACCCAAAGGATTATAAATTATGCTGCTATAAAGACACATGCACACGTATGTTTATTGCAGCACTATTCACAATAGCAAAGACTTGGAATCAACCCAAATGTCCATCAGTGACAGATTGGATTAAGAAAATGTGGCACATATACACCATGGAATACTATGCAGCCATAAAAAAGGATGAGTTTGAGTCCTTTGTAGGGACTTGGATGCAGCTGGAATCCATCATTCTTAGCAAACTATCGCAAGAACAGAAAACCAAACACCGCATGTTCTCACTCATAGGTGGGAACTGAACAATGAGATCACTCGGACTCAGGAAGGGGAACATAACACACCGGGGCCTATCATGGGGAGGGGGGAGGGGGGAGGGATTGCGTTGGGAGTTATACCTGATGTAAGTGACGAGTTGATGGGTGCAGTACAGCAACATGGCACAAGTATACATATGTAACAAACCTGCACGTTATGCACATGTACCCTACAACTTAAAGTATAATAATAATAAATAAATTAAAAAAAAAAAAAAAAAAAAAAAAATAATCATGTTCTGGAAATAAAGTTAAATAATATGAAAAAAAATTTCCAGTGAAGAACTTCAGGTAGGAAGCTACATATATAGTAATTTAATACCAATTAAAAAATTTATATATATATATATCCTTGTATATGTATGTATATGTACATATATATCAAACTATTAAAAGGTATTATCTCTGGATATTGATATTACAGGTGATTTTTATTTCCATTTATACTTTTCCATATTTTCAAAATATTATAATAAGTACATTTTTAGTAGTAAGTGGGATTTTCGGATTATCCTTATTCCTTTGCTGATTATTTTCAAAGTGTTAATAGAATATATAATTAGAAAAAGGCATCAATCAAATCACAGTATTTGATATCATTATGAACTGAGAAACCATCAGAGGAGTGGCTTCCTGGCTTAGTAGATTTTTGCTTCCAATAACCCTGTGGCCTGAATTAACCTACTTGTAATGACTTGCCTACTGTATTAGTCTGTTCTCACATTGCTATAAAGAACTACTTGAGATTGGGCAGTTTATAAAGAAAAGAAGTTTAATTGACTTACAGTTCTGCAGGTTGTACAGGAGGCATAGCTGGGGAGGCTTCAGGAAACTTACAATCATGGCAGAAGGTGAAGGGGAAGCAAGCACATCTTCAGATGACTACAGGAGAGAGAGCAAAGGGGGAAGTGCTACACACTTTTAAACAACCAGATCCTGTGAGAACTCACTCACTGTTACAAGAACAGCAAGGGGGAATTCCACCCCTAAGATCCAATGACCTCCCACCAGGTCCCTCCCCCAACACTGAGGATTACAATTCAACTTGAGATTTGGGTGGGGACACAGAGCCAAACCATATCACCTACCAAATAATAATCTTTGGCTTTTATGTAATATTTTAGACATTATATATCACTTTCATACACACATACACATACACACAATCTAACTGTATTTTTGCAATATAATGGATTATTTTAAAAACACAATGTGCATATGCTTACCTTTACTGTGACATCAAAGACTCTAATGACATTGACTTTACCTGTTTTCAAAATAGAAGTACTAAAATTACATCTGGTGGTTTTTAAACAAGCAAATTTATATCTTTAAAATATGGAGGTGAAATTATTAATAACACTAGGCAATTCTGTTCAAGTTTATTTGGTAAATCTGCTGTGCTTTCCACTTGTTAATATGGAAATCTATAGAGATATTAAAATGTAATTTACATTGTGTTTAAAGAAAATGACTTTTGCTTAATACAATACAAAGCTGTTGAAGGCTAATCCCGTGGCATATGCCCCTCCTTGAACTACCAAATACCATTGAGAGGAGTGAGTGAATTATTGTAGGTGATTTTAATTTAGATTATTAAAACATTTCCATAGACATAGAAGTCTGAGTTGATTAAACTTTAAACTTATCTGATTAAAGCACTTATTATATTATAGTTGAAGTTACAAGAAAATATTTCAATTGATTGGATAATTATGAATAAATAGGGAAGGATATGACTTAGAAAATTTGTTTCAATTATTTAAGTGATTGCTGTATGAAAGAAATTAAGAAACTGAAATTGTCTTGACATTGTATCAAATTGCCAGACAGAAGTTTTGAAGATGAACAATTTTCTGATGTCTATCATGCCATGAATTTAGAAATCTATCCTAATTATTTTTTGAGATAGTTTATTTAGCTTAAGAAATAATAAGAGAAAGATGAAAAATATGAAAATTCGACCAATAGAAACATTTAAGCAGTTGAATGTTATTGGCAGTCTCTAGCTCATTTCCTCAGTTGTTTTTAGAGAAGGCTCCCAGCAAATGTGCCTAAATGAATCTCAGAAAAGGGAACATGAACTATATTTCAACTGGTTTGATCTCAGACTTGTAATTTCCATTGACAGAGGGAACTTTGTATTAGATTTTGGAGGTGGGCGGAGAAAATAGTACTTCTTGAGTATTGGTCCAGTGTTCAGTGTTTTATGGGTGTTACCTCATTTAATTGTCACCCCTAAATCTATAAACTCCTTTTTTTTTTTTGAAATAGAGTTTTGTTCTGTTGCCCAGGTTGGAGTGCAGTGGCACAATCTTGGCTCACTGCACCCTGGCCTCCCAGGTTCAAGCGATTCTCTGTCTCAGCCTCCTGAATAGCTTTGTTTAGTGGAGTCCTATTTTACATAGAGTTTAGATTTTAGTGTCATTATATAAAATGAAAATCATCCCCAGTCTGAACTGCTCTTGAAAATCCTTTAAATTGTCCATCAAGTAAACATGGTTTCAGGTATTCAACTAAGATAGACTAGTTTAATAACCATGTACCATAATATACACTATAGAATAAACAGTTTATATGCAAATGAAAATGTTAAACAATTTTGAGAGAGAGAGAGAGAACAAAGCGAAAAACCCTCCAGTGCATATGCTTATTTAATGGACTGGCAGCACAATTCAAATAATAAATTTCTGTGCTTTTCGCATCTCCTTATATCTAAATAATTGATTAAACTCGTAATATAAACACTCATGTGATGTGACTTAAATAAATTCTCTTTTTACTGAAGAAGGCAGAGGCTGTGAGTGGTTGCATCAATTCCCAAGGCCATATAGGAAGTGGTGGAGGAACAAGTCAAAGGCTGCTTTTTAGATTTTAAAACCCAAGCTTCCTCCCAACTCCCAATATGCCATGCTGCCATGTCCCATTGCATCAGACTATGATCAATTCAAGGACTTTTCTCTAGTGCATCAGATCTTTCTTGTTACATGATAAAGAGCTGCTCACAACATATTATGTGCAGCTATACCATGATCCTCCACTCCTGCCATTCTTTCACTTATTCCACAAACATTTACTGAGCAATGACTTTGTGCTGGCAGTTTTCTAGGCACCAAGATTAAAGCAATGACAAAATTTCACTATCTTTCTTGACTATGCACATTATTTAGCATTTGGAAATGTATTTA
This sequence comes from Macaca fascicularis, assembly GCF_037993035.2. Classification (NCBI taxonomy): domain Eukaryota; kingdom Metazoa; phylum Chordata; class Mammalia; order Primates; family Cercopithecidae; genus Macaca; species Macaca fascicularis. Next base: position 99,545,607 of record NC_088383.1, on the reverse strand, counting down.
GTTTCTAATCCTTGTGTTAATCAAATATTAGTCATTTATAAATAGAAAGAAAGCTTCCTATAATTTTTCTATGTAAAAAAACATGCTTTACATGGTGGTTCAGTAAAAATTAAGTGTTGGTCTGGTATTCAGAAGAGCTCCTTTTGAGGCTTAACTTGATAATTTTATTAAAACTTTGATTCATTGGTCAATTTTACTTTGACTCTCAATGACCTAACACTGAAGAACTTTCATTTATGAAATCAGACAGGCTACTTCTTGGGGTTGGAAAGATAAAATATGACAACCAACCTGTAAGGGCCTCATAAACTATAACATGCAACACAAATATAAAGCATTAGTAATATTTTTATAAAGTTATTCCACGAGGTATGTCTAAGCCCTGGGAGATGGTAAACATGGTGGGTAGGAGCCCAAGGCATGAGGTCAGACAGACCTGGGTTGGATGCCTGCCGAACCGCCTACTGGCTGTGTGACTTTGGGCAATTTTTTAAATCTCTCTGCCTAACTTTCTCATCTGCAGCATATGGATAACAATACCATATGGATAACAACCTTTTGGGAGTGTTTTAAGGATCAAAAACGGATAATACATAAAAACAATTAAGATCATGTTTGGCCTATAGTAACCTTCCCCCCCCCCCCCCCCCCCGCACTGCTCCGCCAGATGTTTCTTACTGTTGGTTTTACGTTATTCTAAATAGATATCACCTGGTGTTCGCATTGTGCTTGAAGAGAGTGACCGAGAATCCACTATTTGTGTAAAGGAGAATTCTTATTTTTAATTTCTATTTCAGCACTACTCAGCTTTAGTGTAAGATGAAAACTTTTGTACTTTTCCAGAGAGCTTTATTCCTGCAAAACCAGGACTGGGTGGTAGCAATGCATGCGGCAGTGATGTGGAGTTGTGGGATAGTAAAGGCCTAGGTGCTGATTTCAGAAGTTGTCACAGGAGGCAGCACTTGCCTGCCTGGGAAATAACACACAGCAAGTACAAAGTAGCAGCTCAAAGTTCTATTATGCAATAGATACTTCAGGATGGATCCACAAGCAACGCCTCAACTACTGCTGGAAGAGCCTGTCTTGTTATTTTCAGTGGTTGATTTAGCCTATTGTCCACAAAATCCTAGAAGGACTGGAAGTGTTGGAAGGGCCCTAAAAGGACTGACTGAGATGTTGCTGTGAATGTGCAAGGGACTCCATTGTGTTGCTCAGCTGTGGAGGACTCTGAGAATCAGAGGGCACTGGGGAGGGCTTGGGCTGGTATTTCTTTCCAGTGACTGCAGCCTGTGCTACTCTAGAGCCCAAGCTACTTCTTCAATGGCCAAGTAAAGTCTGTTTTAGTCTTGAGGCCTGGAGAAATAAACCATCTTCTCTCTTTATTAGGAATCCTTATTTTGTTTTTCTCTCTTAAGGTCTGTAGTTGGTCTTCCTGATTAATGAGCACGATTAGTGGACAGTTATACATTTAAAGTGCTGGCCTCTTTGGAGGATGTTTAACAGTGATAGGCTATTGTCAAACTCAGTCTGGGAATTATGCTTCTTGACCCAAAGCTAGGAAACTAAAACTTCCTCTCTGCTGTGAAATGAATTAGTTTAGGTACATGGACTAAACAGGGTTAGAAGAGCAAGAGAGAACATCTTTTTGGGAGAAATCTACTTAAATATTTTCTGCGGGTCCATATGCTGAAGTTAACAACTGTAAAACTGTATGCAGATCTTATTACAACTTGAATCAGTTATTCTTATAAAATTGTTGGCATCTTTGTAAAGTCATGTATTAAAGAACTCTTCCAATGATTGTGACTGGCATATTTGCTCTAGGTCTATACTCAACCTACTCTAGATATCAAGAGGTTTGGAGTCCAAGGAGGAAAGTCCAGTTAATAAAGCTCACTCTTTTTACCTCATGTGCAGCACTGCCTCAGCCAGTCTCAGCTGCTACCCATGAGTATCACAGCTCTCAGTTTCCAATGACAGCCTGACATTGAGCAATTTGTAGGCTGCCATTTCTAATATCTCTTCTTGCCATCTCTTCAAGCCTTGTCCTTTTTTTTTCAGGTACCAGGGGGAAGTTTGAAGAGAATTGATAATGTCAGGCATGGCTATAGGTTGGTTCCACAAAGATTATATAAAATAAAATTCTTAAATTACATCATTCAGGTCTGTGAAAGCCTAAAATTGACTATCAGCTTTTTAAGGACAGAAGTAGGGTTTGTTTCTTTCCCTTCTTCCTTCCTCAAATAGGATTTGAGAAAATGTCTATTAACTTATTCTAAGCCTTCCTAAGTTGCATGATTATAAAGAGGAGAGGCATGTGGGCCGTGTCTGTTTCGGTGTTTTATTTCCTCCAGCACTTTAGGGAGGGAGAGGATGACTTGTTTCCTTAGCACTGCTGCGTTCCTCTTATGAGGGTCTGTGTGGCATAATGAGAACAGGAAGAGAGAAGTTCGAGTTTGAGACCCTTACTGTGAAATCTCAAACAGATCACTTTCATTTTTTTTATCTTCATATAATGGGAATAATAGATGTTTGCTTTAGAGTGCAGAGTGTTATTAAAGCATCGAAGTTGATAATAAATATGCAAGTGACTTATAAAGTGCCATACTTTTATAAAAGGTTGCTATGACCTGTCATTGATACATTTGTGGAATAGAACTACAGGGAAGTGTTGCATATTTTTCCTTCTGGGGAAAAGGATGCTGTATTTTCTTACTTGGATATAAGACTAATTATATTAGGTGATTAATAAATTCTACCTAGATGTAGATATGGCAAATCAACCAATACTTCATTGTTTTTTAAACCAGCATTTTCTAATAAGAGAACAGTTAAGGAAAATTTATAAAAATGGTAGTTCTTTTTTGGTGCTCCTACTATATGCTTGATGTTTAAAATGAGTTACTTTGTTTAACCCTGAAAATAAGTTTATCAGTAAGGTCCTATTACCTACATTTTTTTTTTATATGGGGAAACCGAGACATAGAGAGATTAAATCACTGGTTCAAGATCTCATGAGTGTTAGAAGCAGGATTTAAACTGACTTGAGACTCCATGCTCTGAGCCACCAAACTTTCTCCACACATACACTGTGAATTGTAATCAAAATATGCTAAATGTTTAAATCAAACTTATAGCGTTTCTAGTTAAGTGTGTTCTCGTAAAAGCATCTTTGCTCCTCTTTCTTCTCTTAAAACATATAAAAAGCAATAAAAGGAATGAAAAATAGGAAAAAGAAAAGCCTGTTTATATTCAAAGAAACAAGAAAATGGCCACAACTCCAGCCTGCAATCTATGTGGTATTCCTGCCCCAAAGTGTATTCTCGACCTTTAAGAGGTAGGAACAGGAGAGCAGAGGCATACAGATTTTCCTCAAACCTGCAGCCCCATCCTACAGTTCTAATGATTTGTAGAATGTCTATGGCTGTGTCAGGACTCAGTTTACTAAGTGAGGAATACCCCTGTGGAGTTACAGTTTAGTGATTTTCAATGGCAGGGATGGCATCTCTAAAAAAGGAGCCTTACTGACACTGTGTTTATGGTCTAAGATCCATCTCACCAGGAGCAGTATGGAGAGCAGGGAAACCATGTTCATCTACCCACAATATAGAAAAGACTTAATTGTCATCAGCACTAAAGCTTCAAGGGCAAAGCATTAGGTCCCTCCATCTGTGAACTTGCCCTCTGGCAGATCTCAGCAGCCGTGCCTTCCCTCTCTACATCTATGTTGCCCTTGCCATGGCTCCTCAGGTCCTGGTGCAGGCGGAGGCACGGGGGAAGGAGCAGAGTAGTCAAAGCTGTGATTTGAATCTTTGCTCTGCTTTTGGCTGTTCTGTGTAGGTACTGGAAATATGAGCAAGAGGATGAATGTGGGTAATCAGAGCTTAATTGATTGTCTGACTAGTGGCACAGATTGGATTTGAAATGCTGCCATACTCAAACTCTAAATCCCAATATTAGAATTTCTTATACACTTAACTCTGTCTCCTGCATAATTTGCAGCATGAGTCATCCCCCTTTTTTCTCAAGCATCCATTTCAGTTACACATCTTTTGGTCCTAAATAATTTTGCCCTTGTTTATTCCTGGTTTCTTATTTGCCAACTGTCTGCATTACCATTTCAGTATTTCACTTGGGAAGAGGAGATATTCCACAGTGATGCTGAACAACACTGAGCAGAAGTGTTGCCTCCATGAACTTTTGCTCCTGTGGGAGACTTGAAAAAGACAGACAAAGGTCTGTCTGTTTCTGGGAGTGTTGAGTCTACAACAGGAACTATATATATTTCAATCTCGTTTTCCTTGTTTTATCAGCAAAGAATGTTAAAGACAAGCATCTCTGTGAGGTGGATGAAGGTGTCCAGATGGCTCTTTCCTTTTATTCTCATTAAAACTGTAGGCTTAAAATGTGTATATATATACTCAAGAGCTTCTTGCCTACCGCGTAGGTAGTGGCAGACTTGGTAAGACTGTGCCCATAACAATAAACCTCAATTTACATTGTAAATGGCCTTAGATCCTCTTGCCCATATTATTCCTTAGCTAATAGTTGGCCCCATTTAAAGAGGAATTATTGTTTTCATTTTAAGGAAGTAACCTAGAGAATATATCACAAAAAGAATTACCCTAAAACATAGGGTAGAGCTCAGAAAAATAAGTTTGTATGTTTTCAAAGAAATGATGATGTTTTCTCTAAAAAGAACTCAAAGAGTTCTGAGAAGAAAATGTAATACATAAGCAGGAAGTTAATAGTGTGCCAGTAGAATCTAAGGAAGAACTGCAAGAAAATAAAATGATTATAAAGATGAAACATACTTTAGAGGCAACAAGAATAATGTAAACGCTGAAAACACAGCTAAAGATAGGAGTGCTGGATAGGCTTCAAAAATCACAAAAACAAAATGGAAAATACAGATATTTAAAAGATTATCAAAGGTGATCAAACTGGAAGACAGAGAAAACATCATCAATATAAATATAGTTGACTTCCTGAAGGAGAGAACAAAAAAAATGAAACAGGAAAAGTATTCAAACATATTTATTCATTAAAGGAATATTTATTGGAAGCCTATTATGTTAATTTAGACATGGAGCAAAAGTATTTAACAAAAATATAATAAAAGGCAACTTTCCTGAACTAAATAAAAACATGAAATTACAGATTAAAAATACCAATTTATTCTAGAAAGCAAAAAATACCTTAATATAATAACTAATAGTAAGACATATATAAGCTAAATTACTGAATTTTAGGAGTAAAGAAAATTTCAACAGTCAAACAATGAAATCCTGTACAAGGGAAAAATATGTTTGGTCTTGAGCTCGGGCTTCTTCTTCTTCTTCTTCTTCTTCTTCTTCTTCTTCTTCTTCTTCTTCTTCTTCTTCTTCTTTTTTTTTTTTTTTTTTTTGAGACAGTGTTTCGCTCTTGTTTCCCAGGCTGGAATGCAATGATGCTCTCTCTGTTCACTGCAACCTCCACCTCCTGGGTTCAAGTGATTCTCCTGCCTCAGCCTTCCAAGTAGCTGGAATTACAGGTGCCCACCACCACACCCAGGTAATTTTTTGTATTTTTAGTAGAGACAGGGTTTCGCCATGTTGGACAAGCTGGTCTTAAACTCCTGACCTCAGGTAACCCACCTGCCTTGGCCTCCCAAAGTGCTGGGATTACAGGTGTGAGCCACCGCACCTGGCCTGGGCTTCTTAACAGCACTACTCAGTGCCTAAAGATAATGGAACAATAGTTACCAGTAACTCAGTAACTTGGTAATACAAATGGTAAGTTATAAAATAGACATTCTAAACTTTGTGATCTCTGTAAGCCAATCTTGAAAAACTGACTTGATGGCAACATTCAAACGTAAAGAGATGAATGATGATGTCATGATGCGTGGAGTAGTGGTGGAATGCTTGATAACAGAGGCCAAACAAAAATGGGGAATTATGACTGTAGGACAGATCGTAATCCTGTAAGGCTTGGCAATGTGAAATAATCATATAACTAATAAAAAGTGTGAGTTGAGGGAGGGATGTTGGAAGAAAGTTTAAGTGTTAATTTCCATGTCTTTCAAAGGAATGCATTAATAAATATTAACTAAAATTAAATAAAATAGGTTAATTGAAAAGGAATCCTAAGCACAGTTTAAAAAACAACCCTATGTGTTTTGTTTTGGAAACTGTATTAGTCTATTTTTACATTGCTATAAAGATACTACCTGAGACTGGGTAATTTATAAGCAAAAGAGGTTCAATTGATTCCCAGTTCCACATGGCTCAGGAGGCCTCAGAAAACTTACAATCATGGCAGAAGGCAAAAGAAAGCAACCACCTTCTTCACAAGTTGGCAGGAGAAAGAGAGCGAACACAGGGGAAATTGCCACATTTAAAACCATCAGATCTCATGAGAACTCCCTCACTATCACAAGAACAGGATCGGGGAAACTGCCCCCATGATCAAATCACCTCCCACCAGGTCTCTCCCTCTGTATGTGGGGATTACAATTAGAGGTGACATTTGGGTGGGGACACAGAGTCAAGCCATGTCAGAAACTTTTCGTAAATAAAATCTCTTGTAAATCAATATTAATTTGAGATTTAGTAACTTTTCAGTTGCTCTTCAGTACCTTCTAGTAAGTTTTAAAAAAATCTACAGTGATGAATTGCATCTTGCTCAAGACATAGGCTTTCAAATGATCTCTGAATGTGAATATTAAAATATAGTCAAAATTTTCTCTGAAAATCTCATAAAAAAGTGCGTGGCAGTGAAAGTCACTTGCTGAGTGAGCTCAACACAGCCAATTTAATCTCCAGCTTTGGAGGAGATTGCTGTTTTTTCAGTTGATTACTAGATAAACTTAATGCCTACTGTGGTCTTTGAAGTCATATTATGCAAATAATATTTTAAAATACCAAAGCCCATATTCAGTGCAGTGAAATGCTTGCATTGTAAGAGGTACACTGTTATTGAAAGTGAATGGAGAAAAATAGATGAAAATCTCGTTCATGCTCATTGTGTGAGGTGAATGTAAGTTAAATTGTCTGCGTTATATAAATTTTTAATTTTCCTCTTTCTCTTTATCTGTTCTAGTGTATGACTGTACATATGTAAGTTAAATAAATGCTTAAATAATAGGACTCCATTGAAATCTTTTTATTAAAAATAGCAGGTAATATAAGTCCATTTTGCAAGTCTGTCTTCTATCATCTCTCTATCCATCATTGATTTTTTTCTGTTTTTCTATTGTTATATGCACATCTTTCTATTCATCCAACCATGCATTCTTTTATGTGTGTGTGTGGCATATATTTATGTAAGTATGTGTAGAGAGAGATATATATGCTTGTGTGTGCGTGTGTGTATGTGTGTGTACGTATATGTTACACATCTACTTATGTTAATATCTATATCTACGTGTAGAGAGATATTGATTTAGCCGTTTTATCTGAAATGATGTCCACTATGTGTTAACAATGCTTATTTCCAGTAGGTGGGATTTAACTGTCTCATTTTTTTCTCTTTTAAAAAATTTTTATTTTACTTTATATTCCTGGATACATATACAGAATGCGCAGGTTTGTTACATAGGTGTACATGTGCCATGGTGGTTTGCTGTACCTAACAACTTGTCATCTAGATTTTAAGCCCCACTTGCATTAGGTATTTGTCCTAATGCTCTCCCTCCCCCTTCCCCCCATCCTCCAACAGGCCTGGGTGTGTGTTGTTCCCCTCCCAGTGCCCATGTGTTCTCATTGTTCAACTTCTACTTATGGGTGAGAACATGTGGTGTTTGTTTTTCTGTTCCTGTGTTAGTTTGCTGAGGATGATGGCTTCCAGCTTCATCCATGTCCTTGCAGAGGACATGATCTCATTCTTTCTTATGGCTACATAGTATTCCATGGTGTATATGTGCCACATTTTCTTTATCCAGTCTATCATTGATGGCCATTTGGGTTGGTTCCGTGTCGTTGCTATTGTAAATAGTGCTGAAATAAACATATGTGTTTATGTGTCATTATAGTAGAATAATTTATATTCCTTTGGGTACATACCCAGTAATGGGATTGCTGGGTCAAATGGTATTTCTGGTTCTAGATTTCTGAGGAACCGCCACACTGACCTCCACAATAGTTGAACTAATCTACGTTCCCAACAACAGTGTAAAAGTATTCCTACTTCTCCACAGCCTCACCAGCATCTGTTGTTTCTTGACTTTTTAATAATTGCCATTCTGACTAGCGTGGGATGGTATCTCATTGTGGTTTTCATTTGTATTTCTCTAATGATCAGTGATGATGAGCTTTTTTATCCTATGTTTGTCAGCCACATAAATGTCTTCTTTTGAGAAGTGTCTGTCAATATCCTTTGCCCACTTTTTGATGAAGTTGTTTTTATCTTGTAAATTTAAGTTCCTTGTAGATTCTGGATATTAGACTTTTGTCAGATGGGTACATTACAAAAATTTTCTCCCATTCTGTGGGTTGTCTGTTCACTCTGATGCTAGTTTCTTTTGCTGTGCAGAAGCTCTTTAGTTTAATTAAATTCCATTTGTCAATTTTGGCTTTTGTTGCAATTGCTTTTGGTGTTTTTGTCATGAAGTCTTTGTCTCATTTTTTTCTTCTACTATTTAGTATTGCTGGAATTGTTTTATAAGAATGAACAGTTTTATGAAAATAATTCGTTCTTTTCTACCCTTTACACATAAAGAATCATACAAAATTAATCTACAATATGTTAAGCTATTATATATACAGGTGCACTTGCACAAATGCTGCATTTTGTGCTTACATGACCAGAGAGCTGGCAAAAGCTGGTCAGCCAGAGAAGTGGGTTTTGGTCTCTATTCCCTCTGCTCCATCTCATCTGTTACACTTTTCTGTTGACTTCTCTTGTTGAGCTGGCTGTCATTCCTAAAGACGCATTGTTCTTGTTGCTTCTTGGGCTGCAGTCCTGGAGGTGACTGACTCACACTAGGAAGGACTCACTGTCTGTTTGTCATTATCAGCTTCCTAACCCTTTGTTCTCTGTTTTCTCACTTTACTCTTCCTATGCATTTATGCTGCTTCTGCCTTTTTCCTCCTTTTTTTTCTTCCACTTTTCTCTACTCTTTCTGTAGTGCCTTGCACTCCATGCTCTGACCTCCATTTATTCCTTTTGGACTTTTTCTTCTATTTTGTCATCCATAGGATGGGGCCACACACTGCACTCTTAATTTTAAAATTCAATTTAAATTTAATTTTAATTCATTTTGCCTGGGAAGGGTTGACATCGTGACTCTGTCATCAGAGTTGATCTCCTGTCGACAAACATTCTCCATCCTGATTTCCAGGAATAACTAAAAGCATCTTTCGTAGACACTACAGGGCACAGGTATCAAGAAGGAAGACTGTGTGCTGACATATATCAGTGGTCTCCTGGGTTCTCAGGCCTTTGGACTTGAACTTAGCCATGCTACCAGGATCCCATGGTATACAGCTTACTGATGATCTCTCTTGGATTTCTCAGCCTACATAATCATGTGAGCCAATTCTTCTAATAAATCCCCTCTTATATATCTATATCTATCTTATTGGTTCTGTGTCTCAGAGAACCCTCATGAATACAGATTTTGGTACCAGGTATGGTCCTAGAGAAATAGAATTTTAAGGATGAGGTTTCTTAATTGGTTTTGGAGTTTCCTGGAATTGGCTGTCTATCTAATTAGACCTAAAAATGCTAAGGACTCTACTTCTAATAGTACAAAGTGCCTCCTAGTCAATGGTGTGAACTGTTACAGAGACATGCAGAATAAATGCATTTGATACTTTTAATTCACCATGCATAAAAGGCAAGGAACTTGGTGACTTGGCATGTGATATTTTGAACATTTGTGGAAAACCAAGGAATATAATGATATTGGTTGGTTACTTCTAATGTTGCTGGACGAAGCGATGAAAGAAAAGGATGAGCTTATGAATTTGATTTACCAGCTGCAGCTATGTATAAATAGCCTAAGAGCTTCTGAATGTGCCCTGAGTTAGAATCTTCTTTCCTGTAGGAAAGGGCTGAAATTGCTGAAAATCAACACAAGCCCTTGTCATGCAATTATCTGCATTACAACAAAAGTTGAACTCCCAGCCTCACAGGGTATCTGCTGTTGAAGAGAGGGCATTGGTTGGGAAAGAATGGGATCCTGTAAGTTGGGATGGGGATGTGTGAGAAGACTCTGATGAGGCTGGGGACATTGAGCTCCTAAATCCTCATGAGTCTTGTTTGCCAGTGGAAGTGGTCTCCCCACCTTCCAAGGCAGTGGTGTTCTCACTCCCAGTGGTATTGGCCTTTCCATCTCTTTCTGAAGGGATGATCTGTGCATTGCCTATGGAAAAGGTTAGTGGCCTCCCTTGAAGCAGTTGCCAGGCAAGACAATGCTGATTCTCCTCAGGACTCATGCCCACCATCTCTCTTTGCTTCTATCCCTGTAACTAGACTTGAGACCCAGCAGGCCCCTAAAAGTGATATAGAGAGTGTGACCCATGAGGAGGTGCCCTATAATCTGATAGAACTACTTGAGTTTTCTAATTTATATAAGCAGAAAAGGGGGGAAACATATGGAAATGGGTACTAAAGGTGTAGAAGAATGATGGAAGGAATAGTGGGATAGGCTGAATTTATTGATACGGCCCCACTAAGCAGAGATTCTGCATGTAACATTGCAGCTCAGGAAGTTAGTAAAGGCAGTAACAGTTTGTTTGGTTGGTTGGCTGAAACATAGATCAAAAGATGACCCACTGAGGGCAAGTTGGATAAGCCTCATCTCCGTTTGGTTTACACAAAGGAAGGGATTTCAGGCTTAAGGAGACTGTAATGCTAGAGTGGAGTTAGAGTAGTAAAACCTACTGACCCACACTAGGAAGGTCCAGATAGATCTTTCACAAATACTTTGAGAAACAGATTTGTAAGGGGAGTTCCAGCATCCCTGAAGAGCTCTGTGATTGCACTTTTCTGTAGGCCGGACCTTATGGTGAGAAGCACTGTCACTCAATGGGAAAACTTACATGCAATGGGGATAATCGGATCTGGGGTGGTAGGGGCCAAGTGGTGGTTCCCAACACCAAAAGTAAGGTGGATGTAGTTATTGTAATGAATAGAAGAGGCAAACCAACAATCAGAATAGTCTGACTGATGTAGACCTAAGGCATTGAGTAGTCAATTACGGTATTCCTAGATATAAAATAGATAGAAAACCTACTAAATCCTTACTTTACTGTATAAGCAGAACACTTTCAGGTCAAGCAAACAAAAAGTCTAACTCCAATAATAAAAGCAGAGAATCACGGCCCCTCAATTAGTTCCCAGACATGAGTCAGTTTAAAAAACCCCTTGAAAGCAAAGGAGACCAGGTACCCTCCAGGAAGGACCCTGGTACACCAAAAATTTGTACTGATAATGTTTCTTTTAGCTTTCCCCAAAAGACTTATGATATTTTGCCAGGGTAACTGTGCACTGGGGAAAAGAAAATAATCAGACCTTTGGAGACTATTGGACACTGACTCTGAACTGACAGATTCTAGGAGACCCAAAATGTCACTGTGGCTCTTCAGCAAAAGTAGGAGCTTCTGGAGGTTAGGTGATCAATGGAGTTGTAGTTCAGGTCTGCCTCACAGTGGGTTCAGTGGGTCCCCAAACCCAGTCTGTGGTCATTTCTCTAATTCTAGAATGTATAATTGGCACAGACATACTTAGCAGTGGGCAGAATCCCCATATTAGTTCCTAAACTAATGGAGTGAAAGCTAGTGTGGTGAGAAAGGCCAAATTGAAGCCACTAGAGCTACCTCTACCAAGGAAAATAGTCAATCAAAAACAATAGAAATTAGTGCCACCATCAAGGACTTGAAAGATGCAAGGGTAGTTATTCTTACCTCATCTTTATTCAGCTCTCCTATTTGGCCTGTAAAGAAGACAGATGGATCTTGGAGAATGACAGTGGATTACTGTAACCTTAACCAAATTGTGACCCCATTTCCAACTGCTGTACCAGATGGCATTTCATTGCTTGAGCAAATGAACACATATCCTGGTATGTAGTTATTAATCTCGCAAATGCCTCATTCCTGTCCGTAAGGCCCACCAGAAGTACTTTGCTTTTAGCTGGCAAGACCAGTAATATACCTTCACTGTTTTACCTCAGAAGTATATGAACCCTCTGGCACTATGTCACAATTAGGTTTTCAAGGATCTTGATTGCCTTCCCTTTCCACAAGATATCACACTGGTCTATTACATTGATGATGTTATGCTGATTGGATCTAGTGAGCATAAAGTACCAACCAGTCTGGATTTATTGGTCAGAAATTTGTGTGTCAGAAGATAGGAAATAAATCCAGCTAAAATTCAGAGACCTTCTACCTCTGTGAAGTTTCTAGAGGTCCAGTGGTATGGGGCATGTCAAGATATCCTTTCTAAGGGGAAGGATAAATTGTTGCATCTGGCTGCTCCTACAGCTAAGAAAGTGGCACAATGTCTAGTGGGCCTATGTGGATTTTGGAGCAACATATTCTTAACTTGCATGTGTTACTCCGGTCCATCTACTGAGTGACCCAGAAGGCTGCTAGTTTTGAGTGGGGCCCAGAAGAGGGGAAGGCTCTATAAGAGGTCCAGGCTGCTGTGCAAGTCGCTCTGCCACTTGGGCCACAAGACCCAGCAGATCCATGGTACTTGAGCTGTCAGTGGTAGGTAGGAATGCTGTTTGAAGCCTTTGGAAGGCCCTCATAGGTGAATTGCAGCAGAGGCCCTTAGGATTTTGGAACAAGGTCCTGCCATCACCCAGAGATAACTACGTTCCTTTTGAAAGACAGCTTTTGGCCTGGTGCTGGGCCTCAGTTGATACTAAATGTTTGACCCTATGCTGTCAAGTTACCATGTGACCTGAGCTGCCCATTATACATTGGGTGTTATCTGACCCACCATATTGTTAAGTTTGGCATGCACAGTAACACTTCATTATTAAATGGAAATGGTCTATATATGATCCTGCTTGAACAGGTCCTGAAGGTATAAGTAAGTTATATGAAGTGGCCCAAATGCCCATAGTTCACTCCTGCTACATTGCCTTCTCTCTCCTAGCCTGCATCTATAGCCTCATGGAGAGTACTCTATAATCAATTGACAGAGAAAGAGAAGACTGGGGCCTCGTTTACAGATGGTTCTGTATGGACAGCTTGCAGCAATACAGTCCCTTTCTGGGACATCCTTGAAGGACAGTGGTGAAGGGAAATCTCAGTGGGCAGAACATATGGCAGTGCAGCTGGTTGTGCACTTTACTTGAAAGGAGAAATGGCCAGATGTGTGATTATATACAGATTTATGAGCTGTAGCCAACTGTTTGGACAGATGATCATGGAATTGGAAGGAAAATGATTGGAAAATTGGTGATGAAGAAATTTGGGGAAGAGGTGTGTGGATACAGGTGAATAGAGTGATCTGTTCTGTGACTACTAGTTAGCCTCTTTCCCCAGCCATCTCTATTATCACCCGATGGGCTCATGAACAAAATGGCCATGGTGGCTGGGAAGGAGATTATGCATGGGCTCAGCAACATGAACTTCCACTCACCAAGGATGAGCTGGCTATAGCAGCCACTGAGTGTCCAATTTGTCAGCAGCAGAGACCAACACTGAGCTCCCTATATGGCACCATGCCCTTGGGACGATCAGCTAGCTACAAAATGGCAGGATGATTACATTGGTGGCAGGATGATTACATTGGACTACTTTAATCATAGAAGGGACAGTATTTTGTCCTTACTAAAATAGATACTCTCATATGGATTTACCTTCCCTGCATGCAATGCTTCTACCAAAACTACCATCTCTGGACTCACGGAATGCCTTATCCACTGTCATGGTATTCCACACAGCATTCATTCTGACCAAGGAACTCACTCCATAGCCAAAGAAGTGTAGCAATGGACTCATGCTCCTGGAATTCATTGGTCTTACCATGTTCCCCATCATCCTGAAGTAGCTAGCTTTATCTCGCAGTCAGACAGTCCTTTGAAGTTGCAGTTGCAGCACCAGGTAGGTGACAATACTTTGCAGGGCTTGGGCAAGGTTCAACAGAAGGGTGTATATGCTCTGAATTAATGTCCAAGATTTGATACTATTTTTCCCATAGCCAGGATTCATGGGTCCAGGAATTATGGGGTGGAAATGGGAGTATCACCACTCACCATTATCTCTAGTGACCCAGTAGCAAAATTTTTGCTTCCTGTTCCCATGACTTTGTGCTCTGCTGGCATGGAGGTCATAATTTCGGAGAGAAGAATCATTCCACCAGGAGACACAGCAATGATTCCAACTGAACTGGAAGTTAAGATTGATACTGGGCCACTTTGGGCTACTGGTGCCTCTGTGTCAACAAGCTAAGAAAGGAGTTATGACTCTGGCTGAGGTAATTGATCCTGACTACAAAGGGGAAATTGGACTACTACTACATAATGGAGGTAAGGAAGGGTGTGTCTGCAATACAGGAGATCCCTTCGGGTGTCTTTTAGTATGACTGTGACCTGTGATTACCATCATTGGAAATTACAGCAACCCAATTCAGGCAAGACTGTGTATGGCCCAGAATCTTGGCATGAAGGTTACAGTCACCCCACCAGCAAAAGAACCAACACCAGTTGAGTTATTTATGATATCTATCAGATATTATTTATGGTATCTATCAATAAATGTAAAATGTATAAACATTTAAAAGCAACCATCTGAATGTCAAGTTTTCTCTCCATAAAGGATTTGCTACCTTAAGAACTACCCATCTGCCTGAAACATGAGCCCACATCAATGGAGATAAAGACCGGCATAACCTACATCAGCCAGTCTGCATCCTTAAAACCTCTCTTGCTTGGGGCCCCTCATACCAGCTGGTCTGCTGGGAGAGTGAGCAGGCAAGTTTGGGGAGTCAATCACAACTTTGAGCAAGCAGCACAATAATCCATCTTCAGAGTCCTTATTTTGGGATGGCTCCACAATTCTTAAGGATATGCATATGGATGCCAAATTAACAAGGGACGAATTTCTAATGATTAATTTTCTTATCACCAGTAGTTAACTATGCAATAATCATGGTAAAGTAACTAGAAAGCACATTCCCTAAGGGTAAAGAATTTTATGTATTTTGTTTACTGCTGTATCCTCAGCACCTAGTAGACTACCTGGTGCATAGCAGTTGCTCAATATTTGTTGAATGAATTAATTATATAAGTAAATAAAATAGTTGGAGAACATACTGCTACAGGAAAGAATAATTAAAACATGCACTTAAGCTTAGAATTTCCTTTCTAGTCTCTTGCTTCCAGGACTCCTAGATCCCATCTTCTAAAATAGAAGAGAAGAGAAGAAAATAAGGCGCTTACTAATGCCAACCAGAAGAAGTCTGTGTTAGACAAGTAGGTTAAAGACAAAAAGGCAGGGAGCGCCATACTGTCTCTTGTAACTGGGAACACAGGGGTGAGTCTCGGGAATCAAATCAGCCTTAAAGACTGTTGATCTTGTGGCCACTACCATTTTCTTCAGCTTCCATCTTGACCTCTTTATTCTGTTGCCTCCACATAGCAGAGGGCAAGACTGATGAGAACTCCAGGATAGTGTAATTATAGCTCCCAATTGAGAGGAAAGAGTATTTCTCTTACTGTTAGCATATAAAATCCTAGGAGATAACTCCAGTAGGTCTAACTTGGCCAATTCTTCCAAATAGGCCCTAAGCTGCAAGAGAGCAGGAATATTTCCTCAACTAAGAAACTGCAGCAACATGGTGGGGCAAAAAATGGAGAATAACCTCCTAGAAAGGATCACTGTGGAGATAGCATACCTGAGACTCCTGGAGACGGCTGCAAACAAGAAAGGACAAGGGCTATTTATTGGTCCTGCAGTGGTTGCTAGCACATCCGCAAAGACCAGCTCTGCAGGGGACTCTGGTGATCTCTGTGCCTAAGACCTCCACAGCCCCATGGCAGCCTTGAACTCCTTAGTTCCCTGCTAGTATTTAGTGGAAGCATATGGACCCCAGTAGCTTGTGCCACGAAAGATACCAGCAGCTTTCACCACTGAGGTAGCCAACAGCCAATGCCACCTTGAGTCCTTGGGTGAGGGAGATATTTCTGCACTCCCCAACTCCCAAGAAAGAACTGCTCTTGTGCTACCCTGGGACAAACCAACCACTCTTGCCAACCTTGGACATACTCTAACCCCAAGTGGTGGTTGCTCTAGATCCTGGCTCCTATGAGCCTGCCCATCTCCATCCTTAGACACCAGAGCTAATCCACAGCAGGCGCTTCTGCACCTCTTGCTGTAACTCTGCTTCTGCCCAGGCTCTAGACACTAAATTCACTGCTGCTCAACAAGCTCCCATGCCTCATACACCGTTACCATAGAGGCAGTGGGAGGCCCTGCACCCTGAAAACAAGGGCCTCTGCTGTCTCAGACCCAGGAGGCCTGAACCTCCATGAAAGCCTGGTTCTAGACATGGGCCTCCTGGCCGCTCCATAGGCACCATGCATCAGACAGTGTCCCTATCATATAAGCACACCTGTGAGGTATACCTGGCACCAAGAGGGATTCCTTCTTCTAAGACTTCCTCTATTGGAGAAAAACAGATCAGGATGACCTCAGCAGTCTTCACCACCTAAGACCCCAACAGCTTTCCTCATTGCTGTGGACATAACAGCATTGGCCACTGGGACCCTGCAGTCTTCAGCATCACTGCCTTCAGCTGATGTAGCTGCACCTAGACTATGTAGACTATGCCCAAATCAGAATAGGAACCACATCACCCCATCCAGTGCACAAATAGTCTTAACATATTTAAGAAAATTGAAATCATCTAGTATCTTTTCCAACCACAATGATATGAAACTAGAAATCAACAGGAGGAAAACTAGAAAGTTCACAAATATAGTCATGCATAGTATAACAACACTTCCATCAGGGACTAACTGTATATACCACTGTGGTCTCATTAGATTGTAACCTAGCTCAAAAAGTCTTGTTTCCTAGTGGCATGGCAGAAGCCTAGTGACTCAGCACAACACATTACCTTTTCTTTGTTTAGAAACACAAATACTTACCATTGTGTTATAATTGCCTATAGTATTCAGTATAGTAACAGGTTTTACAGGCTTGTAGCCTGGGAGCAATAGGCTATACCATATAGCCTAGTTGTGTAGTAGGCTATATCTTCTAGGATTATGTAAGTACCCTCTATTTTGTTAGCACAAATGACAAAGTCACGTAACAATGCATTTCGCAGGATGTAACCGTGTCATTAAGTGATGCAGACTGTTTGTGGAAATCAAACATCATACTTCTGAACATCCAGTAGGTCAAAGAAGAAATCAAAAGAGAAAATAGAAAATAGGAGAAATGAAAACAAAACACAACTCACCAAAACTTATGTGATGCAGCAAAAGCAGTACTAAGAGGGAAACACATAATGATATTAAAAAAGAAGAAAGATCGCAAACAACTGAACTTGACATCTCAAAGAACTAGAAAAAGAACAAACTAAGCCCAAAGTTAGCAGAAGGAATGAAATAACAAAGATCAGAGCAGAAATAAATTAGAAACTAGAAAAACAGTAGAAAAGATCAATAACAGTTGGTTTTTTGAAAAGAAGCAAAATTGACAAAGCTTTAGCTAGACTAAGAAAAAAAGGAAGAAAAATAAAATCAGAAATGAAAGGGAGACATTACAACGGATACCAGAGAAATATAAAGGATCATGAGATGACTACAAACAATTATTCACCAACAAATTGGATAACATAGAGGAAATGAATAAATCCTTAGACACATAAAACCTACCAAGACTGAATCACAAAAAAGCAGAAAATCTAAACAGACTGATTTTGAGTAATGAGAATGAATCAGCAATAAGATGTCTCCCATCGATGAAAAGTCCAGGACCTGATGGCTTCACTGCTGAATTCTATCAAACATTTAACAAACAAATATCAATCATTCTCAAACTTTCTCAGAAAAAAAAAACTTAGAAGAATGAATATTTTCAAACTCATTTTAAGAGGCCAGCATTACTCTGATAGTAAGGTCAGATAAGGACAAAACAAGAAAATTACAGGCCCTTAATGCTGATGGACATAAATGCAAAAATCCTCAAGAAAATACCAGCAAACTGAATTCAACAACACTTTAAAAGTATCTTAGGGATGTTAGGATGGTTAAACATTCACAAATCTATAAATATAATATGTACCATATTAACAGAATAAAGAAGAAAAACCATATAATCATCTCACTAGATGCTTAAAAAGCATTTGACAAAACTCAACATCCTTTCGTGATAAAATTCTCAATAAATTAGTGATAGAAAAAATGTACCTCAACACAATAAAAGCCATATATTACAAAGCCACAGCTAACATCATACACAACAGGAAAGAGTTGCAAGTTTTTTTTTCTAAGATCAAGAACAAGACTTGAATGCCTACTCTCACTACTTCTAGTCAACATAGTTCTGGAAGTCCTAGACAGAATAATTGGGCAACAGGAAGAAGTAAAAAGTATTCAAGTCAGAATAGAAAATGTTAAATTGTCTCTTTTTGCAGACAACATGGTCATTTATATAGAAAACCCTAAGGACTTCACTAAAAAAACTTTACAACAAATGAATTCAGAAAACTTGCAGAATAAAAAATCAACATCCAAATATCAGTTTCATTTCTGTATACCAATTTTTGTACATCAATAATGACCTATCCAAATAAGAAATTAATAAAATAATCCTGTTTATGATATTATCAAAAATAACAAAATACTTAGGACTAAATTTAACTGAGGAAGTGAAAATTGTATACACTGAAAACTACACTGTAAGACACTGATGAAATAAATTGAAGAAGATTCAAATAAATGGAAAGATATTCCATGTTCACAGATTGGAGGAATTAATATTGTTAAAAGGTCCATACTACTCAGAGTAATTGACATAATCAATGAAATTCCTATAAAAATTACAATGATATTTTCACAGAAATATGAAAAATAACCCTAAAAATCATATGGAACCACAGTGACCTGGAATAGCTAATGGAATCCTAAGCAAAAAGAACAAAGCTGGAGGTAGCGTATCACCTGACTTTAAAACATACTATAAAGCTATAGTAATCAAAACATCATGGTACTGGCATTAAAGCAAAATCAACAACATATAGACGAATGGAAGAGAAATAAATCTACTTATATACAGTTAACTGAGTTTTGACAAAGGTACCAGAACACACAACTGGGAATGACCATCTCTTCCACAACTGGGTATCTTCCTGCAGAAGAATGAAATTAGACCCTTTTCTCACACCACATACAAAAATTGACTCAAGATGGATTAAAGACTTAACTGTAGGACCTGAAATTGTAAAACTTGTAGAAGAAAACATAGGGGAAAAGCTCCATGATGTTTTTCTGGGTAATTATTTTTTGGCTATGAATTCCAAAGCACAGGCAACAAAATTGAAAATAGGCAAGGAAATTACATCAAACTGAAAAACTTCTGCACAACCAAAAATCAATCAACAGACTGAGAAGGCAACCTACAGAATGGGAGAAGATATTTGCAAATTACACATCTGAAAGGGACTGATATTCAAAATATATAAGAAACTCAAACAACTCAATGGTAAGAAAACAAATAACCTGATTTAAAGATGGGCAAAGGATCTGAAGAGACATTTCTCAAAAGGAGACAAACAAATGGCCAACAGGTATATGAAAAATGTTCAACATCACTATTGATTAAAAGAATGCAAACTAAAATCATAAAAGATATTGATACAGGAGCTAAAAAGAAATTATTTAGACAAATAGTGGAGGTAAGAGAGTCCTCAGTAAGGTTTCTCATTTTTTTAATAAAAAGCATCCCCCAAATAATTTCTTTTCTAACAAAGGGCAGCTTGATTTTTCTTTTCTAATAAAGAGCAGCCTGAAAAATCAAGCTGCAGACATAGAAAAGCAAGGCAGAAGCTTGCACAGGTAAATGCTGGCAGCTATGCCAACAGGAAATGGCTCCCTGGTAGCCAGGCATGTTCAACATGGAGGCTCCATCTTCCTTTTTCTTTGTCAACCACGTGTACAGTAAAGGAACAGGCAACATGGTGCCGGCCAGGTAGAGAACCTATCTGCATAATAGAAGATTAAGGTGGGGCAGCCAGCTTCTCTGCATGCTATGTAAATGGTACACCTTTTGGGCCTGGTGTAAATCAGACACTGCCTCCTCAAGCTAGTCTATAAAACCCTGTGCATTGACCAGGTGCAGTGACTCATGCCTGTAATCCCAGCACTTTGGGAGGCAGAGGTGGGTGGATCATGAGGTCAGGAGATCAAGACCATCCTGGCTAACATGGTGAAACCCCATCTCTACTAAAAATACAAGAAAAAATTAGCTGGGCATGGTGGCTGGCACCTGTAGTCCCAGCTGCTGGGGAGGCTGAGGCAGGAGAATGGCATGAACCCGGGAGGTGGAGCTTGCAGGAAGCCAAGATCACGCCACTGCACTCCAGCCTGGGCAACACAGTGAGATTCTGTCAAAAACAAACAAACAAACAAACAAACAAACAAAAAAACAAAACAAAAAAAACCCTGTGCATTTCACCACATAACTGGAAGACCCACTTGAGAGCCCCCTCTCTCTGCAGGAGTGAGAGCTTTTCTCTTTCTTTCACATATTAAACTTCTGCTCTTGTCCTCACTCCTTATGTGTCTGTGTCCTTGATTTCCTTTGCTTGAGGCAACGAACCTTGGATATCACCCCAGATGACTGATGCCGCTTCAATATCACCTCACATTTGTTAGAGAGGCTATTCTCAACAGACAAAAGAAAGTGTTGGTGAGGATGTGGAGAAAGGCAGCCCTTGCATGCTGTTGGTGGCAATGTAAATTAGTACAGCCATTGTAGAAAGCCAAGATATGGAAACAACCTAAGTGTCCATCAACTGGTGAATTCCTAAAGAAAATGTATATATACACAATAGGACACTACTCTGCTTTAAACAAGAAGGAAATCTTATTTGTGACAACATGGATGAACCTGAAGGAAATTATGTTAAGTGAAATACATCAGTCACAGAAAGAAAAATACTACATAATCTCACTTATTTGTGGACTCTAAAATAGACAAATTAATAGAAACAGAGTATTATGGTGTGCCAGTGGCTCAGGGGTGGATATTGGGGAGATGTTAAAGCCTAAAACCTTCTGGTATAAGATGAATAAATTCTGGAGACCTATACAGCATGGTGACTGTAGTTAATAATAATGTATTTTGTACTCAAAATTTGTTAAGAGAGTAGATCTAGAGTGTTTTCACCGCACACACACACACACGCACACACACACACACAATGCTAACTATGTGAAGTAGTAGATATGTCAGTTAACTTAATTGTGGTAATCATTTCACAACATATATGTACACAAAAACATCAAATTGTATATGTTAAATATATAGAACTTTTGTTTGTCAATAATGCTTCCAAAAAGCTGGAAAAAATAAATAAAATTTAATGTAATTTTCATAGATTAAATGAATGACATGTCCTTCATGGACATCTTGACAACATTTTCCAAATGTCTTTAAAATACTGTTTGGCTAGCAAAATCAGTGATTTCCCCAGAAGTCTCTCCTAAGGAAATAATAAGAAGTATACAAAAATTTATGTAAAGTTATAATTACAATTATGTATACTAAAAAATCCAACTTGAAAACAGGAACTAAATAATTTGTGATATATTAACATATAGAATATATGACTGATAAAAACCACATTTTAGGAACCTAATACCACAGGAAATTGTTCACAGTGTATTGTTAATTGAAAAAAATAAAGGTTTAAAACGCATGGAGCATGATCCTTGTTTTGTGAAAACTAAAACTAAAACCCCAAAAAACTATAACAGAGAAATATTTAAAATATGTGTAATATTAATAATGTGGTTGTTTCTATGTAAAAGATTACAGGATTACCAGGGGATTTTATTTTATTTTCTTCCTGGTGCTTTTCTGTTAATTTGAAATTTTTATAGTGAATAATGTATTTCATTTGTCGCAACATGAAAGATAAAAAGACCTTAACGTTCCTATTTGCAAATTCTTATCCAGTCTTCTTTGTATATACCTTAAATAGCTAATCAGTCTTCTGAAGCACTCCTAGTTATATTTGGCAGTTTACGTAGAGACATTTCAAAGTGCATGTATCTTGTAGAACCATGTATTTTTTTATTTTTTTGGGTGGAGATTTTTGGTCCTTTAGTTTTTGTTTCTGCAATAATTGCATATTTCTCCCCCTTTAAATGATCTGCACTGAAATTCACTGAAAGAAAACATTTTCTAGGAGTCAATTGCAGGGAGTCCACAATAAACCTTTATGGATGTGAAACTTTAAATGTAACAGAATTGTTGATTTGCTTTCTTTTACAAAATCTACCATCAATGGGATGTTAGCAAGCACTGTGAATGGCTCAATAGGATCTATGTATAGATTTCTCTATTCATGAGATGGGAGGAATACAAAAGATGATTTAATAATGACTGATTAATTAAAGGAGTGTAAAGAGTAGCAGAATGGTGTTGTGCAGGTGGAAACCAGAAATATTTCTTGTTTTTATGCAAACAGGCTTAGGGAAAAAAGACAGAAAATAAATAGAAGCAGAGCAAACCTACTGTGTTACTCAGGAAAATGTGTTACTAAGTCAGTCTTCAACACACAGGAATGCTTCCAGAGGCCCAAGATATTTCGCTGTTTAATTCAACACTTAGCGTCACTCATTACTGATTCATTTTTTATGTTTAGCTCTTATATTTGGGCACAGAGTGGCTTATTGATGTTAATGAGCCCACTTCGGTACAACAAAAGTTGACAGAAAAATTTATTATTTACTTTGCAGAGGAATAAAGCAGTCAGAGAAAATTGTGGAGGACTAGTAACTCAAGAACAGATGTAGATTTAAACGAGTGACATGTGCAGCAAAACTCTTTATTGGGATTTTAATGATCTTAATTTTGCAATGATCTGTCATAATTTCAACAAGAAAGCTTAAAGTCAAAAGCAGATAAATTATTAAAAATAGGTTTCTAGTAACTACCATAAGAAAACAATAGCAATATGAAGAGATAATTATGTACAATATAGTTGAAAAGCTGGAAGACTGTGTGTCTAGTAATAGGGCATTACAATACATTATAATCATATAGTAGTCACTGTAATATAATATAAATACTAACATGATGGTTATGAATACTATTCAATAGCATGTTAATATTTATGCTCTAATATTACTTAAAATTCAGAATATTAGGTTGGGTGTGGTGGCTCATGCCTGTAATCCCATCACTTTGGGAGGCTGAGGTGGGTGGATCACCTGAGGTCAGGAGTTCGAGACCAGCCTGGCCACCATGGTGAAACCCTGTCTCTTCTAAAAATGCAAAAATTAGCCAGGTGTGGTGGCAGGTGCCTGTAATCCCAGCTACTCGGGAGACTGAGGCAGGAGAATTGCTTGAACCTGGGAGGTGGAGGTTGCATTGAGATGAGATTGAGCCACTGGACTCTAGCCTGGGCAACAGAGTGACACTCCATCTCAAAAAAAAAAAAAAATCAGAATATTAAATTACATATATCGAAATATATGTAATCACAGCACATACAGGAAAATTAATGGAAGGAAAGACTCCATTATATATTCCATTGCACTATTTTTTTCTTGCGCATGCTAATAGCATCAGTTAGTATAGTGGGTTTTCCCAAAATTTCCACATAGTGATTATATGAAAAATTCAAAAAATTTACTCATATTCATCCTCAAATTTAAAAGTTGCTCTAAGTTTCAAACACCTTCAAGTATCCTTCTCAGATGACCTCATATTAATTTTCCTGTTTTATAAAACATAAGCAAAGCATAAAATTAATTTTTTTACATTGGTTGGGACTTATTGTTTGTCAAAGAGCCTAATATTTCAAAAAGAAAATCAAAGATGTTTCTTATCCTTGAGATTAGATAAAGTAATACATTTGGAAATTATTTTAAAAATAGCAGCATTGTAAAAATGCAAGCAGAGTGTCATCAACATCTCTATTTTCTATGGTATAAAGTTGCACATACAATAGACATGTGCTCAATAGATGCTTATTAAATGAATGAATGAACTCATAAAGACTAATGGTACATTAGTCAAATGATGATTTTTCATGATCGTTTAAAGCCTGGGAGACCTTGGCTGGACGTAGTGGCTCACGCCTATAATCCCAACGTTTTGGGAGGCTGAGGCAGGCAGATTGCTTGAGCCTAGTAGTCTGAGACCATCCTGGAAAATATGGTGAAACCTCATATCTACAAAATATACAAAAGTCAACCAGGCATGGTGGTGTGTGCCTGTAGTCCCAGCTACTCCAGAGACTGAGGTGGGAGAATCACTCGAGCCCGAGAGGTCGAGGCTGCAATGAACCATGATTACACCACTGCACTGCAGCCTAGGGGACGGAGTGAGACACTGTCTCAGAAAAAAATCTGGGGAGACCTTAAGTGAAAATCACGTTACAAAATTGTCTGTAGAGAGGATTGCTTGAACCTAGAAGCTCAAGGCTGCAGTGAACTATAATCACTCCACTGCACTCTAGCCTGGGCAACAGAACAAGACCCTGTCAAAAACAACAACAGCAACAACAAAAAGGCTCATATGTACCTCGGTTCTTTAATTATTTTTATTTAGCAACACCTGGAAAAGCAATGTCCTCCCCTAGAGGCTGTCTCCATGTGGAAATGTGAGGGTGTGGGGAATAGAGCAAGACCCACCACTGGAGACTTTCTCTGCTTGCTGGCAAAGGTTGCAACCAAGACTGATCTCCAAGCCCTCAGTCTGATAAAAGGAGACTTGAGGTAACCACCTGGATAAGCTGGATTTTCATTTATTGTTGTTTAGGATAAAAACTCTTTCTGCCTTGATAGGATTGACTGGACGACATGAAAACAGTGTCTGTTGGGTAAGGCCTAGATAGAAGCTGGCCTGTTTGAAACATTTAAATAATTTAATGAGTAAAAAGATACCTCATTTTATGAAACAAAAGTAGAGTTTCCAAATTTGAGTGTCACAAAAAGATATGAAACCCACCTATGTGCCCATTGACCGTGGATCAATGGTGGATAAAGAAAATGGGGTATATATACATCATGGAATACTACTCAGTCATAAAAAAGATGGAAATAATGTCTTTTGCAGCAACTTGGATGGACTTGGAAACCATTATTCTAAGTGAAGTTACTCAGGAATGGAAAACCAAATATCGTGTGTTCTCACTTATAAGTGGGAGCTAAGCTATGAGGATGCAAAGGCATAAGAGTGATATAATGGACTTTGGGGAGCCAGGGTAGGGGAAAGATTGGGAGGGGTTAAGGGATAAAAGACTACATACTGGGTACAGTGTACACTGCTCAGGTGACAGATGCACTCAAATCTTAGAAATCACCACTAAAGAATTTATCCGTGTAACCAAAAACCACTTGTACCTCAAAACTATTGAAATAAAAACATAAAAAAGAAGCTGGCCTGTTTGAAAAACTTAAACAGTTTAATGAGTGAAAGGATACCTCACTTTTAGTAACAAAAGTAGAAATTACAAGAGTTGAGCATTTGTTACAAGAAATGATTATTCTTCAGCAGATGTGAGGTCACACTTCCCCTCAGTACGCAATTTTGTCTGCCTCTAGGAATTCCAGTGTATCCCAGCTTTCCCCACTTCAGCATTTCTGGGACCCCGTGGTAAAGCTTCACATGTTAGAGAAATTGGGAGTGGGGGGTGTTGTCACTTTAGTTATCTGACTGCCGTCTGTGCTCTGTTTCCCCTCTCTCTTCACCCTGCAGCTGCATGCGTCTCGACCACTTTCCCCAAGGTGGGCAAACCACTTCCCTTAAACCTGCCATAATTGCTTGTTAGATAGTCCAAGGCTTTGTGAAGGCTTAGCGGTTTCAGAAGCGAATCACAACAGAGGACACAATAAGGATTCCAGATATGGCAGTTTTCAAAGCTCCTCTGTGAGGCCATCTCCTGGGTGTACCTCTTTTCCAACTCTCAAAACCACCCATGCACTACTCAGACACTCACAGTGGACTGCTCTTGAACACATCTCTCTTGCCTGGAGTCTAGGTCCATGGATCCTAAAGGCCTCCAAATATCCACATTTCCTCACTCACCTTCCTGGATGACTGGGAATAGTCATTCTCTTTTCCCTGAAAGGAAAAGGCCACAGAAATAAGGGTTTCCCTGAAGGCTTCAGAATAAATCAGAACAATATTCATTTTCCCAATTCAGCCCATTCAATATTTGATAACACAAAATGTGGAATAAAGAGCTCAGGTTCAGGATGGGCTGCCTTCTCCAGGCCTGTTTTTTCTTTTCCTTTTGTTTCTTTTTGTTTCCTACAGTCTCTCTTGTAGTGTAGGCTGAAGACAGGATCAGGATTCCATCCTGGCCTCTCTCTTGCACTGGCTCTCTCACCCTGTCTCTGCACCTCCTGGGCACAAATTCTGCCAGGGCAGGAAAACATATTTCTCTGCCACATGAATTCATGTATAAGAATAGGATATTATAAATTCATGTTTAGAGAAGAAACATTTCTCTATTGACTATACAAGTAGCAACATAGTTCTGCTAAAAGATTTGCCCAATTTATATTTCTAAACAGAACATTTGGCTTCAGCTGGAACAGAACGCATCTGAGTTTGCACTGAGGTCTTCCCCAGAGCTGTAGGTAATTGTTACATAACCAGAGGACCTATTCAAATGGCTTTTCACAAAGCTCCAGCATAGTCATCCTTCAAAGCAAATGCAAGCTTCCACCTTTGAAGAGAGAGTCTGCTTCTAATTTTTCCAGCTTGAAAATAAAATATACTAAAGAAGAGTTATGAGGAAAGACTAACCCTAGCAGATACTGAAATGTATAAAAAGTTACAGAATTAAATCAGTTTATAACTGAGGTAAAAATAAAAAATCAATGAAACATATTACAGAGTCTAGAAAAAGACCTGCATATGTTTTGGCATTTGACATTTGAAATCAGCGGCACAGTCTACGGCCATACCACCCTGAATGCGCCTAATTTTGTCTGAAATCAGTGAGACAAAATTAGATTAGTAACAAATTAGGTTAGGACAACTGAAAATTTTGGGAAAATATACAGGTAGATTCTTACTTCACATCTTACACCAAAAGTAATTCCAAATAATTAAAACATTTATACTTAAAAAATTAAAACATGAACATACTAGAAGAAAATACCAGTGATTTAGAAATAATTTTGGAGTTGGTAAGCCCTTGGGGCCTGACATAAAACCAGAAGTTATGAAGCACAAGATGGATGAATTGGGCTACTTAAAAAAAGTATCAAAACTTCAGTATTAAAATAGTACTATAAACAAGGTAAAAGACCTCTGATAAAAATATAGTAATTTCATATTATATATCCTTACAAATTAAGAAGAATGAATGAACAATACAAAGGAAAATGAGGAAAGGATATGAATAGGTCCTTCCTGGGAGAAATGTTTCTGTGTATATGTATGTGTCTGGAAATAGGGCATTATAAATCCATACTTAGGATTTGTAATGAGTGGGTATATGCCCAGTTTTATTCATAATTAAAGAAATGTAAATGAAAATAATAAAATACATTTTTTACCTTTTAGTGAATATTGGGTATTGGCAAGGACATTGGAAAGCAAAAACTTGTAAGCAGTATTGTTGGGTGCAATCTGGCATTATCTACCAAAATTTACAATGTATATACTTCTTAAGCCTAGGATTCCAGTCTTATAAGATATACTCTCACAGGTACACAAAGATAGATGTACAAATAACTTTAACTACAGCATGGCTTGTAATGCAAAGTAAGTGGAAGTTATCTAATGGTCACTTATGAGAAGACTTTCCAGTATGGTCTGCCCAAACACTATGCAGTCCTTAAAAACAGTGAATTTGGTCTGGTGTATGATTATGGAAAAATGTTCAAATACACTGAGTTAAAAAAGCAAGTGGCAGAACAGTATGCCTTGTGTGATTCTCATTTGAATATTTTTTACAAAAACATTATATATAGGTGTAGTTGCATATATGAATAATTTCTCTAGGGATGTAAACTAAATTGTTAAGTGTGAGCTTCTGTGACAAGGGCACATGAGGGGAAGTCAGGTGACAGACAAAGGAATTTTACCTTTCATCATATGCCATTTTGCATAATTGAAGATTTTACTCTGAATATGTAATATTTTTTAAATAAATAACAGATTTAATTTTGGGGTCCATTCCTGGTTAGGGCAGCATATTATATGGAAGAGGTTTAGCCATTTGTGTTTGCATGGAGGTTGAGGGAGCCGGATGAGGTAAAGAGCTTGTGTGGTTATTCCAGAATGCAAGGCCCCTTCCCCTCTTCCCTCATGCCACCCCAAGAAATGCAGTGTCATCAAGCACCTTCCTTGTTATTTCTTACCTCCGCCTAAGGAGGGAAGGTAACCAGATTTTGCCAGAATATGTCCTCTAACTTCCTCTCTTTCCACCTTTGGTCAGCCCTGGCCTTCCCTCCTTTTTCTTCCCTTCTACCTTCCCTTATCATAATCCTCCCCTGCTGTTGTGAAGCACAAAAGGAAGCAGTTGGTACAGTTCTCACTTTCTGGGACTCTGTGGGGAGCCAGCTCTGCCTTGGGTTTGGTCCCAGCTTGTCATTGTACCCAGGACTCTTCTTGAAAAAAAAAAAATGGTACAAGTAAGTAGCCCTCATAAACTGAGAAGACTCAGTCAAAGCTTCCTCTACTAGGCTTCAATATTGAGGTTCTAAAATGGTAAGCAGCATCTCATGCCTAATTACTAAAATGCTCTTGCGCATTAGAAAACATGAGCTGCTTATAGCAACAGCTTGAGAATTGCTCAGAGAGTATTCGCAAAACTAAAAATCTTTGACATAGTCTGCATTTGCTATCACTATGGAAAGAAAGTACTGACCGAATGAATGCCAGAAGGTAGAACTCTTGAAAGCTTTTGTCTGTCCTTTCTCTTTGCTGCCCTGGGAAGTCAGACATGACCCTTTAAGTTAAGCTTTCATAAGTGCCTAAGGAGGTGGCTGCTGACTATTCTTTAAGCTTTATTTCCTTTACTTCCATACCAAAAGCCACATTTAGGCTCCAGTCAATGGTGTGGAAATGATGGGATTCTCATGAGAGGATAGGTGGCTAAGCACCTGGAAAGTTTCACTATTGATAAGTCACTGCCCTAAAGGAAAAGCAGAAGGGAGCTCTGTTCAACTTTGCTGCTGGTGAAGAGGGCTCTCCAAGCTCCACTAGGCATAGAGGGCAGCTGTCTCTTGCCTGCAGATTTTCTCATTTCAGGGATATGTCCTTGATGATTCACTCTCCACTGTTGCAGTAAATTTTATTTGAGGTGCATAGTTCCCAGAGCATGGTAAAATATAAGCTAGATGCTCTGTGTGTGTGTGTGTGTGTGTGTGTGTGTGCGTGCGTGTGCACTGTATGTGGGCTGTCGACAAGAAAAACAGGCACCAATTCTATTATTTCTTTTTTGGGTCATCAAGGGAGACTCCTCGGTTCACATGGCTTGGCTGGGAAGGAGCAGACTCTGACAGAGGAGTCTCTGTCAATGTGATGCTGTGATACACCTACATGTTCACAGTGTAGTGTGTGTTTGTAGGAAGAGAGACAGACAGTGAAGGAAAGAAATAGAGTTAGAGATACTCTGAGAAAGAGAAGGGTTTGGATTCTATGCAAACTAATTCAGACAAGTGAATTTTTGGCATATATTATATTTGTCAGGTAAGCTCTACATTAATCAAGTCATAAACCAATTTCTGATAAAATTGTTATTTATAGTTGTTTTTAAAATCAGAGGAGATTCTCTAAACCATCCTGTTGGTATGGTATTATTGGTGACAGTAGAGTGTTAGAGCCAAGGGATTCAGAACATCTTCTTCCCACCTAGGCCCAGCCTCCTATCCTCCTTGGAAGGTCATCTGGGAAGATACATGCACATGGAACACACAGAGGGGAAATGCACAAAGCTACATGTTTGACAGTTGGGTTTGAACTTGAGGTCTTAGTCTATAGAACTCTGGTGAAACTGATTGGACTGTATGAGGATATGTTTTTTCCTGCCAGATAGTTATATCCAAGCTATCATATCTTTCAGCTACATGGTAGTGAAACTACACAGATAGAGACAGGAGAGTGTAAGACTGTAAGAAAGAATGCAATTGTTTCCAATCCAGTTTCTAAAATGACTAGCCTGTGACTAGAGTCATAGGCTCAGGCTGACTGTTCATGGAGAGGAAGAGAGAGCAGAGCAGCATGGAAAGAAAGCTTGGGGGCCCAATTCCCAACTCCAGCTGCACGGGGACAGTGAGCCACCCCCAAATGCATTCCACTGCACAGCGACCCTGTTCAGTAGAGTACTGGAATCTGGAAATCAGACAAATCCCACTAGTCACCCTGCTTGCAGTGGTGTTAAGCAATGGGAAGGGGAAGAAGTGAAGAAGGTGTGTGTGTATGCGGTGGAGGAGTAGAAGGAGGCTCTGGAGATTTCCCTCTTCCCTTTATGTTTCTCAGGGACCTTAGAGATTATGTAGCTCAATCCATGTATTTTAGAGATGAGAAAATTTGTTTAATTGAGGTGAATTCTACCAACTGAGCCAGGATTAGAGCCAAGGTCTTTGGCCTGGAAACTTGTCCAGTTTCGCTAAACCACTTCTATATGTGAAAGCTGCAAAGATAATTATAAATTTCCAGACATAGAAGAGTTCTGCATGGGTCCACCTCCCAGTCTGGAACACATTTTAGGAACCCATTATAAAAACAAATATCCCACAAACTGGCAAAATATCCCATAGTTTAATAGT
This sequence comes from Macaca fascicularis, assembly GCF_037993035.2. Lineage (NCBI taxonomy): Eukaryota > Metazoa > Chordata > Mammalia > Primates > Cercopithecidae > Macaca > Macaca fascicularis. Next base: position 99,514,685 of record NC_088383.1, on the reverse strand, counting down.
CATGGCATTGCTTGTAGGATGCAAATTTGTATGTTTATAAGGACATTTTTTTTTTCTGAACTCATCATAGCACCTGACCATTGTGAAGAAAAGTTAATAAATTATAGCTACAGATGGATGTCTTTTTCAAAGTCAAAGCACTTTAAACTTTGGGATTTGAGGTCATGTCCATAGAAATGTGTAAGAAACCAAACTGAACTTTATTAAATGTGGTGGTTTTAAAATCTTACAACTGCCTTTTCAACAAACTGCTGTTCTCATTTAGCAAACCCATGGAGATGGATAAAGTAGAATCTTCCCGACATAATGACTGTTCTTCAGAATAATTTCTTAAAAAAAAGACCTAGCACAGCCCAATTATTTTCAGTCTTGTCTGAAAAGCAGGTGAAGGGTCTGAAGCATGCCCTCAGAAACTGGTCCCAGTGGGTTCAATTGACATGAATGTGACTCTCTTTTTATTTCTGATTATGAAACCTATTTATGACAATACACAAGAAAGGTTTTAGAGAAAGAGTAGTAGGCTGGGAGAAGTTGGTGAGTGAATGAAGAAAACTTACCGTGTGTAACCTGTGGATCTGAAATTGGATAGTAATACAAACACAACAAAATCATGATAAGTGAAAACTCCACAATTGCAGAGTTCAGTTAGAACCAGTTGATCTGTAGAGAGATTGAGATCTACTTTATTCCTCATTTGAGAGAGGATCCGAAGTGCATCTTCAACACTTTGGTTCTTGAAGAGCCTGTGAAATGGTCCTCTTATATGACAGTGTCTTTTGCTGTATATTAATCATAAAATTAGATCCTATACCCCTAATCATTCCAATTATGAGGGTCAAGATTTTATCATCTGCTTAAGTCAACAACGAACATGAAATGGTAGCGTGAGAAATCTCAGACTCGGGATCCAGATTTTTGGGGTATAAGTTCTGAACTCACCACTTCTTAGATAAAGGGCCTTGGGCAAGTTATCCCTTTTGTGCTACAGTTTTCTCACTTGGGGTAGATTTTACACACCTCGAAGAATAGGTGAGCATTAAATAAGAGCATGGGAATAAAATTACTAGGCACAGAGCCTGGCACGTGTTAAGCTCAGTAAATGCTGGTGGTTAAATATCTTAGCTTCTGGTACATTATATAAATTTTAAAACATTAGCTTCATTTCCCTTCCTTCCTGCCTTGAATCCAACAGTCTGCTTCTCTTAGGATTACATTGGTAGTGATAACACTAATCATTGTAAGCTAATTAAATGATTTTATGCCTAATATGCATCTTTGATATTTTTTGGTTTATATCACCAAATAAACACACATTTTTTTCTGTGACTAAGTCATATTCCCCCAGTATGAGCAACAGAATTCCTGACTGGGACCAAGAGAGTCTAAGAGGCTCTTCAACATGTTAATATTTCAAATAATACATTATATTGGAATCTTCAGGGTATGGGACAGTCAAGGGCTCTTTTCATTAGAATTACTTGGAAATACAGCTTGACATTAATTTAAATGAGGACCTCTGACCCTAGAAACAAGCTAGAATCTATATAATTCTTTCATTTAGTGAAACATTTTCTCATTATGAGTATGAGATTTCTCAGTGCCATGGTGATGAGATCCACTCTCGCCAAGCTCCCTTAGCAAATTACTAGAAGTTATCACAATTCTTCTCTGAGACTGTCAGTGACCTAGAGGAGCACAAATAGATTTTTTTGAAAGAAAAATTGTGTTTTTAGTGATAAAAAGTGAAGATTTAAAAAATTACATAAAGAATGAGCCTCAGAATGAAAGCGTATTCAGCATGTTCCTACTTCACTCTTTCCATCCACTTATTAGGCATTTCCTGTATGCCAGGCACTGTGCTAGCCCTTTTGATATATTATCTAATTTAATGCTTACCATAACTCTCATATGCATTCTTACTGGATTTTAGAGTTGAGAAAGCTGAAATTACAAGCGGTTCAAAATGCAGTTCATAAGTGGTGGAGTTTGAATTTAAGCTTAGGTCTGATTCGAGAGACCAAGGCCTTAACCACTATACTAGTACTCTTCACGTGAGTTTGGGGTATGTGTTTTGGGTGGGTGGAGGCCTTTATCTTCAACCTGTTGCCAAATGCTGATAGTCTAATTGACAAGTACTGGGACAACTGAAATAGTCTTAGATGTACACATTTGAACAAAGATTTCTCTTGCCTACTATGTTTCAGTTTGTGAATCCTGCAGGAGTTATATAATACATTTGAATTAAAAAGTCTTAGCCAGTTACCATAAATGAAATTAATGAAACCAGACTCAAAGATAACTCTTTTGTTCTAACTGGTCCATTCACTAATGTGTACTCAGTGCCTACTATCTGCCAGGCACACTTCTAGGCACCTGCGACACATTACTGACACATTAATGAGTAAGATAAACAAGACTTGGGCTCTCCTTATACTCTGACTTGTAATCTAGACTCTGAAATAGAGAATCACCCTGAATTCCCACAGAGGAATGAAGTTTGCTAGTTTGAAACTGCAGTGGAGATGGTCCAATGACTTGATTGCTTTTGTAGCCTACCGTCAAATTTCCTCTTTGTTCCGAGTTTAAATAAGTGTCAGGAATACTGAAAAGTTTGAAACTGACATATTTCTATTAACGAATTCATAGTGGTTGGATGTAGTGGGATAAAATGGGCTCAGAAATCGCCCACTCTCCGGGTATGCTGCTCTGCTTGTATCATTTGTGTCTTATGTTGGTGCTTTTTGTACTCATTGGATTCTTAAAGTGTCACAGATATAAGTACAAATGGGATGCATTAACTACTCTTTAATTATCCAAAGGTTCTCTGCTAGAAAAATATGAGAGTTATAAGGGGTCTTTTTATTCAGTAAATGCTTATGAGAAAGTTTCAAACCATCCCTCCCTCCAAAACAAATACAACAGGAGATTTCTGAAATTTGTCTTTTCCATAAATCTCAGTAAGGAGTTGATAAAATACTTCTTTATCTCTGAAGCCAGGAAGAGAAGGATAGTCAGCATAAAACTACTCTGAGAGGCAGCTGGAATATGATGATTAAGCTCAGGGATTCTGGAGCTGTAATGTCTGGGTTCAAATGTTTGGCTCTGCCTCCAACTAGCAGTGTGATCTTGACAAGTTATTTAACCTCTCTGTTTTTCAATTTTCTCATCTGTAAAAAGTGGATGAAAAGAATAACACCTATATCATAGTTTCCCTATGAAGACAAAATGAGTAAAAATGTGTAAATCATTTAGAACTATGCATTGTACATAATGAGTGTTCAATTAAAGTTGGCTATTATTGGTTATGGATTTGTTGTGTTGTGGGTCTGCTGATCATCCTGACTTTTATCCTTAATGCATCCTCACAGACAAGTAACTGTGGAATTCTACAATGAAGCATGTATTTAACATTAGTTTGAGTATTCCATGACCTGCCCTATTCCACAAGTCGTCAGGACATTGTGACATGCTCCCACCTCTCAAGGCAAGGAGCAGATGGGGGATAGGAGGAAGGGAGAGGAATGGAGTGTGTTATTTTCTATTTCCATCACTCAATGGACCACTGCTTTAAAAGCTTGGGAGTCTAGAATTCTTAATTAAAGTAGCCTCATTATTTGGGAGGCAAACTAGGTGCTGAAACACAAACTAAGGAGCTATAAATCTTCCTCATTGTACACAGTGGAATCTGAGGCTGTTTGTTACCATGAATTTGTCTAGGATTTAAAATGCAGCAAATTTTATTGGGGGTACCCATGTTTGCATAGTTGGTTTAAGTAAAAGGTTCACTTAGGATTTACATGACATTTGTACTACTGAGGGAAGCAGCAGATAACTGTCTTTAAAAGCTGCTTCTCTTTATAAATTGTGCTTTTAAATGTTCCAGGGGCCAGGCCCCAGTTAGGAATCATCTTTGCTATGCACAGGATAACTAGAGGTGGTAATGCGCTGTAGCAAGGAACTCTGTGGGGAAGGGGAGGAAGGTTATTTGAAAGAACCAGTCACTTGGTTCCTTAATAAGTTTTTGAATTGGGAGACAATAATCGCTAGAATGACTGCTTTGGGGTAAACTCTTGAGGATTTCAGACACCATCTTTGTTTTTCTATTTCTCATGCAGAAAGAGAAAGAGTATGGAATCACCACAGACAACACAATCCATATAAACAGCGAGCCATTTTCTCTATCCGCATGAGACTATTTAGTGAGAACTGGTCTCAGTTTAACTTTGTCACCAGGAAGATACACAATGTTTTATAACAAGGAAACTGCAAATCCCTGGGAGGGAAGTCCTCACCTAAGTCAAGGTTTTTTTTTTTTTTTCTTTTTTGAGAAAATAAAAATTTTCATGAGCCAAGCTTTAATTAAGTGGTGATGAAAACAAAATTTAGTGACAAAAGTACTAGTTTTACCTAATAATATTGCCTTTTAATATTTTATCAATATACTTATTTTCACTGTGTGAATTTAGACTTGATCGCTCTGTGCCTAAGTTTCCTAATATGTAAAATGAGATTAATAATAACATATATTGGCTGGGTGTGGTGGTTCATGAGCACTTTGGGAGGCTGAGGTGGGTGGATCACCTGAGGTCAGGAGTTTGAGACCAGCCTGGCCAACATGTTGAAACCCTATCTCTACTAAAAATACAAAAAATTAGCTGGGCATGGTGGTAGATCACCTGAGGTCAGGAATTCGAGACCAGCCTAACCAACATGGTTGAAACCCTGTCTCTACTAAAAATACAAAAAATTAGCCAGCCGTGGTGGCAGGTGCCTGTAATTCCAGCTACTTGGGAGACTGAGGCAGGAGAACTGATTGAACCCAGGAGGTGGAAGTTGCTGTGAGCCGAGATCGTGCAAATGCACTCCAGCCTGGGCAACAGGAATGACACTTCGTTTCAAAAATAAATAAATAAATAAAAATAATAATGATAATAATATGTTTCATGGGGCTTTTGTAAGCATTACATGAATTAATATACATAAAGCACATAGAATAGTACCCGCTCACTCACAGAAGTATTTGCTTTTATTGCTATTATATATTTATATTTATGTATTTAGATGATAAATACATTATTATTCTAGTAGTTCAGTTGAAGAGAAAAATCATCAAGAAGTAAGGAAGTACACTTTGTATCTCATTTTCCTCAGTTACCTGCACCAAGTGGGGATCTATTTTGTCTGGTTCACATCCCCACAACAGACTGAGGCTTCTGAAGACGGGAGCAGTCTATGTAGGGTTTATGTTTAATTTTTTAAGTGATCAAACAATGGCAAATATCTCTCACATACAAAATAAACTCTAACTGAATGATTTGTTTTATTTATCAGTATCATTTAGCCCCATCAGATATTTTAGAAAATATCTCCAGGCTGCTATATATACTATTTGGGATTTTAGATGTAGACCTTAACTCTAGAAATTCAGTAGCCCAATAAGGATCTATGAAAGTGTGCTTCTCCTGTATTTATAATAACATTCTACTTATTGTCCTGGAGAGACACACAGGTTGCACTTTTTTTTGTCACGTCTATTTTGAAAGAATGGTTGGCAGATTAAGGTGATAAAATAGCCAAAAAATAGCCAGGGTGTATTCTGATTAAGCAAACTACTGAGCCCTATTTTGTTTAATGGAAACAGAAGGGAGAAGGCTATATTTTCCTTGTAGTAAAAATTTATATAAAGTGACCAGACATCCTTGTTTTCATCTTCTTGTCTCACCTACTTTGAGGTTTGAGCTCCTACCAAGAACAGCATAACATAAGGAGAGTAAGTCCTGTTTTTATCAGGAAAATGATGAATAAAAAATAAGATGTTGAGTTAGCCAGTCAATAGGCATCCATGATATGGGAAACACCCAATATTCTTCAATCTCTTCTCCACCTGATATTCTGACTGTCCCTACATTAGCTTCTATGCTGCCCGGTAACAGACTTGATATAGGGCTTCTAGGTCCCTTTCCCTTTCCCCTAATCTTCTGAATTCCTTGGCATTGACTGTCCTCATGGCCAACTGAGAAAAATTTGAAAGCAGAATTGCTGCTCTAAGAAAGTACCAGAAGTAAGAAACTACTGCTGTGTAGAGCTCCATAATGATGTAATAGAAAGGTTGACAGAGAGGCTTTTGACTTAAGGAGGGAAGAACTATTATCTACTAGTGTGCATTAAAATAAGAGAGTTACAGTATAGATTCCTGCCACTAATATGAATTAAACTGGTCAAGGTTAAACAAGATAGAGGGAAGTGAAAGAAATCAGCGGAGAGTGAAGGGCAATAATCTACAGTTATTCAGTACAAATGCACTTATAGAGTACGGAAGGTTTGCCAAATAGCCATGGGGGATACTCAGCCTTTCTCAAGTGACTTCCTTTTCTGAGTCATAGAACGCAGAAACTGATTTGGGTGGCTATTTTAGCAATTTTTCTATGGATGATACAGAACATTCTATATGCATATGAAAGTTAATTTATAACATACAATAAATGGCTTAGGGCATTAGAGGTTAATTCTTAGCAGGTTAGGAGAAGGTTCACATTGTGTTTGTACTGAATGTTTCAGTGATGGGGGTAGTGCTATAACTCACAGTTGGCAATGTGTGTTTGGTAAGGGAATAGGGTATGTTCTCTTCATCCCTCTGACTTCCTACTAGGGCAGTTTTTGGTGTTCATATAAATTGTAAGTTACCATCAATTCACTCTAAACATATCTGTTAATCTCTTGTCCTATTCTAGGCACTGTGCCAAGAGCAGGACATACAATGGTAAATAAGAAACAAATAAAAGAAATAAGTGATGATCAGGGCATAGAACTCTATGTTGAGGAAAAACTCTAAAACATCAGAAGAGAAAGAAAAATAATGAATTTGGGAGTATGGATGGGAGAGTGTTCAGAAGTAGGCAACTTCCCAAAGAGGGAAGTTACTAAGAGGAATGTTCTTACAGCGATGTTACCGAGCACATGCAAACATTGCCTCAGCTTGGCTGATGCACCAGTCTGGCAGGTAGTGCTACCCATTCAGGCAACATTATGCATTTATGCAAAGAAAAAATGTCATCTCTCTGCCTCACAGTTGTTCTATAAACACAACCAGTTACTTCTGGGGGTTACTGCCTTGATGCTGGGAATCACTGTGTTGCCAGTGCACAGGAGAGAGCTACTAGAGACATTGCTGGCGTGCAGTAATGTTGAATAACCACATTAATGAACAAATGAAAGAAACTTTTAGAATAGTGGGATGTTAAATATGTGGCAGTCATAAAATAAATAGGGTCCACATTTTCTCTATTTATTGTTGAATTTTGGGGAATAATTAAATGCTTTTATTTTTTTTCTGGCCTTATTTACTGAAACCAAATCTGTCAGAAAATGTAAACTTCTGAAAAAGTTGCATTTATTTTTCCTGTAAAAGGAAAAAAAGACAAGAAATAAACACTACACTCTGGCAAAGCATGTATTGTATGAGTGTTGAGCTTAGCTGTGTTGCTTCAATTCCAGTCACATGCTTTTTTGGTGACATAATCCTGGACATCTGACCTTAGAATGCTTTCAAATTCTGATTTACTCCTACACTGATACAGAACGCCCTCACAATATTTTATAGCTTTTCTTTATCTTTAAGCAAAGCTAAAACTTATCTGTGACATAATCTCCGCATTTATTTCTAAATGGTCTATGCTATGTGTTTAAAGCAACCATTTTGAAATTTCTAAAATTTATTTTGGAAGAAGAAAAATTATATATCAATGAGTCTGGTAGAAGGATATGTGAATAATTAATTTCTGGATGATATAATGGACTTTGGCAACTTGGGGAGAAGGGTTGGGGGATAAAGAATAAAAAATGACACATTCAGTACAGTGTATACTGCTTGGGTGATGGGTGCACCAAAGTCTCAGAAATCACCACTAAATAATTTATCCATGTAACCAAAAAATAACTGTACCCCCAAAACTATTGAAATAAAAATAAATAAAGTAAAACAATGAGAAAGAATTAATTTCCGGAAGTTCAATGATTTGGGACATTAATAGGACTATGTGATGTTTAAGTTTCGTGCATTAATTTGACTAGACCGTGGTGCACAGTTGTCTGGTCAAATACTAGTCTAGATGTTGCTGTGAAGCCATTTTGTAGATATGACTAACATTTGCAGTTACAGTTGACTTTAGGTAAAAGAGATGATAATATGTGTGAGCTTTATCCAATCAGCTGAAGGTCTTAAGAACAGAAACTGAGGTTTCTGAGAAAACAAGAAATTCTACCTCAAGCCCTCAACATAGACATCCTACCCAAGTTTCCAACCTGCTAGCCTGTCCTACAGATTTTGGATTCAAGACCGAAACACCAATTCTTGCCTGAGTTTCTAGCCTGTTGGTTTGCCTTAGGAATTTTGGGCTTGCCTGTCCCTCACAATCTCAAGAGTTAATTTCTTAAACAAATCTCAGTGTATATATATATATAATAAGACAGGCCATTCTATTAGTGCACACACACATACACACAAACAGCCTGTTATAGATGTATACAGTTGATCCTTGAACAATATGGGTTTGGACTGCATGGGTCTACTTATATGCGGGTTTTCTTCTCCCTCTGGCACCCCTGAGACAGCAAGACCAACACTTCCTCCTCTGCTCCTCCTCAGCCTTCTTGCCATGAAGATCATGAGAATGAAGACCTTTACTATTCGTTACGTGGATCTACTTCCACGTAATGAATAGTAAGTATATTTTTCTCTTATGATTTTCTCAATAACATTGTATTTTCTGTAGCTTATTTTATGGTCAGAATATAGCGTGTGATGCGTAAAACATACAAAATACGTGTTAATCGATTATGTTATCAGTAAGGCTTCTAGTCAAAGTAGGCTATCAGTAGCTAAGTTTTTGGGAAGTCAAAAGTTATACCTTGATTTTCAATGGTGCAAGGGTATTGGCATCCCTAACTCTCACGTGGTTCAAGGGCCAAGTATATATTCAATTTCTATATATTCATATATATGTGGTTTTTCTTCTCTGAAAATTCTGACTGATACAGACCATTTAGTTCTTCTCTCCTGCAATTGTGTCTTCATATGGACCAGGGGAATAATGGCAACAGTTTCTAGATTTCTACTGCTCTGATGGGATACCAGAGGTTTGAAAGGAAGCTAAGACAGGTGTCCTATGCATGAAACTCTCTCCCCTGATCCCCCAAAAGAAAAAGAGCTTGAAGTTGGGGAGAGGAACACCGAGCATACCAATTCATTTGGGTCGGTCATTGTTGGTTCTATATTTGGCAAAGTAGAAAAATATGGGTAAGATTTTGAAACTACATAAACTCCCCTAGATTCCTTCTGTTAATACCAAATATTATTTTATACTGAAGCATATTCTCATATTTATGAAAATCAGATTATGCTTTTAACATTAGTTAGGAATCTATACAAGAAGCTATTTAGAGAAGTGGATCTCAGGGCAGTATTTTTTTTTTTAAACAATACTTAATCTTTTGCCAGAGATGGATGGAAACTGAATTATCTCCAGAAGAGTAGGAAAGATAGTGAATCTCAACTGATTCTCTAACAAATGACATTCATAGGAGACGAAGTTCATACATTTGATGCCCAGTTTCACAAAAAGTTTTACAAGTGATACCATTATCTCATACTACAGTACATAACAAGCATGCTTGCAACGAGGTTCAGGTGAGTGAAATGAACAGTCCAGGACTAATTTACCCCATTATCATGGAAACCACTGAAATGAAACCTTCTACAATTATGGAATTGAGAAGACCCTCTCTCTACAAAACGAAGTGCTTTACATTAGTAATTAGAACTCATAATAGTTTTGGTCATGGATGTTTTGGGATTTTTAAAAAAAATAGTTGTACATAAAAGTTATTTTCTTTTACTCAACTATTCCATTGAAGTATGATAATGGTTCTCTGCCTTATGGAGAGTATTTATTCATTATAAATGTATTAACTTGGTAAAATTCTTGCTTGCTAAAAATACTAATCAAGGATGTATTCTTACCACTTCTATACAGCACAGTAAAATGGAGGGGACGTGTGATTGTTGCTTGGGTTAGGGCTCTGAAGATTATCAATCCAAATAAATGCCGAATCCCTCCTACAACATATTTGTCATAAGTCCCTACTCCATAGCTTCAATTATAAAAATGTATGATACCATCAAATGAAAGCTTGTGTAACTTGGACAGATCATAACACAAATTATAAACAGACCCACACATGCCATAGACATCACACTTTTTTTTTTTTTGAGATGGAGTTTTACCCGTGTCACCCAGGCTGGAGTGCAATGGCGTGATCTCAGCTCACTGCAACCCCACCTGCCGGGTTCAAGCAATTCTCCTGCCTCAGCCTGCCGAGTAGCTGGGACTACAGGCGCCTGCCACCATGCCTGGCTAATTTTTTGTATTTTCAGTAGAGACAGAGTTTTAACATGTTGGCCAGGCTGATCTCAAACTCCTGACCTCAGGTGATCTGCCCACCTCGGCCTCCCAAGGTGGTGGGATTACAGGTGGACATCACACTTTTAATAGTAAAATATAGTAGGTTTTGAATAGATTATTGTGGCCATTCCCTCTTTCACCCTCTGCCAACAAAATTTATTCAGATATAATTTACAAAAGTGTTTTTGACTGAATTAAGTTTTTGCTTCACTCTTCAAATTAATTTACACATATGCAGTGCATAGACCTAGGAAATGCAAGGAACTTTGACACTTTGGAACTTTGACACTGTGTTGCAGGTTGCAGGTTGCAGGTTTCACATTTAGCTTCTTTTGGAAGTCATCAAAAGTTGATTCTCTTTCAAGTCTTTTTAAAGGGGAATTTGTCATCACTCCTGCCCACATTAAAATCTTCTAAGTAGGTCCTTTGGTTGTCATCCGGTCTGGTGTGTATCCTGTGAGCATGTCCTGGAGGGAGTGTCAGTTCTTCACAAGGTCCCTCTGCCAGTCCTTCTCTCCAAGATGAGCTCAAGGAACATTGCCACTGTCAACATCCCTCTCATGACACTATTTTTTATTGTCTCCAATAAATGAAGTGAAAGAATGTAAAGGGGGAAAACCTAGAAAAGATACAGCAGATATAGTTCTAGAGTCACAGATTCAAATATTTTGTAGCCAAGATTCACTTTTGAGATTATTTTTGACATTGGGATGACTCTTGTTGGTATTGGATTATTGGTACCTGAAGTGACACATTTCTTTCTGTTGCTCCAGCCCGTATCTATAACAGAATCAGCTGAACTTCCCAAGATTTCAAAGGTTAATACCCATTGTATCGGACTTCATTATGGTGGATATCACTTGTCGCCACTGCCCACCACTCCACACACTAGTGGGAACACAATGGCTCCTAAATAGCTAGAAACAAGAAGTGAAACAGGTTTGCTCCCACTCCTGGCTCCTCCATCCTGCAGCAGCATTCTTTCCTTCCTTTCCTTTCCCATGTTCTGCCAATGTGGACAGGCAGGGTTAGATCTAAGCTCTTCTTTTCTTAGGGTCTCCTTTCCATTCGCCTTTGCCCAAGACCAAGCTTATTTCTACATTTCTGTTAGATCTAAGCTCTTCCTTTCTTAGGATCTCCTTTCCATTCCCCTTTGCCCAAGACCAAGTTTATTCCCACATTTCTAACATACATCTTACCTACATCTCATGTACTTTCTTAAAAAATTATGCAAAATCTAAAGGGACCATTGCAATCTTGACCACTAAAGGGTTTTGGGGTAGGATACTATAACTCAGATCATGGGTTTTGATTCCAATTTTAGAGAAGATAAATGAGGTTTACAGTCTTTTTCTAGGACATACAATCCCTACTGCTTAAATGTGTACCTAGTCACTACTCTCTTCCTTGATCGCTGACATCAGCACAAAGAGTGTCTACATTTTATTATTCTAGTGTATGGAAGATTGTTTGATTTGTCTCTCCTAAATCCTTGGGGATAAGCTGATTTGTAGATGAAATAAATAATAAAACTGAAATGCATCTCAAGATATTTAATTGCCCTAAATGCTTTCAGGTAGTTTCTAGACCAGTGATGGCAAAAAGTTTTATCTCACATAAACACTCTAATTGCAGGTGACTGTCAGAATGCTTATGTTGATAAGAATTCTATATATCAAATCTGGGCTGTAGATTTGCCATAATGAATTAGTGATATCTGCCATATAAGAGAGATAGAAAAGTGCTGACAGTCATGACATATAGTCCATTCTCGGATAAAACCAACAGAGATAGATAATTATTTTGTCAGTTTAAAATGATTTCAAATACTGGGGAAGAGTTCCATGTAAGAACTGGTAGAAGAAAAGAAAATTCATCTTGCTATACAGAGGCAAGAGGATGTTGACAAATAGGCATATTTTTGAGTACAGTAACTTTTTGAAACTGTGCTAAAATACAATGGTATTCTCAAGATAATTACGCAGACCATAGTAGAAACTTTAAAGGCTAACAGAATGTCATTGCTTATTTTCTTAGCTCAAAAGAATAAAATACTGAGAGTGAACAGTGTAAAGTGGATGAAAATTGGCTCCTTTACAACTGAATGGAGATGCTCTTTCCACAGCAGAAAACATTTCTGAATTGGACTTTCAGTGCCCTACACTTAAACGTAAGTTTTAGAAAGGTATTATTTTGCTGAACTCTATGAAACAAGGCATTTGCCATTTAATGGAAAACCCATTTCCTCATAAAAACAGAACTTGACGTTCTTGGTTCAGATATCTTCAGAAAAATTTTTGTTGTTGTAGTTTTGCTTTAAAATGTGGGTACCCTATATTTAGTTTAGAAATAAAACAGAAACCGCAATAAGTTTCTTTCAGAGGTTTTAACTTGGAAATAAGATAATATGTGGCTAGGGTGCATCAAAATGTCTGAAAGGCTAATGCAGTCTTTGTAAATGAAAGCAAATGACTTACAACTGTCCATAAAATGTCAGTAGTGACATCAGTGAAATCATTAATAATACGACCATTTATTGTCTAGTGAGTGACTCTTCATTAATATATGCCTGTTTGCTTCCTGACTTCCTTCTTTTCCCTTCCCCTCCCAACTCCTCCTCTTTTCGTTTCCACAAATATTGACTTCCTAATACGTTCCAAGAACTACACAAGGCTCATGATACAATGGGATTGGTGATCCAGATAGACAAGCGTTCTGACTTCACACAGTTTATAATCTAGTGGGGGAAAGCCATATGTTTATCAGGTTATTAATAATGCGTTGTATCAGGATGGACTGAAATGTCTAGCAGTGTCTGTTTTTGGCAGACAAAGGAGAAATTTGGAGACAAGAAAAAAGTGATTTCAATGATGCAACTATTTACTGCTTGTTAATATGAGGTAGGGAGAAAACAAATATACTTTGATCATAAAATGTCCTATGTATGATTTTGTAAGGAATCGGGCCAAATTAATATTAACAGGATACATTAAACTTTTTGTTTTTTGAGACAGAATCTCGCTCTGTCACCCAGGCTAGAGTGCAGTGGCGTGATCTAGTCTCACTGCAACCTTCAACTTCCGGGTTCAAGCAATTCTCCTGCCTCAGTCTCCTGAGGGTTGGACTGTAGCTGGGACTACAGCCGTGCACCACCATGCCCAGATAATTTTTGTATTTTTAGTAGAGAAGGGGTTTCGCCATGTTGGCTAGGCTGGTCTTGAACTCCTGGCCTCAAGCGATCTACCCGCTTCGGCCTCCCAAAGTATAGTATTACAGGTGTGAACCATTGCACCTGGTCAATAAATTAAACTTTTTAGTATAGACTGGATATATGATATTTAGAAAGAAATTCAGCTTTATAGTGACAAATTGTGTCCTGTCACCAGGGTTTGATTCTGCAGTACCATAGTGGTTGCCAACAAATGGTTCCAGGCCCCACCCAGTTTCTCTCTAAACTTTACATATACATCTGTCTTGACCTCAGGAGGATGTTGAATGCTACTGCACTATTGAATGTTAATTATTAAGTGTTTTAATTAAGCAAATTAGTTTCTCATGAATCTTGCTATGGCTTAAATGGTTTTAATCAAAAAAGCTATTTTCCTGGTTTTCAAAGCTATAGCTAGTAAAAACTTCACAACGAATGATTATTGCAAAATTGAAGATGAACAATCAATTTAGTTTCTTCAAGAAGAAAAAGGTTGTTATCCACAATTAAATAATATTTTTTTGTTTAATCCAACTTAAGAATATCAAAATATCTCAAGATGTAAAATCTGTATGCTTCTAGTTTTTACTCCCATGGACTTGTGAGAACTAGGATTTGAAAAATAATATAACAGTGTAAGAATAATCTTGGTACTGCACCAGAATCAGAAATATATTTAATAGTCAGAGAATATATGATAAAGAATAAAATTCACTCCTTATATTAAAATATTTTATAACCAAAATTTAAAACAAAAATGTAAGATTAAATGTATCATTTTGACCTTATTAAGATTATCTAAATTCTCTAACAGTTGCTGTTATTTTATAAGGGAGATATGCTGAGCATTTCTAGCATCATTTGAAACATCTGAGTGATTTACTTTTTTCTAACTACATTAATTCAACCAAAGATTGTAGCTCATGAGTGCTATCCACATGTGTTCAATGAGCTTTCCTTTTTATGAATACCATGGTCAAATGAATGGGGCTGGAGGGATGCTGCTTTAGAATGACGCTTACTCCTAGTTTCATAACGATGCCACAGTAGGATTCAAATCAGCTTACAGAAAACAAACAATTAGATATTGTAATAATACAGTTATTATTGTTGACTGAGCAACAACTTAATGGCGTAAAACCAGCTCTCTGATGGGGCCCATTGGTGGAGAGACGTAATTAATCAAGCAGCACACACCTGGAGTTGGTCTGCTAATTCTCTCTTGTGACTAGTTAATCACCAGGAAGTTGGAGTGCACTCCCTATAGAGAGTTGCAGAGAAAGACTATGTAGCTAAGTAGGCCAGGGGCACTAGAGTCAGTGCCCTGGAAAAAGGTAATGTTGGAGCTCATGCTTCTCGTGCTCTCAACCTGCCTCTCTCCATCTGGAGTTGGAGTCAGCAAGGATGACCTATTAATTATTTCATTCTATATCTTCCTTTGGAGCAACACAAGTCTTTGAAAATAAACCTTTAAAAACAATTTTATTAGTAAGATTAAAATTATTTTAAAATTTCCTCACCTATATGTTTTTATATATGCATATGAACATAATCTTACAAAAATATGTGTGGGTGTGATTTTTTTGCATTTGAATTTTGCCTGGCTTCTCCTTCCTGTTTTTCTCCCTGGACTTGGTTCTCTGCCACATGGTAATCTAAAATGATGCCTTGTATATATCTTTCCATGCTTAGGTATCTATCTGTCTATCTACCCTACATATTTGTTTTTTTGTTTGTTTGTTTTTGGAAAATGAGATACTATGTCCACTTTAGTGAATTTTGATTTTTATTCATCAGTGATTTCTAGTAGCATATGTCAGGAATAACATAGTACTTTGTTTTTTTCTTTTTTAATGTTTATATTAATTATTTTATTTGTTTGTGATCTAACAGAACTGCTAGAGCCTCCATGGTAATAAAAAATGTTGGTACTACATATATTATATATATGGTAATATTAATATGGTTAGGTTTTGTGTTGCCACCCAAATCTCATCTTGAAATGTAATCCCCACAATCCCCAGGTGTTAAGGGTGGAACCAGGTGGAGGTAATTGAATCATGGGGGTGGTTTCCCTCATGCTGATAGTGAGTGAGTTGTCACGAGATCTGATGGTTTTATAAGCATCCGGCATTTCTCCTGCTGGCAGTCTCTCGCCTGCTGCCTTGTGAACAAGGTGCCTGCTTTTGCTTCGCCTTCTGCCAGGATTGTAAGTTCCCTGAGGCCTCCCCATCCATGCAGAACTGTGAGTCAATTAAACCTTTTTTCATTATAAATTAACCAGTCTCGGGTATTTATCAGCAGCATGAGAACAGACTAATTCAATGATCTAATTTTAATTAAATTACTGTATGACAGGAGATTGAGTGTCTTCAGCATTAGTTGACATGATACAAATATTTTGATGTGTTGTCAGATTCTATTTGCCAAAATTTATTTTTAGTTTTGGCATCTATATTTATGAGGAAAACTGACCTATTACTCATTCAAAAGATGTTTGTTGAGTACCTGCTTTATGTCATGTGCTAATGTGGGTACTAAGGATATGGTATTGAATCATAAACATTCCTGTTCTTATGATGCTTAAATCTAGGAAAAGGATTTCTTTTTCTTTCTAAAGAAAGATTTTCTTGTAATATTAGAATAATTTTTATCAAGTTTGTATTAGAATGATTTTATCTTTCAAAAGTTAACTGAAGCCATTTTCCACTTCCTCCTCGGAAATAAATAGGTTCAATAAATCTTCTCTTCTTTGAAAGATGGGTCAAACATGGAGATGACCCTATTTGGTCATGATGCCTTTTTGAATGGTGGACTTTTAGTTGCCTTTCCAAAGTTTATGGTGATTGGTATATTTGAATTTTGCATTTCTTTTAGATTAGTTAAAAAATTTGTGTTTTGCAGGGAAGGCATTAATTTTCATAGCATTTCAAATGTGTTTCCTTACATTTTCATGCAGCATTTTCTTGTAATTCTTTTAATTGCTCCTGCATCTGTGCTTCTGTTTCTCTCAACTCTAATATTGCTCTATTTTCGCTCTGTTGTTTTGTCTTGTTCACGATCCTGCTGAAAAAGTTTACCTATTTTTTTCTCTAAATAATCAGATTGCATAGTTATTTATCTTTCTTTATCCTTTCTGTTAGTTGTTTTCTATTAGCCTCAGCTATTATTGTAATTAGTTTCTTCTTCATTGATACTTATTTCACTTTGTGGTTCTTTAATTGTTTGGTTGTTTATTTTTTCCTTTTATTTTTAGTTGATATGTAATAATTGTACATGTTCAAGGGATACAAAGTGATATTCCAATACATGAATACAATGTGTAATGATCAAATCAGGGTAACTAGCATGTCAATCATCTTGGATATTTATTATTCTTTATTGTTGTAAACATTTAAAATCCTCTCTTCTAGCTCTTTGGAAGTATACAGTAAATTACTATTACCTATATTCATTCTACAGTGCTACAGAACACGAGAACTAATTTCATCTAGCTGTAACTTGGTATCCATTAACTAAACTCTCTCTCTCCTCTCTTGGCTACCCTCCCTACCCTCTCATAATTATGATCCTACTTTCTACTTCTATGAACTCATTTTTTTTTAGTTTCCACAGGAGTGAGAACATGCAGTATTTATCTTTCTGTGCCTGAATTATTTCACATAACATAATGTCCCCCAGGCTCATCCATGTTGCCATAAATGACAGGATTTCATATTTTTAAATGGATGAATAGTATTCCATTGTTTATATATACACCACATTTTTTATCCATTCATTTGTTGATGGACATTTATGTTGAGTTCATATCTTAGCTATTATAAATACAGCTGCAAGACATGTGAGTGTGTGAGCATCTCTTTGATATACTAATTTTCTTTCCTTTGGATACATACCCAGTAATAGTATTACTGAATCTTATAGTAAGTAGTTCTATTTTTAGTTACTTGAGAAACCTCTGCACTGTTTTTTGTAATAACCACACTAATTTACATTTTCATCAACAGCATAAAGAGTTTCCTTTTCTCTGCATTCTATGCAGAATTTGTTGTTTTCTGGTCTCGTCGATAATAGCCACACTAACTGGCATAAAATAATAGCTCCTTGTGGTTTTGATTTGCATGGTTCTCATGATTAGTGACGTTGTGTGTGATGTGCATTTTTCCGTGTATTTGTTGTGCATTTGTATGTCTTTTGAGAAATGTTTATCCAGACCGTTTTGTCATTTTTAAATTATTATTTTTTTTGCTATTGAGTTGTTTATGCTCCTTATATATTCTAACTATTAATCTCTTATGAGATGAATAGTTTGCAAATATTTCCTTCCATTCTATGGGCTATCTCTTTACTTTGTTTCTTGTTTTCTTGTGAAGAAGATTTATAACTTGATTTAATCCCATATGTTTATTTTTGCTTTGATTGCCTGTATTTTAGAAGTCTTACCCAAAAAGTATTTGCCCAGACCAATTTTCTAGTGCTTGTCTCTAATGTTTTATTATAGGAGTTTCATAGTTTCAGGTCTTACATCTGAGTCCATTTTGATTTGATTTTTCATATGGTGGGAGATAGAGGTCTAATTTCATTTTCTGCATATGGTTATCTGGTTTTACCAGCACCATATATTGAAGAGACTTTCATTTCTCAATTTTATGTTCTTGGTGCCTTTGTCAAAAATGAGTTAGCTGTAAATGTGTGGATTTATATTTGTGTTCTCTAGTCTGTCCCATTGGTTTATGGCTCTGTTTTTATGCCAGTACCATGCTGATTTGATTACTATAGCTTTGTAGTATATTTAAAATTAGGTAGTGTGATAACTTCAGTTTTGTTCTTTTGCTCAGAATTGCTTTAGCTTTTCAGGGCCTTTTGTGGTTTTATATAAATTCTGGGATTTTTTTGGTCTATTTTTTAGAAGAATGTGATTGGTATTTTGATAGGGAATGCATTGAATCTGTAAGTTGTTTCAGAGATTATTGTTATTTTAACAGTATTAATTCTTCCAATCCATAAGTATGGAATATGTTTTCATTATTTTGTGTCCTCTTTAATTTATTTTATCAGTGTTTTATAGTTATTTACTTCTTTGGCTAAACTGTTTCCTAGATACTTTATAGTTTTTGTAACTCTTGCAAATGGAATTAATTTCTTGATTTTTTTTTCAGATTGTTCACTGCTGTCATATATAAATGCCACTGACTTTTTCATGTTGATTTTAGATCATATAACTTTACTGAATTAATGTATAAGTTCTAACAGTATTTTTGGGTGGAGTCTTTAGCTTTTTCTAAGTATAAGATTATGTTACCTGCAAACAAGGCTAATTTGATTTCTTCCTTTCCAGTTCGGATGCCCTTTATTTTTTGTCTTGTCTGTTTTCTCTGGATAGGACTTCCAGTGTTATATTGATTAAAGTGGTGAAAGTGGGTATCGTTGTCTTGTTCTAGATCTCCTGGGTTCTCTATTCTGTTTCATTGGTCTACATGTCTACTTTTATGCCAGAACCATGGTGTTTTGGTTACTATACCTCTATAGTGTAATTTGAAGTCAGGTAATGTAATTACTGCAGTTTTGGTCTTTTTGCTTAGGGATACCTTTAGCTATTCTGGGTCTTTTGTGGTTCCACATAAATTTTAGGATAGGTTTTTCTATCTCTGTGAAGAATTCACTTTGTAGGGATTGCATCAAATCTATGGTTTGCTTTGAATAGTATGAACATTTTTAACACTATTGATTTTTCTAATCCATAAACATGGAATATTTTTCCATTTTTTGGTATCTTCTTCGTTTTCCTCCATCAGTGTGTTATAGTTATCATTACAGAGATCTTTCACTTCTTTGGTTAAGTTAATTCCTTGGTATTTAATTTTATGTGTGGCTGTTGTAAATGAGATTACTCTTTGATTTCCTTTTCTGATTGTTCACTTTTGACATATAGAAATACTACTGATTTTTGTTGTTGATTTTGTATCCTGCAACTTTACTGAATTTGTTGATCAGTTCTCATAGTTTTCCTGTGTAGTCTTTAGTTTTTCCAAATATAAGATCATATTATCCACACACAAGGATAATTTGACTTCTTTCTTTCCAATGTGGGTGTTCTTTATATCTTTCTCTTGTCTTACTGCTCTAGCTAGGACTTCCAGTACTATGTGGAATAACAGTGTTGACACGACATCATTGTCGTGTTCCAGATCTTAGAGGAAAGGCTTTTAGTTTTTCACCATTCAGGATGATACCAGCTATGAGTATGTGGCATATGGTTTTTATTATGCTGAGGTAAGTTCCTTCTATCCCTAGTTTTTTGAGGATTTTTATCCTGAACAGATGTTCAATTTTTTCAAATGATTTTTCAGCATCAATTTAAATGATCATATGGCTTTTAGCCTTCATTCTGTTGATTTGATGTATCATATTGATTGATTTGTATATGTCGAACCATTCTTGCATCTTAGCGATAAATCCCACTTGGTCATGATGAATGATATTTGTAATGTATTGTTGAATGCGATTTGCTAGTGTTTTGTTGAGGATTTTTTGCTTCAACATTCATCAGAGATATCAGTCTACAGTTTTTTTTTATGTGTCTTTGTCTGTTTTTGGCATCAGGATGATATCAGCCGTGTAGAATGCATTTAGAAGTATTCCCTCCTCCTCTACTTTAAGGAATAGTTTGAGTAGAATTGGTAATCAATTTAATGTTTGGTAAAATTCAACAGAGAGCCATTGGTTCCTGGAATTTTTTTTTACAGGGAGACTTTTTATTATGGCATTGATCTTGTTACTTGTTATTGGTCTGTTCAGGCTTTGGATTTCTTTCTGGTTCAATCTTGGTAGGTGTATGTGATTTGTTTTAGGTTTGTGTCCCCACCCAAATCTCATGTCGAATTGTAATTTCCAATGTTGGGGAAGGGTCTTGATGGGAGGTGATTGGATTGTGGGGGCGGATTTCTCCCTTGCTGTTCTCATGATAGTGAGAGAGTTCTCATGAGATCAAGTTGTTTAAAAGTGTGTAGTACCTCCCCATTCTCTCTTTTCATCTTGCTTCAGCCAGGTAAGATGTGCCTGCTTTTCTTTCTGCCATGATTGAAAGTTTTCTTAGGCCTCCCCAGACATGCTTCCTGTACAGCCTGTGGAACCATGAGCCAATTTAACCTAATTTCTTTATAATTACCCAGTCTCAGATATTTCTTTATAGCAGTGTGAGAATGGACTAATACATATAAGTCTAGGAATTTGTCTATTTCATCTTTTTTTTTCCAGTTTATCAGCAAATAGTTGGTTACAGTAGCCACTAACACTCCTTTGAATTTCCGTAATATCAGTTGTAATGTCTCCTTTTTCATTTCTGATTTTACATGTCTCTTCTCTCTCTCTTTTTTTTTAATCTGTCTAAAGGTTTGCCAGTTTTAACTTTTCAAGAAACCCACTTTTTGTTTCATTGATCTTTTGTATTTTTTTCATTTCAATTTCATTTATTTCTGCTCTGATCTTTAGTACTTATTTTCTTCTAATTTTGGGTTTGGTTTGTTCTTGCTTTCTTGGTTTTTTAAGTTGAATCGTTAGATAGTTTATTTGAAGTTTGTTTCCCTTTTTTGATGTTGGCATTTATAACTATGTACTTCCCTCTTAGTACTACTTTCCATTATCATTTGTTTCAATAAATGTTCCAATTTCCTTCTTAGTTTCTTCATTGACCTATTGGCCATTCAGAAGCATGTTTTAAAATTTTCATGTATTTGTATAGTTTCCAAGATTCCTCTTTTATTAATTTCTAGTTTTATTCCACTATAGTCAGAGAACACGCTTGACATTATTTCAATTTTTGAAAGTTTTAAGACTTCTTTTGTGACCTAACATATCCTTGAGAATAATCCATGGGCTGAGGAAAAGAATGTGTATTCCGCGGCTGCTGGATGAAGTGTTCTGTAAATAACTATTACATCCCTTTGGTCTAACAAATTAGTTTAAAGATACGACAACTTATCTTAGATCACTAAGAAAAGAATAAAAACAAACAGAGTGTAGAGTTTTTCTTTTGTTTTTAAACTTAATTCCCTCCACATCTTGACTTTGTGTTGTTTCAATTTACATATTTTTATATTGCTTGTTTCTTAACAAGTTGCAGTAGCTATTGTTGTTTGTCTTTTTGGGCTTCATAGAGTTATCAGTGGCTTGCACATCACAATTATGGTATTAGAATATCTTGGGCTTTTCATGTACTTAATTTTACTGGTGGGTTTTATACCTTCAAATGTTTTCTTTGAACATGGTAGTGACTGTTACTTTTAGATTGAAGAACTGTCTTTATCATGTCTTATAAGATGGATCTGATGGTGGTAAATTCTCTCAGCTTTTGTTTGTCTGGGAAATATTTTATTCTTCCTTCATAGTTGAAAAATAGCTTGCTGGATACAGTGTTCCTAAATGGCAGTTTTTTTCTTCTTTCAGTACTTTGAATATGTCATTCTATTTTCTCCAGGCCTGTATCATTTCCATTGAGCAGTCTGTTGCCAGAAAAATTGGAGCTCCTTTACATACTACTTGGTTCTTTTCTTTTCTTTTTGCTTTTAGAGTCTTCTCTTTGTCCTTGACTTTTGAGAATTTAATTATTATATGCCTTGGGATAGCCTTATTTGGGTTAAATCTGTTTGGTGTTCTCACCTTTCTGTACCTGGATGTTTATCTCTTTCTCAAGTTTTGAAAAGTTTTCTATTGTTATTTCTTTGAATAATCTTTCCACCCTTGCTCTTGCTCGATTCCCTCTTGAACACCAATAATTAAATTTCTTTTTTTGAGGTAATTTTCTATATCTCATAAGCGGTCTTCATTCCTTTTCATTCTGTTTTCTGTTTTTCTCCTCTGACTATGTGTTTTTAAATAGCTTGTCTTTGAGGTCACTGATTCTTTTCTCTGTTTGATCCATTCTGTTACTGGTGTACACATAATGACTTCTGCAGTTCAGCAAATGTATTTCTCAGTTATGGGATTTTTGTTTCATTTAAAAAATTATTTCAATCTCTGTTAAATTTCTCTGACAATAAATTTCTGAATTGCTTTTCTGTCTTACCTTGGAGATCACTAAATTTCCATAAAATTGCTATTTTGAATTATTGGTCCAAGAGTTCACATATCCCAGTCTCACTAGGGTCAGTCACTGGTTCCTTGCTTTGTTTGTTTGGTCAATGGCTCCCTTTTTGCTGTTGTTCCCTGTGGATGTACATGTATAACATTGCATGGAAGGATTAACTATTTATTTCAGTCTTCTCTGTCTGGCTCTTTTTGGTTTTTATTTGATATGTTTACTTAGAGATTCTTTGTAATTTAGCTGTTGATTTTTTTTCCCCTTCTAGGTCATTGACCCCTTTTTAGCACTAAATGATGCCTTAAACCCTGGTTTGTCTCGGTTCTAGTAAGCAATCAGAGTGGTGCCCATCCTGAATGGGAATATCCCACAGGAGATATCCTGGTAGTGAGGGAACGCTGGCTAAGGGTTTGTGCCCAGGGGACTTGTGGCGCGAACCACCCACAGGTGGTGCACCTGAGTAGCCACTGTGATATGGCATCTCCTTTGGCTGTTACAGCACAGAGATTCCAGAACTGGGAATGGTTGTTTCAGATTCCAGAACTGGGAATGGTAATTTCACCTCCACCCTTTGTCTTTGGCTGTCCTCAGAGATATTTCTGACTTCAGGTGCTCCTGATTCATCTTGCAGTTTGAGACAGAAACAGATCTCCTGCCAGGAATCCCAAGATGGTGGGCAAGCTAGTTGTCTTCCTTGATCTCACCTTTTCCAGTGTAGAAAATGTGAGTCAGAGAGAAATATTCTGGGCATTTGGTGCTAGGCAGAATCGGGGAAGGGGTATTGCAAATATGAAAGGCTCATTCTCTTACAGTCTGCTCAGAAGTTTTTTCAGTTCACTGTGGTCTGATACCTGTCTCCGACTCATATTTGAGTTCTGAAATATCACTGGTGATAATTGTAGTATATTTGTTTTTTGTCTTCTGGGGTGGAGGAGAGAGGCCAACTTGTGTCTACACCACAATTTTGAAGCCATCTATCAAATACCTTTTACTCCATCCCTGTTTAGAAGGCTTCCTAGAAGCAGTTTTCTTTCAGCTGGCAAGGCCAGTAATATACCTTCACTATCCTACTTCAGGAGTATATTAACTCTCCAGCACTATGTCATAATTTAGTTTGTAGGGACCTTGATCACCTTTCCCTTTTACAACATATCACACTGGTCCATTACATTGACAACATTATGATAATTGGACTTGGTGAATGAGAAGTAACAACAACTTTAGATTTATTGGGAAGATATTTGCATATCAGGCCATGAGAAATCTGACTAAAATTCAGGGACCTGTTCACTCCGTAAAATTTCTAGGGTCCAGTGGTGTGGATCATGTCAAAATATCCCTTTTAAGGTGAAGGACAGTTGTTGCGTCTGGCCTCTTTTACAACCAAGAAAGAGACACAACACCTAGTGAACCAATTTGGATTTGAAAGGAAACACATTGCTCATTTGGGTGCACTACTCTGGCTCACTAACCAATTGACCTAAAAAGTTGCTAATTTTGAGCAGGGCCCAGAACAAGGGGAGGCTCTGCAGCAGGTTTAGGCTGCTGTGGCTTCTCTGCCGCTTGAACCATATGATTCATGAGATCCAGTGGTGCTTGAAGTGTCGGAGGCAGATAGGGATGCAGTTTAGAGCCTTTGACAGGCCCCCATAGGTGGATAACACTGTGGGTCTTTAGGAGTTTGAAGCAATGTCCTGCCTTTATCCATATATAACTATTTTCCTTTTGAGAGATAGCTCTTGGTCTGCTACTGGGCCTTCGTAGAAACTGAACACTTGACCATGGGCCACCATACCCATGACCCTATCACCTGAGCTGCCCATCATGAACTGGGTGTTTTGTGACTTGTCAAGTCATAAAATTGGACATGCATAGCAGCACCATCATCAAATGGAAGTAGTATGTACATTATCCAGCCTGAACAGGTCATGAAGATACTAGTAAGTTAAATAAGGAAGTGGCCCAAATGCTGATGATTTGTACTTCTGCTACAAGGCCTTCTTTCTCCTAACCTACACCTGTGGCCTCATGGAGAGTATCTTATGATAAGTTGAGAGAGGAAGAGAAGACTAGGGCCTGGTTTACAGATCATTCTGCATGATATGCAGGTACAATCCAAAAGTGGACAGCTGCAGCACTATCCCCTCCTTTCTGGGACATCCCTGAAGGACAGTGGTGAAGGAAAATCTTTCCAGGGGGCAGATCTTTGGTAAGTGCACCAGCTTTTGCACTTTGTTGGAAGGAAAAATGGCCAGATACGTTATTATATTCTAATTTATGGACTGTAGCCAATGGTTTGGCATGATAGAGATTTGGAAGGAACATAATTGGAAAATTGGTGACAAAGAAATATGTGAAAGATGTATGTGGATATACCTCTCCGAATAGGCAAAGCATATGAAGATATTGCTGTCTTATATGAATGTTCCCCAAAGGGTGGCTTCACAAGAGGAGGACTTTAATAATTCAGTAGATAGAATGACCCATTTTGTCAATACCAGTCAGCTTCCTTCCCCATCTACTCCCCATGATTGCCCAGTGAACTCATGAACAAAGTGGCCATGGTGGCAGAAATCGAAGCTTTTAATGAGCTCAGCAATGTGGACTTTCACCACAAAGACTGGCCTGGCTCTAGCAACTTCTGAGTACCCAATCTGCCAACAGCTGAGATCAACATTGAGCCTCCAATATGAAACCATTCCCCAGGGTGATAATATGGCTACCTGGTTGCAGCTTGATTACACTGAACTACATCCATCATAGAAAGGGCAGTGTTTTTTCTTTATTAGAATAGACACTCTGGATATGCCTTTCATGCATGCAACACTTCTACCAAAACCACCATTCATGAACTTACAAAATACCATTCATGAACTTACAGAACTATCATTAATGAACTTGAAAATACCTTGTTCACCATCGTGGTACTCCACAGAGCAGTATCACTTCTGACCTGGAAACTCACTTCACAGGCGAAGAAGCATGGTAATGGGCTCGTGCTCATGGAATTCCCTGGTCTTAGCAAGTTTTCCATTATCCTAAAGTATCTGGTTTAATAAGACAATGGGATGGTTTTTTGAAGACAGTTATAGTGCCAGCTTGATGATAATACTTTCCTGGGCTGGGGCAATGTTGTTCAGAGGCTGTAAAAACTCTGAATCAGTGTAAATATATGGTACTGTTTCTCCTATAGCCAGGATACATGGGTCCAGGAATCACAGGGTGGAAATGAGAGTAGCACCACTCACCATTACCCCTAGTGACTCCCTAGCAACATTTTTGATTCCTGTTTCAATAAGTATGCTCTGCTGGACTAGAGGTCTTAATTCTAGAGGAAGGAAAACTTCCACCAGGAGACACAATGATTCCATTGAATTGGCAGTTAAGATTACCACCTGGCTATGTTGGGCTTCTGATGCCTCTGAATCAACAGGATATGGAGGGGAGTTATGGTGTTGGCTGGGGTAATTGATCTGGAATACCAAGAGGGAATTGTACTACTACTCCACAACGGAGGTAAGGAAGAGTATGCCTGCAATACAAGAGATCCCTTAGGGTTTCTCTTAGTGTTACCATCCCCTGTGACTATAGTCAATGAAACCACAATAACCCAATCCAAATAGGTCTATGAATGACCCACACCTTTCAGGAATGAAGCTTTGGGTAACTCTGCTGTATAAAAAGCACCAGTTGGGGTGCTTGCTGAAGGCAAAGGGAATATAGAATCAGTAGTAGAAGTTTGTTATAAATACCAGTAGTGGCCACATGAGCAATTCAAAAAACAGGCTGTAATTGCCATGAATATTTCCTCCTTATCCTGTTAAAATATGTTTGTGCCTATATATATATCAAGCAAATATCTTTGATTTTATTCTTCTCTCATTCTTTTATCATGTGATATAAGATGTATTGAGTTCATATCAGTATTTAAGTATTATTAATTTTGCATCACAGTACTTTACCTCCTCTTCTGGAGAAGGGATTAGTGCATTTTGGTAGTATTCAGGTTAGTTGTATCTTGTTAGATTGAACTATGACCTTGTTATTATCTTTATTTGGAGACTCAATATGGTTTAAGAAGATGCAAGTGGGTGGCAAGTTGACTGGGTTTGACATTGTGGTGGTTAATTTTAGGTGTCAATTTGACTGGATTAAGAGAGACCCAGATATCTGGTAAAGCATTATTTCCTGGTGTGTCTGTGAGTGTGTTTCTGGAAGAGACTGGCATTTGAATCAATGGACTGAGTAAGGAAGAGCTACCTCACTCAATATGAGTGGGGACCATCTAATCAGCTAGGGTTCCACATAGAACAAAAAGACAGTGGAAAGGTGAGTTTGTACTCTCTTTCTCTTCTGGAACTGAGACGCCCTTCTTTTGCTATCCTGGGACATCAGAACTCAAGGTTCTTTGGCCTTTGGACTCTAGGACTTATACCAGTTACTCCCAGGTTCTTGAGCCTTAAGCATCAGACTGAGGGTTGCACCATGGGCTTCCCTTGTTCTTATGCCTTTGGACTTTATGGGGCCATGTTACTGGCTTCCCTGGTTCTCTAGCTTGCAGATGGTCTATCATGGGACTTCTCAGCCTCCATAATTTTGAGAGCCAATTCCCCTAATAAATGTTAGACCTAAAACCATAAAAACCCTAGAAGAAAACCTAGATAATACCATTCAGGACATAGGCATGGGCAAAGACTTCATGTCTAAAACACCAAAAGCAATGGCAACAAAAGCCAAAATTGACAAATGGGATCTAATTAAAGAGTTTAGATTAAACTAAAGAGCTTCTGCACAGCAAAAGAAACTACCATCAGAGTGAACAGGCAACCTACAGAATGGGAGAAAATGTTTGCAATCTACTCATCTGACAAAGGGCTAATATCCAGAATCTATAAAGAACTCAATCAAATTTACAAGAAAAAAACAACCCCATCAAAAAGTGGGCAAAGGATATGAACAGACACTTCTCAAAAGAAGACATTCATACAGCCAACAGACACATGAAAAAATGCTCATCATCACTTGCCATCAGAGAAATGCAAATCAAAACCACAATGAGATACTATCTCATACCAGTTAGAATGGCAATCATCAAAAAATCAGGAAACAACAGGTGCTGGAGAGGATGTGGAGAAATAGGAACACTTTTACACTGTTGGTGGGACTGTAAACTAGTTCAACCATTGTGGAAAACAGTGTGGCGATTCCTCAAGGATCTAGAATTAGAAATACCATTTGACCCAGCCATCCCATTACTGGGGATATACCCAAAGGATTATAAGTGATGCTGCTATAAAGATACATGCACATGTATGTTTATTGCGGCACTATTCACAATAGCAAAGACTTGGAATCAACCCAAATGTCCATCAGTGACAGACTGGATTAAGAAAATGTGGCACATATACACCATGGAATACTATGCAGCCATAAAAAAGGATGAGTTCGTGTCCTTTGTAGGGACATGGATGCAGCTGGAAACCATCATTCTCAGCAAACTATCGCAAGAACAGAAAACCAAATACCACATGTTCTCACTCATAGGTGGGAATTGAACAATGAGATCACTTATTGTAAAAACTGAGAAGTACATGTGATAAGAGGATTTTACATTGTTGGCAAGATTAGAAAAGACTCCCCAAGGAAATGGTGATAAGATGAGATCAGAAGGAAGAGTTTCTCTCAGCCAAGCAAAGGAGAATTAAGTTGGGAGAGGAGCCTTTAAAACAGAGAAACTAGCATATGGCAAGCCCCTGTGTCAGAAGGAAGTCTTTCAGATTAACAGACTGAAACCAGACTAGTGTTTACGGTGCTCAGAAAATAAGGGAGAGTGTGTGAGGGGAAGCCACAAGGCAAGTGGGGACCCGATGACACAGGACTCTGAGAGGCACTTAAAGATTTTGGTCTTACCTTAGAGTTACAGGAAGCCAACTAAGAGTGTTAAGAGGGGTATGTGTGTGTGCGTGTGTTGACGGCATCGTCTTCACTTAACAAACATCTCTTTGGCTGAGGTGGAAAGAATGGATTGAAAGAAGGCCAGAGAGCGGATGTAGGTAAACCAGTTGAAGAGACAGTGGTGGTTGGATTAGGTTGGTGGAAGCAGAGAGAGAGAGAAGGAACATATTTGTGAGGTATTTAGAAGGTCAAAGTAATAGGACCTGATGATTAATTATATAGAGAGGCTGAGGGAGAGGAACTTTTAAGGATGAACTCTAAATTCCTAATTTGAATAGTTGGGTGTATGGTAGAATCACTTACTGATTTAAGGAACACCAGAAGAAACACAGTTTAGGGGGATTATGATTATAAATTTAGCAGAATATACTCAATTTGGGGTGCCTTTTAGATACCATAAATGAAATGTGAAGTAGTATTTGGCTGCATATGCTCAAGGAATCATCTGGACTGTGGATAAAACATGGTGAGTCATCTACCTATGGATGGTCATTGACATCATGGGTGTAGTTTTCTGATCATCATGGCTGAAGATAATCTGTCTTGTGCTGTCCTCAGCATTTATTCCTGAACTCTTTGACCACTGTATCTAGAAGATTTAGGAGCAAACATCAACATTAGCCATATCTCTGCAGACACCAGTAGAGGGTGCCTAAGAGCTTGCCTGTAATAGCTGCACTTGCATTCTAGAACTGTGAGGTAAGAAAAACAGGTAGACGGGATGGCCTAGCCCTACTAAAGCAAGGATGTATGGTTAATTTCTCCTCTATTCAGATACTGTCCTGTGAATAAGAAGCGAATGTGGATAATTTTGAAAGTGGGGAAAAGGGGCAAAACTTCTCTGAGAGGGAGTTAGAACTTTGAATTGACTATTCAAAGTAATTTGTTACATTGAAAGAGACTTTTTATTTAGTTAGGTTTTAGACAGCAACTTATATTGAAGTGGTAGCGTACAGCAGTAGCAGTGGTACTGCTCCTTTTGGGGCAAGGCTACCACACAGGCAGTGTGTCCAGAGTGGCAGCTCAGAAGCAGTTCTGCCGACATATTTATACTCACTTTTAATTATATGCTAATTAAGGTGTGGTTCATGCAGAAATTTCTAGGATACAAGTGGAAACTTCCAGGTCATGGGATAGTTGCCATGGAAAGAGATGGTAACATCTTGGTGTTGCTATGGCAATGGTGAACCAACGCAGCACACCAGTGGGCGTGTCTAATGTAAAACTGCTTCTACCCTACTCCTGTATTAGCTAGTCCTCAATCTGGTCCAGTGTTCAAATTCCCAAAGTCCCACCTTCTACCTCACTGTCTTCACTGACAGACACACTGAGCCCACTAGGCCCATGCATCCTTACATCTGTCTTAGCAAAATGCTACAGTCCTCTCATATCACTTAAATCATGATCTTCTTTCTTCTCCGTGGATAGACCACTCTTATTCATGGGGGTGTCACAATCATCTCTTGGTCTGAAGGAAGCTTTTAAAAATCTGAGACTTACTTATCTTAAATTGTCAAATTTAAGTATTTTTTCCACCACTGGTAGAAATGGGAGCCTCATAAAGATGAAATCAGACCTAGGAAAATTAGATCTGATTTGTTTGTTTGTTGTTATTGCAAAGTTCAGTTGTATTGCTTCATTGTGCAAATCAATGCCCTGCTATACCATAATTTAAAAATCTAGGTTTTTCTGATCCTTTAGCTTATTATAAACCTTAGTGTGTCTTACAGAGTTCATAGAGTTAATTAGTAGCAGAACTGAAGAACCAAGTTCTTGCCACCATGTTTTAAGAACTATCATAAGATAAAACTTGTGCTCTTTCTAAATTTGTTTTCCTGAGTATTTTATATTCATTTTATGTTAATTATGTGATTAAGAATATTTGGCTTGATATACAAATAGTTAACTTTTGTGTACTTTTGTATATAAACAACTAGTAGTTGTGCATATATAAATTAAATACAGTCATGTGCTGCATAATGACATTTTGGTCAATGACAAACTGTGCATATTATGGTGATCCTGTAAAATTATAATGGAACTGAAAAATTCCTATTGATTAGTATTTACTATGCTATACTTATCATTATTATAGTTAACTGTAAAATAGCCTCAGATAGTTCCTTCAAGAGATATTCTAGAACAAGACATTGCTATCATGATTATGCCACTGCACTCCAGCCTGAGTGTCAGAGCAAAATCCTGTCTCAAAAAACAAATTAAATAATTAAAACTTAGAAGACTTTCCAGTATGATAACACACTGGAGATGACAGCTCCATTTCTATTACTGTCCCTGAAGATCTTTCAGTGGGACAAGATGTGGAAGTAGAAGACAGTGATACTGATAATCTTGACTCTGTGTAGGCCTTACCATGAATGGAGCTTGCAGGACTGGAAATTGCTCTGGGTGAGGGAATGAGTGAGTGGCGAGTGAATGTGAAGGCCTAGCACATTACTGTACACTACTGTAGACTTTATAAACACTGTACAATTAGGTACACTAAAATTGTATAAAATATTTTTCTTTCTTCAATAATAAATTAACCTTAGCTTACTATAACTTTTTAAATTTATAAACTTTTAATTTATAAACTTTTAATTTTTAAATAACTTTTTGACTTCTTATAATAGCACAGCTTAAAACAAAAACATATTGTACAATGGTGCAAAAGTATTTTCTTTTTATCCTTATTCTTTAAGCTTATCCTATTTTTATTTTTTTTTTACTTTTTAAACTTTTTTGTGAAAAATGAACACACAAACACTTACAGTAGCTTAGCATAATTATTCACAATAGCTAAAATATAGAAGCAACCCAATTGTCCATCAATGGATGACTAGAAAAGCAAAACGTTTTATATAATACAATGGATTATCATTTTGTCTTATAAATATAGGAAGAAAATTCTGACATATGCTACAACATGGATGAACTATTACGATTTTATGCTAAGTGAAATAAGTCAGTCACAAAAAGATAAATATGGTGGTATGATACTACCTATATGAAGTATGTAGAGTAGTGAAAATTATAGAGACAGAAAGTAGAATGGTAGTTGCCATGGGCTGGGAGGAGGGTAGAATGAGAAGTTATCATTTAATTAGCATATACTTTCAATTTTGTAAGATAAAAAGAGATGTGAAGATGGATAGTGGTAACTGTTGCCCAACAATATGAATGTACTTAATGCCACTGAACTGTGTACTTAAAAATGGTTAAGATATAATCCAGTACCAGCCACTGCAAAAACGTGCCAAATTGTAAAGACTATCAATGCTATGAAGAAATTGCATCAATTAACAGGCAAAATAACCAGCTAACATCATAATGGCAGGATCAAATTCACACATAACAATATTAACCTTAAATATAAATGGGCTAAATGGCCCAATTAAAAGACACAGACTGGCAAATTGGATAAAGAGTCAAGACCCATCAGTGTGCTGTATTCAGGAGACCCATCTCACGTGCAGAG
Organism: Macaca fascicularis; assembly: GCF_037993035.2. NCBI lineage: Eukaryota > Metazoa > Chordata > Mammalia > Primates > Cercopithecidae > Macaca > Macaca fascicularis. Next base: position 99,482,505 of record NC_088383.1, on the reverse strand, counting down.
ACACACATAGGCTCAAAATAAAGGGATGGAGGAAGATCTACCAAGCAAATGGAAAGCAAAAAAAAGCAGGGGTTACAATCCTAGTCTCTGATAAAACAGACTTTAAACCAACAAAGATCAAAAGAGACAAAGAAGGTCATTACATAATGGTAAAGGGATCAATTCAAAAAGAAAAGCTAACTATTCTAAATATACATGCACCCAATACAGGAACACCCAGATTCATAAAGCAAGTCTTTGGAGATCTATGAAGAGACTTAGACTCACACACAATAATAACGGGAAACTTTAACACCCCACTGTCAATATTAGACAGATCAATGAGACAGAAGGTTAACAAGGATATCCAGGACTTGAACTCAGCTCTGCACCAAGCAGACCTAATACACATCTACAGAACTCTCCAGCCCAAAGCAACAGAATATACATTCTTCTCAGCACCATATCACACTTATTCTAAAATTGACCACATAGTTGGAAGTAAAGCATTCCTCAGCAAATGTAAAAGAGCAGAATCACAACAAACTGTCTCTCAGACCACAGTACAATCAAATTAGAACTCAGTATTAAGAAACTCACTCAAAACTGCACAACTTCATGGAAACTGAACAATCTGCTCCAGAATGGCTACTGGGTAAATAATGAAATGAAGGCAGAAATGAAGATGTTCTTTGAAACCAAAAAGAACAAAGACACAACATACCAGAATCTCTGGGACACATTTAAACCAGTGTTTAGAAGGAAATTTACAGCACTAAATGCCCACAAGAGAGAGCAGGAAAGGTCTAAAATCGACACCCTAACATCACAATTAAAAAAACTAGAGAAGCAAGAGCAAACACATTCAAAAGCTAGCAGAAGGCAAGAAATAACTAAGATCAGAGCAGAACTGAAGGAGACAGAGACACAAAAAACCCTTTAAAAATCAAAGAATCCAGGAGGTGGTTTTTTGAAAAGACCAACAAAATTGATAGACTGCTAGCAAGACTAATAAAGAAGAAAAGAGAGAAGAATCAGACGCAATAAAAAATGATAAAGGGGATATCACCACCCATCCCACAGAAATAAAAACTACCATCAGAGAATACTATAAACACCTCTACACAAATAAACTAGAAAATCTAGAAGAAATGAATAAATTCCTGGACACATACACCCTCCTGAGACTAAACTAAAGAAGTTGAATCCCTGAATAGACTAATAACAGGCTCTGAAATCGAGGCAATAATTAACAGCCTACCAACCAAAAAAAGGCCAGGACCAGACAGATTCACAGGCAAATTTTACCAGAGGTACAAAGAAGAGTTGGTACCATTCCTTCTGAAACTATTCCAATCAATAGCAAAAGATGGAATCCTCCCTAACTCATTTTTTGAAGCCAGCATCATTCTGATACCAAAGCCTGACAGAGACACAACAAAAAAAGAGAATTTTCGACCAATATCCCTGATGAACATCAATGTGAAAATACTCAATAAAATACTGGCAAACTGAATCCAGCAGCACATCAAAAAGCTTATCCACCATGATCAAGTTGGCTTCATCCCTGGGATGCAAGGCTGGTTCAACATACACAAATCAATAAATGTAATCCATCATATAAACAGAACTAATGACAAAAACCACATGGTTATCTCAATAGATGCAGAAAAGGCCTTTGACAAAATTCAACAGTCCTTCATGCTAAAACGTCTCAATAAATTAGGTATTGATGGTATGTATTTCAAAATAATAAGATCTATTTATTACAAACCCACAGCTAATATCATACTTAATGGGCAAAAACTGGAAGCATGCCCTTTGAAAACCGGCACAAGACAAGGATGCCCTCTTTCACCACTCCTATTCAACACAGTGTTGGAAGTTCTGGTCAGGGCAATCAGGCAAGAGAAAGAAATAAAGGTATTCAATTAGGAAAACAGGAAGTTAAATTATCCCTGTTTGCAGATGACATGATTGTATATTTAGAAAACCCCACTGTCTCAGCCCCAAATCTCCTTAAGCTGATAAGCAACTTCAGCAGTCTCAGGTTACAAAATCAATATGCAAACATCACAAGCATTCCTAGACACCAGTAACAGACAAACAGAGAGCCAAATCATGAGTGAACTCCCATTCACAATTGCTACAAAGAGGAAAAAATACCTGGGAATCCAAGTTAGGAAGGGCCTCTTCAAAGTGAACTACAAAACACTGCTCAACAAAATAAAAGAGGACACAAACAAATGGAAGAACATTCCATGCTCATGGATAGGAAGAATCAATATCATGAAAATGGCCATAATGCCCAAAGTAATTTATAGATTCAATGCCATCCCCATCAAGCTACCAATGACTTTCTTCACAGAACTGGAAAAAACTACTTTAAAGTTCATATGGAACCAATAAAGAGCCTGCATTGCCAAGACAATCCTAAGCAAAAAGAACAAAGCTGGAGGCATCATGCTACCTGACTTCAAACTATACTACAAGGCTACAGTAACCAAAGCAGCATGGTACTGGTACCAAAACAGACATATAGACCAATGGAACAGAACAGAGGCCTCAGAAATAACACCACACATCTGCAACCATCTAATCTTTGACAAACCTGACAACAACAAGAAATGGGGAAAGGATTCCCTATTTAATAAATGGTGCTGGGAAAATTGGCTAGCCATAAGTAGAAAGCTGAAAGTGGATCCCTTCCTTACACCTTATACAAAAATTAATTCAAGATCGATTAAAGACTTAAATGTTAGACCTAAAACCATAAAAATCCTAGAAGAAAACATAGGCAATACCATTCAGGCCATGGGCATGGGCAAGAACTTCATGTCTAAAACACCAAAAGCAATGGCAACAAAAGCCAAAATAGACAAATGGGATCTAATTAAACTAAAGAGCTTCTGCACAGCAAAAGAAACTACCATCAGATTGAAGAGGCAACCTACAGAATGGGAGAAAATTTTTGCAATCTACCCATCTGACAAAGAGCTAATATCCAAAATCTACAAAGAACCCAAACAAATTTACCAGAAAAAAAAAAAAAACCCTCAAAAAGTGGGTAAAGGATATGAACAGACACTTCTCAAAAGAAGACAGCTATGCAGCCAACAGACACATGAAAAAATGCTCATCATCACTGATCATCAGAAAAATGCAAATCAAAACCGAGATACCGTCTCATGCTAGTTAGAATGGCGATCATTTAAATGTCAGAAAACAACAGATGCTGGAGAGGATGTGGAGAAATAGGAACACTTTTATACCGTTGGTGGGAGTGTAAACTAGTTCAACTGTTGTGGAAGACAGTGTGGTGATTCCTCGAGGATCTGGAACTAGAAATACCATTTGAACCAGCAATTCCATTACTGGGTTTATATCCAAAGGATTATAAATCATGCTACTATAAAGACACATGCACATGTATGTTTATTGCGGCACTATTCACAATAGCAAAGACTTGGAACCAACCCAAATGTCCATTAATGATAGACTGAATTAAGAAAATGTGGCACATATACACCATGGAATACTATGCAGCCATAAAAACTGGATGAGTTCATGTCCTTTGCAGGGACGTGGATGAAGCTGGAAACCATGATTTTCAGTAAACTATCACAAAGACAGAAAACCAAACACCGCATGTTCTCACTCATAGGTGGGAATTGAACAATTAGAACACTTGGACACAAGGTGGGGAACACACCAGGGCCTGTCAGGGGGTGAGGGGTTGGGGGAGGGATAGCATTAGGAGAAATACCTAATGTAAAGGACGAGTTGATGGGTGCAGCAAACCAGCATGGCACAAGTACACCTATGCATCAAACCTGCACATTGTGCACATGTACCCTAGAACTTAAAGTATAATTAAAAAATGGTTAAGATAGTAAATTTTTATGTTATGTGTATTTTATTACAATAAAAAATTAGGGGGGAAGAACGCATGTGGAATGCAAGACAATTGTTGGTTGGATAGGACTGTCCCAGGCATTGTGGGACATCTAACAATCATGTCTGTCCCCATCATTCTGACAACTAAAAGCGTTGATTAGACAAATTCTGATCTTCATTTATTTTATAAATTGGTATTTTAATCTGAACAATCAAATCCTTGACCCACACTGCTGTTCTTAATGTGATAGTATGTTTGTATCTCTGTGTGATGGAAGAGAATTGTATTCTTAATATCCTTTCTAGGTGGCTGGTTTGTGTTCAATTTGGAGCCCAATTCCCAGTATATTTCCATCAATTCTAGCTGATTATAAAAGTGCATTTACACCTCCTTCCTCTAGCCGAATGTCTGCCACTTCTCCACCCTCACTGACTTGGTGCTGATTCACGTGTACTGCACACAGTCTTGTGGATGGCACACATGGTCATCCAGGCCAAGTCTAAAGGACTGGGTCCTTTTGATACTTGTTCTGTCCATTCTGGGAGATTCCTTATGACTAATAATGTTAAGTTTTTTTTTCTCCAGTTATAAATCTTTCCCTAGCAAGAGCCTATTAGCTAGCAATAGATTGAGCCCAATGGCATTAGCAGTCATATGGAATCAAAAGTAGGTCAGGTCCCATATGTTCCAGCTGTCATTTCTGTCAGTGAAGAATGACAGGCATTTTAATTTAAAGGGAATGAGATTCCTGTTAGCAGTGTTTCCTGCTGCTTAGCTCTTCCAGATCCCCTTTTGAAAATAGCTTTGAAAGCTCAATTTTCTTCTGGTAAGAGGGGTCCAGTCCTTGGTCCAGCTACCAGGTCAGGTCCTTTCTGATCTGGTTCATCATTCCTCTTTAGTCTCCTGCCTTGCCATTTCATTCCCTCATATGTAGTGCCCTGACAACACCAAATAGTTCAATAATTTCCAAGTCTTTACCTAGGCATCCCTTCAGTTTGGGAGGCTTGCTTTCCCTTCGTCCTGATTCATTCCTAAAAACTGCAGCTCGAGCAATGCCTCTCTCATAAAGTCTTGCTTTACCACCCACAACAATAGTATTAATCCCTCTGTGTTCTTGTCTTCCCTTCCTCCTGATTCATTCCTAAAAACTGCAGCTCAGGAAATGCCTCTCTCATAAAGCCTTGTTTTACCACCCACAACAATAGTGTTAATCCCTCTGTGTTCTTTGTAGGCTTTATACATTTTGCATGTTTCCATTGTTACATACACTGCACTGCATTACAATTTATAATTTAATTACTTGTTCATCTTTCACATTACATTGAGAGTTCCTTGTGAGCCAAGCTCTTCTCTCTTTTTTTTTTTTCTTTCTAAAATAAACTTCACTTTTTGGAGCTAGTTTGGATGTACAGAAAAATTACAAAGATATCATAAGTGAGTTCTCATATATCCTGCACCCAGTTCATCTTATTATTAACATCTTACATTAGTATGGTACATTTGCTACAATCAATGCACCAATATTGTTATATTATTATTAACTAAAATCCATATTTTTTTCAGGTTTCTTTAGTTTTTACCTTATGTCTTTTTTTGTGGTGGTTGTTCCAGAATCTACCACATAGCACTTAGTTGTCATATCTTCTTAGGCTTCTCTTTGCTGTGATAGTTTCTCAGACTTTCTTTGTTTTTGATGCCTTGACAGTTTTGAGGAGTCCTGGTCAGGACATTCAACGTTGTTAATTCAACGTTGTTGAATGTCCCTTAATGGGGATTTGTCTGTTTTCCTCTTGAGTTGACTGGGGTTTGGGTTTATACAGTTAACATGATTTCATACTGTTGATGGTGAGCTCGGTCAACTGGCTAAGTTAGTATTTGTCAGGTTTCTTCATTATAGCTACTTGCTCCCCACCCCCTTCCATACTGTATTCTTTGGAAGGAAGTCACTCTGTACAGTCTATGGTCAAGGATTAAGGAGATATGTTCCACCTCCTTGAAGGCAAAGTATCTACCTAAATTATTTGGAATTATTCTCCATGGGAGATTTGTCTCTTGTTCCCGTTTATACGTATGTTTTTATGTCCTTGAATACTGAGTGCTTAGCATAGTATGGATAAATTCTAGGCACTTAGTGTATTTTAGTAGTTATTTTCCAAACATCTATTGTCTATTTCTCTCAATGTGGACATAATATTAATAACAGCCTCAATAACAAGAATATATAAATAGAAAATACTATTTTAGAAGCAGTATTGTTAGTGTTTTAGTTCATTTAATCCTCACATAATCCACAGCAATGACGATAACATTATTTTTACCACCAAAGAGGATTATGACTTATCTAAGATCACACAGCTAATAAGTTATAGAGATAAGACTCAAACCCATGCTGTCTGACTCCAGAGTCTATACTGTTAAGGCTATAGAGGCTGGAGTGCCTCTTCGGTCTACTTCAATTACCTTGCCTTGTTCCCTTGAACTTATTTTCTATGAGAACAGGTTTCAATATGGAGAGTCTCCAACTGAGTCTTCAAGCAGAGTCTTTTTGTTTCCATGAATTCTACTTTAAATCGGTGAGGTGTCCAAAGAACACTGGGGAAGAAGTTTTTAAGAAATCTTAAGAGGCCTTTCTTCTGAGGCTTTCTTTGGAACACTCATCAGGTTCTTCAAGTTATAGAATCCAGACTCAAACTTTGAGCCCTGAGAATGAGCAGAACATACTCAGAAGTTAGAAACAAGGGGAGATTCCTAGTCTCATGGTGTTGATATTTTTCACTCCTTAAATTAGGGCACATGGCTCATCTTATAAGATGACTTAATAATGTAATAAGAATGCTCAGCTATCAGAGTTGCTAGAATAATTTGACATTTGAGCTAAGAATAGGCCAGACATTTTAACATTGGAACCGTGATAGGAAATCTGAGATATATTGCCAATATACTAATTAGGTATGAGTGGGGGAAAGGTGTATCAATCCCAAACATTTTCTCTGCTTTCTATGATGCATAAAATTTGACCTTTACAGGAAAATTCCTTTGAGTCTTGAATATCTTGCTGCAAGGTTTGAATAAAATTGATAGGTTAATTCATAGTTTTTATAGTCTGTCCCATGTCTGGATTCCAGAGTGAAATCAGCCATTATAGATGAGGAAAAGAGAAACTAAAGATAAGGAGGAAACTAAAATTTTTACAGCAACCAGCTGCTATTCTTGAGTAGCAAGGAATTATGAAATCTTGTACAGTTTATCTTGGTATAGCTTGTTTATATACTGAGTAATAATATCCCAAAATAGAATATACTCTAAGCCCAGAGTTTAAGAGAGATCTTAACAGTTTATTTTAAGCTCCATTTAAAAATACAGCAAACAATATCTCCTAAAGCATGATCTTGTATTTTGATTTACAGCTACAGGAACCTAAGAATAAACTCCTTTAGTCACGGAGTTCCTTTTAACCAAAAGTTGCGAAGATTACAAATCATGCACTGAGCCTTTGAGATTCCCTTATTTCCCAGGCCAACCTGTTTGTCATCAAAGAAATGTGCCAAGCTCCCACATGGGCACGCAGCTAGAATTGGCTCAGTTGCAAAAAAATTATTTATGCGAAATTACTTGTGAATTTTCAGTCATCCTTAAGGGATGATTTATTGGGAAGAGAATGCTTAGCAGGCTACAGATGGTGGTAACACATAACCCAGAGCTCTATTATAACACTCTTGGTAGCTAACATTGCTACATAATGAGAGAGGTAGGGATTTTTCCTCTTTTCTTCAACATTTTGCATTGAGATTCATAATCATTTTCTTATCTGCATGTTTTCAGGATGAAGTTAGGCCACTTAGTCTTTCTTTTTGGCTTAATGGCAGGGACTCCTCTGAATATTTTAGGTGGATTAACTCATTTTATCCTTATAACACCCCTGTGAAGTAGATACTATTATTTCTTCCTTTTTATAGATGAAGAAAGTGAAACATGAAGAGGTTAAGCAACATGCTCAAGATTGTACAGCTTATAAAGAATAGAGCTGGAATTTGAACCCAGGTGATTAAATTTCGAAGCTCATATTGTTAACCAATATACTATGCCATCCTGGAGAGTCTGTAGTGACACATGAAGTCACGAACAATTAGGACACCTTTACATGGTATACCACAAAAACTTCCACTCTCTGTTTTGTGTGCCGGCAAAACAAATTTGGTGAAAACTCCAACTGTTTTAGTTATTAAGTTCTGTGTCGAAATGACCTCTTATAGAAGTCTGTGAAGTTTATTCTGCCTAGGAAAAAAGAGTGGGGCTGCATGTAAACATCAAAGCGTATTTCAGAGGACTTGTCTATTGTAAAAATCATCAGAAATATGGAGTAAGTCTAACGTGAAAGGAGATTTGTCACAGTGTAATTTAAAAGGGCAAAAAAGAAGAAGAGTTAAATGTTTTCTTGTCTCTAGTTAAGAAATCAATTTACGAGACTCCGCCTCAAAAAAAAAAAAAAAAAGAAATCAATTTAATTATTTTATTTAATTGGAAAATATAGATATAATATTTACCATGTGGTAGGCACTGTTGTAAATATTCTCATATTAAAATCTCATCAAAACCCTGTGCAGTGAATATTGTTATGTCCAATGTACATATAAAGTCACCAAGGCATAGGGAGGTTAGGCAACTTGCCCAGTGTGTTGGGGCCAGGAATTTAACACAGGCATGCTGGCTTCAGACTGTGGGCTTTAGTCACTGTGTGCCTATAATTGTGTTTTTTGAGAAATTTTTGTTTTCTATCTGTTCTTTTTCATTTTATGTTTTTTTTTTTTTTTTTTTTTTTGCCTTTCTGTGTGTTCCATTCAGTTTTGATTTACCTATAGTGTTCTTGAGCGCATCTTTCTGCATAGTTGTTTCAGCTATTGCTTTAGCGATTGCATATATTTTATACACACATATACACACATTGTGTGTGTGTATATGTACACATTGTGTATATGTACACATTTATATAGTGTGTGTATATATATACACATATATACACACACACACACACACACACATATATACATGCACATCTATCAGTCCACTGGTGGCAACACTTGTCAGTTAGAGGGAAGTATAGAAATCTTACTCCCCTTTACATCCCTTTAGTCTCCCCGACTAAAAAATTGTCTCATTTATCTCCTCTGTATAACCACATCAGGAATTGTTATAATTTTTACTTCAATCATCAAACATAATTTAGAAAACTTATGAGGGGAACCTTTACTGTATTTAATCATATTTATTCATCTTTCTGTGCTCTTTCTTCCTTCATGATGTTTCAAGATTCCTTCTTTTATCAGTTCTCTTTGTTTACAGAACATCCTTTAGCCATTCTTTTACAGTAGGTCTGCTGGTGACAAGTTCTTTTAGTTGCTTTTCCTCTGAGAGTATCTTAATTTTCCTTTCATTCCTGAAGTATACTTTTTCTGGTTATAGAATTCCGGATTGACAGTTCATGCCTTTCAGCACTTGAAAGATGCTGTACCACTTTTTTTCTTGCCATCGTGCATTTTGATGAGAAATCTGCCTCATTCAAAATGTTTTCTCCTTGTAGGTAAATAGGGAAAACATCATTTCTCTCTAGCTGATTGCTGATTTCAAAAGGTTTGTTTGTTTGTTTGTTTGTCGTTGTTGTTTGGTTTTGTTTTGTCTTTTGTTTTCCGAAGTTTAGCCAGGGTATGTCTTGCTGAAGGTCTCTTTGGGTTTATCCTGTTTGGCTTCCTCTCAGTTTCTTGTCTCTATAGATTGATGTCTTCTGATAATTTGGGGAAATTTTACATCATAATTTCTTTTACTATTTTTTCAGCCTTACTATCTTTTTCCTTTCTTCCTAAGCTTCAATGACACAAATGTTAGATCCTTTGTTACAGTCCCACATGTAACAGGTTTTTTTTTCTACAGTCTGTTTTCTCTCTATTTTCAGATTGGGTAATTTTCATGGTTTCATTGTCGACTTTCATTGATTCCTTCCTCTGCCCTCTTCATTCAGCTATGGAGCCAATTCACTGCATTTCAAAATTTTGTTTATTTCATATTTTAGTTCTAAAATTTCCATTTGGTTCTTCTTTATATATTCTGTTTTTTTTCCTGTGACTTTCAATATTTTCATTTGGTTCAAGCATGGTTATAATTGCTCATTGAAGCATTTATATGAGGGTGGGTTTAAAATATTTTCCAGATATTTCTAACATTTTTTTTTGTTATCTTGGTGTTTGTGCCTGTTAATTTTCTTTTCTAATTTGGTTTGAGATATTTTCTGTTCTTGATATGAGTGATTTTCAATAGAAACCTGGACTTGTGGGGTGTTATAATAGTCTAGATTTTACTTAATCCCTTATTTTTAACAGGCTTTAAAAAAAAAAACCATGGAGACTGAGGGTTCTAAGCAGAGAAAAACAAAAGCTCCAAGTCTTCTCAAAGCCTAGCACCATTGTTCAGTGTTACTTCTGCCACATTCTTTTGGCAAAGATGACTGCAGTGTCAGATCAGACAATCAACTCCATCTCTGGGTGTGGAGAGTGACCATTTTAAAGGAGGCATGCAGGATGGGAGCGACGGCTGTGGCTATCTTTGGAAACAATCTTCCTACAATAATAATTATTTTACCCTCTGGAATTATGGATTACTCTTATAAACTAGTTTTTTAGATTTTTCTAGTTTTCTATATTAAGGCTATGTTCCTTTTAATAGCAGAAAAATATATGCCAATAAATCAGAAAAATCAGAAAAAAGGCCAAATTTCACTATGTTGGGTGCTTTGCAAATGGAATTCAACAACTGTGACCTTTACTCTTTAAAAAATATAAAGTGTTTAAAGGTAATGCCTGGAATGGTTTCAAACACTTAGAAATGATGCTCTGTGTATGTTTCTTTTTGTATGATCTAGTTTAGAGCATGGAAAGGTATTCACTGGTACCTGCCATCCCTTTCTTTACACAGGTTTAGGCAAGGGCGAATTCTTATAGCCTTCTCACCTGAAGAAGTTGTTTGGAGTTGTGACATGCCAGGTTTTGCTGACCACCCTTCCCTTCTCATTCCTCCATATATCTTACCAGCACAAGTGGTACATAAACCTGGATCTCTGTTGCCATGTAACTACAGAGACTATGAAAATAGCAGCAACTCTATTTTCCTGGATATGCTGTTAGGAAGCCCCAGAAAATTTAAAGACAGATTCTCTAGCCTCTCCTTAGGAGTAAGTTGGGGCCCTGTATGGAGAGTAGAAGCTTCAAAAGTGGGTAGTGGTTGATTACACATAAAGTGGGTATTAGAACATGCACATTGTATTGGATTTTAGATACTACAATGAAACTGCACAATTTCAACATGTGGAGGAAAGACTTGGGAAACATTGTTTTCCTTATCTTGAGTAATTATATAACTGTATTCTAATGTAGTACTGTAGAGTTTGCAGGGCATTTTCATCTCCACTTTTACTTCTCATTTGAACTTCAGTATCTTATCATAAGATGGGAGTAATAATATCTACATGTCAGAATGTTGTGAGTTAGGTAATAATACCTATACTTTACATAGATAACAAGGTCTTTTTTGAGAATTAAATGTGATAACAAAGGTAAAATTTTAAAATTTTATGATAATACTCAAATGTTAACTGTTACTATTTTTATTCTTATTCCTTTTGGGCACAGCATGTACCATTTCCAAAAAAATTGGACATGAAAAAACCTAGGTTCATGGAGGTTAAATCATTTGCCACCTAGTTAAATGGTTGCATTTGGCCTCAATCTACATCTTTTGTTTCCTAGTTCACTGATCTTCACAGTTTTATTATTATTCCAAACTATTTATGGCTTTGGAACATTTTCCAAACTCTCTTGGTAATCATAAATTCCTGAAGGACTTACATCTGTCTGTGAAGTGGGAGGGAGGATAAGGTTATACATTTCTAATCACAGAGACCATCACTTATATCAGGGGTCAGACAACTACAGCCTATGTCCCCGTTACTGTTTTTGTAATAGAATGCAGTCACATGCATTCATGTATGTATTTGATGTCTGCTTTCATACTACAGTGGCATTGTCGAATACTTGCAACAGAGACTCTAGGTCAGTAGAGCCTAAAACATTTCTCATCTGACCCTTCACAGAAAAAGTTTGCTGATCGTTGGCTTTTATCATCATCCCAAATATACATAAAACCGGTGCTCTCAAAGAATGATGTTCCACGGTTCATGAGTAGCATCAGCAGGTGTCCTTTTTCAGCTCCTCATCCCCAGCTGAATCAAGGTGGGCAAATGGAGCCCTTTAATTTTTCTGTATTTCTCCTCAGGAGAAACTCGTGTTACCTGAACACTGGAAGCATTTATTCCTGGAAGTCCCTCTGACCTTAACTTCATTGAACCTCAAAACAGGAAGAAACAGTCTTTAGAAAACGTGCTGTTTGGCATCTTCACTCAAGGGATGAGAAAACTGAGACCCACAGAAGAAAAGCAACTCCCCTCAAGTTAGGCAGTGGTTGGCAGTTAGATCTGAAACCAGGAATCCCTACTTCTAGTGATTACGTTACACTGAAAACTGAATTAGACTGAATTATATTTTTCTACTTGTGGAATGCGGGTGTGACTTTTCATCCAGCTGTTTTGTACTGGGTAGAAAAAGGCCACAGAGAGATTAAAGGAATCAAAAGACACTGTCCAGAAAGTTCACATTAGGATATGAGATCTTGAGCCTAAATAAACAGACCCAGCATCCAAGCGTTGCCTTGTTTTTCTAAGCAAAATTACAAATGAAAGTCCAGACTTCTGTATTAATCTTAGTTTGCTTGGCCCTGATTCCCTTCATTTTCGATTTCACTCATGGCTAAATATAGAGTTATTGTCTAACATGAAGTTGTGGAGGTCTCAGAAGACCAGGCCAAGCCTCTGTCAGCAGTTCAAATAGCATAAGTGAGCACAGCAAGGCAGGGAATGCACAGAGGGAGAGGCTAGCTTACAGCTTTTCTCCCTGAGTTTCTTTATGTTGTCTCTGGGTGAAGATCTCTCTTTTTGCATTTATTGATTCATCAATTGTGTAGAAATTGTATGGTTCTGTGAGAAAAGCTAAAATCCTTGTGTTTGGGGCACCTAGGTTTATCCACTGAATAGATGATCTTTTGTGCCCCAGTTCATCTGCATAAAAAGCCTCGGCCCCTAACGTAATTAAGCTTGACAGGGCTCCCAGTGGTGAAGTGGGGCTGCAATCACAAAAGGCCCAACAGGCAGGCAGGTAGGTGGGCAGGAAAGGTCTGGGCAAGAACATGAGTGAGGGGGTAGTGCCGTTGGATAGAACTTTAAAAAAATGACTTTGTAGAAGGATTGACAACAACTTGCAGGACTGGGCATGGAATCTGTTTATTTCTGCCAAGCATCCCCTCTCTTGTTCTAGTAATTGTACCTCTTTCCTTTAGGGAGATCCATCCTTCTTACTCTGTGTGACTCAATGAGGTTTTGAATCAGGGGGCTTTTTCCCTCTGATTATAGATGAAGTCATGTGGTCCAAGGTAGGCCATTGGATTATCCTGCTCAGTAATTTATTTCCTGATCATAGAAGGTAGATGGGGCAGGGAGCCCTGGTAGGAATGCTTACCTACTGTGGGGAGGCCCGAAGCACCCCTGAGTCCAGCCATCCCAGAGTGTGCTTACTTGCTCTTCAGTTTTTGCACTCATCCAGTATTACTCCAATTTATAAATCATTTTTTTTTCTTTTTTTTGAGATGGAGTCTTGCTCTGTCACCCAGGCTGGAGTGCAGTGGCACGATCTTGGCTCATTGCAACCTCCGCCTCCCAGGTTCAAGCGATTCTCCTGCCTCAGCCTCCTGGGTAGCTGGGATTACAGGCGCATGCCACCACACCAGGCTAATTATTTTTTATTTTTTTAATTTTTTTATTTTTTATTTTTAGTAGAGATGGGGTTTCACCGTGTTAGCCAGGATGGTCTCCATCTTCTGACCTCCTGATTCACCTGCCTAAGCCTCCCAAAGTGCTGGGATTACAGGCGTGAACCACCCTCGCCACCCACTGGCCAAACTATTTTTTTTTTTCCTTAAGTTAGTAGTTTCTGTTGCTGTTGCCTACAAAATGTTTAAATGATACCAAGGGGCATGGAATGTCTGGATCTGACACGTTATGTATTTAGCAGAAACACCATTAGTTACATATTAGTTCTGTTGTACACAGGAGGAAATTGAAATTAAAGAGAGCCTAGAAAGTTGTCAAAGTTTTTGCTGCTAATAAAGGAAAGAGCTAGGATTGGAGTTTAGGATTGTTATATTCTGGATCCATGAGAGCAGGGTGGAGCTGAGGGCAGGTGCCAGAAGTGTGGGTCTAAGGAAGCACCCAGGAGAGCTCCAAGAGACCAGTTGCTCTCTAAGGAACAAGAGCCTTGCATCAGTCTAGCCTGCCCCACACTCTTTTTGTTTCCCGGAAGCAGTATCTCTTCATATACAAAGGTTAAGGGACATTTTTTAGAGTCAAAAACATTTTTCAGGTGAGAGTACTGAGCTCCAGAGATGTCAAATGTATTGGAAACATAGCAAAGTCAGAACTCCAGGCTTCATAGCAAGTTAGTGCCAAATCAGGGATCAGGATAGAAGGTTCCCAACACCCAGCCTAGCATCCTTCTAGTGCCCCATGTATCTCTTACTGCTTTGATTTCTTCTGGAAATGATGGCTTGTTACTTATTTGGCACTACAGAACAGTGTAGTATAGTTGTGCCAGATACACATTTAACTTTTGTAAATGTCAGTGTTTAAATAGTTGGCAATGATAGGAGGCATGGCAGAGAAAGAGAGAATTTTAATGTTGCAAGTGATTCTGTCAGTCTGGCTTATGGGTCAAAGGGAAAATGAGATGGGAAAGGTGAGTATGATCAGTCAGTTGGTTTCAGGCCTCATATATCTCTTACAGTGTGATCATTTATCCAGCTAACCATATATCTCTTTTAGTATGGGCATCTCATATATACATATATATACACACACATACACACACATATATGTATCTCATCTCATCTATATGAGATATATATGATATATATGCTCTCATCTCATACATGTATACATCTCATATATATATCTCTTATATAGATGAGATTAGATATATGATATATCATATATATCTTATGTATTTGAGATCTCATATATAGCTCTTAAAGTGTGAACATCTATCCATGCTAGCCAGCCATATATTTTATACATAATTAACAAGGACCCGGAAACACAGTCTACCTATTTCCACTGATGTTTCTTCCTTCCCAATTCTAGCTGTCTGTTCAACATTTGGAAGAAAAAACTGACACTGGCGGTATTCTGGCAGCTGGTGTTAAAAATTATGGACAAATACATTTTCAAGGATAGTTTGAGCAGATGTTGTTATTTTCTTTGTGTACCGACTTTAGAATTTCAGCTCCATGAAACTTGCAGCTCCACACCTTACCTCAGTGGGAGGCAGTAGAATATAATGTAACTGTAGGGCATTGTCTCTGGCATTAGAAGTACTCACATTCATATACTAGTCCCATGTGTGATTCTGGGCAAGTCTTAATTTCCTCAGATTATAGGGAGATACTGATGTAGAAACGTTTAGCATAATTCACTGACTACATATAGTGTGCGAATGCTAGCTTATTAACTTAGCTTTAGAAGTGTTCAAAAATTTTTTTTCATGTGATACTAGCCAAATCTAGTACTAAAAAGAGTTGGTACTTCTGACTCTGACTCTTAGTTCACATTTTATCTTTACCTATATTCATAAAATGAGGAAATAGGATCAAACATTCTTCCCAAAAATCTAGATTTCTGATGATGGCAATATGGACACCCTCATCTATTTCTGTTTCAATTATCTTTGCCTGTTTGCATAACAAACCATCCAAAACCTTAATGGCTTAAAATGCACATATATTAAGCTCACAAGTCTTAATATATGAGTCATTTAGGCAGCACTGGTCTCCTGTGGACTCATTCTATGTCTATAATCATTGCTAATCTTGACTGGGCCTTCTTACATAGATGTGAATCAACTGGTTATAGCCTGGTCTAGGACAGTCTTGGCTGGTGCAGCTAAACTTCCTCCATCAGGCTGCTTGGGTTTATTCATATGGTGGTGGCAGGGTTCTGAGAAAGACAGGGGAAGCACACAATACCTCTTGAGGCCTAGGTTCAGAACTGGGACAATATCACTTTCTCTATATTCTATTAGCCAGAGCAAGTCACAAGGCTGGTCTAGATTCAAGAAGTGTAAACAATACTCATCATTTTGATGAGATAAGCTGCAAAGTTATATTTCCAAGGAATGTGGACCCAATGAGGAATATAATTGAGACTGTATTTTCATAATCTAATTAATTTCATAATTCTCACCTCATCTATACAAGAGATATATATGATATCTGCTCTCATCTCATACATGTATACATCTCATATGTATATCTCTTATGTAGATGAGATGAGATATCTCATATCATACATATCTTATGTATTTGAGATCTCATATATATATCTCTTAAAGATATCTGGTATCTTTCAGTATGGTCTGATATATTCTGCAGACAAATGTTTGTCTTCCTTGGGAGAAACTTCAGGTTCTCCAGCAGTTTAACGGTGACAGACACATGCAGGACATGAGGTTTTTCCTTATTCTATTTTTCCCCAACAGGATTCCTGGAATTGGGTTAAGACTTTTAACAGGGAGGATTCTTGCCCTGTCAGAACTCAACCCAGAGAAGAAAACATTTGTTTCAGATTTGGAATAAAATACTCTGCCTATTTGTTTATAGAATTGTGCCCATCTGGACAAGGCCTGAACTTGCAAATGCATTTGTCAATTAGAATTACTGGAAAATGTAATTGCTGCTCCAAATACTGGCAGCATAATCTTCTCCATCATGACCAGAAGAAAGGAACATAGACAAACATATGGCAAAGAACGCTACTTTAGGTAGTAGCTACAATACAATTTTGTTCTTTTCCTTAGCAATGGTAGAGGTGGTGCTTGTGGTGGTGGGGTGAGTGTGTGTGAATAAATATAGTTGGAGTGTCCAACAAATGTTCTCTGAACAGAATCATGACACCTTATTATTTCAATGGCAGCCAAGAGGTCTATGGTGTTCTTGTGCTGCTGGTGCTACTGGTTCTTGTTTCTACTGGTGGTGGTACAGGTGCTAGTGTTAGTCACTGATGAGGATGAAGGATCTATTGCCTCTGGAGTTCAAGAATAGAGAGTGTGATTCTCTAATACTATGTTACAGAGTTCCTGAGGGCACTACAAATAGAAATAGAAATAATTATATTATTAATTGCTCATGGGAATAGAAAATGAATAGTTTCTAGCCAGCCATGTTCTTTTGTATTACGTATGTGTTCTAAAATTTTTAGTGTATTATAATATTGTGATGGTTAATATTGAGTGACAACTTGACAGGATTGAAAGATGCAAAGTATTGTCCCTGGCTTTCTGTGAAAATGTTGCCAAAGGAGAATAACATTTGAGTAACTGGACTGGGAGAGGCAGACCAACCCTCAGTCTGGGCGGGCACCATCTAATCAGCTGCCAATGTGGCTAGGATAAAAGCAGGCAGAGGAACATGGAAGGACTAGACTGACTGAGTCTCCCAGCTGTCATCTTTCTCCTGTGCTGGATGCTCCTTGCCCTCGAACATTGGACTCTAAGTTCTTTCGCTTTTGGACTCTTGGACTTATATCAGTGGTTTGTCAGGGGTTCTCAGGCCTTTGGCCACAGACTGAAGGCTGCACTGTTGGCTCTCCTACTTTTGAGGTTTTGGGACTTGTACTGGCTTCCTGCTCCTCAGCTTACAGTCTATTGTGGGACTTCACCTTGTGATTGTGTAAGTCAATACTCCTTAATAAACTCCTCTTCAGAACGTCACACACCGGGTCCTGTTGTGGAGAAGGGGGTAGGGGGGAGTGATAGCATTAGGAGATAAACCTAATGTAAATGACGAGTTAATGGGTGCAGCACACCAACATGGCACATGTATACATATGTAACAGACCTGCACGTTGTGCACATGTACTCTAGAACTTAAAGTATAATAAAAAAATAAAATAAAATAAAATAAACTCCCCTTCATATATACATCTATCCTATTAGTTCTGTCCCTCTAGAGAACCCTAATACAAATACTTATATAGAAATATGCATAGATCATTAATATTCAGCTTGATTTTTTGGTATGAACACAACTATATGACTAGCACCTACATTAATAAGTACAAAACATTATCAGGTCTACAGAAGCCCCTCTCATGCCCTTCCCAGTCACTACCACTTCTCAAATATAACCACTGTCTTGTTTCCCAACAGCTTAGTTTTGGTAGTCTTTCTACTTTAATTAGATGGAATCATAGAGTGTATTCTTTCTCTCCTTTCTCACTCTCACTCTCTTTTGACTTGGCTTATTTCACTCAACATAATGATTTTGAGATTCAATCAAATTGTTTCATCTATCAGTAGTTCTTTCTTTGTCATTGCTTTCTAGTATTCCTTTTTATTGATAATTTATGATTTGTTTTCCCATTCATCTGTTGATTCACTTTTGAGTTGTTTCCATTTTTGTCTATTATCATTAAGCTACTATGAACATTTTGGGTACAAATCTGTGTGAGAACATATATACATTTTTTGTGGATTAATCCTTATAAAAATGGCTGGGTTTTTTGGTTAGTATAGTATATAACTTTGAGAAATGACAAAACTGTTTTTTAAAGTGATTATGCTGTTTTATGTTCCTAAAAAGCATGTGTGAGAATTCTAGTTGCTCCACATCCTTGACAGTATTTAGTATGGTCAGTCATTCTAATTGTAGCCATTTTTATAGGTGTGTATTACATGTATGTTAAATTACACATTTTTTTTCTGATGGTTAATGATGTTGAGTACCATATGTATTTATTGGCCATTTGTAGATCTTTATTTTTGGTAAAGTGTTTAAATACATTATTAATTAAAAAATATATTTGAGTCCCTAGTTAACACTCATAAGTGAAATTAATGGATGATATGTGATTCCATTTTTTTCACATTGTTAATTTTTTATTAGGTCGTTTGTCTTTTATTGTTGAGCTGTAATAATTCTCCATATTTTCTGGATATAAGTCCCTTGATATTTGTTATTTGTGTTTTCTCTCAGTCAATGGCTTGTTCTCATTTTCTTACCAGTGACTTTTAAAGAGAAAAGGTTTTTCATTTCCATGAATTCCAATTCATCAATTTATAATTTTAATATTTCATGCTTTGTCTTCTTTTCTTTTCTTCTCTTTTCTTTTCTTTCTTTCTTTCTTTCTTTTCTTTCTTTCTTTTTTTTTTTTTTGAGACAGTGTCTCACTCTGTCGCCCAGGCTGGAGTTCAGTCGCACCATCTCGGATCACTACAACCTCTGCCTCCCAGGTTCAAGCAATTCTCCTGCCTCAGCTTCCTGAACAGCTGGAATTGCAGACATGTGCTACCACGTCTGGCTAATTTTTGTATTTTAAGTAGAGATGGGGTTTCACCATGTTGGCCAGGCTGGTCTCGAACTCCTGACCTCAAGTGATCCACTTGCCTTGGCCTCCTAAAGTGTTGGGACTGCAGATGTAAACCACCACACCCAGCCTTGTGTTTTCTATTTAAGAAACCTTTGTCTACTTCAAGGTCACAAAGATATTTTCTCTTTTTCCTATAGTATTAGAGTTTTAGATTTTACATTTAGGTCTATGATCCATTTTTGAGTAAATTTTTGTTTATGGTGTGAGATAAGGATCAATTTTCATTTTTTTTTCCCACATGGATATCCCCTTTACTAGTAACATTTGTTGAAAAGACTTTCTCTTTTGAATTAACATAGAAATTTGTCAAAAATCAATTGATCAAATACTTATAGGTCTGCTTCTAGACCCTCTGTTATATTCCATTAGTCTGCATGTCTAACTTTTCACCAATACCAAACTGTTTGGATTTCTGTAGCTTTAAAATAAGTTCTGAGATCAGAACAGGTTTTCCAACTTTGCTCTTTTCTTTTAAAATTGTTTTTATTCTCTGGAACCTTTTAAATTCCAAACATATTTTAGAATCAGGCTGTCGATTTCTACAAAAATCTGACTGCAATTTTAATTGGGATTGAGTTAAATCTGCAGATCAAATTTATGAGAATTGTCGACTTCACAATATGAGTCTTCCAATCTACAAACATGGTATATGTTTCTATTTATTTAGATCTTCCTTAATTTCTTTTTCTTTTTTTTTTCTTTTCTTTTTTCTTTTTTTTTTTTTTTTTGAGATGGAGTCTCGCTCTGTCACCCAGACTGGAGTGCAGTGGCCAGATCTCAGCTCACTGCAAGCTCCGCCTCCCGGGTTTACGCCATTCTCCTGCCTCAGCCTCCCGCTGGGACTACAGGCGCCCGCCACCGCCCCGGCTAGTTTTTTGTATTTTTTAGTAGAGACGGGGTTTCACCGTGTTAGCCAGGATGGTCTCGATCTGCTGACCTCGTGATCCGCCCGTCTCGGCCTCCCAAAGTGCTGGGATTACAGGCTTGAGCCACCGCGCCCGGCCTAATTTCTTTTACAATGTTTTACAGTTTTAAGTGTCAAGATCTTGTGTGTCTTTTGTTATATTTATTCTTAGATAGTTTATATTTTTTAACATGACTATTAGTGAAATTTTAACAATTTCACTTTCCAATGTTTTGCTGCTCACATATGAGAATATAATATATTTAAAATAGTAAGTTTGTGTCCTGCATTCTTGATAAATATTTTTATTGGTGCTAGTAGTTGTTTTGTAGATTTGTTTGGATTTTCTATGTAAAAAATCAAATCATCTGCAGAGAGTGACAGTTTTCTATTTCCTTCCTATTTTTTATATCTTTTCCTCTTTTTCTTACCTTACTTACAATGAGTAGGACTGCGAGAACAATATGGAGTATAAGTAGTGAAAATGGGCATCATTTCTTTTTTCCTGATCTCTGGATAAAATAATTCATATGTTCACCATTAAATATGATGTTAATTGTAGATTTTTCATAGATGCCCTTTATCATTTTGAAGTTGTTTGCTACAATTCCTAGTTCGTTCAGAGCTTTTATCATGAATAGTGCTAAATATTTTTAAATGTTTTTTACTGCATAGATTGAAATGATCATACTCTTTTTCTGCTTTATTTTTTAATATAGTGAATTACGTTTATTGACATTTGAATACAGCCAGCATTGTATTTCTGGTATAAATCTGATTTGGTCATGATCCATTATCTTTTTAAATATATCTTTTCATTTCTATTTTCTAATATTTCATTAAGAATTCTGCATCTATCTACATGAGAAATATTCATTGATGATTTTCTTTATTGGTAATGCCATTCTCAGATCTTGTTATCAGGGTTATGCTGGCCTCACAATATGAGTTCAGCTGTAATTCCTGCTTCTCTGTTTTTGAAAATTTTGGGTAATATTTGTATAATTGCTTTCTGCAGTATTTGATTTGATTCAATATCATAGATAGACCTGGGCTTGGAATTTTCTTTTGGGGAATGCTTTTGATATAAAATTTAGCTTTTTATGTATATATTTAGTTATTCATGTTTTCTGTTTCTTCTTGTGTCAATTTGGTGAATTGTGCTTTTCAAGAAGTTCTTCATTTAATCTAAGTTGTTAAATTGTTAGCATAAATTTGTTTCTAATATTCTATTATTATCCTTTTAATGTATGCAGTGATAACCTCCTTTTCATTTATCTTATTAATTGTTCATGTTCTCTCTTTTATTTCTTGATTAGTCTAGCTAAAAGTTTTTCAATTGTATTGATATTCTAAAAAATAGTTTTTGGCTTCTAAATTTTCTCTGTTGTCTGTCCGTTTGCTATTTCATTGAATTCTACTTTTTTCTAACTTACTATTGGAGTGGAACAATATAATACTTTAGATATTTCTTATTTTTAATACAGCCATTTAAAGTTGTAAATTCTTCTCTAATAACTACTTTAGTATATTATCTCCCAAATTTTGATATGCTGTAGGTGATGGTTAATTTTATGCATCAACTTGGCTAGGCTATGGCACCCAGTTGTTTGGCTAAACACTAGTCTAGGTGTTGCTGTAAAGGTATTTGTGGATATAATTAACACTTACAATCAGCAGACTTTAAAGAAAGCATATTGTCCTACATAATGTGGTGGGCTTCATCCAATCAGTTGAAAAGCCTTAGGAACAAAAACTGAGATTTCCTAAAGAGAGGGAACTCTGCCTCCAGACTAAAACATAAAATCTGAGTTTCTAGCCAGCTGCCTTGCCCTGTGGATTTCAGACTCAGGACTGCAACATCAACTCTTACGTTGAATTTCCAGCCTGACCTACAAAGTTTGAATTTGCTATCCTCCACAATCATGTGAGTCAATTTCTTAAAATCCCTTCTCTCCTTTTGCCTTCTTTTCTCTGCTCTCTTTCAATGTGTATCCTATTGATGCTGTTTCTCTGGAGAACACTAACATAATTGTATTTTTGTTGTTGTTCTACTGAAAATATTTTCTAACTCCTTTTGTGATTTTATATTTTATTCACAAATTATTTAGAAATGTAATGGTAAAATTCTATATACTTGGTTTTTCTTAGATATATTTTTGTTGATTTTAAATCAAATTCTATTGTAATGAGAGGATACGCTTTGTATGATTTCAGTGCTTTAAAATGATTGTCACTTGGTTTATGACTCAGCATATGATCCATCTTGGTGAATGTACTATTTGAACTTGAAAAATTCTGTATTCTGCATTCCTTGGATGTTGTTTCCTGTGAATGCCAACTATATTGAGGAATTTGAGGGTACTGTTCAGATGTCTATGTCCTTGCTGATATTTTTATGTCTAATTTGTCTATCAATTATTGAAAAATGGGCTGGGTGCAGTGGCTAACTCCTGTAATCCCAGAATTTTGGGATGCTGAGTCAGGAGGATTGCTTGAGCCCAGGAGTTTTAGGGCAGCCTGAGCAGCATAGCAAGATGTTGTCTCTACAAATAACAATAAGAATATTAGCCAGGTGTGGTGGTGTGTTCCTATGGCCCAACTACTTGGAAGGCTGAGGCAGGAAGATCACTTAAGCTCCTGGGAGTTGTCACTGCTGTGAGTTGTGATTGTACCACTGCAGTCCAGCTTGGGCAACAGAAAGACCCTATTTCACAGAAAAGAACAAAAAAAGAAAAGAAAAGTGGTTGTTAAAAATCTTCTGCTTTAATTTTACAGTGGTTTATCTCTCCTTTTGATTCTTCAAGTTTTGATTCATGTGGTTTGAGGTTCTGTTATTAGGTGAACATACCTTTTAGTTGCTATTTCTTCTTGATGAATTGTCTCTTTTATCTAATATCCTTCTTTATCTCAGGTAGTACTCTGTCTTGAAATTTATTCCTTCGGATATTATATGTATTTTCTAGCTATTCCTGCTTTTTTATGCTTATTGTTTGCATAGTGTATATTCCCTGCCTCACATTGTTTTCAATCTATCTTTGCCTTTACATGTAAAGCGTATCATTCTTAAGCAGCATATGATAAGGTTTTGCTTTAAAAAAAATCTACTGTATCAATTTCTACCTTTAGTTGGAGTGTTTTCTTTAGACGACTAACTTTTTTTTTTTTTTTTTTTTTGAGACAGAGTCTCACTCTGTCACCCAGGCTGGAGTGCAGTGGCATGATATTGGCTCACTACAACTTCTTCCTCCAAGGTTCAAGTGATTCTTGTGCCTCACCCTCATGAGTAGCTCGGATTACAGGTGTGTGCCACCATACCCGGCTAATTTTTGTATTTTTAGTAGAGGCGAGGTTTCACCATGTTGGCCAGGCTGGTCTTGAACTCCTGGCCTCAAGTAATCTGTCCTCTTCGACCTCCCAAAGTGCTGGGAATACAAGTGTGAGCCGCCGCACGTGGGCTAGACAATTAACATTTAGTGTAACTCTTGAAATAGTTGGATGTAAGTCTATTATTTCATTTGTTAACCTGTGTTTTTTGTTCCCCTTCCTTTCCTGCCCTTTTTTGGATAATTTGAATGTATTTAACATTCAATTTTAATTTATCTATTGGCTCTTTGGCTATATGTATTTATAATTTTTTTGTGGTTGCCATAAAGATTATACTACACATATCCAATTTCTCTCTGTTTTTAAAAAATATTTAATACTGTACCACTTCAAGTAGAATGTAAAATCATTTCACCTGTATGGGTACATTTATGATCCCTCACTAGCCTAACCTTTATATAGTTGTCATATGAATTTCATTAGTACTTGTTAAAATTCCATAAATGATGTTATTGTTCTTATTTTAATAGTAATACATATTTTAAAGAAGTCAAGAGGGAAAATAGGTATTTACATTTGCACAGATATTTACTATTTCTCTTTTTCTTCCTTCATTCCTGAAGATTTAAGCTTTCTTCTAGCACATTTTCCTTCAACCTGAAGAAAATCCTTCATCTTCTGGCAATAATTTTAGAATAGGTCTATTTGTGACAAATTATCTTAAATTTTCCTTCATTTAATAATGTTTAATTTAATTTTGCCTTTATTCTTGAAGGATATTTTCACTAGAAATAAAACTATGAGTTAATAGTCCTTTGCTTTTGGCACTTTACAGATGTACTTCCACGACCTTCTGGTCTCTAATAAGAATTCTGCAGTCATCCAAATTGCTCTTCCCCTGTATTTAATGTGTTGTTTTTCTCTAACTAGTATAAGAGATTTTTCTCTTTTTTAGTGGTTTTCTGAAGATTAACTGTGTTCAGTTGTAATTTTCTTTGAGTTTTTTTCTCTAATGGGTTCACTAAACTTTAATATGTAAATTTATTTCATTCACCAAATCTGGGATGTTTGAGGGTATTACTTATTCAAGTATCTTTTCTACCTGAATCTTTCTCTCCTCACTTTTTAGGACTCCAATGACATATGTGTTAGAACTTTACATATTGCCCCACAGGACTCTGAAGCTTTGTTACTTTTTAAAAAAATCTGTTTTTCTCTATTTTTCAGATTCAGTAGTTCCTATTTTTTTACACTGAAGTTTACTGATTCTTTTTTCTTTCATCTCCTTTTGCCTATTGGATGAGTGGTGAATTCTTAGTTCAGATATTATATTTTCCAACTCTAAAATTTTTCTTTGGTTCTTCTTATAGTTTCCATTTATCTGATGAGAAATTTTGTCTTTTCCCTACTTTCCACTCATTTTGGATAGTTATAAAACTCGCTTAAAATTGTTGTCTGATCATTCCACCATCTGAGTTATCTTGGGGTTGGCATTCACTGACTGAATTTTCCAATGAAAATTAGTCATGTTTTAATTGTTCTTTAGTTATTTAGCTGTTTTGGAACATTTGAATTCACAATTGAAGTTCTATCTTTCTGTTAGTGGTATTTCTAATTTCAGTTCATTTCTGAAAATCTTTGCCATGGTGTTTCCATCTGTCCCACAAATGCATAGTTTAAAGGTAAACCCAAGATTTGGACAGTTTCATATTCAAAATTAGAGAATTCCCCATCTCCAGCTCTCTCCTCTGCAGGACTTCCCCCATAGTCTGCAGCCTGCTAAGGCTTCTGTTTCTGGGTTCTCTGGCCTTAAAGACAGAATTTCTGTTACAGTTTTTGCCACTAATGCCACTGATCTACCAAGTTTCTCAGATAATTGGGCCTGACAAGAGGGCAGATCAATGAGAAAGAGAGAGAGAGAAAAAAAGGAAACTCATTTCTGCATGGGCAACTTCTAGTTTTCTTTTCCGTCTACAATAATGCATCTGCTTTTATTTGCTTTTTAGGTTCTTAGGTAGTTGGTTTTAGTTTCTTTTCAGATTTTTAGTTTTAATAATAAAGATAATTATACTATCATAGTGAAACCAAAATTCTAGAATGTTAATTTTGATTTCTTCCTTGACTCATGGATTATTATTTAGATGTATATTGTTTCATTTTTAGGTATTTGGGGGGTTTTCTGCTTATCTCTTTTTGTTATTGATTACTAGCTTAATTTCATATTGATCAGAGAATATACGCAGAATAATTTTAATTTTTTTGAATTTTGTTGATGCTTTTTTATGAGTTAGTAAATGAGTCAATTTTGATAAATGTTCCATGTTCATTTGGAAAGCATGTAAAATGCCTTTGCTGAGTACAAACACAGACACACACACACAAGCACACACATACACGTGTATATATCTATTTAGTTTTCTTAATTTTATTTTCAGACCTTCTATACTATTTTCGGATTTTCTATATGATTTTTCCAACATTTATTGCAAGAGCTGTGTTAAAGTCTCAAATTGTAATTTTAAATGTGTCATCTAATTATGTTTCTGTTGTGTTTTGCTTTATATGTGAATCTATGTTAACAGGTGGCTATATATTGAATTAACCCCTTTATCATTATGGGATGTCCCTCTTTATTAATACATCCTGCCTAACAATCTTAGTTGATGTTAATATAAATATCACAGTTTTCACTAGGTTAAAGCCTATATGTTATGTCTTTTAGAATTTAACCTAGGAATTACAATGTATACCTTTGACTTAATAAAATACAATATATTTCATTACTTTAAACACTCACAATACCAGTGAAACCTTATATTCTTTTAGCTCTATTTATCCTCTACTACCTTTTGTATTATTGTTGCCATGCCCTTTAATCTACAAGTATTTTAGAATGAATGAAGTAGTCAGAATGTGATACCATGTGTTCTAGATTGACTACTTACATGTCTGTAGTAGAACGCATTACATTCCAAAATAGTTGGCTCCCCTCTCCATAAAAGATGATTATATATTCATGTCCTTTGAAAAGTGAATTGCAATTCCTTTGTTGGTGGAGTATACTTTTTTCACATTGATGTTGGGCTTGGCCGTGTGTCTTGCTTTAGCCAATGGGCTGTAAGTAGATATCATTTATGACATATTCAAGCAGAATTACGTGATGTGACTGACTGCTCCATGTCTTTTACTTTGCCTCAAGGACCACATATTCCAGATAAAATCTATTCCTTTAGCCTAGAACCCAGAAGGAAAAGAGAAAAAAACAGGGCCTGGTTGACCTACAGCTGTGGTTAGTGTTTATTGTTGTAAGCCACTGAGCTTTTACAGTTATTAAGTAATGCAGGGCATCTTGTGGAAAGGTATCATTTGCGGACTTGGAGATTCCCCTTGTCAGGGGGAATTAATTCCTGCAGGCTTCAGAAACCCGACAATAAGGGCACACTGAAAGTAGATCCATTACTGATGGGCAGACTTCCAAATCCATAAGCCTGATATGTAAGACCAAACTGTCACTTTGTGAATTCGTTTGGATAAATATCTGTAGAAATTGAAAAACTTAAGCCATCATTGGTAGCTCTTTATGTCTCTATAGTAAAGCTACAGGGGAAACCAAGACTTCATTAGAAGGTTGCTTAGTAAGTATGGTGTGGTAGGCTAAGTAATGCCCACCAAACGTGTCCAGATCCTCATTCCTGAACCTGTGTTATCTTATATATCAAAATGGACTTTTCAAATGTGATGAAGTTAACATCTTGATATTGGGGAGAGGGGTCATGTAATTGTTCAGGTGGGCCTGGTGTAATCACAAAGGTTCTTATAAGAAGGGGCAGAAGATCAGAGTAGAAGAAAGCAATGTGACAACAGAAGCAAAGATTGGAGTGGTGTGGCCAGCAGACAAAGAATGCTGGCAGACAACAGAAGCTGGAGGAGGCAAAGAAGGGATTTTCTTATGAAAGGGAAGAAACCGGTCCTGCTGCTAACATCTTGATTTTAGTTTCATTTCAAACTTATTATCTCCAGAACTGTAAAAGAATACATTTGTTTTAAGCTACTCAGTTTGTCAAAATTTGTTACAACGACACATGGAGTCAAGAAGAAAATCAAAGGGGTAAATATTTAATGAGATTAGTCTAAGATAGTTTCATTCATCTACATAATAATAAGGATGAATAATTAAAGTCCCTTGGGTAGAACTTCATAAGGCATGGATGTGCCCTGCTTTCATGCGACTTTGTGAAGTCCTTTTAAATGTTATTGGCTGACCTATTCATTAATCATTGTTACCATCTTACTTTGGATATCTATTATATTCATCTATGTCTCAGGTAAATTATGCTTTTATGAGACCAATTCTATCTTGTAGGTTTGATTTTTGCATAATTTTCGTTTGACCCATTCTCTCTTGATTTAAAATTTCACTCTCAAAGGTCACAATAATTCCCATTGTTTCAAAGTGATTCCATAGACCTCCTTCTGGACTCCAAACATAAGGCTACTTATCAAGAAAAATGTTTATATTCAAACAAATGAATCATTTCTTGAATTGTAAAGTTTCTTCTTCACCATGTAAAATAGATATCTTGGTCCCTAATAGCTGTGTAGGTAATATTTATATAGATAAGGCAGCAGTAAATGCTTATTTGGATAAATCTATAGATTCCCTCCCTTCTTTCTTTTTACTGTTATAAGGTAATACATTTTACAATAAAGAAAAAACTAAAATTTCCTAATATTCCTTAGTTTTGCCTTTAAAATCAGTTAATTACTGGAGATATCTTTTAGTTTCAATTTTTAAATTTTGTGACAATTTAATATATATTGTATATATTTAAGGTGTACAAGTTGATATTTTGATATGCATTGTGAAATGATTACCACAGTCCAGTTAATAAACATATCTATTACCCCTACCTGTACATGGAGAGAAATTATAGCAAAAATCTTTAATATATAATGTCATGTATTTCAATTCACTAGTAGTTCTATAACCCTCCACTGTTGCACAATAGAGTATAAAAAATTCAGAAACACAAATTTCCAAGAAAATTTATAGGAATAGCTGATAAAATAATCAATGCCAAAGCCCTATAATATATATTCATATATGAGTGTGCATTAACAATAAAAGTCAGACTCTATTAATTTTGATGTTAAAATTATTATATTTTATTGTACATTTTCTGAGGTATAATTGTGTTCTATTCAAAATACATTAGCATTTTAAAAACCTTTTTTTGAAAAAGGGTAAAAGTGAAAGTTCATTTAAGCAGAGGGCTCCTAAGGCTGGTAAAACTTCGAGAATAAGAAGTATAATACATTTCTTGGTATGCCAAAGAGTATTCACGGGAAAGGAAGGTAAAATATTAATTGATTTACTGGAGATTCTTTTAAGTAATTACTTTTGATTAAAGGAAGAAGCAGTCTCAAAGTTGGGAGATTGGCATAGAAGTCTTGAAAAACAGAAGCTTGGCCTCATAAAGGAAAATTACAATTGGATGAGGAATTTTTAAGAAGCTGAATTAGGGAGCATGCCAAAACAGGATGAGAAAAAGAGGCAGGTGGAAGCCTGAAATCAGATTCGGAGGCCGGTACCATGGCGAGCACCTGGGAGTGGTTGAGGAGAAGCTCTGAGCCAGATGCTGTGGGCCAGTTTCAGGGATAACTGCTGGAGCTAGATCAGAGGAATTAAAACAGTACCAAAACAATATTTAAAAGTAGTATGTTTCCATCACTGAAACGGATGGTATTTGCAAGACATAATAACTGAACCATGGATTTTTTAGCCAGAGGTTCATGAACCTGTCAGGAATCCATGGATAGATTAGAAAACATGCAATTTCCTGAAGTTGTTTACACAATGCATACCCGTGCATTTGTAGATTTTCCTGGGGGTAGATGTTTCATAGCTTATATGAAAATTTCACAGCTATCTTAGCCTCTAAAATGTCTAGATGCCCTGCCAACTCCAGGGTCAAAGGTAGCTTGTATACTATAAAAAGGCAGCAAGAGTTTGTTAAAAGGCATGTGATTAAGGCTAATTTGATGCTTGGTCAAAGTTCAAGTAACTTAGCACCTTTTAAAAAATAAATCCAATTCAAGCATTTACATAACCACATGTCTGAAGCAGGCGTTTGAGTTGTAACTACTGTGCCAACTCAGTTCATTGAGTCAGTGTAAGGCAGGTCACATAGAAATAACTTGAAAGGTGCTTGTTAAAATTATAAATTTGTGGGAAGGTGTGCGGTGGTACCTGGGGTTCTGTAATTTTATAAATTTCCCTAGACATGGTACTCCATGGGGAAAAATAGTGACGTTGACATCACTTAAGAGTTTATAAGAAATACAGAATCTATGAGCCAACTCCATTCCCACCCCCAGAACTACTTAATCAAAATCTGCATTTTATTAATAACATGATTCACAGGTACGTTGTGCATTAAAGTGTGTGTGTGTGATTATGTGTGTGTGTGTGCATGTACATTAAAGTTTGAGAGGTACTGTAGCAAGTTTAGAACTACTAGCCTAGTGATTGATTCTCTGTCTCTGTGTCTCTCTTCTCACTAATATAAAGCAATTTGAATTAAGAATATTTTATTAGGTATTACTAGTTATTTCAAAGCATATTATACATATTTTCATGTTTGAATGTATTTTTAAATAAATAATATTATAACATTAAATAAATGAAGATTATGTATTAGTTAATGCCTTTCTAGGAGATGAATACATACATTGAAATGTTATTAGAAGCACGTCTGAAAAAAAGAGAAACATTTAGATAAACATGAGTTTCCTAGTATTAGAACTGTGTTAATCTCTTTTCAAAAGTACTTTGAATGTCACTTGATTTTCATAGAAGAAGCAACTTGAACCTTCAAAACACATAACTCTATCTGTGTAGTAACAGTTGTAGAATTATTTTCTTATCATGTTGAGACACCAGAAGACCGTACACCTCTCTCCCAGGGCATTAAGTGAGTGGATGTTCTCCAGTTATAAATGCAAGGAGAAAAAAACAAAAGAAAATAGGTTTTTGCATGTGCTTGCCCCACTAAGATTTTGCATAAAGTATTTTGTTTTGGGGGGGAATTTTTGTTATCCAGCCCCATTCAAAGAGCATCTTGGCAGTTTGATTCGCTTTTATTTTTTGTGCTTAGAAGAGAAAACCCACAGGAATATGAAGTACATGTTTCTTCCTATATACTTTTGTAATCAGAATATGATTAACAGGTTTGATTATCATTCAAGAAGTTGCAGTTTTTTCTGTCTCTCCTCCTCACTCATTTTTAGTGAACGGCTAATATTAAACGGATCGATTGAACCACCCTCTACATCTTATAATCTCTACCTTCTTTCTGCAGCAAATTCAAGGCTGCTGCTTGCTAGAGACCCATCCCTTTTATTTTTTGAACACTTGAAATAAACAGTTTTTAAATATAGCCTACCACGGTGGTTCCTGCACAGATGCTCATCCAAGCTGCTCTGTAACCCAGAGCAATACCAGTCACTACACCCACATGCTCTAGAAAGTTTCCAACCAGAAGAGAAAAATAATTTCTTTCCCTTAAAGTAAGCCCTGAAAGACCACAAATTAATTGGAAATTGGACACCGGTGAGTACAATAGAGACTGGATTACTTTCTAATTAATTTTTTCCTTTTAACTTAAAAAATGTAAGTGTTGGCAATTATAGTACATAAAATAATGCCTCCCTAAAGATGTCCAGGTCCTCACCCCCAAAACTTGTGAATAAAGTACATTGCATGGCAAAAGGGACTTTACTGATATGGTTAAGAATGTTGAGATAGGGGAGAGTACCCTGGGTTATCCAGGTTGGAAAAATGTAAACCCAAGGATCCTTATAAGAGCAGGGCAGGAGGACCCAAACAGTAGTAGCTGTTACGATGGAAACAAGAGGTTGGATTGATGTGAGGAGGGAGACACTAGCCAAGGAATGCAGGCAACCTTTACAGGCTGTAAAGGCAGAAAAACTATTTTCCCTCTGAGCCTCCACAAGCAACCAACCCTGTTAACACCTTCAACTTTAGCTCAGTAAGATTGATTTTGAACTATGACTTCTAGAACTGTAAGAGAATCAATTTGTGTTGTTTTAAGCCATTACATTTATGGTAATATTTTACAGCAGCAACAAAATGGTTGCTGTTATAGAGGTGTTTTATTAGTTATTTATTCTATAACTTTAAATAATTATATTTTTATTTAAAATGCCTATACTGTGGATATCTGTCAAAGTTATCAGTTTTTCTTCCCTAAAGATTAATTTTTTGTCTTTTATATCCTAAGTGGCACCATCCTCTGTCTGGTGAGTGTTTAGAAGGAAATAACCAGTCTCTAAGGGATATGAATGGATTATGATTTGGTCTGAGTGACTGTGCCTCACTTCTGTATCTGGATTGGAGCATTATATTTGCCTAGCAATTTCTCAGTAACCTTCATGGATAACCACTTTCATTTGGCAATCAAAAATACATATATGCAAATCCTGGTTCTACCACTTCTTAATTTATAGCTTTAGATGTGACAACATTTTTAAGCTTTGAATTTCTTTTCTTTTGTAAATTTCAGCTGAAGTTTTCTCAAATAACTTAAAACAGAGCTACCATTGGATCTAGCTATCGAATGTACCCAAAGGAATATAGAGTGTTACACCAAAAAGACACATGCACTTATATGTTCAGTGCCATGCAATAGCAAAGACATGGAATTGACTTAGGTGCCCATCAATGGTGGATTGGGTAAATCTTAGAATTTATTATCTGTTTAATAGGTATCATAGGGGTATTATGACAGTTATATGGACTAATGCTTGCAAGGGGCTTAGCACAATTCTACTACACAGCAACTACTACCCACTCAATAGATGATATCCATGATTAGTTAAGATTGCAGTAGACTTGGACATGGTACAGGATGTTTGTTTATTACAATTACACGTGGACCACATCTGACATACTGTCATAGATAAACCTTGATAATCTAGGTAATAAGAAATCCCTGGTAATCAGCTAGCTGAAAAGAATAATCATAAGGATAGAGAGAAAGGTGTCTTAGAAGCACTTATTATCATTTGAAAACCTAGTATTCTCCTATGAATAAAACACGTATCCAACTCTGTTCTACATGTGACAAAACCACTGCACAATGTGCTGAGGTGTGCTTAGTGTGTGGGAGGCAGGTAATTCTGTGAAAGTTGTCAGAATCAAAATGGAGTCACTTACATGTTTTAAAAATCTGAAAAATAGAGCTGTGGAAGGATATGAGGAGAGCCTTGTATGCCTGATAACAAAACTGTTACAAAAAGACTTGTGAAAAAATCACAGCCATGTACAAAGACTGAGAAAACCATAACATTGCATAAATGCCATTGCAACCTCCCACAAAAAAACACTTCTGCAAGGACATCTGCCACATAACTGCCTGTCCAACCTTGAACTGGTATCACTCTCGTTATTGATCCTTGCAGCCAAGGATGATTATCTCAAGACAATTATATAATCCCTCCTGCATGTTTCCTTTAAAAACCTTTATGTTCTCTTACCTTTCTGAATAAGCATATGGTTTATTATGGCACAAGTATTCCCATTACAGTGCTCTATTCACCAATAAATATCATTTTCTTGTAGAGAGCCCCTCTCTGTTACTGGCTATGTTGTGAAGTGCAAGGTTCTTGGTGTTGCAAATAAAGAATTGGATGTGATACACACAAATAGCAATGCAGCAAAAGATTTATTAAGCACAGTAAGATCCAGAATGGATTGGGCTGACCTGCGAGTGGTATTAGCACAGGTTTGTTAGATTTTATGGTGTTTGTTTCTCACTTGCTCTCATAAGCAAATTGTTCATCCTTGCCTTTCCCTTATTGCACCTTACTCTTATTTTATCTCTTGTAAGCTGTTTGCTTATCCTTATCTTTCCCTTATTGCACTAACTTAACTGTTTACTTTTTAGAAATCTCTATGTTCTGCTTTTTTAAAATCTTGCATGTTCTGCTTAAGCTAGCTTACATCCAATGGGTCCTCTTCGCCCCCGACTTCCTCTGCTCAGTTGTTCCAACTTATATGTTCTGCTTCTGCTGTCTTGCATGTTTTGCTTTTGCTATTGCTCAAGCTAGACTACATCCAATGGGTCCCCTTCACCCCCGACTTCCTCTGCTCTTCTCCTGCCTCATCTCTGTTATTTTGGTTGACAATTTTTTCTTATGATATATTAATCTCTTAGCAAAAATAGCATTCTGCCTGAGTTCTTCTTAGAAAACTGAATGTATATGTCAATGCAAAAAAATAAAAAGTATTGTGTAATATTAGATACAATTGTGCTGTGCCAACTGAGGATCACTGTATCATTTCAAAGGCCTCTTTTAGCTGGGCATGGTGGCTCATACCTGTAATGCTAGCGCTTTGGGAGTCTGAGGTAGGAGGATTGCTTGAGGCCAGGAGTTTAAAACCAACTGGGGCAATAAAGCAGGACGCCAACTCTATGATAAATAAATAAATAAATTAGCTGGGAATAGTG
The DNA here is from genome assembly GCF_037993035.2 of Macaca fascicularis. Classification (NCBI taxonomy): domain Eukaryota; kingdom Metazoa; phylum Chordata; class Mammalia; order Primates; family Cercopithecidae; genus Macaca; species Macaca fascicularis. Next base: position 99,448,294 of record NC_088383.1, on the reverse strand, counting down.
GTGCATGCCTATAGTGCTAGCCACTCAGGAGGGTAAGGTGGGTGGATCGCTTGAGCCCAGGAGTTCAAGGCTGCAGTGAGCCGTGATTGTGCCAGTTTACTCCAGACTGGGTGGTAGAGAAAGACCTGGTCTCAAAACAAAACTGTCTTGTATATTTTATCTCATATGTGAAATATAGAGGCAAAACATTGACTAGTCCATAAAAAATTCACCTATTGCTTTTTCTATTTCTGAAATGTTGGCATGTATGTTCACACGTAACCTGGAGAGAATATTTACAGAAAAGTAGGACGGCACTTTTAAAATGCTGCACTATAGGAGTCTCTCAATTTAAGAAGTAGATGTAGTTCTGACCAGGAGGTTTCAGCATGCTAAATCCCATTATGTTACATTTTAATATTATAGTTAACATGTAATAATTACACAAGTGTAAAGATGTATAATTAAAGCATTTTAATGTTATAATAGTGGAATTATAAAATGGCATTGAATCAGGATGATTAGGCCTGGGTTTTACTATCAGTTTCACCATCACATGCTTCATGTCATATAATATGACAACTTTAACAGATGAGTAGTATCATTATCTCCTCTCTTAATTGTGAGGAAAATAAATCACAGAAGTTAAATAACTTGCCCAAAGTTACACAAAGTAGTAGGTGGCAATGTTGGGATTCAAGCTCAAGTTGTTTTGTCTCTGTGGCCTGTGTTCTTAAATCATTCAGCTGTGTTACAAGTCCCGAGACTCCCAGAATTGACATAATTGTTGTATGGGAGAGGAAGGCTTTAGTCGTGGCTGCCTCCTACTGTAAAATGTCCCTTTCTGGCCCCAGCTGGAGTGGATATGCTGGTGTCCATTTCCATAGGGGCCAGAAAGTGTTTTGTGCCCCCACCCTGTATTAGTTTATTCGTAGTAAGTCAGATTGCTTCCTCTTTTGTACCTGCTGTCTTGAGCATACACAGATAATCTATTGCTTCCCACCATGAAGAGTCTGCAGTGCTAGCACAGTAAAATAAGCAAGCTGCCAATGTTACCCATTACTTTGAAAAATTGTTGACAAACTCAGGGAAGAGAACCAAGCACTTGGAGCAGACAATGGTATATGGTGTCATTGAGAAGTAACTGCAGCACTAAGACCAAAGAAAAACAGACCAAGAGGGAATAGCTCTAGTAAGAGGCCAACGCTCAGTATCAAATCAAAGCTAGGCACAAGCCACTGAGTATCAAATCAAAGCTAGTTGTCAATATTTCCACTGGGCTAATTTTCCCACTAACCAACTGGACTCTTCCTTCCTTCCTTCCTTCCTTCCTTCCTTCCTTCCTTCCTTCCTTCCTTCCTTCCTTCCTTCCTTCCTTCCTTCCCTTCCTTTCCTTTCCTTCCTTCCCTTTCCTTCTTTCCTTCCTTCCTTCCTTCCTTCCTTCCTTCCTTCCTTCCTTCCTTCCTTCCTTCCTTCCTTCCTTCCTTCCTTCCTTCCTTCCTTCCTTTTCTTTCTTTCTTTCTTTCTTTCTTTCTTTCTTTCTTTCTTTCTTTCTTTCTTTCTTTCTTTCTTTCTTTCTCTTTCTTTCTTTCTTTCCTTCCTTCCTTCCTTCCTTCCTTCTTTCCTTCCTTCCTTCCTTCTTTCCTTCTTTCCCTCTTTCCCTCTTTCTTTCTTTCTTTCTTTCTCTTTCTCTTTCTTTCTTTCTTTCTTTCTTTCTTTCTTTCTTTCTTTCTTTCTTTCTTTCTTTCTTTCTTTCTTTCTTTCTTTCTCTTTCTTTCTTTCTTTCTCTCTTTCTCTCTTTCCCTCTTTCCCTCCTTCCTTCCTTCCTTCCTTCCTTCCTTCCTTCCTTCCTTCCTTCCTTCCTTCCTTCCTTCCTTCCTTCCTTCCTTCCTTCCTTCCTTCCTTCCTTCCTTCCTTCCTTCCTTCCTTCCTTCTTGACGGACTCTCATTCTGTAGCCCAGTCTGGAGTCCGGTGGTGCAATCTCAGCTTTCTGCAACCTCCGCCTCCCAGGTCCTGGTTCAGGAAATTCTCTTGCCTTAGCCTCCTGAGTAGCTGGGATTACAGGCATGCGCCACCACACTCAGCTAATTTTTGTATTTTTAGTAGAGACGGGGTTTCACCATGTTGGTAAGACTAGTCTTGAACTCCTGACCTCGTGATCCACCTTCCTTGTCCTCCCAAAGTGCTGGGATTACAGGCATGAGCCACCCTGCCCAGCACCAACTGTACATCTTAACAGAACCAGGTGTTTACCGAGAGAACTGGTTTTCATCCTTGCCATATTTCTGTCCCAGTAACAAAGCATAGTAGTGTATATATTAGTGCAGACAGGTGAGCAGCTGAGTAATTGTAACCACAAGCTTAACCTGCATATGAAGAGTGGGATTGTCTAAATCAGTAATTCTCAACCCTGGCTACACATTAGGATCACTCTGGGAGCTTTTAAAAACTATAGGTGCCTTGGATTTAATTGGGGCCCAGGCATTAGTAGGTTTTTAAAACTCCCCAGGTGATTTTAAAAGTTTGAGAACCTTTGTATGAATCATTCCAAGCTGTGTTTTGTTTGATTTCTCCAAGGGAAAGAGTTTTTCCCTAGCAGCATTGCCTAGAAATAAAAATCTGATTGGGGAGTCCTGCTTGCTGTTTGGGCTGGGGCATTTTTATTCTGGTCATTTCCAGATTGTGCCTGTGCAGCCCCAACTCGCTTCTCACTTCTACCACACGGGCACCACCACCTTGGCAGGGAGCAGGGAGAGCCTCTGTGAGAGAAAAGAGCTGAAGGCAGCAGAATCCCATAGTTTCTGGTACATAGTTGGTCTTATTACATGTATGTAGATTGGATCCAAGAAGAGAAGAGATAGTCTATTTACTTTGGACTTTCATGCACTTAATTTTCCCTTTTTGCCTATGAAAAAATAAAAACTTGTCTTATTGTTTTCATATCAGTGCTAACTTCTGTAATTACTAGTGGCTATTGCATTTTCCTTAACCTTTTCTAAAATTAGCCTCATGATGTAAATATATTCAATCCAACAAATGTTTATTGAGGACCTACTATGTATCAGACAGAATAGTAGATGAATATGACAATATCTATGCTCCCTCCCCAAAGACTCATTGTCTTATACATGGAAACAAGTAAAATTCAGAAAGAAGTACCACAGGTTATGAGTATTTTAGTAGAAGTATACGCACGTTACAATTGGGGGTAAAAGGAGGAGAGGAGTACTTTATTATGAGCAACACAAGGGAGCCTTCATTATGCAAGGTGAAACCTCGGTGTCAAGTTCTGTCTTTTCTTCATGCTTCCTCGTGTGACTCAAGGGAGCAGCTACTTCAGAAGCAGCCATATCACTGGGTAGAGTATTCGAGGCTATAATGCTAGATACATGTCTGTTCTTAGAAAATAGTATCAGGACTCACATTGCTGTTTTCTCAGCGAGCGCCAAAAACTATACTTGAGCTCCAGCTTAGAGAGGGCTGGAAAGATGATGGATATTGGGCAATTTGGTGGCCTTTCAGTCTGCAGGGCAACTGACACTAGAGTTGAGGAAAGAGGAGCCTCTAATATAAGAAGTTAGAATCTGAAGGCCACTTTGTTAAGCAACTGAATTTGAAAATCCAAGCTTCTCTGGGAGTAAGCAGTGTGTTAGTCTCTATCCCTGTAGTCTTCTCTACCAAACAGTCACCAGATGATAAGTGACATTCATTTGGCTGATAAGTGTTGATAGGTAGGAACTGTTTAATTGCTTATATTTGTCTGATCTGATTTGCTACAAGTACCAAGATGCTTAGAAAGCTCAAATGCTTTTGAGGTCCCAGATAATGCCAGATAGCGAGTGTATACAAGGAAAATACGTACGAAAGGAAGCATATTAGTGGGAGGCTGACTTCTTCCACCTCTCTTAGCAGTGCGTCCTTCACCTCCTATAGTGTGAAAGGGGGTTAATAACTTGTAAAGGGGCATAATTGTGAGGGAATAAGTAGCAAAATCTTGTTCTAGGAGGAGTGTTCTCCTTGCGTTTCCTTTGTCAGCTTGAGAACATCCACTTTTGTCCTAAGCTGGAGATGCTCATGACCATACTTCCATCATGTCTTGTCAGAAATCATAAGGTCCAGAAATTTCCTAAGATTCTGTCATCCAAAAGGTTTCTGTCTGCTCTTGGTAATTGAGGCTCTAATGTCTCTAATGGCTTATTACTGAGAACATAGGCACTTAGTAAAAGTCAGTTCCTTTTTCCTTGACTTGCTTGTGTATATACCCAGGCAAAAATCTGAAGCCTCCTAGTATCTTCTCTTCATTGCTTTCTGGTCTCTGTCATCATCATCATCATCATCATCATCATCATCATCATCATCGTCATTATTTTTACCATTACAACAATAGCTAACACTTATATAGCTTACTATATGCCAGATACATTCTAAATAATTTATATATTTAAATTAATTCATTTACCCAGAAACTCGAAGAAGAGATATTATTTTTATCTTACACTGATGATCTTAAATGGTATAGAGGTTTAATAACCTGCCAAAGACAAAAGGCCACACAGCTTGCAAGTGGCAAACCTCAAATTTGAAATGAGGTAGTCTCACCTGAAAAGATAAGCACTTAACCATTATCCTATTTTGACTTTATTCACATTAGAAAGAGTATGTCAAGTTTAGTCACACTGATGTTTGTGACTTAATTTCTTATCTTTGCCACTGGTCTTGTTCATTGTGATAGAAACATTAGCATAACTTGATACAATAAATTTCTAATGGTGGAACTTGAGGCTGGAGATTTTACACATGCATGCACGTGCACACACACACACACACACACACACACACACACACACTGTTTTCTGAGAGGAACCACTTAGCTGTGTCTCACTTTGTGTAAAACAAGCTGTGAGCTCTGATCATTCAAATCATTTTGTTCTAAGAATATAGTGGTCATAATTTCATGTGGGGCTGTCTGCTTTCACAGTCACAAGCAAGAAGTTGCCTTGGTAACAGGATTTGGAAAGAATAAAGGACCCAGGAACTTTTGTTAAGACCCATTAAAGTATGTGGAGAGGCTCTGCCTCAGCTGTGCCTCTGCTCACCACTTCACCTGCTGCTGTTGCTTCTTCTGTGGCCATCTCAGAGGCTGAGCTGGGCAGAGGGTGGTGAATTGGAGCCATGGTTGAGCCAGTTTTGGAGAATATGCAAATTAGAAGGGATCTTAGGGGACAATTGCTTCAAGGAAGCTCTCCTGTGAGACTCTAAAGAGGTAGAAGCTTACTGGTGAAAGGAACTCTCTTACATTTTGGTTGGGTCTGATGGTTAGGATCCTTTCATGAACTGCAGAAAGCGTTCTTACTCTGAGATGACAGTTCTATAAGATCAGCTTCCTTTGAGACTTCTCCTCTCTAATCTTTGCTTTACATTTTAGAGTAATACAGTGCATGCCTGGTCTCTCCTTTATAATAATACAGACATTTGGGAACAAGAGACATTCCTTCTGAGGCATCTCTATTTCTTCCCTAGTTCCCCACTTATTCATTACAATTGGCATGGTTTACAGGCCACTCAGTACCTTCAGTGGTACCATTTAGTAGCTCAGTACCTTCAGCTCCCTGCTGGATTTTTTGTTTTTCTATGTCTGTCTTAAAATTTCATTTCCAGGACACATTACACATGTGGTCTGACCAGTGCAGGATATAGTATAATCATCACTTACCTCAATTTAGATATTATTATCCTAAATGTTGCTCAAGAATTAACCACCTTTTTCATAGGCACATTGCATAGCTCTACCAGAATAGTGGAATAGATTGAACTATTTCATTCATTTATGATCAAAGAGTCATATTTTCTACATCACTGGAAAGAGATGGGCAGATTATTTTGTATGAAATATTAGTTAAAATGACATTGATGCTTCCATTATCAGTGTATATTGTATGGAATACTTCAATATACATACTAAAAGGTATGTATGGTTGTTATGACTGGGTGTCAGCTTGACTGGATTGAAGGATACAAAGCATTGATACTGGGTGTGTCTGTGAGGCTGTTGACAAAAGAGATTAACATTTGAGTCAGTTGGCTGGGGAAGGTAGACCCACCCTTAATCTGGTGGGCACCATATAATTAGCCACCAGCAGGTATAAAGCAGGCAGAAAAACGTGAAAAGGTTAGACTGGTTTAGCCTCCCAGCCTCCATCTTTCTCCTGTGCTAGATGTTTCCTGCCCTCGAACATCGGACTCCAAGTTCTTCAGTTTTAGGACTCGGACTGGCTCTCCTAGCTCCTCAGCTTGCAGACAGCCTATTGTGGGACCTTGTGATCATGTAAGTTAACACTTAATAAACTCCCCCTTTATATATATCCTATTAGTTCTGTCCCTCTAGAGAACGCTGTCTATGACAGATCTTGGTGCCAGGACTGGTTCTAGAAAAATAGAATATTAAGAATGGAGTTTTTTCATTGGTTTTGGGGTTTCTGGAGTTGGCTGCTTGATATGATTAGACTGCAAAATGCTAAGGACTCTACTTCTAATAGTATGGAGAACACTGATAATCCTTGGCGTGAACTGTTTAGAGAGTTATGCAAAACAAATGCATTTGACACTCCTTATTCACTGCTTGTGACAGGCAAGGAATTTAGTGACTCTGTACATAATACCTTTTACCATATGTGGAGAGCCAAGGATCATAATGAAGCTGGTTAGTTGCTCCTAAGTTAACTGGACAAAGTGATGAAATAAAATGATGAACTCAGGGATTCTGTCTCCCGGCTTCAGAAGCAGATACTAAGCCTCAGATCTGCGAATATTGTCCTAAGTGAGAGTCTTATCTCCTGTAGAGAAAGAGCTGAAATTGTGGAGAAATAGACACAAGCTCCTATCATGCGAGTGACTGACCTGCAATGAAAGGTGCATGCGTGGCCTCACCAGGTGTCTGCTGTTAAAGTGAGGGTATTAATTAGAAAAGAATGGGGCCCTGCATCATGGAATGGGCACATGTGGGAGGACCCTGATGAAGCTGGGGATACTGAGTTTGTAAACTCTGATGAGCCTTTTTTGCCAGAATAAACAGCTTCCCCATCCACAGTAGTGGCAATATCTCCTCCCTGACCCATGCTGCCATCAGCCTTTCCATCTTTGTCTGAGGAGATAAACCCTGTGCTGCCTGAGGCAACAGTGTTGGCCTCCCCTGAGGCAGTTGCCAGGCAAAATAATGTTGATTCTCCTCAGGAGCCACCCTCAACAGCCCTGTTTGCTCCTAGACCAATAACTAAAACCTCGGGGGGCCCCTGGAGGTGAGGTTGAGAGTGTGACCCATGACGAGGTGCACTACACTCGAAAAGAACTACATGAGTTCTCTAATTTATATAAACAGAAATCTGGAGAACAGGCATGGGAACGGATATTAAGGGTATGGAATAATGGTGAAAGGAACATAGAGTTGGATCAGGCTGATTTATTGATTTGAGCCCACTAAGTAGAGACTCTGCTTCTAATGTTGCAGCTCGAGGAGTTAAAAAAGGTTCTAATAGTTTATTTGCTTGGTTAGCTGAAATAGGATTAAAAGATGGCCCACTGTGAGTGAGTTGGAAATGTCTGATCTCTCTTGGTTTAATGTAGAGGAAGGGATCCAAAGGTTTAGAGAGAGTGGGATGATGGAGTGGATTAGTCAACTTAGATCTATTCATCCCAGCTAGGAGGGTCCAGACGATATACCCTCAACCAATGCCTTGTGAAATAGGTTTGTGATGGCAGCACCTGCATCTTTGAGAAGCTCTATAATTGCTCTTCTCTATATGTCAAATCTAACAGTGGGAACCTCAGTCACTCAAGTAAAAATGTAAATACAATGGGAATAATTAGATCCCGAGGTATCAGGGGCCACATGGTGGCACTTAACCATCAAAAGCAAGGTGGGTGTAGCTACTGTAACGGACAGCAGAGACAAAGCAGCAATCAGAATAGTCTGACTGGTGTACAGCTCTGGCATTGACTAATTAATCACAGTGTTTCTAGAAGTTAAATTGATTGGAAGTCTACTGCATTTCTAGTTAATTTATATAAGCAGAAAACTTCTAGGTTGAATGGACAAAAGACTAATTTGAATTATAAAAACAGAGAATCAAGGCTCCTCAATCAATTTCCAGACTTGAGCCAGTTTATAGACCCAGAACCCTTTGAATGAAGGGGAGGCAGGTCACCTTAAGGAAGGACCCCACTACATTACCGACAATTCATGCAGTGAATTTTTCTCCTGTCCTTCTCTAAGGAGACCTCCTGCCTTTTACCAGGGTAACTGTGCATTGGGGAAAGGGAAATGATCAGATATTTTGGAGACTACTGGACACTGGCTCTGAACTAACGTTGATTCCAGGAAACCCAAAACATCATATTGGTCCTCCAGTTAAAGTAGGGACTTATGGAGATCAGGTGATTTATTGAGTTTTAGCTCAGGTCTAACTTCCAGTGGGTCAGTGGGTCCCTGGACTCATCCTGTGGTCATTTCCCCAGTGCCAGAATGCATAATTAGCATAGACACACCTGGCAGCTGGCAGAACCCCCATGTTGGCTCCCTGACTGATAAGGTGAGGCCTATTATGGAGGGAAAGGCCAAATGGAAGCCATTATACCATTACCCATCTAGGAAAATAGCAAATCAAAAACAACATCACATCCCTAGAGGGATTGCGGAAATTAGTGCCATCATCAAGGACTTGAAAGGTGCATGGGTGGTGATTCCCATCACATCCCTTTTCAACTCTCCCATTTGGCTTGTGCAGAAGACAGATGGATCTTGGAGAATGACAGTGGGTTATCATAAGTGTAACCAAGTGGTGACTCCAATTACAGCTGCTGTACCAGATGTGGTTTCATTTCTTGAGCAAATTGACACATCTCCTGGTACCTGGTATGCAGCCATTGATTTGGCAAATGCCTTTTTCTCCATTCCTGTCCACAAAGCCTACCAGAAGCAATTTGCCTTCAGCTGGCAAGGCCAGCAATATACCTTTACTGTCCTACATCAGGGGTATATCAACTCTCTGGTTTTGTGTCATAGTCTTCTTCGGAGAGACCTTGATTGCCTTTCACTTCTGCAAGATATCACACTGGTCCATTACATTGATGACATTATGCTGATTGGATCCAGTGAAGAAGAAGTAGCAAACACACTGGACTTATTGGTGAGACATGTGTATGCCAGAGGATGGTAAATAAATCTGACTAAAATTCAGGGAACTTGTACCTCAGTAAAATTTCTAGGGGTCTTGTTGTATGGGGCCTGTCAAGATATTCTTTCTAAGGTGAAGGATAAGTTGCTGCATTTGGCCCCTCCTACAACCAAGAAAGAGGCAGAACATCTAGTGGGCCTTTTTGGATTTTGGAGGCAACACATTCTTCATTTGGTTATGTTACTCTGGCACATTTATTGAGTGACCCAAAAGGCTACCAGTTTTGAGTGCGGTCCAGAACATGAGAAGGCTCTGTAACAGGTCCAAGCTGCTATGTAAGCTGCTCTGCCACTGGGCCATATGACCCAGCAGATCCAATGGTGCTTGAGGCATTAGTGGCAGATAGGGATGCTGTTTGGAGACTTTGGCAGGCCCCCATAGGTGAATCATAGTGGAGGCCTCTAGGATTTTGGAGCAAGGCCCTGCCATCTTCTGCAGATAACTACTCTCCTTTTGAGAGACGGCTCTTGACCTGTTACTGGGTTTTGATGGAAACTGAACATTTAACTATGGGTCATCAAGTTACCATGTGACCTGAACTGCCTATCATGGATGGGGTGCTTTCTGTCCCATCTAGCCATAAAGTGGGTTATGCACAGCAGCACTCCATCATGAAATGGAAGTGGTATATGTGATCAGGTTTGAGCAGGTCTTGAAGGCACAAGTAAGTTACATGAGGAAGCGGCCTAAATGCCTATGGTCTTTACTCCTGCCACCCTGCCTTCTCTTCAGCCTGCACCAATGGCCTCATGGGGAGTTCCCTATGATCTGCTGACAGAGGAAGAGAGGACTAGGCCCTGGTTCACAGATGGTTCTGCACGATATGCAGGCACCACCAAAAGTGGACAGTGTAGCACTACAGCTCCTTTCTAGGACATCTCTGAAGGAGAGCAGTGAAGGGAAATCTTTCTAGTGAGCAGAACTTCAAGCAGTGCACCTTGTTGTGCACTTTGCATGGAAGGAGAAATGGGCAGATGTGCGATTATATACTGATTCAGGGGCTGTAGCCAATGGTTTGGAAGAAGCATGATTGGAAAATTGGTGATAAAGAAATTTGGGGAAGAGGTATGGACTCAGAGTATGGACTTCTCTGAATAGTCAAAAGCTGTGAAGATATTTGAGCATGTGAATTCTCACCAACAGGTGACCTCACCCAAGGAGGATTTTAATAATTAAGTGGATAGGATGACCCATTCTGTGGATACCACTCAGCCTCTTTCCCCAGCCACCTCTGTCCTTGCCCAATGGGCCCATGAACAAGTGGCCATGGTGGCAGGGATGGAGGTTATGCATGGGGTCAGCAACATGGACGTTCACTCACCAAGTCATACCTGGGTACAGCCACTGCTGAGTGCTCATTTGCCAGCAGCAGAAACCAACAATGAGCCCTCAATATGGCACTATTCCTGAGGATGATCAGCCAGCTATCTGGTGGCAGGTTGATTATATTGAACTTCTCCCATCATGGAAAGGGCAGAGATTTGTCCTCACTGGAATATACACTTACTCCCTATATTGGTTTTCCTAACCTGCATGTGATGCTTCTGCCATGACTACCATCTGTGGACTCATGGAATGGCTTATCCACCATCATGGTATTCCACACAGCATTGCCTCTGACCAAGGCACTCACTTAATGGCTAAATAAATGCGGCAATGGGCCCATGCTCATGGAATTTACTGTTCTTACCATGTTCCCCATCATCCTGAAGCCGCTGGATAGAATGGTGGAATGGCCTTTTGAAGTCACCATTACAAAGCCAAATAGGTGACAATACTTTGCAGGGCTGGGGCAAAATTCCCCAGCAAGCCATGTCTGCTCTGAATCAGCATTCAATATATGATACTGTTTCTCTCATAGCCAGGATTTACGGGTCCAGGAATGAAGGGGTGGAAGTGGAAGTGGCACCAGTCACCATCACCCCTAGTGATCCACTAGAAAAATGTTGGCCTCCTGTTCCTGTGGTATTATGTTCTGCTGGCCTAGGATCTTAGTTATAGAGGGATAAATGCTGCCCCCAGGAGACACACAATTCTATTAAACTGGAAGTTAGGATTGCCACCTGGACACTTTGGGCTCCTCCTACCTTTAAGTCAACAGGCTAAGAAGGGAGTTACAGTGTTGGCTGGGGTGATCAACCTGGACTAGTACGATGAAATCAGTCTGCTACTCCACAACAGAGGTAAGGAAGAGTATTCATGGAATACAAGAGATCCATTAGGGTGTCTCTTAGTATTACCATGTCCTGTGATTAAGGTCAATGGGAAACTACAACAGCCCAATCCAGGCAAGACTACAAATGACCCAGACCCTTCAGGAATGAAGGTTTGGGTTGTTCCATCAGGAAAAAAAAAAAAAAAAAAAAAAGACCTGCTGAGGTGGTTGCTAAAGGCAAAGGGAATACAGAATGGGTAGTAGAAGAAGGTAGTCATCAATACCAGCTTTGACCATGTGACCACCTGCAGAAATGAGGACTGTAATTGTCATGAGTATTACCTCCTCCTTTTGTTAAAAACATGTTTGTGCATGTATACACTTCTACTAAGAAAATATTTTCATTTTGTTTCATTTCTTCTATATTATGTGACATAAGATTTATTGACTTCACATCAGCATTTAAGTATTGTTAACTTTATGTAATAGTATTTGGTTTGGGGATTGGTTCGTTTCCAGTTGTACGAAGAATAGTTGTTTTATGCTAGGCATAATTATGACCTTATTATTGTCTTTATTTGAAAATTATATATGATCTCAGGAGATGTATATGAATTCAAGTTGACAAGGGGTGGGCTTGTGATGGTTAATACTGAGTGTCAATTTGATTGGATTGAAGGATACAAAATATTGATCCTGGGTGGTCACTGAGGGTGCCAAAGGAGATTAACATTTGAGTCAGTGGGCTGGGGAAGGCAGACTCGCTCTTAATCTGGTGGGCACCATCTAAGCAGCTCCCAGGCCTCCCAGACTACATCTTTCTCCCGTGCTGGATGCTTCCTGCCCTCGAACATTAGACTCTAAGTTCTTCAGTTAGGAGAAGAGTTAGGAGTTAAACTCAGTTAGGAGTTAAACTGAGTTAAACTTGAGACTTGGACTAGCCCTCCTAGCTCCTCAAACTTGCAGACAACCTATTTTGGGACCCTGTGATCACGTATGTTAATACTTAATAAACCCCCCTAACTATCTATCTATCTATCTATCTATCTATCTATCTATCTATCTATCTATCTATCTATCTATCTATCTATCCATCCATCTATCTCCTATTAGTTCTGTCCCTCTGGAGAACCCTGACTAATACAGTAGGCTTGATGGTTAAAACATCTTACTTAACCTTGTTCCTCTGATTAAAAATAGGTATTCCATTGTTGACCGCAGGAATCTGTCTGTGACTTATTAACAGCATGCCATTAAACTGTCACTGAGAGGAATGGGATGAGAGACAAGGCAAAGCAGTATTTGACTTCTAATTTCAGGCTCAGTCGGGGTGCCTTCTCTTAGTGTACTCAGAAGGAAATGAAGGAAGAGAAACTGGAAGAGAGATAAGGTATGCTTTTCTCTCCACATCTAAGGTGGAGAGAAGGATGAATAAACTGAGCTACTCTTTTCTTTGGGTTGTACCTTCATAATACGAAAGGCAGCATAATATGGAAAAGTGAAGTTCAAGAATTAGACATGCCTGAGTCTGAATTCTGGCTCTGGCACATATGATGTTAGATGTCTTGAGTAGGAATACAACTGGCTTTTAAAATTTCCAATGAACTTATAATACACTGGGAAGATGATAAATTTTATTTTAAAAAGGTGCCAGAAATGTACCAATGTATACGAAGGAGATACTATGAGTAGTTTGCTTGAGAGGGTGTTCTTGAAGGAAGTTTTATCTAAGTTAATCCTTGAAGACCCATAGGAGTTTGACTAGCAGAAATGACAGGGGAGACAGAATTCTAGGAAGAAGAAAAGGGAGGAGCATAAATGGAGTAGTGGTGATGGGATATTAGGGAACTAATGTTTGCTGAGCCTTTTGTACCTGTCAGACATATGTGTCCAGCAGTTATACATGTTTTATTATTGAATCCTCACAACAGCTAGTTTTCTGAGCACTTCCTAGGTGCCAGACACATAGGAATACCTCAATAATATTCAAACCAGATACCTTTACTTTTACATCTCATTTTTTTTTTTCTGTTTTTGATTAAGTCAGTCTTGGTGAATTGAAGTCAAAGACTCTTCACTCACTATTATTCTATGAAGTCTATTTTCTTCTCTGCCACTGTCAAATAAATTCTGAGAACATTCAAAGCTGAGAAATTTGGGAGAACAATTCCAGGAATAAGGAAGAAATTTGCTGCAGAAACTCACCCCATACTGTATAGGCCATGTCTTTCAGCCCTATGCAATTATGCATGAATCTGCTTCCTAGGAAGTAGAGAACATTTGAACAATGCTAGCTTGGCACTTTATGGGTGGGGCTCTGAGCCAGAGTCTTATCTTTTAAGATTTCATCCAGCTGTAAATGCTAATTTTATGACATCCTAGCCTCACTTTATAAATAACAGTTATTTGGGGGAAGTAATGGAATGGGTTTTTTTTTTCTAGGATGGAAGATATATTTTGAAGTTATTAGTAATAAAATATGTCATTGGAAATGCTGTTGCTTAGGGTCATTTATATTGCTTTATTTCTTGCACATTTGATTTTTTTGCCCCCAAACAAGGATATGTTCTTATATGAGATGAGGATGCCTCAGAATAGAATGTCAACATTAGTCTTTGGAATTAGTGACTGAGGCAACAGACATTTTCTCTTGGAGGCAATTGACCACAGTCATCTACCCAGAGCACCAAAAAGAGTTAGCATGAGACTGCAAAAGAAGTGAAATTCTCCTTTTCATTGCCTGTGGTAGATAAATGCCATATTGTCATCAGAAATAAATCAGAGTATTGCAAAGCAACAGATCTGTCTTCAACTCCAGGTATCAGTTCTGTCAGACTGGGATATATGGATAGTGGCTGAGGAGGATATCTGCCATCTGTTTCTTAGGAGACTTTAAGTAATAAATAGATTCCAATTGGAACTGGTGTGAGATGGTTTAAATTTGGCCTTCACTGAGATCCATGCAAGTCTGATGAATAGACCACTTCCTATTTTGTGAGAACTGGGCTTTTGGCCAGGAACATTCTTGTGGATGTTCTAAATTGTGACATGAGTCTGTCCAGCCATGGTCCTCCATTGTCATGGCCATGGTGGTGTGCCCAGAGATAGCCAAACGACTAATTCAGCCCGTTTGCTGTGCTTAGGGAAACAGAGTTCTGTGGTTGGCAGTCCATGTCAAGAATGCATGATTTACATGAGAGAAGAATGTTATCTGAGGAAAATGATGGTTCTAGACAGACACAAAGGGTGGATACCCACTATAGGTAGAGGTGTGATAACAAAGTGTGAGCCAAGAAAGGGGAAGGGAAAGCAAGAGTTCTGTAAGAGCAGAAAGTATCGGGGACTGGTATGCAAGTTAAGAATTAGTTTACCCTGCTGTTAACAGTGTTTATCTTGTGGGGTGAAGAGTAATTTTGAGGAAATTATCAATTTTAAGCTATATAATCCTATGGTATTTTCTACATTTATATATTACTTTTACAGTCAGAAAAACATCAATTTAAGAAATATTTAGTATCTACTTATATATGTCTAATATTAGAAATATAAGACATACCACCAGGAAACTTACTGCAGAAGACTGTATTAAAGGAAACTTCCATGGTGAGGACCCAGAGAGTTTTATGCTCCTCTGTAGAATATCTACAGTGCGTACAGTTTGGACTTAGGAGTTAAACCGTGTAACTAACATACCTAGTAGAGTGTGCATATGTCCAAAAGAAGTTACACAATAAATGTTAGCTTCCTTTCCTTTTCCTTATTTTTTCAAAATTATCTGGACATTGGTCATTCCTGAATTTAAAAACAAGCAATGAACTACTAGGAAAATAATCTTTTGGAGTATCAATTACATTGCCCCTGTTCCTTAAGACATAATCAAATTCATTAAACACTCAAATGATTTATGTGCAAGTGGAGGGTATTTTCTTCCTCAAAAGCTCAAGGACTTACAAGATAACTTAGGAGAGAGGTTAAGGTTATCCTATATCCAGGTGAGAGAAAGAACCTGATACTGGAGGAAGCTGAATGTGGAATTTTTGTTGCACATTACTAATTTGGCAGCTTATATATAGACTGTATTTGTCCGTTTTCATACTGCTGATAAAGACATACCTGAGACTGGGCAATTTACAAAAGAAAGAGGTTTAATGGACTTACAGTTCCACGTGGCTGGGGAGGCCTCACAATCATGGTGGAAGGTAAAAGGCACACCTCACATGGTGGCAGACAAGAGAAGATAGCTTGTGCAGGGGAACTCTCCTTTTTAAAACCATCAGATCTTATGAGGCTCACTGTCACAAGGACAGCATGGGAAAGACCTGCTCCCATGATTCAATTACCTCCCACCAGGTCCCTCCCACAACGCGTGGGAATTCAAGATGAGATTTTGGTGGGGAGACAGCCAAACCATATCATTCTGCCCCTGGCCCCTCCCAAATCTCATGTCCTCATATTTCAAAACCAATCATGCCTTCCCAATAATCCCCCAAAGTCTTAACTCATTTCAGCATTAACTCAAAAGTCCACAGTCTGAAGTCTCATCTGAGACAAGGCTTGCCTTGAGGCTTCCACCTATGAGCCTGTAAAATCCAACGTAAGCTAGTTACTTCCTAGATACAATGGGGGTACAGGTGGGAGTCACCACATAAGGCCAATCCAAGGCTAAGGAGAGGATAGAGATGACAGTCAAGAGCATTCTGAGGTCTGTCTAGGAGTATGGCCAAGGCAGTTAGTGAAGTTCTGGGGGACATCATGGGCACCAGAAGATGCCTGGGGTGTGCTTTGAGAAGAGCATTCTCCAGGGGTTCAAAGCTGCACTAATTCAACATCTGGAAATGAAGAAAGCATTGAAAATGGAGAGAATAATTTTATTTTTATAGATAAATTTAGCAAGGTAATTTTTAAAAACTTGTATTTTTGTTTCAGAATAAAAGTCCTGGCTGCAGTGTAGAAAATAGATTGGACTAGAGCAAGATCAAAAGTTTTTAAAGAAGTGGACCTCTCTTCTTCATACTCCTTATATGGAAGAAAATACAACCAGTTTTGCTCTGCCTTCCAGACTTGAGGACCGCAAGACTTTCCCTTTAAGAGAGTTCCAATTATTTCATCATAAATGTTCTTTCAGTTGCCAGATTTTGGGATTCTTGTTTGAAGAATGCTGGGAAGAAGTGTGTTTGTTTTGTGAACCATGTATTCCCAAGTCCAGTCCAAGGACATGCCTAAACATTCCTGTATTTATTTCTAAAACAATGATTCTGCAATGGAAAAATGTTTTGGCACCCAATTTATCATGTCACTATGACAAATGTACTGGAAAAAAACATGACCTTTTATAACCACTCTGTCTCAGAGATACTCTCTCATACCCCTAACTCTGCTTTGTGACAAGTATATATGCTCATGAAGATTAAATCATATATAGTATGAAGAATTTCACCTAGATCCTGACACATAGTAGATCAATGAATGCTGGTTATTAATGGTTATAATCACCAGCATCCACAGCATTATCATCATCATTCTGGTTGCAAGTTTGATATGCAAGTACCATGGCAGTGGGAGGGATGGGTTCTTGAACCCATCCTTTCTAAATGCGAGAAAATATGTGGAGGAGGGAGTACTCCCACTATAGGAGACTGCTTAGTGAAAGTATGCTCGTGGACTAGCAAGCTGAAAAACAGTGATAGCTCTGCTTTCTAGTCTTGGGATTCTTATGAAAGCTAGACTCTCTTTCATGCCAGAGACTAAACCAGAGTGGTTTGTGGACTTTGAATAGTGGCTAGCTGTGGTTAGTACTTTTATATTCTCATCTCAAACCACATTCTCCCCACTCTACCCTGCTTCAGCCACGCTGGCCTCTCTTGAACTCCTTTAGTCCATAAGTCCCTTATTTTCTAGGGATATCACCTGTGCTATGTCCTGTGTCTAAACTGCCCTTCTCTCAGTTCTCCACATGCCTGGGAGGCCCTTTACATCCATCAGGTAACAGTTTGTCTTTCCCTCATTAACTAATCATTCCTTGAAAATCTCATCCAAATTAAGCTCTACCAACTCCACGATACTTTTCTCTGTTCCAGTAGAGGAGCCCTTCCCATTATTGCTTTCTCTTTTTAGAAAGCAACTTCCTCAATGTGGGGATAATAAGATTATTTAGCTAGCAGGCAGTCTGGATTTGAGCGTCAGCTGTTTAAAGGAGTTACGTGGAAAAGCCAGGTGATCGGTTCCTGAGGCACTTGAGGCCCCTGGGAAGTTAGAGCGTCCTCTGTGGGAAAGGAAGCCCCTTGTTCCAAAAGAGATAAGTTCAGATACAACACCATCTGTTGGGGAAGCAAAATATCTTGTTTCAGTTGGTTCCCCAGGTCGCTGTTGGACAATTCTGCTCATTGCATCAGTGTAACATATGGTAGTGACTGGGATATAGTAGATGTTCATATTTTTTTTAATACATGAAGGAATGAATATATGAAACAATGCAAAAGCCTGGAGAGGAGTTGGAAATTAGGAGTTTTCTAGGAATTCATGGTGATCAGCTCTTTTCCCTGGGGAACTAGAAGCATCCTGGAAACCATGTCATAATATAGAAGACTTTCAGAGAGGTAGGGCCTTGAGAATCTGGCCAATCCCCACCTCCCATAAAAAAAAAACCCAGCACTTCCCAGAACACATAAAATGAAAAGGATGTATAGAAAGCATAATTTAGTCTCTGTATGTTGCCTTTTAGAAACTTACAATCCCTATGGCTTCCAGATCCTCTCAGAGATTGCAGAATTGGTAGGGAAGACATATTTTGCCTAAGGGCACTTGAAAATCGTTTTTATTCTTCAGCTCATCTCACCAATAACTAAGATGCCTCAGAGTTCACTGGCAACTTGGAGATGAATAGATTCTTCTACCCTTAGCTTAGTCTCTTCATAATAATAAAATACCAGAGCTTTCCAGAGCCAATGGCAGGACACTGCCAAGCCAGCATTTTTGGGGAATAGGAGATGGGGAACCAGGGAACTGGAAAGATATGGGAGATAAAAGCATCCATAGTGAGGGAAGAGATTAGAGAGGAGAGAAAAGTGGACTGCATTTAGTCGAGGGGAGTGATTTCAAGGAGGAAACGATGCTAGCCAACCTGAACAAAGGGAGGACTCAGATATAAAGATACGGTGGTGTTTTATGGACAACAATGGACAGAAAATAGGAATTAGCAATTCAGTTGGTACTCTCTCCATCTCTGTTTCTCTGCAGATACATTTTTCATTCTTCTTTCTCTGCCCTTCAGCTTTCTCTACCTCTTACTTTACATGGAGAGGTATGATTGTCTCTCGATGACTTCATTTTTAATGTAATACCTAAGCCATAGCAGAGACTACCTTGCTCTCTTTAATTTGCACTTCTCAATCATTTTGGGAGGATATATGACTCATTCAGCTTGGGTCAGGGGTCTAACTCCAGACCAATCACAAAGTAGATCATGATCTGGCTTAAGTAGTAAACAACTCATAAAGGTCCATGCCTATGGATGGGAAGTTAGGGGGACAGGGCCTTGAGTCTCATCAAGGACTTGGCATTTACCTCCAGAGGTGTCATGTCAGGTGGTAAAAAGAGAGTCTTCTGCAGAGGAAGAAGCAAGGAAGGAGGGGAATTAGAGAGAACTTGATAGATGAGCTCTTCAAGATAGAGGGCTCCCCAAGCTCTAGCTGCCTTTATTTATCACCTGTTTTTACAAGAGATAATGTTTGAATAAGACTTTCCTAGAATTTGCAGGAAGGAAGCAATTGGAAATGGCTGGCTGGGGTAACACATCTGGAGTGGAGATCTGACAATAGGTCTGGTTAGTCACTACTTTAGGAACAGACATGGTCTTAAACTCTCTTTGCACCTTCTTTCATCCTTCTCTATGCTCTATGACCAAAGCAACACATTTTTAAGAAAGTTCGGGTGGAATTAGAGGTATCTTCTCAGAGATAGAAATTTTTCCTCTAAGGGCTTGAATGTGATCTTCCTCCTGGCCTCATTAGAAACAGGATCAGCCATCCACATTCCATGAGCCCTGGAGTTACCTGGGGCTCTCTTTAATCTCCCAGACCTAGGACTTTTCTACATAAAGCTTTTTTAATCCTTTATTCTGTGACATTTGCTTTGGCTATTATCTCCAGAAGTTAAACTATGTCGAAAGGTTTTTGAAAAATATGAGTGTATTGCCCTGACTCATTGTCATGCGAATAAAAAGACAACTTAAAAGGCTACAGCAGGTATTAAGAACAGTATTTCTTTACTGAATTCAGGCTGGTGAGTCTTAATCAAAATTTTCTTTCTCATAACCTCCATGTTTCTGAAGTGTCATCAAACAATTTATTTTAGAATCTGTGCTTCATTTAGGTCCCTCTGGACATCACATATTAAATTCAGAGAGGCACCATTTATGGCCTCCCCAGGGCAATCTCCATTCCTCTCCCCATACTCAAATTTCTTCAAAACAGTTTTATCCATTCCCTTATTGTGTTGGTTTCCACTGGGGTTTTCCCCTAGGACCTAAGAAAATGAGAAAATAGATGGCTGTTACGTCTTTTTGGCAGTTCATGAGGGTACAGAGTTTCCTCGTAGGTTTCTTCCCCTAAAAATAAAGATCCACATGTCCATTTAATGGCTTCTTCTCAAACTATCTGGACTGGTCTTCCCTAAAATAAACGGGACATATTATTAGAACAGAGAGAGACATAAAATGAAATGAGGTAATAAGTGGCTGTTATGGTTTTTTTGGCTGTTCATGAGGGTACAGAGTTTCCTTTTAGGTTTCTTCCCCAAAAATAAAGATCCACATGTCCATTTAATGCTTTTAAACTATCTGAACTGGGCTTCCCTAAAATAAACAGGACATATTATCAGAACAGAGAAAGATATAATGAAAAAGAAATAGGACATATGTACACTGTAATCAAGGTGATATTTTAATTCATCTAGTGTTTGTCCAGGCCCTCTCTGGAGGCTCATTCCTGCCATGTAGTCTTGCTCTTTCCATAGTCAGGAAAAGAGAGGATCAGAAATTAAATCCCTGCTGGGCAAGGTGAATATATCAGTTCGCCAACCATGAATTTTACCTGAGAAATTTGTGGAGCTGTGTTTTATGGTTTCTTTGAGTTACAAAGTTTTTGAAGGTCATTATTGGCTATAAAGTTTGGACCATGTTGTCAGAAAAGGAAAATAAATTGTAGTTGCAACACAGTTGGGCATCACAAGCAGGGAAGATGTAACAGAGGCATGTGGATGTTAAAAGAAGTATAGTCTCTAGTTGGGCAGGACATGGTACAGGGGAAGAAGAGATAGGAGAGGCCCCAGGAGGAAACATTGAAAATCAGGTCAGCCTAAGGCCAAGGTGGGCAAATCACGAGGTCAGGAGATCGAGACCATCCTGGCTAACATGGTGAAACCCCATCTCTACTAAAAAATACAAAAAAATTAGATGGGCATGGTGGTGGGAGCCTATAGTCCCAGCTACTCGGGAGGCTGAGGCAGGAGAATGGCGTGAACCGGAAAGCGGAGCTTGCAGTAAGCCGTGATCGCGCCACTGCACTCCAGTCTGGGCGACACAGGGAGACTCCGTTTAAAAAAAAAAAAAAAAATCAGGTCAGCCTAAAGAAGGGTCTCAAGATGCGTGGAGAATCCTTCTCAGATTCTTGATTACTCTCTCTCACTGATGTTGAGAGCTAGTTTTCCTGATTTGATCTGGGGCAAAGGGAGCTGTAATATGCCTATTGTAGGGTGAGTTGCAAAACAGAAAACTCTTTTCCCTTGGTAATGCCTTAGACGCCTTAGACGCCTTCCATATCCTTCTCCTTTTATACCTCCTCCCCCAAGTTCATGGAGGTCTGTGCTTTCTCCCATCCTTATCAAACCCTACGCCCAAGAAAGGAAACTATAAACTTGATTATATAGAAATGAAAAGTCCTACTTCCACCTTCTGCCCATGACATTTGCCATTTAGTAGAGAGAAAGATTTTAGCCAGAGAACCACACATTAGAGTTTCCATATTTCAAGTTTTCTCTGGCTACTTGCCTGTTCCGGTTTTCCGTGTGCCAATAACATCTGCTGTCTAAAGTTTAGCTTTGTTTTCCCCCTAGCAATTATCTTCTGTTAGTTTACCTTTTTAAATCCCATTTTATTTCATTAGGCTGCAACTGAAGTTTAATTAAGACAAACTATACAAAGCCAGAGTTTTGTATGTTGCTACAGAAGCTGTTTTTAGGCAATTCCTCAACACAGGTGTCATCCTGAAGGTTATGAGCTCCCTTTTACCTGCCAGACTCTTTCAGTGCCACTATGTCTACCTGGTCAGCCTGTGGAGGAGACTCTACCTGCTCTCCTGAAGCTGGAGGGTCAAGACCATCTCCCAGCTCCAACCCTGTCTCACAGTGGCCTCAATGCACTCAGGATTTCTAAGCAGGAGAATGTCAATAGGGCAGTGCTATTTATAGGTAAATATTGGGTGAAGCAATTAGCTTGTTCTATGTTGTAAAGGTTCTAATACTAAAAAGGAGATAGGTATCCAAGATGGAAGAAGGCTGACTGACTGCCAGTGAAAGAGAAGGGGAGTAGCTAGATATTAATGGAATTTTAAAGCGGTGATAGAATTCTCAAGTAGCTTAGTGATATGGTTTGGCTGTGTCCTTACCCAAATCTCATCTTGAATTGTAACTCCCATAATTCCCACATGTCGTGGGAGGGTGATGGGAGAAAATTGAATAATAGGAGTGGGTTTTTCCTGTGCTGTTCTCATGATAGTGAATAAGTCTCATGAGATCTGATGGTTTTATAAAGGGCAGTTCCCCTGCACATGCTGTCTTGCCTGCTGCCATGTCAGATGTGCCTTTACTCCTCCTTCACCTTCTGCCATGATTGTGAGGCCTCACCAGCCATGTGAGTCCATTAAACCTCATTTTCTTTATAAATTACCCAGTCTTGGGTATTTCTTCATAGCAGTATAAAAATGGACTAATACACTTCGTAAGCAAAATAGAAACCAGTGGTTATCATCTCTGGCTGTATTACAGAACCACCTGGTACTTCTTACAGTACTGATGCTTGGGCCCCATGCACAGAAGTTCTGATTTAATTCATCTCATTAAAGCCCTGAGCATCAGTGTCATTACAAAGCTCCCCAGGTGAATCTAATCTGAAGCTGAAGTTGAGAAGTGCTTATCTCAGATCAAAAGTGTCCAGGTTTTTCAGTGTTTGCAATACACCGGCAGAAATGGCTCCTTAGGCTGAGGGGAAAGAAGATTCTATCTTGCACTGTACAAATCTGGGCTCTGTATGTGAGTGGAAGGAGCTTCCAGAATCTGATTTTTTTTTTGTCATTTTTTTTTTTTGAGACAGAGTCTCGCTCTGTCACCCAAGCTGGAGTGCAGTGGCGTGATCTCGCCTCACTGCAACCTCCACCTCCCGGGTTCCAGTGATTCCCCTGCCTCAGCCTCCCATATAGCTAAGTCTATAGGCACCTGCCACCACACCTGGCTAATTTTTGTAGTTTTAGTAGAGGTGAGGTTTCACCATGTTGGCCAGACTGGTCTCAAACTCCTGACTGCAAATGATCCACCCACCTTAGCCTCCCAAAATGTTGGTATTACAGGTGTGAGTCACCACGCCTGGCCGAGAATCTGCTATAAGCCTGCCAGGTGATGCTGATTCAGATGTTTCCATGAACTTTAAAAAGTACTCTAACTTGGAGAGAAAAAAAAAAGCATCTCCTTTTTATTCATCTATTGTTTATGATGAATATGTTATTTTGTTTAAGTTCCCAAAAAATCCTAGGAGGAAAGGGACATTATTTCAGGTTACAGTTAAGGAAACTCTAGCAAATTGTCAATAAATACAGATCTAGTAAAAGCAAAACCTGACATCACACACGAGTATTTAGTTGAAGGACTAGTGATAAGGAAAGCGTTAACCACAGACTCTTTTCCCTAAGCTTTTCTAGGCTTCTTGTTGGTACACCAGCTGGCCCCCAGGGGTCATGAGCGACTAGCTCAGAGGAGGTGGGTGAGAGGCGCTGGCTGAGAAGCCGCGAGAAACACAGCTGTGGACATAGGCTGGCCTGGGCAAGGAGAGCTTCTGAGATGGTGCTGCAGTCTGAAGACTCTCTCGGTGCTGCAAATTCTGAACAACTGCAAACTCTGGCAGCCTTGCTTGTAAGAAAAAACCAATAATTTTAGAGCAAATTAGAAAGCCTCGCTGCTTTAATTCTTGTTTTTCCTGCTGTCTGTCCAATGTCAATCTTTGTTGTCCTGATAAGGAACTACGTTCCCTACCAGTAAAGAGAATCTGAAAGCTTCATAAACACCCATTTGTGCCTTTAAATACATTTGGGAGAAGGGTGATATCATCAGAGCAGTGACAGTTTTTGAATGGAGGAGGGGAGGGAACTAAAAGTAGTGATCTTGTCTTGAATGTGTCTGACTTTTGAGCAGGAGAGAAGCCCATTTCCTGCTAGTCATTTCTTCTCTGTACCTCATTAGAGAACATTTTCCCTGAGTTATACAGATTTTAGCCAAAAGCAAATATAGCTCACTTTGGTTCAAAATTCTACGTATTCTGGACAAGTCTATTCCACTGCTGGCTTGATACATTCACTTGGATGCTTCAAAGTCAACTAAACATGTTCATTGTCTACTACATTCTTGTTGCCAGAGACAAAGTCGATTGTTTCCTCAGTTGCTCAAAGCAGAAACAGAGGAGCTGGCCTTGACGTCTCCCTCTCCTACCTCGCAGCTTATCCAGCACCAAGTTCTGTGCTGTCTCCTCATGAGTATTTCTTAAATTGGACCACTTCTCTCTATCCTCATTGTCTCGGTGCTTGCTGGAACTGTCCTTGTCACTGCTTGGACCAGTACAGTAGCCCATGCTCTCACTGCTTTTCCTGCATCCACGCTTGCCCCTCCCATTGTTCCTCCCCTTGTGTTAGCCAGTGATCTTTTCAAATTGCTAATTTTCATTTTAAACTTGTGGATTTTAAAAATTGCTTTTAGAATAAAGGTCAGTACCTTTGACTTGGTCTGTCAGAGCTGACCCTTGCCTACCTCTCCAGCTTTAACTCTGAGCTCTCCCCACCCTCCATTCTAAATCCCATTCATATGGGTCTTCTTTAG
This sequence comes from Macaca fascicularis, assembly GCF_037993035.2. Lineage (NCBI taxonomy): Eukaryota > Metazoa > Chordata > Mammalia > Primates > Cercopithecidae > Macaca > Macaca fascicularis. The sequence continues at coordinate 99,423,795 of NC_088383.1, read as the reverse complement.
TCCTTTGAACGCTTCATATTTGTTCTTCCTTCAGAGCCTCCCTCTGTACTAGTTTTTTGCACGGCTGAAACTCCCTCCCCTTTGCATCGTTAATGCTTCCTCCTCCTTCAGCTTTCATCGCAAATGTCATTTTTATCAATCTCCTTTCCTGCCCCTCCCAGATGAGCTTGAGTCCTCCAGCCGTGCACTCTGGCTTCCTGCGTGCAACTTCCAACTGCTTACCTAAGTATGCAACAGACAGGGCCTTAAACTGCCTTGTCTACTATATGACCCCATTGTAACTCAAGTGCTTAGCACATACGGGGTACTCAATATCTGTGAGTGAAGATAAAAAGGTATAAGTGAAGGATATTAAAACACAGCCCATTCTCACACAAACACATGCACATATCATCCAGCTAAGGGCTAAGGATGATTTCAGCACGACACTCCTTGAAATCCTTAGTTGCTCAACTAATATTTTAATATGAGACCTGGTTAGAATTAGAAAAGACTGTGATTAAAGAATGGTGATGTGCTGTTTACAAAACACTCTGTACTATTTTATTGCATTTGATCCTTCTAAGGAATTTGTAAAGTAGGTAGGGCTGCTGTTATTGTGTCTGTCTATAGAAGATGAAACTGGAGCTCAATAAAGATAAGTGATTTGCACAAGGTCAAAGAGAAGAGGCATAATAGGGAAAACAGCCCTCATTATATGAATTCTATCTAGTGCAAATGATAATATTAGTAACAATAATAGCTTAGTGTTTGAAATAACTTTAGATGTTATACTTAGGACTTTATATACATTGTCTTGCATGTACCAAAAACCCCTGTGAAATTGTACAATTACTATCTTTTCTTTACAGAGAGAGGAAATTAACCTTAGAGAGGTTAACTAACCTTCTGGAAGTGGTAGATACAGAGATAAAACCCAGGCACTCTTGCATCAGACCTCTGTTCTTAACAACTTACATTTTGGCGTCATCTACGTTTCCAGGAGCTCCTGGTTTTCTAGACAACATTTCCATCATGTGTCTAAAGCATATCTTCAATTCAAATAATATATTTCTCTTTTTTTTTTTTGCTGTTCATTCATTTTCCTTTTGAGTTCTCTTTTTCCTTTCTTACCAGAATCCTTCCTGTTTTTCCTGAGTTCTTTATTATGGGATGCAGTAAGTTGATTGCAATAGCAACAACAAAACAAAACTCAAAGAGCAAGTATGAAGCCTATGTTCACATACTTTTGTTGTCAAGAATGTCATGCCTTCTGCAGAAAATGTTCAGTTTGTCTCTATCCCAGTGTTTAGTGAGATATACTGTCAACAATGATATTAATTGATCTGGGTTGGAGCCATCTTAGCTGTTCGGGGCTTACTGAACAGGCTTACTGGTGGAGCTGAACATATTCTCAACTGAAATTTAGAGAACTTGACTTTTAGCCAAGCTTTGTCATTTAGCTGAGTGACATGTAGCAAGTCACTTAACCTCTCTGAACCCAGGTCTCTTCATCTATGAGATAATAGCTCTGCCTTGTGAACAGTCATCTTGAATTGTGAAATACATTTTTATCATAAGGGAATTACGTTGTACTTTCTTTTAGGAGAAGGAAAGAACACAAAATAGAATGTTTTCATTAATATCTTTCATGGAGAATGCTATAGACAGACACTTCTATTTAATTAGCCAGCTGGTGGCACTGAGTACATGCGGTCAGTTTCCAAATAGCCAAAGCATGATGGAGCTCAGGACAGGTCAGAGTTGAGGGAAGGCGGGGGATGGAAAAGGGAAAAAGTGAGTAATTTATCTTCTTTAGGCTTTGGGTTGAGCACACTGGCGTGCAGAGTGAGGGGTTCATGTGAGATTTGTTGTTCTTCCTTCTCAGCAATCCTTAGGGATAGGAAACGGATTTTTTTCATGTGCTTCAACTGAAATTCATTGTCAGTGCCTGCCAGGAACACTTTGTCGAGGTCATGTCGGGGCTCACTGGAAACAGGCCATGTGAATCTGTAGTGTCTTCCACACGCTTGGGAGGGCATGGCAGCTTCACTTCTCATGCATTTGCCGCCCTTTCTGTAGACCTTTGTTACCATAATGGGAAAGACCTGGAGTAAAAGAGGCTTAGAAATCCTGGCTTGGTGACTCCCGTTGCCTTCTTGTGTTTTCACAAGACAAAACATCAGGGTTTAGAGCTGACTTTTTAATGATTAGACACAAAAGTTACAACCAGCTAGCTCACAAAGCATACTCACCAGCTTATGTTAGTTATAGTAACTTATAAAACAAGGTCCTGTTCTTTATAGTTAGTTCTATATCTGCTTTTCAGGATCTCATCGACTTTGGAACTAAGAAGGGCCAAGAGCCTTTGGAGATGACTTTTGAACTGGCAGAGGGCATTCAATGCCTGGATCCCTTGAATGGTCACCTTAGAGACATCCCTGCCTGTGAACAGGTGAGACCACATTCACATTAATCTAACATTTACTGAACTTCAATAATGTTCTGGGCCATTTCCTATGTATTAGCTCATTAAAACTGTTTCGCACAGTCCTGAAAGGTACTTATTATCATTATCCTCATTTTTATAGATCAGGAAATTAAGGCTAAGAGGGGTTTAGCTAACTTGCCTAAGTTGTACTGGTGACCGTCTGATCAGGGCTTATGCCCAAGTGTTCTCAGGTTAATTCCTGTGCTCGTTCCTTAAGCCATCGTTGTCCAGTGGAATACGATGCTAAGCTTGGTGTAAGAATGTCCTATGCAATTTGACTGTGGAGCGGAAGATTGGGGCTCACAGATATTTACCTGAGTTCCTCTTGTGGGCTTGTTCACTGACTTTTTGACTTCAAGGTGCACTTGAAATTCTGAAGCCTGTGATCTTGTGGCCCATTTAACATGCTATTCTTTTTTATTGAGACAAAGTCTTCTATTACTGGCTAGAGTGCAGTGGTGCAATCTTGGCTCACTGCAACCTCCACCTCCTAGGTTCAAATGATTCTCCTGCCTCAGACTCCTGAGTATCTGGGACTACAGGCATGTGCGACCGCGCCTGGCTAATTTTTGTATTTTTTGTAGAGACAGGGTTTCACCATGTTGGCCAGGCTGATCTTGAACTCTTGACCTCAGGTGATCCACCTGTCTTGGCCTGCCAAAATGCTGGAATTACAGGCGTGAGCCACCATGCCCGGCCTAACATGCTATTCTTAAGACAAATTATTTAACAAAAGTCTGTTGCATAGTGACTTAGTTTCAGGCCTTGAGGATAGAGCAATGAACAGACAATGTCCCTGCTCTCATGTATCTTATTCTAGTATAGGAGACAGAAAATTATCAAAGAAAGAAAGAAATAACATCATTTAGATAGTGTAATCCCTCTGAGGATAAACAAAGCAGGATATGAGGCTGATGAATAATAGGGTTACTATTTTAGATGATGAGCATAGGAGAGACCTCTCAAAACAGGTAGTATTTCAGCCTAAAGTTGAATAATATGTGCAGTGAGTCTTAGAGTTATCTAGAGTGAAAATGTCAGAAGAAACAGGCAGTGCAAAGGCCCTGAGGTAGAAACATACAAAACGTGCTCAAGGGATAGCAGGAAGGCCATTCTGACAGGCTGGTGTCAGGGAAGGCAAGAGTAGGAAGAAATGAAATAGGAGTGGTGTCTGGGAGAAGTTGGTATCATCATATAAGACTTCTTAGATGATGGTAAAGGCTTTGTATTTCATTTTAAGTGTGATGGAAATTCAGTGGAGAGTTTTGAACTGGGACATGATATCCTCTGTTTTTACAAGATTCTCTTTGGCAGCTGTGTTAATGACAAACTGAGGGTGGGAGGCAGTGGAGGTAGACAGATGCATTAGGAAGTTACCATAGACCAGATTCAACATGATGGTAGACTGAGGTGGTAAGAAGTGGTTAGGTTCAAAATGTGTTCTGAAGGTAGACCAGATAGGATTTGCATATAAATTAGGTGTGGGGTGTTATCCAGTTAATTCACTCTCATCTGTGTACTTGCAATTGGCAGTTGTGACCCTGGGATCTGACTCAAGAGGTAAATTTCAGGGGGTGCACTCCTCAATCTCGCATCTCCTTCATTTTGGGCTATGTGGTCCTTTCATTTTTGAGGGGTGTCCCCTCCAGGTGGGTGCAACTCTGAGGCCCTGTCTTCTGTTATGCATTGCTGCCTCCCATGTGTGGGAAGCTGTGGCTATTAAGATACACATCACACATTCACTGCCCTCATGGAGGTCTTAATCCGACAAGAGAGGCAATATTACAATGTGGCATGAAATGTTGTAATAGAGGTGAATATTTCTCTGAAGGAATCAAGATGTGAGTGACATCTTCTAACTTAATTCTAACTTGGGTCAGAAGACTAAAAATCAGAGTTTGCCAGTTGAAGTTGCAGGGGACCTGAGCTTTAAAAGAGACCCTCCAATTTCATGTCTATGCCTGTTCATGGTCAGTTTTCTAAATTCTTGCCCTTGCCCTTTCTTTCTCTGTGGCTATCAGCTCCCTTTATTTATTGTTCCATAAATGAGTAATCCTTCTTTTTCAGTCCAGAGGCTGGGGTGGAGGAAGCATACATATATCTCAGTGACTCAGGCTGCATATCAATTTAGGGTAGAGACTCAAGGCTGTTCTTTCATCCTGTGGCCAAAATCATCAGATCTCAGAGTAAACCTTTATTGCCTACTGACCCATCAAAGCCAACAAAGTGAGGGAACCTGTCAGGACTTTACAATATGATCCTTGTAAAATCCCTTAACCCAGGAATCTTAAGTCTTGGGGTTTACCAAGTGCTCTGTTAACCTTGCTCTATGGGCTACCTGCTAGGGAGGAGCATTTCCATTCATTACTTATCTCAGGCTGAGGCAGGTTCTGTGAGTATTTGCTTATGTCCTGCAGGTTGTCTTCACCTGGCTCATTGTTTTCTCAGGCTTGACTAAGCATTCCTTTGTAATACAGGTGAAAACACTGTCATGACCAAAGGCCTAAGGTTCTAGATGCTGTCAAGGCTCAGATAGATTCTCATGCAGCATTGTTATAAATCTGTTGACAATATCCATGCCTCATGCACAGTATGAATGCGTTGGTACATTACCAAGTGTCATTAGCTAACGTCAATATGAAGGACTCATATATTTTGAAAAGGAGCAGTGCTTATGTACCTTCTTTGGAGCACTCGTCTATTAATTTTGTTGTGAGTTGTATACATGCACATCTCTCTTACTGGGCTCCATGCTCCTTGAGAAAACATCTCTTTTTTTTTTCCAGGCTTAGAATAGTGGTGAGATAATGGAGTTAGACCATGCTTTATATTGCCTGTTGGTATAGTTGCTTAAAAACTCTGTGCCTCAATTCCTTCCATGTGAGATGGAAAACATACACGTTACAACGTTGGTGGGAATCTTGAATAATATGATACATTTATAAAAGCACTTAATGCTGTGCCTGAATTCACAGTGAACACTCAACAAACAGGACCTGTTAATATAGTATGGTGAGTGCCCAATAACTTCATACTGAATGAACAGAAGCTCTTGGAGACAAGAGATCTATTACAGGAAATGGGTTTCTATGACTGACTCAGGGGAGAAGACAAGTATTAGCTGCCCTCATTCCAGTTTGTTCATTTCCTAAAGGGAGAGGGGTGGGAATGTGGTTGGAAAAAGATGTCAGAATTTGTTTTGATGTGCCTTAATAGACCATGTCACTAGCCTATTAGAGACAGTTGACAAAGGTTGAGGATTTTTTCCTAATAGCATGAGAAATATCAAAGGCTGAACTGGGCTAATCCTTGAGTTCTTTTCCTGGGGGGCCCCTGTCCCATCTGCCCAAGTCACAAAATGGAGTAGAATAGATTGACTCTCTATCCCAACCTATTCCCATCTCATTTACTTAACCCCCGCCCCCTTTTGTAATGTGAGTATCGGTTGCTAAGCAATATCTGTCTAATGACGCAGTACACCTGTCATGACCATGATGGGCAGAATGCATCTCCTCTGTTTTGAAGGTTGCATCTTCTTTAGGGCCAATTTCTAGTGCCTGTGAGAGGTGGGAGTGGGGAATTCTGGATCAGAATGAGCCAATGCCTGTGGTTGCCTCTTTAGGGTATCCAGGTACCATACATAATTCAGGTATGTGTGGGTGTCTGCCTTTCATGACAGCACCAGAACCCACAAGTTCTTAGAAAGCTCCTAGTATGGGCTTTCCTTGATGGCATAGCAGCTTTAAATGATGGCACAATTTAATTGGAGATAAAAATGACTCCCAGTTGTACGGTACTTACTATATACCTTAGCCTGTTTAATCCTCACCACAAGCCTGAAAGTACTATTATCTCTTTTATCCACATGAAAGAACAGAGGCTTAAGTAACTTCCCCAAGGTGATAGGACAGGAAGGATTTAAACTCAGTCTTTTAAGCTCCAGCTATACCACTCACCTCCCCATAGGCCTCTCATTTATTAAAAAATGAGCTTGCAGTGTTACATGAAAGTAATTTTAGTTTATTATTAGACTATAGAATCCATTGCAGTCCTTTGACCATTCTCTTGTCACACATTTAATAGTTACTGTTAATTTAAAAGATAAAATATTAATTTCAGAACAGCAATTTTCTGGGACTCCTGTGATAAACTGATAGTACTTTTGTCTTTTGTACCATGGATCACTAGTTGATACAGGTACATGTAGAAATACTTTAAAGATTGATGCTTTTTACCCTTTTTGAGCTATGATATGATTTATAATTTATTTTTCTCAGGACTTGTGTTGCTCAAGGAATTTATGTATATGAGCATGTATTGTCCTTCAAATAATTCACTGTGGAAGGTCAAATATTTATTTCAACTCATATTCTCATTGGTCCCTCCCTTGGGGAATTATTTACAGACCTAGTTAACAATCTGTAAAAAAGAAAAAATCTATCAAATTTTAAAAATACTTCTATTAGTGAGATTTAAAATACATATATAACATTTATTAAATTAAAGATCTGTTGCCTAGCTCATGTATACACAAGGTTATATGCTTTAGAGATGACGTGGGAAATTGAGACCCTTTGACTAAGATTTCTCCAATTACTACATATGGTATAGCTGATTAAAAATTGGAAATATTTTTATGCATTAAAACTCACCCACATGCTTCCACTTGGATGACATTGTCAACTGTTTCACCTTCAGACATGTCTAAATATAGTTTAATTTCCACCAATTGCAGAAATCCACGATCTACTACTGCTCATGAGCTGCCCTCCAAATCCAATTTTTAAATTTTTGTAAACCATATTGATATTAGTTAGATTAATTTCAGATTGCAAAAAGGCACACACATGGTTTTTCTAACCATTTCAGATTTTGACTTACTGAGAGAAAGATGTTTTTCATTTTCTTTTCTTTTTTTTTAAGTAAAGGTGAGTCAAAGACAACTGTCCAGAATGTTATCCAGAAAAGCATTCTGTGGTATTGAAGAATGTGGCTTTGGAGTTAGATCACCTTACTTAAAATCTGACTCTGCAACATGCTGGCTACCTGTCTTTAAGGACCATGTGTGACTTTTCTGTGCCTCAGTTTCTTCATCTCTTTTCTGGTCTCCATGTTGCTCTTGAAAACCTTGGTATAACTTTAATTACTCCTTTGCAGGGTAATCTGTTTTTTCTCTTTTTTCTCCTTTTATGTTTTTATTTCCAATGTCTGATATTCTGCTATTTTTCTGTGATAAATATACATGTATTTTTTTTTAAATTTTGCTCAGGACTTGTGCTTATGCAATCTTATGCTACATGTATTTTATTAACTTGGGAAGTTTCACAGACCTTACCTTTTTGAATATTGGTCTCCCATATCTTCCTTTCCTCATACTCCTAATAAGACACATGTCGAATCTTCTCCTTTTGTTCCGCGTATCTTTTAGCCTATTTTACATTTCTATCACTTTATGACTCAGTGCTGTATCTTGGGTTATTTCCTCAGCTCTATTTTGTTACTTGATTCTCCCACTGACTATGTAGAATTTGTTGTTTTTTCCAGTCTACTGGATTTAAAAATCTCAATAAATAGTTATTTCATTTCTATAAGTTCTTTTGTTCCTTAGACTTTCTATTTTTTGTTATTCCTTATTCTTTGATTTTCATTTTTTTCTTTTATCTCTTTAGCCATTTAAATTATTTTTTAAGTTTGTTCAGATTATTATCTGTCCTTCTAGGTTCTCTACTAATCTGATTTATTCTGTCTGATAACTGTTTTCTAGCACATTTTGTAATTTTTGATTAAGAAGTTCTTGTATGTCATTTTTTTTCTCTTGTAGGAATTTCATATGACATTGGTTCAGGGCAGTTTTTCATTTTCCTCTGCCACATACTTCAGTGAAGTCAGCTTGGATTCTCATCACTCATGAACACTGTAAATTGGACTCTAAATCTCAGATTATTTAAGCTTGAGGTTTTGATTTCATATAGTAATTTTTTTTTTTTTACTTACCCAGAACCCAAAATAAAGAAAATATTATTGGTGGCATCCGAAGACATATAGACACATTTTATCTAGCTCCTCATTTTGTGAGGGGGTAGCACTTTAAGGGTCCTGTCTTTATACTGGGATTTACATCCCCATTCCTGACCTCACATAGGTTTAATTTCTCTGCATAGATATTAATGTCCAACACCCTAGCAATTAAAGATCTCCTGAGTTCTATACTCTTCTACACACCACTCATGCCATCCTGGCCATTGAAGCATCAACTTGTGTGCTTACCACTCTTTTGGTTCCTCATGTCTGGGGATTTTACACTTTTCTAGCTGCCTTAGTAATGTATTTTAAAAGATTCTTTTTTACTTTATTCAGAATTTGTAAGCATTTGTAGCAGGAGTAGTTTATTCATTTGTTTAGTGTATCACATTGATGAAATCAAAATGGTAGTGTCATCTTGAGGATTAAATGAGATTTTGCATGTACAGAGTTTAGCATACTGCCTGACTTAAGTTTGATCATAGTTTTGATATTAGCCATTATTACAGAACAATTTGTGTAGATTCAAAATGAACCTCAAGCTACTGCTGAGAGGAGGAAGAAACAGTTTTAGTACCTATGTTTTTGGTTATTTCCATGCAAAGTCCTATGATTAGTCATAGGCATAGGTACTGACCAGCATACATAAAATTTCTAGCACTGTTCCTGGAAGGTCTCAACTTTTTAAATTACACCCTCCAATGTTGGATGTTGCCAGTGGATTCTTATTTTTGTCCAATTCTTGTCATAACAATTTCACTGTCTTTTTCACAAAGGTTTTATGAAGGACAGTCAAATTCTTTGCCTACAAAACGATACATGGTGTCCAGAATACCTTTTACCAACCCATCAATAAAATTAACATAATTTGCAAAGATGACAGGAGATTTTCTCCAATAAAATGAAATCCTAGACCATCTAGGGCAATGAACAAAAAAGTATTAACAGTAGATCCTGTTTAACTATGTCATCTAGCACAATTAGTGTCATAAGTCATTGATGCTAAGCAGATGGTAATATTTTCTTTGGCAATTAATGAAAATATAGTACAGTGCTATGAAAAAAATGCTATAATATGACTCCAGAAAAGAATGAAGAACACTGATTAAGAGATATATTCTAGATTCTTTAGTAGAAAATGAATCTTTAGCTTTATGAAATTTTCATAAAAATTTGAAATGAATACATACCTATTATATCAAGAAAAAGTATTTTTTAATAAAATGATATACAGAGTTATTTATAATTAGCAAAGATGGAACTAACCTATAACCTATTAGCAAAGATGAAACTAACCTATAAACTAAACTATAATGAGAATAGTTAAGCATGCTTATAGTCTTTTATAACCATAGAATATTTTGATGTCATTAAAATAATGTTTATGCAAATAAGAATAACCCAGTATAACCATGTTATACTCAGAGCAAAATGATTAGCTGCAAATGGTTTTATTATTAACAAGAACGAATAAAAAATAAAGCATGTATTCTATTCAAGAATCTAGAAAAATTAAAAATTAAGCTAAGGAAAATAGAAATAGATATAAACAGCGATAAAAGCAGAAGTATAAATGAAGCCATAAATGGGCTTTTTGAAAAGTCTCGTAAATAGCCAAAATCCTGGCAATGCAAATGAGGAAGAGAAGTCATACATATGTAATGTTTGAAATGAGAATGAGGATATAACCAGAAACATTAAATCAATTTAGAAACAAAATACTAATAATATGGAGAATCCAAGTGGAATAGTTTGAAAATATTAACTAATAAAAACAATCTTAAAAATAAGTAGAAAGTATATATAATATAGTGGCCATACAGAATTTTATATTTTATCATGAATTTACCATTGATTTGATTTCAGCCTGGACCATTTTACAGGAGAATTCTTTCAGATCATCCTTAAGCTATTGAATGTATTCCAGATTTTTGCTTAGAAATCTTAAATTAAGGCATATTTATTACTCTCCTCTTAAAAAAAAAAGAAACCTGTCAGAAACAGCAAGGAAAAAAAGAAAGGGAGTAATCCACCATCTACAATGACCCAAGAAATAATGTCTACTACAACTTCAAACTGTGAAGTACTCTGGCCAAAGATATCTCTACAAAGGAGAAAGCTTGTTGATAGTCAAGCGGTATTCTTTGTGTTCTGCAAGATATGGATTTCTCCCAAAGTAAGCACTGTAGTCCTTAAATGAGAAGCCACTGACCGTCTGACTGCAAGCTAGAGGAATGAGGCAGTCATGAGAAATGCAGGCATGTCCCTGTAATGACTTAGTTAACAAAACAAAACAAAACAAAAAAACACAGAAAGTCAAAAACTGCAACTGAAGAATACATCTTATGTCATTTCTGTGGTCTCTAACCAATCCTCCTAATTGAGGTGGATGCTTAGAGTAAGGTAGAGTGATTCAAGGAAAAGGACAAAGCGGTTGCATATTGTAACAGAAAGTTCATGGGGCAAAAGCAACTAATAATAATGTTAACCCTTGTTGAACTATTATATGTGGCAGAAACTGTTCTAGATTTAATAGTGACTCATTTAATTTTTTAACAAGCTATGAAGGGACTATGCAGATAAAAAAAAAACACAGAGATACAGAGAATTTAAAGTACTATTTCAAGACCAAAGAGCTAGCAGGGAGCAGCATTGGAATTTGAATCCTGTGGGTGACTTCAGAGCATAGGTTTTGAATTACTGTCTTCTGTACTCCCCTTTCTCCCTACCCCCAACTCTACTATGCTTTTCCCTTGGACGCTAAAAGATTTAGTCAGAGAATAAAGGAGAGAACAGACAAAAGAGAGGCTAGAGATTGCCAGTTCACACTCCACTCTCCATTTTCTCCACAGAATAGTCTTGTATTCCTCTCTAATTTGTCCTGAGCTCTCTCTCTCTGGAGATTGGCTATAAACTCCAGCCTTGCCCTGATGAAGATCCGGGGGATAATCCAGGATATTTACAATATGCCTTTCATGGGATACGGATGCTTTTTTTTTTTTTTTTTTTTTTTTTTTTTTTTTTTAAATTCTGGTGGATGGCTTAATGCTTAATGCCTAAGTGTACAACCTATGACTTGGTGTGCCTCTCACAGTAAATTTGTCTGTGCTGGCAGATACCCCTATGGCTCTTGTCTGACTTGTGTCCAGTTTATAACACCAAGATAGCCACTGTCCAGGAGAGCTTTGACTAGAAGGAAAGTTAGATCTGGGTGTGTCAATTAGGTAAGACAGAGGAGGTAACACAGCAAAAAACACATGAAATGTCAGAAGCAGTTTATTACGTACAGATCCCAAAGAGAAGAGGAGTGTCAATGAGGGCTGACAGGAAGTCTGAAGCCAGCAGAGTGCCCAACCTATAGGTGGGGTGTGGGGGAAGATCTATGAGCCAAGGACTTTATTAGGGTGCGGAGTATTACCCAAGCAGGCTTCCCACAGGAGATTCTAACTGGCATGTTTAGAGCAAGCCAGCATGAATCTCAAAGGGTCATGTTGTGACTGAGAGTGGTTACTGTGGCATATATGTGCAGTCTATGTAGGTGTGGGGTCAGTGGGGTGAGTCAGCTAGGTTGTATTGGTATGTCCCATAGGGAGGGAGCCACTAGGAGGCAGACATTTGGATTGACCACATTGAGGAACTGGGAAGAGCCAGAGAACTGGATACTGTGTCAAAGGTAACTAAGCCTTGCTTCTGGCATGAGAAAGTTAAACCTAGATTCAAAATGGATGCTAAAGCAACATAAAGTTTTAACAATTTACTACATACAGTTCCTTATCTGGAATCTGGCAGATGAATCATTCAGAGATGAGTAAAAATCTGAAACAAAAGGAAATAAATATGCATTATTAAATGAGTTGCCCAAAGAATGAAGGCTTCAGTTCAATAGATTTTCATATTCTTAAAAAAATTAGAGACAATTTGATATTTCTAAAAATAAAAAATGCTTAGGAAGAGGATTATGTGATAACAGGAGAATCTAATAGCAAGTTGGAAAAACTCAGGAAAAACATGGCAATAAAACAAACATTTCAGAATGAAAACAATAAGAAGTAGAAAAAGAAAGTAATACCAATTTTGGCAAAGATAGGGTGGATGGCTTGGGAAAATCAAAAAACAAATCAAACTAAAATAATAAAATATTTTAATAATAGAAAAGATAAAGAAGGGCTCAATATATGCATAATTGGCATTTTTTAAAATGAGGACATATGGAACAGATTCAAACATTCAATACCAAGGAGAATGTATTTCCAGAATGTAAAGAAGTTCAATATTAGAAAAAGCATTACATATAATTTATATTTTCAATAAATTCAAAGAGAAAAATATATTCTCCTAATAGATGCCAAAAAGGCATTTGACAAAATCTGAAACATCTGATTTTAAAAATATGTTTAGCAAAATAGGATTAGAAGTTGACACAATAATCTCAAACTAACATACATCCTTAATGGCTAGAAGACTAGATTTATTCTCATTAAGAGCACAATAAAAACAAAGATTCTGTTATCAATTATCATATAGCTTTACTTTGAAATATTAGAAAAGTTAATTGTACAAGAAAAATAAATACCTATAAACATTTGGAAACAGATGACAAAGGAACAATAATGTGACTATTTAAAAATAATGCAAATTAATAGCAAAAGTATAAGGATGACAATAGAAAGAAATGCTAGAAATATATAAAAATAGTAATTCTCTGAAAAATTCTATAGCCTTTATAGTAATCAAAGCATAAAAAGACAATAAGCAATCGTTTGTTTTGTTTTTTTCCTTTTGGACTGAAATACTAAGATTAGTAATGTTATTCAGAATTGGTAAGGGTTTGTGAAGCGGACGTCCTTTACTTTTGGAAAAACTACCAATTTGTATACCCTTCTAATTAGTCTTAGAAACAGATGAACAGCCCTTAAAATGTTATTACAGTGTGACTCAGTAGTTTACCTCTAGATATTTTTCCTAAGGAAGTAATTGGACAACATGCTCATTATACACAAAGATATACCTTAAAACATCTTTTATTTCAGTTCTCTAGTAGCAAAAATTAGAGGTACCTATGATGTTTATGATCTATTGTTAAATAAAAACTATTCAGAAGGTTTTGTTTAATTACTCTCTTAAAAAGTTTGGAAGAATGTGTATCAAGAATGTTTACATATAGATGGCAGGATGATTGATTTTTAAAACGTTGTGTTTTCCAATTTCTTCTATGATCATGTATTACACGTATACTGAGTTATGCTCATAAGAAACTTTTGTATATATCATGTTTGTACAGAAAGCAATGTAAACATTCTTAGACAGTTTGATCCCAATTGACAACCAAAATCCTTTTAAAAAAATCTTGAATTAAACTAAAATATCGCTAGTCGTCTTTGGGAGATAAAATTATGATGATCTTTATTCCTTCTTGTACATATTTTCTCTGCTTTCTGTAATTTCTAAAAGTTTTTTGTGATTAAAAAAAACCCAGAAACCCAAAAGCAGAGGGAGAAACATGAAGGAAAGTAACTTTTATCCTACTAATTAAATTAAAAGTGGTTTCTCCTGTACCGTAGTTTGCTCATCTGCGACTTCATGTGTGACCGCAGTGGGGGGCTCAGTTGGTTGACATCATTTTTCTATCTGTGTTTTATATTCCCTTCAGGAGGCTTATTTCCAGGAAATACACAAAGATTATAAATTAAGAAATGGAAGTAAAATGAGCCCTAGCTCATAGGAGCATACTTTTAACTATTTCAACTTTCAAATGTTTTCTTGTATCAAGACAAGATTACCTCTGTCTATGGGTTACACTTTTTCACCTTGAGGCTGAAGTGATTAAATGGGAATAAAGAGATAAACTGCTTGTGATGAAATAAGGTTTGAGGGAGCTCTGTATTCCTTCCCCTTTATTTTCTTCTGAGGTTTTAATAGTATTCATCTATCTTACTGTTATATAAAAATGATATATGCTTATTATATAAATGCAAGCAATAAAGAAAAGTAGGTGGGAAGTAAAAAACATATTAAATTGCTGTACAGAAGAATCTATCATTAACAACTAGCGAACATCACTTAAGATCTCACGCTCTCTCTCTCCCTTGGGATATATTCAGAGAGCAAGGGAGATGACTAGATCAGTAACAAGAAGTAACTTCAGAAAAATGGCATCGATCTAAATGTACTGTTTTCTTAAGTACTGAATTTACTTTAACTTAAACCAAAGAAAAAAGTAAAATGAAAATAATTTTTTTTTTTTTTTTTGAGACAGTCTCGCTCTGTTGCCTAGGCTGGAGTGCGATGGCGCAATCTCGGCTCACTATAGTCTCTGCCTCCCAGTTTCAAGTGATTCTCCTGCCTCAGCCTCCTGAGTACCTGGGTTAACAGGTGCCCACCACCACACCCGGCTAATTTTTGTATTTTCAGTAGAGATGGGGTTTCACCATGTTGGTCAGGCCAGTCTCCAACTCCTGACCTAGCTGATCCGCCCGCCTCGGCCTCCCAAAGTGCTGGGATTATAGGCGTGAGCCACCACACCTGGCCGAAAATAATTTCTGAACTTCAAATTAACATTTTATCAGCAGAAGACATCATAGATCCTTAAAAGTTAAGGACAGATTATAAGAAACTTTGAAAGATGAAAGTCACATATATACACATCCTGTTTATTTTGTTTTATATTTTGAAATGCACACTTTAAAAATATGTTTTAGAAACTTTTCCCTGAGATTACACTTTTAGAGTTTGGAGTTGAATTAAAGAAATTCACTACAGTATTAACCGCTGGAGGCTGACAGATTGATTTATATCGGTAATGAAAAGGATTCAAGCCAGGAAAGACGTGCGCATCAGCACGGACCACCACTGCTGGATTCCAATATCCCTGCTTCTGCAATTTACAGGGACACCAGTCAGCAACTCACAGTGTTCACACCACCTGTGACAGGTGACGGGGTTCACCTTATAACATCAGAGGTGTCTTAAATGTATTTGTATATAAAATCCTAGGATAAAGAAAATTAAGAAGTAGGAAATCTGTGCATTTCTCTAATCCTCTTACATGGTCTCAAGATGTGCTAGATAGCCAAATAGATACAGGTTCCCGCACCACCACTACCGTCATACATCACATTGCATGCACACCTAGACTCTCAAGTCATCTATATCCAGCACTACAGTTTGTAGATGAAATCTGGTAGGCTGGTGAAGGAATAATGGGAGTCTGCATTTATTGAGTCTTCACAAAGGGGAGAACTGAAGAATTGCCTAGATAATAGTTTCTTTTTTTCTTTTTTTTTTTTTTTTTTTTTTTGAGACGGAGTCTCGCTCTGTCGCCCAGACTGGAGTGCAGTGGCCGGATCTCAGCTCACTGCAAGCTCCGCCTCCCGGGTTCACGCCATTCTCCTGCCTCAGCCTCCAGAGTAGCTGGGACTACAGGCGCCCGCCACCTCGCCCCGCTAGTTTTTTGTATTTTTTTTAGTAGAGACGGGGTTTCATCGTGTTAGCCAGGATGGTCTCGATCTCCTGACCTCGTGATCCGCCCGTCTCGGCCTCCCAAAGTGCTGGGATTACAGGCTTGAGCCACCGCGCCCGGCCATAGATAATAGTTTCTAATGTTAAAATTTAAACTGATGTTTCTGCACATGGAAGTTTGAAATGTATACTGAGATTTGTTACTGACTCTTCTCATCAGGACTGGCCTGTTTATTCCCCAGTGCTGGAAATACTGACATCCAGTGGTTCATAGTTACACTCTTCATTGAAATTGCCCTCAGCCTCAGGGAACTGCCTCATCTAAAATTACGCCTGCTCTAGGAGGAATTCTATGGCCAATGACCGATTGAGGCAGGACACAAAGTCCCAGCCCGATGCCTCAGTTTGAGATAACTCTGAAGTGTTGTGCTTTGTCCAGAGCTCCGTAAGGCTAAATGAAGTTCAGGTGCAGCAGCAGTGCAGGTCAGCTTCACCCTTTGCCCCATCTTGTCTTCCTCGCTTTACTACAGTTGTATCCCTTGAGAGCATTCTCCCAAATACCTCTGCACAAAATGTAAGCCAACCTTCTTCCTAATGAGGGGCAGAAGGTGGAAAATAAGTATAATATACATAGTAGGTTTTTCACAAAACCATGTTTTATTTAATTACAAATTAGCTCTTTTTTTTTTTTTTTTTGGTATGTGTTTAAATGTCCATTTAAAAAAACATTCATGATGATGCTACATGGTAATTATAATGTATGACCTCAGCTCTAAAATTTCTTCCCAAGCAGTAAGGCCAATGGCAGATAAGGAATGCAACATAAATTTCTAGCTACATTTATCTCAATTATGACCATGCCAGAGGGAGTAATAATAGGCAGCTGTGTGTCCAAAGTGATCTCAGCACACGATCTCAGAGTTTCCCTTTGGCCAGATAATATCTTCCCATATGATTTTAATCTTTATTCTGTTTCCTCTATTCAGATGCACCCCCCCCACAAAGAAAAAGCTTATTAAAATATCATCAGCATGAAGAGGTAGTACCATATAAGGGGAGCGACCTGGCAATGTGCTGTGGACATCAGTTCCACATGGTCAGATTCCAGCTGGGATGGTTGCTTGGGTGACTTCTATGGCAAAATCCAGAGCACACCTTTCAGCCTTATGTTTTCTGGGGCTTCATATATCATAGTCACCCTGGCGTGCTCTGTTAAGACACATGCTTTGTACGTTGCACAGTACGATTAAATGTAGCATGCAGTATATTTTTGAGCATATAAAATAACTAAATATGTATAACCTTGATGATTATATTTTATGCATATACTAATACATTTTTTGCCAAATGGCGGCCAAATCTGCCAAATGGCAGCCAAATCTGCTCCTCTCCATGAGACCATTATCTTTATTGTCCTACTAATCTCTTTCAAACTCACCTGTCTCTTCCAGCCCAGGTTATACTTCCTTAGGGCAGTCTATGTCTTCCACTGTCTTTCAAATCTGTTGTTATGTGTAGCCTCTTTCAGAGTTTTTACTTTGATTCTCAAAAGCTTTTCTCCTTTCAAAGAAGCCTATCTCTTGCAATTAAAAACCTTTGGATTTCAGAACTATTGCTCATGTTAATAGTTTTAAAAACTTATTTAAGAGTAAGAGTAAAAAAACATTTTAAAGGTATAAAACCAAACATTTGCTGCTTCTCTTGATAAGAAATATGATTCTTCTAAAGAAAATGTGGATGTTTCAGACCCACTGGAATAGGGACCATCGTATACAAGGAAATACAGAAAATAATCTTTTTAAGATATTATATTGGGCCACATGAATAAACCAAGCATTCATGAGGCTTTGTTGCAACTCCTGTTCTGATTGTGTGTTTTCTAATTGGAGAGACTGCTTCAAGGTATTCAGTTACTTACTGTGATACACATGCCATTATTCACATCCCCTGTAGCTAATTTATCAAAACTTTTCTATGTACTCTTTCCTGCTGAACTCTGACATGTCTTCTCAAAATTCCATTCAGTTTAGTCACTACTGCTTGATCAAAGTTGATAATCGTGGATTAAATCTATTATGTATCACTTTGGTCTTTTGGGTGTCATCTTTAAACAGGGCTTGGGAAAGGAAGCATAAATACAAATTCAGGGATTCTATGATATTTCTATCTGATATTTCCTAATGGTTGTTTATGGAGCCCATAGGTTTTGCAAAATGTATTCAGAATCACTCTTCCTTAATTCAGCATATAGAGGATTTAAAAAATCTTTAATAGAGATGCAGATGAAGCTTTGTAACTTGACATACAAAGCCATGTTCTAAACAAGCTGCTTTCTATTTCTAATTAAATCCTAATTAGAAGTCATACTTTAACTGAGCTGCACAAATACTCCCTATGAACTATGAAAAGATTACTGTGGTAGTTTAAAACCCATGGGTGTTGAGATAATAACAAAGCTGTTTCACCTGGATGTGATGAGACAAATATAGAATAATTTCTTGGATGCAAGAGTAACTTGCTGACATATTTCATAAAATGGGCTTTCTGTAGGCTACTGAGTCTGTTCCATCTTTAATCCATTTTTGACTCTGCTCACAGTTATTTAAAAATGTGGCCCTGCAGGTCTAGCTGCTTTCCTTAGAATCTGGTGGATCTTCCTTCAGCAGATACGCTCCAAAGCCCACTGAGCAGCCCCACACCCACCCCTCTGTCAGGAGAAACAATCTGGGGAACATGCCCCTAAGCCAGCTGAGCAGCCGCAAGACCTCTTCCCTTGGCTAGAGAACCAGCCCTCAAGATCTGCTTCCACTGGACAAGTCCCTGAGACAACCAAGTAGCTACATGTCCATGCCCTCAGCCAGAGAAACAATTCATGAGACCAACCTCCAGAAGACCTACTCCCAAGCCAGCCAAACAGTTGTATACTGACACCTGCAGCCAAAGAACCAGCCTGGTTGACCTGCCTCAGGTGGATCCCTCCTTGAACCAACCAAGCCACTATGGCCTGCACCCCTGGCTGGTGAAACAGCCCAGAGGCCCTGATCCTGGCAAACCAGTCTCCCAAAGGCCAACCCATCCCATGCTCCCATGCCCCTGGCCTATGAAATAGCCCAGTGACCCTAACTCTGCCAAGCCAGGTCCCAAACTGGTCAACCCACTGCATGCATGTGTACACTCTAGGTCTGAGAGATAGTTTGACAAACTCATCCCTGGCAAAGCCACATCACCACTGCCAAACTCCCATAGCCTAGGCCACTAAGGCACTCATAGACATTTCTAACATGGATTTATAGGGGAAGAAACTTCATGAAAACCTGTGTCCACCTACAGCCAAAGCCAACATAACCCAACCAAATGACATCACAGGACCCATCTATGGGAATAAGTCTTTCTCTATGAAAGCTACTCCATAAAATTGCAGTAGTTGACTGTTCCACCAGCTGTACAGATATCAATATAGGGGCAAAAGAAACATGAAGAACCAAGGAAACACAACAACTTCAAAGGAGCATAATAATTCTTCAGTAACAGATCACAGAGAGAAGGAAATATGCAAAACAACAGAAAAAATTCTAAATAATTTTCTTAAGCAAACTCAGTAAGATACAGAGGATACAGGTAAGCAATACAACAAAATCAGGAAAACAAGTCATGATCTGAAAGAAATTCAACAGAGATAAATATTGTAAAAAATACCCACATAAATCTTGATGCTGAAGAATTCAATGAATGAAATAAAAATACAGTCGAGTTCAACAACAGACAAGAACAAGCAGAAGAAAAGATTTATGAACTTAGAGACAGATCTTTTGCAATAATCCAAGTGAAAAGAAAGAATAAAGAAAGCCTACAGGACTCATGGGGCACCATATGAGGTTTCAAGAAGAGAACATGGAGATGGGAAAAACTACAAAAAAACCTATTTAATTAAATAATAGTTGCTAACTTCCCAAGTCTTGCAAGAGTATGGATACCCAGTTCCAGGAAGTATAGAGATTCTCAAATAGATTCAATGCAAAAGGGTCCTCTCTGAGGCACATTATAGTCAAATTGTCAAAAGTCAAAGACAAAGAGAGAATCCTAAAACCCACAAGAGAAAAAATGTCACTCAGTATGTAGTAGCCATTCTTTATCCAATTGCCACCAGGGGTCTCAGAGAAAGAAAACCTTTCATGTGTTAAAAGAACAAACCTTGGACAAATAAAATTTAACAGAGCTTAAGTGAGCAAAGAGTGATTTATGATTTGGGCAGCCTCCCAAGCCAGAGTAGGCTCAGACTGGCTCAAGCACAGCCATGTGGTGGACGATTTATAAACAGAAAAAGAGAAGTGACATACAGAAAATGGAAGTGAGATGGCAGATTAGAGGCTTTTAGTGTGCCTCAGTCACTGGGAAATTACAAGATACTGCATAAAGATGAGCTCTTTGAGCAAATGGGAATCTGTGAGGTGCATAATCTGTGAGGTGCATCAACTCTGTGAGAAACACAGAATAGGCAACCACCTAACAACTTCACAATAGGATGAAAACCTCACATATCAATATTAACCTTGAATATAAATAGTCTAAACACCCCACTTAAATTAGACAGTGTCAGGTTGGATAAAATAACAAGCGTTATCCATCTGCTGTCTTCAAGAAACCTATCTCACATGTGATAATGCCCATAGACTCAAAGTAAATGGTTGGAAGAAGATCTGCCACACAAATGGAAAACAAAAAAACAGCAGGGGTCACTATCTTATATCAGATACAACAGAGTTTAAACCAACAACATTAAAAAAGGACAAAGAAGGGCATTACATAATGATGAAGGGTTCAATTCAGAAAGAAGAGTTAAAATTCCTAAATATACATGCACACAACACTGGCACACCCAGATTCATAAACAACTACTTCTGAACATATGAGACACTTAGCAACACAATAATAGTGGGAGAATTCAGCACCCCACTGACAGCATTAGGCCAATCATGGAGGCAGAAAGCTAACAAAGAAATTCTGGACATAAATTCAACACTTAACCAATTGGATCTAATAGTTATCTACAGAATACTTGACCCATTGACCACAAAATATACATTTTTATCATCTGCACACAGAAGATACTCCAATATTGACCACATGCTCCACCATAAAGCTAAAAAAATTAAAAAAGTAAAATTTTACCAATTATGCATTCAGACCCAATGGAATAAAAAACAGAAATTAATACCAAAAGGATATCTAAAACACACAGAATTACATGGAAATTAAACTACTTGCTCTTGAATGACTTTTGGGTAAACAGCACAATTAAAGCACAAGTAAAAATGTTCTTTGAAATAAATAAAAACTGAGACACGGCATACCCAAATCTCTGAGATGCAGCAAAAGCAATGTTGAGAAGAAAGTTTATCATCCTGAACACCAACCTCAAAGAGTTAGAAAAATCTCAAATCAATGATCTAACAACACACACCAAGAGGAACTAAGAATACAAGAACAAACGAGCCCCTAAAGTACAAGAAGAAAAGATATAAATGAAATCAAAGCATAACTGAATGAAATTGAGAACCAAAAATATATACAAAAAATTAAAAAACCCCAAAAGTTGTTTATTTGAAAGGATAAATATGATAGACCTCTAGCTAGATTAACAAAGAAAAAACCAGAGAAGATCCAAATAAGCACAGTCAGAAATGACAAAGGTGTCATTACAACTGATCCCACAGAAATACAGAAGATCCTCAGAGACTATTATGAAAACCTCTTTGTACACAAACTAGAAAATCTAGAGGAAATGAATAAATTCCTGGAAACATAAGACTTCCCAAAACTGAATCAGAAGGAAATTGAAACCTCGAACACACCAATATCAAGTTCTGAAATTGAGCCAGTAACCAAAAAACTACCAACAGGGGGTGGGGTGGAGGTGGGGGTGAGGGAAGACCTGGACCAGATGAATTCATAGTTGAAGACTACCAGATTTACAGAGAAGAGCTGGTACTAATTCTACTGAGACTGTTTCAAACAATCAAAGAGAAGGTGCTCTTCCTTTTTTCAAAGTCAGTATCACCCTAATACCAAAACCTGGAGAAAAAAACATGAATAAAACAAAACCAAAATCACACTACAGGACAATATCCCTAATGAACATAGATGCAAAAATCCTCGACAAAATACTAGCAAATTGAATAAAATAGCACATCAAAAATTTAATACGCCATAATCAAGTATGTTTCCTTTCTGAAGTGCAAGGTTGATTCAACATATGCAAATCAACAAATGTGATTCATCACAAACAGAATTAAAAACAAAATGAAATGATTATTTCAACAGAAAGAATTTTTAGTAAAATCCAATATCTCTTCATGATAAAAACCCTCAACAAACTAGATATTGGAGGAACATACTTCCAAATAATAAATCCACCTATCACAAACTCACAGTCAATGTCGCACTGAATAAGCAAAAACTGAATATTTCCCTTTAAGAACTGGAAGAAGACAAGGATGACCACTCTCACCATTCCTATTCATCATAGTACTGGAAGTACTAGCCAGAGCAACCAGGAAAGAGAAAAAGTTAAGGGCATCCTAATAGGAAAAGAGGAGGTCAAATTATTTCTCTTAGTTGATGATATGATTCTATACCTAGAAAACACTAAAGGCTCTATCAAAATGCCACCCCAAGAACTGACAAACAACTTTAGTGAAGTTTCAGGATACACAATCAACATACAAAAACCAGTAACTATTCTATATATAAATAACATTCAAACTGAGAGCAAACTCAAGAATGCAATCCCACTAACGATAGTCGTGAAAAAGTAAAATATCTAGGAATACTTCTAACCAAGGAGGTGAAAGACCTCTACAAGAAGAACTACAAAACTGCTGAAAGAAATCATAAATGACACAAACAAATGAAAAAAATATTCCATATTCATGTATTGGAAGAATCAATATCATTTAAATGGCCATACTGCTGAAAGCAATTTACAGATTCAATGCTATTCCTATCAAACTACAAACATTACACAGATTTTGAAAAAATCTATTCTAAAAATATATATGGAACTAAAAAAGAGCCCAATGGCTTAAACAAGCCTAAGTGAAAGAACAAAACTGGGGTCATCACATTACCCAACTTCAAACTATTACAAAGCTACAGTAAGAAAAAGAACATGGTACTGGCAAAAAAACAGACACATAGACCAATGAAACAGAATAGAGAATTTAGAAATAAAGCGTCATACCTACAGCCATGTGATTCTCAACAAAGTCAACAAAAATAAGCAATGAGGGAGGGACTCCCTATTCAATAAACGGTGTTAGAATAGCTGGCTAGCCATATGCAGAAGAATGAAACAGGACCCCTACCTTTCACTATATACAAAAATGAACTCAACATGGATAAATATTTAAATATAACACCTAAAACCATAATAATCCTAAAAGAAAATGTAAGAAAAACCATTCTGGACACTAGTCTTGGGAAACAATTTATGACTAAGTCCTCAAAAGTAATTGCAACAAAAACAAAAGTTGGCATGTGGGATGTAATTAAACCAAAGAGCTTCTGCACAGCAGAAGGAAACTATCAACAGAATATATAGGCAACCTAGTGGATGAGAGAATATATTCACAAACTATGCATCTAACAATAGTTTAATATCCAACAGGAAAAATTAAAAAAAACCATTAAAATAGGCAAAAGACATGAACAGACACTTCTCAAAAGAAAACATACAAGTGGCAAACAAACATATAAAAATTACTCCACATCATCAATCATCAGAGAAATGCAATTCAACTCAACAATGAGATACCATCTCATACCAGTCAGCATGGCTATTATTAGAAAGCCAAAAAACTGCAGACGCTGGTGAGACTGTGAAGAGAAAGGAGTGTTTATATACTGTGGGTGGGAATGTAAATTAATTCAGCCAGTGTGGAAAGCAGTATGGAGATTTCTCAAAAAACTAAAAACAGAACTACCATTTGACCCAGCAGCCCCATTCCTGGGTATGTATCCAAAGGAAAATAGATTGTTCTGCCAAAAAGACATGCACTCATATTTTTGTCACAGCATTAGTCATATAGCAAAAACATATAATCAACCTGGATGCCCATTAAGGTGTATTGAAAAAAAAATATGATACATATACACAATGGGATACTACACAGCTATAAAAAGGAATAAAATCAATTACTTTGCAGCAACATGGATGCAGCTGGAGATCATTATCCTAAGCAAATTAATGCAGAAATAGAAAACTGAATACTTGTATATTCTCACTTATAAGTGGGAGCTAAACACTGGGCAAACATGGACACAAAGAAGGAAACAATAGACATTGGAGACTACAAGACTGGGAAGGAAAGGGAAAGGTTGAAAAACTACCTCTTGGGTACTCTATTTAGTACCTGTGTTACAGGTTCAATCATACCATAAACCTCAGCAAGATACAATATACCCTTGTGACAAACCTGCACATGTACCACTTGAATCTAAAATGAAAGTTGAAAAAAAGAGAAAAAGTGTCAACTCACATATAAGATATCCCCCTAGACTAAAAGTGATTTCTCAGAACAAATTTAACAGTTCATGAGAGAATAGGACGTCACATTCAAATGCTGAAAGAAAAAAGAATGCCAGCTTTTTATTCAGCAAAACTATCCTTGAGAAATTAAGCAGAAATAAAGTCTTTCTCAGATTAGCAAAAAATAAGGGGTTCATCAGTCACTCGATGAACCTTAAAAGTAATGGTTAAGGAAGTGCTACATCTGAAACAGGAAACGTGGTAACTACTACCATGAAACACACAAATATATAAAATTCATTGGTACAGCAGTTACACAAAGGAGAAATAAAAATGAATAAAATATTATTACTACAGAAGACCACTAAACCACTGTGATAAACAAGAGAGGAAGAAAGGAACAAAGAATACACAAAACAGCTAAAAAATTAATAAAATGGTAGGAGTAAGTCCTCACCTACCAATAGTAAATATTAATGTAAATCAATTAAATTTTCTGTACAAAGCACAGACTGATGGAATGGATTAAAATACAAAACAGCAGCAACAAAAACAAGACCCAACTCTATGGTGCTTACAAGAAACTTTATTTGTAAAGAAACAGTTTTCATAGACTGAAAGTGAAGGGAAGGACAAAGATATTCCATGCAAATGGATACCATAAACAAGTAAGAGTAGCTATACTTAGCTAAAACAGACTTTAAGTTAAAAAAGAAAAACTCTGAAAAGAAACAAAGAAGGACATTATATAGTAATAAATGTGTCAAATCAGCAAGGGGATATTAGAATTATATCTTTATATGTACCCGATGACAGAGCACTCAGGTATATAAGACAAATGTTGTAAGATATAAAGGGAGAGACAACCTCCAACACAATAATAGGTTAGGGCATCACCCCACTCTTATCATTGGACAGCTCATCTAGACAGAAAATAAATTTTTTAAAAAATTGGCTCAAAACTGCCCCATAGACCAAATGGACCTAACAGACATTTAAGGAACATCTCACTCAACAGCTGCAGAATGCACATTCTTTTTGTCATCACATGGAACATTCTTCAAGATTGACCATATGGTAGGATACAAAATAAGTTTCAAAATTTTTTAAAAATTGAAATTAGATCAAGTATCTTTTCTGACCACAATGGAATAAAACCAGAAATCAACAAGAAGAGTTAAAACCATATGTGGATATTAAACAACATGCTCCCGAATTATCAGTGAGTCAATGAAAACATTAAAATGAAAATTTAAAAGTCTTGAAGGAAATGAAAACAGAAGCACAACATATCAAAACCCATGGGATATATCAAAAGCAGTATTAAGGCACAATTTTATGGCAATAAATGCCTACATCAAAAAGTAGAAAGATTTCAAATAATCTAACAATTTAGCTTAAGAAACTACAAAGGAATACACCAGACTCAATATTAGCAGAAGTAAAGAAATAAGAAAGATCAGAACAGAAATAAAATTAGTCTAAAAGACAATATAAAAGATTAATGAAACAAAAAGTTGGTTTTTTGAAAAGATAAAATTGGCAAACCATTAGCTAGACTAATAACGAAAAAAGAGAGAAGACGCAAAATCAGAAAAGGAAAAAAGAGACATAATTAGTTCCTCAGAAATACAAAGAATCATTAGATACTACTATGAACAACTATTTGCCAACAAATTTGAAAGCCTAACTAAAATGGATACATTCCTGAATACATAACCTACCATAATTGAGCCAAATAAAAATAGAAAACCATAACCAGCAATGAGTAACAAGCTTGAATCAGTAATAAAGTCTCCGAACAAAGAAAATTCCAGGCTAGATGACTTTACTGTTGAATTCTGTCAGTCTTTAAGGGAAGACCTAATTCTCAAAATATTCCAAAATATTGAGAGAAAAAGACTTATTCTAAACCTTCATTTTACAGGGCCTGCATAATCCTGATACCAAAACCAGATAAGACACAACAGAAAAGAAAACTTCAGGCCAATATCCAATGAACGTAGATTAAAATATCCTCACCAAAATTCTAGCAAATTGAATCCAATAGCACATCAAAAATATTATACATTATAGTCAAGTGTAATTTATCCTAGAGTTGCAAGAATGGTTTAACATATGTAAATCAATAAACACGATACATCACGTCATCAGAATGAAGGACAAAACCCATATAATCCTCTCAGAAGATGCAGAAAAAGCTTCTGATAAAATGCAACTACACTTTGTGGTAACATCTCTTGTCAAATTAGGTATAGAAGGAATATACCTTAATACAATGAAGGTCAAATATGAAAAACCCACAGCTAACATTTTATGGACTGGGATAAAACTGGAAACTTTTCCTCCACGATCTGAAACACAACAAGGATGCCCACTCTCAACACTTTTGTTTGATATAGAACTGAAAGATCTAGCCCAGAGCAATTAGGCAAGAAAAGAAATAAAGTGCATCCAAATTGAAATGGAGAAGTTTGAATTGTCCCTATGTGTCGATGACATGATCTTATACATAAAAAATCTAAAGACTCCACCAAAAAAGTCCTAAAACTGATAAATTCAATAAAGTTGTAGGATACAAAATCAAAACACATACATTAGCAGCAATTCTATACACCAACAATGAAGTAACTGGAAAAAATCAGGAAAGCAATTTTATTTACAATAGATATTAAAAATAAAATACGTAGGGATAACTTTAACCAAGGAGATGACGAATCTCTACAAGAAAAATTATAAAACCCTGATGAAAGAAATTAAAAAGGACACACAAAAAAGATAACTATCCCCTGTTCAAGAACTGACAGAAGTTATATTTTTTAAATGACCATACTAGTCGAAGAGATCTACAGAGTCAATGCAATCCTTGTCAAAATACCAATGATATTATTCACAGAAATAGAAAAAACAATCCTAAAATATGTATAGAACCACAAAAAAGCCAAATAGCCAAAGAAATCCTCAGCAAAAGACGAAGCTGGAGGCATCACACTACCTGACTTCACAAAATACTACAAAGCTATAGTTACTGGAACAGTGTGGTATTAGCAGAAAATAGACGCATATGCCATTGGAACAGAATTGAGAGCTCAGAAATAAATGCACATATTTATAACCAAGTGATTTTTGACAAAGTCTCCAAGAATATTTATTTGGGAAAGGACAGTCTCTTCAATAAGTGGTGCTGGGAAAAACTGTATATTCAGAAGACTGAAACTAGGCTCCTATTTCTCATCTTACAAAGAAAATCAACTGAAAATAGGTTAAAGATTTATCTGTAAGATCCAAAATAATAAAACTACTAGGAAAAACATAGGAAAAAAGCTTCAGAACGCTGGTCTGGGAAAGGATTTTATGGCTAAGACTTCAATAGTAAAGGGAAAACAAGCAAAAATAGACAAATGGAATTATGTCAAACTAAAAAGCTTCTGCACAGCAAAGGAAACAAAAGAGTGAAAAGACAATCTATGCAATGGGAGAAATTATTTGAAAATTATCTGAAAAGGGATTAATATCCAGAACATTCGAAGAACTCAAACAAGTCAACAGCAAATAAAACAAAAAAATCTGATTAAAAGATGAGCAAATGATCTGTGTAGATATACCTCAAAAGAAGACAGAAATAGCCAATAAATATATGATAAAATGCTCAAGATTACAATTATCAGAGAAATGCAAATCAAAACCACAATGAACTATTATCTCTCCTCAGTTAGAATGGCTATTTTCAAAAAGACAAAAAATAATAAATGCTGGTGAGGATGCAGAGATGAGGAAATTCCTATACACTGTTGGTTGAAATGTAAATTAACATAGTTATTATGGAAAAGAATACGGAAGTTTCTCAAAAAACTACGAATAGAACTACCATATGATACAGCAATCCTACTGCTGGATATATATCCAAAGGAAAGGAAATCACTATATTGTTGAAATATCAGCACCCCTATGTTTATAGCAGCACCATTCACAATAGCCAAGATATGGAACCAATCAAAGAGTCCATCAGCAAATGAATGGATAAATAAAAAGTGGTGTATATACATAATGGAATACTATTCATCTATAAAAACAAAACCCTGTCATTTATGGCAACGTCGATGAGCCTGGAGAACATTATTTTAATTTAAACAAGCCAGAACAGACAGATAAACACCGCATGTTTTCTCTCATATATGGAAGCTAAAAATAAAGTTGACTGAATAGAAGTAGTGAATTGAATAGTGGTTGCAAGAGGCAGGGAAAGTAGTGGAGAGACGGTATAGAAAGAGATTGGTTGAAGGATACAAAATTACAGCCAGATAGGAGAAGAGGAATGAGCTCTAGTTTTCTACAGCACTATAGGGTGACTGTAGTTAATAATTTATTATATACTTTCAAAAGGTAGAAGAGAGTATTTTGAATGTTCCAAGCACAGAAATGATAAATGTTTCAGGTGATGAATATGCTAATTACTTTAACAGTTTGACCATTACTCATTATGTGTATCAAAATATAAAATATCACTATGTACTCTGTAAATATTCACAATTATTATGTGTCAGTTTAAAAATAGAATGAAAACTATTTTAATTATCATATATTCTTGCCTCTACTCATAGCTTAAAATCTCTGTTGGTTACAAAATATGGTTTGAATTCATTATCACCTAACACATGTGACCCACCCAATCCTCCCTGTACTATTCTTGCATATACTGTTACTCTCAATATCTCCCTCCACCAGTCTTACTTTTAGGCTTTACTCCAACACTTGCCATGCTGTAAACCTAAAGATAATGTCTCTTCTGTGTGGTTTTACACATACTGTTTTCTATCTGGACTGTCCTTTCTCTCTTCTGCATCGCAGTTACCTTAAAATGTCATAGTGATGAAGTGTGGATGATTTAGACAGTGTTGGGACTGAATGCCGGTTTGCATGCTACTTCCCAGCTGAGTGAGTTTGTACAAGCTACATCATTCTCCCCATCCTACCCAAAACTTGTTTTTGTATTCTGCTCAGATGAAAAATAAAAGCAAATGAAACAGTTACATATTTATGGTCATGATCAAAGAGAAGAAAATTTAGTGAAATTGGAAATTTTTACTTACAGTTATAATGTGGGGCAGCATTTTATATTTCAGGTTGATATAAACTTTTCCATATCACAAAGTGGTAGCCATACAACTATTTGAAGGACTTGAGAAGTGCAGTTCCACTAACAGGTCTGCTGTAATTGGCTTCCTTTGTAGATAGGCATAGCGGGTGTCAATATCCTCCAGCCAAACACTACCAAGAACATACTTCTAGTTTAGTAAGTTGGGTTTCTTACTCATGCTTTATACATAGAGAGGGAGAACATACATCATAAGAAACCATGGGGTGTTTATCAGTAAGAGACTGTTAAAAAATAACTAATACGAGATTTGGGCTTTGGTTCAGTGATTGTAGGAAAAACTAAGGAAGTAGAAGTTTGCTTTACATTGGGTGCTGTCAAAAAGTAGAACCATTGGGTATCTCAATCTTATAAAAAAGCAGAGCAATTCTGTGATCGAATATCTCAATCTTATCTATCAGACTCAAACAAGGATAAAGCTATATTTGGTAAAGAAGCAGCAGTCACTTATATTAGCCAGGAGGGGGGCATATTTAGTATATTGTGGGATGCACCGTAACCTTGTGCTTATCTGTGCTTAGACAAAGCTATGAAGTTTTGTTTCAGTTTATCATGGACTCAGAGCGTGCATATCTAATATTGGTATTCTGTGAGATTATATACAACAGGAGAATACTATGGTTTAGCTGTGAGTTACAGGCCAGCTTCAAACATCACTGAGGCCTAGTTGCAAGTGTCAGACCATTTTCCAGGTATCAGGGTATTTTTTTTCCCTTTTTCATGAGACAGAAAAGTGAGAGATTATATAAAAAGTATTTCTGTGGTTTGTGGTTGTTTGAATTATCTATATAGGAATCATAGAAAAGTTGTTTACTTTTCTGGAATCTTCTGGGTGAGACTTTCACTTAGAGATTATGGGAGGCAGGGAGGGGCTGAAATTTGGCATGAGTTTACCCTCCAAAGACTCAGAGAACTGACTTTGTTGCAAGTGTTGCCAGAGGATGTCCGCCTAGGAGGGAATCCATAGTAAGAATCCAAGCAAGCAGCCTTTCCTTCACTTCATCTCTTGACTTTCAGTCTCCCCTCCACCTATGAGTGTCTTGGTAGCCTTCTATGTCGGTGTCTCTGTGAATGCCTGTAAGCCCCTAGGTATGTGTGATTTTCTGTTCCTGGAGTGTCATTTTTAGTGCTAACCTTTCTTCCTCTGTGTCAAGTGTTGCTTATGTCATTCAAGCTCTCAAACTTATTACTTAATTTTTAAGACACACAAAAGTCTAAAGAAAAGTGTGGTAAATATTCACATACCTACTGCTCAGCTTAAAAAATGAATAATTGGCAACCAAGATTTCTCTTTTGTATTTCTTCCTGATCACCTTGCCTCTCTTCTACCCAGAGGTAACCATTATCGTGAATTTGGTGCTTCTTTCATATATTCATTTATACTTTATACATATACATATGTATCACAGAGCAATGTATTATACAGCTTTGGATTGTTTTAAATTTTATATAAAGAGCTTTATGTATATTCTATAGCTTATATCTTTTGTTCAACATATTTGTGAGATTCACCAGTGTTGATATGCGGTTATTGTTTATTCATTTTCTTTGTTACGTATCAATTATTTTTATGCGTATGCCCTGATTTATTACTGATTATCTTGTGTTGAGCATTGGGATTATTGGAATTTTTTCTAGTTGTTGCAAAAAATATTGCTATGAATAGTGTCATACATATTTCCTGCAGTACAGGTGGGTGAAATTCTCTAAGATTTATATGTAGGAGTTAAATCTCTGAGTCATAGAATATGTGTCTGCAACTTTAATTCTCTAAACTGATCACAGCAATTTACCCACCTACCAGCAGCGCAGGAAAGTTCCCCAGTCTCAAATTCTGCCAATGTTTGTTATTCTTAGACTTTAAAATTTTGTGATATGATGAGGTAAACTGGTATTATTTTTATTTTCATTTACTTTTCCCTATATGCTGTATTTTATGTATATGTTCATTTATATTTTCCTATTTCCTGTGAAATTAGGCAATTTTATTGTGGTATCTGTCATTCCTGTGGTATTGGTCACCTGAATTAGCTGCTCATATCATTTGCCTATTTTTCTGTTTGTTTATTTACCTTTCTGTTGATTGGAGAAGTTGTTTGCATGAACTGCATATGGTCTGGCTGCGAGTGTAATCATGTAATCTGTGGAATATGTTTCTATTCTTTGTGGTATTTTTGATAAATGGAAGTTTCTCAATTTTCACAGAACCAAGTTGTTCTGCTTTCTAGGGCTGTGTAAGGAGCACCCCATAACTCAGTGGCTTAAAACAATAACAGTTACTTTATCTCCCATGGTTTCTGTGGGTTAGAAATTAGGGAAGGGCTCTGCTGAGTGTTTCTGGTACAGGGTCTTTTATGTGGTTGCAGTGGGATGGTGGCTGGGACTGGAACAGTGGGAAGCTGGCTGGGCATTTCTCTCTTTTCACTTAGTCTCAGAATTTTTCTCTACTATGTCTCTGCAGTGGCTTGCTTGAGTTTCATCACAGCATGACAAGTGCTGAGGTGTGCTGATTACTTGGCAAGTAAAAGCCGTAGTGTGAGTATTTCACACTACGTAGTGTGAGTATTATCTTTCACCCAGCCTTAAAATTTTAAAATGTTCATTCTGCTGTTTCTTTAGTCAGAAGGCACAGAAGCCAACCCATTTTCCAAAAGAGAGAACATAGACCTGATCTCTCAATGGGAGGAGTGATGAGATTACATTACAAAAAGAATATGTAGAATAAAGAATATTGTTGTGGCCATCTTTGGAAAATACAATCTGCCGCATAGATTTATCAATATTTCTCTTTGTAGTTTTTTAAAAAATATTGATTTATAAGTCCCTTTCTAACTCAGGGACATAAAGATATTCTCCTTTACATATCTTTATCAATTTTTAAGTTTATACATTATGTCTTTAATCACAAATTGAGTTCTGTGAATTATAGTGATGAAGTTACTTAATTTAATTCCTATTACTCTGGCATGCATTATTTATTTTTCTTAGTGATTTGTTCTTGTAGACAGAAATGCAAGTGATTTTGTAAATTGGTCACATATTCAAAATCTTTGCTGAACTCAATTTATAATAAATATAAAATGACTGTGTATTCTCTTGGAGGTCCTAGTGAAAAATAAAAGTTTTCTTTCTTGCTATTCAATCCTTGTATTTTTATTTATTTTTCTTGTTTTATTTTGGTGATGAAGATTTCTAGTGTGATACTGAAAAAGGAGGTAAAGACGGGCATCATTGTCTTGTTTTTGATCAGTGGTGATGCTAGATTTGTTATAAATTAAATTTTCATCAACGGAGATGGTGAAGTAATGGCTCAAAAGTATATTCCTCCATAAAAACACTGGGAAAAAAACTGACAAAAATGTCAGAAAACACGTTTGTTGGAACTCTGGAAACTAAAAGTTTGAGCAACCAGGGGAACACTCAATGAAGAAAAACTGGCGAATATTCTTAAGAACAGAGAGCTTTGTGGTGTTTTACCTTATCCTGGTCCCATCCCCCACTTCCTAGATCAGCAATGGCTTTTAAGATAACAGCCCATATTTCTCACACAGGAACTGCTACCAGAGGGAGAAAAAAAGAACCTAATTACAAAGAATTGTGGTTTTCGATTGTGTCTTTCAAAAAATATATCAATTTCATATAAACTGTAATTTATTGATTTCATTTAATAGCATTCCCTAATGGCCTCTTATTATTTATAGTGATGTCACCTCACTCAAAGCTGACATTTTTATTTTATGTCTTCTTTTTTCTCTTCATTAGTTTGCCTAGAGGTTTATCAACTTTGTTGATCTGTGCAATGGAGTAGCATTCAGTTTCATTGACTTTTTTCTATTATTTTTCTGTTTTCTATTTGACTGATTTCTGCTCTGATTTTTATTATTCTTGAATTTTTATTTCTTTGGGCTTAACTTGCTCTCCTTTTTTCTTATTTATATAGGTGAATATGAGATTATTGCTTTGAGACCATTGTTCTTCTCAAATGGTCTTTAGTGTTATAAATTTTCCTCAATGCACTACTTTAGCTGCATCTCACACATACTGATGTTTTGTATTTTCATTTTCATTCAGGTCAAAATATTTCCTGAGTCTCTTTTTGGTTTATTTTTTGACCCATAAGTTATAATAATAATATTATTATAATACTTTGATTTGAATCTTCTAAAATTTTTTCAGACTTTCCAATGATCTATCTTGGTAGATGCGTCATGTGCTGTATATACCTGAAAAGAATATGTGTTCTGCTGTTTTAAGGTGGACTGTTCTATAAATGCCGATTGAGTCAAGTTGTTTGATGATGTTGCTCAAATCTTCTACGTCCTTACTGGCTTTCTCTCTACTCTTCATAATAACTATTGAGACAATAGTGTTGAAGTTTATAATTTTGTTTGCATTTTTCTGTAATTCTGTGTGATTTTATAAATTTTGCTTCATATATTTTAATACTGTTATTAGACAAATAAACATTTATAATTATCTCCTTGGTTTTGTGAATTTTTGTTTTCGTGCATTTTAATTTTATATTTTACTTCTATTTTAAACCACACAAGACATTATGTAGAGGCCATATTCATTTGTTTACTAACAAATTCATTATTTCAATTGATTTTCATAGTTTTCTATATTTTCATGTTTCCCTCTGGGGCATTTTCCATCTCCCTGAACAACTCTCTTTGGTATTTGTTTTAGAGTGATTCTGCTAAAGATGAATTACTTCAGATTTGGTTTTCTGAATATAAATATTTGAAGAATATTTTGTTCAATATAGAATTTCTGATTAGTAATTATTTTCTTTCAGAAATTTAAAGATGCTACTTCATTATTTTCTAACTCCTATTATTTCTGTTGAATATTTTGTTGTAAGTCTTATTGCTACTCCTATAAGTGTAGTGTGTCGTTTTTATTCAGGTTGCTTTTACAATCTTACTTCATGTATTTGGTTTTTAGCAGTTTTACTAGGATGTGCCTAGGTGTGGTGATTCTTCATATTTATTTTGCTTGGATTTTCAGAGCTTCTTTTATCTGTAGGTTGATCTAGTTTCTGTTTTACCAAGCTCAGCAAAAAATTGTGGTATATACATAGAATGGAATATTAGTCTGCCTTTAAAAAGAAGGAAATCCTGACATATGCCACAACATGGATGAATCTGAAAGATATTTTACTATGTTAAATAATCCAGTCACAGTAAGAACAAACACTGCATAATTACATTCACATGAGGTATCCACAAATAGGTCAAATTCATAGAAACAGTGAGTAGAACAATAATTGTCAGGGGCTAGGGGAGAGGAAAATGAGAAGTTGCTGTGAATATAAAGCTTCAATTATGCACAATAAATAAGTTCTAGAGATCTACTGTATGGCATAGTGCTTATAGTTAACAATACTGTATTGTTCACTTAAAATTTTTGTTAGGGAAGTACATCTTATGTTAAGTGTTGTTACCACAAAAGTAAAACAATAAAGCCAGAAAGAGGCATGAGGAAATTTTTGGATAGGCTGAATATATTTATTACCTTGATTATGATGATGGTTTCACAGCTATATGCATATGTCCAACTTCATTAAATTGTATATATTAAATATGTGTACTTTTCTCTATATCAGTTATACCTCAATAAAGCTGTATTAAAAAGCCAAGAGGAGCCGGGCACTGTGGCTCACACCTGTAACGCCAGCAATTTGGGAGGCTGAGGTGGGTGGATCACCTGAGGCCAGGAGTTCAAGAACAGCCTGGCCAACAGGGTGAAACCCTGTCTCTACTAAAAATACAAAAATTAACTGGACATGTTGGCCAGCACTGTAATCCCAGCTACTCGGAAGGCTGAGGTAGAAGAATTGCTTGAACTAGGGAGGGAGAGGTTGCAGTGAGCCAAGATTACGCCATTGCACTCTAGCCTGGGTGGCAAGAGCGAGACTCCGTCTCACAAAAGAAAAAAATAAATAAAAAAGCTAAGGAGACAGAAGAGAAGATGCCTCACATCTGACTTCGAAGATGGAGAAAGTGGTCATGAGTGGTGTCTGAAAGCCAAAACAGGCAAGATACGGATTAACTCCTGGAGACTCTGGAAGGAATATAGTGCTAATCTTAGCTGTGATTTCAGCCTCATAAGACTCATTGTGGGTTTCTGACTTCCAGAAGTTTGAGAATAAATTAGTGTTGTTTTAAGTCACATATTTTGAGGCAATTGTTATGATAGTAATTAATTGATACAGTTAGCCTGTGATTACAAATTTTCTGGGAGACTCCTATTTTTTATTTTCAAACTAAGCAGAGGCCTGGGATAGACACAACTTTTTGCCATTTCTCCTTCTATGGTTTTGAGTGCCTGTAGAATTTTCCTGACCTTCTGGGGATCCAAGTTTCTGTCTCCCTTCTTGTGCTGCTGTTAAAGTCAATAATTGTTTTAATGTCAGCCAGTGCTTCTAGCAGCCTGGCAATCTTATCTCTCTTGTTTTTAATCGTGTCTTATCCAGTATTTCTCGATAGTGGTAGCAGGAAAGAGTCTAATTCTAATATAATTGCTTAGAATGCAGTTTCTTTTAAAATCTTTAGAATGACCATAGTAATAGCACCTAAAAATAGGATTGTAAACATTCAGTAAACATTACAATGATGACAAAGATGATGATTCTGATGATGATTGAGATAACTTACAGTTTCTCCAACATGGCTAAATTAATATTCTGTCCTCTGCTTCCATACCATATTTATAAGTATATAGCTCTATTTAGTGGTGATATATGACACACTCTGAAAAGAATTGCATTAAAGACCATATTTTGTATGGAATGTTTTAAAATTAATCTGGCTTCTTTGGGAACTAAACATTTAATTGAAACTATTATCTTAGATGCGTGTTTGAGATCTCCCATCATTAAGAATATCTGAAGTAAGTTTTTCCTTAACTTGAGACTTTAAGAACACAAAAACAAAAGATTGACTTAGAATGATGGAAATTGCGTTTTAGAATTAAAATTTTGTGGGAATTGATTTGTGATCTTCACCTTCGGACCAAACTCTGTATGAAAAGGGCATTAAATCAGAGTCATGGCATGGACTGGGGGTAAATGGGCTTTCTGGAACACTGGAAATCTAAAGGCAGAGACATTAATCAATGACATTTGGAGAATGACTCTAATTTCTGTGTTCAGAGGGGGGCATGGCTTGATGATGCTAAATTTTAAGAAGGAGAGCCTGCTGTAATTCTCTGAAACCAAAAGGCATAGACATTTGGTGTTAATTTTACAGAAAAGTGAAGTAAGCCCAGAGTGTAAGATGGAATTGGGATAGCAAAAATTGAATTTCTTACCTTTTGGGAAATCCTAGTTGTAATGACAATGCAGCTAGTAACTGGATACCTTAGGAGGGCTTAGGCCACACATAATTATAAATCCTGCATATGTCCCCTCCCTGTGTTGCCACCTATATTTGATATGTTTTTACATTATTAGCTAAATGAATTGGTGATTTAATCTAATCTTATAGTAATATTTAATCTATGAGAAGGGCTGCAGAGCTTTATCTAGCATTCTGTACAGTTATATATATAATATATAGTATATAACTATATAAAAAAAGATCTAACTACTATAAAATACAGTATAGTTATATATTTTATATAGTACAATGAGATTTACTTCAAGTGCTTCCTATAAATAATTTCAGTGTGGGCAAATGAATTTTTCTTTTCTGATGTGGTTGATATTTTTTTCCCTGTGGTTCAAACTCTGCTATGTAATTCTGGGCTACTATTTGCACCTCACACGGTATCATTTGAGTTTAAAATAAAATAAATGAACTTCAGACTATATCAGTTTCGTAAAGAAGCTGTTTGCTGTTTTAGCTAATGTAGCTGGAAAGTCATCGCTGGATCTGGGTGCTCACGTGTTGCCCAGCACTCCCCTCCGCTTCCTCTCATCTCTACCCTTTTTCTTTTCCCCTTCCTCTTTCATGTATTGACTCTCTTTTCCTCAGTATCAACTGCATTTTCTTGGCCTTTTTTTTTCCTGTGTGGTAGGAATGATAGTGACCAGAAACTCAAGATTTAGATGATATTTATAGCATTTAACTCCACAACAAGAGTGATGCTCTCTTTAATTATCCACATGTCAAGCCATAGAGATGATCTGACTTGGTCTCAGTTATATAATCACTATTGTCAGGTGTATGAAGTGCTTTTATTGGCCGGCCCAAGATTAATGACCATCAATGTGCGAAGCGACGTCAATTCCATCCAAAAAACAAGAAAAGTGTTTCTCACAACCATGTGTGGATCTTTTATAAAAAGAAGGTAGAAAGTCATGCTAGATCAAAAATAAGTAATAGCAAAAATAACCTACATAAATCTCTATGCCCCATATTCTTATTAATAATTCACTTAGTCTTATTACTTATTAATTATTAATAATAGTAATTCACTTAGTCTTAATACTGTCCTCATTATTTTTAATTTATACATATAAGTATGTGTTGACTGCATAGAAGTTAAGAAGGACATTTCTACTTGAATGTACTTTGCAGAAATATCTGCTGATAATTACTATGAATGACATCTCTCTTTCCAGTGTGGGTGTTTCAGTTTGCTGTGTGCTTCTTTATTTCAAGTATTTTCTGGGGATTGATTTAAGGCAGATACAGCTTGAGGAGTAGTGGGCTCTTTGCTAACAACTGACCTGATGTAAGTTGCAATCTTTCCACGTTTGTTTACTGAGTATGACTTTTTGCATAATCTGATTCAAATTTTATGCCCTTGTCATGTCTCCATTTAGAGACATTTTTAATTAGTATTAGTCACAG
Source organism: Macaca fascicularis (assembly GCF_037993035.2). NCBI lineage: Eukaryota > Metazoa > Chordata > Mammalia > Primates > Cercopithecidae > Macaca > Macaca fascicularis. The sequence goes on along the minus strand of NC_088383.1, from coordinate 99,385,363 downwards.
TAATTACTGGAAATCCACTTTTTCAGTTGTTTTCTATTGCTTATAAAGTGCCTCATTAAGACCACTACAGTTCAGTTTGTCAATTCTGAGATATGACGTAAACAAGTATCAGTGTGTGAACAGTACATAATGAGGACATTGTCAATTTCTGATTGGTTACATTCTTTTATGGTCCATCATTTAATAAGTGATACACATTCAGAAGTTGTAAATTTTAATAACCTTTCCTAAAATGAAAGAAAGTTTAATTCCTTTAATGATTTATACAATGATTCATATTTTTTATATCTAACAAAGTTAGGAACCAAATCGCAGTGGTTTCTCTTTTGAGATGGCTAAAAAATATGTGAACACTTGAGTGAATCAGTGGAAACATGGTCATGTTCAGTATTCTGTGGTTTAGAATTGAGACAAGTGGTCTAGGATAGTATGGAAATCCCATCAATGCACCTACCTCAGCCTCTATGCTCAGCTGCCCATCCATGCATGTTATAAGATCCTATTCTTTTGCTAAAAAGATTAATTTTATAGTTGTGTCCTCCTATATAAAGTCACCTGCCACCGAGCTTTCTTATTGTTTTTATTCTTTCATGTCTTCTATCCTGTGGGGTAAAAATAGACTGGTAATTTTAATAACATTAGAGTATTTTTTCATTGAAGATAGAATTATTGATTGCGTAGATTTTTCTGATTATATGTGCTAGTAGATCTAATTTATATGGTACACGAAAATTTGAAGGAAGCATGAATCCCTTTTTAGAGTATTCTGAGATGAGCAATGTCAACATTTTGATGAGTATCTTTTTGTTCATCTCTATCTCTGTCTGTCTCTCTGACACACACACACACAAGATTTTATATAAATGGAATGATAAATGTAGATTTGGCATTGTTATCTGAAAATGTCATGAACCTATTTGTTCAGATAATCTACCAAACTTTTTATGACAAAAATCAAGGTTCATAGGTTCAGAAAGTGTTATTTGTGCTGTGATTAAATTTCATTTATTAATAATTTTATTTCTTAACCAGATCTCACCTCTAGATTCCAGCAGCTATGTTTTCCTAGGAGTTTCCTGCTCTGGATTATCTCTATATTCCTCTCTGGCTGGGTCATTTTCCTTTGTGTTACTTACTGAGGCTCAGGTTGACACAGTTTTGTCAATCATATCAATGATGCTTCCTAAGCACAGGAATCTCTGCAACTCTGTACTGGCTGCATACTGGACTCTACTTGTAGGTATTCTGCTAGTCTCCACTCAAGAATATAAAGTATGCTTTCTGCTTCCATTCTCAGTGGCTGTAAAATCTTACATTCTGCCAGCTTTATGGGTATAGAGGATTTGGTAGATCTGTTTATCTCTCCAGTTCCTCTGAAGGCCACAAAAATCAGCATTCCTCCAATGATGTTCATGTTGGCTAGCTCTGCACTTCTCCAGAACTCTTAGACCTTGCAGGACAAGTTCTTTCTAAGACACTCAGGGCTCCCTTCCACTAGGGCCTGGGCTGTCATGCATCACAGAAGTGAAAAAGTTCAGCTATCTCTTTATGTGTGGATCCTGGACCTTGTTTACTGTCTTCAAGAAATACCCAATTTCCAGCTCCAGTCACAGAAGAAGCAATACATTAGAGTTGTCTTAGGAGGGTGGCTGGGACTCTTCAAGTCTTCATAATTCTCAGAATTGGTGCATAATATAGGAAGACTATTTTCTTGTTTAATCCTATGACTCTATGAGAAAATAATTTTATATATTTATATATAAATACATTATAAATATAAATATATTTATATATAAATACATTATAAATATATATTTATATATAAATATAAATATATAAATACATAAATATAAATATATTTTTATATAAATACATAACATAAATATAAATAAATATATATATAAGCTTATTAAGTAGTATTAACTCACATGATCACAAGGTCCCACAATAGACCATCTGCAAGCTGAGGAGCAAGGGAGCCAGTCCGAGTCCCAAAGCTGAAGAACCTAGAGTCCAATGTTTGAGGGCAGGAAGCATCCAGCGTGGGAGAAAGATATAGGCTGGGAGGCTAAGCCAGTCTAACCTTTTCATGTTTTTCTGCCTGCTTTATATTTGCTGGCAGCTGATTAGTTGTGCCCACCCAGATTAAGAGTGGGTCTGCCTTCCCCATCTCACTGATTCAAGTGTTAATCTCCTTTGGCAACACCTTCACTGGAGAATACCCAGTATCCTTCAATCCAATCAAGCTGACACTCAGTATTAACCATCGCAAGTCTACCCCTTGTCAACTTGAACCCACACACATCTCCTGAGATCATACATAATCTTCAAATAAAGACAATTTAAGTCCATAATTATGCCTAACATAATACAACTATGCTTCCTGCAACTGAAAACATAGCAATCCACAACCCAAATGCTATTTCATAAAGTTAACAATGCTTAAATGCTGATATAAACTAAATAAATCTTATGTCACATGATAATAGAGAAAGGAAATAAAAATGAAGATTTTCTTGTGAGTGCCAGGGTATACATGCATGAACATGTTTTTAACAAAAGAAGGAGAAAATACTCATGACAATTACAGTTCTCATTTCTGCAGCTGGTCACGTGGTCATAGCTGGTATTGATTACTACCTTCTTCTACTACCCATTCTGTATTCTCTTTGCCTTAAGCAAGCACCTCAGGAGGTCATGGGTTTTTTTTCCTGGTGGAGTAACACAAACCTTCATTCTTGAAGGGTCTGGACCATTTGTAGTCCTGCCTGGATTGGGCTGTTGTAGTTTTCCATTGACATTAATCACAGGACATGGTAATACTAAGAGATGCCCTAATGGATCTCTTGTATTCCATGCATACTCTTCCTTACCCCTGTTGTGGAGTAGTAGACTGATTTCATCTTGATAATCTGGGTCAATCACCCCAGCCAAAACTGTAACTCCCTTCTTAGCCTGTTGACTTAAAGGTAGGAGGAGCCCAAAGTGTCCAGGTGGCAATCTTAACTTCCAGTTTAATGGAATTATTGCTGTGTCTCCTGACAGCAGCATTTCACCCTCTGGAACTAAGACTTCTAGGCCAGCAGAATGTAATGTCCTGGGAACAGGAAGCAAAAATGTTGCTAGTGGATCACTAGAGGTGATGGTGACTGGTGCCACTTCTACTTCCACCCCTTGATTTGTGGATCCATGAATCCTGGCTATGGGAGATGTATTGGATGCTGATTCTGAACATATGTGGCCTTCTGGAGAACTTTGCCCCAGTCCTGCAAAGTATTGTCACCTAGTTGGCTTTGTAATTATGACTTCAAAAGGCCATTCTACCTTTCTATCGATCCAGCTACTTCAGGATGACAGGAACATGATAAGACCAGTGAACTCCATGAGCATGAGCCCACTGCTGCACTTCTTTAGCTGTAAAGCGAGTGCCTTGGTCAGAGGCAGTGCTGTATGGAATACTGTGACAGTGGATAAGGCATTCTGTGAGTCCACAAATGGTAGTTTTTGCGGAAGCATTGTGTGCAGGATAGGCAAACCACTATCCGGAGTAAGTGTCTATTCCAGTGAGGACAAACCTCTGCCCTTTCCAGGATGGAAGAAGTTCAATATAATCAGCCTGCCACCACGTAGCTTGTTGATCACCTTGAAGAATGGTGCCATATCGAGGGCTCAGTGTTGGTCTCTGCTGCTGACAAATGGACACTCAGCAGTGGCCGTAACCAGGTCAGCTTTGGTGAGAGGAAGTCCATGTTGCTGAGCCCAAGCATAACCTCCATCCCTGCCACAATGGCCACTTTGCTCATGGGCCCATTGGGCAATGACAGAGGTGGCTGGGGAAAGAGGCAGAGTGGTGTCCACCGAATGGGTCATTCTATCCACTTAATTATTAAAATCCTCCTCTGCTGAGGTTAGCCGTTTGTGAGCACTCACATAGGATACAAAGATTTTCACATTTTTTGACCACTCAGAGATGTCCGTTCAAATACCTTTTCCCCAAGTTTCTTTGTCACCAATTTTCCAATCATGCTTCTTTCAAGTCCCTGATTGTCTAGCCAAACCATTGGCTACAGCCCATGAATCAATGTGTGATCTCATATCTGGCCATTTCTCCTTCCATGCAAAGTACACAACAAGGTGCACTACTGGAAGTTGTGCCCATTGGGAAGATTTCCCTTCACTGCTGTCCTTCAAGGATGTCCTAGAAAGTGGCTGTAGTGCTGCAGCTGTCTACTTTCAGGTGGTGCCTGCATACCGTACAGAACCATCTGTGAACCAGGCCCTAGTCTTCTCTTGCTCTGTCAACTGATGATAGGGAACTCCCTAATGAGACTGTCAGTGCAGGCTTGGGGAGAGAAGACAGGGTGGCAAGAGTGGAGACCATGGGCATTTGAGCCACTTCCTCATGTAACTTACGTGTGCCTTTGGGACCTGCTCCAGCTGATCATGTATATACTACTTCCATTTGATGATGGAATGCTGCTGTGCACAACCCAATTTATGGCTACATGGGTCTGAAAGCACCAGTTCATGATAAGCAGTTCAGGTTGTATTGTGACTTGATGACCCGTGGTCAAACATTCAGTTTCCACCAAAGCCCAGGAACAGGCCAAGAGCTGTCTCTCAAAAGGAGAGTAGTTATCTGCAGAAGATGGAAGGGCCTTGCTCCAAAATCCTGGAGGCCTCCACTGTGATTCATCTATGGGATTCAACAGCATCCCTATCTGCAACTAACACCTCAAGCACCATTGGATCTGCTGGGTCATATGGCCCAACTGGCAGGGCAGCTTGCACAGCAGCCTGGAGCTGTTGCAGAGCCTTCTTCTGTTCTGGACTCCACTCAAAACTGGCAATCTTTTGGGTCACTCAGTAAATAGGCCGGAGAAACACACCCAAATGAGGAATGTCTTGCCTCCCAAATCCAAATAGGCCCACTAGGCATTGTGCCTCTTTCTTGGTTGTAGGAGGGGCCAAACACAGCAACTTATGCTTCACTTTAGAATGAATACCTCGACAGGCCCCATAGCACTGGAGCCCTAGAAATTTTACTGAGGTAGAAGGTCCCTGAATTTTAGTCAGATTTATTTACCATCCTCTGGCATGCAAATTTCTCACCAGTAAGTCCAGTGTGTTTGCTACTTTTTGCTCACTGGATCCACTCAGCATAATTTCATCAATGTAATGGACCAGTGTGATATCTTGTGGTGAGTTGACATACCCCTGAGGTAGGACAGTAAAGGTGTGTTACTAGTCTTTACTGCTGATGGCAAATTGCTTCTGTTGTGCCTTATATACAGGAATGTAGAAAAAGGCATTTGCCAAGTCAATAGCTGCATACCAGGTACCAGGAGATGTGTTAATTTGCTGAAGCAATGAAGCTACAGCTGGTACAGTGGCTGCACTTTGAGTAACCACTTGGTTAAGCTTATGATAATCCACTGTTGTTCTCCAAGATCCACCTGTCCTCTGCACAGGCCAAATAGGAGAGTTGAATGGAGATGTGGTGGGAATCACCACTCCTGCATCTTTCAAGTCCTCGATGGTGGCACTAATCTCTGAAATCCCTCCAGGGATGCAATATTATTTTTGATTTAAAATTTTTCTAGGTAGAGGAAGGTCTAATGGCTTCCATTTGGCCTTTCCCATCATAATACCTCTCATCCTACCAGTCAGGGAGCCAATATGGGGGTTCTGTCAGCTGCTAAATATGTTTATGCCAATTATGCATTCTGACACTGGGGAAATGACCACAGGATGAGTCCAAGGACAAACTGGATTCACTGTAAGTCAGACCTGAGCTAAAACTCTATAAATTACCTGAACCTCCATAAGCCCCTACTTTAACTGGAGGACCACAATGATGTTTTGGGTCTCCTGCAATCAATGTCAGCTCAGAACCAGTGTCCAGTAATCTCTGAAATGTCTGATAATTTCCCTTTCCCCAGTGCACAGTTACCCTGGTAGAAGGCCAGAGGTGTACTTGGGGAAGGGTGGGAGAAAGATTCACTGCATAAATTGTTAATAGTGTAGTGGGGTCCTTCCTCAAGAGGACCTGACTTTTCCTTCATTCAAGGGGTTCTGGGTCTGTAAACTGGCATGTCTGGAAATTGATTGAGGGGCCGTGATTCTCTGTTTTTATAATTTAAAATCTTGTTTTGTCCATTTGACCTGGACATTTTCTCCTTATATAAATTAAGTAGAAATGTAGTAGGCTTCCAATAAATTTCACTTCTAGGAACACTGTGATTAATTAGCCAATTCCAGAGCTCTATACATGTCAGACTATTCTGATTGCTGCTTTGCCTCTGCTGTCCATTACAGTAGCAATGCCAACCTTGCCTTTGACAGTTGGGTTCTACCACTTGGCCCCTGCCACCTTGAGATCAAATTATTCCCATTGTATTTAAATTTGGTAGTTGAGTGACTGTGGTTCCCACTGTTAGATCTGACATACAGAGAAGAGCAATTATAAAGCTCCTCAAAAATGCAGGTGCTGTCCTCATAAATCTACTTTGTAAAGCATTCATCAAGGGTATATGTTCTGGACTCTCCCAGCTGGGATGAGTAGGTATAAAGTGACTAATACACTCCACCATCCCAATCTCCTGAAGCCTTTGAATTCCTTCCTCTATATTAAACCAAAGGAAATCAGGTATTTCCAGCTTACTCACAATGGGTCATGTTTTTTTCCGTATTTCAGCTAACCAAGCAAATAAACTATTAGAACTCTTTTAACTCCCCGGGCTGCAACTTTAAATGCAGAATCCCTGCTTAGTAGGTTCAGATCAATAAATTCAGCCTGATCCAACTCTATGTTCCTTCCACCATTATCCCACACCCTTAGTGTCCATTCCCATGCCTGTTCTCCAGATTTCTGTTCATATAAATTAGAAAACTCAAGCAGTTCTTTTTGAGTGTAGCACACCTCCTCATGGGTCACACTCTCAATCTCACCTCTAGGGGTTCCTTGGAACTTTAGTTATAGGTCTAGAAGCAAACGGGGTGGCTCCTGAGGAGAATCAACATTATCTTGCCTGACAACTGCCTCAGTGGAGGCCAGCAGTGTTGCCTCAGGCAACACAGGGTTTATCTCCTCAGGCGGAAGTGGAAGGGCTGATGGCAGCATGGGTCCGAGAGGGTATGCTGCCACTTCTGGGGATGGGGAAGCTCTTTTTTCTGGTAAGAAAGGTTCATTCAGAGTCTACACTCTCAGTGTCTCCAGCTTCATCAGGGTACTTTCACACAACCCCATTCCAAGTTCCAGGGTCCCATTCTTTTCCAAGCAATGCCCTCACTTTAACGATAGACACCTGGCAAGGTTGTGCATGCACCTTTTGTTGCAAGTCAGCCACTCACATGATAAGAGCTTGTGTCTGCTTCTCCACAATTTCAGCTCTTTCTCTCCAGTAGATAAGACTTTGACTTAGGGCAATCTTAGAAGATTTGAAACTCAGTATCTCCTTCTGAAGCTGGGAGACAGAATCCCTGAGTTTATAGTTTTCTTTCATCACTTTGCCCAGTGAACTTAGGAGCGACCAACCAGCTTCATTATGTTCCTTGGTTCTCCATATATGGTCAAAGGTATTATGTATAGAGTCATGAAACTCCTTGCCTTTCACAAGTCGTGGATCAGGAGTGTCAAATGCATTTATTTTGTCTAACTCTCTAAACAGTTCATGCAAAGGACTATCAGTGTTCTCCATCCTATTATAAATAGAGTGCTTAGCATTTTGGGTCTAATTGTACTAAGCAGCCAGCTCCAGAAACCCCAAAACCAACTAAAAAATTCCATCTTTAATATTCTGTTTCTCTAGAACCACTCCTGGTACCAAAATCTGTATTAGTCAGGGTTCTCTGGAGGGACAGAGCTATATATATATATATATAGGGATTTATTAAGTAGTGTTAACTCATATGGTCACAGGGTCCCACAATAGGCTGTCTGCAAGCTGAGGAGCAAAGAATCCAGTATGAGTCCCAAAGCTGAAGAACTTGGAGTCCAGCGTTTGAGGGCAGGAAGCATCCAGCATGGGAGAAAAATGTAGGCTGGGAGGCTAAGCCAGTCTAACCTTTTCACGTTTTTCTGCCTGCTTCATATTCACTGGCAACTGATTAGGTAGTGCCCACCCAGATTAAGAGTGGGTCTGCCCTCCCCAGCCCACTGACATAGATGTTAATCTCCGTTGGCAACACCCTCATAGAAGAATACTTAGTATTCTTCAATCCAATCAAGTTGACACTCAGTATTAACCATCACAGTTGTTCATGAATTTTCTCCCCCAAGAAAAATTTTTTTTTGAAGATAGGTCTCACTCTATTGCCCAGGCTGGAGTGCAATGGTGCAAATTTGGCTCACTGCAACCTCTGCCTCCCAGGCTCAGGTGATCCTCCCACCTCATCCTGCCATGTAACTGGTACTATAGGCATGAATCACCATGCCTGGCTAATTTTTGTACTTTTTGTAGAGACAGTATTTCGCCACGTTGTCCAGGCTGGTCTCCACCTCCTGGGCTCAAATGATCTGCCTGCTTCAACCTCCCGAACTGCAAGGATTACAGGTGTGAGCCACCAAGCCCAGCCTCCTCCAGGATAACTTTGATCTAAAAAAAAAAATGCCATCATTCTGTTTCAGATCATACTAGATATCTTAATAAATCACAAAATTATTTACTACTTAATTTTGGTAATGTTTACAGTTATTCTCAGTACAACTGGAAGCAGATGCTGTAAATCAAAGTCTGGGCTAAGGATTAAAACATTCTACCATTGTTAATGTGTGGCCTCACACAGTTACTCAGTTTCCCTGAGTATCAGTTTTCTAAGTGGTGTGGGTTGACCTATATATCCCACTTTACATATGACAATCAAATGTGAGTTCATATGTGAAATCATTTTGAAACTGTAGACTTCTTTGGCTGCAGAATAACACATTTAACTATTCCTTCCCTGCAGACTTTGTTCTGCCTAGCCAGGCCTTATTGTTACTTTGTTACTCTTCTCTTATTACTTTATATTACAATTACATTTTATATCTCTGTCTCCTCAAATAGACTATGTTGTTCTTGTGGGCTGGAAAGGTAGTCTATTGTTTCCTTAGGGCTTAGAACTATACTTGATGATGTGCTTTGGCTGTGTCCCCACCCAAATCTCATCTTGAATTGTAACTCCCACAATTCCCATGTATCATGGGAGGAACCCGGTGGGAGGTGATTGAATTATGAGGGTGGGTCTTTCCTGCACTGTTCTCATGAGAGCGAATGAATCTTATGAGATCTGATGGTTTTAAAAAGAAGAAGTTTCCTGCACAAACTCTTTCTCTCTGCCTACTGCCATCCATGTTAAGACGTCATGTGTTCCTCCTTGCCTTCCACCAAGATCATGAAGCCTCTCCAGCCACATGGAGTTGTGAGCCCAATAAGCCTCTTTCTTTTGTAAATTGCCAGTCTCAGGTATGTCTTTATCAGCAGCATGAAAACAGACTAATACATGATATAAAATGAATGGAGGGATAAATGATTAAAATCAGCCATGTCATACCCCTGCCAAACTCCTCTGGTGACCTGAACTGCATTAAAAAAAATCCAACCTCTAGTTTGTTATCTACAAAGCCATACATAATCAGGATATACTTTATTATTCAATCATATCTTGCCACTTATTGCCCCATATTGCTCTATACCACTTTCTGTTATTTAACCACACCAAGTAGATACCAAGAATATCCATTCTGTTCACTTCTGGAGAAGATGACTTTTGTGTGTATTATACACATGTCTTTCCTTCTGAATATTTCTGAATAATGATCCATGCCTCAAACAAGATCAACTCCAGAGGGTATACAATCATGTGATAAGCTTTGAAATATACTTGGAAACAGAGACTCATGCCATACTTTAAGAACAAGAAAAGCACAATGTCATCCATGTCTTTGAATAATTTGGTTTCTCATCTATAAAATGAATAAATGATTTCTAAAAGGCCTTTCCAACTTTGAGTCCATGATTCAAATTCATTTTTGAGGGATAATAATGTTTATCTCTCCTTACTGACTAATTCTGGAAAATATGGAACTAGAGGATAACATTTTACTGTGAATTAATTCTACAGGTCATTTATTTTTAATGAGTTGACTGAGAAAACCACAGTGCTTTGCATTTAACCTCCCAACTGTAATGGGGCTCAACCTATCAGTATTCTCCGTCTTTAGGGCAACTTCAAGGCTCAGAGGAATCAATAATGAAGAGCTTATTAGAAACTAATCTTCTCCTTGGGAGTGAAAATAGTTATGCTAGTTGGGGAGAGTGAATTTTTTGAATGCTTAACAATTTCTTCACAGATATAAAGTCTCTTTTTCGTGATCTGGTTGGTACCTATTATGGGGCTATGAACTTTAAATGATTTTGCTTGCATCACCATTTATGAATTTATTTTTCTCTCATAGACACTTGATTAACCTTAGGCAGTCCTGTGCATCACAGCCTTCTGCAATACCTGCCAGATCATCTACAGAAGCTGTAAGTAATCCATCTCGTTCTTAAACCTTTTCTTGCCTGAAATCAGTAGGGTTCTTTTTTCATGGCAGGGGGTGGGGGTGTATTTTTTTTTGTTTATCCTCTTTGAGGTATTCCAGTGTAAAGGAGCTTGTCTTGGGGGTAACAGAGACTTGAGTTTCATTGACTACTTCTGTGACCCTGAGCAACTAGCTCAATTTTCCTGAACCTTGGATTCTAATTTTAAGAATGTCTTGCAAGTAGCTATGGAGGTCAAGCATTCTGCCTAGTTTCTATAGCCTATTAAGTACTTGATTTCAGGTACTACACTCATTAGCCCCCTTACCACACCCTGCCTTTTCTCATGAATTCTCAGGTTTCATTTTATTCCTTTGAACTTTTATCTTATTTTCCCTTTGTTTTCATTTCCAAATAGATTCTCTATTGCCCCAATTTAACCAGGACTATTGCTATGCTTAAATAAAATATTTAATTTAGGCAATTAGAGTCTGAAGATAAAAAGTCTGAAGATGAGATATAAACTAAAAAGGATATTTAAATTAAGCAAACTGCTATTTATTTTTCTAACTCTAACCCACCATCTGTCAATATTTTGGGGTTAAGCAATTGTTTCTAATAGGTCTCGGTAAAATGAATTTGAGGAGTGTTGACTCATTTGTTCAGAGTCAAAATAAAACATGTAGTCTACTAAGAGGCAATATAATATATGGTTAAGAGCAGAGACGTAGGTGCCAAATGGCTAGCGTCCAAACCCTGGCTCTATCTCCTATTTGCTATGCCTTTGGAAAAACTACTTAATCACTTGGTCTCGGTTTTGTCATCTGCCAAGTAGGAATACAAAAGTAGTACTTACCTATAGAGTGATCAGGGAATTAAATTTGTGTGTGTACAAATCTTACATACCCATAGAAGAGCCCTATAACATAATAAGCACCATAAAAGTTCTAGCTGTTATCATCATTGTTTCTATTAATGTTTCTACTTTATAATGCTCACTGTAATAAATGAATAAACAATGTATAAAGTTTATCTCTAGCTCACATGAAAGTCCAAGCTGGTAAGTAGTTAGCAGGGAAGAATATATTTGCTCAAGGAGGTTGTCTAGAGACCCAGATTTTATTTCTTTTGTTGATCTCCAGTTGCCTAAGGCAGGTGCAAATGAACTTTATTTGTAAAGGGTTAAGAGTAAATATCTTAGTCTTGGCAGGTCATATGCTTTTTGTCCCAATAACTCAATGCTGATTTTGCTATAGGCAATAAGTAAATGAATAGGTGTCATTGCTAGCCCTGCCCCAGCACACTGATCTTCCTTAGAGAGGGCTGACTCTGCCACTACAGCCACTCTAGCCTGTGGGAATGGGACAGGAAGAAGTAGATAGTAACATCTTCTTCTTGAAGTCATCATATGGGATTTGCACACTTTAGTTGCCACTCATGTCCCATTGATTAGAACTTAATCATCCCTGGCTGCAAATGACCCTGGAAGATGGAGTCTGTGGCTGGATTGCCATGTTGTAAGATAAAACTTGGGTGATTTTTCTATAAGAGCAGAAAAGAAGAAAGGACATTTGGGAGACAACAAATAATGTCTGCCATCAGTTTGTGTAAAGCATTTTTATAATTTTATGTTGTCCTGACATCCATTTTAAATATAAGTCCAACTTCTCTATACCAAAAGCAGGGTTCAGTCACCGCTGACACACAGTTTTCAGTTCTATACCTCTTCCCATTTCCTCTATGTGGCCAATCCAGATATCTGCCTTATCACTTTCTGATGACCATTTCTTTCTGGGACAGCTAGATAAACCTACTTGAGTAGCCTTCTGACTTCCACATCCCTAAAGCTCTGCAGTTATGGCATAGTGACTACCTCTCTGTCACAGTGTGACCTCTTGGAACTCATGCCTACTTGCTTTAAACCCACCAATTAAAATTCCCCTGTTTGGATGATGGCCTAGTCTCAACAAAGGCTTTGGCCCACAGTTCCCTATTTCTCCCTGCCTGCTCTCCTTGACCTCTGTATGTGTGGTCTCCAGGTGTGCTGTGTACCACACTCTCTACTCAAGACCTGTGAGTGATAAAGTCTTTATTGTCTTCTTGTGTCTCTCCTAATCACTGGAGGGATATTTTCCACTTTGAAGATCCTAAATTAAAAGTTTGGCAAATCTTTAACAGAAATACATATTTTCTTGGAGAAAAAATTAATGGGCAATATGATTGTTTATAGAGTATAGAGGTTGAGTATCCCTTGTCTGAAATGATTGGAACCAGAAGCGTTTTAGATTTCAGATTCTTTTAGATTTTGGAATAGTTACATATACGTAATGAGGTATCTTGGGAATGGAACCCAAGCCTAACCACAAAGTTCATTTATATTTCATATACACCTTATACACATAGCCTGAAGAAAATTTCATACAGTATTTTAAATAACTTTGTGCATGAAACAAAGTTTTGGCTACATTTTGACTGCAATTCATCACATGAGGTCAGGTGTGGAATCTTCCTCTTGTGACATCATGTTAGCACCCAAAATGTTCTGGATTTTGGAACATTTTAGATTTTATATTTTTGGATAGGGATACTTAACCTATAAAATACAAAGCATTTTATATCCTCTTATAAATATGACATGTTCAACTATTCTGCAAGGCAAGCAAGGCTTAGATGAAATTAAGTCTCAGGAAACTTGAGGTTGTTCTCAAGGTCACATTGCTACTTGTTCATTGAGTCTTGCCTTCAACTTCAAACTCTATGTCCTTCCTCTAAACTCAAACTTCCTTTAAAATGTTAAATTATTTCATGACTATTATTGGGAAGTTATTAACCTCTGCTACTCTGATGAGACCAGGAGCAATCATGGAGATAAAAGGTTTTGAATCTATTAGTTTTTTATGGCTGCTGAAACAAATTACTACAAATTTAGTGGCTTAACAATGCAAATGCATTATTATGCAGTTTTGTAGAGCAGAAATCCAACACAGGTCTCCCTCAGCTGAAATCAAGATGTTGGCAGGACTACATTCCTTTCTGGAGATTCTAAAGAAGAATCCATTTCCTTGCCTTTTACATTTTCTAGGGAATGGCCTGCATTTCTTGGATTGTGGCTCCTTTCCTTTATCTTCAAAGCTAGCAATGGCAGATTGAGCACTTCTAATATAATATATTTCTAACCAAGGCAGCTGGGAAAGGTTATGGATTTTAAGGACTCATGTGAAGAGATTGGGACTACTGTGTAATTTAGGGCAATTCCCCATTGCACATCCTATGTAATTTAGGGCAATTCCCCATTGCACATCCATACCCTTAATCACATCTTCACATTTTATTTGCCGTATGAAATATACTCATTCACATGTTCCTGGAATTTGGATATGGGCATGTTTCAGGGCTATTACTCTGCTCACCATATTGGATAACTCTTTTCCTCCTATTTTATTTACTTTGCATCCTAATAATTTTGATCTAACATTTGATATGACATAGTATTTACATTTGGTTCATATATTTTGAAAAATTCTAAAAAAGATAGGTAGGGCAATAAGACAGTCACCATAAGGATATGATTGTAGCCTAAAGAAACTAGAATGAAAAAGAAGAAAGTCAGTAGCTTGATGCAGACTTAGATGTGGTTTCTGCCATACATTTATATAGTGAATCTTACAATTTTATTTTATGTGTATACAGTATACAACCTTATACTGTCAAGCACCAAACACTCGTGAATCATGGTTTTTTAAAAAATCTGAAATGTATTTTACCTTCAGGATATAAAACTGGCCTTGGGTGGATATATGATGAAGAAAATTAAGGTAAATATAGTTGCAAAAAGGCAGTTATAGACCTATCTCTCTCAGTACCCCATCCGAAGTATAAACATGCTACTGACCAAAGTCAAATTTTCTATTTGTGGGTACCTGTAAGATCCTCAGTTCCTAATAGCAGACCAGCTGCATGTTTCCTACTAAAATGGAAATCTCTCTGTTACATAACAAGGACCTTCAAGCTACATCCTCTGTACCAAGACCTGAAATCCCAGCATAAATCCTGACATTCCTCCTTGTGTAACAAATCTGGATTTTAGATGTAAATTGTATAGAATAATCATTTTGAGTAACTGACCAACTATAAGTCCAGTAATAAAATCTGTTTGTAAATGATGTTCTATTCAGCCAAACATTTACCAACCCTTCAAGGGCAAGTATGCAAGAGCATTGGATTTGATACTTGCGCAGGAGATAAATCTGCGGACATCTTCAACATGAATGAAGTTCATAAACAAAACCTTAAAATGTCTTTTATATAGCAGGCGTTCAGCATTCTTGTTTCATTGTATTGGCCTGGAAATCCTCCACAGGAAAAAATTAATTACCTCAGGACACTATAGTCATAAATTCTTCATGCAAAAGAATGCCTTCAGTTAGAATATCTTTGGAGCTATTTTTTGTTACTGAAGAATAGTTGATAACACAGATTCCTTTAAAAAATAATATAATAAACAGAATAATAGACCAGTTTATACCCTAGAAGTTCTAAAAAGAATCTGTGTTCAACTGAAGATAACATTTGGCTCCTGTACTAGAAATGTGTGTGACACATACAGTTGCATGGTCCTAAAGATCTGCATGGTCCTAAAGATCTAGAATCGAGGAATCATAAATAAACAAGACTGGAGATGATGTTTGACATTTTAGTAAAGTGGTCTTTAAGTACAGCTATATCTCACAATCACTTGGGGGAATTGTAATATTACAGATTCCTGGGGCCTACCACAGGCCCACTGAACAAGAATATTTGGGAATAGTGTCAGAGGATTGAAATATGGAACAAGAACTGAAAATGACTATTCAAAATCAGTCTCATTTACAACATTTCTGACAAAATCTGGTTTCTGCTTTGTCCGTCTCCATTGATGGGAACTCTCAAGCACCTGAAGCAGCTTGTTCTGTTTTCACAACATATTACTTCTAGACATTATTTTTCAGCATTTAGCATTCAGTCTTAAACTGTTTTGTATTCTCATTGGTATCACAGAGGCTAGAAAGTACTAAAAACTATATTATCAAGATTTCCATGCAACTAAGGATCTCAATGTGACACAAATTTTACTGATGAGATGCACTTGTATGGGATTTAAAGGAAAAATAGAGGAAGAAGCCTCTTGCCTGTTGTCCTGATCGTCAGTGCTAGCCAGGAAGGATGTGATTTTAGTGAACATCAGATTTTAGTGTTCATTTTTCAGTCTTTTAGATGCCAATAATTAGTGGGTGTAGTGGCCATTTCTTAACCTGACGCTAATCTCTGGATTGCTGATTTGGGTGTCCATTTGCCAGCTTGGCAGTGTTCATAGGCTGCTTCTCAGTGAATGAACAGCTCCAGACCTACGCCAGCCATGGTGGCCTCAGGGGTAGAACTTTCCTTAGGGGGCCAGTTCTGTGTTGTTTTAGAGACATTGTGAGACACTGGCCAGGAGTTTGTTCCTTCAGCCCTTCCAACAACTTTGTAAACATTTAATTTCCTCTACCAAATCTCTTTTATTTTATGAGAAAACTAAAGTCCAGGGAGGAAAATGACTCATAACTGTACAGTTTGCTAGTGGTAGAGACAAGATAAGAATCCGGGCCTCTTAACTCCCAGTCAAGCGCTTTTCTACTTGAGCATGCATATCCAAGAGAGAGAAAATTCATGCAGGGTTTTCTGCATCACTTTGTGAGTGTGAAAGCTGTATGTGTGTGTGTGTGTGCATGTGTGTGCATGCAGACCTGTTCCCAGAGCATCCATATGTATCAGAGATTTGGAGGAAGTAAATTCAAGTTTGTGTGACTGCACCTTGATGTCTACTGCCTTTATATGGCAGTTACCACATATAAATAAAAAATTATCCGCTACCTTCTCCTTTAATATAATGATGCCATAGTGATAGAGCATTCAACCCTCAACATCTTAGAATAATACATTTATCACATTGATATTCCTTTTATGCATATGCCAGGATAGCAAAAGGGCAATGGGAAAACAAGTGAAGTTTGAGCCTGAAGGAACATAAGAGAAAATGCAAGAAAATTCAGATCCATCAGTGACCTCTAGCATCTGTTTCATCATTTTCTCTTGACCTGTCTGTCTTCCCAAAGCAAAATTGATAGGTGAAATCAGGCTTCCGTGTTTTCCAATAGTTTATATAAATAAATTCTTAAATCCTGTAATTAAGTAGAGTTATATATATGAGACACCTGGGATAACTTTTTCAAGAAAAGATTGGCAGATCTGGAAGGTAAGAAAAAATAAATACCCCAGAGTAGAGGAAAAGCATGGATCAATAAAAGAAAGAAAAAACATCATGAAAAATGTTGAGTGGAAGAGATTCCATTAATAATCTTTACAAGCACTTGCCCAATCTACTTTTATCAAGCATCTGTTATGTACAAGATACTGTAAACATAGATGTTATGTGAGCTGTTGTTCAATGCTTTTACAGAAATCAAAAGTTTCTGGTGGTTCTGTAAAATATCTACTAACCCTAGTCAAGAAGAAAATCTGGCTGAGAGGGCAAAAATATTCCTGAGTGAACCTGTGACAGTACCTATTGATCACAGCTTATTTTCTGAAGGACTTACAAAGCCTCTGTTTAATTATTCAGTATAGAATTTGGCCTGAGATCAACAACAAAATATCAGTGAATGATTTGCTAAATATTTGTTCTACGTTTGTAAAATCAGACAATTGTTTACTCTCTATCTTTTGTTACTTGTCTAATTCTACATGATTTTTAAAGTTTTGTTAGCACAGCCGGGCGCGGTGGCTCATGCCTGTAATCCCAGCACTTTGGGAGGCCGAGGTGGGCAGATCACAAGGTCAGGAGATTGAGACCATCCTGGCAAATATGGTGAAACTGTCTCTACTAAAAAATACAAAAAAATTAGTCGGGCGTGGTGGCGGGCACCTGTAGTCCCAGCAGCTCTGGAGGCTGAGGCAGGAGAATGGCGTGAACCCGGGAGGCGGAGCTTGCAGTGAGCCGAGATTGCGCCACTGCACTCCAGCCTGGTGGACCGAGTGAGACTCCATCTCAAAAAAAAAAAAAAAAAAAAAAAAAAAGAAGAAGAAGAGAGAGAAAAAAGGTTTGTTAGCATGGATCAATAATTTAATTTACAAGTTTTCTCAGTACCCTGATTTGTAGTTAATTAATAAAACATGTATTTACTGAGGACTTTCTGCTAGGATAGGCACTGAGACATCAACAATGAACAGAATATAATGCTTATGCTCAAAAGTTTGACCTTCTGAGTGGTAATTAATTACAATAAATTGTGATTTTACACCAAGACAGCATAGCGTGTTGTAGGTGTCTACAGCAGATGAAAGTCCTCCTAGAAGCCGTGATAGGGTCACCTAGGCTGTATCCCACGTAAAGCAACAAGAGGTCTTTTATATTCTTCTCACTTACCTTAGACTTCAGTGTCCTTACGCAGCACTAGTTCAGGCTTTTTTCACAGACTGTCATGCTTTAAAGCAGAGAAAGGCAAAGTAGCAAGGGAGAGAAGTATTTTTTTTTTTGTATCTAACCCGGTACTGTTTTAATCAGTCATCTCTCACGTTTTCATCTTCTTGCTCAGAATATAGTTTAACTCTCCTTATTCCTTCTTTTTTGTTGTTCTAAACATTTTTATAAGCCTTGATCATTAGAGATTATAACATTCTTGACACTTGGTGCTGGCCTGAGCTATTCTTTATAGTCATACAGTCAACAGATCCTTCCTTCCTTCCTCCTTTCCTTTCCTTTCCTTTCCTTTCCTTTCCTTTCCTTTCCTTTCCTTTCCTTTCCTTTCCTTTCCTTTCCTTTCCTTTCCTTTCTTTCCTTCCTTCCTTCCTCTCTCTCTTTCTCACTTTCTTTCTTTCTCTCTTCTTTCTCTCTTTTTTTTTCTCTCTCTCTTTCTTTCTTTTGCATCAAATGTTTAGGGATAGTCACTTCTCTGGAAGCAAGTTCTTGCCCTCAAGGAGCTGACATTCTATGAGAACAGACAAAAACAAAGTAAACAATTAAAATATATGATATTATAGATGGCAGAAAGTGCTATGGAGATAAATAAAGTAGGGAGTAGACTTGTCAAGGGTTGAGGTTGTAATTTTAAACAGAGGGCATCAGTTAGGTGGCATTTGAGAATGGCCTGGAGGAGGTGAAATGTTTCATTCATCTCATTTTTATTCTTGTCTCTATGCTCTTTCTTTCATCTTTTATACAGAACTGAAAACATTAAAAATAAATCATTGTTTATTATAAAAGTTTATTATAGAAAACAATAAAAACTACATATGAAAAAAGAAAAATATGGAATACATCTCTATTCCCATAATGTACGTTGTTGATACGTATGTGTATGCCTGTATGTGTATGTGTATATCTGTGTGTTCATTCACGAAGATGGGATCAAGTATAGTCTTTTTTAAACTGTGGTTTTCAATGACATTATGCCATGGACATCTACAAACTCATTTTGAATGATTAAACCATCACTTATCATTGGAAATTAAAAATAACCCACAGAGGAACAACCTTGTAATTACATCTTTGAATATAGTCATCACTGAATATTTTCTTAGGATAAATCTATAAAATAGAATTGTTATGACAAATATATATTTCAACAGCTAATATGTATTTTTTAAATTGCTCTTCAGGAGATTAAAAAGAGCCCAGAGGTGAAGGATGATGCTTAGGAGAAATGTGGACATGTGGGCCTGGGGCCTCACATGGCAGTTGCTATGGGCTCTACTTGAAAGTGAAGATGAGCCTTTTGGTGATCTCATTACAAATTTAGCTGGTGGGAGGAGGCTGAGGACATAGATATAGACAGCTAAGAAGGCTCAGGCAAATAACTGGAATCAAGGAGTAACAAGCAGTTTCTCCTACACTTTCTACTGTGAGCAAGGTATGTTTCCCTTCATGAGTGTGCCTTTCATGGTTTTAGGAGATGGACATAATGGTCACGGAAGCTTATTTCAATATTTGTAACAACAGATGTACATATCCAAAGGACAAAAATCTCCATGTCAAAATACCTCGCTCGAATTAAATTGTTTTCTTTAAGCAAATGTAGTTTTGAATACACTTAGCTTTATGGTGACTTAAAAATGATTTGTTACTTGGAATTCCTTTGTCATAAATATGTGAGTAATTTGTGCCTGTTAAGCCTCAACAATGATTTACTTAACAAGTCTATAATAAGAAATTCATATAGTCCTTAAAATTTCAAACCAAAGCTAGTCTGAAAGACTGACCTTCAGAAATATGGTAAGTCTGTATCTCCTTTCCACTCTTTCTAACAATCGCTGAGCAGAGGTGGGGAGGCTTTGGTGGGAAGCAGGTTTGTTGTCATGGTCACCACTGATGAATTCTTATTTCTGAGGACCTCACAAACAGGAAACTGACAACTGAAATGATCTTTAAAATGACCTTTTGTAAGTGCCTTTCAGATTAAAGATGCTTTTAGTTTTGTCTGAAGCTTATATGTGAAACTGCCTTAGATTAAAGGCTTTTTGGCATTCTACTCATCACCTCCTGCCGACCTCTACCACTTATTAAGCTTTCTGGAGTTCAAATATTTCTTTGGAGACTGATATTGGGGAATGGGATTTATACAGATGCAATGAAAGCTACAGTCACTAATGTGCAGTCTGCTTTGAACAGACATGAACTATAACACTCGTACTGAAGTGGGTTCTCTCCTGGCTGTAGTGTGTTAGAGTGAAATGAGTGTTTAGGTCAGAGAAAATCTGGATTCAAATCTGATTCACCATTTACTAAGTCGGCAAATTACTTATTCTCTCTGAGCCTCTGTTTCCCACAAATTACCTGGCAAATGTGGGTAATAAGAGTTACCTGGTAACACTGTTGGAAGAATGGAAAGAAATGATTATACAAAGCCTCTGTCTCATAGTAGTTTCCTTTCTATCCTAACAAACATGACTTAAAAGACATAAACATAGAAAAAAAGTAAGATATACATTTTTCTTCAGGAGCAGAAATTGTGCTTTCTAGAAAATTTTCTTGTCATTCAGGATCTACCCCTAAAGCATTTGATTTTCCTATTTACAGTAATGTATCAGTTATAAAACTTTCAAAATTTTAATCTAGTGAGATGGATTTTATAACTATCATGACTTCTTAGATACAAAATGTTAACTGAGACAGCAATTCTGAGATTTCAAAAGAGCTAAACTGCAATGAAAGTGCACTAATGTAAAGATAATGTAGCTGTTGTTGCTAACTAGCATTGTAATCTGGTTTGCCACCTATGCTCATTAAAAAGATAGTGGTTCCAGCCAGTGAAAGGGTATTCTTTCTTAGATTTAGGTAAAAGTATAAGGAGACAAGAATTAAAAGGTCATAAAAATGTCCTAAGGGAACTAAATTAAAATAATACTTTACTAAAAATTAGAAAAAAAGTAACCAAGAGTTTCCTATTTTTAGTGATTTCTGCAAGTGTGTGTATGTGTTTGTGGGTGTGTTGTGTAGGCATGAGCATCTTTTCATGTTTATACATGAAATGTATGTTTATATACTGCATAGTCGTTAAGAAGCAAGATTTTATGGTCAGTTTGGCTTCTAAACTCAGCTTTGCCATCACCTAAACATGCAGCCTTAGTGAAGCTTAACTGTCTGCGCTGCAGTTCCTTCACCTGTAAAGTAGGTATGCTAAGAAAATCTAACTCACAAGAGATTTGGAAAATATAAATGAGCTAATGCATGTGAAGTGCCTAGCACATAGAATATACTCAAATTTATTAGTAATTAGTCTCATTGGCATTAAATTGTCATTATTATTCAGGTGTGAGCATGGGCCAGTGTTAGTGATCTGACTTGTTTAGTCAGATGTTAGTGCTGACACAGGCTAACATTATCCCGACTCTTTCAAAAACTTTTTCCCCTCTGAACTTCAATTTTCTCAATAAGAAAATGCAAGGGGTGGTCAAGATAGTCTCTAAAACATCTTCCAGTTTCAAATGTTGCCCTATAATGTAACAAATGTTACATGAATTTTTATATTTATTCTGTTAGATAATATGAGTTTTATGTTACTGAAATTTGGGCCTGTTAAAGTGAACTTTTCTTTCTGTACTGTTTCTTCTTTACAGTGTGTGTGTGTGTGTTTGTGTATGTGAAACCGCCTTTGCAAAATTATAACTGAGGAAATTATGACAGTGAGAGAGATCAGACCTAATTGACTCCATCTTCCTTCTAACCCTTAAGCTGTCCTAGTTCATTCCTGAGTGTAGGCTGAATTAACTTGGGGAAGGAATTCAGTTCATGGTTTGACTGTGAACAAAATTGATAACAGCCCTTTCTCAAAAAGACCACCTTCTTGCCTGGGGTCCAGTCTGCCTTTGCAGGACTAACAAATTAACTACAAGAGTAGAAAGTACAATTTAGGGGTCATGCAGCCTCTGGCTCCAAGAGTCTGAACATCCCCAAATTGCTCCTGGGGATAACATCACTATTGTAACACCTAAAATCAGTGCTTGACAGATTTTGCAGACCTTACACTTGACAGATCAGCTGACACCACCTAGACTGGTAATTTGGCTCAAGCAGTTCTGCCATTGCACCCAGGAACAGAAGACATTAAGAAAGCCTAACTTCGACTCGCTATGATTCCATCCCCAACCTGACCAATCGGTACTCCCCACTTCCCAAGCCCCTACCCACCAAATTATCTTTAAAAACTCTGATCCCTGCATGCTCAGGGAGACTGATTGGAGTAACAATAAAACTCCCAGTCTCCCACACAGCCTGCTCTGTGTGAATTACTCTTTCTCCATTGCAATTCCCCTGTCTTGATAAATGGGCTCTGTCTAGGCAATAGACAAGGTGAACTCATTGGGCAGATACATATGGATGTGCATGGATGTGTTCATCCTTTGTCTTAGACAGAAAGGTATGGGGCTATCAATAACCAACCATAGAATATCAATTTTAATCATAAAAGTTGTCTGAAGAAGCCACTCTATTGGAAATAACAATTCCTTATTCTTTCAGGAGATTAAAAAGACAAAGGTTTGGATACAAAGTACAGGTAGGAAAGTTTGTGTGGAAAGTGATAGATGGTTTATTAGCCCATTTACACACTATTGTTTTTTGAGACAGAGTCTCGCTCTGTCGCCCAGGCTGGGGTGCAGTGGCACCATCTCAGCTCACTGTAAGCTCCGCCTCCAGGTTCACGCCATTCTCCTGCCTCAGCCTCCAGAGTAGGTGGGACTACAGGCACCCGCCACCATACCCGGCTAATTTTTTTTGTATTTTTAGTAGAGACGGAGCTTCACCGTGTTAGCCAGGATGGTCTCCATCTCCTGACCTCATGATCCGCTTGCCTTGGCCTCCCAAAGTGCTGGGATTACAGGCATGAGCCACCGTGCCCGGCCTATACACTATTATAAAGAAATGCTTGAGACTGGGTAATTACAAAGGAAAGAAGTTCAATTGACTCACAGTTCCACATGGCTGGGGGCACCTCAGGAAACTTAGGATCATGATGGAATGTGAAGGGGAAGCAGGCACCTTCTTCATAAGGTGGCAGGAGAGAGAGAGTGTGTGAAGGAGTAACTGTCAAACACACGAACCCATCAAAACTCACGACAACCCACTCACTATCGTGAGAACAGCATGAGGGAAATGTCCCCCATGATCCAATCACCTCCCACCAGATCCCTCCCTTGACATGTGGAGATTATAAGGATTATAATTCAAGATGAGAGTTGGGTGGGGGCACAGAGGGAAACTATATCAGTTGGGCACTCTGACAAACATGCTGAGGCCAAGGAGCTTTGTCTCAGTCCTGATACTTTTTCATTTAACATTTCCCAGTCATTTAATTTTAGTGAGCTTTCACCTTCATCTTCTGGAAGGCATGAGGTGTCTTGGTCATGGGATCCTTGAGATAAGTAGGAGAACGCGAAACAAGTGGTTTTAGTGGGAAGCATTTCATGGACAACATTTTTTTCTCAGACATAAATAGTTTTGTTTTACTTTTTAAACGTTTAATAACTGTTCTCAGAAACATCTTTCTTTGAACCTTCCATGTGTGAATGAGATAAAATTTTTAAAATGAATAAACACTTACTGAATATTGTCCTATGCTGTTTGACCAACATAATCTCATCACATACTTAGGCATTTTAAATAATGTGGAGAAATGGAGCCTTTGCCCAAGGGAAGATAGTAATTGTATTTAACATGCTATGTAGTTCAATAAGACGGTGACCTTGTGGACTCTGTGCTCTGTGTGTGTGTGTGTGTGTGTGTCTGTAAAGTTTTTTTCCAGGATCATTCTTCATTTATCTGTGTTTCAACAGCAAATGTAGAAAATATTATTATTATTATTATTAATCTGTGCATGGCCAACTCTATCAATTTCAAAGTAGAAGAGTTCCAAATCTAGATAATAATGCTTGCTTCTGGGTTTGTGGGTTCATATGAAGAAAATTAGTAAAAGTCTATATACCTCGTTGATCTGCAGAGAGAACTTCCACAGTTCCACTTTTCTTCCAGTTTCTTTCCTTCTGGAAACTTCTTTCCTTAAAATGGATAAAAGAAACTTTTAGGCTTTTCTAACTTTTAGTTCTGAAGGCAGAACACCTGGGTTTAAATCCAAGCTTCATTGCTTACTAGGTTGGAAATTTGGGGTAGGTCATTTCTTTATGCCTCAGTTTAATAATCTGTAAAAGGATAATTGTACGAATTGCTCCATTGGGTTATTGTGAGGGTTAAACAAGTAATATGTACAGAGTGCTAAGAAAAGTTCCTGGAACATAGTGTATGCTTACTGAATGTTATGTTACTATGCGTGCGTACACACACACACACACACACACACACACAGACACACACACACAGTGCAATCTTTACTATATCTGAAGGCCCCTTTCTCTCATCAGGGTTTCATTTAGCTGCACAGCATATTAAATAAGATCACCGTCTCTTCTTGGGTAAAGCTTCCATGTGTTTTATATTATTTAAAATACTTAACTATTTGATGAGATTATGTTGTTCAATGACCTTAGTACAATGATCAATAAGTGTGTATTCATTATTTTCATTTCATCTCATTCACATCTGCAACATTCAAAGAAAAATATTTCTAAAAACAGTCGTTTCAAATATACATTAGTAGATTAAAGGTAAAAAAAAATGCAGCAAAATAGGATGTTCTGTTTTTACGTGATTCAGTTTTGTCCGAAACAACTTTGAGAGTTACCTAAATGCACTTTGTTTACTCTCATTACATTCCTTGCTGTCATGGTTTATATTCCAAGTCCAATCAAGACCAATGTGTCTTGTAAGCAGAGTAATGGCTGTCCAAAGATATCAATTTCCTAACCCCCAGAAGCTGTGAATATGTTACCTTCAATGAAAAAGGGACTTTTCAGATGAAATTAAATTAAGAACTTTGAGATGAGATGTTATCTGGGATTATCTTTGGGGGTGACCAATGTAACCACAAGACACTATAAGAGGGATAGGGGAGGGTCAGAGTCTGAGAGAGATTTGAAGATGCTACGGTGCTGGCTTTGAAGATGGAAGAAGAGGCCATGAGCTAAGGCATGTAAATGGCCCCTAGCAGCTGGGTGGAAGAAGATAATGGATTTGCTTCTGGAGCATCCAGAAGGAACATAGCCTTGAAAACATCTCAATTTTAGCACTTCTGACCTCCAGAGTTGTAAGATAATAAATGTGTGTTGTTTTAAGCCATGAAGTTTCTGGTAATTTGTTACAGTGGCATTAGGAAGCTAATATGATGTGGTAGTAGCTTTGTTCACCTATATTAAAAGGGATATTTTAGAGGTTCTATAAGTATTATGAAGAACAAAATATTATAGTCAATAACTGCATTTTGTGGGTCATTTAATGTCTCAGAAGATTTTGTTCTTACAACTTTTTCATGTTCCCTAGGGCAGTTTTATGAAGCTATTTATTTTTTTGGATGGCATGTCATGTTTAAAAGTCTTTTTCCCCAAAGCATAAAATGGTCTAAAATGTCCCTTTTTTATGGTCTAAAGTGTCCCCATTTTCTTATAATACTAAAGTAAAAATTTGTATTTACTAGAAATGATGTATTTTTACTAGTCTCCAGAGATGAGATCATATGCTAAAGAATACACTGGCTTTGAAAGGGACAACAGTCTATGATCAAATACAGGAATTGCTTTCTCATAGACCATTCCTTTTGGATTTCCACATAGGGCTCATGTGTTCCTATTTGCCTGAGCATAAATGAACCATGCATTTTGTTGACAGGGCAGTGTAGAGCATCAAACTGTAGCACCTGAAGCACGTCTTTGAATGATGTCTTTGCATTGGAAATTTAGCTCTATGACATTGTTATTGTTACCATCTATAGTCAGGTACCAGGCTACCTAGATAAACAAAGAGTTTTAATTTAATGCATGTTATTAACCATTTCACATTCCTGTCCTATCTGATCATGACAAAGCCATTTGCAAACTAGTCTTAAGTAAAGCTACTGAAACAGAAAAACTGGATATATATTCTTTCTTATATTCTTCTTCTGCTGCTGCTTTTAAAAATCTCAGAACACAAATCCTTCTTCCTTTTTGTTTCATCTTTGACCTCATATTATCAACATAAACATAGAGATTAAAGTTTCAACCTTGGTCTATACAAGGCTGTAAATTCACACGCTGACAGAGGTGTAGTAGGTAACACATGTAAGTGTTGCAGGCAGTGACCAGGAGTGGTGAACCGGAGCCCACAGACTCTCTCAAAGGGATTAGCTGCTCCCCAGCCCCAGATAATTTTTGGCATGTTAAAACGTAGGTATAGTATTGCCAGAAATATTTTTAAAGAGAAGCCAGAAATCTATGTTTTTATTTGATATCTCTCAATTTTTAAACCACGTAGAACAGACCTAACTTTGTTAACATGGATTCATCCTGTTTTTATAATATTATAAGCTGACTTTAGATTATAATGATTCTATTTCATGTTTACTGTATATATATAAAATATTTTGTATTGTCTCTTTTTTTTCTTCCTAGGGCTTCATTTATTTATTAATTTTTGGAGGAGTAGAGGGACTATGGAAGCCCCTAGAAATGTCAATTAAGGAGAATCTCGGAACATTAAGGAATAATTATTTGAAAAATTGCAGTGAGACAGGAGAAGGAACAAAATGGTTGATTAGAAGCCTTCATTAATTATCCTTCCTGCTAGAACACCAAATTGAACAACTATCCACATAAGAAACACCTTCATAAGAACCAAATATCAGATGAGTGATCATAGTACCTGATTTTAACTTCGTATCACTGAAAGAGGTATGGAAGAGGGTAGGAAAGACAGTCTTACATTGCTAATACCACCCCCCCGCCCACCCTCTTCGCTCCCAGCAGCAGCCACATGGTGTAGAGAAAGAATCCGTGTGCTTCAGGGAGGGAGAGTATAGGATCTGTGGGACTGTGCATTGAAAGTCAGTGCTGCCTTGTCACAGCAGAAAGCAACACTTGGCAGAATTCAGCTGGCACCCACTGAGGGAGCATTTAGAACAGCTCTAGCCAGAGGGGAATTGCCTATCCCAGTGGTTGGAACCTGAGTTCTGGCAGGCCCCTCCACTGTAGGTTTAAGGGCTCTGGGGTCCTAAATAAACTTGTAAGGCAATCTAGGCCACAAGGACTAAAATTTTTGGGCAAGTTCTGGTGCTGTGCTGGGCTCTGAGCCAGTGGACTTGAGGGACATACGACCTAGTGAGACACCATCTGGAGTGGCCAAGGGAGTGTTTACTCCAGCCCTCCCATAGCCCCAGGCAGCACAGCTCACAGCTCTGGTACAGATACCTCTCCACTTGAAGAAGATGAGAGGGAAGACTAAGGAGGACTTTGCCTTGCAACTTAGATACCAGCTCAGCCACAATAGGATAGGGTACTGAGAAGCATCATGAAGCCTCCACTTCAGGACCCAGCTCCTGGATGACGTTTCTAGACACACCCTGGGCCAGAAGGGAACATCCTGCCTTGAAGGGAAGGACCCAGACATGGAAGAATCCATCACCTGCTGACTAAAGAGTTCCTTGAGCCCTGAATAACCAGCAGTGATACCCAGGCAGTACTCACCATGGGCCTTAGGTGAGACTCAGAGATGTGCTAGCTTCAGGTGTGACCCAGCGTATTCCCAGCAGTGGTGGCTACATCGAGAGACTTCTGCTTGAGGAAAGGAGAGGGAAGAGCGAAGGGGAATTTGTTTTGCAGCTTAGGTACCAGATTGGCCATAGTGGGGTAGAGCACCAAGCACGCCCTTGGGGTCCACTATTCCAGGACTTGAATCTTGAATGGCATTTCTGGATCTGCCTTGGGCCAAAGAGGAGCCTACTTCCATGAAGGGAGAGCCCCAGGTCTGGCAGCATTCACCATAAGCTGACTAAAGAACCCTTGGACATTGAGTGAACATCGGCTAGCCAGGCAATATTTGCCATGGCCCTGGGGCAGTGATGGCTATTGGCAGAGACTCCTTTCCTCCTTGAAGTGGAGGGAATATTTGGAAAGCCTTTGTCCAGTGGCTTGGGTACCAGCTGGGATGAGTAGAATAGAGCACTAGATAGATTACTAAGGTTTCTGACTCCAGGCCCTGGCTCCTGGATGGCATTTCTGGAACCACCTGAAATCAGGGGAACTCACTGCCCTGAAGGGAAGGACATAAGCCTGGCTGGCTTTGTCACATGCTAATTGTAGAGCCCTAGGAACTGGAATGAACATAGGCAGTAGCCAGGCAGTGGTGACACTCAGTACTGTGCTAGCTTCAAGTCAGACCTAGTCCCAGTCACAGTAATCACAGAGGTGCTTGTGTTATCCCTCTCCCAGCTCTAGACAGCTCAGCGCGTGCGCGCGCGCACACACACACACACACACACATACACACACACACGGAGATTAAGAGAGAGAGAGAGAGAAAGATACTCGATTTGTTTGGAGAAAAGTAAAGGAAGAGAACAAGATTCTCTGCTAGTAATTCAGAGAATTATTCTGGAAGTTATTTAAGACCACCAAGGTGGTAACTCCACAAGTCTGCAAGAGCCACAGCATTACTGAGCTTTGTGCACCCTACAATACAGATACAACTGCAGATACCAAAACTTAGATTAAAATACCCAAGTCCCTCTGAATATTTGGAAACTCTTCCCAAGAACAGGTACAAAAAGGCCTAACTGTGAAGACTACAATAAATACTTAACTCTTCAATGCCCAGATACTGGCAAACATCCACAAGCATCAAGACCACCCAGGAAAACATGACCTCATCAAATAAACATAGCTGATACCTTATTTAGGGGGTACCAGTTCTAGAGAGACAGAGACAGGTGATGTTTTAGACAGAGAATTCAAAATAACTATATTGAGGAAACACAACAAAATTCAAGATAACACAGAGAAAAATTTATAATCCTATTAGCTAAATTTAACAAAGAGATTATAATAATTTGGAAGAACCAAGCAGAAATTCTGGAGTGGAAAATGCAATTTCACTACCGAATAGTGCATCAGAGTCCTTTAGTAGCAAAATTGATCAAGCAGAAGAAAGAAACAGTGAGCTTGAAGACAGCCTATTTGAAAATACACAGAGGAGACAAAAAAAAAAAAAAAAAAACAACAATGAAGCACATGAATAAGATCTAAAAAATAGCCTCAAAAGTGCAAATCTAAGAGTTACTGGTCTTAGAGAGGAGGTAAGAGAAAGAGACAGGTGTAGAAGCTGTATTCAAAGGAATAATAACAGAGAACTTCTCAAACCTAGAAAAAGGTACTGATATTCAAGTACGAGAGAAGGTTATGGAACCCCAAAGCAGCTTTAACCCAAATAAAACTATTTTGTGACATGTAATAATCAAAATCCAAAAGTTTAAGGATAAAGAAAGGATCCCAAAAGCAGTAAGATAAAAGAAACAAATAACATACATTGAGTGCCAATATGTCTGGCAGCAGACTTTTCAGTGGAAACCTTACAGGCCAGGAGAGAATGGCATGACATATTTCAAGTGCTGAAGGTGAAGAATGTTCACCCTAGAATAGTATATCCAGTAAAAATATCCTTCTAACATGAAGGAGGAATAAAGACTTTCCCAGACAAACAAAAATGGAGGGATTTTTATCAACATCAGACCTATCCTACAAGATATACTAAAGGAAGTTCTTCAGTCTGAAAGAAAAGGATGTTAATGAGGAATAAAAAATCATCTGAAGTGAAAAACTCACTGGTAACAGTAAACAGAAAAACACAGAACAGTATAACATTGTAATTGTGGTGTGTAAACTACTCATATTTTGAGTAGAAAGACTAAAAGATGAACCAATGAAGATAATAACTACAACTTTTCAAGATATAGACAGGACCAGACATAAACAGAAACAACAAAAAGTTAAAAAGTGAGAGGATAAAGTTAAAGTGTAGAGTATTTATTAGTTTTCATTTTGCGTGTTTGTTTATGTAATCAACATTAAGTCATCATCAGTTTAAAATAATGGGTTACAAGATAGTATTGCAAGTCTTATGGTAACCTCAAATCTAAAAGCATACAACAGCTACAAAAAAAAAAAAAAAAAAAAAAACCCAAGAAATTAAAACACACCACCAGAGAAAATCACCTTCACTAAAAGAAATATAGGAAGGAAGGAAACAAAATAAGACCACAAAATAACCAGGAAACACATTGCAGAATGACAGGAGTGAGTCCTTCTTTATCAATAATAACATTGAATGTAAATGGACTAAACTCTCCAATCAAAAGACACAGAGTGGCTGAATGGATTAAAAAAAGAAAAAAAAAGAAAAAAAAAAACAGACCCCAATGATCTGTTCCATACAAGAAACACACTTCCCCTAAAAAGACACACAAAGACTAAAAATAAAGGAATGGAAAAAGACATTCCATGCAAATGGAAAATGAAAAAGAGCAGGAGTAGTGATATTTATATCAGACAAAACCTCTAAAAGCAAAAAATAAAGTCATTATGTAAAGATAAAAGAGTGAATTCACCAAGGGGATTTTATAATTGTAAATATATATGCCAACAATGGAGTGCAAAGATATATAAAGCAATTATTATTAGAGCTAAAGAGACAGATATACCCCAATACAACAGTAGCTGGCCACTTTCAGCCCTGGCCACACCATTGAGATAGAAAATCAACAAAGAAACATTAGACTTTATCAGCACTATAGACCAAATGGACCTAATAGATATTTATAAAACATTTCATCTCACGGCTGAAGAAAATACATTCTTCTCTTCATTGCATGGGTCATTCCCAAGGAGAGACCATATGTTGAGCCACAAAATTTTCTTAAAAATTAAAAAAAAAATTAAAATTATTTCAAGTATATTCCCTGAACCCAATGGAATAAAGCTATAAATTAATAACAAGAGAAATTTGGGAAAGTACACAAACAAACTGAAGTTAAACAATATGCTCTTGAAACAAACGACAGTGAAATATAACATACCAAAACCAATGGATACAGTGAAAGCAGCACTAAGAGGGAAATTTATAGCTAAAGCATCTACATCAAAAAAGTAGAAAAATGTCAAATAAACAACTTAATGGGGGTGGAGCAAGATGGCCGAATAGGAACAGCTCCAGTCTCCAACTCCCAGCGCGAGCAACACAGAAGACCCGTGATTTCTGCATTTTCAACTGAGGTACTGGGTTCATCTCACTGGGGAGTGCCGGACGATCGGTGCTGGTCAGCTGCTGCAGCCCGACCAGCGAGAGCTGAAGCAGGGCGAGGCATTGCCTCACCTGGGAAGCGCAAGGGGGAAGGGAATCCCTTTTCCTAGCCAGGGGAACTGAGACACACAACATCTGGAAAATCGGGTAACTCCCACCCCAATACTGCGCTTTAAGCAAACAGGCACACCAGGAGATCATATCCCACACCTGGCCGGGAGGGTCCCACACCCACGGAGCCTCCCTCATTGCTAGCACAGCAGTCTGTGATCTACCCGCAAGGCAGCAGCGAGGCTGGGGGAGGGGCGCCCGCCATTGCTGAGGCTTAAGTAGGTAAACAAAGCTGCTGGGAAGCTCGAAGTGGGTGGAGCTCACAGCAGCTCAAGGAAACCTGCCTGTCTCTGTAGACTCCACCTCTGGGGACAGGGCAATAACAAACACAGCCGAAACCTCTGCAGACGCAAACGACTCTGTCTGACAGCTTTGAAGAGAGCAGTGGATCTCCCAACACGGAGGTTGAGATCTGAGAAGGGACAGACTCCCTGCTCAAGTGGGTCCCTGACCCCTGAGTAGCCTAACTGGGAGACATCCCCCACTAGGGGCAGTCTGACACCCCACACCTCACAGGGTGGAGTACACCCCTGAGAGGAAGCTTCCAAAGCAAGAATCAGACAGGCACACTCGCTGTTCAGAAATATTCTATTTTCTGCAGCCTCTGCTGCTGATACCCAGGCAAACAGGGTCTGGAGTGGACCTCAAGCAATCTCCAACAGACCTACAGCTGAGGGTCCTGACTGTTAGAAGGAAAACTATCAAACAGGAAGGACACCTACACCAAAACCCCATCAGTACATCACCATCATCAAAGACCAGAGGCAGATAAAACCACAAAGATGGGGAAAAAGCAGGGCAGAAAAGCTGGAAATTCAAAAAATAAGAGCGCATCTCCCCCGGCAAAGGAGTGCAGCTCATCGCCAGCAACGGATCAAAGCTGTATGGAGAATGACTTTGACGAGATGAGAGAAGAAGGCTTCAGTCCATCAAATTTCTCAGAGCTAAAGGAGGAATTACGTACCCAGCACAAAGAAACTAAAAATCTTGAAAAAAAAGTGGAAGAATTGATGGCTAGAGTAATTAATGCAGAGAAGGTCATAAACGAAATGAAAGAGATGAAAACCATGACATGAGAAATATGTGACAAATGCACAAGCTTCAGTAACCGACTCGATCAACTGGAAGAAAGAGTATCTGCGATTGAGGATCAAATGAATGAAATGAAGCGAGAAGAGAAACCAAAAGAAAAAAGAAGAAAAAGAAATGAACAAAGCCTGCAAGAAATATGGGATTATGTAAAAAGACCAAATCTATGTCTGACTGGGGTGCCTGAAAGTGAGGGGGAAAATGGAACCAAGTTGGAAAACACTCTTCAGGATATCATCCAGGAGAACTTCCCCAACCTAGTAGGGCAGGCCAACATTCAAATCCAGGAAATACAGAGAACGCCACAAAGATACTCCTCGAGAAGAGCAACTCCAAGACACATAATTGCCAGATTCACCAAAGTTGAAATGAAGGAAAAAATCTGAAGGGCAGCCAGAGAGAAAGGTCGGGTTACCCACAAAGGGAAGCCCATCAGACTAACAGCAGATCTCTCGGCAGAAACTCTCCACGCCAGAAGAGAGTGGGGGCCAATATTCAACATTCTTAAAGAAAAGAATTTTCAACCCAGAATTTCATATCCAGCCAAACTAAGTTTCATAAGTGAAGGAGAAATAAAATCCTTTACAGATAAGCAAATGCTTAGAGATTTTGTCACCACTAGGCCTGCCTTACAAGAGACCCTGAAGGAAGCACTCAACATGGAAAGGAACAACTGGTACCAGTCATTGCAAAAACATGCCAAAATGTAAAGACCATCGAGGCTAGGAAGAAACTGCATCAACTAACGAGCAAAATAACCAGTTAATATCATAATGGCAGGATCAAGTTCACACATAACAATCTTAACCTTAAATGTAAATGGACTAAATGCTCCAATTAAAAGACACAGACTGGCAAACTGGATAAAGAGTCAAGACCCATCAGTCTGCTGTATTCAGGAGACCCATCTCACACGCAGAGACATACATAGGCTCAAAATAAAGAGATGGAGGAAGATTTACCAAGCAAATGGAGAACAAAAAAAAGCGGGGGTTGCAATACTAGTCTCTAATAAAACAGACTTTAAACCATCAAAGATCAAAAGAGACAAAGAAGGCCATTACATAATGGTAAAGGGATCAATTCAACAGGAAGAGCTAACTATCCTAAATATATATGCACCCAATACAGGAGCACCCAGATTCATAAAGCAAGTCCTTAGAGACTTACAAAGAGACTTAGACTCCCATACAATAATAATGGGAGACTTCAACACTCCACTGTCACCATTAGACAGATCAACGAGACAGAAAGTTAACAAGGATATCCAGGAATTGAACTCATCTCTGCAGCAAGCAGACCTAATAGACATCTATAGAACTCTCCACCCCAAATCAACAGAATATACATTCTTCTCAGCACCACATCGTACTTACTCCAAAATCGACCACGTAATTGGAAGTAAAGCACTCCTCAGCAAATGTACAAGAACAGAAATTATAACAAACTGTCTCTCAGACCACAGTGCAATCAAACTAGAACTCAGGACTAAGAAACTCAATCAAAACCGCTCAACTACATGGAAACTGAACAACCTGCTCCTGAATGACTACTGGGTACATCACGAAATGAAGGCAGAAATAAAGATGTTCTTTGAAACCAATGAGAACAAAGATACAACATACCAGAATCTCTGGGACACATTTAAAGCAGTGTGTAGAGGGCAATTTATAGCACTAAATGCCCACAAGAGAAAGCAGGAAAGATCTAAAATTGACACTCTAACATCACAATTAAAAGAACTAGAGAAGCAAGAGCAAACACATTCGAAAGCTAGCAGAAGGCTAGAAATAACTAAGATCAGAGCAGAACTGAAGGAGATAGAGACACAAAAAACTCTCCAAAAAATCAATGAATCCAGGAGTTGGTTTTTTGAAAAGATCAACAAAATTGACAGACCACTAGCAAGACTAATAAAGAAGAAAAGAGAGAAGAATCAAATCGATGCAATTAAAAATGATAAAGGGGATATCACCACCGACCCCACAGAAATACAAACTACCATCAGAGAATACTATGAACACCTCTACGCAAATAAACTGGAAAATCTAGAAGAAATGGATAATTTCCTGGACACTTACACTCTTCCAAGACTAAACCAGGAAGAAGTTGAATCCCTGAATAGACCAATAGCAGGCTCTGAAATTGAGGCAATAATTAATAGCCTACCAACCAAAAAAAGTCCAGGACCAGATGGATTCACAGCTGAATTCTACCAGAGGTACAAGGAGGAGTTGGTACCATTCCTTCTGAAACTATTCCAATCAATAGAAAAAGAGGGAATCCTCCCTAACTCATTTTATGAGGCCAACATCATCCTGATACCAAAGCCTGGCAGAGATAGAACAAAAAAAGAGAATTTTAGACCAATATCCCTGATGAACATCGATGCAAAAATCCTCAATAAAATACTGGCAAACCGGATTCAGCAACACATCAAAAAGCTTCTCCACCATGATCAAGTGGGCTTCATCCCTGGGATGCAAGGCTGGTTCAACATTCGCAAATCAATAAACATAATCCAGCATATAAACAGAACCAAAGACAAGAACCACATGATTATCTCAATAGATGCAGAAAAGGCTTTTGACAAAATTCAACAGCCCTTCATGCTAAAAACGCTCAATAAATTCGGTATTGATGGAATGTACTTCAAAATAATAACAGCTATTTATGACAAACCCACAGCCAATATCATACTGAATGGGCAAAAACTGGAAAAATTCCCTTTGAAGACTGGCACAAGACAGGGATGCCCTCTCTCACCACTCCTATTCAACATAGTGTTGGAAGTTCTGGCTAGGGCAATTAGGCAAGAGAAAGAAATCAAGGGTATTCAGTTAGGAAAAGAAGAAGTCAAACTGTCCCTGTTTGCAGATGACATGATTGTATATTTAGAAAACCCCATTGTCTCAGCCCAAAATCTCCTTAAGCTGATAAGCAACTTCAGCAAAGTCTCAGGATACAAAATTAATGTGCAAAAATCACAAGCATTCTTATACACCAGTAACAGACAAACAGAGAGCCAAATCAGGAATGAACTTCCATTCACAATTGCTTCAAAGAGAATAAAATACCTAGGAATCCAACTTACAAGGGATGTAAAGGACCTCTTCAAGGAGAACTACAAACCACTGCTCAGTGAAATAAAAGAGGACACAAACAAATGGAAGAACATACCATGCTCATGGATAGGAAGAATCAATATCGTGAAAATGGCCATACTGCCCAAGGTAATTTATAGATTCAATGCCATCCCCATCAAGCTACCAATGAGTTTCTTCACAGAATTGGAAAAAACTGCTTTAAAGTTCATATGGAACCAAAAAAGAGCCCGCATCTCCAAGACAATCCTAAGTCAAAAGAACAAAGCTGGAGGCATCACGCTACCTGACTTCAAACTATACTACAAGGCTACAGTAACCAAAACAGCATGGTACTGGTACCAAAACAGAGATATAGACCAATGGAACAGAACAGAGTCCTCAGAAATAATACCACACATCTACAGCCATCTGATCTTTGACAAACCTGAGAGAAACAAGAAATGGGGAAAGGATTCCCTATTTAACAAATGGTGCTGGGAAAATTGGCTAGCCATAAGTAGAAAGCTGAAACTGGATCCTTTCCTTACTCCTTATACGAAAATTAATTCAAGATGGATTAGAGACTTAAATATTCGACCTAATACCATAAAAATCCTAGAGGAAAACCTAGGTAGTACCATTCAGGACATAGGCATGGGCAAAGACTTCATGTCTAAAACACCAAAAGCAACGGCAGCAAAAGCCAAAATTGACAAATGGGATCTCATTAAACTAAAGAGCTTCTGCACAGCAAAAGAAACTACCATCAGAGTGAACAGGCAACCTACAGAATGGGAGAAAATTTTTGCAATCTACTCATCTGACAAAGGGCTAATATCCAGAACCTACAAATAACTCAAACAAATTTACAAGAAAAAAACAAACAACCCCATCAAAAAGTGGGCAAAGGATATGAACAGACATTTCTCAAAAGAAGACATTCATACAGCCAACAGACACATGAAAAAATGCTCATCATCACTGGCCATCAGAGAAATGCAAATCAAAACCACAATGAGATACCATCTCACACCAGTTAGAATGGCGATCATTAAAAAGTCAGGAAACAACAGGTGCTGGAGAGGATGTGGAGAAATAGGAACACTTTTACACTGTTGGTGGGATTGTAAACTAGTTCAACCATTATGGAAAACAGTATGGCGATTCCTCAAGGATCTAGAACTAGATGTACCATATGACCCAGCCATCCCATTACTGGGTATATACCCAAAGGATTATAAATTATGCTGCTATAAAGACACATGCACACGTATGTTTATTGCAGCACTATTCACAATAGCAAAGACTTGGAACCAACCCAAATGTCCATCAGTGACAGATTGGATTAAGAAAATGTGGCACATATACACCATGGAATACTATGTAGCCATCAAA
Source organism: Macaca fascicularis (assembly GCF_037993035.2). Taxonomy (NCBI): domain Eukaryota; kingdom Metazoa; phylum Chordata; class Mammalia; order Primates; family Cercopithecidae; genus Macaca; species Macaca fascicularis. The sequence continues at coordinate 99,348,449 of NC_088383.1, read as the reverse complement.
AAGGATGAGTTTGCATCCTTTGTAGGGACATGGATGCAGCTGGAAACCATCATTCTTAGCAAACTATCACAAGAACAGAAAACCAAACACCGCATGTTCTCACTCATAGGTGGGAACTGAACAATGAGATCACTTGGACTCAGGAAGGGGAACATCACACACAGGGGCCTATCATGGGGAGGGGGGAGGGGGGAGGGATTGCATTGGGAGTTATACCTGATGTAAATGACGAGTTGATGGGTGCAGCACACCAACATGGCACAAGTATACATATGTAACAAACCTGCACGTTATGCACATGTACCCTAGAACTTAAAGTATAATAATAAATAAATTAAAAAAAATAAAAATAAAAATAAACAACTTAATGTTGGATCTTAAAGAACTAAAAAATCAAGAGCAAACTAAACCCAAAATTTGTAGAAGAAAAGAAATAATACAAGATCAGAGCAGAAATAAATCAAATTGAAATGGAGAAACCAGTACAAAAGATCAATAAAACAAAAGCTGGATTTTTGAAAAGATAAATTAAACTAACAAACCTTTAGTATACTAAGAAAAAACAAGAAAAGACTCAAATAAATAAAATCAGGGATAAAAAAGAGACACTACAACTGTTAGTACAGAAATTTTATCAGAGGCTGCTATGAGCAACTATATGCCAATAAATTGGAAAACCTAGAAAAAAATGGATAAATTCCTATATAAAGCCTATCAAGATTTTACCATGAAAATGTCCAAAACCTGAACAGATCAATAACAAGTAATTAGATTAAAGCCATAACAAAAAGTCTCCCAGCAAAGAAAAGCTCAGACCTAATGGCTTCACTGCTGAATTTTACTAAACATTTAAAGAAGAACTAACAGCAATCTTACTCAAACTTCTGATAAATAGAGGAGGAGGGAATACTTCTAAACTAATTCTATGAGGCCAGTATTACCCTGATACCAGAACCAAAGACACATCAACAAACAAACAAAACAAAACAAATAAACAAACAGCTACAGACAAATTTGCTTAATGAACATTGATGCAGAAGTACTCAAGAAAATGTTAGCAAACTGAATTAAACAACCCATTAGAAAGATCATTTGGCCAGGCAAGGTGGCTCATGACTGTAGTCCTACCACTTTGGGAGTCCAAGGCTAGAGGATTGCTTGAGCCTGGGAGTTCAAGACCAGCCTGGGCAACAAACTGAGAACTTGCTTTTACTTAAAAAAAAAAAAAAAAAAAAATTAGCTGGGCATGGTGTTATGTACCTTTGCTGAGGAAGGAGATCACTTGCGCTCAAAAGGTTGAAGCTTCAGTGAGTTGTAATTGTGTCCTGCACTCCAGCCTAGGTAACAGAGTAAGACCCTGTCTCAAAAAGAAAAAAAATATATCATTCATTATAACCAAGTGAGATTTATCCCTGGGATGCAATGATGGTTCAACATGTGCAAATCAATCAATGTGATATATCACATCAGAATGAAGGATAAATATCATATAATCATTTCAATTGAGGCTGAAAAAACATTTGATAAAGTTCAATATTCCTACAAGATAAAAACCCTAAAAAAACTTGATATAAAAGGTCTGTATCTGAACTAAATAAAAGCCATCTTTGGCAGACAAACAGTTAGTATTACTGAATAGGGAAACACTGAAATCCTTTTATCTAAGATCTGGAACATAACAAGGATGTCCACTTTCACCATTGCTCTTCAATATAGTATGTGAAGTCCTAGCTGGAGCAATCAGACAAAGGGAAAAAATAAAGGGGAACCATTTGGAAATAAAGAAGTCAAAGGCATTCTTGTTTGAAGATAATATAATCTTATAATTGGAAAGACATAAAAACTCAAAAAAAAAAAAAACCAAAAAAAACCCCCCAAAAAAACAAAAAAAAAAAACCCACTATGGCCAGGCACTGTGGCTCATGCCTGTAATCCCAGCACTTTGGGAGGCGGAGGTGGGTAGCTCACAAGGTCAGGAGATCAAGACTGTCCTGGCTAACACAGTGAAACCCTGTCTTTACTAAAAATAAAAAAAATTAGCTGGGCGTGGTGGTGGACACCTGTAGTCCCAGCTACTCAGGAGGCTGAGGCTGGAGAATGGCATGAACCCAGGAGGTGGAGCTTGCAATGAGCCAAGATCGTGCCACTACACTTCAGCCTGGGCAACAGAGTGAGACTCTTTCTAAAAAAAAAAAAAAAAAGACTATTCGAACTGATAAGCAAATTCAGTAAAGTTGCAGGATACAAAATCAACATAGAAAATTAGCAACATTTTCATATGGCAAAAGTGAACAATCTGAAAAAGAAATCAAGAAAGTAATCCTGTTTACAATATGTACAAATAAAATAAAATAGCTAGAACTAAACTTCACCAAGGAAGTGAAAGATATTTCCAACAAAAACTATAAAACATTGATTAAAGAAATGGAAGTGGACACACAAAAAGGAATGATGTTTAATGTTCACAGATTGGAAGAATCAATATTGTTAAAATGTCCATACTGCCTGAAACAACTTACAGAGTCAATGTAGTCCCTATCAAAATGCCAATGACATTTTTATACTGACATGAAAAAACCCAATCTTAAGATTTATATAAAACCACAAAATATTTAGAATAACCAAAACTTTCTTGAGCAAAAAGAATAAAACTGGAGGAATCCCATTACCTTACTTCAAATTACTATAGAGTTATAGTAACCAAAAAAGCATGGTACTGGCATAAAACAGATGCATAGTACAATGAAAGAGAATAGAGGACCAGAAAGCAATCCACACCCCTACAGTGACCTTATTTTTGACAAAGGCACCAAGAACACCCCAGTTAAAATGGCTTATATCCAAACGACAGGAAATAACAAATGCTGGTGAGGATGTAGAGAAAAAGAAATCTTCATACACTGTTGGTAGAAATGTAAATTAGTACAACCACTGTGGAAAACAATTTGGTGGTTTCTCAAAAGACTAAAAATAGCTCTATCATATTATCCAGCAGTCTCACTGCTAGGTGTATACTCAAAAGTAAGAAAATCAGTACATTAAAGAGATATCTGCACTCCCGTGTTTATTGTAGCACTATTCACAGTAGCCAAGATTTGGAAGCAACCTAAATGTCCACCAACAGACAAACAGATAAAGAAAATGTGAAATATATATACAAAATGGTGTACTATTCATCCATAAAAAAGAATGAGATCCTGACATTTGCACAACATGGATAGAACTGTAGGTCATTGTTAAGTGAAATGAGCCAGGCACAGAAAGAGAAACTTCACATGTTCTTACTTATTCATGGGAGCTAAAATTGAAATAATTGAACTCACAGAGATGGAGAGTAGAATGATGGTTACCAGAGACTGGGAAAGGTAGTGGAGGAAAGCAGACATAATTAATGGATAAAAACATATATATTAGGTATAACTTATAACCTCTAGTATTTGATAGCACAAGAGGGTGAATATAGTCAACAATTATTGATTGTAAATTTTAAAATAAGTAAATGAGGAGAGTCGGAGCAAGATGACAGAAGTCTCCACCAATTATCCCCTCCACAAAGACACCAACTATTTACGTAGAAAACAACTACTTACATGGGGGGGGGGAAACTTCATAAGAAACAAAATCTTTCAGTTTATCATCCATGAGAACTTCCCTAACCTAGCTGGAGAGGTCAACATTCAAATTCAGGAAATTCAGAGAACCCCAGTAAGATACTTCATAAGAAGATCATCCTCAATACACATAATCTTCAGATTCTCTAAGGTCAAAATGAATGAAAAAATGATAAGACAGCTAGAGAGAAAGGGCAGGTTACCTACAAAGGGACGGCCATCAGACCAATAGCAGATCTCTCAGCAGAAACCCTGCAAGCCAGAAGATACTGGGGGCCAATATTCAACATTCTTTAAAGAAAGAAATTACAACCAAGAATTTCATATCCAATCAGACCAAGGTCCATAACCAAAGGAGAAATAAGATCCCTTTTCAGACAAGTAAATGCTGAAGGAATTCATTACCACCAGACCTGCCTTACAAAAGCTTTTGAAGGAAGCACTAAATATAGAAAAGAAAGATCATTACCAACCACTACAAAAACACACTTAAGTACAGAGACCAGTGTCACTATAAAGTAACCACACAACAATTCTGCATAATAGCTAGCTAACATCATGATTACAGGATCAAATACACACATATCGATACTAACCTCAAATGCAACTAGGCTAAATGCCTCAGCCGGGCGCGGTGGCTCAAGCCTGTAATCCCAGCACTTTGGGAGGCCGAGGGGGGTGGATCACGAGGTCAGGAGATCGAGACCATCCTGGCTAACATGGTGAAACCCCGTCTCTACTAAAAATACAAAAAACTAGCCGGGCGTGGTGGCGGGCGCCTGTAGTCCCAGCTACTCGGAGGCTGAGGCAGGAGAATGGCGTAAACCCGGGAGGCGGAGCTTGCAGTGAGCTGAGATCGCGCCACTGCACTCCAGCCTGGGTGACACAGCGAGACTCCATCTCAAAAAAAAAAAAAAAAAAGCCTCAATTATAAGGCACAGAGTGGAAAGCTGGATAAAGAACCAAGATCTATTGGTATGCTGTCTTCAAGAGACCAGTCTTACATGCAATGACACCTATAGGTTCAAAATAGAGGGAGAAAAAATCTATCAACCAAATGGAAAACAGTTGCAATCCTAATTTCAGATAAGACAGACTTTAAACAAACAAAGATCAAAAAAGACAAAGAAGGGCATTTCATAATGGTAAAGAGTTCAATTCAACAAGAAGACCTAATTATCCTGAATAAATATGCACTCAACACAGGAGCACCCCGGATTTATAAAGCAAGTTCTTAAAGAGACTTTCAAAGAGACTTTGACTCCCATACAAAAGTCCTGGGAGACTTTAACACTCAACTGACAGTATTAGACAGATTATCAAGGCAGTAAATTAAGAAAGATATTCAGGACCTGAACTCAACACTGGATCAAATGAGCGTAATAGACATCTACAGAACTCTCTGCCCGAAAACAATAGAATATACATTCTTCTCAATACCACATAGCACACATGCTGAGGTCAATCACATAACTACATATAAAACACTCCTCAGCAAATATAAAATAACTGAAATTATAACAAGCACTCTGTCAAACCACAGGGCAATCAAATTTCTTAGTCTTAAAAATCAGGACTAAGAAATTCACTCAAAACCATACAATTAAATGGAAATTGAATAGTCTTCTCCAAATGAGTTTTGGGTAAATAATGAAATTAAGGCAAAATCAAGAAGTTCTCTGAAACTAATAAGAGCGAAGATACAACATACCAGAATCTCTGGGATGCAACTACAGCAGTGTTAAGAGGGTTTTTGTAGCACTACATGCCCACAGTAAAAAAATTAGAAAAATCTCAAGTTAATCTAACATCACAACTAAAAGAACTAGAGAACCAAGTGCAAACAAATCCCAAAGCTAGCAGACAAGAAATAACTAAAAGTAGAACTGAGAAGGAGATTGAGACATGAAAAACCATTCAAAAAGTCAACAAATTCAGAAGTTTGTTTTTTGAGAAAACTAATGAAACAGACTGCTAGATAGAATAATAAAGAAGAAAAAAGAGAAAAACCAAATGAACACTATTGGAAATTACAAAGGAGATATTACCACTGACCCAACAGAAATACAAATAATCATCAGAGAATATTATGAATACCCTTATGCACATAAACTAGAAAATCTAGAAGAAATGAATAAACTCCTGGACACATACACTCTCCCAAGCCTGAGCCAAGAAGAAATTGAATCCCTGAACATAGCAATAATGAGCTTCAAAATTGAATCAGCTTACCAAATATATAGCCTACCAAACAGAAAAAGCTCAGGATGAGATAGACAAAGAGGAGCTGGTACTATTCCTGCTGAAACTTTCCAAAAATTTGAGGAGTAGAACTCCTCTATAACTCTTCCTATGTGACCAGCATCATCCTGACACCAAAACTTGGCAGAGACACAGCAAGAAATCCCCACAAAACTTCAGGCCTATACCCTTGATGAACATTAACACAAAAATCCTCAACAGAATACTGGCAAATCAAATCCAGCAGCAAATCAAAAACCTTATCCTCCATGATCACGTAGGCTTTATCCCAGGGATGTAACATTGGTTCAACATGTGCAAATCAACAAATGAGATTCATCACATAAACAGAACTAAAGACAAAAAACACATGATTATCTCAATAGATGCAGAAAAGGCTTTTGTTAAAATTTAACACCCTTTCATGTTAAAAACTCTTAATAAACTAGGCATTGAAGGAACACACCTCAAAATGATAATGGCCATCTATAACAAACTCACAACCAACATCATACTGAATGAACAAAATCTGGAAGCATTCCCCCTTGAAAATTGGCACAAAAAAAAAGGATGCCCTCTGTCACTACCCCTATTCAATATAGTGCTGAAAGTTCTGGCCAGAGCAATCAGACAAGAGAAAGAAATAAAGGGTACTCAAATAGGAAAAGCAGAAGTCAAACTATCCCTGTTTGCAGATATATCTAGAAAACTTTTTAGTCTGGCCCCAAAAGCTCCTTAGGCTGATAAATAACTTCAGTAAAGTATCAGGATACAAAATCAACACAAAAAAATTACTAGCATTCCTATACACCAAAAACAGTCCAGCCAAGAGCCAAATCAGAAATGCAATCCCATTCACAATCATCACACAAAAGAGTGAAACACTTAGGAATGCAGCTAACCAGGGAGGTGAAATATCTCTACAAGGAGAACTGAAAAACACGACTGAAAGAAATCAGAGAAGACACAAACAAATGGAAAAACATTCCATGCTTATGGATAGGAAGAATCAGTACCATTAAAATGGCCACACTGCCCAAAGCAATTTATAGATTCAATGCTCTTCCTAATAAACTACGAATAACTAGAAAAAACTGTTTTAAAATTCATATGGAACCAAAAAAGAGCCCAAATAGTCAAGGCAGTCTTAAGCAAAAGGAAAAAAGTTATAGGCATCACACTACCCTGCTTCAAGCTGCACTACTGGGCTACAGTAAACAAAATAGCATGGCAGCACGGTACTGGAACAAAAAGAGACATATAGACCAATGGAACAGAATAGAGAGCCCAGAAATAATGCTGCACATCTACAACTATCTGATCTTTGACAAAACTGACAAAAACAAGCAATGGGGAAAGCACTCCCTATTCAATAAATGGTGCTGGGGTAACTGGCTAGCCATATGCAGAAGATAGAAACTGGACCCCTTCCTTACACCACATACAAAAATTAACTCACGATGGATTAGAGACTTAAATGTAACATCCAAAAGTACAAAAACCCCAGAAGACAACTTAGGAAATACTATTCTGCACACAGAAATGGGCAAAAATTTCATGATAAAAGATACCAAAAGTATTTGCAACAAAAGCAAAAATTGACAAATGAGATCTAATTAAACTAAAGAACTTCTGCACAGCAAAAGAAACTATCAACAGAGTAGACTGACAACCTACAGAATGGGGGCAAATTTTTGCAAACTATGCATTTGATAAAGGTGTAATATCTAGCATCTGTAAGGAACATAAACAAATTTACAAGAGAAAAACCTCATTAAAAAAGTGGGCAAAGGACCTGAACAGACACTTTTCAAAAGAAGACATACATATGACCAACAGACATATGAAATGAAGCTCAACATCACTGATTATTAGAGAAATGTAAATGAACACCACAATGAGATACCATGTTACACCAGTCAGAATGGCTATTGAAAGTAAAAATATAACATACTGGTGAGGTTGTGGAGAAAAAGGAACACTTAAATACTGTTGGTGGGAGTGTAAATTAGTTAAACCATTATGGAAAACAGTGTGGTGATTCCTCAAAGACCTAAAAATAGAAATATCATTTGACCCAGCAATCCCATTACTGGTTACATACCTAAAGGAATATAAGTCAATTCTGTCATACAGACATGCACATATGTGTTAATTACAGCACTATTCATAATAGCAAAGATATGGAATCAACCTAAATACCTGTCAATCATAGACTGGATAAAGAAAATGTAGTACATATACACCATGGAATACTATACAGCCATAAAAAAGAACAAGATCATGTACTTTGTAGGAACATGGATGGAGTTGGAGGCCATTATCCTTAGCCAACTAATGCAGGAACAGAAACCAAAATACTACATGTTCTCACTTATAAGTGGGAGCTAAATGATGAGAACACATGGACACATAGAGGGGAACAGACACTGGACCCAATCAAAGGGTAGAGTGGGAAGAGGGAGAGGATCAGGAAAAATAACTAATGGGTATTAGGCTTAATACCTGGGTGATGAAATAATCTGTACAGCAAACCCCTATGACACAAGTTTATCTGTATAACAAACCTGCACATACACCCCTCAACTTAAAATAAAAGTTAAATTAAAAATATATAAAATAACTAAATGAGTATAATTGAATTATTTGTAATGCTAAGAAAGGATAAATGCTTGAGGTGATGGATACCCCATTTACCATGATGTGAATATTATGCATTTTATGCCTGTATCAAACCATCTCAGGTACCTCATAAATATATGTATCTACTATGTATCCACAAAAATTAAAAATTATAAAAAAAGCAAAAAGGAACTAATGTGAGATCGAGGTATAGATAGGAAATGTTTCAGTACAATAGGGGAACGTAAGTGTGTGGATGTATGTGGGGAGAAATGGTTGTAAGAGAGAGTAGTAGAACAAAGGCACAGATTCAAGAAAGTACATTATATTCTAGAAAAAGCCAAAGATGTTCAACTTAGCTGAAATTTTTTTTTTTTAAATTATACTTTAAGTTCTAGGGTACATGTGCATAACGTGCAGGTTTGTTACATATGTATACTTGTGCTTGGCTGAAATTTAATGTAAGAAAAAGAATTATAAAGATATTACTTTGAAGTAATATCTTGCACATGTAGGCAGGCACCAAAATGGAATGAACCTCTGGTGATGGATGTAACGGATTTTAGTTTAAATCTGAGGCAGGAATAGGCTCAACCAATTCTCTTCTCCCTAAGGCTCACTATTCTTTTCCAGTCCCAAGAATGCTCCTCCAATTTATTTATTTTGCTCAAGGTGATTGATGATTATATACAACAACACAATTTTTATGTAACTGTGAGCAAAGAGACTACAGGGCTTGGGTGTGAGGCAACCTGAGAAAATCTGTTTATCGGGGTTGGCCAGGAATCTCCGTGGAGCTGGAGACTCAGTAATTGAACTGAATTAAACTCAAAGTAGCCTGGATGCCTTGTTGCAGGAAAATGCAGAGAAGCTTTTCTTGAGAGATTAAACCCACTTAGGCATGTTAGTTTTTATGGTATTCCCAATGGCTACTAGAAAGTCAGCATAAGTAATGTAAAATCTATGGTGATACCTGTGGTTTTGGATTTATGCTTGGCATGGCTCACAGAAAAGACCCATATATAACTGTAGCAATGAGAGAGGGCTGGTACATTGAATCATTTCTGACCAATTTCCTAAGGCAAAGGAGAATGGCTTCAAGCCTTTGCAGATGTCTTTGCTGATGTCTGGGAGAAATAAGTGAAGAAAATAGTATATTAGACAACTATGTAAAACAAGGTCAAGCAGAAGTTTGGTCATGTAGAAGTAGGTAATTCTATTAATAAAGTAGAAAATTTTTGGTTATTTTACCATTCAAAATGCACTATGTGTAACAATATCCCTATGATTATTTTGTGGGTAGTATTCTAATCATTTTCCTTAGCCCTGAAATCACTAGAAGAATGGTGAGAGCAAGTGAGAAAGATACTGCCTGTATCAGTGAACAAGGTAGCTAGCTGCTCTTTTCATAAATGAAAGACATTGGTTGCAAATTTGTTTGAAATTAATATAATTTGCTATGTTTTTATCTTCAATAAGCAGAAAATAGCATACCAGAATCCATTATGAGTTACAGAATCATTTTATTAGTATAATTGAAGCAGATGCTATTTCTTGAGATAATAGGTAAATGTGTGAAAATATATTAGGCTACTGTCTCTGGATATTTTTCATACTTTAATATGTTTGCAAGCAAATACCTTTCACAGTGAAGTCCAGGAGCAGCCAACAGAATAATAAAATAAAATTAAAAGATTTACAGCCAAGTTAGACCTCCCTTGGGAAGCACCAGGTTGAAAAATTAGTCATTTTTGCTGGCAAATTAGCGAGATATAATTGGAATAAATTGTTTTCTTGAATTTCTTAGTGCAATGACTATACATCTGTAAATACCTAGAATTTGTGCCAATACAATATACTATGAAAAGACCCATATATCTCTAATAAAAATGGTATGAAATTTTTTGTCATAAATGATATTCAAACTTATCTTTAAGAACTTATGTATCAAAATCCAATTCCTTACCTTAACTTTCAGAAGGGATTTTTATTAAATTATATGTAGAATTCTTTTTTATATTCCTTCTTGTATTGATAGTTTTTGTTTTTATGTCTGTGGCATGTGTTTATATCTTTTTCTCTGTGAAACTGTCTTTTATTTCCAATATTGCTTTTGTTTTCAGTTTTAATTTAAAATTTATATATATTAAAATACACAAATCTTAAATGTGCCATTCAATGTTTTCCCAGATACATACACCAGTGTAACCACCATCCCTATTGTCTTAGTCCATTCAGGCTGCTATAACAAAATACCTTAGACTGAGCAATTTATAAATAATAGGAATTTATTTCTCACAGTTCTGGAGGCTGGGAAGTCCAAGATCAAGGCACCAGTGGAACTGATGTCTGGTGAAAGCTCGCTCTCTGCTTCATAGATGGCACCTCTTGCTGTGTTCTCATGTGGCCAAAAGGACCCAAGAGGCTAGGACTCTCCCTCTTTAACCTCTTTTGTAAGAGCATAATCCATTGATGGGTGCTCTTCTCTCATGGCCTAGTTACCTCCCAAAGCCCTAACATCCTAATACTCATGCATTGGGGAATAAATTTCAACATATAAATTTGGGAGTGGGGCACACCAACATTCAGATCATAATACTCATCAAGATATAGAACATTTTTGTCAACCTAGAAAATTCTTTCTCAGTCAATGACCTCTGCACCCAAAAGGCAACACTTTTATGAATTTTCCACTATAGTGTTGCTTGTTTTAGAATTTCTAATAGACTCACATAGTATGTGTACTCTTTAATGCCTGACTTTTTTGCTTGACATAACTCCATGTTGTTGTATGTATCGGTAATACATTTATTTTTATTGCTGAGTAGGACTCCTTTTATTAATATACCACAATTTATTTATTAATTCTCCTGTTGATGGACATCTGGGTTGCTTACAAGTTTTTTGCTATTATGAAGGGATACACTATGAACATTCTTTAACAAGATTTTTCGGGACATTTGTTTTCATTCTTTTTGGAAGAATACCTAGGTGTGAAAATGCTGGATCATAGGGTGGGTGTATGTTTGACTTAATACAAAACAAACTGTTTTTCAATGTGGTTGTACTGTTTTACAGTTTCAGTGTAGTGTATGAGAGTTCTGATTGCTCCATGTGCCCCGGTGATTGACTTGTGGGTATTTTTGCTTTTTTAGTAAGTGTGTACTGGTATCTTCTGATGGTTCTAACTTGCATTTTTCTGAGAGCTAATTATGTTGAATGCTTTATTCATGGGCTTGTGACCATTTCTATGTTTTTCCTTGGGAGGCTGTTTTCTGTTCAAGTTTTTCTCATTTTTATAGAGTTGTTTGTCCTCTTGTTATTGAATTGTAGGAGTTATTTACATGTTATGAAAATAAAACCTTTGTCAAAAATATTGTATCACAAACATTTTCTACCAGTATGAAGCTTACCTATTCTTTTTCTTAATTATTTTTGATGAGCAGATACTTTAAATTTTGATGAATCTAGTGTATAAATTTTTGTTTTTTATGGTTATTGCTTTCTGTGTTGTATTTAAGAAATGTTTGCCTGACTCCAGGCTACAAAAATAATGTTCTATGTTTTATTCTAGAGACTTTATACTTTCAACACTTACATTTAGGTTTATGGTTCATCTCAAAACAATTTTTGTTTATGGTATAGAGTTGTTATAGGTTGGATATTTGTCCTCTTCATATCTCAGATTGAAATTTGAGGCCCAATGTTGGAAATGAAGCCTAATGAGAGGTATTTGGGTTGTGAGCGTAGATTGCTCATCAATAGATTAATGCCTTTTCTTAAGGGGGTGAGTGGCTTTTCACTCTATTAATTCCCACAAGAACTGGTTGTTAAAAAGAGCCCGGCATCTCTCTACTTGCTCTCTTGCTCCACTCTTACCATGTGATCTCTGTACATGTTGTTACCCCCTTTGCCTTCCATCATAAGGGTAAGCAGCCTGAGGCCCTCCTCGGAAATAGATGCTGGCACTGTACTTATCATACAGCCTGTAGACCTGTGAGCCAAATAAACCTGTTTTCTTTATAAATTACCCAGCCTCAGGTATTCATTTATAGTAACACAAACAGACTAACAGAAGAGTTCATGGTTTATTTTTATTTTTTTCATGTGAATATTCAGTTGCTGTAGCATCATTTTTAAAGAAAAACTCCTTTTTCCCTATTAAATAACTTTGGTCATTTTCTGGAAAATTATTTGACCATATAAGAATTGGTCTGTTTCTGAACTCTTCCACTGATATCTTTGACTGTCATTAAGCCAAAAGCACACTATCTTTATTATTGAAACTTTATGCTAAGACTTGAAGTGAGATGATGAAAGTCCATCAGTTTTGTTCTTTTTTTCCAAGAATATTTGGGCTATTCTATGTCTTTTGAATTTTCATGTAAATTATAGTATCAGTTTGACAATTTCTAGAAAATGACTACCTTTGATTATGGGATTGCATTGAATTTATAGATTTGGGAAATAACTGACATCTTAGAAATACTGACTGTTCTGATTCGTGAACATACTGCAATTCTATGTTTGTTTAGGTCTTTAAAAATGTTTTACAGCAATGTTATGTGGTTTTTGGTATGGAGGTATTGCACACTTTTGGTTGAATTTATTTCTAAGAACTATGAAATATTTTTTATATTATTTTAAGTGTAATAGTCTTTTAAGTGTTATTTTCAATTTTAATGGTAGAATATAGAAATGCAATTCACTTTAGTTTAATGATTTTGTGTCCTGAAACCTTGCTAAATTCAAACATTAGTTACAATAATTGCTTCCCAGATTACTAAGGATTTTCCATATAGACAACAATATCATCTGTGAATAAACATAATTTTGCTCCTATCTTTTCAATATTTGTTTCTTTAATCTATGTTTTGCACTATTGCACTAGTTAGATTATACAGTGCAATGTTGAATAGCAGGAATAATAGTAAACGTCTGTTCTTGATCCCAGTAAGAAGTCATTAAATGTTTCATCATTAAGTATGATGTCCCTTGTAGATTTTTCTCAGATGCCTTTTATAGAATGAGGACATTCTCTTCTGTTTCTCGTTTGTTGAGAGTTCTTAACTCAATGAATATTGAATTGTATCAAATAATTCAATCAAATGACATCAAAAATGATCAATTTTTATATTTTTTGATTTTTTGATAGTTACAGTCTTTTTGTATTTTGTTTATTACTTATTCTGATAATGTGGTGAATGTATTGATAGATTTCAGATTTTAAATCAATGATATAGTTTCGGGTAAAGTTCATTTGGTTATAATTATAATTCTTTACAAATAGCTGGTTTTAATTTCTTAAAATTTGTTAAGGTTGTGATACAGTTTAAACGTTTTGTCTCCTCCAAAACTCATGTTGAAATGTGATCACCGATGTTGCAGGTAGGGCTTTGTGGAAGGTGTTTGGGTCATGGGGGTGGATTCCTCATGAATCACTTGGTGCTGTCTTCATGGTAATGAGAGCGTTCTCATTGATGAGTTCATGCAAGATATGGTTGTTTAAAATTGTCTGGGATCTCCCCCTTCTCTCTTGCTCTTTTAGGCTGTGTGACATACTTGCTCCCTTTTCACCTTCCATCATGATTGTAAGTTTCCTGAGACCTTATCAGAAGCTGAGCAGACATGGGTGCCATGTTTGCACATTCTGTGGAACCATAAGCTACATAAACCTATTTTTGATAATAAATTACATAGTCTCAGGTTTTTCTTTATAGCAATGCACAATGGATGAAGACAGAAAATTGGTATTGAGAGTGGAGTGTTGCTATGAAGTTGCCTGAAAATGATGAAGCAGTTTTGGAACTGTGCAACAGGCAGACGTAGGAAGAGTTTGGAGGGCTCCAGACAGGAAGATGGGGGAAAGTTTGGAACTTCTTAGAAACTTGTCAAGTAATTATCACAAAAATGCTGATAGAAATATGAACAGCAAAGGCCAGGCTGATGAAGCCTCAGATGGAAATGAGGAAGTTATTGAGAACTGGAGTGAAGGTCACCCACGCTACACCCTAGCAAATAGCTTAGCTGCATTGTGTCCATGTCTTAGGGATTTGTGGAAGTTTTAGCTTATGAATTATAACCTAGAGCATCTGGCAGAAGAAATTTCTAAGCAACCAAGTGTCCAAGGTGTGGCATGGCTGCTTGTAGGAGATATGAGAGCAAAGGAATGACTTAAAGTTGAAACTTACAATTAAAAGGTAAGCAGAGAATAAAAGTTTGGAAATTTTGCAGCTTGGCCATGTGGTAGAGCAAGCAAGAGTGTCCTAAGGAGAGGAATTGAAGTGGGTAGGAAGCAAGCACTTGCTAGAAAGATTTATATGACTAAAAGGGAGCCAAGTGCTAATAGCCAAGACAATGGGAAAAAGGTCTTGAAGGCATTTCAGAGATCTTTGAGGCAGCCCCTTCCATCACAGGCCCAGAGGTCTAGGAGCAAAGAATGGTGTCAGGGACCAGGCTCTGGACCCTGTTGCTCTGTGCAGGCTTGCACACTGCTCCCTGCATCCCTTGATGTTTGAGCTCCAGCCATGGCTCAAAGGGACCCATATACAGTTCAGGCTGCCACTCTGGAAGGCACAAGCCCTACACCGTGGTGGTTTTCATGTGGTGTTACTTCTTCAGGCTTTCAGAATGCAAGAGTAAAGGAGGCTTGGAAGTTTCCACTTAGAATTCAGAGTATGTATGGGGAAGGCTGGGTGCCCAGGAAGAAGACTGCTGCAGGTTCAGTGCCACTGCAGAGAGATTCTACTGCAGAAGTGCCAAGGAGAAATATGGGATTGGAGCCTCGACAAAGAGTCTCCACTGGGGCACTGCCTAGTGGAGCTTGGGAAGAGTGCCACCACCTTCCAGACCCCAGAATGGTAGAGCCATTTATTCCAATAAACCCAATAAAATATCATAAGTCAGAAATGCATTAAATATACTTCACTACTGAACATGCTTTGTAAAATTTCAGTCCTTAGCAATTTATTCAGATTTGTTTTATGACAGCATATAGTGTACCTCAATGACTATCTACTGGCATTAAAATAAGTGCATTTTGCAGTATATATTTTTCCCTAAATGTCAATTGGATCAAAGCAGTTGATGCCGTTGTTTAGCTATTTTATAGTCTACTGATGAATTTCATCTAGTTATTCTTTTAATTATTTTGAGAGGGCTATTAAAATTTCTACCTAATTTGTGCGTCTGGTTTTTACTCCTTTTAGTTCTGTTAGACTGTCACCCCGTGTATTTTGAAACTGTTATTAGATTATAGACATTTATGATTGTTTCATCCTCCTAATAGAGACTTTTAGAATTGTAAAATGTCCTTTGTTATTTATAGTAAAGCTCATCATAAAAAATTTATATTACATGAATATTTACAAAGATAATTTGATACTAATATAACATATACAATAATATTTATTAACACATCGATTCACCTTATGCTTAGTCCTTTCATAGAATGCCTTTCACTATCCTTCTACTGACTATCTTGCTGTGTCTTTATGTCTAATGTGCAAATAGCATATATTTAGATCTTGCTTTCTTAAATTCAGTCTGACATCCTCTGTTTTTTACATAAGGTATTTCATTTATTTACATTTAACTGACGTGATTGGGTTTATGTTTAACCTTTTATTATTTTTTTCTCCATTATCCTTCCTTTTTTTTCTCTCTTTTGGTTGTTGTTCCTGTTCCTCTTTTTCTACTTTTCTTTTAATCAAATATTTGTTAAAATTTTATTTTAAATCCTCTTATATTAATGTGCTATCTCTACTGTAACAAAATACCACACTATACATAGTTTAAACAAAAGAAATGTCTTTGTCTCAGTGTGCAGGGGTATTGAAGGGAGAGAATACAGTTGTGGGTTCTTAGTTTCTGTCTTGGGTTGGGCTAGTAAAGCCCCTTCCTCATGCCTCTTTTCCACTTATCACCAGAGACAGAAATGAAAAACCATGGCTTTAGGCTGCTAAAAGCCTAAAACAAAACAAAACAAAACAAAACAATACAACAGCAACAATAACAACAACAACAAAATAAGGCAGGTTGGACCAGCTTATAAGATTAGAAGTCTAAAATCAAGGTGTTGGCATAGTTGGTTCCTTCTGAGGACCATGAGAGAGGAATTTGTTCCAGCTTCTCTTCCTTGGCCTATAGATGGCCATCTCCTTGTTCACCTGGCTTTCTCCTTGTATGTGTGTCTGTCTCCAAATTTTACCTCTTAAAAGGACACAAATCCTATTAAATTAGGGGCTACCCAAATTACCTCATTTTAACTTGATTACCTCTGTAAAAACCGTATCTCCAAATAAACTCACATTTTGAAGTACTGCGATTAGAACTTTATATAAATTTTAGAGGGACAAAATTTAAACCCTAATATCTCTATTAACTTTTAAGTTATACCTCTTTGGATTTACATTTATTGGTTGCCATAGGTGTTATAATATGTATCTTTTACTCATCAAAGTTGTTGTAGGTTAATATTGCACCTTTTTTTATTTTTTTGTAAAATGTACAAGCCTCCAGACAGCATAGATCCATTTAACCTCCTACCCCATCCTTTGTGCTATTAATATTATGTATATTACATGTACATATATTGTAGACCTAACAATAAAAGTTACAATGTTTTCTTCAAATATGCAAGGGATTTTAAAGACATTCAGTGAAAAAATGGATAATATATTTATTCACTTATTTGCATTTCTGATGCTCTTTATTCCTTCTTGTAGATCTGAAGGAATCTATATATTATGATTTATTTTAGCTGAATAACTTCCTGTAGCATTTAATTTAGTATAATCTGCTATAAATCAGTTATCACCCTTTTTATTGTCTTTATTTTTTCTTTATTTTAAAATAATAATTTCTATGCTGACAGTATTTTTTCTTTCCACTGCCTTTTGGATTCCATTATTTCTTGTGGGACATTAGCCACCATTCATATACATATGGTCAAATTTCAATAGAGTTACATCCCAATAAACCCAATAAAATATCACATCAGAAATGCATTTAATATACCTCCCTACCTAACCTTATAGACTAGCCTATCCTACCTTAAATGTGCTCAGAACATTTACATTAGCCTGTAATTGGGCAAAATCATCTAACCACAAAGCCTGTTTTATAATAAAATGTTGAATATCTCATGCAATTTATTGAATACTGTATTAAAAGTGAAAAACAGAATGGTTGCATGGATATTCAAAGTAAAGTTTTTATTGAATGTGTATTGCTTTCACACATTGGAAAATTATAAGTCAAACCATTGTAAGTCATAGACTGTCTGTATTTATTTTGCCTCTATGTAATGTGTTCTCTGGCTTCCCTGAAGTTTCCTTTTTATCCTTTGTTTTCACCAGTTTGACTTGGATGTACCTAAATGTGGTTTTCTTTTAATTTGTTTCCATTTTGGTCCACTGAACTTCAAGGATCTAAAGGTTTACATTCTTTTCTGTATGTGGGGAATCCTTGGCCATGATTTATTCAAATATTTTTATACCAAATTTTGTTTAATTCATCCAGTGAAATTTTTATTTCAGGTATTGTACTTTTTAGTCCTAAATTTTTGATTTGGTTATTTGCTAGTTTCAAATTTTTTGTTGATTTTGCATGTCTCTTCATTTTTATCACGATATTTTATTTTATATTTTTAAATATATTTATAAATGCTTTTAAGTTATTGTCTGCAAACTCCAACATCTGAATCATTTCAGGGTTATTTTCTCTTGCTTGATATTGCTCTTGACTATGAGTAAAATTTTCTTATTTGTTCACATAGATAGTAATCTTTGATTGTATAATGACTATTTAGAGTGATACATTGTAGGGACTCTGAGTTTTGTCATCTTAATTTTGGATCCATTGGGCTGTTTATTTGGTTAACAATTATGGATCTGAAATTTATGCTTAGTTTCTCTGGCCTTGCACCTATTGCTTTCTGTCAGGCTCCTTGGAATTTTCCATACATGTGCTGTTCAGGGGCTAGCCAAGAAATTTTGGTGATGTGGCAGTGGTGATGGTAGTGTGATATGTGCGTATGTGGGTGTGTGTGTATGTTTTATATATATAAATGAATTACTGGATGTGGCTTCCTCCCTTATGGTCTCATCCCTCACTTTTCAGAAAAATTTTCAGCCCTGAAATTTATCCCCTGACTCTTAAAGGTAGTGAGACTTTAGCTTTAAAATTGAGTTCTAGATATCCCATTGGTTTGGGAGTGTCCATATGCACAAAGTCGCATACACACAAATTTCACCTACTGTAGTCTCCTTATTTCAAAAGGAAATTTCATTTTTTGCTTGCATTTGACCACTGTCTTGTATCTTTAAATAGTTGGGTTGTTTTTGTTTTAATATTTTGTCCTGATTTGTAATTCTAGTCTTTGGCAAACTTAATCCAATATGAGCTACTCCATCATTAGTGGAAGTAGAACTCTGCACATATATTTGTGACATTAAAATAGTATAAATTTTTAAAGCACAGATGTTGAGGCATATTTTTTTTTCAAACTCCTAAAATAATCCACTAATGAACTATGCATATAACAGGATATCAGCAAATTCCTGCTGAATTAAATGGGTCTGGCTGAACAGAATTATTTGGCATATTTACATAACAATTTGATTATTATTGAAATACCCTGTGATAGCATGGGCAGGGGGCTTCTAGAAATTCACGAAGTGTAGTAAAAGCCATCATTTTAATGATAATTGCTTAAATTATGTTTGCCACTATTTGTAGACCTGGCTTTGCTGAATTAGACTTAAAATGTTGGAGTCTTTCTCCTGGGGCTATGACTGCAAATCAAGATGTTGCCACCAGGTGAAAATATTTCCCTGGTTGTAGGCATGTAAGCCAATCACCTTAAGTCTAGGGTATTAAACCTGTCAATGCTAGTAGCAATTTCAAATGAATGCTAGTGACACTGCAAGTTTGGTATTAAGAAAGATTCTAAGGTTTAATACAGATAAATAATGAAAGAATGACATGAGCAAACAGCTCTACCTTCCACAGGCTCTGGAATGAACAGTGGTGTTATATATACCATGTGTTTCTTACTTTGAACTAAGCTTTCTACTGTATTACTTTCTGAGAGACATAGTCATCTTACATTGTCCAGTTGTTTTATTCCCTCTTGGCTGCAGAGGAAAGCCACAATCAATATCTCACCTAACCAGTATATAAATATTACTTGCTTGTGTGAATAAATGACTTCGGTTTTAAACTTAATGAAAATTGTATGAAAGCAAAAAAGTTCTCTTTTTAATCATTTTGCTTCCTAAAGTAGTTTTTAGGAACACATTATGGTGCCAAATGGAAACTTGCTGCTTGTGTTAGGAAGTTTACTTCTCTGCTGATGCCCTAATTTTACCCAAGAAGGGAATTATTGAAAATTCTTAGCACAGGCAGAGTAAATTCTCAAAAATATCTAATAGCATACACAGTCCACCTTGGAGCAGTGCCAACATTTTTTATAGCACAACGTTGCCTTTAAATATGCTTTTTAATTTTCCAATTATACATTCCCATAGGGAATGCCTGTAGCAGACACTTCCTTTAGAAGAAAGGTGACAAGATCTCCTTACTCTATAGTAAATTATGCGATCTCAACAAATTTGAAATCATTTGCTTGGTTTTAGGAATTCCTGTGGGAATTAGCTAGAATAGCCAATGTGGGAGTCATTCTCAAAAAAATTGATATCTTGTACATAGTTTCCTTATAAAAGCTTCAGAAAAATGAAAGTAAAAAGCGTGGACATCTAATTACCTTTGCAATATAGAGAAAAAATACAGGAATATGATTTGTCTGGAATAAAAAAAAATTGGAAATATAATCTACCTCTATTGCAACTCTTATCCATCCATTCATTTGTTAATTCTACAAAGATTTATAGAGCACTAAATATGTGCCAGACACCATCCTAGGTGACAAGACATGTCTGATGCCCTGAGGGCTCACAGTATAGGGGAATGCACATATAAACAAATTATTTAAATGTAGTATGACTGTTATGACAGGTTTGTGACTACTGTTGTAGGAATACTTTTGAGAGGTAACACGCTCAGTTTCATGTGTCATTAAGGTTTATAAAGGAATGTGGAGGGCAGATTCTAGCTTTAAGTGAATCTTTATCCAAGACTCAAACAATATCACTAAAAACTTGTACCTTCCCATATTAGACCCTACTTTGTTGATATTGGTTTTATTATAAGGCAAACTCTTTAAACTCAAGATGGGTTCTAGCAGCTCCTGGGGTTGTATACTTTCTTGTTCACATCCAGATACGAAGAATGTTCACTTTTTCCAATGGTTGAGAGATATGCAGGTAAGTCTCCTGATGACTTATTGCTTTGCCTTAGATTATAAGTCTGTCCTTGAATCAGTCACCATGGCCAGGGAAAGCTGGTAGTAGCAAAAAGGTAGATTAAATAGGAGCAGAGTGTAAATATTAAGTTTCTTCTGCTAAGTGGTTTGGCAATTGGGGGTATTTCTGGGATAACAGAGACTAGATAATATACTGAGAAGGTAACCAATAAATGTCCACTAAAATGTGCTCCATCCTGCTTCAGAGTGATCTTCTGCCTGTCCCTCATATCTAGAGCTAACAACTGAAATAAGTCCAGACTACATAGCATTCATTTAAGACCCTCGGGAAACTGATGCCTTGTATCTTACACTTCCCTTCTTACTGATATCAGTCAAATTGATGTCAGTCTATGGACTTTCCATCTGAAACCAATCCAACCACCAAGTGAGCAGAGGCTTAACTCTGGGTTCACTCATTCATTCATTCATTCAATATTTGTTGGTTGTCTTATTCTGTACCAGCAGTATACTAGTGCTTTTTAATGATGTTTAGCAAGACTTAGTCTGGCACATATTCTAATGCAGGAAAGAAGGTAAATGCAAAATCAGAATAAAATGTTGATGTTAGAGCTACAGATTGCTAAGAAGCATGTAGATAGTGCTTTTGACCTTGTTTGGAGGCATCCAGGAAGCTTCCTAGAGGAAGTGAAATTTGGATGATAAATGTCAGATAAATAGGCCTTAGGTAGGTGAAGAGGTGGGGTGGGCAAACACCATCATAGTTGATTTGTACATGGTGAGTCTATGCTTCTCCGTGTAAACATCTTATCAGATACCACTAATTATTCAGTATCTAGTCTCTCTTTTCACCAAGCGAAATCCAATGTTATTTCAAATTAAAATGTGCTCACTTAAAAATACTTCAAGACTCACTTCAGGTTGTTTTTTTTTTTTTTTTCCAAACAAACATAACCCAACCAAACAAAGCCAACATACAAAGAAGAAACAAAACCAGGAAGGCAGTGTTTCTAAAAGGCAGTAGAAAATAGTTTCAGGAAATAACTTCTCCAGGTAAAGAGATTTTCAAAGTCAGTTTTAAAACTAAATAAATATACTTAATTTGAGATGGTGTATTGCTGTGTCACCCAGGCTGGAGTGTAGTGGTGCTTACTGCAACCTGCACCTCCCGGGTTCAAAAGATTCTCCTGCCTCAGCCTCCCGAGTAGCTGCGATTACTGGTGCCCACCACCATGCCTGGCTAAGTTTCGTATTTTTAGTAGAGACAGGGTTTCACCATGTTGGCCAGGCTGGTCTCGAACTCCTGGCCTCAAGTGATCCACCTGCCTCAGCCTCCCAAAGTGCTGGATTACAGGGGTGAGCCACTATGCCTGGCCAAAAATAGACTTAAAAGTTTTTGTGGCCGGGCGCGGTGGCTCATGCCTGTAATCCCAGCACTTTGGGAGGCTGAAATGGGAAGATCATGAGGTCAGGAGATTGAGACCATCCTCGCTAACACGGTAAAACCCTGAGTCTACTAAAAATACACAAAAATTAGCCGGGTGTAGTGGCGGGCGCCTGCAGTCCCAGCTACTCAGGAGGCTGAGGCAGGAGAGTGGCGTGAACCCGGGAGGCGGAGCTTGCAGGGAGCCCAGATCGCGCCACTGCACTCCAGCCTGGGCGACAGCATGAGACTCCATCTCAAAAAAAAAAAAAAAAAAAAAAAAAGTTTTTTGTTACAAAATTAGATTAGCAAAAATTGATGTTATTATAATACTTTTTCTCTGTTTTTTCATCTTCTTACTTCTTTGATTTTAATGTTTGTTAAAATTCACATTCCCCTTGAGAGCTTTTGTTTATCTTGACAATTGAAGTCCATTAAAAATGCTCATTTAATGCCCTCAAATATTCAAATAAAAAGAATTTGCACTTCAATGCTTTGAGTCATAAATGTAAATGATTTCTAAAGTCCATTAAAGCCTTACCCTTATGCTTAGTAGGCAGGTCTCCTTTTTACTAATGAGGTTTTAGCAAAGGCATAAAAGGTTAAGTGATTATCTTAGACAGGGAGAGGCTTTGATAATGAAGGTAGGGACTGTTGCTGTTCTTTTCATGCTAAGCTGGCATTTACCTTAATTCCGTGTTTCTTTGCTTGACAAATAGTACTCCTCAGAGTTTGTTAAAAGATTTCAGAGGGATTCATTCAGTTGGAGGTCTTTGCTTCTTATAATTATTGCAACAGAAACTGGTCCCACATTACTTAATTATTTAAAAAATCATGTATATAATTATAATAGCACTTTATGTTATAGAACTAAGTGCCATTTATGGCCCTGATTGTATTAAAAGGACTATGACTTCTGGTATATGAAGTCCTACTTATTTTACCTGTTTTCCTGGATACTGTGATTCAATTGAGTGTCAAGTTTGGAAATTATTCTACATAATAGTGGGAGAAAAATTTGAAACTATCACCAATCTTGGACGAGAGAGGAGAGGGAAAAATGAGCCATCAGTAGATGGCAGATCACACATTGTGCAATATGACTATAAGGGCAGTCTACTAAGATTATGGATGTTTGAGTGACCAGTTTCCTGAGGAAATCAGTGTTTTAGTATCTTCATGGATACAAGATGACTCCTGCATTTTTCTATCCTTTAAAGATGGACACGTTGTTCACTAAACACTGAAAACTATAACCTTTAAGAACTAGAAGGTTTATTTGCTGTATCATCCACACACACTCGATCTTCATCTTCCTTTAATTGACTGTTGGTGGAAAGTACAGTAGAGAAATGAGGTTTGCCTGCAACATTCTCCAAGGTCCATCCTCTAGGTTGCTAGGTGTCTAGAGGCAGGTGTGGTAGTGACAATAGCGACAGTGGTGATAGCAGCATTCCAATTCTACTGGGTATCAGATATGGATATCAGATATATCCTTTCATTTAAAATATCAAGTAGTGGCATGGTGGCTTTCTGGTGGGTCAATTGTTATTCTGAATGTACTTCGTGAAGGCCCTGACTAGATCCTGCTGAGGAGTCCTGGCCAAAAATCTATGTTTGATATTTCAGGCTCAACCACAGGCAATGACAAAGGCTTTACCGGGCAAACCCCTCCGAGGAAAGTTGCCCTCCCCAGACTTGGGGCATACCCAGTGCAATCCAATCTTTAAAGAGAATTGCATTCAGGAACTCAGATCCTCCTAATGGCTCATGTTCTTAAACTTATTTGCATTCCTAACCTAGGTGTCCTCATTCAGAAGTTTCTTTATCTGAGGGCTTCCTGCTGGAGCTTTCTTCGGGTGCTTCTGCTTAAGCTTTCTTATGAGTGGAGTGGGAGGAAAGCTTAAGAAACCGTTCCCTCCTCTGACTCCATACTCTTCTACTCCTAGCTCTCCCCCTCCCACTCCAACCTCCTGCTCCAGGGTTCGTAATTCTACTGGAGATTTTTGTTTGGGGATTCCTCAATAGTGAGCTGACCCCCATGTCTGTCCTCATTCACTGACCCTCCACCAGTGCACCTTTCTGGGGAATTTAGAAGGCCTGGGTGAGTTGGCAGTTTCTTTGGTTTTGGCCTCTTGCTTATACTATTGCAGTAAGTGATTGAAGGCTTGATTGTTACTTCGATCTTTACTGCTGCTTTAATCAACTTCTCCAACAATGGGTAGCTGAGTTCTCTATCCAGCTCAGCTGAGTTTCCGACATTGTTATTCCAGGTCATCCAATGGTTTTGTTTAAGACATCTTATGTAAAATCTCTTCTAGTTTAAAATTCTTAAAGTGGTTTCTTTTTCCTGTGTTGAACAATTGTCCCTGCGGAATTTGTTACCTTTAATTTGAGCTATTTGGTCTTAGTGGTCAAGCAGGTATTGTAGGCTGGAAAGGTCATCCTTGTCATGCCATGACAACGATCTGATCTTTGATAAACCTGACAAAAACAAGCAATGAGGAAAAGATTCCCTATTTAATAAATGGTGTTGGGAAAACTGGGTAGCCATATGCAGAAAACTGAAACTGGACCCCTTCCTTACACCTTATACGAAAATCAAATCAAGATGGATCAAAGACTTAAAGCTAAGACCTGGGACCATAAAAATCCTAGAAGAAAACCTGGGTAATACCATTCAGGACATAGGCATGGGCAAGGACTTCATGTCTAAAACACCAAAAGCAATGGCAACAAAAGCCAAAATCGACAATTGGGATCTAATTAAACTAAAGAGCTTCTGCACAGCAAAAGAAACTACCATCAGAGTGAACAGGCAACCTACAGAATGGGAGAAAATTTTTGCAATCTACTCATCTGACAAAGGGCTAATATCCAGAACCTACAAAGAACTCAAACAAATTTACAAGAAAAAAACAACCCCATCAAAAAGTGGGCACAGGATATGAACAGACATTTCTCAAAAGAGGACATTCATACAGCCAACAGACACATGAAAAAATGCTCATCATCACTGGCCATCAGAGAAATGCAAATCAAAACCACAATGAGACACCATCTCACTCCAGTTAGATGGTGATCATTCAAAAGTCGGGAAACAGCAGATGCTAGAGAGGATGTGGAGAAATAGGAACACTATTACACTGTTGGTGGGAGTGTGAATTAGTTCAACCATTGTGGAAGACAGTGTGGCAATTCCTCAGTGATCCAGATCCAGAAATACCATTTGACCCAGCAATCCAATTACTGGGTATATACCCAAAGGATTATAAATCACGCTGCTATAAAGACACATGCACACGTATGTTTATTGTGGCACTATTCACGATAGCAAAGACTTGGAACCAACCCAAATGTCCATCAATGATAGTCTGGATAAAGAAACTGTGGCACATATACACCATGGAATACTATGCAGCCATAAAAAAGGATGAGTTCATGTCCTTTGCAGGGACATGGATGAAGCTGGAAACCATCGTTCTCAGCAAACTATCACAAAAACAGAAAACCAAACACCACATGTTCTCATTCCTAAGTGGGAGTTGAACAATGAGAACACATGGACACAGGGAGGGGAACATCACATACTGGGGCCTACTGGGAGATGGGGAGCTAGGTGAGGGATAGCATTAGGAGAAATACTTAATGTAGGTGACGGGTTGATGGGTGCAGCAAACCACCATGGCACGTGTATACCTATGTAACAAACCTGCACATTCTGCACATGTACCCCAGAGCTTAAAGTTTAATAAAAAACAATTTAACTGCTCAATGGGTAAGAGAAACATCATGTAGTATTCCTATTCATTGATAAATGAATAGTATAGAGCAGTATTTCCCATGCTGTGAGACCTATACCACTAGGAGCATTTGGGTTGATTTTAGGTGGAATGCAAAGTAATTTTCCTTTCATTAGTTATGTTTTAATTTGAAAATGTTTTCAGAAATGTAACTATTAAAAAAGTGAATGAATTTTGAGAAAAATATTAAGTAAATCATAACAGAGAAGAAATATTGGTATGGCAAAATCTTGATGGTGGTCCAATACAATTGTTGATATACAATAGACAATAACTGTTAATATTTAGACACCCTAGAGCTTACCTCAGGTTGAGATCTATGTTCTTCCTATCTTCTGCTGCCCCTTCTACAAAATGACATGTTGATAGGAGAGCAAGGTGACAGGAAGGTGTGTCAGTGAGAGAGAGAAGCAAATATATAATTGGCACCAAACAGTATGCAGCAGAGGTCCCAGGGCAATGACATGCTCAGGCTCACGAGTTGGGTCTTGCATCAGAAAGTGAAAGGAATATCATATTCTCTACTTTCTTGATAATTAATCAAAATAAATTTGTCATTTGATTCCTTCTTGTCCTGTGGCAACTATTGTGCTGTTTACGTGAAGAAAATAAATGAGTCCTAGATTTTAAAAAAATAAACAAACATAATGCAAACAGAAAAAGGACATTAGCTAAACATTAAGGAAATATGAATAAAATGCTGACTTTAGCTAATAAAATATATGACTATTGATTCACTAATAGTTAAAAAAGGACAATGTATAATGAAAAAGCTGACTCCATATGTTGATGGTTTGACTGATGATGACTTTTAAGCATTACTTACCCATCTTCCCCTTCTGCCCCCAATCTGGGCAAGTTAATAATAAAGCTTGGGTGTTCCCCTCTTTAGTACTACTGGTAGATTCAAATCACACAAGCTCCCATCCCTAGGCAGGAATGCTCACCTTGGCCCAACACTTTAACCATAATAACAATTCTAAGAATGGGTGGGTAATGTCACCAACATGGTGGAATAGGAAACTTCTGACTTTCCCTGATGCTGGGAAAGAAATCTCAACATCCAGGTTCTTTGTGTAGAGAGGAAGACCTGGACCTCACGTAGAGGACCCACACCTTAAATTTCCCCAAGGTATGGTGATTGATTCACAAACTTTAGAAATGCAGGGGATTAGACATGTCCATGCCTCTCTAGACAGTAGGAAAAAAAGTGGAAGTTTATACATGTGCATAAGCACTGCTAAGGACTTTATCCCCTTGGGAACACTAAAGAGAAGGAGCTTTAAAAAGCCCACAGTTCTCTGTTTCCCCCCAAGTCCACTTGAGAGGGATTTACAAAACACCTTTCCAGTAGCTGGCTGGCGGCCTGGATTCTAACTAACTTGCATCCATGGAGGAGTTAAAGAGACAGTCAATTATTAATCCTCCTCTAGTTTGGGAAGAGTCTGCACTCACGTCAAGGGTCTCAAATCCTACAACATTCACCTAAGGAATAGTATTTGAAATCTCTTAGCTCTGGGTGCCAAGGGACCAGTGTACACATGTCATTGTCCACCAGAGGGAAAAAAAGGGATTTAAAAAAATTTTTCTCTTATACAAGTCCAGTCTTGGAGAGATATAGGTGTATTATTTAAAGCACAGAAACCAACACAGAGAATCAAGGAACATGAAGAAACAAGAGAATATATTCCAAAGAAAAGAGCAAGATAAGTCTCCAGAAATCAACTCAAATAGAGTAGAGTATGCAGTTTACCTGACAGGGAATTCAAAATAATGGTATAAAGATGTTCACAGTGGTCAAGACAACAAGGCAAGATGTCGATAACTTCGAAAAAGAGATAGAAAGCATAAAGGAAATACCAAATGAAAATAATCTATTTGAAGGATGCTATAACCGAACTAAAAATTTTAATAGAAGGGTTTAACATCAGACTTTATGAAGCAGAAGAAAGGATCACTGAAAATAAACCAATATGAGGAACAAAAGAAATTAAAAAGAGTGAAGATAGCTTAAGAGACCTATGGAATATCATCAAGTGGAACAGCTTATACATTATTGGCATGGAAGTAAAAGAAGAATGAGCAAAGAACAGAAAACACATTCAAAGAAATAATTGCAGAAAACTTCTCACATCTGGGAAATGAATTCTGGGAAAGGAATTAGAAAGCCAGATCCATCAAGCCCATAAGATATCAAGAAGATGAATTCAAAGAGACTAACACCATAACAGATCATAGTCAAATTTTCAAAAGTTAAAAACAAAGAGACAGCATTGAAAGCAGCAAGGGCAAAGTGAATTGTTCCATATAGAGTAACTGCCATAAGCTATCAACCAATTTACCACAAAAAACCTTTCAAGTCAAAGGGAGTGGGATGATAAATTCAAAATTCCGAAATAAAAAGATTGTCAACCAAGAATACTATACCAAGAAATCCTGCCTTTCAAAAATTAAGGGTTAAGAAAAAGTATCAAATAAAAGCTGAGAGAATCTATTACCACTAGACCTGGATTACAAAAAATGCTGAAGTTTTTCAAGCTGAAGGAAGAGGATGAAAATTGATAACATAGAAATCATATAAAATACAAAATGCATGGTAAAATTAAGAAAGCACATTATCAAATTCAAAGCACTCTGATACTGTAATGGTGGTGAGAAAATCAATTATTAGTATATTTCTAGTATAAAGACCAATAGGCAAAACTATTTAAAACAACTAAAGTGACAATAATTTACTAATAGTATGAAAAGATGTAAAGTGTGACATCTAAAACATAAAATATGGGAGGAGATGGAATAAAAGAGGAGTTTGTATATGCAATCAAAATTAAGCTCTTACCAGTTTAAATTAACTTGTTATAAGATTTTTTATGTAAGCCTCACGGTGAACACAAAGCAAAAACTAACAGTAGACACACAAAAGTAAATGAAAAGGACCAAAACCTACCTGTACAGAAAACTATCAAATCACAAAGAATGCAAAAGAGGAAGAAGTGAACAAAGGATTACAGAAAACAACTAGGACAAACAACTAACAAAATTGCAGAAGTAAGTCTATACCTATTAAAAACAGCCTTGAGTATAAATAAATTAAGTTCTCCAAATACAAGATATAAAGTGGTAGAATAGATTAAAAAACAAGACCTAATTATATGCTACCTGTAGCAGACTCACTTCACCTATAAGGACAAACACAGACAAATTATGAAGGGGAGGGAAAAAATATTTCATGCAATTGAAAACCAAGAACTAGGTGGAATAGCTATATTTGTATCAGATAAAATAGACTTTAAGTCAAAAGCTTTATAAAGCGATGTCATTATGTAATGATAAAATTGTCAATTCAGCAAGAGGATATAATAATTGTAAACATATATGCACCAATACTGGAACAACAAGTATATAAAGCATGTATTATTAGATATAAAGGGAAAGGTAGACTGTAATCCAATTATAGTAGGGGACTTCTTCATTCCACTTTCAAAAATGGGAAAATACTTTAGATATATAATCAACAAAGAAACATCAGAGTTAGACTATATTCTAAGCCAAATGGTCCTCTGGTATTTGCAAAACATTTGATCTAACAGCCACAGAATACACATTCTTCCCATTGGCACATGCAACATCCTCAAAGGTAACCGTATGTTATGACACAAAGTAAGTCATAGCAAAGTTTTAAAAATTAA
Organism: Macaca fascicularis; assembly: GCF_037993035.2. NCBI lineage: Eukaryota > Metazoa > Chordata > Mammalia > Primates > Cercopithecidae > Macaca > Macaca fascicularis. The sequence goes on along the minus strand of NC_088383.1, from coordinate 99,318,735 downwards.
AATAATATCAAATTTCTGACCACAATGAGCTAAAATTAGAAATCAACAATTAGAAGAACTTTGTGAACTCTGTGAATACATGGAAAGCAAACAACATGCTACTAAATGATCAATGGCTCAATGAAGAAATTAAGATGAAAATTTTAAAAAATTTTAAAACAAATATAAGTGAATACAAAACATACCAAATCCTATGGTATACAGCAAAAGCAGGGAATTATGTAACAAAAATACCTACATAAAAAAGTAGTGATATTTCAAATAAGCAACCTAATGATGCACCTCAATGAACTAGAAAAACATAAAACTAACCCCAAATTAGTGGAAGGAAAGAAATAATAAAGATCAGAGCAGAAATAAATAAAATTGAGACAAAAATACAAAACATCAATAAAACCAAGAGTTTGTGTTTTGAAAAAATAAATAAAATCGACAAATCTTTAGCTAGACTAACAAATTAGCTAGACTAATTTTTCTTAAACTATTCAAGGAAATTGAAGGAGAGAATTCTTCCACATTAATTCTACAAGGCCATCATTACCCTGATAACAAAACCAGATAAGTCATAACAAAAAAAGAAAACTGCAGGTCACTATCCCTGATGAATGAAGACACAAAAATCCTCGACAAAATACTAGCAAACAGAATCCAACAGCACATTAAAAATATTATATACAATGATCAAATACAATTTGTCCCAGGGATGTATGGATGATTTAATGTAAATCAATAAATGTGACAAATCACATCAACAGAATGAAGGACAAAACCCAAATAATCAATAATGCAGAAAAGGCATTTGATAAAATCCAACCTCTCTTCATGATGAAAACTCTCAGTGAATTAGATATAAAAGAAACATACCTCAAAACAAGAAGGCCAAATACGAAATACCTACAACTAACATCAGCCTACCTGGAGAAAGTTGAAAGCCTCTTCTCTAAGAGCTGGAGAAAAACAAGAGTGGAGAAAACAAAACTTTTACTACTTTTATTCAACATAGTACTAGAAGTCCTAGCCAGAGCTATTAGGCAAGAGAAAGAAACAAAGGATATCTAAATTGGAAAGAAGAAAATCAAATTGTCACTATTTGCAGATGACATGCTCTTATATTTAGAAAAAACATAAAGACTTCACCCCCGTCCCCCGCCCACACACACTGTTAGAACTAATAAATGAATTAAATAAAGTTACAGGATACAAAATCAACATACAACAATTAGTAATGTTTCTTTTTTTTTTTAATTTTTTTTTTTAACAATTAGTAATGTTTCTATACCTCAATAGCAAACAAGTCTGAAAAAGAATTCAAGAAAACAATCATACGCTGATTTTGTATCCTCAAAGTTTGCTGAAGTTGTTTATCAGATCTTGGAGCCTTTGGGCAGAGACTATGGGGTTTTCTAGGTATAGAACCATATCTTCTGGAAATAGAGATAGTCTGACTTTCTCTCTTCCTATTTGGAAGCCCTTTCTTTCTCTTGCCTGATTGCTCTGGGTAAGATTTCTAGAGCTATGTTGGAATTAGATCTAGGAGAGGCGACAGTGGTCAGCTTTGTCTTTTTTCAGTTCTCAAGGGGAATGCTTCCAGGTTTTGCTCATTTAGTATGATGTTACTTGTATCATAAATGGCTGTTATTATTGTGAGGAGATATGTTCCTTCAATGCCTAGTTTGTTGAGAGTTTTTAGCATAAAAAATATTGAATTTTATTGCCAGTCTTTTCTGCATCTATTGAGATGATCATGTAGTTTTGTTTTTAGCTGTATTTATGTGGCAAATCACATTTGTTGATTGGTATATGTTGAACCACCTTGCATCTCAGGAATGAAGCCTACTTCATCATGGTGGACTAGCTTTTCAATATGCTGCTTGATTTGGTTTGCTAGGATTTTTTTTTTTTTGAGGATTTTTGCATGTATGTTTATTAGAGATGTTGGCATGAAGTTTCTTTTTTTGTTATTGTTGTCTCTCTGCCAGGTTTTGGTATCAGAATGATGCTGGCCTCACAGAATGAGTTAGGGAGGAGTCCCTCTTCCTTAGTTTTTTTGAATAGTTTTAGAAGGATTGGTACCAGCTCTTCTTCGTATGTCTGGCAGAATCTGACTGTGAATCTGTTTGATCCAGGGCTTTTTCTGGTAGGTAGGCTTCTTATAACTGATTAAATTTCATAATTCATTACTGATCTGTTCAGGGTTTAAATATCTTCCTGATTCAATCTTGGAGGTGGTATGTTTCCAGGATTTTATCCATTTTTTTGTCGATCTTCTAGCCTATATGCATTGATGTGTTTGTAATAGTCTCCAATGGCTTTTTGTATTTCTATGGTGTTGGTGGTGATGTCCCCTTTGTAATTTTTGATCATGTTTATCTAAATGTTCTTTTTGTTCTTGATTACCTATCAATGTTATTTATGGTTTTGAAGAACCATTTTTTTATTTTATTGATCTTCTCTATGGTTTTGCACATCAATTTTGTTTATTTCAGCTCTAATTTTGTTTTCATTTTCTTCTGCTAGTTTCAGAATTGGGTTGCTCTTGTTTTCCTAGTTCTTCTAGGTATGATGTTATGTTGTGAATTTGAGATCTTTCTAACATTTTTATGTGGGAGTTTAGTGGTATAAGCTTTCCTATAACACTGCTTTAGCTGTGTCCCAGAGATTCTGATATATTCTATCTCTGTTTTCTTTAGTTTCAAAGAATTTCTTGATTCCTGTCTTATTGTTTACCCAAAAGTCATTCAGGAGCAGATTATTTAATTTGCATTTAATTGTATAGTTTTGAGGGATCTTCTTGGTATTCAATTATATTTTTATTGTGTTGCATTCTGAGAGTGCGGTTGCCATGATTCTAGTATTTTTAAAAAAATTATTGAGAATTGCTTTACGACTGAGCATGTGCTTGATTTTACAGTATGTGCCAAGTGCAAATGAAAAGAATGTATACTAAGTTGTCTAGGGGAGTGTTCTGTATATGGCTGTTAGGTCCATTTGGTCAGGTCTCAAGTTTAGGTCCCAAAAATATTTTATAGTTTTCTGCCTCGACAGTCTGTCTAGTACTGTCAGTAGGGCATTGAAGTCTCCTATTATTTCGTGGTTTGTAAACTTTCTTCATTTGTCTCTAAGAACTTGTTTTATAGATTTTGGTGCTCCAGTGTTCTGTGCAAATATATTTAGGATCATAAAGTCTTCTTGTTGAGTTGAACCCTTTATCATTATGTAATGCCATTCCTTGTCCTTTTTGATGACCATTGGTTTAAAGTCAGTTTTGTCCGAAATTAGAATAGCGACCCCTGCTTTCTTTTTTCTTTTCTATTTGTTTGATAGAGCTTTCTCCATCCCTTTACTTTGAGTCTATGGGTGTTATTGCATGTGAGATTGGTCTCTTGAAGACATTGTACGGTTAAGTCTTGCTTCTTTTTCCAGCCTGCCTCTATGTGTCTTTTAAGTGGGATGTTTAGCCCATTTATGTTCAAGGTTAATATGTACATGTGCAGATTTGATCCTGTCATTATGTTGTTAGCTAATTGTTATGTAGACTTGATTGTGTAGTTGCTTTGCAGTGTCAATGATCTCCGTACTTCTGTATGTTTTGTAGTGGCTGGTAATGTTTTTTGTTTCCATGTTTAGCACTGCTTTAGGACCTCTTGTAAGGGATATTTGGAGATAACAAATTTCCTTAGCATTTGCTTGTCTGAAAAAAAATTATTTCTCCTTTTACTTATGAAACTTAGTTTGGCTGGATATAAAATTCTTGGTTATAATTTCTTTTTTTAAAGATCCTGAATCCTGCATATCATTCTCTTCTAGTTTGTAGGGTTTCTGCTGAAAGGTCCACTGTTAGCCCAATGAAGTTCTCTTTGTAGATGACCTGCCCCTTTTCTCTAGCTGCCTTTAATATATTTCTTTCTACTCTCTACTTCTATGGGACCTGGACCCTGGAGAATCTGATAACTGTTTGTCTTGGGGATGGTCATCTTGTATAATACCTTGCAGAAGTTCTCTGAATTTCCTAAATTTGAATTTTGATTTTTCTAGTGATGTTGAGAAAATGTTCGTAAACATTATCCTCAAATATGCTTTTCATGTTGCTTGCTCTCTCTCTGTCTCTTTCAGGGACACAAATGAATGGCAGGTTTGGTCTCTTTACATAATCCCTTATTTCTTAAAGGTTTTCTTCATTCTTTTCTACTCTTTTTTCTTCGTTTTTGTCTGAGTTGATTTGAGTAACTGGTCTTTGAGCTCTGAAACTCTTTCCTCAGCTTTGTCTATTCTGCTGTTAATATTTTCAATTACCTTATTTCAACTCTTGAATCATTTTCTTGGGTTCCCTAGATTCCTTAAATCGGGTTTCAACTTTCTCCTGAATCTTGATGAACTTCATTACCATTGAGATTTTGAATTCTTGTCTGTCTTTTTAGCCATTTTTGTTTGGCTAGAAACCATTGTTGGGGAGCCACTGTGGTCATAAGGAGTAAGGAGACACTCTGGGTTTTTGAATTGCCATAGTTCTTGTGCTTTTTCTTTCTTATCTGGTGATGTGCCCTTAACTGTGGTGTAATTTGAATATAGTCAATTTGCTTCATTTCTGGATATTTTCAGAACACTAAGGCTTTGTGCAGGATCTTTATTTGTGGCTACTGCAGCACTACTCACAATAGCCAAGATATGGAAACAATGTAACTATCCATTGATAGGTAAATGAATTTTTAAAATCTAGTACATATACATAATGAAATATTATTTGGCTATAAAAAGAATGAAATTCTGTCATTTGCAATGAGCCTGGAGGACATTATGTTAATTGAAATAGGCCAGCACAGAAGATAAGTATCCCATGTTGTCACTCATATGTTAGAGCTAAAAAAGTAGATCCCAGCGAAGTAGAGAGTAGAATAGTGGTCACCAGAGGCTGGGAAGGGTAGGGGGAAAGGATGGGAAGAAGTTGGTTAATGGGTACAAAATTATAGTTAGATAAGTTATAATGTTCTGTAGCATAGGAGGGTGACTATAGTTAACCATAATTTATTGTATATTTTAATATAGCTAGAAGAGAGGATTTTGAATGTTCTGAGCACAAAGACATGATAAATATTTGAGGTGATGGTTATGCCAATTGCTCTTATTTGATTATTACACACTGTAGACATGTATTGAAATGTCAGATGTATCCCATACACATATGCAATTATTATGTATCAGTTTAAAAAATCTCAAGCCTGTCTCCTTCTCTGGCTATTTAAGCCATTTGAAACTATTTTGGGAAGGCTCCCTTGCTCTTTGAAAAAACACCTCATTATAGAAAATATTTTCATAACCTCTTGGGGGGCAATGTGTGTGTGTGTGCATGCATGTGTGACATCATTGGTCTTGACATCCAAATCAAATTTTGGGCAGGGATTCATCCTGTTTCTATAGGGTGGCAATTAACACCATCCTAATGTAAGATGTTAACATTAGGGAAAACTGGGTGGTGGGTATTCAGGAATTCTCTTTCTTTGCAATTTTTCTGTAAATCTAAAACTGCTCTAAAAGTTTATTTTTAAAAAGTCATTGCATGATAGTTCAAGATGACACAGGTATAAAATAACTCTGTCTTTGGGGTCCATGACGACTTCTAGGTGAGTCTGTTTCTTGAAGAAACCATGTAGTTTTGCCAGAAAACTGTTTGCCTAGGCATAAGTAAGATTAAGTTTAAGCCAAATTTCACTGTAGAGTAAATTGGGTTTCCTGGTGATTTACTTTCATTAGACAATTTTATTTTAGCAAAGCAGATAATAGATTTGTATTTTTTTCCTGAATCAGTCATGGAGATGGCAATTTTAGAGAAATGGTTACCCCTTGCATAGCCATTGCACTTTGATCTGAAATAGTAATAACCTTATGATTATTGCTCCAAAATGTCTAAAACATAACTCATAAAACACACTTGATTTGTGCTGGCTTTATAAAGGGCATGTGTAGTTCAGAGCAGAAGTCTAATTATTAGACTGAATAAATTGCTTTCATGACACATTACTTATATTTCTAATAGTACCTATGTATTTGCAGCTTGTATAATAATAAGGTAATCTTACACACTAATACCCGGAGAAGTACTAAGCCCCTTCTCGGCATTATCCCCTTTAATCCTCACAGTACATCAGAGAGGGGTACACTGGTTTTTAAATGAGAAAACTAAAGCCTAGTAGAGGCTAAGGAACTTGCTTAAGGTCTCTCAGATCATAAGCCACAAAGCTGGATTCAATTCTAGATCTGTATGACTGTAGACCCTGAGCTTTCCCCCGTAGAGTATAGCACTTGTTATTTACACACCAATGCCCCTCAACTAGGCTTGAATTCCTTAGGAGTGAGAACTGTGTTTTATTCATTTTTGGATCCCCAGATGTAATTTAGACCCACACCTGAAAAAATCTACACTATATTTATTCTTCCTTTTCCTTTAATACATAAGTTTGGTTACTCAATCACATATAAGAATAATCCTCTTAATTGTTTTTAGCTGCTCAAGTAATCATAATTATTATGGGGAATTAATACAGACAGAATACTTTGCTTACAGAATTATATAGAAGAAAAAACTCATTCTTGATGGTATATGCTACTGAAATTCAGTTGTGTTGTTGCCCTAAATTATAGCTTAGCAATCACTTTTTCCTCTGCTGGGAAAGCCATTCTTGACCTGCTTCCAAAAACTCTGGTAGAGGACAGCATACAAGAGCTCTTGTGGGAGAGCATGCAACATTATTATTGTTTGTCTCTGGATTCTGGATTATGATCTTGCTACCTAAAATATAAGCCCCTTAAAATTGCTGTTAGATACCAGATAGCTCTCCATTATGAAGCAGTGTAGTATGTAATAACGATTTTATAAGTTAAAATATTTCTATATCAAGAGCCATCAGGTTAACATAACGAGAACAATATGTCAGGTTCTGTGGAATTGTTTGTACTCTATCCTGATAAAATGAATCTGGCATGAAGTACTATTCTTTCTTTATCTGAATAAGTGCTTTATCATCACAGGTATGATGTGGATTAGATCTTGCTCTCTTAACATAATCAAAAGAAGACACTTCCTTTGTTGCAGCTAGTAATGTTCTAAGTGATGTGCTGCTTTAGATTTGTGGAGGCCTTTCAAACAAATCCAGGTCATGTTCTTTTGTCTGTGGGTTCTCTCTCTGGCTTTGCATAGGGTGGAAAGTCATTGCAATTCTTTCATCAAATTGAATTAAATTGCTTAAGTCTTTGTAACCTGTATGAACTCAGATATCCTTGTGCAATTACAGTGTTCAATATTCAGGACTCACAATAAGGAAAGTACCTGGTTTGAACGGGAGCTAGGTCATGAGGGAGCAGTGCAGGCATGAAGCTAAAAGCCCCCATTTCTAGTCTTTGTTCTGCTGCTAGCTCACTCTGTGACCCTGGTCAAGGCCTTTTACTTCTTGGAGAACTGGATTCCTCTTATGTAAAGTGGGGAAGGTGGTGCAGGTGATCTCTGAACATATTTTATAGCTTTAGAATTGCATTGTAGGAGTGAAGTTCTTCTCATATGGTCTGCAAGAACTTTATACTCTGATTTCATTAATAATAAGTCTGAATTTCTGTAGTTCTGAGTTCTGGAGGTAACACAATTGTCTGAAAATAATTTATGTCCTTAGATTTCAATTTGGGGAGATTTATATTAGGAAAAAATGTTTAATTTGGTCTTGTTTACAATTTTCATGGAAGTATATAAATAATAAAAGGAAATCAATAGCAAAAAGGTATGTGAATCTATTAGGTTCAACTCCTTCCCCCCAAAAATTTTTGGCTCAATGAAGAGTCTACCTATTTACTTAGTTGATTTTCTGCCGCTGAAAAACATTTTAAGGCTGTTGCTCAACTACTGCTTCCACAAGTGCCTGTTTTGGAGGTGTATCTTGGGTTCTTTATTACCTGACTTGAAGAAATAGATTTACCTGATGAAAGGGCATCATAGAAAGCACCAGACCGTGACATGGGTGTGGGAGTATCATAGAGGTAAGGGTAAGGGGAGTTGGATAAATGAGTGATTAGAAAGGATTTTGGAGGTGCTGATGGGATTTGAAAGTGAGCTTTTATTCAAGATAGGGGAATAGTAAATCAAATTTTTATCTTTGACTATGTCCTTGGGTAGGCAATAGTCTGGACAGGTACAGCTAACTCTCAGCCTAAGGAATTCCAGAGCATTCTGGCATTTCTGCCCAACTAAACACAAGTAGTGTTACTGTCAATGATAAAGAGATAAAAGAGTTCTCCTCCTTCTTCCGAGACTTAGAACATGCTTTAATGCTATGGAAAGCTGGGAAACTGAACACAGGTGTAAATGTTAAAATTATAATGGCTGACATTTATCAAGAATTTTCTGAGCTCTTGGAATTGTGCTAAGTTCCTTTTGTGTATTATCTCATTTCATTTATGTATTCATTCATATTTATTCAATATTTATTCAACAGCTACGTGCCAGACACACTTTTGATACTTAGAACATAGGAATGAACAAAATATAAGAAATCCCTTTTTTTCATGGACTTTATACACAAGTCAAGTACCCATTAATATAAGGGTGAAGAGGGACACACAATAAATATATTTCTAAGTTATATAATACATAAAGTGATGGAAAGTACTTGAAGAAATTAGAATTCGAAAGTTAGGAAATATTGCATATGTCAATATATACAAATAATTTTAAATATGGTGGCTAGGGAAGTCCTGATTGAGAAGTTGACATTGGAATCAAAGGCTGAAGGAGATAAGGAAGCAGCCAAGCAAACATCTGAGGGAAGAGACTTCCAGGCAAAGGGAAAAGCAACTGCAAAGATCCAAAGGAAGAACTGTGCTGTATGATTAAGAAATAGTGGGGAGACCAGTGTGGCTGCAGCAGCAAGGGTATTAGGATAGTATCATAGGAAATAAGGTCATAGAAGAAGGGGTCAGATAATGATGCGGTTTTGGGGGAGATGATGAACAGATTTTGAAGGTATTTCTGTTTGAAGAGGGTTTTGAACAGAGAAATGTCATGATCTGGCTTAAGTCTTCACAGTAATGCAATGAATGCTGTGCTGATAATAGATTGTTTGGATACATAGGTGGAAGCTCAGAGATCAGTTAGGAAATTATTGCAAGAATCCAGATGAGAGTGTCAGGGTGGTTGCAATGAGGTTGTAAAACGTGGCCAGGTCCATATCTTTAAAGGTAGAAACTACAAGATTTGCTGACATTTTGGATATTTGATATGAGAAATAACAACGTGTTAGGGATGATTTCAAGGCGTCTGGCACAAGAAACCACAAGGCTTTTGTTTTGAGGACAGGTAAAATGGAATTTTAGTATACTGAGATGAGGAAGTCAGTAGATGGAGCAGTTTAGGAAAGAGGGGAAATCAGGAGTTTGGTTTTGTATATTTCAAATTTGAAATGTTTATAATGTATCTAATTAGAGATTTCCAGTAGGCAGTTCTATATGCAAATTATTTAATCCTTTCAACAACCATAGGAGGTATGTTTTATAATTATTCTGATCACAGAGGGGGCATGTAATTAATATCTTGATTACAGATGTTCTAGGGCACATAGATAGCAAGCGGCTGAGTAGCCATTTGAATTCAGGCACCCTGAGTCCAGAGCCATGTTAGCCTGTAGATTTGCCGTCTCTCTCAGCCATCTTAATCAAACTCCCAACATGCTTTTTTGTAGAAATTGACAAGATGATTCATAAACTTATATGGAAATGCAAAGGTCTTAGATTAGCAAAAACAATTTTGAAAAAGAATAAAGTTAGACGAATCTTACCACCTAATAGTACAATAAAAGCCATAGTAGACAACATGATATTTGTGTAAGGAGAAACAGCAACAACGTTTTTTGAAAGCCTATAAATAGAGACACATACACAATCAATTGATTTTTAACAAGTTTCAAGGTAATTCAATAGCAAAAGCTTTGTATTTTTAATAAATAGTGCTGAAACAACTGGACATCCATATGCAAAACCCCTCACAATCTCTATTTTATGCCATATAAAAATTAATTTGAAATATATTACAAACCTAAACATAGGAGTGGAAACAACAAAAATTCCAGAAGAAAACAGGAGACTATCTTTGTGAACTTTGGGTAGCCATAATTTTTGACAGAACATAAAAGCACTAAATATTAGAGATATAATTTAGGCTTTTCTACTAAAATTCAAATCACCTGCTCATCAAAAGGAACTGTTAAGAAAATAAAAAGAGGAAAAAATGGCAAACAGGAGGCAGGGTTAACTTGCAGCTCCCACTTGGACAGACAGAGCAGCGTGTGGAGACTCACGCTGTGAACTTTGGCTTCAAAAACTACTGCAGCAACATACCAGGAAAGCTGAGAGGATCCACAGGCCCTTCAAAGGAAGCGGATTGCTGCTGTAGACCCCTGGAGACAGCCAAAACACTGTGAGTATAAAAAGGGTGAAAGCATGAAACGGGAGTCGTCCGCCCTGGAATACACACCCTCACTGGGGACCCTCAAAGTCCAGATCACAGGAGTATAATGTGACCTTACCTGGAGTTGAGAGAAACTTAAAGAGCCAAGCAAAATACAGAGGTAGAAGAAGCAGCGGGAAGAGTCCTGCGGGCACTCTTGGTCCCCAGGGAAGTTATTTCCAACTTTGTCTCACAGGGGTCCTTGGGGAGGACTGACAGAGAAACTGGGAAAAAAACACAGGGAGAAGATAGCCGTATTTTGTTACAATGTTGACAGAACGTGAAGTTTCCTGGACAGAACCTGGGGGAGGGGTGGATAGCCAGTGCAGGCACAGCACAGAAGTTGCAGCAGACACAGGGAGGCACGAAACTTGAAAGCCCTGCTTGCTTTCTCAGCCAGGAGACTGGTAACCTGGGCCAGATTCTCAGTCCTGCACGCCTACTGCCTGGAGATAAACTCAGTGCTGTTGGGTGGGGCAGTAGGAATGACACTAGCCTTTTGAGCTGCATGGGAGCGGGGTGAGGCCTGTAACTGCTGGCTTTTCCCCACTTCCCTGGAGACCTGTATGACAGCAGATGCAGTCATAATTCCCCTGTGAACATAACTCCATTGGTCTGAGAACCACACCTCTATCCCGCACAGCAGCCTCAGCAAGCCCGACCCAAAGAGAGTCTGAGTTCAGACATGCCTAACCCTGCACCCACCATAGGCACATAGACCAATGGAACAGAATAGAGAACCCAGAAATAAAGCCAAATACTTACAGCCAACTGATCTTTGACCAAACAAACAAAACAAACAAAAACATAACGTGGGGAAAGGACACCCTATTCAACAAACGGTGCTGGGATAATTGGCAAGCCCCATGTAAAAGAATGAAGCTGGATCCTAATCTCTTACCTTATAAAAAATCAACTCAAGATGGATCAAAGACTTAAATCTAAGACCCAAAACCATAAAAATTCTAGAAGATAATATTGGAAAAATCCTTCTAGACGTTAGCTTAGGCAAACACTTCATGACCAAGAACCTAAAAGCAAATGCAATGAAAACAAAGATAAATAGTTGGGACTTAATTAAACTAAAAGGCTTCTGCACAACACAAGAAACAATCAGCAAAGTAAACTGACATCCCACAGAGTGGGAGAGAATGTCCGCAATATATATATCTGACACAGGACCAATATCTAGAATCTACAAACAAACCAGCAAGGAAAAAACAAACAATCCCCTGTAAAACTGGGCTAAGGACATGAATAGACAATTCTCAAAAGAAGATAGACAAATGGCCAACAAATATATGAAAAAATGCTCAACATCACCTATGATCAGAAAAATCCACATCGAAACCATAATGTGATACCACCTGACTCTTGCAAGAATGGCCATAATAAAATAAATAAATAAATAATTTAAAAACAATAGATGTTGGTGTGGATTTGGTGAAAAGGGAACACTTTTACACTGCTGGTGGGAATGAAATCTACTATAACCACTATGGAAAACAGTGTGGAGATTCCTTAAAGAACTAAAAGTGGAACTACCATTTGATCCAGCAATCCCACTACTGGGTATCTACCCGAAGGAAAAGAAGTCATTCTATGACGTAAGACACTTAAGACACTGCATGTGCATGTTTATAGCAGCACAATTCGAAGTTGCAAAAACATAGAACCAGCCTAAATGCCCATTAACAGCAAGTGGATAAAGAAAATGTGATTAATATATATAAATTCACACCATAGAATACCACTCAGCCATAAAAAAGGAATGAAATAATGGCATTTGCAGCAACCTGGATGGAGTTGGAGACTATTATTCTAAGTGAAGTAACTCAGAAACGGAAAACCAAACGTTGTATATTCTCACTCATATGTGTGAGCTAAGATATGAGGATGCAAAGGCATAGCATGATACAATGAACTTTGGGGACTTGGGAAAAGGGTAGAAGAAGGGTGAGGGATAAAAGACTACACATTGGGTACACTGTACACTACTCGGGTGATGGGTGCACCAAAATTTCAGAAATCACCACTAAAGAACTTATGTAACCAAACACCACTTGTACCCCAAAAACCTATTGAAATAAAATAAGTAAGTAAATAAAAGAAAGGAAACGATACTACGTACACATGCTTAAAATTAGATAGCATAGAAAGATTTTTTAAAAGAAGAAAAAGATAAGCCCAAAATTTGGAGAAAATATTTGCAATACATTCACCTGACAAAATAATTGTATCCCCAAACAACATAATGCCTAAACTGTGAAGTAATTTAACATAAAACACATATTACAATGCATAAATGAAGTAGTCAGATGCTTATAATTGAAGGTAGAATCATTTTGGATATGACAGGTGTCATTCAGAATGATACCAGTACTGTCCTTGTCATGATGATGCTGTCCTTGTCATGATTTTCTGAAACAGAGAATCATTGCAAGACTCTGAACAAAACCAAGTACAGAACTCGCTTCCTTTTGTTTTCGTGGTAGTTGAATTCCTAAAAATTTCAGTATATATTAAAATGATATAAAATATACTTTGTTTATACTTTGTTTATATGCATATAATGCAATATGTTTCTTGGCTTGGGTTATTATTAAGCTCTTCACAACCATAAGAAATCCCTATGAAACATTAAAAATTTGAGCAGGCTATAATTCTTCAATGTGTGAGACTGTACAACTCATTGCAGATCCAGACTTATAAACAGTTTTAGGATGTCTTAATCATGGTGACAATTAAAAAGAAAACCTCCCCTACAGATTTCTAAAATGTTCCCTAGGGGGTAATACTATTTATAAAGAGAACCACTGTTCCATTACACAACCAAGAAAAACGGAAACATTTTCTGGCTTGGGTAGTATCTGAATGGGGAATTCTCTGTTCCTGCTGCCTTACTTCTTCCCACAGATGAATGCGTAAGTAAAGGTCTACTGGTTTCTATGTTTTAGAATACTTATTTATTATTTTAGAAATAAAGGTGTTCTATTAGCAAAAAGATGGAGACCATCGTTGCTGAGTTGTTGCCTGGCACATATAAGGAAACCAACAGCTGCTTCCTTGGTTGACTGCTCATAAAAACTGACAAATTGAATACTTTCAACCTTGACAATTAATTAAATACATTTAGAGAGGTGCCAGATTAAAAGCTGAGCCCTGCAAATGGTTTGGCATAGATGAAAGGACCTTGCAAGCTAGGCCCATAAGTTCCACTGGGCTTCAGGTTAACAGTGCCTGGGACCTTTGCTCTCCCTCTGGGTTTGAAAAATGCCCTCAGAGCTTCTGTCTTTGGTAATGGTTGTGCAAAGAGACTTTGCGTTTCAGAGCAACCTCTTCTTGAAAGGTATCCAGAAACAGCCCTTCTCTTGTCTCTCTGTGGTTTTGTCACTAACATAAATCTTGTTTTCCACCTCATATGTATTCAGTACGAATAAGCCAGTTAGCAAATGGCATGGTCTTTTCATCAGGCATATAGTTGTATTCATGTTTTTTATTCAAAAGCATGGGTCACTCACTTGGAGTGATTGGAGTACTTAAGCTCCAATCTCAAGGTGCTGTAGACAGTCTCTCAGATCACTTACAAAAAAATAAAAATAAAAAAGGGTGAGGGTGAAAACAATTTTAGAAAGACACTCTGAACATTGTTCAACCACAACCCCCACTTTGAAAATACCACTTCCAATCGGGGCTTTCAGCAGCAGCCTCTGTGACAAACAAATAGTGACTCATTCTGACATTATGTTCTTGGGTTTTTGCAGATATTAAAGTCTTAGTAATATGTGTCCAACAGAGTCAGGCTAGCAATAAAATGATCCAGAATGATGGTGAAAGCTCCTTTTTATTTAATTCCACCTGGAAGCACGAGAAAGCAGTGATTTGAAAATTCAGTGCATATGCCTTTCACGGAAGAGAACATCTTCATTTCCCTTTACACATTAAAAACATTTCCCCAGATGCCCTGAGAGTCAAAGCTGCAGGGATCCGTAAGGTGTCAGTACAGCATCTAATCTGATAACTAAATCTTCCTTGCAATCTACCATGACGGAAACAAACCCATTCTTATTAGAGAACATGTGAGATTTGTAAATGGGACAGACCTTTGGAGACCCTGGTAGGGGCAGAACCCACACACCTGCATTTTTAAAACTGTTCGCTCCTAAATATTAGAAGTCTTCTTCCCCAGTACCAACTCCTTAATTCCCGATTTGGTTTCCATTCTCAATACCATCATGTTCATTTTTGTTTGTATAAATAGCACTTTGAATAAGCTGTTTTAAAAAATTGACTTCAAGAAATGAGCGAAGTTCTTCCAGTTGTCTTCTGACTGGTGAGTGATAGAATGGAACTTTCATTACTTTTTTTTTTTCTTGTGGCTGAGCCAATATTCTTTTCTTTAAGTTTTAGTGGCAATTATTTTTAGAATAAACCATCTTCATTGAACACAAAACATTAAAGAAAATCTAACTTTGTAAGTCAGTCGTACAACCAATCTCTGCCATTTTTTTTTCTGCCTGGGTTTTCCCTACTAGAAGTGAGTAAGAAGGACTGATAGGGAGAAGTCAGTGATGAGTTGCTTTAAGATGACACCAATCACTAATTTCATCATTCAGACCTTCAGCAGCCAGTTATTGGATACAATAGACCAGGAAATAATAAAAATATTGTCAGGATATGACCAAACATCAGAATAAAAGGGGGCACCTATCAATTATATTTTATTAGATAATCTCATCCATATGGGGATGAATAGTGTTGTATATCTCACAGTAGACAGCCTTTATTGAAGTCTGCTAAGCAGTACTGTTCAATTATGTTGGATTAGCAAATCCATCTTTGCCTCTGTTATGCTACAAAGAACTGTAACTGAATTAAAGCAGCCTATAAACCTTGAATATGGGGAAATTAATTCTCTAAAATATCGGTCTGTTGTAAATAATAAATCATACCAACATGAGATAAATATTGTTAGATTAGATCCAGTCCTGTGTTCTAGTCTCTAACCTTGCACCAGAAGATATTTGTCATTGTATAGTACGTCCCAGAGAGCCCACAGGATTAAGGTATATGTATGCATTTAAATTTTTTTTTTGGCTGGGCGTAGGGGCTCACACCTGTAATCCCAGCACTTTGGGAGGCCGAAGTGGGTGGTTCACCTGAGGTCAGGAGTTCAAGACCAGCCTGACCAACATGGCAAAACCCCATCTCTATTAAAAATACAAAAATTAGCCGGGTGTGGTGGCAGGTGCTTGTAATCCCAGCTACTGGGGAGGCTGAAGCAGGAAAATTGCTTGAACCCAGGAGGTAGAGATTGCAGTGAGCTGAGATCGCCCATTGCACTCCAGCCTAGGCGACAGTGCAAAACACCATCTCGAACTATTGATATTGTTTTTTTTAAACTATTGATATTGGGGCAGAGAATGGAACTCATAATAGTCTTCAGTACATGTCACATTATAATGGTTTCATGCAAAGCTTTATGACTTTTTATTTTAATTTTTTCTATCTAATGTGTTTGCTTTATATTCTTACATATATGTATTTATAGTTATGTGTTCTTAAATACATTCTTGTAAAATATGTGGTATTGATTTGTTCTTAATTTACATAATGATTTTGCACTATAAGTCATACTCTGCTCACTTCTTTCAATGTTTTTAAGATCTGTCAACATTGTTGTGTGTGCATCTACCTTGTTGCTTGTTAGAGCTGCATAGTACTCCTGGTATACAATTCCATTTTACAAATCTTTCACCCTAAAAATAAATATTGAACATGCCCTTTATTTCCATCACCATAAACAATGTCACAGTGAACATACGTGAGTGTATGCCCTTACGAATCTCTGAGAGAACTTTCCTGGGATATAGATATTCAGCAATGGGATCACTGAGTCATAAAATATACATATACTTAATTTTTATGAACACTGTCATACTTCTTTCTGGCCCATCAGGATCAGTTAATTATTGTTCCCATTTGCAGTGCACCATTGTTCAGGTCCACAGTTTCCCAACATTAGATATTACACATCTTCCTGATTTTTGCCATTCCAATAAATACACATTGATTTTTTTCATTGTTGACTTAACTAGCATTTTTTCTACTAATTGTGTTTTTGAGCCTCTTTTCTGGCCTTGTTAGTCAGGTGAGCTTCTTATAGTTTTCTATTGTGTTTACTTTTTCTTTATTGCCAAGAGATCTATTTTTATAATCTACTTTTATAATTTTTATAAGTATTGTTTTCTTATTAGTTTTAAAGGTTGCAAATATCTTCTCCCAGTCTTCCAATCTACCCATTATTTTATTATGTACTTTAGGAAATCCTTGGTTTTAATATAGTCAAATCCATTTTTAAAACTTAGAGCCTTTTGAATAATTATTTCAGAATATGTACCTGCAAATTTGATCAAAAATGTGTTATTTTACACGTTCTTCTGTTTTTTGGTGGTTTTGTATTTACATTTGGTTTTTAATTCATTTATTTCTCACTTGGTGTGCCATTAAAACGTAAAAGTCCAGCTCTATTTTTCTTCATATCTAGTTTGTCATAACATTGTCAACTGAAAAATCCATTCCTTCATCATTGCTTTGTGGGACTATCTTTATCATATATCAAAGTTTTCACATGTGCAGGAATTATTTCTATTTCTTCTATTACATTTTATTAACCTATTAGTCTAAATCCATTTTTTGGTTTCTGTATTGACATCATATCTCTTTTTAGAATTGCTATAGTTTAGTAATATATGTTAATTTCTAGTAGGGTTAGTTCCTTGTCTTAGTCTTCTTTTTAAAAATTGACTTAACTATACTTTTTTTTTCCCGCCCCCCCGAGACATAGTCTTGCTCTGTCCCCCAGGATGGAGTGCAAAGGTGTAATCTCTGCTCACTGCAACCTCTGCCTCCCAGGCTCAAGTCATCCTCCCACCTCAGACTCCTGAGTAGCTGGGACTACAGACATGCGCTACCACATCCGGCTAATTTTTGTACTTTTTAGTAGAGATAGGGTTTCACCATCTTGCCCAGGTTGGTCTCAAAATCCTGAGCTCAAGCTGTCTACCTGCCTCAGCCTCCCAAAGTCCTGGTATTATAGGCAGAAGCCACCGTGCCTGGCCTGACTTAGCTGTACTTTGGCTTTTCTTCCATATAAACTTTAGAATGAGTTTTTAAATGCCTCCAGCTGTACTTTCTATTACTATTTTGTTGAATTGACAGATACATTTGGGAGAGAATTGACCTCTATCCCATATTAACTATCCCTGCATAAACATGGCATAATGCCCAATTTATTCAAATTTTCTTTTATGTCCTTTAATATAGTTAGTACATTTTCTCTGAAAGGTTTTATGCATTTATTATTGGGGTTATTTCTGTATACTTTACATTCTTTATTGGTATTGTTAATGATATCTTGAGACTGAGCACATTTTGTGAAATAAGGTAAGTCAAAGGGTCTTATTTGTGGTAAAGTTTTTGGCAAAAAATATATGTTGAGTTGGTTGTATTTGCAGAAGAATGAAATGTTTCATACTAATGACCACACTGCAAAAGTGACTTGTGCCCTTTTTTCTGGATTGTCACCAGCACCAATCTCTCTTCTTGTTGGTGCTAGAGACTATGCTTCCCCATGTCTCCTTCAATCAGAGAGAGATGTATGAGATTTGGGAGGCAGAAGTAAAGCAGGCATCATTATTCTTGGTAGGTCATGGCAGTCAGATGGGGTCAGACTCAGTGGCTTTGACAGACATGGCAGCTTTGCTGACCTCTTTACAACCCCCCACATTGCATTCTCACTTTGGTACCCAAATGCATGGAATTTCTTAGGCTTTTCCATAAGCTCTGGCTTTTCACCTGTGCCAGAGCTTCATTTCCTTCTAAGACCCTCACTCCCTTAGCAACGCTCAAATCTGGGTAAGTCGTAATCACTATAATAACCCCCTTATTCTGTATCACAATGACTTTGTTTCCCTGAGTGAACTCAGACTGATATATGCATACTGATATTTTTTGTCTGGATATGTGAAGAAATTCTTGAAACATAGAACATTTTGTTACAAAAATATTGAGATTAGTAAAGAAGTAAAGTAAGTTTCCTGGACTTGGGGAATTTCTGGAGCAATTCATGTTGGCACTCACCCATTTGTTCATATTTTTCTTTAAAAGAACAAAAGGAGAATGATAATGTTATTTGGATGTTTTTAAATTACAGAGCCACAAAAGGACAGCTATAAAATTGTCACTTAATAAATAATATTTTTTTACATCTTTTAAAGCCAGAATAAATATACACATATATGAAAAATTGATATATGACAATATGACATAGTTCTTTTTGGAAAATCAGTTAGGATAAAATGGGAATCTTAGTAAAGTGCCCTGAGAAAATAAGCTAACCCCTAGAATAAAATATAGTTATATCTCAAAATAAGCCATACCCCAAAAAATCAATTTCAGGTGAAATAAAACCTAAAATTGAAAACATCGTTTAGCAGCTATAAATATGAGATTATATTTAAATATAAGATTATATTTAAATAGTAACTATTTTATATCTTTATGAACTAAGTGAAGAAAATGATTTTTTAACCAAGACAAAGAATAAACCACAGAGGAAAAGAGTAATGCATTTGATGACATAATATTAAATGCTTTTCTGTATCAAAACATATAAATAAGCAAAGCAAAAAGTTAAATATAGACTGGGAAACATATCTGGAGTCTATTTATCAAAGGATTAATTAGCATCCAGGATAGTTGGATAAATAATCCCAAAGGAGGAACTGGCAAAGATTATGAACTGGACGTTCACAGAAGAGAAAAACTACATGGCCTACACATACGTGAAAATATGCTCCACTTTCTAATAATCAGGACTACAACATGTAGCACTTTGCAGCTATTGAGTTGGCAAAGTGTTGGCAAAAACACGAAGATATGGGAACTTGTCCAATGCTAATAGAAATAAAAACCAAGCAACCGCTCTGGAGAGCAATTTGACAAAAATTAGTGAAGATAAAGTTACATGTCCCCTTCCAGGCAGCAGTTCTGCTTCTAGGCATATACCTGAGTGAAACGCTGGCACATATGCCCAGGAGGCATGCGTAATAATGTTCATGACAGTATTTTTTGAATTATCAGTGAAGTGGAAAGAACCTAAATTTCATCTGGGGAGAATGGATTTATTCTCATTTATTGTGCTATATTAATACAGCAGAACTTTATTCAGTGGGGACAATGAGTTAGAACTATTTTCAATATGGATGTTGCAAATATGGAGTGAATAAAATAAGTGGTAGAAGGCTATATCCATTATGGTATCATTTATATAAAATCTAAAAATTGTGCCAAAATACTATGTATTATTTAGGAATACACGGTCATGTAGTACAGTATACAGACATTCATGGAAAAGATTAATACCTAACTCAAATAATAGTTACCCGCAGTGAGGGAGAGGAATTTGAATACATTTGTGGGGTGTACACATGGGCTTCAAGAATGTTGGTCATCTTTTATTTCTTAAGTGGTAGATGATGGGTGATTTATTTTTAAAAAATATTTTTTCTATGTATAAAATTTTTTTGACCAAAAAAGCCCCAGTAAAAGCTAAGTGATTCTTGCATTAGACTCATAGAGATGCTTATCCTGAAAAGTCCTCCCTGAGAGGACATTTTCAGGTGCTTATTTTTTTCATACAGGGGGGTTGACTGCTTGGGTACTAATCAATTTCCATTTCTCCACTAGACTGTGCAATCCTCCACCGCAAGAATTATGCCTTATTATTTTTGTAACCCTGTAGCTCACATTAATCCTGGCAACAAGAAACAAATATTTTATGAAAGAATGAACCAAGTGAACATAAAGATTAGAAACCATGGGTATAAAACACCTGATATTTATGTACCAGCTCAAATTGTTTTGGCATCCAGGAGGTGACATCATTCCAATGTTTTTCCTCATGTTTCCCTAGAATTAATATCATTTTTCTTTGAGGACATAGTTGATCTTTACTCCTGAACAAGTATTACCATGATGAAGATTTTCCTGTTTTATGGAACACTATTATTCATTAAAGTATTAATAAATGTACTTTAAACAAAGGGTCTCATGGTCAAATAAGTTTGGAAAACGAAATTTAAAAAGAGAAGATGATCTACAAAAGTCCTACAGCTAACATCATACTTAGTGGTGAGAAATTGGATGCTTTCCCCCTACAAGCAGGAACAAGACAGGATGTTTCCTCCCACCATTCTTATTTAAATTGTGGTGGAAGTGCTAACTAGAATAACAAGACAACAAAAAGAAAGACAAATATACATATTGGGAAGGAAAAAATAAAATTCTCTTTTATTACAGAAGGCATGATTGCCTGTGTGGAAAGCCCAAGGAAACAAACAAAACCTGGAAAAATTAAGTGAGATTAGCAAGGCCACAGGTTACAAGGTTAATATGCAAAACGTTATTTTTTAACTTTTAAGTTCACAGGTACAAATGCAGGTTTGTTATACAGGTAAACTTGAGTCAAGGGTGATTTTTGTACAGATTATTTCATCACCCAGGTATTAAGCCTAGTACCCACTGGTTATGTTTCCTGATCCTCTCCCTTCTCCCACCTTTCACCCTCCGAAAGGCACCAGTGTGTGTTGTTCCCCTGTATGTGTCCCTGTGTTCTCAACAGTTAGCTCCCACTTATAAGTGAGGACATACAGCATTTCATTTTCTGTTCCTGTGTTAGTTTGCTAAAGATAATGGCCTCCAGCTCTATCTATGTCCCTGCAAAGGACATCATTGCATTCTTTTTTATGGCTGCATAGTATTCCACAGTGTACACATATCACATTTTCTTTATTCAGTCTATAATTGACGGTCATTTAGTTTGATTCCATGACTTTCAATTGTCAATAGTGCTGCAATGAACATATGCATGCATCTGGCTTTATAATAGAATGATTTATACTCCTTTGGGTATATACCCAGTAATGGGATTGCTGGTTCAAATAATATTTCTGTCTTCAGATCTTTGAAGAATCACCACACTGCCTTCCACAATAATGTAACTAACTAATTTACACTCCCATCAACAGTGTATAGTTTTTCCTTTTTCTCCACAACCTGCCATTATCTCTTATTTTGTTATGTTTTAATAATAGCCATTCTGGACCAGCCTGGACAACACAGTGAAACCCCATCTCTACTAAAAATACAAAAAAAAAAAATCAGCCAGGCATGGTGGCGGGCACCTGTAGTCCCAGCCACTTGGGAGGCTGAGGCAGGAGAATCACTTGAACCCGGGAGGCGGAGGTTGCAGTGAGCCGAGATCGCACCACTGCACTCCAGTCTGGGCGACACAGTGAGACTCTGTCTCAAAACAAACAAACAAAAAAAGCCATTCTGACTGGTGTTAGATGGTATCTCATTAAGGTTTTGATTTGCATTTCTCTAATGATCAGAGATGCTGAATTTTCTTCAATATGCAAAAGTTAGTTGCTTTCCTGTACAACAGTGATAGACAACTGGATTTAAAAATTTAAAATACCATTTATGAAAGCAACAACAAAAAAGAAATACTTAGCAATAAATCTAACAAAACATGCAGAAAATTATGACTGATGAAAGGAATAAAAAAAGATTTGAATTAATGATGAGTTATTCTGTTTTCATGGATTGGAAGATTCTATCATTAAGATATCAATTATTTCCAACTACATATGTAGATTTAATAAAATTTTAATCAAAATTTCAGCAAGCTACTTTGTAGACATTGACACACTAATTCAAAAGTTTGTGTGGAAAGTCACATGATCTAGAATAGCCAGCACAATACTGAAGAAGAAAAATAAAATTTGAGGACTCACACTATCCAGTTTCAAGACTTATATTCAAGCTATAGTAATCAAGACAGTGTGGTATTGGTAAAAGAATCTCATAGGTAAATAAACAGAGTAGGAAGCCCAGAAATTGATTCACAAAATATAGTAAACTGATTTTCAACAAAGGAGCAAAGGCAATTCAATAAAGGAAAGTGTTTTCAAAAATGGTACTAGAACAACTGGACACCTACATGAAAAAGGTAGAATCGAGACACAGGCCTTACTCCTTTCCAAAAAGTAACTCAAAATGATCACCAGCCCAAATATTAATTGAGAAACTATAAAACTTCTAGAAGATAGCATAGGCAAAAATCTAGGTAATCTTGGGTTTGGCCATGAGTTTTTAGATACAACACCAAAAGAATAATCCATAAAGGATAAAATTAGTAAGTCAAACTTCATTAAAATGAAGAACTTCTTCTTTGTGAAGGACACTGTTATAAGAATAAAGCACAGGCTACAGATTAGAAGAAAATACTTTCAAATGCACATCTGATAAAGAATTTGTATCCAAAATGTACAAAGAACTCTTAAAACTCAAAAATAAGAAAACAAATTATCCAATTAAAAAAATTGCCAAAAGATCCAACAGATGCCTGACTAAAGAAAATATACATATATGGCAAGGGAAAAGATTCATTATTTGAAATCTCAAATTAAAACAACAATCATATGTACCACTACCCACCTATCAGAATGGCTAAAATATAATCTGAACAAACAAAAATGAAAAAACCCGAGAGTGATGGTTGCTGGGGAGGGTGCAGAGGAACAGGAACTCTTATTCTCATTGACGAGAATACAAAATGGCACAGCCACTTTGGAAGACATTTCAGCATTTTCTTACAAAGTTAAATATAAACCCACCACACCATCCAGTAATTACATTCCTGGCTTGAAAATGTATATATGTACAAAAACCTACACATATTTATAGTTGTTTTATTCATGGTCACCAAAATTGGAAGCAACCGAGATGTCCTTCAATAGATTAATCTATTAAAAAATGGGAGTAGAACCATATAGTGAAATTTTATTCAGTGAAAAAAATAAATGAGCTACCAAGCTAGGAAAAGGCATTGTATTAGTCTGTTCTCATGCTGCCAATAAAGACATACCCAAGACTGGGTAATTTATAAAGGAAAGAGGTTTAATTGACTCAGAGTTCCACACGGCCAGAGAGGTCTCACAATCATGGCTGAAGACGAATGAAGAGCAAAGTCACATCTTACATGGCAGCAGGCAAGAGACCTTGTGCAGGAGAACTCCCATTTATAAAACCATGAGATCTTGTAAGACTTATTTCACTACCACCAGAATAGTATGAGGAAAACCACCTCCATGATTCAATTATCTCCACCTGGCCTTGCCCTTGATATGTGTGGATTATTACAATTCAAGGTGACATTTGGGTGGGGACACAGCCAAATCACATTAGGCATGGAAAGCACTTAAATTCCTATATCTAAGTCAAGTAGTGACTCTGAAAAGCCACTACATACTGTATTTACTATATTATTCTAATTATACGACTTTCTGGAAAAGCCAAAACTCTAGAAATAGTAATGAGATCTAGGGATGGTTGCTGGGAGGTCAGGGAAGTGGGGGAGAGTTATGGAGTGAAGCACAAGGCATTTTTTACTGTGATGAAACTGTGCTATGTTATAATGTAATGATAAATATATCAAGTATATATCACTCAAAGCCAATAGAACCCTATAGCCCAAAGAGTGAACCTTAATGTATTCAACTAAGCAAAAATCATTTAGAAGATTGAGAATCTTAGATGAGAATGCAGACTGTAACAAGAGAAATTAACCATAACAAATATATGAAACAACCTCACTGAAGGTGGTGAAAGGGAAAAGATACACGTAACTAATACCGGAAATGATAGAATCTGTAAAACCAAGTGCAAAAATAAGCATATGCAATGTACTCTTGTTAGTAAAGTTGTTTCCCATGAGGGTACAGGTTAACATTTCCAATGCTATTATGTGTATGACAAAGACTCTCTCCTAATCACATTTTACTCAGGCTCCTGGGAGCCCTCTTCTCAACTAGGCCTATAAAATTTGCAGACTTTCAGCTCAAATTACTTAATCCACCTCCTTCTTCTCCCCACTGAGAGATGTAAACAAACATTAGCATAGTTTCTAATAGGTCAAGTCTGTGTCCCTAGGATAATGACTTTGGCCCCCTTTAGTTCTCATCTGGGAAAAATCAAGGCTGTCAAAACAATGTATTGTTTGTTTTATCTAGTACTTAAAAGATAAGGCCAATCTCAGTGAGAAGCAAGAAGCCTAACTTTAATAAGGGCCAGTTAGCAAACCCAGAGGGCCTAATCACATTGACCAACCCCTCATTCCTGCTTTTAAAAAATTTCTGTTCCATGGATTCTACGGGAGACCTGCTCATTTTCCTTCCCTGTTCCCTCGGTTATTCCCTTTAAAATGCCCAATCCAAAGGACATGAACAGACACTTCTCAAAAGAAGACATTTATGGAGCCAACAGACACATGAAAAAATGCTCATCATCACTGGCCATCAGAGAAATGCAAATGAAAACCACAGTGAGATACCATCTCACACCAGTTAGAATGACAATCATTAAAAAGTCAGGAAACAACAGATGCTGGAGAGGATGTGGAGAAATAGGAACACTTTTACACTGTTGGTGGGACTGTAAACTAGTTCAACCATTGTGGAAGACAGGGTAGTGATTCCTCAAGGATCTAGAACCAGAAATACCATTTGACCCAGCCATCCCATTACTGGGTATATACCCAAAGGATTATAAATCATCCTGCTATAAAGACACATGCACACATATGTTTATTGTGGCACTATTCACAATAGCAAAGACTTGGAACCAACCCAAAACACTGGATTAAGAAAATGTGACATATATAGACCATGGAATACTATGCAACCATAAAAAAGGATGAGTTCATGTCCTTTGTAGGGACATGGATGCAGCTGGAAGCCGTCATTCTCAGTAAAGTATCGCAAGGACAGAAAACTAAACACTGCATGTTCTCACTCATAGTTGGGAATTGAACAATGAGAACACATGGACCCAGAAAGAGGAACATCACACACCGGGGCCTGTTGTGGGGTGGGGAGAGTGGGTAGGGATAGCATTAGGAGATATACCTAATGTAAATGACGAGTTACTGGGTGCAGCACACCAACGTGGCACATGTATATATATGTAACAAACCTGCACGTTGTGCACATGTACCCTAGAACATAAAGTATATTAAAAAAAATGCCCAATCACTTCTGCACAAATCGAAGTTGAGTTCAGTTCAAGCTGGACTCTCTTCCTTATTGCAACAGTTATGACTGAATAAATCTATCTTAAATAAATCTGTCTTAAAAACTTAATTAGTTTCTGGCTTTGTTTGTCACTGACACATGTACAGTGAAAATTAATAATAAATAAATGAATGGTACAGTAGGCTGAACAATGGCTCCCAAAGATACCAGGCCTTAATACTTAATACTGTAAATGTTACCTTATTTGGAAAAAAGTCTGTTGGTAGGTATGATCAAGTTAAGGATACTGCCATGAGGAGATTATCTTGTATTATCCAGGGAAAACCAATGTAGTAATTGTGGGTATCCTTATAAGAGAGAAGGAGAGACAGATTACATACACATGAAGAAAAGGCAATGTGACCATGGAAGCAGAATTGGAGTAATGTGACAGAAAGCCAAGTAATACTGGCCACCACCCAAAGCTGGAAAAGGCAAGGAGCAGGTTCTCCCTTAGAGCCTCCAGAGTGAGTGTGTCCAGCCAGATGTTTTGATTTTGGCCCAGTGAAACAGGTTTTGGGCTTCTGACCTCCAGACCTGTGAGACCAAAAGTTTTTGCTGTTTTAAGCCACCAAGTTTATGGTAACTTGTTATAGCAGCAATAGGAAACTAATACAAATGGTGAACGGTGGGAGTCTGGTTTCTCACTGTTAAGAGTGGGAGTTTAGACAAGCAAGGGAAGAAAGCTAGAATGGGCCATGTGTTAATAGTTTAGAGTGGGAGACATCCAGTATGAAGTGATGTTTAGTTAATGTAGATGGAAATTATTGCATATAGAGACAGGCACACACACAAATTAGAATGCACACATGTATTTACTTGCTTTATCAGCTGAGTGGTCCTGGAAGAACTGACACTCTAGTACCAATGAGCACACCTAGTGCACAAAATGGTATTGTTAACTATAGGTACAATGCTGTGCACCAGATCTTTTCATCCGTTAAACAGTAACTCTCAATTTACCCCTGCCCCCAGTCCCTGGCAACTACTATTCTGTTTTCTGTTTCTATGAGTTTGACTATTTTAGGTACCTCCCATAAGTGGAATTATGCACATTTGTCCCTCTATAACTGCTTATTTCACTTTGTATAATGTCCTCCAGGTTCATCCATGTTGTTACACATGATAGGATTCCCTTATTTTTTAAGGCTAAATAGTGTTGCTCTATCTATCTATCTATCTATCTATCTATCTATCTATCTATCTATCAATCAATCAATCAATCAATCATATATCTATCATCTATCACATCTATGTATATATGTATGTATGTAGGTATCTATCTATCTATCAATCTATCTATCTATCTATCTATCTATCTATCTATCTATCTGTCTAATCTATCCATCCTTTATTTATCTGTCAATGGACTTTTAGGTTGTTTTCATATCTTGGCTATTGTGAATAATGCTGCAATAAATATGGGAATGCAGGTATCTCATTGACATACTAACTTCAATTCTTTTGGATATATATTCACAAGCTAGATCATATGGTGGTTCTATTTTCCGTTTTTTCAAGAACCTTCATGCTGTTTTCCATAACAGTGTACCACTTTACATTGCTACTAACAGTGTGAAAAGGTCTCCTTTGCTTTACATTCTCACCAATACTTGTTTTTTTTTTGTTTGTTTTGTTTTGTTTTGTTTTTTTGTTTTTTTTAATATTAGCCATCCTAACAGATGTGAGGTAATATCTCATTAAGGTCCTAATTAGTCTTTTCTTGATGATCAGTGATGTTGAGCATCTTTTTGTATATTTAGTGCCATTTGTTTGTCTTTAGAGAAAAGGCTATTCAAGTCCTTGGCCTGTTTTTTAATCAGTAATTTTTAGTTTTGTCCTCTGCTTATTTTTTAATTGATGAATTTTTATTTTATTTTATTTTTTGATATTCAGTTGTAGGAGTTCCTTATGTATTTTGGTTGTTAAATCCTTTTTAGGTATACGGTTTGTAAATATTTTCTCCCATTATGTAGGTTGCTTTTTCATTCTGTTGATTAATTCTTCCTTGCAGAAGCTTTCTTGTTTGACATAATCCCATTTGTTTATTTTTACCTTTGTTGTTTGTGCTTTTGGTATCATATCCAAGAGATCATTGCCAAGACTAATGTCATAAAGCATTTTCCCTATTTTCTTCCCAAAGTTTTACAGTTTGAATTATGGATTTATTTAGACATTTGATCTGTTTTGAGTTTATATTTTTATGGTTTAAAATAAGGGTCCAATTTCATCCTTCTGCATATGAATATCCAGTTTTCCCAACACTGTTTGCTGGAGAAACTATCCTTTCACATCTGTATATTATTGATGCCCTTGTTGAAGATGAGTTGACCATATATGTGTGCATTTATTTTGGTGCTCTCTGTTTAGTTCTTTGTGTCTCAGATTTTGGTTTCTAATATCATTCTCCAATAAAAAAAGACATCCCTAGAGAAAGGGTTGATTCTAAGACTGGGGCAGAAATTATATAAGATGAGCCTGGAGTATCTAGTAGTGCCACAAAGTAAGGAAATTCCCAAAAGACAAAACAAAACAGAAATCCACACTGATAGATGGATGTCAAATGATATAGGTGACAAATGAAAGTTTCCAAAGGCCAAAGATGGAAACCTGCGAGCAAGAAAATGAATAAATATTAGATTATAACTTAAAATATCAAATAAAAATGCATAAGTCCATACTAAGATAAGTACCTGATAGAATAAAATAAATTAGAGGAAAATAGAAACATCTCCCATGAAGAAGAATTTCAAATAATTCACATAGATTCTCTGCTTTTAAGGAGGTGGTGCATAATTTGCACTCTTTAACTGGTGACTGTACATAGTGATTTCCTCTCAAAGTGTACATTACGGAAAGGGAGAACAAATGAGTAACTACAGTGGAGAAACCAAGCAAACACTACCTCGGCCAGGTGATCAAGTTAACATCAATAGTTATTCATGTTGATAGCATGTGCCATTGATTTGCTGTGATAAAAATGTCACTTTGTGATCTTCCTCCCCCAAACTGGTAATCCTATTTGAATAATAAGAGAAATATCAGGCAATTTCAATGAGGGAGTGGGAGGGTAGGGAGACATTCTGCAAGATACCTGACTAGTATTTCTCAAAACTGTCAATGCAATGAAAAACAAAGTGTGGGAAATTGTCACAGCCAAGAGTAAACTAATGAGGGAGGGCAACTAAATGTAATGTAGTATCCTGAATGGGATCCTGGAATAGGAACGGGGCATTAGGTAACAATGAATAAAATCTGAATGAAGTTGTAAATGACTTTAGTTATTCATAAGGGACCAAGATTTGTTCATTAATTGTAATAAATACACCATGCTGTTATAGAAAAGCAGAGTTGGGCAATAGTTAAAGTGCTAACTCTTGCAATAGGAGAAAGAGACCTCAGTATAAAACTGGCTTACTTCTGAATACGACCTGGACAAGTGGGGATTTGTAGCCCAGGAGCAGGGTGGCTTACTAAGAGGAGACATCAGCAGTTAGGAGATACTCTTGCTAAACTGACCTTACAGGTTCTTGATGAAAGCATACCAGGGTGATCAGTTGCTAAAGGTGGGGAATAAGAAATTTGGCCAGATATTAGGAATGATCAGACATCAAAAGTGGAGGATTCTTGCTAAACTGACTTAACAGGATTCCTGCTAAAACTGGACAATACAGGCCAAACAAAGACAGACATTAAAGTTCAAGGTGAAAGCCTAGTTGAGAAGAGGACTTAGAGGAGCCTGACTAAAGCTTGGTTGAGGAGCAAGTTTGTCAGTACTAATATAAGATGTCAATAATGGGGGAAACTGGGAGTATTTGGGATTCTCTGTATTGTCTTCTCAATTTGTAAATCTGAAACTGTTCTAAAAAAATTAAGTCAATTAAAAATTGCTTAGAAAATGTCAAAATGACTTTCATACTCTAGGATTTCTCAGAGGTGTATCTGTGCTAAGTCTGTGCTCCACAGTCCTTTCAAGGAAACATGTTTTGGAAATGGATGGCTTTCTGCTTTCCTGCCTTTATTTTTTTTTTTTTCTCAGTTTAGGATTCCATTAAAGTTAAGTCTGGAACATCTGTGTTCTCAGATAGAAATGACCCATGCAGAGATAACTGGAGAAATAAAAGACATTTTGTATTCTATATTTATGTCAAGAACTCTGCTCTAAACCATTTCCCTTGTTCTGGCACTTCCTCTTTTCCATATAAAAAGTGAAAGATGAAGCAGCTAAAAATAAATGAAATAAAACTAGGCTAAAACAAGTATTTACAGTATAGTCTTGCAGATATGGCTAGCATACCACCCCAAAGGAAGTGCTTTTGTGAATTAAAAATAGCTAAGGCCGGGCGCGGTGGCTCACACCTGTAATCCCAGCACTTTGGGAGGCCGAGGTGGGTGGATCACAAGGTCAAGAGATTGAGACCACCCTGGCCAATATGGTGAAACACCATCTCTACTAATAATACAAAAATTAGCTGGACATGGTGTCACACACTTGTAATCCCAGCTACTCGGGAGACTGAGGCAGGAGAATTGCTTGAACCCAGGAGGCGGAGGTTGCAGTGAGCCAAGATCACGCTACTGTACTCCAGCCTGGCGACAGAGAAGAACAGCACAAGCTTTGCAAAAGCAAGTCTGTTGATTGCTCTAGGGAAGAATTCCCAGGAGGAAGATGTGCTGCAAAGTGGCTAGAGGTGAGGCTGCTGGCCTCATTAGAAAAGTCTGAGTCTTTAAGCTCTCACCCTTCATCCAACCCGTTACCCTGCCACATTGCCAATGTGTTCCCAATGCCTCCTATGTCCAGTAGGAACCCTGCTGTCAGTGGCGGCAGGTTTGGCTGCTCCCTTCCTAGCAGCTCTGTACCTTGTTAGAGTGCAACTCAGTGGGGCATTTGCCTTGTGACGGTCCCACCAGAGATGGTGAATGAATTAATGACCTGAGATGAAAGAAACATTTCTCCGGTTAAAATGAAGTTATTACTAGATTAAACACAGAGTTCACGCACATTCACATTTCTAGTTTCCCCTTCTAATATGATTTGACCAACATGGCACAAGCTTGGCTATTAAAAGATGTCCTGGCTCAGTGGAAAGAGGAGCAAAGTCTGGTAAATAGATTGTGCTTTTCTGTGTGGTATGTAAGAAGAGATTATATTTATTGCATACTTATTATGTTCCAATCACCATATGAAGGGCTTTTCACCTCCAATCACCATATGAAAGGCTTTGCATCATTTCACTCAATTTCACAGCAACTCTATAAGCTAAGCATCATTTCTGTGCCCCTTCAATGGATAAGAAGTACTTGATCCAAGTGATACAGCGGAGAAGAATGGAGGCAGAGTTCTAATGTATGCAGTTTGCCTCCGGAGTCACAAAATTACCCGCCATTGTACATGTCTTGCTACCCACACAGTTTGGACCTCAGTTTACTCTTTTGCAAAACAAAGTCACGATTAAACAATTGAGATCTGGTCCTGGTTATTAATTCCTATAGGAATAGGAAAACATATCCCTAATAGGCATAAAATTTTGAGGGAAAATGAGGGCTAAAATGATTTTTAAAAATCAGTGTATTCCTCTTGACATTATGAAAGATTTTCATTGCTACTAAAAGAATCAGCCATCTAACAGATTAAAATGCTTTTAGGCATTCAAATAGGCTTTAGGATTGTGCCTTGCCAGGAATATGTTCATCAAGAATTGTGACTCACTGTGAAAATAGAGAAAATAATATACCCTCATTTTCAACAAATGAGTATGATTGGATTGATATAACTGTGTCTAACTAAGCAAGACTCAAAGATGCAGTAGGTAATGTTTCAATCTAGATAGTCTCAGAGTGAAGCAGCATCACATTGTTAAACGTAAAATTAATCAGCATACACAAAGAGGGTAAGTCTTGTAAGATAAATGACTTAGAGGGATTTGATTACTGCTAGGGAGTAATTGGGTGCATGTAATTAATGACTGGAGAACAGGAAGAAAACAGGACATTATTTCAAGTTGAAGCTTTTGCTCTAGGCAGAGTGGGTGTGGATAAGTCAGAAGTCAGGGATATGTAGACATTTTTCAGTGGTGCCATATGCAGGGATGCCTTACAGGGAGGGTTTTTGTTTTTTGCTATGAATCCTAAGAAATCACTTACAGGCTGCTAGTGGGAGTATAAACTGGAGCAGTCATTTTGATTATTTTATCTTTTGTTCTTCTCTTCCCATTCTCTCTTGGATACATTCCAATCAGATTTTCTTAATCTTTTTCTTATCAGTGCATCAGGAATATTTGATACAATTGTTCATTCTCTCATTTTTGAACACTTTTACCTGTCGGCTCCTGGCACACACTCTCTTAGTTCTCTGAATTCACTGCTCCTTTTCGATATCCTTCACTGATTCTGCCTCATTGCCCTGACCCTGCCCAAATACAGCATCAGTGAGATAATCTCTAACAGTTCTAAACAGAAGGATGTTGTGTGCGTTTGTGTGTGTGTGCGTGTGTCCCAGTATTTTTAAATGTTAGGTGAGCATTCTCATAGGCAAAGCATAGTTGAGAGCTAGTCTGTGAGTTTTCCAGCTGGTTAGAGAAGTTTCAAATACATTATGGGAAATGGTAGTCATATATCTGATGAGATGGGCCTAGTGATAAACATATTATTGCCAATTTTAGGCCAACGAATTCAGTTCTCAGATCTATTTACTTAATTTGCATTCACTCCAAAAGTGATCTCATCCAGATATATGACTTTATATATTATTTATCTATACACATATGATTCCAAAATTTATATCTTTAATTCATACACTTACCTAAATGCTAAAACCTTATATCCATTTGCCTAATCAACTTAGAGAGACTTCACAAATTTATCATGCCCAAAATCAAACTCCTAAATTCCAACTGCCTCCTACCTCCTCCCATCCTGAACTTCTGCATGCCAATAAATCCTTCCTATTGTTCAGTCAGAAACCTAAAAGTCAGCCTCCAGCGTAGTTTTCATCACACTTGACTTCTGAGCAACCATCAAACCTTTTCATTTCTACCTTCATAGCATATATAGAATTGGCCCACTGTCACCATCCCTGCTGCTCCTACCTTAGTCTATGCCACTGTTTTAGTCTGTTCAAGCTGCTACAATACATTACCAAAACCTGGATGGCTTATAAACAACAGAAATTTCTCACAGTTCTGAAAGCTGGGAAGTCCAGGATTCAACTGTCTTCAGATTCAGAGTCTGGTGAGGGCCTGCTCCCTGCTTGGTACATGATGTCTTCTTTGAGTCCTCTTGTGGTGGAAAGGGAAAACAACCTCTCTTGTTCCTTTTTACAAGGGACAAATCCCCTATTCATGAGGGCTCCACTCTCACAGCCTAGTTATCTCCCAAAGGCCCCAGCTCCTAGTATCATCACATTGGGAGTTAGGTTTCAACCAATGCATATTAGGGGGACACATGCATTCAGATCATAGCAGCCATCATCGTTTCTCCCCTAGATTACAACAGCCTCCTCTCTGTTCCTCCTGTGTCTTCAATGTAATCTATTGCTAACATAACAGCCTGAGTCAGATCATAGTATTTCTTTGCTCAGAAACCTTCAATGTTCTCACTAGTTATTCACAGTAAAACACAAATTTGTTCCTGTAATTTACAAGGTCTTGCATCATCTAGGCCTTGTTTCAGCAATAAACCCCTCTCTTAGCCTTCTTTCTTGCTTACGCTGCTCCAGCTACATAAGCTTCTTTGCTTTGTCTCAACACATCAGCCATATTCTCCCCTCAGAGCCTCTGCATTTTCCTTTGCTTTTGTCTACAGTGATATTTCCCCAGATATCTGCAAGGCTTGTCCTCATACCTACTAATGCATTATCTTAATAGTGACTACCCTATAAAAAATAAAGACACTCCTCCTTCCATCCCTCTTTCTCTGCTTCATTTCTCCTTAGCATTTATTACTAACATATTGCACATTTACTTGTATATTAGTTGTCTGAATTCCCCTACTAGGATGTAAGTTCCATGTAAGCTCCAATTTAGCAACTATGTCAACTCCCAGGTTGCTTAGCCACTCTAAGTCTCAGTTTTCTCATCTGTAGAATATCATCAAGATGACATAAGGAGCTGGAGAATATTAAATGACATAGTGCATATAAAGCACTTAGCACAATGCCTGGAAGACTGTGTGCACTCAATAATTAGCCATGGTTGCAGGCCACTCACATACCGGTGGGCAGCCATGTCTCAACAACCTAGTAAAGTCTGCAGAAGGGTCCTGGTGATGCAGGTGACTTGCTTTGTACAATAATGATTAATTCTGGGTGAAAAACACCTTAAATTTATGTTCTCCTGGAACTGGATCAGTAGCTTATTCTCCCTAAATAAAACAGTATATTTGAAGAGTTTAATAAGGAATGAACTACAACCACACCTGTATTAGCCTTTGGCCTAGAGCTAAGGTTTAAGCTGTAAAAAGTACTCCTAAGCCACCTCCAACAGGCATCTGATTTTGGGAACTCATTATATTTGAGGGAACAAAAATTTCCAATTTGAAGTCTGGCTTTGTGGGCCAGAGACTTGTCACAGCCAACCCCTTTGATTGATTGCTAATGGTTTGCATATCCTGTTTGATTAAATGAGTGTATTTCAGTGCAATTGGCTGGAGCCTGAGACGTTTGTGTGGAAGGAGGCAGATGATATATTTGTCTTTTTTTTTTTTTTCATTGTTTCAGTGACATAGTTTCCTTTGTTTCAGTGAACCTCTTTATTCTGTCACTCCAAATTTTCCCACTTAGAATGATTTTGGTCTATTTAATTATTTACTCAGGCTACATTCCCAGCAGAGTTGTCGCCCTTCTTTCTATGCCTTGATCCTTGAAACATGTATCAATAGCATATTGGCAATTCAGACCTTAGTACTCTTCTACCTTTTTGTGGCCTTAAATATTCAGTAGAAGAAACATTTTCTTGTTTAATCAGCTGGCCTAAGGAAATTTATCATGTCTTCTTTGGAAACAAGTTAAATCAAACTCAGTCAATGTTACTGGAATATCCATTTAGGGATATTAGATCCAAAAGCATGGCTAAGGGTATCAGGAGGCTCCCTGAGGTGCTGAGGAAGAGGCTGGTCTACATACAAGGCATTTCAAGCTGTGTGCCTTTACTTTTTTAAAAACCTTTTATATCTCTTTCTACTATTTCCATTGGATATAAATCTGCCCATTATTCAAGGCTCAGAGTCAACACTAATTATTTTTTTGATTTTCCTTTAATGAACTTTTCTCATTGTGCTGAGTTTCATACAGTTTCTGTATAACTCTCATCAACCTTGTAGGAGGGTTTGTGTTGCTTTTCTGTCGTAAAGGCCCTTTGAAAGGTACCGTGTCAAATTCATCTTTGCACATAATTCCAACTGTGGAAATTCTTATTTAATCACATATTTACTTTCAGTTGGTTGATCTCACAGGTTTCAACTGTGGGCTCTAAATTTAAGAGGAGTTTCCTCTGGGCTGAGCTAACTGGATTCTTACAATATGAGAAAAAATAGCTACTACTATTTTCAGTTGACTTTTCAATTACTTTTGGTTGCTAAGAAGTTCTGGAACTGTTTTGTGCTTTCCTCATTCTTCTTTGTTATAATATTTTCTTTATAAGTTTCCAAAGATGGATAAGGAATCTTGTCACAGATGCCCAAAGATCTCTTTTCTTGCTTATCCTTTAGTTTTCTGGTTGAGAATCCTTTTATCTCGAGGACCAAGGAAGAAATGCCAACCTCTCAGGTCACATCCTGGAAGATGAAAGCATATAAAGAACCAACTTTAATGCTTATTATTTTAAAATATTCTTTAAAATTTCCAATATAGGGTCTAATTTTAATCTAGTTCTACATTGTTTATTTTTCTTACAAATTTTATTTGATATTAAATTAATATCATTCATCATATATAAAACAAAATAATTGACTATTGGTCAATAATTTCTGAATTCATTACAATTTAAAGTAACACCAAAAATTACTGAGGAAGAGTGATGTTTCAGTTATTGAATAGGTTTTATAACATAACAGCTGTTACACATTTGGAGATATAAAGACGCTGAAAACCTGAAACGTTCTGCTTAAGAAAATGCTTTCTAATGTCCTTAATTAGGTCTTTGACAGTTTATATGTACAGTCATCCAGTGTTTCTGAGACATTGACAAAAGCATTTTTTTCCGCTTTCTTTTTATTTCTGGATGCTGTTTCAAGTGTGGTGGCATAAAAATACAGGAAAGACATCACCTTCTCTATGGAGTTTGTCTGCTGTCAGAAACTATAACATGTAAGTGATAAAGTAAGTGAACATTATAAATCATTGTTTTGAGTACTTTTTCAGACAAATAACCCCCTCAGTAGTACAATATATATTTTCCTTCCTATACTTCCTATACTTTTCCTGTTCTTCAGAATACAGTTTCTCCTTCACTATCTTTGTGGACTTTTCGACCCTTTCCCTATTTATTTTTCTTTTTTGCACCATTAGATACATTCCTGGTTAGTGTTCTCTCTTCTTTTTAATTTATTTTTTAAAATAAAAAATTCATTAATTTCTTCTTCCTCCATGCTAGTTACTCCAATCTGGCATCAGCTTCAATATGTTCTCTTGTCATCAAATCACAGAGCACAGAGCCTTAGAAATCATTCAATCCAACTATGCCTTTATTTTAAGTATCTTTCAATACTCTTAAGGTTCACTCTCCTATTCAGCCTTCTCCTTCAAGAGACACAACTGTCTACCCACAGACATTTCTAGTTTCTCATAAATTCTTCCCCATGTTGAGTCCAAGTCTTTTGGCCTGCCAGTTATAGCCAACGCTCCTAATCTGGCTATCTGGAGCCACATGGTGCCAGTCTAATTCCTCTGCCATAAAGCTTCAGATTTTTGCTATATCAAACCTTTCTTAAATCTTCTGTAGGCTTTATATCTCTAGTGTCTCTAAATTGTTTTCGTAACTTAGTTTTGAAATCCTTTATCACCTGGTTATCATTTTGCCAATATCCCTCTATCTGGGGTTCACCATTCTAGATGTCACTGAATGTGCAAAGCCTCATAGAATTATTGGTTCCCTTGATCTGAAGTTCCTTAACCTTTCTTTGGCCTATGATTGCATTGAATTTTTTAATCAGTTGTGTCATGTTTTGTCTCATAGCAAGTTTTGTGTTCATTGAAACTACTAGGTCTTTTCCTCAATAATTACTTTTAAAGTATGGTTTTCCTCATTCCATTACATTTGAGCAATTTAATTTTTAAAACAGAGTTAAGGACTTTTTCTTTGTATTGAATTCATTGTGAAATCATTTGTCATCTAATAGCAATTTTCAGCCTTTTATTTTGAAACAGTTAACAAGAAAGATACACTTTTACATACAAGTGTCTACTCTAATTTTAACTCAACCTCCTAATGTTCCACTCACAAAATTGAAATGTAAATGAATGAGAATATTAGTTGTTAATTTAAGTGAGGCATAAAATTTCAGACTCTTTTGTTTAAATAAAAATAGTTGATAGAGCCATCTTATCTTCTTGCAACTGTAGGAAGAAAGATGTGCCTAGGATCTTATTCTCATTCAATAATAAAAATTAATAAATATTTATGCTTTCCAGAAAATAAAACATCAATGTTATTATTAGGATAAGACAATACATCATTGGTTTATAGAAACAGGCTGGATATCTTCATTTGCTCCACCAGGTCTACTCTTTAGCATTCTCTACCCCGGAGTGCGTGCTCCAGGGAAGCTGACCTGTATGAACTGCATCAAAGGCAGTTTGTCCTTTGGCTTCTGGTTACATTCAAAAGGTGGAAATCACCAGCAAGAGATCAGTGTTCCACAGGAATGAGAGTGAGGACAGAGTAGTATTTCTTCTGGCTCCCTCTCTTTTTTGTCCCCAAAGCCTGGTTATGTCCCTCTACTAAAGGTCATAGCTATCTCTCTCCCCAGACTGTAGCAATAACTCTCTCTCCAACCCCTCCACGCTTCTCACCATTACTCACCATTACTTGCACTACTCCATCTCACTTGGATTTTTTTTATCCTTGTTTACACTTTTGTAAAAGTCTCTTAAATTCTCTCTCTTCTTCTCCTTTCTTATGCCATCCATTTCCTGCCTGACCCTAAATGTCACGGCAATCCAATAGGATTATAGATTTTTAGAGTTGAAGGCAACTGTCATGAGACATAGCTACTGTGCAGATTATTTACAATTGGCATGACTCTACTAATATTTATCATGAGATGATTCAGGCCTCCCAGCTTTTTCTCTGTTCAAACTGTTGGAAACCTGTCATCCATCAGCAAGAGCCAACCTCATTTGGCCTTCACTTGGTGTGTACTTGGTTGCAAAACTAATGCAAAATATGAATACTGGAATCACCTGTCAGTAATCAACTGCAAGGTGCTCATCCAGCTAATCCTCAGGCTGTGCATTTACCAAAATGTGGGTGAAAAGGGCCTAGACTTGCAGACCCTTGAGAAAAAGACAATTGACCTTGGAGGTCCATGGATACCTAGTTTGAGGCACACTGGCTCAGCAAATAAGCATATGAACTTTGAAAATTTGTCAATGGTAAAATCTTAACTTGGTTACCTCTAACAGTGTGATTTCAGGTGACTTGTCTGATGTTTCTGAATTTCAGATTTCTTATCTGTATAAGTGAGACAATAGCAATATCTACTTTATTGCTTAGTGGGTCAAATAATATTTTATATTTAAAAATCTCTGCTATTTTGAATCACTCAACAATTATTTATTAAAATGACAAAAAATATTTTGACAGTAAGATGAAGTCAACCACTCATTCACATGTCAAAAACAGACACTGGTCTTTAGTTTCCTCACCAATAAAAATGAAAGAATTAGAAAAGAGGTGGAAGTGGGACTCTGGGATTGTTTACCAAATTTTGTAGCCTGCTTAGATGGGACACAAGGTCCCATGAGTTATCTATCCCATTTGCTCCCAGGCTTCTGTGGAAAAAGAACCTAATGATTATAAAAAGATTCAGTGAGAACATCTAACCTTTAAGGAACCAGTGATCAATAATTTTTTCAAATAAAACTTGTAACAACTATTCTCCAAATCTATTCATTAATGCAAGAAGAGCAACAATTGAAAACCATATCCATCCTAACTCACTATGATTTCTTACTTATTAACCTTAGTAACTCTTCCTAAAAATTTCAGGAATTTCAAAACCTGCATGTACAAACTTACCAAGCAGGTAGCAGATTAATTGTTCAAAAGAAGACTCAGTAAATCCTAATAGTGCTCTAATTTTAGTTTATAAATATCCAATTTGTAAATCAGTGTTCACTAAACTTAATTTGTTACTAGTAAGTGTATGGATGTACCCATTATTCCAGAGTAAGAAATAGAATATTTATTCATTGTGTGGCCAATGTGGGTGATTCTTTCAGCATGCTAGTGGGATATGAACCAAGCTTTTGACGTTACTGCTCTGAGACTGCTTTCAGCACTAACTTTCTATGAAATTATGCAAGGTATTTTACTGCTTCCTCTATTCATTGAGAGTAGCCCCTCCTGTATTAATTTCCTGGGACTGCCATAGCAAAGTGCCACAAACTGGGTGGCTTATAATAACAAAAAAAATTATTGTTTCATAATTCTGTGGGCTAGAAGTCCAAAATTGAGTTGTCAACAAGGTTGGTTACTTCTGGAGCTGTGAAGGAGAATCTGGCCCACACTTCTTGTGGAGGCCAGAGAAACCCCAAATTCATCTTGGGTGCCAATCTACCATGTTGGCTTCTAATTAACCCCTATTCCAGAATTGCCTCTGAGATTTCCAGTTTATCTATATTCCCTTGTGTAAGAGCATGTATTTACTGTAAATCTTGCCCTTAAGTCAAACAATTTTGATGTTATCAGATTTCAATTGTCCTACATATTCCTTCTGAATTACCCCTCCCTTACGAGTTATAAACCCTGACCCACCATCTTTTCTCATGCTACCCAAGACACAGACATGACTTCTGTTTGTAAGACCCCATTGAATATTTATTTCTACAGAATAAGACAAGAATGCCCTCTCTTACTACTCCTATTCAACATAGTACTGGAAGTCCTAGCCAGAGCAGCCAGGCAAGAGAAATAAATAAAAGGTATCTGAATAGGAAGAGAGGAAATCAAACCCTCTCTGTTTGCAGACTATATGCTTATACACACAGAAAACCCCATAGTCTTTGTCCAAATCTCATAAACAACTTCAGCAAAGTTTCAGGATACAAAATCAGTGTACAAAAATCAGCAGCATTTCAATACACCAACAGTATCCAAGCTGAGAGCCAAATCAAGAATGCTGCACTCTGGCTCACAATAGCCACAAAAAGAATAAAAAATACCTAGGAATAGCTAACCAGTAATGTAAAAGATCTCTACAATGAGAATTACAGAATACTGCTGCAAGAAATCAGAGATGACACAAACAAATGGAAAAGCGTTTCATGGTCATGGATAAGAAGAATCAATATTGTTAAAATGGCCATACTGAGCAAAGCAAATTACAGATTCAGTGCTATTCCTATCAAACTACCAATGATATTCTTCACAGAATTAGGAAAAAACTACTTTAAAATTTACATGGAACCAAAAAAGATCCCAAATCACAGAACATGAGGTATCACATTACTTCAATTCAAACTATACTTCAAAGATACAGTAACCATAACAGTATGGTACTGGTACAAAAACAGACACATAGATCATGGAACAAAAATGGATCTTGTAGGCCGGATCATGTAGGCTGTATGGCTACAGCTGTCTTATCTTCAACGAAGCCAACAATTACAAGCAATGGAGAAAGGGCTCCCTAGTCTGTAAATGGAGCTGGGAGAACTGGCTAGCCACATGCAAAAGATTGAAACTGGACCCCTTCCTTAAACCGTATACAAAAATCAACTCAAGATGGAGTAAAAACTTATATGTAAAACCTAAAATTATAAAACCCTGGAAGATAACCTAGGAAATATCATTCTGGACATAGGCTCTGGCAAAGATTTCATGACAAAGGTGCCAAAATTATTTGCACCAAAACCCAAAATTGACAAATGTGATCTAATTAAACTAAAGAGCTTCTGCACAGCAAAAGTAACTATCAACAGAGTAAATAGATAACCTACAGAATGGGAAAAATATTTGCTAACTATGCATCTGACAAAGGTCTAACATCTGGAACTTCAACAGATTAACAAGCAAAAACCAAACAATCTCATTAAAAAGTAGGCAAAGGACATGAACAGACACTTTTCAAAAGAAGACATATGCAAAGCCAACAAGCATATGAAAAAATGCTCACCATCCCTAATCATTAGAGAAATGCACATCAAAATCATAATAAGATAACATTTCACATCAATCAGAATGGTTATTACTAAAAAGTCAAAAAATAACACTCTTGGTGAGGTTGCAGAGAAAAGGGAACGCTTACACACTGCTGGTGGGAATGTGGCAGTGTGGCAATTTCTCAAAGAGCTAAAAACAGAACTACCATTTGACCTAGCAATCCCATTACTGGGTATATAACCAAAGGAATATAAATTATTGTACCATAAAGACACATGCACATGTATGTTCATCACAGTAATATTCACAGTAGCAAAGACATGGAATCAACCTAAATGTCCATCAATGATAGACTGGATAAAGAAAATGTGTTACATATACACCATGGAATATATGCAGCCATATAAAAGAACAAGATCATACCTTTGTCAGAACATGGATGGAGCTGGAGGCCACTATCCTAAATGAACTAAACAGAAACAGAAAACCAAATACTACATGTTCTCACCTATGAATGGCAGTAAAACATTGAATGCACATGAGCACAAAGAGGGGAACAACAGATGCTAGGGCCTACTTGAGGGTGGAAAGTGGGAAGAGAGTGAGGATCTAAAAACTACCTATGCTTATTAGCCGTGTGATGAAATAACGTGTACACCAAGCCCCCATGACATGACATGCAATTTGCCTATATAATAAACCTGCACATTTAGCCCTGAACCTAAAAGTTAAAAATAAGAAAATATTATATATATACATAAAATGAGTAAATGTTTCTTTCTAAGAAAGTAGCTGTGTCAGCCTTTCTCTTCAGCCTCTCAGCTTTCTCGTTCTTTGGGGTAGGTTGGCATAGGCCTTCCCACTGTGAAATGCCTCTCTCCTAGCTTTTGGTAGTTTTCCAGCAATCTTCGGCATTTCTTGGCTTGCAGATGCATCACTCCAATCCTCCACCTTCATGTGGCATTCTCCCGTGTCTCTTGACATCATCTTCTCTCTGTGCCTGTCTGTCCCTGTGACTGAATTTCTCCTTTTGATAAGGATCTCAGCCATATTATGTTAGTCCCCACTCTAATGACTTCATGTTAACTTGATAACCTCCATAAAGACTGTTTACAAATAATATCACATTTGGAGGTACTGAGTGTTAGGCCTCTAATATATCATTTTGTGAGATACAATTCAACTCATAAAACTTCTCAAACAAAAACTTTTTAATGATAGACAAACAGGTTATTTTGGCCCAACATTTAAGTTGCTTTAGGCAACTTCCTGGAATCATGAGCGAAATATTTATGTAAGCTAAGGGGCAAGCTGTGATGATGGGAATAGTGTACATTCTCCTGCACAAAATCAAAGTGTACTTCAGAATTATCTCTTGGACTTCAGAGTAGGTCATCATTTGAAAAACGGTTTCAGAGTGTTCCCCGAAGAGAAGGTTCTTTAGAAAGGAATCCTGCTGTTGCAGACTGTCCCTTTCTTTATGTGATGGACATGAGAATGCATGAGGCGAACCTCCAAATTCGGGGAACCTAAGTGACTAGGGACCAACTTCTGCATCTGAGTCAGGTGCAGTGGCTCATGCATTTGCCCCTTCCTTCCCATATGTACCTCTCGGCCAACCACTGAGCCAGGCAACAATACTAATATAGTTCCATTCCTGAGGGTTCACAAGCCTCCTCTTGGTTGAATTTTAGCTTAGTATTCCCCAATGGCTTTGACGAATGTTTCTTATATGCATGATAATTTAGGACATCTCTACCTGATTTCGTTCCCTCTCTCTCCTTCACTTAAAGCCAGGCTTGCATCGTGGTTTGATGCCTTTTCCAGCCTCTCCTGGCTCCTTTCCATTTTTTTCTCACAACCATTTCTCCATAAAAACCCGTTCATGATTAATCCTGTCTTGGCACCTGCTTCCAGCAGGTTCTGACTTTATACAACACAATTCCAGGAAGCAGAGCTCTTGTCTCTTTTGCCAATGCCTTTAAGGCCTTATCCCTTTTTAATTTCTCCTCTTTGTATCTAAATTTAAGAAAGTTGTACACAAGCATCACAGTAGATAGTCTTGAAATAGTGTTAAGAACTAATCAAGCTAAAGTGTATGTGTCATTCTTATATGATCTGAAATTTTCTTTAGGAGCTTATTCTGGTCAGGTGCAGTGGCTCATGTGTGTAATCTGAGCACTTTGGGAGGCCAAGGTGGGTGGATCACTCAAGGTCAGGACTTCAAGACCAGCCTGGCCAACATGGCGAAACCCCATCTCTACTACAAATAGAACAATTAGCCGGATGTGGTGGTGGGCACTTGTTATCCCAGATGCTTGGGAGGCTGAGGCAGAAGAATTGCTTGAACCTGGAAGGTGGAGGTAGCAGTGAGCCAAGATCATTCAACTGTACTCCAGCCTGGGTGACAGAGCGAGACTCTGTCTCAAAAAAAGAAAAAAAAAAAAAGAACTTATCCTGACTTTATTTTTGGACTATAATTTGAATTATTTTTAAATTATACATAAATGTATCAGAAATATATACATAAGTTTATATACAATTTATAATATATGAAAATATTTCTATATATGTATACATACGTACACATACATATCCCTTTTGCTTGAATTGTTAAACTCTGCCCCCCAATAGCTTTTAACTAAAGCTTTGTAACAGGTAAAAGATGCTTTTGTTTAACTATGTAATCACTATCAAAAGCAATACAATGTATTTTAAAATCATATTTAAAAAATTCTATTAACAGTGCTGAAACAAGAAACCCAGATAGCAATGCAAAATATAAAAATATCAAAATTTATTCAATTATACAAAAATTATTTTTAAAATGATAATAAAAAATCAATATAACATGTTGCAAATATAGTTGGTAAAAACCCATCAAAAACTTGCTATGTGTTGTACATCACAAGGGTGGTGAGGTCCGGTCTCATTTTTCTGACTTCAGTTCTTTAATTTATTTACCCTAATGATTTTCTGGGCCACTTTTCTGTTTTTTCACTTCAATCCAATTTAGAATCTGTTTTCAGTCTTTGCAGTGATATGGTCTTGAACTTGTTTGATATGACTTTGTCATAGTTGTTATCAATTTGATTTCATCAGCTTTTTATCTTTTAAAGACTTCCTCATTTCTGTGTTCCTGTCCTGTTATGCTTTATCA
Source organism: Macaca fascicularis (assembly GCF_037993035.2). NCBI lineage: Eukaryota > Metazoa > Chordata > Mammalia > Primates > Cercopithecidae > Macaca > Macaca fascicularis. Next base: position 99,274,578 of record NC_088383.1, on the reverse strand, counting down.
GTATCTGTATCATCTATATATTTATCTATATCATCTATATATTTATCTATATCATCTATATATTTATCTATATCATCTATATATTTATCTATATCATCTATATCTGAATAGATATGTATGCATATTTGCATATATACCTTTTCTCTCACTTTAAGGGATTTGCTGCAGAAGGTATATTGGAGCAAGTGCTCAGTCCACAATCTTGATTTAGTCTTGACAGTATTTTTTTGTTTGAAGACGCTGAGTTATCTAGAATATCCTAGATTTTTTGTTGGAAATTTAACAACATTCCTCCCATTTCTTTTTTCTTGTATTTTAAAGGTTGAAAACCTGGGGTATTTTATCCCTAGAATTTATTTCTACCAGAAAGTTACCACTTTATATATTCTGCCAACAAGCTTGCTTGCAAAAGAAGAAGCCACTATTATTCCTGAGTCAGTGGCATGAACACATGGACTGCAGAGATAACAGAAGTAAGATTTGATGATTGACTTCCTTGTGTCAAATTATGTTCTAAAGTGGCAGTTTCCTGTGATTCTTATTCTTACTGATTTTTTGAACACTAGCAATGACTTCCCTGATCTTGCTTTATCACTCATCCCAAAGATTTGGTAACTTTCCAATCTCTGTATTACATCCCTTTCAGTTTGAAATCTCAAGCAATTTCTGTTTTTCTAATCTACTTCTGACCGATATGCAGAATTTCAACAGCTGCCCAAGGTCTCACAGTTAATCAGATTTGAATCCAGATCTGTCCAGCTTTTGACTATATGAATTGGTGAGTTCTGTATCTTTCTTCAGACCATTGTGGGTTGTTTTACATTCATAAATGGTGAGTAGCATGTTTGGAGTTCTGTAGGGGGAAGAGACTATACCTCTATATCTAAATCTAATCTATGTAGTACTCATATCACTTTGTGTTTCCTTAGACTGATTTGGAGAATTCTGAGGCAAATTAAAATATATAGTTACAAGGAAACAAGAAAGAACTATCTGAAGATTTGAATTACTCCTTTTGTTATTTTTCATAGCCATGGGTTAAAGAGGGAGGATAGTAGAGATTAGCAAGAGGGAAAACAAGAGATTTGTGATTTGGAGTGACACAACTATTGATCCAGTTACAGCCACCCATCCCTGCATTTGTATGTTTGGGAGAGTATTTTTGAAAATATTAAATTCTAGTCATTGTCAATATTTGTAGTATAATGTAAATATTATCTAGAAGGGGCTGATTTGTGTAAAATATTTAGTTTGATTCAGGGAGAATAAATAACAAATCACATCATTGTTGCTACCATTCATCTTATCAAAGTTAACAATTAAATTTAGAAACATGCTCATTCATACATTATTGACATTTCAGACAATATATTTTATTTTCTTATAAATAACTAGCTCTGCAACAATGTTTTACTTTTCTATTCATCAGCTTGTTTTTAAAATTTTTTGAAAGGACAGAGAATGAAAGTTGAATTAACAATGAAGCAATTAATTTAATTGCAAAAGAAATGACTAGGCAAAACATAAAGTGTAAAGGACGGAATCTAGATAAGTACTTGTGTTGCTATGGGGACTGGGTTTATAGACGACCTTAAAAAGATAATTAATTTCCTTGGATGTTTCTCTTGTACCGTTTTACTCTCAGATTGTAAATGGTCAAATATTACATATTTAACAAAAAATAGCTGATTGAAAATGGTTATTCTTCTATTTATAACAGTCTTCATTGATGTATCAGATAAATCACACAGGTGATTCCATCCATACTCAAAATAAGCCAACCAATATAAATTGTGTGCGTGTGTGTGTGTGTGTGTTACATTTAAAAATTGTTTAAACAAATTGCAAGGTTCAATTTCCTCTAGTGACAGGCTAGGCTTTTAGCTTAGTCTGCCCACCACCATACCAAAAAGAATTGTTTTTTACACACCAAAAAGATAAGTTGCTGAAGACATTTTAAAATATATATTGTCAAAATTATCAAAAAGCTGGTAAAATAGCAAAGAATTATCTACTTAAAAAGTGAAAGAAGAGTGAAAACCCCGAAAAGTAAACTGACCATCAAAATTGCTCTTTGCCGGAGGTAATTTGCTAACCTGAATTTTGATGTAACAACAGCCACAAGAGGTTAAGGAAACAAAAATAAAATTCTAGAACCCGGATATGGAGTCTAACAGAACACTCTCCCTGCATTAAGCTGGGATCTCCAAATAGCTCAATATACACAGAGTAAGAGTGACCTGGAAGTAAGGCTGACTTTCGCCCAACTCCGAGCCCTGAAAGGCTTGCCTTGCAATTGAACAGGGGAGGGAGAAAAATTGAGACCTGCCCTTGTCTAGATTTTTCAGGCAAGGCCAAATTCAAATATTAAAATTACCAGACATCTATTACAAAACACTTCTATTCCTAAACAAATAAAAGAAAGTCTTGAAAATATCTAGAGGGAAAAGGAAAAAATAAAAAGTAACCAAATTGATTTCAAACAACCAACTAGATATTCTATAACTTAAAATTACATTAAACAAAATTAAAAACTCAAAGAGTAGACTTAACAGTAACTTAGGCACAACCTAAAATAAAATGTGTAAACTTGAAGATAGATGAGGGGAAATTACTGGAAATGCAACACACACAAAAAGATTAAAGTATGGAGACGAGCTTACAAAGCATGGAGGACAAAGTAAGAAATTCTAACACATTTAATTGAATTCCCAAAAGACAATAATAGAGAGAAAAAGTCATTGGAATTTCCTTTTGCCATTCAAATTTATAGTATGGTTATTTATAATTTTTCTGCCATGATAAAGAGACATGAACTATGTAATCTGCGCATATATATCTGACAACATTATGATATGATTTATTTTTAAAATTTACAGTGTAAATTTACCATATCATTGCTCTATTACACTATCACACATGTAAACAAAAGTTAAACCTATTTAAAAATATTGGTTCTATGAAAATGAACATTATTTAATAAATTGTAACAACTGAATTTAATGTTTAAGACATTGAATTATAATTACCAAATTATAGCTTACCAGAATGTACCAACTCAAAAGAAGCACTAGAGCTATTTCACATGATGCTTTTTTGAATTAAAACATTCTTCCTATTAAAAAGAGAAAACAGATAATATGTTAACTGCACTTGAATATATAAGCAGCCTTCCAGTTTATTGATCTACTGAATTGACAAACATCACGTTTATTTTTGTAAATCAGTATTTAAAGACAACTAAATTTACAAAAATAATTGACGGGGGCCGGGTGCGGTGGCTCACGCCTGTAATCCCAGCACTTTGGGAAGCCCAGGCAGGGGGATCACGAGATCAGGAAATCGAGACCATCCTGGCTAACACGGTGAAACCCCGTCTCTACTAAAAATACAAAAAATGAGCCGGGCGTGGTGGTGGGCGCCTGTAGTCCCAGTTACTCGAGAGGCTGAGGCAGGAGAATGGCGTAAACCTGGGAGGCAGAGCTTGCAGTGAGCCCAGATCGCACCACTGCACTCCAGCCTGGGCGACAGAGCGAGACTCCGTCTCAAAAAATAAAAAAGTAAAATAATAATAGTAATAATTGATGGTGGACATCTAGGATAATAGACAATTTTCTTTGCTTAAAAAAAGGACTTGAAATTTTACACAAAATGAGGTAGAAGAGGAAATATTCTGATTTTATGTCAATAGATTGAATATAAGTAATAGAATTTTAAGACAGTTAATGTTTGGAAAAATGATTGTTCATGAGAAATCTCTTATCTGGTATGCAGAATATCTGAACTGTGTCAAATTTTCAGAAAATAATTGCTTCCAAAATGCCTGTAAGGTTTTCATTGATCACTTACCTTTAACTTTCTGAGGATGGGTAATTTAGTAAAACCAAGTAATTCCATACCTTGTCTTCCCCCAACTTTATCTTCTGCGACTGGTTTTGTTTTTTGCTATTAAAAAAGTCTTTGAGTATGATTGTCATACAATAATGAATTTTGGCACATGTACATACCCATAAAGCTACCACTACAATCAAGATATCAAACATTGCCATCACCCCAAAAGTTTTCTCATGCCTCCTGTAATCTAGTCCTCCCTCCTCCTCTATTTGCAATCAACCGCTTACCTGATTTCTGTCACTATTGATTCATTTGTTTTTTTCTAGAACTTTGTAAAAATGGAATCATACAGTACGTAGGTTTTTTTTTTTTTTTTTTCAATCTGGCTTATTTCATTCTGCATCATGATTCTGAGCTTAATCAATACTGCTATTTGCATAAGTAGTTTGTCATTTTCATTACTGGATAATACCCTGTTGCATTGATATGCCCCAATTTGTTTCTTTATTCACCTATGGATAGACATTTGGATTGTTTCCAGTTTTTCACTGTTACAAAGAAAGCTTCTAAAAATATTCACACATGTTTTTATGGACATATGCTTTCATTTATTTTGGGTAAATGCCAAGAAGTGGAGTGTCTATACCATATGGAAGGTCTTATCTAATTTAAAAAACCTGCCAAGCTGTTTTCCAATGTGTTCCTAATATTTTATATTCTTTCCAACTGAGTATGAGGGTTCTAGTTACTCTGTATCCTCACTAGTACTGTATGTGGTTAGTTTCTTAATTTTAGAAATTTCGATGAGTGTGTAGTGGTATTTAATTGCGTTTTAATTTCAATTTTCCTGATGACTAACGATAGCTTTTCATATACATATTGAGTATTCATATATCTTCATTTGTGAAGTGTCTGCTCAAGTCATTTGCTCATTTCTTTATTGGGTTGTATTATATACTTAATAGTTCTTAACATATTCTGCATACATGTACTTTTTCTGACCATGCAACACACAATAATGTGTTGACAATATTTTCAGAGAACATTTTTAAGAAGATAATTGCAGAAACTTTTCCAAAACTGAGGAAACACATTAATCTACAAATTCAAGAAGCCAAATATGTAGCAAATAAAATAAATGAATAGAAATCAACACTCAAGAGTATTATAATTAAACTGCAGAACAACAAAAGAAAAGAGAAGTCTTAAAATTATCCAGAGAATAAAGACAGTTGACTTCAATGGAATAGAAATTTCTTAACAGCCATAATGAAAAGCAGAGAACAAGGGTAATGACAAGTTTGCATAATTACCACCTGATATTTGTTCCTCATTCCTCCTTGCATGTTAGATCTTCCATCTGGGATCACTTTCCTTCTACTTGATGTGCATATTGTACATTTCCTTTTGGTGAGGGGGTGAACTCTTGTTTTGGTTGCCTGAAAAAAATGTTCATTTTGTTGTCAGTCTTGAAATATACTTTTTTCTGGGTTTGGAATTTTAGGTTGTTGTCTATGTCCTTCCAACCAATGTAATGTATTATTGGACTGACTGTCTTCTGACTTCTATTATTACTGTTGAGAAGTTACCTCACAGTCTAACTACTGCCTCTTTGAAAGTAATCTTTCTTTTATCTATGGCTTTTTAACATCTTCCATTTGTTATTAAGATTCTGTCATTTCCAACATAGGCAATACCATTCTGGACATAGGAATGGGCAAAGATTTCATGACAGGACACCAAAAGCAATTGCAACAAAAGTAAAAGTTGACAAATGGGATCTAATGCAACCAAAGAGCTTCCGCATTGCAAAGGAAATGGTCAACAGAGTAAATAGACGACCTACAGAATGGAAGAAACTTTTTTGCAAAATGTGTATCTGACAATGGTCTAATATCCAGCATCTATAAGGAGCTTAAATTTTCCAGAAAAAAAGACCACTAAAAAGTGGGCAAAGGACATGAACAGACACTTTTCAAAAGAAGACATACACACAGTCAACAAGCATATAAAAAAAATGCAATATCACTAATTATTAGAGAAATGCAAATCAAAAATACAATGAGATACCATCTCACACCAGTTAGAATGGCTATTATCAAAAAGTGAAAAAATAACAGATGCTGGTGAGGTTTCAGAGAAAAAGAAATGCTTAAACACTTTTGGTGGGAATGTCAATTAGTTCAACCATTGTGGAAAGCAGTGTGGCTATTCCTAAAAGAGCTAAAAACAGAAATACAATTCAGTCCAGCAATACCATAACTGGGTATATATCTAAAGGAATATAAATTGTTCTTTCATAAAGACACTTGCATGCTTATGTTTACTGCATCAGTATTTACAGTAGCAAAGACATGGAATCAACCTAAATGCCCATTAATGGTAGATTCAATAAAGAAAATGTGGTCCATATACACCATGTAATAATATGTAGTCATAAAATGAACAAGATCATGTCCTTTGCAGAAACATGGATGGAGCCAGAGGCCATTATCCTTAGCAAACTAATGCAGGAACAGAAAATGAATACCACATGTTCTCACTTATAAGTGGGAGCTAAATGATGAGAACACATGGACACATAGAGGGGAACAAGAGACACTGGGGCCTACTGGTGAGTGGAGGGTGGGAGGAGGGAGAGGATCAGGAAAAATAACTAACGGGTACCAGAATAAACACCTGAGTGATGAAATAATCTGTAAAAGTTCTCATGACACAAGTCTATGTAGATAACAAAACTGCACACGGTACCCCTGAACTTAAAGTAAAAGTTAACAAAATAAAATAAAGTCTCAGCTTCCTTTAATTCAGGATTTCAGTTTTTCGTTTTTAGAAGATCAAACCAGAAAGTCAGAAATTTGCACGTAACAAAATATCACTTGTACCCATAATATAGAATATATAAAATATGATGTATCAATAAAATTTTTCCATAAAAAGAAGAAAAATAACATCAATTTAAAAATAAAAATTGTTCAAGAGAACACAAGAATTGAAAACACAGTAGGGTATTACCAGTTTAAATTCTAAGCATAAACATGAAATCTTAACTGAGAGTGGGCAGGGGGAAGAGGAAGATCAGGAAAAAAACCTAAAGGGCACTAGGCTTAATACCTGAGTGATGAAATAATCTGCACAAGCCCTCATGACAGAAGTTTACCTATATAACAAACCTGCACGTGATACCCCTGAACTTAAAATGAAAGTTTTGGTAAATGCCATAAAACAAAAGCAGTTTCAGAGCTCCACTTTAGAGTGAAGACTTGTTACATGCATAGAGTGCGTAATGATCAAGTAAGGGTATTTAGGGTATTGATTACCTTCAGTATTTATCTTTTCTATTGATTGAGAGCATTTCAAGTCCTCTCTTTTAGCTACTTTGAAATGTATAATACATTGTTGATAACTATAATACCCCTACTCTGTTATGAACACTAGAATTTATTCCTTCTGTCTAACTATGTTTGTATTCATTGACCAATCTCTCTTCATCATTCCTCCCCGACCTACACACCCTTCTCAGCCTCTAGTATCTATTATTGTACTCTCTACCTTTATGAAATCAACTTTTTAGCTCCCACATATGACTGAGAACATAGGAAATTTGTCTATCTAGCTCATTTCACTTAACATCATTACCTTGAGTTCCATTCGTGTTGCTGAAAATGATTTAAGTTCATTTGTTCTTATGACCTAATAGTAGTCCAGTTTGACCGTATGTATGATTTTTTTATATATATGCACACACACACATATATATTCTACATTTTCTTTATTCATTTGATGATGGACACTGTATTAGACTGTTCTTGCATTGCTATAAAGAAAAAACTGAGACTGGGTGATTTATAAAGAAAAGAGGTTTAATTGACTCAGAGTTCTGTGGGCTTTACAGGAAGCATGGTACTGGCATCTACTCAGCTTCTGGTGAAGGCTCAGGGAACTTTCAATCATGCCAGAAGGTGAAGGGGGAATAGACATGTTGAATGACAAAACAGGAGCAAGCAAGAGAGAATCGGGTGGGGAGGTAACACACTCTTAAATGAAAATATCTTGTGTGAACTCAGAGTGAGAGCTCACTTATCAGCAGACCATTCATGAAGGATCCAACCTTATATCCAGACACATCCCACCAGGCCCCACCTTCAACACTGGGGATTACATTTCAATATGAAATTTAGGCAGCTATAAATATCCAAACTGTATTAAACAGTTGGATTCTGCTTTCCAATTTAGATGCCTTTTATTTCTTTCTCTTGCCTTATTGCTCTTGCTAGGACTTCCAGTACTATGTTGAATAGGCGTGGTGAAAGAAGGTATCTTTGTCTATTCCAGTTCTAAGCAGAAAGAGTTTCAGCATTTTCCCATTCAATATGACGTTAGCTGTGGGTTTGTCATTTATGACCTTTATTATATTAAGATGTGTTTCTATGACTAGTTTTTTGAGGACTCTTATCAAGAAGGGATGTTAAATTTTATTAAATGATTTTTTGACTCTATTGAGATAATTCCATGATTTTAGTCTTTCATTTTGTTGATGTGATGTATCTTGTTTACTAATTTGCATGTATTGAACCATCTTTGCATCCCTGGAATAAATCCCACTTGATCATGGTGCATTATGTTTTGAAGTTCTGTTGGATTTTTTGCTAGTATTTTGTTGAGGCTTTTCATCTATGCTTATCAGGGATATTATCCTGTAGTTTTCTTTTTGAAAATTGCATCCTTGTTGGATTTTGTTATCAGAGAAATGCCAGCTTTATAGAACAAATTAGGAAGAATTTCTTCTCTTCAATTTTTTTGAATATTTTGAGAAGAATTGATGTTCATTCTTCTTTGAAAGTTTGGTAGAATTCAGCAGTGAAGCCATCTGGTCCTGGGTTTTTCTTTGTTGTGATAGTATTTATCATTTATTCAGTCTTGCTACTCATTATTTTTCTGTTCTGGATTTCTATTTCTTCCTGATTCAACCCCTTTGGAGGTTGTATGTGTCCAGGAATTTATTCATTTTTTCTAAGTTTTCTAGTTTGTTAGCATATAGTTGTTCATAATAGCCTTGGATGAGCTTTTGTATGTCTGTGGTATCAGTTGTAAGGTCTCTTTTTTCATTTCTCATGTTACTTATTTGGGTCCTTTCTCATTTTTCTTTGTTAGTCTAGCAAGTGGCTCTCAGTTTTGTTTATCTGTTCAAAAGGACCAACTTTTATTTTCATTGATCCCCTGAACTGTCTTCTTGGTCTCTATTTTATTTTTGCTCTGCTCTTTATTATTTCTTTCCTTCTACTAATTTGGGGTTTTGTCTGTTCTTGCTTTTCTAGCTCTGTATTCTGTAGCTGTTGGATGATATGTTTCGCAATTTTCTGTTAGGCCCATTTGGTCTAATGTGTAGTTTAAATCCAACATTTCTTTGTTAATTTTTGGTCTATATATTCTGTTTCATGCTGAGAGTGGGATGCTGAAGTCCCTATTATTGTATTGGAGCTTCTCTTTCTTTAAATGTAATAATATTTGCCATACATATTTGGGTGCTCCATTGTTGAGGGCAGATATGTTTAGAATTATTGTATCCTTTTGCTGAACTAATCTTTTTGTCATTATATAATGCCCTTCTTTTTCTCTTTTCATTGTTCTTAACTGAAAGTTTGTTTTATCTTGTAAAAGTATAGTTACCCCTGCCTGCTTTTAGTTTCTGTCTGTGTGGAATATCTTTTTCCATCTCTTTATTTTCATCTATATGTGCCTTTACAGGTGAGACGAATTCTTTGTAGGCAGCATATAGTTAGATCATTTTGAAAAATCCATTCAGTTTATATCTTTTAAGTGAAAAGTTTAATCTGTTTGCATTTAAGGTTATTGATATGTGAAGGCTTAGTCTTGCCAAACATTTAATTGATTTCTGGTTGTTTTGTATATCTTTTGTATCTTTCTTTCTCTCTTATTGTTTATTATTGTGGTTTGGTAGTATTCTATAAAATCTGAGCTTCTTTCTCTTCCTTGTTTGTGTGTTTGTGCTACTGATGGTTTTTATTTTTGTGTATGTTTTCATGATAATATAGTATGAAAATATCATGAAAAATAATAACTTTTTTTCTCTTCCAGGCATAGAATTCCCTTAGATATTTCTTGTAGGACTGGTCTAGCTGTAATGAATCTCTTTTGCTTGTCTGAGAAAGATTTTATTTTCTCTTTGCTTTCAGGAATACCAAAATTTTAAATATTTGGTCAATTTATGATGTTTCAGGTGACATGAAGGGTTTAATCAATCTTTTTAATTCTTTTTTTTTTTTTCAATTTGTCTGACTGGGTTGTTGAAAAGGCCTTAAGTTCTAGGATTCTTCTGCTTGATCTACTTTATTGTTGAAGTTTTGAATGTATTTTGTATTTCTTTTAATAAATTCGTCAGCTTCAGAATTTCTATTGGTTCTTTTATAATGATATCTATCCCTTTGGAATTTCTCATTCATATCCTGAATTGTTTTTCTGATTTATTTGTATTGTTTTTCAGTATTCTCTTGTATTTCACTGAGATTCTTTAGTATCAATATTTTGAATTATTTTTCTGGGGTTTTGTAAATTTGTTTTTGATTGGGACCTGTTGCTGGAGAATTATTGTATTTCTTTGAACGTGTAACATAATCTTATTTTTTTCATGTTTCTTGTGTCTGTATGTTGATATCTATGCACATGATGTAACCGTTGCTTCTTCCAATTTTTGAATTTACTTTTATGTGAGATGAATTTTTCCTGATAATGTATTTATGGTATTGCCTGGGTAGGTCACTTTCGATTTGATTCTGGGGGTGTGCAGTATGTAGTCTCTGTATGATTTCTATAGTTGTAGCAGCATCAATAGTGGTTGTGATTTTCTCAGTGGCTTAGGGTGCAGTTGTTAGTAGAGGTTGTGCTAACGTTTTACTGGGGGCTGGAATACCAGATGAACCAGTCTTCAGGTACTAGTTGTGGCAGCAGTGAGCTGAATGTGTCTGTCCTTAAACTTCAGGGTGGTGCATGCTGGCACTGATGTTAGTCGGTCCAGGAAGGACAGTTCTTGGATTTCTAGGCACTTTTCTCAGGTTCCAGGGATTGTAGCAGTGGACTGGGTAGGTGGGCAGGTTCTTGAGCCCCTAGGCAGTAGGCAGTAGGCATTGCATGGTTGATGGCTGTAGCAGTGGTGAGACAACCCTCTGGGACTCAAGTGATCCATGCTAGTGATGTTGATGGCTACATCAGCTTGGTGGTCCAATCTCCAGGTTCCTTGTTGATGCATGCATTGGGTACCAGCTGTGGGGGTAGTGGCAGGTTCAGTGGACTTGACCACATACCTTGGGAGAAGTGTTCAGGTACCAAAGATGGTGGACTGGACTGGACAATTCCCAGGACCCTTGTTGGTATATCTGGGTACTGAGTGGGGAGTGGAGCTGGGCCAGGTGGATCTGTTCTCAGGCATCCCAGTGGTGCAAACAGGCACTGGCTGTTGTAGGCAGAGACTGGGTAATCCCTGGCCCCTGTTGGAGAGCTCAGTTGGAGGCAGCAGTGGCTGCATTGCATCCCTGACACTGGGGAGCAACCATAGGCAGGTGCCTGGTGGGGACGGGGCATGCACTTCGCTCGAGCTTTAGCCCCAAAGCAGCACACAGCAGTGGTGATTGTGGGAAGCGGCATTTGTCCTCAGGGTGCATGAAAATGCATGACTGCCCCTCTGCTAGGAGGGCAGAACCACTGCCAGTGTCTCTTGCCCAGTTGCAGCAGACAAGGATATCAGTGGGGCTCCAGAAATGCAAAGATGCAGCTGCTATTGGGTCTCCAGGCAGGATGCAGTCTGGTGGGGACTTGGCTTTCAAAATGGCACTGGAGCGCAGCTGCTTAGGACTCGGGGTGTGTGGAACCCAATGTGAGCTCTTTCTCTGGAGCAATGCCTTCACATGCTCTCTAGCTCTTTATGTTAGTCCTAGGGTCCATGAAGTTTCAGGGGCTCTACTGTAACTTGGATTATAAAAGTCTATGGTGGGAATTTGGAGTTCTGGGGGCCTCTCACTTGCCCTTCATTTCATTAGGGAACTTCTCCAGACTCCTAACCAATAACAGTCAAACAGGCTGCCTTTCCTCTCTCTCCTTCCTTGCTTCAGTGCTTCCTGTCACTTCTTTGTTGAATTCTAGTGTTCACTCTTTGATGATCTATTTGAAGCATGATTATGTATTTGCTATTTTAGTTTCTCTTCATGGAAGAGGCAAGTACCAGATCTAATAAGCATCTAGTCAACCATCTTGAAACCTCTCCCAAGGAGTTTTTTAAAAATACATTCTCTTTGTATTTTTGGTATTCCTTCATCAAGAGATTGATTTGGGAACCTATCCCACTGTTTTCTCCAAAATCAAACTTCTTACTCTGAATTTTTATTATAGTCTAGCAAAGAAATTTCCCCTTTCCACATTCATGATCTTATTTGAATTAACTTACTCTATTCAATCTAGTTTTTGAATCTTAATTTAAAAACACAAAAATTAATTAAAAATTAATTTAAAAACACAGAAGTGAGGTTCTGTTTACTTTTTTGAAAAGCTGCATTTTAAAAAAATGTTTGCCATAGTATCTAGAGTCTTGCTAGTGAAAATTCCATCACAAAGACAATATTGGTTATTTATTGTTTATCTTAACTGGATTATTATTCAATCAGGATGTTTCTTTCATTTCAAGCAAATTAATCTTTAATCACTTGATGGCACCAGAAATAGTTAAGAGTTCACAGTATAGTTTGTGGTAAGGAAGAGACCTAACTTCTTCCATTAAGGGGAAAAGAAGTTGGGATATATGTTACCCTCTCTAACCATCAGATTTCTTCTTTTATTCAAATAGCAAGTCAGTACCTTTGGATCAAGGCATCAAGATCTATTTCCATACATATTAATACCATTCATGTAAGTTGTAATTTTGAATGTGGTTTCAGCTTGCTGTTTATGAAGCCATTCTAGAGGACCATTTCTGAATTAATGAAAGTACACTGTTCTAGGAGTCCAGACTCCTAGAACTTCATCTAGGAGTGATGACGTTACAGCTTCATCACTAATTATCACTCTCTAAGTCTGAATGATTTCGTCCAGAAAAGAAAGGCAGACATCTAAGTTGACCAGGTCAGGATCAGTAGGGTTTGTTAAATATCATCTAACTTCATCATGGGTATCAAGAACTGAAATTCCTGAAGGAGAGCCCTGGGGAAAGAAAAAGAAATATATATATATTATGTAAAATGTATAATTTATACAGATATAAATTATATAGAGAGAATGCATACATTTTTCTATACTTTTATGAAGTCCTTTTAGGTCTAAGAGATAGCTCACTTTTTCTTTAATTTAATCCTCACAACAAACCAGAATTTGAGTATCAATATCCGCCTTTCACTGATAAGGAACTTGAGTTTCAGAGAAGTTAAGTGACTTGCCCAAGGACACAAAGCCAGAAAGAAGAAGGGTAGGGACTCAGAACCATTTTCTGCTTCTAGGTTCAGCCCTCTTCCCACTACAACAGAGGTTTATGCTATATATTAAGTTGTGGGTATGTCAGGGAAGACTAAAATAAGGGAAGAAAATATATTGCAAAATAACTATTTATAATATTATCAAAATAGCATTTTGAACACATTGGGATAAAATTAAAAACTTCCTTAAAACAAATATTGTCATTTATATATTAATTTTAGTTTTCAGTTACAAGGCAAAATAACTTCTCCAAATCATAATACTGTAAAAGTCATCTTTTAAAAACACAAATGACATTACATTGCTTTAGTTCTATACCTACTGTTTACTGAATGTAATTCAAATTTCTAATCTTAATAATAGGAGTCAATTTTGATAAGACCCTGCCTAAGTCTCAGCTTTATTTCCACTCACATAAATTGCTATAGGCATGCCAATATCTCATACCTTTTTAAAATTCCTATGCTGTTTTATGCTTCTGTCCTTTCTGCTTGGAATGCTTTTCCTAAATATTCCTCCACATGCCTCCTCCCACTGCCCCCTTTTTTTCCCATCCAGTGAACTTCTGTCCTTAATTTAAAACTTCTTAAAGGTCATCTTAGCTGTGAGACTTTCCCTGACCATGTAGACAACATTTCCTAAACCTCAATTCTCTGATGGCACCATGTCCATATTTCAATTAACCTTTAGATCACTGTATTAAAATTATTTCCTTACATGTTTGTGTTCCATACTGGACAAAGAATTATTTGACAGCAATGTGCCTTATTCATTTCTGTATACTCAATGCATGACACTGCATAAATACTTAAATAAATTAATTAATTAAAATATCAAACATACACATGAGCCAGTTTTTTTCTTATGTGATTATAGCTATAAAAGTTTGAATCTCTCTATGCCACTGCTCCCTCCCACACCTTCATGCCATGCCTGGAGCTACAGAAAGGACACAGACTGTTGTCAGCATCGGTGCAGAAATGCTCCAGATATTTTCCCCAGAAACAAATAGTCATGTCTCCTATTGTAGAAAGTGATATAATTCAGATTCAAGAAAGAGTTTTGCATCTATTTACAAGATGGAGGACATTCTACTGTAGTAAAGTAAACAAGTTGTGTCTAAATTCCTTCTAGAGCAGCAGTCTGGTTGTAAGTGAGGGAATAAGATGCCATAGGGAGACACAAAATGACAGCATGAAATACTGAAAAATGTGAGAAGACTTTAATCAGTGGGGGTTCAGCAAAGACAGTGAGGAAGAGGCTGGGTTTTCTTGCTAGGAACTGAGCCATAAGCAGATATATGTAGAGAGCAAAGATTCAAGAACATCCTCCTACTGCAAGATAATCTCCACAGATCATCCGGCTCTCTTTGCCTTGACTTAGTATTTCTAAGAAACTTTATAAACTTTATTCATTTTTCTGAATAGACTTTCCTCTGGGGACATCCACTGACTGCTGATGAGAGGATTAAACGAGATCATTGGTGAGAAATTCTCAAGCTCAATGTTTGACATGTAACATGCTCAAAACAAATGGCAGCCGAATCTGAATCACCGTAAATTAGCAAACTAATTCTCTGGTTGACAAAATCAAACTTGGGTGAGCCTGAGCATGACTTTAATGAGTCAACTTGCAAGGCTCTGGAACGTAAGGTGTTTGGGAAAAAACTCTCAAACCATGATTTCCTTTTGCCTTCACACCACTACCACAATAATCATCAACACAGAGAAGACTTCTGTGAACAGATATGTGAGGGTTTCTCTCTACCACCAAGCAAGCAATTAATTCTACAGTGGGCACCAACTCTGTGTCTTCCAATTCAATTCTGATCCAGCTACCTGGAGATAGTGTCAGATCGCATAGGTTGAGGGCTCAATCCCCAAGACTGCCTCCCCAACCAGTCTTAAGTCCATCCAGGGCTCTGGAACTTCTGACCAACAGGCCTAAGTTGGGGTTCCCATGCCCCTGTCTTTGGGTTTGATTAATTTTCTGGAGTGGCTCACAGAACTCACAGAAACATACACTTATTTTTCCAATTTATTATAAAGGATATTACAAATGATACAGATGATGGCCGGGTGCGGTCACTCATGTCTGTAATCCCAGCACTTTGAGAGGCCAAGGCAGGCAGATCATAGATTCACCTGGCCAACATGGTGAAACCCCATCGCTACTAAAAATACAAAAAGTAGCTGTGTACAGTGGTGGGTGCCTGTAATCCCAGCTACTGGGGAGGCTGAGGCAAGAATTGCTGGTGCCCAGGAGGCAGAGGTTGCAGTGAGCCTAGATCACGCCACTGCACTCCAGCCTGGGTGATGAGGTAAGACTGTGTCTCAAAAACCAAAACAAAACAAATAATACAGATGGAGAGCTGTGTAGGGTGAGGTATGAGTAAAGAGGTATGGGGAAAGGGACATGGAGCTTCCATGCCCTCCCTGGGCATGTCCCCTCTCCAGGAATCTGCACATATTCAGCTATCCTGAAGCTCTCGGAACCCAATCCTCTTGGGTTTTTATGGAAAATTCTTGACATCAGCATTCCTTCCTTCAGAGTATGGGGCAACAGCCTCTTTGAAATGAGGGCCTTATGACCTGCCATGAGAAAGCTGGGGGAATATTAGAGTCCTGCCTTTGGGCAAGTGAAAGGAGGAGAAGAGAAAGTCAGAGAGATTCTGTTTCCTGAGTCCTGCCCCTGAGGCCTAACACACCCAACCCAATAACAAAAGACTGTAACAAGGGCTATGGTAACTATGAGTCAGGAACTGTAGATGAAAACCTGTATATATATATCATAACACCACAGAAGCTATAAGAACTTGGCCTACAGGGAGCAAAGCCTGCAGTTCAGCTCAGCACAGCCTGCCCTGGCATCATAACAAGGATTAAACTTGGCTCTGCACATTACCCGTTAGCTTAAAGCAGGACCTGTGTGAGAGACTTTTGGAGTACTGGGAAAACAAATTATTGTCCTTCCCTCCACTTTTGTTTAGTAATAATCCCTTCCTCATCCAAAAAAAAAAAAAAAAGAGATTGAGAGCATGTGCTTTGGGTAAGGAAACTTGCAGCAATGAAGTGAGGGGGTCAAGGAATAAAACACTAAAATCACAGAGACTCAAAGCAGTTAGCAGGGAAAATTGCTCAGTCAAAGCCTCAAAACTTTCCCATTTTTAATGAAATATGCAACTTGTGATAATAATGTATAATTCATACTTGGATTATTCTAGGGATTGTATCTTTAGAATGTTTCTGTGTTGTCTTATTTCCATTTTTCAATAATTATGGAAGATTTTGAAGTTTGATCAGATACTCTAACCACATATTTACATTAGAAGGCTTAAGAAACAGGGGATACTATATTAGTCATATGTATCCTGAACACCTCCAAGTTCTCCAGCCTTCTGGAGGCACCACCTTGTTTGAAATTTATGAGAACTAATTCAAGCTTCTAACTGAAATAAACAGAAGTCCAAGACTCTTTATATTTTTGCAGATTTTCAAGAAAAGGGGCTAACACTGACTTAAAGTTGCTTGTAACTTCCTACTTTCAGTAAGTCACTGAGAACCCCCCACCATTACCTCATGGGCACTGCCTGCTCCAAGTCTTTCTTGTTCCTTCTCTCCTATATAAAAATGAAAATGCCCTCATATTTTTTTGTTAGCCAAAGCAGTACTGCATTAAGTCAATGCTAGTGTGGTGATAGCATTGGTGACAAATTGTCCTGAAGATTTGGGGGATAATGAAGGATGTTTCTGCCCAGATCCAAAAGTAACAAAAATTAAACACCAGTCATCACTGTTCTAAGTTTCTTGCCTCCACACTATTATTAATCAGCTCTCTCCTTAGTACCAATCTGTTGTTTTCTTGCTGGAATCTACTGTACTTCATTCTCATCAATTCCTTGAATTATTGGGCTCCAATTTGTTATTTCTCAGACAGCTCACCACACCTGGACATCTCTATCTCTATATCTTTTTATCTCTCTATCATTGATCAAACTACCTATCTATGTAACAGGATATCAACTATGGCTTTTCCCTCTATCTGGAAGTTCCAGGAGGGGATTCAACACTGACTATAGTAGCTGCTAGATCATCTGAAACAAAGCATATTAAGATTGTGTGTGACCACAGGAGAGTATAAAAGAACAGAGGAGAGAGGTCTTTAACTCTTACTTCACGTGTGCTGAGGGATGCTTCTGGAAACTCACTGGCAAGCTTGGCCTGTCCTCACTGATACTTAGAACCCTGATTTATACTGACAATTTATATAGGAAAGAACCTGAGTGGAACAATTTGTAGCAAGAAAGAAAAGATACAGGGCTGCATTCAAAATGACCTGCTCTTCTAGATATGGATCAGATGTAAACTAATGTAGGAGCTGAAATTAGGCCATCTTGAAAGATTCTATCCTGAAGGACAGCCTGAGAGGGCCTGGAGGTCCCATGAGAGGAAGTATGTGTGAGATGGACCACTAGATGTTGGGACCCAGGGAGGCATCATGAATAACCATCTAGAAATGGCAGAGGTGACGTGTTCCATGACAAGTGAATAGCAGGGGAGAGATCCATAGTAATGCAGGTTTCTGAAGACCACACAGAGGCGCTTCATGAAAGAGAAAGAAAAGGAGGGACAAAGAGAGAGAGAGGAAGAGAGAAGGAAGAGCACTTTTGGTGGCCACCAATGTCAGGGACAACCATATCAGTTAAGTGAAAACTTTCTGCCTCATCTCTCTTTTCCCATCATCCTCTCTATCTCTGGAAAAAACAGAGACGCCTAGAGAGTAGAAAGAAAGGAAAATAAGAGCAAAGCTTAGAAGTTGATTAAGCACCTCATCTCTACTGCATATCTCCAAGTCTAAATCAGGTCGGGGATGCAAGATGACCGGGAAGAAGGTTTGACTTATAAAGGAGAATAAGGCTTCGATATTAGTCTGGCATAAACTAGGTATTTTGTATCAAAAGAGACCATTCACTTCTATATGAGAATGATGGATAATGCTATTTTATGCTTTTGAGATTTCATCCAGAGGCAAGAAAATGATTGACAAAACTTATCGGAAGGCAGTGGCATAGAACAACAACAAAATACTAATTTGTATTTTCACCTTTACTGAGTACAGATCATTCAATAAAACGGTTTCACTATCTCTCTCTGATTCTGTCTCTCTCTTGTTGTCTCAATCTTTCTTTCTTTCTCTCTCTCCATACAAACACACACACACAGGGAAAATGAGAGAGAGAAAGAAAAGAAAAATATAAGAGAGAGACATACAAAGAGAGAAAAAGACCTTTTGTTTGTGTGAAAACAACCTTTTAGCTTTATTTGTCTCAACTCCTTTCTCCTAGATATAAGCATAGAGCTTTCTCTTGCATAAGCAAAAGTTCATGTTTGTTTATTTTGGCTTTGAATAAAACAACATGTCACCTTTCGCATATGAAGTTTAATTGATTCTTTAGCTCTCCTGGTGCATGAGCTGCCACAGTTGTCTTCCTTCATTGATTATGTACCTTTTCATCCCTCCCCACTACACATTTAAAAAAATTCTGTGTATGTGGACATGGACACTGAATTTCTTGGAAATTTTTCTTTATAATCTTTGATCTAAATGTTTATAAAATCTGATGTATGTTTTGACTGTGATGCAGGCCTCAGAGTATGTCTGCTAACCCGGGACTTTTAAAATGATGATGATTTAGTCCTTATTATGGCCAAATACTCAACAGATCTTTAAAATGTTATGTTCAGCTCCTTTCTCTTACTCACAACACATATCAAACCTCACGGATTAACAGAAACCCAAGAGAAAGTCCATCAGAAACATGACATTGCTAATCTCCTTGCTTGTGTCTTTGGAACTTGTGTTAGACTGTCACAGTTGCTGTTTACAAAAATGTATGAGTCATTAATCCTTACAGACTACTTATTTGGCTCTTATTTGCCTCTAAACCAGAGAAGTCTTTCTGAGCCTGCTGGGAGCAGGATCACCATCTTAAAAAAAATTTATCCTGTATTTCCTGTAATGGTCAATTTCCTTCCTGGTCTTCTCCTTCCAATTATTTTTTGGTGGGTCTTTCAGTTAACACGTGGCTCTAAATCACATTCTTTTTTATTTTTTACTGCATTCTTGTATTTTAGCCTTTTCTATATTTATGTAAGTGTGTAATTGGCTGCAGAGTGCATGTAGACATTTTAATAGAAAGTGTCTCACTTTCTAATGGCAGAAGAGTCTTATTTGGAGCAAATATTTGGTTTAAAATAAAGGTTGCAAATAGGTAGGCATGAACCAGAGACAATTGTTTTGTCCACATGGCAACTACATATGTTATTTAAATTGTGAATGCCTTAGAATGCTATTCACTCTCTAATTTACCTCAGTTTCCACCACTCCTTGGTTTTTCTCATTCACTTCTATTACCTGTCTATCCTCTGTGGGCACTTGAGTTCGTAAATTCTAGATAAGGTTTTTATTGACAAGTGGATCTATGATAGGCAGAATAATAGCTCCCTAAAGATGTTCATGTCCGAATCCTTAGTACCTGTTAACGTATCACCTCACCTGGCACAAAGAACTTTGCAGATGTGATTATGTAAAGTTTCTTGATATGAAGAGATTGTCCTGAATTATCTAGGTGGGCCCAATGTAATCTCAAGGGTCCTTAGAACCCTGGTGTCAAGATGGTCGAGTCAGAAAGAAGAGAGGTAACAACCAAGGCAGAGGTTGAAATGATATGCTTTGAAGACAGAGGAAGGAGCCACAAACCAAAGAATGCTAGTAGCCCATAAAAAATGGAAAATACAAGGAAACAGATCTCCCCTAGTGCCTCCAGATGGAATGCAGGATTGCCAACACTTTGATTTTAACTCCATAAGACTACTTTCAGAATTCTGACCTCTGAAACTATAGATTTTTGTATTGTTTTAAGTCACTAAGTTTGTGGTAATTTGTTACAACAGCAATAGCAAATGTATATACTATCTGAGAGTTAATAAAACAACGATTGCACCCTCATTTATACCAGTATCTTTCCACTGCTTTTAGTGACCGTGTCAATATATCTTTAGTGACAAAAGAACTGATTCAGTGGAGTAAGACTTAATAGTTGAGTTTGCCTCTTTTCTAAAAATATGGCATGTGGCAAAAGTTGTTTCCTTTCATCTATTGGATAAACAATGGCTCATAAACTCACATTCAGTAAAATAATAACTTCCACAGGCTTGAGATTCTTTTAACTTTAACTGTTAGTAGGTCTTTACCTATTAATTATTAGTAGCCAGAAATGGCCTAGGACAAATCTTTTCCTTCTTTTGTATAAGACTTTTGACCATTATGAATACCCACTGTATCATACATATGGACCAATGACAACTTCATTTTCTGTTTTTCATTTCTCTTCTCCCTACTTGCTATTTCTTCCTCACCCTTCCTTCAGTGTCAGCACCTCCAAGACACTTGGTTGCCTTGCCTTGCATGCCTCTCACTCACTTCTGTTTATGAAGACTAATCTACATTTTAGGAACTGAATTGTGAGCTCAAATGAGGTTTCTGATAACCATTTTAAAAAGCTGATTTCCACATTGGCAATGATAACAATTGTACCAAATCTAAGGGGTCTTCAAAAACCTTACAGAAAATGCATACTATGAAAAAATTATGCATGGATTTCAAAATTTTTGCAAAAAGATAAACTTGTACTAACTTGTTATAACATGTTTAAATAGTATCTAGTTTGAGGTACTAAGAAGGATACGATATCAGTTCATAAAGAGCCCTTATCAGGGCAACATGAATTCTGCTGAAATTGAAGCAAAACAAACATCAAACTTATAGTGAAGCTTCAGTGGAAGAATGGGAAATCATTGATGCTTACAAAAAGTTTATAGGGACAATTCCCCAAAGAAACCAACAGTTTACAAATAGATAATTCATTTTAAGATGGGAAGAGACAATATTGAAGATGAAGCCTGCAGGGACAGACCACCCCTATTGATTTGCAAAGAAAAAATTAATCATGTTTGTGCCCTAATTGAAAAGGACAGATAATTAATAGCATAAACAATAGCCAACATAAGAGGTATTTTAATTGATTCAGCTTATGCAGTCTGACTAAAAAATTAAAGTTAAGCAAACTTTTCACTCAATGGACATCAAAACTGTTGTGCTTAGATCAGCTGCAGGAAAGAACAGAACTTTTGATGGAAATTTTAAGTAAGTAAGTGGGATCAAGATCCTGAGGTATATCTTCAAAGAATTGTAACAAGAAATAAAACATGTCTTGACCAGTACAATTCTAAATACCAAGCACAATCAAAGCAATTGCCTTCAAGAGGTGGGCATGGTCTAGTCAAACACAAATAGACCAGTCAAGAACTATGGTTATGGCACAGTTTTTGGGGATGTTCAAAATATTTTGCTTGTTGACTTTTTAAAGGGCTGTATTAGTCTGTTCTCACACCGCTATAAGAACATACCCAAGACTGGGTAATTTATACAGGAAACAGGTTTAATTGACTCACAGTGCCGCAGGGCTAGGGAAGCCTCAGGAAGCATATAATCATGATGGAAAGGGAAGCAAACACGTCCTTTATCACATGGTGGCAGCAAGGAGAAGTACAGAGTGAAATGAGGGGAAAACCCCTTATAAAACCATCATATTTCATAAAACTCACTGTCACAAAAACAGCATGGAGATAATCACCCCCATGATGCCATTACCTCCTACTGGGTCTCTCCCATGACACATGGAGATTATGGGAACTACAGTTCAAGATAATATTTGGGTGGGGACACAATCAAAACTATATCAAGGGCTAAAGAATAATAACGTTTACTTATTTTGAGAGTGTTTTGAGGAAGCCAGAGCTACAGCAGAAAAATGCCTGGGAAAGCTTTATTAGAGCATCCTTCACCACCACAACAATGTTCCTGCTGATCCCTTTCATCAAACAAGGGCCATTTTTCAAGAGCTTTGATGTGAAATCATTAGGCATCCACCTTACAGTCCTGATATGGCTCCTTCTGACTGCTTTTTGTTTCCTAATACTAAAAAATCCTTTAAATGGCACCAATTTTTTCTTCCATTAATAATGTAAAAACGACTGAATTGGCATGCTTAAATTCCGAACACTCTCCATCCTTTAGGCATAGACTAAATGGGTGACATCATTGCTCACAAAAGTGTCTTGAACTTGATGGAGATTATGTTGAGAAATAAAGTTTGTATTTAAAATTCTTATCTTTTAATTCCATTTTTCCATGAACTTTTTGAGATCCTCTTGTAAAGGAGATAAGTCAACAGGTTTTATATTTTAGTTCTCTAATGGTCAAAAAAGGTATCTTTGCACTGACTATTTATTCATTTTTTTCAACTGCCAACTGTGAAATGTAATTTGATTTGACATATGGTGACAAAGCCATGAGACAACAGAAACAAGTACAGTTTGGATTTTCTTCCACATTTGCAGTTAAACAACCGTGGGCCTGAATTTCAAGGGAGACAGTGATAACAGATGTTGTTCCTGGAGGATCTCCAAGTCAACCAGGTGTAATGGCTCAAAAAGAGATATAAAATCAGAGTGTAGGATGAAGCAGCTGTTGATGTAACTCCTGTTGTTGTTGACTGCTAAAGAGTTTAATTTGAAATAGTCAATAAAGGTAGATAAAAACTGGGTCATTTCCCACATTCAGGTATTTAAAGCATGTAGGAAGCAGACTGCATGAATTTGGAAGGATATTTATCATTTTGTTTCACTCTGAAAAAATATCTTGAATTATCTAGGATGCTTACATAGCAGAGACTCAGGTAATCATCACCTTTCCTCTTTGCTTTACATTATGCAGAGCTGGTCTAACCATTTAATGGAATGACATAGGGCAAGGATCCCAAACTACATTCCTCAGTCAAGTCAGGTCTAGGATATATTAGTTTGACTAGCCTAGTATTTTATATAGAGAGATATATATAATATATATATAAAATATATATATATAATATATAAGATATATATAAATGTACATACACAATTGCCTTTAGGTAAGGTTTATGCAGTGTATGCCACTCCCTCTTCTTATACAAAGCTATTTTGCATATTTACATTGCCCACCTGTGATAGACAGAATAATGATTCTCCAAATATATCCATATAAATATATTACCTTACATGGCAACAGAGTCTTTGCAGATTGATTAAGGATCTTGACATAGGGAGATTATCCTGAATCATCTGGGTGAGACCAGTGCAATCACAAAGGGTGTTTGTAAGTCAAAGCATTGAGAGGAGGCAGGAGTGTGAGAGTTGGACTCAGAATCTGAATAGTGCTACACTGCTGGTTTTAAAGATGGGCAAAGGGGCCACAGCTAAGGAATGGAGGTGGCTGGAAAAGTCAAGGGAAGAGATTCTGCCCTAGAGCCTCCAGAAGGAAATCAGCTCAGCGGGCATCTAGCTTTTAGCCCAGTGAGACTCATTTTGGACTTCTGACTGCAATAACTTTAAGATAATAAATTTGTGTTATTTTAAGCCACCAAGTTGGTGGTAATTTACTGTAGCAACAATACAACAACATTGTGTAGAAATGAACACACTGCCTAACCCTGAAGTTTTTCAGTTTGGTAAAATAGAATGATAGTTATATTACAGTAACGGGGATATTTTTGAGTGCTTACTATGTATTAGACACTTTCTTTGTATTAACCCCTTTACTCCTTAAAACAACTCTATGAGGTATGTACCAATATGAACTCCATTTTTCAGATGAAGGTTGATGCCCAAAAAGGATAAATAAATTGCCCAACGTCAGGTGACAGTGGTAATTTGAATTCAGGTAGTTGGACTCTAAAACTCAAGTCCAGGTATACCATTACCATTATAATAAGCATTAGAAGACCTGGGCAGGTTCTACTCATTTGACACCAACTTGAGTTATTATGCAGTCATTCTGAGCCTCAGATTCCTCATCTATAAATCAAGGAATTTAGAATAGATGACAGTGTTTTTAACTTTTATAAAGAATTATTTTATCAACCAAATAAAATCTTGCATGAGACTTCGTTATTAAACAAACAAATGAAACAGATAAAAAGATTGCTGCATGAATTGAAGTATGGCAGGGAAGCTGGACCTTGCTCTCCCAAGTTTAGTCCCTGAGGCATCACATCAGAATCCGAATTCTTGGGAGATTACGATCTGATAAGCACCACACTACATAGTGTCTAGGTCTCTTCTACCACTACAGTATCAGATTCAACAAGTGACATCTTAAAAGTTGTAAGTTTTAGAAAGCTGAATAAATACATTGAATTTATGTAGTGTAGACCTGCTAGGTTGGTGACACAAAGGGTATTAGTTACTTCCTCTTTGTTTCTATTTTATTTCATATTTTTATTTTTGGTCTTGTTCATGTGAGTTTAGAAGGTTCAGTGTGTTTGGCATCCAATCTCAGACCTTCTGTACTGTTGTGTCTTCCAGAGTTCAATTGGGGCCTGCAGTGGGAAAGTCTCTAAGTAAAACAGAAAGAGGATCATTCCAGTTTTGGAATTGATGCATTGCAAACTCTGAGTTGGTTCTTATCTTCATGGAGGGTATACATTTGCTTAGTCATTTTCCTCACCTAATTCTTACCTTTCTCTTACTGTTTATGAAATCCAGCCGATAGGTCTGACTGATAAATTACCTAAAATAACTCATCAATAATAACAGACTTCACCTTGACCCTTGGCAGAGATACACGCATGACTGAAACGTAAGGGACTTTCATGTGATCAAGGAAAAACTCATTTTTCTTTTGTACCTCTGTTCTTCCCATGTTACCCCTGCCTCTCTCTACAAGAAATACCATAAAACTGACTTTAAAAACTCTTAACAGGAAGGAAGAATTCAAACATTAGATTTCCAAGACAACTTAGCCTACTGGAATAATGAGCGTTAGTGCTGGTAAGCTGTTGAAATAATAATTCCTTATCTTTTTTCAATCAAACTCATTCTTATTTTTATATATCCATTCATTTACTCAAGTCAATTTCTTAAATATTCTGAAAAATTCATTCACTCAAGTCAATTTGTTAAAAGTTCTGAGTCTGTGTTTCTAAGTGATGAAGACACAAAGTTGTACAAACAAAGAGCCGGATTCAAGGAATGAGTAACCTAGTAGGAGACAGACATACTGCATAAACAACATATATCATTATAAAAAGATAATTATTATATTTTAAATATATTTAATGTATACAGGGAAATAAGATTCTAAGATCTCAGGAGTCAGGGGAAGTTTATACAGTAGATACCATTTGAGTATAACCTTGAATTACAAATTAGAGTTTGATGGATAGACAAGAAAGGATGCTATGCAAAGAAGAACCTAATTGTGCACAAGCACGGAGATATGAGTGAGTAAAGGCATTTTATGAGAAGTGGAAAATAAAATGTTTAGGGAAGTATGGGAGAGAGGTTAAGGCTGGCAGGAGAGGGGTCAAGAAGCCAGATCAAAAAGTGTCTTGTAAGGCATGCAAACAAGTTTAGATTATGTTCTAGGGTGATGGTGAGCCATTAAGAAATTTTGAAAATGATAGTGATGTGATAGAATGTATGAATTAGAAAGATAAAATTCCATGATTGTATGAACCATCTCACTGGGAAGGAGACATGGCTGGAAGAAAAGCAACTATTAGTGACACTATTACAAATTATTCAGATGAGATATGGTAGGGCATAGACTGTGCAGCACAGTTGGTAACAGAGAGGCAGGAAGGATGGAAGGATTTTAGGCATACTTGCTGATGCTAAACATGAAAGGTAATGATAAAAAAGACTCCAGAGTAAGCTATTGACTTCTGGTTGGAGGGACTGGATAACCATTCAAGGAAGCAGAGGATATAAATGGACAAATGGCTTTATTGATGATGAGTTCTGTTTTGTTCATACTGATTTTGAGGCCTCCACCAGATATTTAAGAAAAGAGTGGCTGGGCGCGGTGGCTCACGCCTGTAATCCCAGCACTTTGGGAGTCCAAGGCGGGCGGATCACGAGGTCAGGAGATCAAGACCATCCTGGCTAACATGGTGAAACCCTGTCTTTACTAAAAATACAAAAGACATTAGCCGGGCATGGTGGCGGGTGGCTGTAGTCCCAGCTACTTGGGAGGCTGAGGCAGGAGAATGGCGTGAACCCGGGAGGCAGAACTTGCAGTGAGCTGAGATGGCACTACTGCACTCCTCCAGCCTGGGTGACAGAGCAAGACTCTGCCAAAAAAAAAAAAAAAGAAAGAAAGAAAGAAACAAACAAACAAACAAAGAGAGAGAGAAACAAAAGAGCTTGATCAGGTTCTTAGATTCTGGATCTCAGAAATGAAGTTTTGTCAAAAGCTGCAGGTTTTGGTCACAAACAGAGTAGCTTAAGCCACAGGCATGATTGAGATAGTTCAATGTTTAGAAGACCTTAAATATTGGGCTAAAAATATGGACTATTTCTGTTATGTATGTGGGACCCAGTGAAGGTATTTCTTGAAGGAAATGATATAATAAGACAGTAGTGGTGAAATGGGCTAAGATTTTTAAGGAAAGTAGGTTTGTCAGAAGCATATTTGGTAAACATTGGAAGGACTCCAAAGTGGAGTTTTTTCTTAACAAACAAAGATTTGGAGAAATAGAAGAGTTGCCTGAGGATTAGTCAGTATCTCCCCAAGGGAGTCCAAGAGGAGCTGTACTTTCTACCTAATAGATGCTCAATCAGGATTTGTGTTAGTGCTTTCATTGAGAAGAACATAACATTTAACAACTGTAAGTAATTCTGCATAACAGAAGTCTCAGAGGTGCTTCTCTGAAAACTACCTAGCACCTGTTTAATTAATACAAGGGAACAACATAATTGGGAATTTTCACTTCACAGAATCTGCTCAATTCTTCATTTCCCCTGTATCTGAAAAGCTGTCATTATAAATCAGCCTTACAGTTGAACTACTCACTCTTTTTATTATTGTATTTTGTATATACCACAAAATGCCATCAGTGAAGTATGTGGTTAGGTTAAAAAAATAGATTGTTTTGACTGAAGTACAAGGTCATATATGTAGAAATTCAAAGATATTAGCAAACCGTTTTGTTGTCTTTTGTTTTCATAATGATTCATTCAAATTGCTGTGAGATTTTATTTGCTATGTGTATTCAGGTAACAGAGTGGAAGAACCATTAAAAACCAAATACAATTGAGGCAATAGTTAATAGCCTACCAACCAAAAAAAGTCCAGGACCAGACGGATTCACAGCCGAATTCTACCAGAGGTAGAAAGAGGAGCTGGTACCATTCCTTCTGAAATTATTCTAGTCAATAGAAAAAGAGGGAATCCTCCCTAATTCATTTTATGAGGCCAACATCATCCTAATACCAAAGCCTGGCAGAGACACAATAAAAAAAGAGGATTTTAGACCAATATCCCTGATGAATATTGATGCAAAAATCCTCAATAAAATCCTGGCAAATCGAATCCAGCAGCGCATCAAAAAGCTTATCCACAACGATCAAGTTGGCTTCATCCCTGGGATGCAAGGCTAGTTCAATATATGTAAATCAATAAACGTAATCCATCACATAAATAGAACCAAAGACAAAAACCACATGATTGTCTCAATAGATGCAGAAAGGGCCTTCAACAATGTTCAACAGCCCTTCATGCTAAAAACTCTCAATAAACTAGGTATTGATGGGACATATCTCAAAATAATAAGAGCTATTTATGACAAACCCACAGCCAATATCATACTGAATGGGCAAAAACAGGAAGCATTCCCTTTGAAAACTGGGACATGACAGGGATGCCCTCTGTCATCATTCCTATTCAACATAGTGTTGGAAGTTCTGGCCAGGGTGATCAGGTAAGAGAAAGAAATAAAGGGTATTCAATTAGGAAAAGAGGAAGTCAAATTGTCCCTGTTTGCAGATGACATGATTGTATATTTAGAAAACCCCATTGTCTCAGCCCAAAATCTCCTTAAGCTGTTAAGCAACTTCAGCAAAGTCTCAGGATACAAAATCAATGTGCAAAAATCACAAGCATTCCTATATACCGATAACAGACAAACAGAGAGCCAAATCATGAGTGAACTCCCATTCACAATTGCTTCAAATAGAATAAAATACCTAGGAATCCAACTTACAAGGGATGTGAAGGACCTCTTCAAAGTGAACTACAAACCACTGCTCAACAAAATAAAAGAGGACACAAACAAATGGAAGAACATTCCATGCTTATGGATAGGAACAATCAATATTGTGAAAATGACCATATTGCCCAAGGTAATTTATAGATTAAATGCCATCCTTATTAGGCTACCAATGACTTTCTTCACAGAATTGGAAAAAACTACTTTAAAGTTCATATGGAACCAAAAAAGAGCCCACACTGCCAAGACAATCCTAAGCCAAAAGAACAAAGCTGGAGGAATCACACTACCTGACTTCAAATCATACTACAAGGCTACAGTAACCAAAACAGCATGGTACTGGTACCAAAACAGAGATATAGACCAATGGAACAGAATAGAGTCCTCGGAAATAATACCGCACATCTACAACCATCTAATCTTTGACAAACCTGACAAAAACAAGAAATGGGGAAAGGATTCCCTATTTAATAAATGGTGCTGGGAAAACTGGCTAGCCATATGTAGAAAGCCAAAACTGGATCCCTTCCTTACACCTTATACAAAAATTAATTCATGATGGATTAGGGACTTAAACATTAGACCTAAAACCATAAAAACCCTAGAAGAAAACCTAGGCAATACCATTTAGGACATAGGCATGTGCAAGGACTTCATGTCTAAAACACCAAAAGCAATGGCAACAAAAGCCATAATTGGCAAATGGTATTTAATTAAACTAAAGAGCTTCTGCACAGCAAAAGAAACCACCATCAGAGTCAACAGGCAACCTACAGAATGGTAGAAAATTTTTACAATCTACCCATCTGACAAAGGGCTAACGTCCAGAATCTACAAAGAACTTAAATAAATTTACAAGAAAAAAAAATCAAACCACCCCATCAAAAAGTGGGCAAAGGATATGAGCAGACATTCTCAAAAGAAGACATTTATGCAGCCAAAAGACACATGAAAAAATGCTTGTCATCACTGGCCATCAGAGAAATGCAAATCAAAATCACAATGAGATACCATCTCACACCAGTTAGAATGGCAATCATTAAAAAGTCAGCAAACAACAGGTGCTGGAGAGGATGTGGAGAAATAGGAATGCTCTTACACTGTTGGTGGGACTGTGAACTAGTTCAACCATTGTGGAAGACAGTGTGGTGATTCCTCAAGGATCTAGAACTAGAAATACCATTTGACCCAGCCATCCCATTACTGGGCATATACCCAAAGGATTATAAATCGTGCATGCTGCTATAAAGACACATGCACACGTATGTTTATTGTGGCACTATTCACAATAGCAAAGACTTGGAACCAACCCAAATGTCCATCAATGATAGACTGGATTAAGAAAATGTGACACATATACACCATGGAATACTATGCAGCCATAAAAAAGGATGAGTTCATGTCCTTTTTAGGGACATGGATGAAGCTAGAAACCATCATTCTGAGCAAACTATCGCAAGGACAGAAAGCCTGTCACTGCATGTTCTCACTCATAGGTGGGACTTGAACAATGAGGACACTTGGACACAGGGTGGGGCACATCACACACCAGGGCCTGTTGTGGCATGGGGGGAGGGGAGAGGGATAGCATTAGGAGATACACCTAATGTAACTGATGAGTTGACGGGTGCAGCACACCAACATGGCACATATATACATATGTAACAAACTTGCATGTTGTGCCATGTACCCTAGAACTTAAATAATAAATAAATAAATAAATAAATAAAATAAAACTAATGGCTATACCCGGAGCCTTCGCTAGCATCAATAACATTCTCTTAGTGATACAGGTTGATAAGTGTTTCTTTTTCAAGATTACTTCATTACCAAGTATGGATATAGTCTATTTTTTTGTAGGAATTTAGGCTACACACACACACACACAACAAAGAAAGAATCAAATAAACACCACTTATGCTTTATAGTGATAATCATTGTTAGGAGAAAAAATAAGGTATAAATAGAGAAGATCTTCATTGGCTTGGAATGTTGTTTTTCTCCTTCAATGCATAGTTAACTATTACTAATCTTTTGTTGTTTGGCTTAAATATCTGTTCCTTTCTGTCCTCACTAACCTTGGCTCTTCTTGCTAATATTTGTGTGTTCCAAGAGACCTTACACATTCTATAGAGAAAAATGGAAGAAAAGTGGAGAGCTACCCCAGCAAAGCCACTCTATGTTTGAAATGTCTAATAACCAACAGGTAGAGAGTAGAAACATGTGGTTGGACACACTGGTTTATAGCTCAGTGGTGAGATATAGTCAGTGATCTGGATAAAGTCACTAAATGTGAGGATGTAGATAGAGGAGAGGACTGTGGTGATGCACAGTTAGATTTGAATAGTGGCTAAGCCTTCCTAGAGGATTTATAAAGGGGTAGTAATCCTGCAGAGTCTGCAGTAAAGTCAACAGTGATGGTAACAAATAAAGATTTACTCACCTGGAATTCCCTTTTCCTCCTTCTTTGAATGGCTAACTCTAACTCAAAGCTTTGACCAGGATAAATACCACTTCCTTTAGCAAGACTTATTTTACCAGTCCTTGACTATGTATGTTTCTCCCCTAAGTACTCTGTCTTCTCTAAAATAGCTCTTGTTATTTTTCCATTGCTTAGTAAGATAGTCTTTCTTGTTTACTGTTGGTTTCCCAGAACGCAGACCTGCAAATATCACGTGGTAGGTCCTAAGAATGTTTGCTGAATGACTGAATGAATGAACAAGACCTGTTATATTTCTTTTGCTCTCAAGAGAGTATATAAAACAGTCCTCTCCTCTTACACAGTTTTGTTTTGTTGTTGTTTCAAATAATTATTCCAGATATTCTCTTTGCCTAGCGTGATTTGCATTTCCCATTTTCCCACACTTTCTTTCTTTTCACCTCTTTCAAGCAGGCTGCTTTGACTAGTTCTGTAGTTGTCTCAAAGAAAGCCTCGATTTCCAGCTTATAGCACATTTAGGATTTGCCATTTTACTGTTTTCATATTACTTTTCACCACATAGGCTGAAAGTGGTAGAGTAGAAAGAACCCAAGAATAGGAACTAAGACTCACAAGCTTTAGCTTCAGCTCTGCCAATTACCAACTGTATGATGTAGGTGAGTCAGGACTCTGGGTTTGCAATGTTCCTCATCTGTGGAAATCCGTAAAAATGTCCTCACATTTTATTTAAAAGTCTATTGTTTTAAATTTTTCTCATTCATGTCTCAGCACCTGTTGGCTCTTCTCTACTATATCCTGCCTACAAAGAGCATTTTTAAAGTGTTTCAGTTAACATAGTCAAGAAGTAGAATTTACTTTGACTTTATAAACTTGTAAAACTGGAATTATCTTTGGTAAATCCAAATCCTTATGTAATGTACACATTTATAAAATAATATGTTTAACATTCATCAGGTATTTCTTGATCTCTCTCCGTGATAGAATGCTCATTATTTTATATTTTTCTTCTGCTCGTATTTAAGAAAAATTTCCAAAAGTTTAATTTTTATAAATTTTATTAAACATGTATTAAAAATTCAAACACATTTATAATTAATGTATTTTATTAACTTTTCTGTCTTTAAGCATTGTAACAACCACCACTGTCTCTAATGCAATAGTTGATAGCTCATTTGATTTTCTAACTATTTATATGTGTATTTTCATTAAGTACTTTAACTCCTTCTTCCAAATAATATTTTATAATAAGTAGGGTAAAAACTTTGAAATAGTGATGCCACATTTAAAGGATTTGAGTACATTTGATACATTCAACCTAATATGGGAACTTGATAAACTATGAAATGCCAAAAATAAATTCGCTGTACCATTGAAGTTTTTTCAACTAGTTTTTCCTTTTAGCATAAACTTCTTCTTTCTAATAAAGAAATTTTATACATATTCATTGGCCAATATCCCATGGCAATGATCCATGTGCTACACATAAGCTTTAACGGCTTGCGATGATGAAATTGTTTCCAGGTTTTACAATCTAAGAAAAGATGTTTTATGAGAATTATCTATGGTAATCAATGATTAAGGATATTAGACTTTGGAAGAGATCTTAGTGTTTATCTTTTTCTTTTTATAGTTCATGGAGGCAGTGAGATAAGGAGATTGTCTAAAACAACATAGCCATTAGGGTCAGTGACAGAACTGGAAGCCAGCTCTCTGCAATTCTGTTTCTCTTCTATATTATCTATATGAGATAAGGGGCTTTACAGCAGGAGTCAGCAAACTATAGTTTATAGGCCAGATGTGGCCTGTATCTGTTTTTGCAAGTACAGTCATATGTTGCTTAATGATGGGAATACAACCTGAGAAATGCATCGTTAGGCAGTTTTCTCATTGTGCAAACATCATTAAGTGTACTTCCATAAACCTATAGAGAGTAAAGCCTATTACATACCTGGGTTACATGGTACAGCCTATTGCTCGTAGGCTATAAACCTGTTCAGCATGTTACTCTTCTGAATACTGCAGAAAATTGCAACAAAAAGTTAAGTATTTGTGTAGCTAAACACAAATGGAAAAAGGACAGTAAAAATATTGTATAAAAGATACTAAAAAATGGTACACCTGTATAGAGTACTTACAATGAATGGAGCCTGTAGGGGTGGAAGTTGCTCTGGGTGAGTCGTGAGTGAGTGGCGAGGGAATGTGAAGGCCTAGGGCATCACTGTACTCTATTGTACACTTTGTAAGCACTGTATACTTAGGCTACACTATGTTTATAAAAAGAAATTTCTTTCTTGAATAATAAGTTAGCCTCAGCTTACAGTAGCTTTTTACCTTGTAAACTTTTTAGTTTTTTGAACTTTTTGACTCTTTTGTACTAACACAGGTTAAAACACAAACACATGCAACTGTACAAAATATTTTCTTTATATTCACATTCTATAAGCTTATTTATTTATTTATTTATTTATTTATTTATTTATTATTATACTTTAAGTTCTAGAGCTTTTTTCTACTTTAAAAATATTTTATTGGCTGGGCACAGTGGTTCACACCTGTAATCCCAGCACTTTGGGAGGCTCAGGCGGGAGGATCACCTGAGGTCAGAAGTTCAAGACCAGCGTGGTCAACATGGTGAAACCTTATCTCAACAAAAAATACAAAAATTAGCTAGGTGTAGTGGTGCATGCCTGTAATCCCAGCTACCTGGGAGGGTGAAGCAGGAGAATCGCTGGAACCTGGGAAGCAGAGGCTGCAGTGAGCCCAAATCGTGCCTCTGTACTCCAACCTGGGCAACAGAGTGAGACTCTGTCTCAAAAAATATATATATATATATATTTTTTTTTTTCACTTTTTAAACTTTTTGTGAAACATGAGACACAAACACATACATTAGCCTAGGGCTACACATGTTCAGGATCATCAGTATCATGGTTTTTCACCTCCACGTCTTATCCCACCAGAAGGTCTTCCATGCATAACGCACACAGAGCTATCATCTCCTATGATAACTTTTGAAGGATTGACTTGCAGCAGTTTTACACTGAACTTTTTTTTTCCCAGTAAGTAGAAGAAGTAAACTCTATAATAACAATAAAATTATAGTATAGTAAATTCATAAACAGTTTACATAGGCATTTATCATCATCAAGTAGTACATACTGCACATAATTGCATGTGCTATACTTTTTACAATTGGCAGCAAAATGGGTTTGTTTATGTTGATGAAAAAAGTCAAACTCTGTAAAATATTTAAAGAGATTTATTCTGAGTCAATGATGAGTAATCAATGGCCCGTGACACACCCCTCAGGAGATACTGAGAACATGTGCCCAAGGTGGTCAGGGCACAGCTTGACTTTAAACATTTTAGAGAGACATGAGACCTCAATCAATACGTGTAAGATGTACATTGGTTTGGTCTGGAAAGGTGGGACTCGAAATTTGAAATTTGAAACTCGAAATTTGGGCTTCCAGGTCATCGGTAAATAAGAGACAAAAGTTTGCATTTTTTTAGGTCTTTTTGTGTCTTTAATCAGCCTTTCACTGAATATAAAATTTACATGTGAGAGGAGAGTAGAGGAATAGTCACTTGTGTCTTAGTCTGACTCAGTGAATCTGCATTTTTACATAAACAATAGGGCAGAGGAAGCAATCCAATAATGCAGGTGAGCAGAGATAACTTTGAGTTCTGTCTGTCCTTTGTCCTGTCCCTGAGAAGATAAGCTATCAGTTTACATTGCAAGGGTGAAATTCGACAGAACTGTTTTTAGGTGAAGACCTTGAGGCCCACAAGGAATTTCGTGGTGGGCAAATTGTGAGGGAGGTATGTAGCTCAAAATAAATCTTTGTAGTTATTTTAAAATAAAATGAGAGATAGGTTTGCCTGACACCCTTTGGCTTAGTAATTTGGGGGCTCCCAGGTTTATTTTTCTTTCACATTTACACCAATATTAAAACAAACACATGAGTCAAGAATTGTGCTGCAATGTTAAGATGGCTATGACTCACTAGGCAATAGGAGTCTTTCAGACCTATTATAATCTTATGCAAACACTGTCATATATGTGGCCTGTTGTTGACTAACACTTTGTAATGTGGTGTATGACTGTAGTTCAATTGTCATTAAAACACTGTATAGTTCAACACAGCCATGCTCTTTCTTTTCCATATTGTCTATGGCTACTTTTGGACTATGACAGAGTTGAGTATTTGCAAAAGAGACCATATAGCCCACAAATCTTACTGTTTCAGGACTTTTCCTTAGTTCGACTGAAGACTGGGTCTTTGTCTGTCCCATGGCCATGAAAATTTAGGCTAGCAAATGGTCTGAAGTGTGATTAAGACAGGGTTTTATCAGGTGAAAAGGGGAAAAAAAGCAGAGAAACAGGGATCTTCTGCAAGGACAGAGCCCCTGCTTGAATCCCAGGTTCCATGTAGGAAGAGGAGGGGCCAGGCTCCTCCCTGCTGCAAAATGCGTGAACTTCCTGAGGCTCCACCCCAGTGCAGTTAGAATTTTTCTGGGGACCCCCTCCCACCTGGCTATCTCATCCCCCACTCTAAAGAAGTATATCTAACTGCCATTAGGATAAGGATAAGGACAAAGACTAATCTTAACTGCTTCCTGCCGACAGGTGGTGCTCTTTTGGGGAAATGGCGGTCAAGGCTTCCTCAGAGGCCTATTTAAGGGTTCCCAGCAGAAGGGGCCATTGCCAGAGGTTCTGGGTGCATGGCCATTTGGAGTTTGATGGCCTGAATGCAAGAACAGACAAATCGGGTTGTTAGAAAACATGTATCAAAACAAAACAATAGGAAGGGTAAGCTCAAAAAGGCATTTTTTAAGGGAGTCCCCATGGTTCAGGATGTATTCAAAAGGGGTACATACTGAAGATTAATGGCTACCCACCTAGAAAGAGGGGAGCAGGCATCCCTGGCTCCCTTTTCTTCCTCGTAGATACCTGGGGTACATGAGGGAGAGAAGGAAGAGTGTCCTCTTCTCCTCTTCCATCCTTGCATCTCCAAGTCCCTGTGACCTAGGCAGGTCCTGCCATGAGTGCCAAAGCAGCTTGCACACATGAAGCAGGGAGGGCCTAGAGAATAGGAATTATCTGTTCTCACCTATGCCTCTATCCCTGCTACTGTCAGTAGCCTTGGAGTGCCCTAGACCTCATTTAGGCCATGGATATTTATGTGGCCTTTATCTATGAAACAGGAAGTTTGGGGTTGGCTTAATTAACACGAATCAGTCATGCTCACCTGCACTGTGCCTTTTAACTTCTGTTGTTGTCTGCCTCTGGATCCTTTAGATCTAATTTTCTTTCTAGGGCTTTAACCCAAAGCCTGGAATTGAGCCTGGGACAAAAATGTGTCTCAGGGGAAGTTGCATGGACTCCTTATCATAAGCCAAATGCTAAGATGAAACCGTGAAACTAAGTCCTCCTCCAACAAGGGAGAGAAAGGATATCTTATGACACACCCAGATAACTGGTAGCTACAGTTATGCTTGCTAGGATTTCGGTGCATGGTGCCTGGCTTTGGTTAGCTCCCTTTGTCTTACTTTCCCGAAATAAAACCTCTGAGTGATGGGATCCTATTTATTCCCTATTTATTCCATCACCTGGCAGGATTTGCAGGATAATTGCTCAGAACTAGGATATTGATCAGGATTTCTTCGTTACCCAACCCCTTTTGTTCTTTCTGAGCTGCAGCCAGAGATTGCTAGTTGGTTCACAGGAACAAGCAGGATTAGTCTAAAATGTAGGAGAAAACTTAAAAACAATTAGTGAGTTTAGAATGTAATGACAAATGTATGAGAAGGTTTGGAATATAATTTCACTCTTTCCAGTCCTCATGTTTGTTTAAAAAAACAAATCATAATGGAACTGAGTTGTTTGAAAAATAGACTTTAGTTTTATACTTGGCCTGATTATTTGCATAAAGTGCAGTATGAATAATCATTTCTACATAGGCCTTTTGGATTGGCTTTGATTGAACTTTGTTCTACAAGGAGTCTCAGATAAGGTATTTTAAAATTGAGCCCAATCATGGGTTAGTATCCCCAAATACCTGTGAGTTGGGTCATCCTCTCCTCGTAAGGTCCCAAGATAAACTTGGAGTTCCTGGACCTGTTAGAATCTGATATTTATTACTGACCACATGTCAGGGACCCGGTACAGGGACTGCTTAGGCAAAGTTATGAGGCCAGTCTCCCCACTGGGCTTTTATTGGCTCTGCAAGTCGAGACTGACTCCTTAAACGGAAGCATACCCTTTCAGTCAAAGCCTTAGTGAAATGACCAGTTTTCCCAATTGCGTTCTGTTGCAAAAGAAAGATAGATTCTTATCACACTGATGCAAACAACTACATTCCTGTAAGTTAAGAATACTCACAGATAGTTTCCAAATTCTAGAGTAAGCAGTCAGAGAGAAACAAACATGCTCCAAATTTTGATCTAGGAGTATATCTTAATAATTAAAGGCCATAAATAGTTTAAAATAAGTTTCTTTGACTCTGAAAAACATAACAAGGATCAGCAATATTTCAAGCAAAAGTCAGGAAGATTTTCTCCATTCAGTTTCCTGAGTTTAGTCCATTTAGTTAACTCTTGTTTTGCTTAATATTCATGAACATTTCAGCTCTTCATGAGTCCTGTATGTTTTCCTTTATTCCAATGTTACAATTTCCAAAGTTAGCAGAAGCCTGTATTTTAGAGGACCTGTTAAATTTCGATAGCTTATTACGAACCATCTTTTGAAACAGATTAAAACAAGACAACAATTGTCTGTGAATAGCAAAATGTCCATGGTAGTTACATTTAGCAACACAATTGACAATGAAGTTTGGTCATCTCTATGGTTTACAATAACTTAACATAACAACCTTAATTATGATTGATAGCATATACTTAGACATTAGAATTCTAATAAATTTTGGAACATATGCATATATAAATATATATTTACTCACCAAAAATATAACCTAAAGAAGATTGAACATCATTTTGTCAATCCCATTTATCTAAACATGTCAAATAATCCTGTTTACCTCTCTTTTCGGACATTCCAGGGGCCCTCTGAAGTATCTGATGTCAGGCGTCAGGAAAGACAATTTTGAAACTGGGGTTTGATTTGAGAAGCCTGTTAAATATGTTTAAAGCACTTGATAGTATGAAACAGAATTCCAGATTATGATAAGTCATTTATTTTGCCAAAATGATGACTCAGAAGTCTTAAAGAAGCAAAATTCTTTTATAGCCCTTCTGAATTTTGTTAATATGTTTGCATAGAGAACCTCTTCTGCAAGATTAATTTCCACAGTTCTTCTACCACTTGTTTGAAACTTTGGCTTTTCCTATCTAACTCAAAACAATCCTTTACCACTAGGCAAAAATTTATATTTCCATGCCTTCTTATAACCTTTTACTAAAAAACACATTTTACTGTTCTTATATACCTTGCATGTAAATATATTTCCAGTAGTTTCAATTACATGTTATAATGGTAACTTTTAGCAATTTTTAACTTTAGTGTAAAACCTGGTAAGTTGTTTTAATTGTGTGCTAAGTGCAGCCAAGTTTTCCCTTCTTAATTAAGGGTATGGTTAGTTCCATATGTCCCCAGGCCTTATGATTGTGAAGCACGCAAGTAAAATAGTTTTCAAAACTCAGGAAGCAGTTTGTAACCTAAAAAAACATTTAGGAAATCTTGCATCAGACCTGCATAGTTTAGTTCACCTATTTACATTTTAATGACACATGCATTTTACCAACAAGATTGAAGGCTGCTTTTATTTCTGAAAAGAAAGGTACCACAGCTTTTATCTTCCCTTTAAAAAAATATTAGATGCAAGCAGTTGTCTTTCTTTAGGCCAAATTAACTAGAGCTCTTTTACAGACATTACACACAACACATACACAGACAGGCACAAAAAAACCCAGTTGCTGGGTGGAATCCTTTAAGAGACAGGGGTAGGAAAACATGCAGACATCAAATCAGAAAGAAAGTTGTTCCCTAAGGCAGGATTGCTAAACAAAGCCTTGCCACCAGATTTACAAGCCATGCCTGCAGGATGTAAAACAAGATGGAGGCCTGATTTTACCATCAAAACTTTGCAGAGAATACAGTGATAGTTGGCGTGCTATCACCATAGCAATAGTCCATAGACTATTTTATTTATCTCTGCTCTGATTTTTACTTTTTCCTTCCTTCTACTAACTTTGGGCTTAGTTTGATCTTATTCTAGCCCCTTGAGGTGTAGCATTAGGTTATTTATTTGTGATCTTTTTTTATAATATTTGCTTATGTAGGCCTTTATTACTATAAACTTCCCTCTTAGAACTGTTTTGACTGCATCTCATAAGTTTTAATATGTTGTGCTTCCATCTGTTTTGGCTCAAATTTTTAAAAAATTATTCCTCTAGTTTCTTCTTTGTTGCATTTATTTTTTGAAGTGTGTGGTGTTTAATTTCCACATATCTGTGAATCAGTTTTTTTTCTTATTTGTTGATTTCTAGTTTCGTACCATCATAGTCAGAAAAGATGTTTGGGATGATTTCAATCTTCTTAAATATGTCAAGATTTGTTTTGTTGCCTAACATATAATCTATCCTGGAGAATGTTTCACGTGTACTTGTAAAGAATGTGTATTCTGCTACTGTGAATAGACTGTTTTTTATATGTCTGTCAGGTTCATTTAGTCTAAAGTGTAGTTGGAGACCAATATGTCCTTATTGACTTCCTCTCTGGATAAGCTACATTGTTGAAAGTGGGGTATCGAAGTACTCTACAATTGTTGTATTTCTGTCTCTTTCTCCCTTCAGATATGTTAATATTTACTTTATATATTTAAGGACTTTAATGTTAGGGGCATAGTGTATTTACAGTTGTTTTATCCTCTCGATGAATTCACCAATTTATCATTACATAATGACCTTTTTTGTCTCTTCCGTTTTTGAGTTAAAGTCTATTTGTTTAAGTATAGCTACCCTTGTTCTTTTTTAAGTTTCCAGTTGCATGGAATATCTTTTATCATCTATTTCCTTTCAGGCTATGTGTGTCCTTATAGGTGAAGTGAGTCTCTTGTAGGCAGCATATAGTTTGGTCTTGTGTTTGTATCCATTCAGCCACTTCATATTTTTTGATTGGCTATTTTGATCCATTTACATTTAAAGTAATTATTGATAAATACAGACTTATTATTGCCATTCTATTAATTGTTTTCTTACTGTTTTATAGATCCCTTCTTCCTTTCTTACTGCCTTCCTTTGTGATTTGATGATTTTCTGTAGTGTTTTGCTTTGATTCCTTTCTCTTTGTCTTTTGAGTAATCTATTACAGATTTTTTTCTTTGTGGTTACCTTGAGTTTTATAAAATGTAGTTATAACAGTTTGATTTAAGATGATAATTTTATTCACAT
Source organism: Macaca fascicularis (assembly GCF_037993035.2). Taxonomy (NCBI): domain Eukaryota; kingdom Metazoa; phylum Chordata; class Mammalia; order Primates; family Cercopithecidae; genus Macaca; species Macaca fascicularis. The sequence continues at coordinate 99,234,268 of NC_088383.1, read as the reverse complement.
ATAAAACTCTATACTTTTACTGTCCCCACATTTTAGGTTTCTGTTGCACAATTTGCATCTTTTTATTATGTGTATTATTAACAAATTATTGTAGTTATAGTTAGTTTTAATGTTTTCATTTCTCGCTGAGTTTTATACTTTCATATGTTTTCATGTTATCAATTACCATCCTTTCAATTAATCTTAAAATTTTTCCTTTAGCATTTTTGAGAGGTGAAGCCTACTGGGCTTCTGGGTCAGGTGGGAACTTGGAGAACTATTTTGTCTAGTTAAAGGATTGTAAATGCACCAATCAGCACTCTGTAAAAATGCACCAATCAGAGCTCTGTCTAGCTAAAGTTTTGTGAATGCACCAATCAGCACTCTGTAAAAACGAACCAATCAGCACCTGTAAAATGGACCAATCAGCACTCTGTAAAATGGACCAGTCAGCAGTACATGGGCGGGGCCAACTAAGGGAATAAAAGCTGGCCACCTGCGCCAACAGCGGCAAGCTGCTACAGTCCATGCTGTGGAAGCTTTGTTCTTTTGCTCTTCACAATAAATATTGCTGCTGCTCACTCTTTGGGTCCACACTACCTTTATGAGCTGTAACACTCACTGTGAAGGTCTGCGGCTTCACTCCTGAAGTCAGCAAGACCATGAACCCACTGGGAGGAACAAACAACTCTGGAAGCGCCACCTTTAAGAGCTGTAGCACTCACTGTGAAGGTCTGCGGCTTCACTCTTGAAGTCAGCAAGATCACAAACCCACCAGAAGGAAGAAACTCCAGACACATCTGAACATCTGAAGGAACAAACTCTAGACACACCATCTTTAAGAACTGTAACACTCACCACAAGGGTCCGCAGCTTCATTCTTGAAGTCAGTGAGACCAAGAACCCACTGGAAGGAATAAATTCTGGACACATTTTTGTGTGACTATTCTAGTGGTGTTGAACTCCCTAATCTTTTGTTTATCTGGGAAAGTCTTTATCTCCTCTCATTTCTGAAGGACAACTTTATTGGATAAAGTATTCTTGTTTGGTAGTTCTTTTTATTTTTCTTTTATTACTTCGACTATAACAGCCCATTATCTTTTAATGTGGTTCTCACTGTATGTAGAGGAAATATATAAGACAGTTATTTTACAAATATTAAAGCAAAGAGGGTAAGGAGTAAAAAGTATAAAAGGTAAAGGGGATAATTTTTAATACTTTACTCAAACTGATAAAATATTGACATCATAGACTGTGATAAGTTTTATATATAAATCAATACCTAGAGTAACTACTAAAGAAGCTACAAAAGGATATTCACCTAAATATACATTAAATAAATCAAATGGAAATATAAAAATGATCAATCTATGAAAAGCAGGAAAAAAGAAATATAAAACAGAGATAAACAGAAAACAAAGAATAAGATGTCAGCCTTAAAATATCAAGTTTTACATGAAAATCAAGTGGTCTAAATATGCCAATTAGAAAAAAGAGATGAGGACAGTGATATTAGTAAGATAGCAGAATGGGAGCTTTCTATGGCCATCCCCCTCACCTATAGAAGGATTTGACTGCTATCCATGAAAGAGAGTGTCTTTGTGGAAGTCTAAGAGTCTAGTGGAGAAGTTCCAGCACTGTGTTGGTGTGGAGGAAAAGTTAAATATTAAATTTGAACTCAATTGAACATGGACACAAACAATGGTCACCAAGTCCCAGAATGGGTTGTATGAGCCCCTTGAGACATTGATCCAGTATTATTTCAGAGAAAACTCTATTTCAATCTATTCCTATATGTTAGTTATTGAAAAACAACAGACAATCACAAAAACAAGTTGACCTGTTAGTGTTCCTTGAGCCCAGTCGTGAAGGGCCCTCATGACAGGGCCTCAAGCCAAACAACTCGATACAAAAAGAGCTAGCTTCCCAGACTGCACTGAAGTTTCATAAGACCTCTACTCATCTGTGCAGGGACCAGTGGCCAACTTTGGAGCCCAGGCTGTTGCTTTCCCTTCTGGTGGTGAATCCTTCACCGAAGGGAAGGATTGCAGTGTCCAACACTGGAGCTCAGGCCATTGCTTCCCAGTCTGATGGTGAATCCTCCATAGTCGGTGAGTGTGGTGTCCACTGTTGGAGCCTAGGCTGTTGCTCCCCACTCTGATGGTGAACCCTCCATTGTCTGGTGAGAGTAAATATATATATATATATTTTTCCTTTCTCCCCTTCCCATTGCAATTTGCTTATTATATAATTTCCTTATTATATCATTTGCTTATTATATCTGCATTGCCATTTATGTGGGATAAAGCTTGTTTACCCTTAAAGGTATTATGTGCGTGCCTTTTCTTCTCCCCTCACACATCTCCTGCACAGAACAGTTGGAACCAAAAGTTCGAGAATATATACGTGAAAAGGGCAAAGTACCCCCACTTTAAGGCAGCACAGCTAACTGCCATGGGGGAGGGGAGAGAACCCCCTTAGTTGGTTATTTATTTCAGAAAGAACGTGAGAGTGTAGTGAGTGAGTGCCCATCTACCTTAGCAGTGTGAGATGCTGACCAAGAAGTTCATTTCTTTCTAACCCTTCTCAGAATACTGAGGTGATTGTCAGGTCTGAGTGCTGAGGAGAGTCTGGCAGCAGGGAAGAAAAGCCCTGGACCTAACTACTTTGCTCCTCAGACAATCAGGAAGACTACCCACAAGACATATAGGACTCCTTGCCTCTGAATGCACCCCCAACTGGCTCATGATCATCTCAAGTGCCCTGTGAGCCTCTTTTTATCTCTTCTGTTGGCTCCACAAATGTAACGAGATGCCCAGTGCAAGTCTCCAACTGACAGCCTATTTGACTCTGTGGGATTGGAAGAAGACATACAAACTCAAGCATTTCAGGGTATTGAACCTAGAGAAAGCAAATGGGATGCTCTCAGCACCTGACCTAGCTTAGTGGATTGAAAAGGCATGTAATCCTCAGACTTCTCCTATGACTCCCCTTCCCACAGATGGAACAAGAGGTTTGGAGATGGCATAGCCATAAAAAAGATCTGAGAAATCCTTAGAATACCAGCTGGGCTGATTATTGAAGTATTTCTATCCCAAAGCCACTCAGTAAAGACTGGAGGAGTTGACTGCTTCTTAAAAGGTGAAGACAGAAATGCAAGACTTCAAAAGAATGCATAGAATCAAGGAGAAGGACACCTAGGAAACTCAAAACTATGAATTTCTTAGGTTCCTAGCCAATTAGCTTTATTCATCCATCTTTCTAATCTTTTTACATTTGTTTTATACTTTAGGCCAGTGTTTTTTAGCCATACTTAGTAAAATAAATAGAAAAGTATATCCACTCCATCTTTCAGGAAGCAGAAGTCTTCATCCTTATTGCTTAATTGTACTTCATTTCATTGTGTGTTTCACCAGCACCCTTTTACAGAGAGCTGCCAAGGGTAGTGCTCTCTTGCAATGTTTTTGCACCCATCTTTGTTCTCAGTCTTCCTAACAGAATTACAGTGAACATCAGTCATCCAAAATTTTTCCATATTTAAGCAAAGATCTGACAAATTAATTTAATCTAAGATATGAAAAACTAAATCTGACTTAATATGCTATATATCCCAGGCCTATATTTATTTTACCAGATAAGATCTCTAAAGCCAAATCAATTAGTCTAGAGTGCTTGAATTTAGTGCAGTCATGGCAGGTCTTATGATCAAAGGGATTTTCTTTTAGTGACCTAAGTCATGTTCCATTTTGGTAATTCTTGAATGTAAAGTAGTTTTGAAATATAAGCCAGATTCTTAGTTTTATGATCAAATCTATATCCTTTATATAAGTCTTCAAACTGGAAATTTATTTCCAGGAGTACCATAACATCATTTTTTAAACATCATCATTTTTGTTGATCAAATATTCTAATATTACTGCAGAATGATTATAAAAATTATCAGTTTTAATGAATATTTCTGACTCATGGAAAATGACAGTACTGCATTTTACTGCCTATGAAATAGATATATTAGCTGAGCATTAGCAACTTTTCTTTCTTACTTGCTTTCTCAGGGAAAGTTAGGCCCTGAAAAATGATTTAAACATAATGCCTGTGAAAAAGCTTAAACCAGTTGAATTTTCTGCAGTCATAACCCAAAAATGTGGCATTGTTTAAAGACTAACAAGGGAGTAGCCCTCTTCTTGGAGAGTGGGGTATTTTATGGGGACAAAATATTTGACAAACTAAAATTATTTGTTCGGTAGCACTGTTGGTTCTCTCTTTGATCTTTCTCTCTTCTTTTTCTTCAAAGGAATAATCAGGTACACGTAATGGGGTTGGGAAAGCAGATTTTGGTGGTGACAGACCGGTTAGATGTGGAAAGGCTGGAAGATAAACAGCAACAATGTCCTGGGAAGCACAGAAATCAAAAAATAGGCAAATGAATTTCTTATCACGTGGCAATCTAAGCCAAGAACATTCAGAACCAGTTTTATAATGGAAGAGAGAGAAGGAGAGAGAGGAGAGAGAAACAAGGGGAATATCCAAGAAAATTTCCAGAAATGAAACTGAGAGGACTAATACTTATGTTTTCACCGGCTGTTGATTTTGGGCTTGGATTAATTTAAGTGTCCAGGGCTGCATCCTGTATGGCCTTAAATATGTTCCTGGAGAAATTTTCAAACTTTTCCAAATGTAATTGTGTGACTCTGTGTTTGCATGTATGTGTGCATATGTATATGCACACACATATATATGCATATATACTTACGTGTGTATGTATATGCACATGCATATGTGTGTTCAGGGAGAAGTACAATAGTGGTTGTGGACATATAAGACTGAGTAGAACAGTAACATCAAAAGAACTTTATTTTAACAAGTATATTCAGCAAGATTCTTTAAAAAATTGATATTTTTAAATGTTTGCTGGTTAGCTGTATTTAGAAGAAAGGATCATATCAATTAAGAAAATAATAGCTTTGAATCAAGGATTTATTTGAATATGAGCTGATATAATAATAAAATAGACATAGATATTTTAAAAGGATCACAGTCTATTATTGCATCATGATTAGATGCATAAAATATGCAAAAATACAATGGCCAATTTTCAAAATCAACCCAGAAAACAAAGATTTAGTATTTACATAGAAGCTGTCAATGATTACTGAGATTGAAGTTTGTTTAATATTGCCAGTTTGTTTAATAATCATTCAAAATTAAGCAATTTATGCTATATAGCAAATGTCTAGTGAAAATCTTGTCTTTTGACTGATTGAAGCATAAAATAAATTTTTAATTTAGGATTTAAAGATGCAGGGACTTGAGTGGTTGCTAGTATAATAATTATTTGTCTTACATTTTAGCCACCTAGCTGTTAGTTTGACTTTTGAATTGAAAGGTATTGTATTTATTTATAAAATAAATTATTCCATTACTAAACAGTCCAAAATATTACAAAATAACCTTTTTGTGTGACTTCTGAAAACTTCTTGGTACTGAGAAACCATGGTTTAAAGAGATTATTTAGAAATAAGTTTCACATAGTTTTGCCTTATCATATCATTCAAGTAAAATATTTAGTCTGATATTCTTGATAACTCTGTTTGCGAAGAGTCAAACTCTGTAAAATATTTGAAGAAATTTATTCTGAGACAAATATGAGTGACCAATGGCCCATGGCACAGCCCTCAGGAGATCCCGAGAACATGTGCCCAAGATGGTCAGGGTACATCTTGGTTTGATGCATTTTAGGAGACATGAGACATGAATTAAATGCATGTAAGATGTACATTGGCTTACTCCAGAAAGGTGAGACAACTGAAAGCGAGGGCTTCCAGATCACTGGTATATTCAAAGATTTTCTGATTGGCAATTTGTTGAAAGAGTTAGGTTATTTTCTAAAGACTTAGAAATGTCTGGGTTAAGATGAGGGTTTATGGAGACAAAGATTTTATCATGCAGGTGAAGCCTCCAGGTAGCAGGCGTCAGAAAGAATAGACTGTAAATATTTCTTATCATACTTAAAGAATCTCTTCTATCAGTAATTCCAAAAGGAGGAGGGTATAATGAGGCATGTCCGACACCCACCCCATCATCATGTCCTGAACTAGTTTTTCAGGTTAGTTTTGGAATGCCTTTGCCAAAAGGAGGAATCTATTCAGATGCATGGAGAGGCTTAGAATTTTATTTTTGGTTTACAATTCAGAGAACTTACTGGTTATCTTGCAAGGTTCAGGGGACGGTGACGGTATCTGACATTCTGTCTAGCTGTGTGGCTGCTTTTGTGACTCAATTGTTGTTTATGTCTGGCTTTTATCCCAGTATTCTTCCGAGGGCAGGGAGAAGACCAAGCAGCCTCGCACATGGGGAATAATAGTGTGAGTGAGCATCTTGAAGGACATTAATCATAACTACACATTCATGGATGCAATATTTTGTAAATTTTTAATCTCTTTCAATCCTATGAAAAAGCCATTAATATTATAGAATCCATTGTATTGATGAAGAAACAGACCCAGAGGAATGAAAAGACTTTGATAGAGAAAGTGGGAGATCTTAATCTCAAACTCAGGTCTTGTGTACTCCAAATACTCAGCTCATCTGACACCATTGATTCTTTAAACATACATTGCACTAATTCCGAAAACGCATAACGCAAGAGACATTAGCTTCCATTGTCGTTGTTAGCTTTTTAAATCTCTAGCACTATTTAGTTGTCCCTATTTTATTTACAGTCTCCCAAACCTGGGTATAAAAATCAGGCTTGCTATTTCTTTATTTTTCTCCTCAAAGCACCTAACATAGTCCCTTATAATGAAATGTTTGCTCAAAAAATATTTATTGAGTCATAGTTAGTGTATTAGCTCATTGGCATCAATTGCTATTTAGCAGAGATCAAACGTATGCATTTTGGCAGGTAAGAAAGCTATGAACATGGAACAAGAATCATGGAGAGAAGCAATATGCAATTTTGTGAATTATGAATATAAGTTCATAAAGAGAACTGGGATTGGGACCCTGTGGGAAGCCCTAAAGAAGAAAGACCAGGAAAATTGGTAAGAGGTGGGAATAATGTATTTATGATATGTTACCCCCTGGCCAATAGATTTTAGGCATAGAGAAGAACTTTAGGGGAGCTGAAGGACAAAGCCCCGTTGAAGAGCTTCTTGTTTGTGCAGATGATCACTTCCTCCCATCAATACTCTTTGCTGACAAAAACTTTGGCTTAGGTGATGTTGCTCCAATTTTACCAGGAATACTTTCCTCTCCCTCCTTTTATCTTCTCTTTCCTTCCATATTTTTCTATCAAAAATGGAAATAGCTATAATATATAATACATATCTAATTATGAATGTAACATATACTCAGAAATTACTAAAAAGAAAACAATTTTAAAATTAAAGAAGAAAATAAAACAATCTCTAAAATGAACTTCAAGAAATAACCATCATTCAAATTACATGGCATGTCAGATTTTTTTTATATGTATATAAATATGCAAGGGTAGAATCTAATACTATTTTACCTACCTCTATTTTAACTCGTCAGCATTACTTCTAAACCTCCAAAAAAATCATGACATGCTGCAGCCCCTATTTAAACCAATTCCCTATTCCCAAACATTCAAGTTTTTATAATAAACATCTCCATAAAAACATCTTTGTCAATTTGTATGATTATTTTTCAGTAGGTACATTTATAAAAACGAAAATTTGGGGTCAAAATATAGGAAAATTTTGAAGACTTTTCAAACAGACTTTTCAGTTTCCTTGAGGAGTCTGCTAACTGGAGTGTCCTGTACTCTCTTCAATGCAAGATATTATCACACTTTTTAATCTTTGCAAGTACAAGTCCAAAAATTGTTTAATTTATATTTATTTAATTACTAGTGAAATTGATTATTTTTAAAATATAAATGAGACATATTTTATATTTTTATTTTTTCTTGTGATAATTTTCAACTCATACTCCTGCTGTAGTATTGTTTTTTGCTGATTTTTATAACTATCTATCATCTATCTATCTATACATATTTGTGTTTTAAGATATACATTTTATTCTTTTTCTTCCTGCATACTCTTGTCATTGTCCCCCTAATGTGTCATTTTCCTATTTAAACATTATGTCAGGGGAGATTTAAGGTGCAGAAAGAAGCAGCCAGCAAAAAATTCTGATTTCCTTTTTATCCTCTCTCACCTCAAATCCTTAGACTAATTGAAGAGTAAAAGATTTCTCAGCCAGAAAGTGGCTGAGAATTCAGACAAAAGCAAGAAGAGAGTATTTTCCTATGCTAAAAATGATTCATCTGGCTGGGAAACAACAATTTTTCATTTAATAATCACATTTACATTTATATTTATGAGTAAATATAACTAATTTTGGTAGTTAAGTTATTGGAATGAAGCTCTTTTATAGCTATCTGCAGCATAAATACACCTCAGAGACTGGTTGTGTTATTTGCAACCAGTGCAGTTACTTGTTTAACTCAGTCACCACAAAGTTAAGGCACATGGTTCTGGAAGACTGGGTGGTAGAGTGGAAAAGACACTTTCAGGGCATTAGAAAGGTTATCTGGAATCTGATTCTGTCTCTTCTACTGACTGATACTGAGCAATCATGCAACTTTTCAAAACTCTCCTTCTCATTATGCAAGAAATACAACCAATAATACCAAAGGAAAAGAAATCAACATTTTGTATAATATTTACTAAGATTTGAATATTTGTCCATTTCAAAACCTGTGTTGAAATGTAATTGCCATTTTGACAGTGGTAAGAGGTAGAATTTTTAAGAGGTGATTAGGCCATGACGACTCCTGCCTTAAAGGTTGGATTGGTGCCATTATAAAAGGGTGAGGCTGTTTTTTTCTTGCTGTCACCATCCCATCTTCTGCCATGTGATGATGCAGCAAGGAGGCTCTCACCAGATGCCAGTATATTGATATTAGACTTCCCAGTCTCCAAAACTGTGAGCCAATAACTTGTTTGTTATAAGTTACCCAGTCTGATTTTTATAATTTTCAGCTTTTCTGCTGCTCTATTCCCCACCTTTGTGATTTTATCTACCTTTGGTCTTCGATGATGGTGATGTACAGATGGGGTTTTGGTGTGGATGTCCTTTCTGTTTGTTAGTTTTCCTTCTAACAGTCAGGACCCTCAGCTGCAGGTCTATTGGAGTTTGCTGGAGGTCCAGTCCAGACCCTGTTTGCTTGGGTATCAGCAGCGGAGGTGCAGAACTGCGAATATTGCTGAACAACAAATGTTGCTGCCTGATCATTCCTCTGGAAGCTTCAAATGATAAAGGGGATATCACCACCGATCCCACAGAAATACAAACTACCTTCAGAGAATACTATAAACACCTCTAGGCAAATAAACTAGAAAATCTAGAAGAAATGGATAAATTCCTGGACACATACATACTCCCAAGACTAAACCAGGAAGAAGTTGAATCCCTGAATAGACCAATAACAGGCTCTGAAATTGAGGCAATAATTAATAGCTTATCAACCAAAAAAAGTCCAGAACCAGACGGATTCACAGCTGAATTCTACGAGAAGTATAAGGAGGAGCTGGTACCATTCCTTCTGAAATGATTCCAATCAACAGAAAAAGAGGGAATCATCCCTAACTCATTTTATGAGGCCAGTATTATCCTGATACAAAAGCCTGGCAGAGACACAACATAAAAGAGAATTTTAGACAATATCCCTGCTGAACATCGATGCAAAAATCCTCAGTAAAATACTGGCAAGCCGAATCCAGCTGTGGATCAAAAAACTTATCCACCATGATCAAGTGGGCTTCATCCCTGGGATGCAAGACTAGTTCAACATACACAAATCAATAAATGTAATCCATCACATAAATAGAACCAATGACAACAACCACATGATTTTCTCAATAGATGCAGAAAAGGCCTTTGACAAAATTCAGCAGCCCTTCATGCTAAAAATTCTCAATAGATTAGGTATTGATGGGATGTACCTCAAAATAATAACATGTATTTATGACGAACTCGCAGCCAATATCATACTGAATGGGCAAAAACTGAAAACATTCCCTTTGAAAACTGGCACAAGACAGGGATGCCCTCTCTCACCATTCCTATTCAACATAGTGTCGGAAATTCTGGCCAGGACAGTCAGCCTGTAGAAAGAAATAAAGGGCGTTCAATTAGGAAAACAGGAAGTCAAAGTGTCCCTGTTTGCAGATGACATGATTGTATACTTAGAAAACCCCATCGTCTCAGCCCAAAATCTCCTTAAGCTGATAAGCAACCTCAGCAAAGTCTCAGGATACAAAATCAATGTGCAAAAATCAGAAGCATTCCTATATACCAATAACAGACAAACAGCCAAATTATGAGTGAACTCCCGTTCACAATTGCTTCAAATAGAATAAAATACCTAGGAATCCAACTTACAAGGGATGTGAAGGACCTCTTCAAAGTGAACTACAAACCACTGCTCTACCAAATAAAAGAGGACACAAACAAATGGAAGAACATTCCATGCTCATGGATAGGAAGAATCAATATTGTGAAAATGGCCATACTGCTCAAGGTAATTTATAGATTCAATGCCATCCACATCAAGCTACCAATGACTTTCTTCCCAGAATTGGAAAAAACTACTTTAAAGTTCATATGGAACCAAAAAAGAGCCCGCATTGCCAAGACAATCCTAAGCAAAAAGAACAAAGCTGGAGGCATCATGCTACCTGACTTCAAACTATACTACAAGGCTACAGTAACCAAAACAGCATGGTACTAGTACCAAAACAAGATACAGACCACACATCTACAACCATCTGATCTTTGACAAACCTGACAACAACAAGAAATGTGGAAAGGATTCCCTATTTAATAAATAGTGCTGGGAAAACTGGCTAGCCATAAGTAGAAAGCTGAAACTGGATCCCTTCCTTACACCTTATACAAACATTAATTCAAGATGGATTAAAGACTTAAATGTTAGACCTAAAACCATAAAAACCCTAGAAGAAAACCTAGGCAATACCATTCAGGACATAGGCATGGGCAAGGACTTCATGTCTAAAACACCAAAAGCAATGACAACAATAGCCGAAATTGACAAATGGGATTTAATTAAACTAAAGATCTTCTGCATAGCAAAAGAAACCACCATCAGAGTGAACAGGCAACCTACAGAATGGGAGAACATTTTTGTAATCTACTCATCTGACAAAGGGCTAATATCCAGAATCTACAAAGAAATCAAACAAACTTACAAGAAAAAAACAAACAACCCCATCAAAAAGTGGGTGAAGGATATGAACAGACACTTCTCATAAGAAGACATTTATGTTGGCTGGGTGCAGTGGCTCATGCCTGTAATCCCAGTACTTTTGGAGGCCTCGACGGGTGGATCACGAGGTCAGGGGGTCGAGACCATCCTGGCTAACACGGTGAAACCCCATCTCTATTAAAAAAATAGAAAAATTAGCCAGGCGCAGTGGTGGGCAGGCACCTGTAGTCCCAGCTACTCAGGAGGCTGAGGCAGGAGAATGGTGTGAACCCGGAAGGCAGAGCTTGCAGTGAGTGGAGACCACACCAGTGCACTCCAGCCTGGGCGACAGAGCGAGACTCCATCTCCAAAAAAAAAAAAAAAAAAAAGAAGACATTTATGCAGCCAACAGACACATGAAAAAATGCTCATTATCACTGGTCGTCAGAGAAATGTGAATCAAAACCACAATGAGATACCATCTCACACCAGTTAGAATGGCGATTGTTAAAAAGTGAGGAAGCAACAGGTGCTGGAGAGGATGTGGAGAAATAGGAACACTTTTACACTGTTTGTGAGACTGTAAACTAGTTCAACCATTGTGGAAGACAGTGTGGTGATTCCTCAAGGATCTAGAACTAGAAATACCATTTGATCCAGCCATCCCATTACTGTGTATATATCCAAAGGATTATAAATCATGCTGCTATAAAGACACATGCACACGTATGTTTATTGTGGCACTATTCACAATAGCAAAGGCTTGGAACCAACCCAAATGTCCATCAGTGATAGACTAGGTTAAGAAAATGTGGCACATATACACCATAGAATACTATGCAGCCATAAAAAAGGATGAGTTCATGTCCTTTTTAGGGACGTAGATGAAGCTGGAAACCATCAGTCTCAGCAAACTATTGCAAGGACACAAAACCAAGCACCTCATGTTCACACTCATAGGTGGGAATTGAACAATGAGATCACTTGGACACAGGAAGGGGAACATCACACACTGGGGCCTGTCGTGGCGTGGGGGCAGTGCGGAGGGATAGCATTAAAAGATATACCTAATGTAAATGACGAGATAATGGGGTGGGTACAGCACACCAACATGGCACATGTATACACATGTAACAAATCTGCCCATTGTGCACATTTACCCTAGAACTTAAAGCATAATAAAAATAAAATAAAATAAAATAAAAATAAAAAATAAAAAAATAAAAATAAAAATAATTTTTAAAAATGAAAAAAAACACAGAAAAAAAACAAAGAGCTATAGCTGAAAAAAAAAAAAAGTTACCCTGTCTCACGTGTTCTATCAGCACAAAATGCAGTAAGACAATATTGTATATTGTGTATGCTTTTATATAAAACATTTAATGTAACTTCACAGCACTATTATTCAATGCTCTGAGACGTGAAGGACAAATAAAAGAAGAGAAAAAACACACAACTAATTGTTCATAAATCATAAAAATTTGTTTCCCTAGAACACAGTTAATACAATTGAAGTCTTTGAAAAATCATTATTTTTTTCAGGAGTGATAATCCAACATGTAAACCAAACTTATGCTCAGGGCACCAGCAACGACAACTACAAAATAAATGGTAAAAAGTGTATGTTTATCAATTAATATTAGATATCTCAAACGAAAAGAAAAAAATGATCATGAAGGACAAAATGAGAATATTGCTGAACTTTATCACATTTAATCTTATGATTTAGAATCATTTTAGTTTGAATGAACCAGGACAAGGCACCACAGGGCTTTAACCAGCCATGCTGACAACAGGTTCCCTGATTTAGTGGCATTTGACCATTAAATGATTGGTTCTTTTGAGGTATTAACCACCCCTTGACCTCTCCTTGTAATTATTTGACATAAATATCTCATTTAAGCATTCCTACTACATACAAGGCTAGCAGATGTGGGGATATGGGAAGGGATGAGGAAACCAAAAGAGCCCAATTTTGGAACTTGCTGGCAAGAGTTTTGTGGTAGGGAGATGCTCAAATGAGGCCTTTCCTGGGTCTCTCCTCTCTATTCATACAAGTAGTTAAGAATTGACCCCATAGCCAAAGTTTATTTGGGGACCCTTATTCCATTAAGATTGCTATCAATGTCTCTAGACTCCCCTCTTTTAGGATGCGAATCTAAATGACTTAGATTTTTCAAAAGTCTCATTTTTTGAGAAGGTTTACTAATATTCTATTGGAAAGGTTAAAAAATATGCAAGCTTGATGACTTATATGCATTTGAAAAATCAATTCAGAAAGGTGCCTCCTGCCAGCTACTGGAACCACAGATGAGTTGAAATCCTTTCAGTTTCCCTTGCTATTCAACATGGGTCTCTAGTGTTTTTGCACTCTAACCAAAAGCTTTCAGACTTAGGATAAAGCCTCTGAGTGACAAGATAAAATATATGTGCATTTTCCTGTTGCATATCTTCAAGCCAGATGTTCTATGTTTAAAAGGAAAATAATAAAAATGAAAGATTTAAAAAGGCCTTGGTCGCATGCAGTCAAAATTCCATTTTATTCAGTTAACAGTCTGTAAACTAAGCATGTGACTGAATGATACATTATTTAAATAACTTCTTATTTTTAGCATCAAAAGAGATTTAATGGGTTATATTAGTTTGAACACTTTTCAGCAAATGTATAGAGTTATAAGGTATCTAGAGAAAATAGGCGTTTTAAAGATTTATACCGATTGTTTTTTATTTTACTTCTTTGTAGAATGGTGCTTAACTCAGTGCCCTCTTGAATAAGAAGGAAAAAGGGCAGGCTTAAATTAAGGCTGTGCCCAGGCATCATTGAGGTGGTGGGTGGGATGGAAGTAGGAGGCAGACTGAGCAATGACTGCTGTGCATGATTTCATGTGGCACCAAGCGCATATTACATATCTCATCTTATTTAATCTTTATTATAGCATTATAGTTGTGAGCATTATGATTCTTGTTTTACAGATGAGAAGATTAAGGCTTAGAAGATTTAAGTCACTTGCAAAGGTCATGCAGTGATCAGGTGGCTATGGATATAATCCCAAGAGTAGTCTGTGTGAAAGCTTATGTGCTGTATGCTGCTTTTCTACATCAGAAAGGTGGAAATTCTCCCTCTCTGTTGTATCCGTGACCACACGATTATTCTGATAGCTTAATGAAAAATGTGATCCTGGCTAGGCAAGCTTCTCATTTGCTTAGTTCAGTGCTGCATATAAAGAAGACAAATGTGGCCTCAGGCATCTAGCAGTGAAGTCTGCTCATTTTCTTAACTTTTAATATAACTTGCCTCCTCAAAGGTTGTTTCAAGGTCAAATGAGTTTCATATTTCCTGGGAAAGGATTCTGTAAACTATAAAGCACTATGTTGCTTTAATAATTTATTTTAACTTTAAGGATTTTTAAAACATTCTCTCCTCTGCTTTAGGAAGTTGAAGACATTTATTGTAATTAAAATATTAAATGAGGGTAGTAAACATGTTCAGCCACTGGATAGCATTAACAATTGAGGATAATTCATCTCTAGATTAGCTTCCTGGCTGATCATCTAAGTCAGGTTCAAAGAGAATAATTAGGAGATAGCACAAATTTTATTTTTAAATTATTTTGCATTATAAATAATATATACAAAATTTTGTATATAAAATTTAAGAATGAAAACAAATAATTGTATCATCCAAAACAAAGTAATCATGTTTAATACATTTCATAGAAAACTCCTTTTCCTCCCTTTCCTCCTCTCTTTATCTCTCTCTCTAGAGAATATTTGTATATGTGGGGATATATTATATTGGGGTCATTCAATACACATAGCTTCACATTATGCTAATTTCTTCTTGTTACAGTGAATTTTTTATTTCATTATTAATTCTTTAGATATTCTTTTGTAGTTACATAACCATCTCCCAATTTTGGGATTACTTTCAATTTTTTTACAATGCTAAATGATGTTTTGGTGAATATTTTTTAATGTTTATGATTACCTGAGAGTCTCATTATTTCTTTAGATATACTTCTTAGAGTAGGCCAAAGGGTATGTTTTTCAAAGGCACCTAATGCATAATATAAGATCCAAGAAAAAAAAAAATACAAAAACTCCATTATTCACTCAAAGTGTACATATAGCTGATTAATATGGAGACTAACCATTACACTTCCAATTTTTTGTCATTCCATGGTGATAACCATTAAACAAAAAATTGGGAGTAAAATAGCAATTTCCTGCATTAAATGCTACACTGAATTTTATTATTGCTTGAAATAATAGGTGAAATGGTGAATAATAGGTTGCCATTTGTTTGGTTTGAGTTGTAATTCTTTGATTACTAGTGATAGAAGCACTTTAGATATGCTTATTGGCTCCTTTGTTTCTTCTTGAAAGACAATATTGCTATGTAGTTGAGAGTGGGGTCTTTGGAGTCATGCAGCATGGTTAGAATCCAGATTTTGGCACTTACTAGATATTTAATTTGTAGAAAATTACTTAAATGTTCTGTTCTTTAGGTTTTTTTAACCTAAAAATTGGAGATGATATTAATATTGTCTATCTCATAAAACTAAGTCATATGAGTAAACAGTGTATTAACCCAAGTACGTATAAGAATGTCTGACATATGTTCATCTTTAACAAGTGTTAACTTGATTTTATGCATTCATTTATTCATTTGTTTGCTCATTTTGTATCTAGATTTGTTGATGTCCTTTTGTCTATTTTCTGTTAAAGTGTTCTTTTCTCCTATTGCTTAATAGAAAATATTAATAGGAATATTGGCTTTATAGTTTGCTGTTTTCTTTTTATTTTGGATTAGGTAGTAAGAGTGAGAAGTCAGAAGGAAGATGAAACTTAAACTGCATGGAAAACATACATCTTCTTTCTCTTCTGGAATAAGTCTAGGTTTTACCTTCTATTACTGATATACCATCTGGTACAATGGAAAGAGTCTGGGATGGCACAGGCAATCCAATTTGTATACATATTAGATTCTTCAATTCTAAAGACATCCAAGGCATTTCAGGGTACTCATGGCAATTGTGTACTCTTTTGACAGACCTCACCTTTTGTGTAGGCAGAGGTTGAGTTTTATTCAGAATTTAATAAGGCTACAGAACTAACGCCAGCCGGACTGCAAGACTTAATGGTTTCGGCTTGTCAATCTACTTCTGAGATTACGATCTAATATGTTATCATGCTGTGCAATTCCCATGGAGTGGTTGCTGGGCAACCAGGCTGTGATTGGGTAGAAATTGTAGGCGATTCTTTGAGTCATGATCCCACTTGACCATTTTCACTAACATATTTACTGTTCATCATAATTTACTTCTATTTGGTTTTCTGACAGTCTAATGTCAATGTTCTCCAGCTAAAAATACTTTCAAGCTTAATGAGATTTCCATTTCTCATTCTGTTCATTCTCATCAACAAAACCACCCATGAGCTGCCAAGACATGTTTTTCTATCACTGAGGTTATAGCCATACTTAAACTCTGAACTACAGTTAGAATCTCACAATGGTCTAGAGCTTCCAGCTCTCTGGATGGCTATAAACTCCCTGAACATTCATTCTTAATATTGTCCATTCTAAGTTTTTGTTGTGGTGTTGATATAACATTGAGACAATAAATTAGAAAATTAACAGCCCTTTGATTTATTTTATCCAAGTAGCCTCATTTATTTATTCAGTCACTATCCTGCAGATAAGTACTAAGTGTCTGCTATGTGACTAGCGCTGTGATAGACTCTCAGAACTCAACTGTAACTATGACTAAGCCTCTCTCTTCAATTTTCTTGTTGTCAAGTGGAAGATACAGACAATTAGAGACAATTTTACCATGCAGTGGAAGAAGTGCTATGTGACCACAAGAGAGAGGCATTTAGAAGGACATGGAAGCTTTCCCAGACAGAGTGACAAACAATCTGAGACAGAAAGTATGAATTAATCAGGTCATCAAGAGAAGGAAGAATGAAGGAAGTGTTCTATGCAAAGTGAACAAAGTGACAAAGACTGAAAGAGAATTCTCAGCAGGGTTTTCTTTAAACTGCAAGTGATTGAGTAAAACTGGAGAATGATTGGAAAATGAGAAAATTCTGACCAGAGTATGTATACTTGGAGGGGAGGTGTTAGGTCTATTCACTAAGTTATTGTTGCATGACTTTAGTTTTCGATTCTAAACAAATGAGAATGTTTTGTGCTCCTTGGTTATTGCCCTAAAACTTTAGGAATTATATCCCATGGATCATAGGGTGCCACAGTTATATGAGTCAAACATTTCCATGTATATTTCTGGTGTTTAAGATGGCTGCTTTCTACTTGAGGTTTAAACATAGATTCTCTACATCTAATAATTTACAGTAAATATATAAGTAAACACTGTACCTCCAATTAAATATCTCCTTTCAGCTATTTTCCCAATTGTATACCCAAGGCATTGGATATACCCTAGGTCTTGACTCTTCTCCTGTGCACGACTCCATCATATAGGTGGGCAAAGCACAATAGGTGGTTTTCTGAGAAAGTGATTGTCAATAAAACATATTACTGATAACCCCTGAGCAGCTGACAGTTGCCAGAAACAAATGACTGTCATTTGGATTATAAATCTACATTATAAAAGCAACTGCTGTAGATCAGTTCTCTTAGCAAGTCTTAAATTTTGGACTTGAGAGAAAATAACAGTTGTATTCAAATGACCACAGCACTTTTGAATGAGTATTTATGGCAGAATTGATAAAAGCAATGTTATTCAGTCCTTCTGCTTACACTGGTTATCCATACAAATAGAATTCAAATATAAGCATGCAAGAAAAGCTTTCTTTCTTTCTGTGTGTACCTCTCCTATCTTCTAATAAACAGGTTCAAAAGAGTTCTCTTTGGAGCAGCATATTAGCTGGAGCAATAATTTCTCCTTCATTTACCCCCAAAGCCTCCTTTAATACCCTTGAGTTAAGGAGCAGAAGACAATTCACAGAAGGGGAAGCAGATGTTATTAATGACTCATTCAGGGTAGCACAACAAGTTAGTGTTGAAGCCAAAAATAGAGCAAACTCACCAGGGTTGCTGACTGAACAGCAATTATATTTGTCCAGAATTTGGTATTTTGTACTCTGATTTGTTATCTGCACATATTCTCAGAATGTGTATGGTTTTCCTTTGGTTGGAGAAGCCAGTTGTCTCGAAGAATAAAATACCTACAATAATATTGACTATTATACTTTACCAAAGGTATACCTATACTATTATAGCATACTAAAATGTATACTATGTATCTTTTGTGCTAGGCACTGTGTTAAGCTCTTTACATGTACTATACAATTTAATTCTCACCATTTAATATCTGTGATGTAGATATTATTATCTTTGTCTTACAAATGAACTGATTGCCGCATAGAGTGGTTGAATAACTTTGCTAAGGTCACACAGCTAAAAATTATTGGGTAATTATTGGGTCCAGAAGTGCAGAGACACGCCAGTGTTTTTCATGGCTTTATCCCCAGTGCTTGGCACATGGTAGGCATTGTTCAAATATATTTTAATAAATAGCCAGGAGCTATGGCAATTGGAAATTATTTTGGTACAATGGGCAGGTTTATGCCGTACTGCAGTCTGTTCAGAATCCAGTTGTCCTCATCTTTTCCATGTGAGTACATCGAGCTTCAGCACCATATTCTCTTCCTCCCACTTGGTTCATAGTCCTTCTCTTTCTGACGGCTGCTTTCATTATCTCTTTGCCTACTTTGGGGAGCTCATGTTATAGTTACCTACCATTCCTTTTCTTGTGTGATCTCTATTTTTTTCTGTGTTTCCTTCCCCAAGGTCATTTGGCATGCCTTATTCTTTTCATCTATTAGAACATAGACTTTTGAGACAAATGGTCTCAAGTTTGAATCCAACCCAGCTGTATTCTGGCTGTTCAAACATTTCCATGTATATTTCTTGTGTTTAAGATGGCTGCATAACTTTGAGCAAGTTATTTAATCTCTCTCATCTACAATTTTTAGTTCACAAATACAAAATCAGAAAACCTGCAAAATTCTTTTTATTTTTTGCAAATGTGTAGCAAGTGTTTTGGTGACAAAATCTGATATGAAGCCGTTTTTGCTGCTTTTTTTTTTTTAAATCTCACTTTGTCTGACAAGTTATATATTTCAGTGCAAATATGTTTTATTTGACTCCAAAATGCTACACCAGACCCTATTTGGTTACACAACATGCTGTATATGCACCTTATTATCTTTAAAAATTCAAACAATTCTGAATTCTGGAACACATGTGCCTCCAAGAGTTTTGAATAAGGGAATGCATGTCTGTAATACTTTTTTCTTGGAGTTGTGAGGACTAGAAATAAACTATATAACTCATCTAATATATGGGTACATGGTAGGCATGTAGTTGGTACTAAATTCCAAAAAATATCTTTTAAATTCACATACCTGTTTTCAACATAAGAGGAAGAACTCAAAATGGATTATGAAAGTGCAATGAAGCAGAGACAAAAAGTCCTAAATTGCAACTTAAAAAATCATTATTCTGTGAATTATTTTTAGTTCACTCTTACTATTGTTATGTTTCTGTAAGTTTCTGTCATTATTAATGCCCACTCAATATCTAAAAATTATTTCCAGACTTGATCTGATACCTGTCTACTTCTTAAAACACTATTTGGGTACAGAGAACATATTGATGGGGAAGTGATGTGTTTTAATTAGACTTGAATTCTCTGCTCTGAGAAATCTCTGTATAGAAGCCAGGCTTGCTTTAAGCATAACTCAATACTTTGAAGCAGAAAGTTAAGTGCTACAGCTCATCTGGAAGAAATTACACATAATAGCATCAAGTTCACCACCACTAATAGGAAATATAGTGTCCTCAGGTGGGTGATAAAATAGGGTAAATGAAAGTACATGCTATCTCTTGAAATAATTGCAGTGACTATGCGTTATGCATTGTGAGGTTTTAAAAGAGGAATAAGAAAACTTTATTATTAGTGTTACAGGAATGAAATATAAAAGGAACTGCTGCAGAAAGTGCCATAGCTATCTGTGACAAAATGCCTCAGTCTCTCTCTCTCTCTCTCTCTCTCTCTCTCTCTCTCCCCACCCCCAAAACTGTCTCTCTCTTTTTGAAAAACAACCAGAACTATCCTTGGAGGAGTAAACTTATTCTAGTCACAAAACAATTGCTATAACAACCCACCCAATGTTTCTGTGTATTTTCTTCCCACGTGGTCCCGAGTCTCAGATCAGAGACTTTATCCTGACAATAAAACACTGGTAAGCTTATACCGATTGCTTTTTTTTTATTTTTTTTTGGTACCCAGTGTTGTGCTAGAAACTGGAGCAAGGCATTCACCAAAGATAAAAACTTATCAGCAGGATAATTTCCATCTCTGATGAAAACCCAAAGTCAATTACTACCTAGGCAGTGTTTCCCTTCTATAAATCCTGGAGTCAGTCTGTTTTCCAGTCTCACAGAAATAACTCAATTTCCAGTAGTATACAAGGGAAACTTCTGGAAAACACCTACATAATCAAGATACTTGTTGCTTGAAGTAGACCATTAGAACCATGATTCAAATCTGTAATTTTGGAGGAAAAAACACCTCACTGGGTCTTCCTATATTTAGTTAATCAAAAAGAAATTAAAGATTAAATGAAGCTAATTAATATATCCATCTTAATCATTCCACATTGTATACATATATCAGAACATCACATTATAGCTCATGAGTATATACAATTATGATTTGTCAATTGAAATAATATTTATAACAAATGTTTCAAATTGAAGATAATGTTTCTATCAATGTGTTCATTCCAAGCATAGCAGTGACATTTCCAATATTTAATTTTTATTTTAGCCTTTCAAGTAACGTTACCTGAAAACAACTTATCCTGAATGTCTGACTAGAAGGAAATAATTCAATGAGTTAAAAATAATAAAGATAGCAAAATTGTTTTAACATATGGTAAGCTAGATAGAGATAAGCAAAAGATAATATTCTATTTTCTGGTTTCTGTAAACACCTTGGGAGAAAAACTAGTATCTCTTTCCTCAACACCAATTGTTGAAAGTTATCTCTTTTTCCCCCTCAGGCCTTCTCTTTGTAACCTATTAGATCTGCTATGAACTGAGTTGTGTCTCCCTCCAAATTCATATGTTGAAGCCCTAACCCCTAATATGATGGTATTTGAAGATGGGGCCTTTGGGAGATTATTAGGTTTGGATAAGGTCATAAGGGTGAAGCCCTCATGACAAAATTAGTGCCCTTACAAGAAGAGATACCAGAGAGTTTTTTTTTTTCTCTCTCTCAAGGTGGCTATCAACAAGCCATGAAAAGAGCCCTTACCAGACACTGATTATACTGGGATCTTGATCCTGGACTCCTGGCCTCCAGAACTGTAAGAAAATAAATTTTTCTTATTTAAGCCACCCCATTTATGGCATTTTGTTATGGCAGCCAAGCAGACAAAGACAAGGTCTAAACGGGTGAAATCTGAAATTTAATCAATTCACATGGACACCTAGACCAAGCCTATTGGATTGTGTTATTTTAAATGTCTAGAAAAATTGCTTGAATAATAGCAAATATGGGCTTTTTTTTTTTTTTCCTACAGAGAGAGAGAGTAACACTATGTTAAATTTAACCAGCTGAGTTATTTCTTGGGAAATCTAGTGATTAACATATATTTACTCTGAAGATGCCCTCAAAAGATAATGACATCTTAAAATAGGAATATTTTATGTATATAGTTAAGGTATATGTAGATATAACTTAAGAGCAGGAGCAAACATCACATAATCATAGAATGTCAAAATGTCTCTGTGAAGTCCAGATTTCCTGGGGAGAGATTTGGGAGTTTTAACTGACTCAGGATCAATCTTGTGAGATAAAGCTTCCCCATTACAGCTTTAATCAGACTGATAGTGGATTAATGTCTTTTATATACTGGGACTCCACAATACTTAATTTGAAGAAAGATTTCTTGAACACATTGGTCTACTTCAACCTTTCATTTTGCTAATGGGGAAAATGAATTCCTTAAATTAAAGGAGTCACCTTCTTCTTTCTTCAGTCCATGTAAAATTTATATAGTTCCCCTCAGCTTCTCTGAAGAGAGTGACCTTCCTGTTAACTTTAGCATCACTACAATGCCATAATCTTCCTTCCAGCCTGGTGTTGGCTCCTTCTCTTCTCATCAATAGCCTATTGTCTTGTAAATGACATTAACTCAAGCAAATCTCCTCTATACCCACTCTTGGCAAGAAGTATAGCCTAAGCCAGAGGTCAGCAAACTATAACCTGTGGCCAAATATGGCTCTCCCCTCTATATTTTGTAAATAAAGTTTTATTGGAACACAGCCACCCTCCTTTGTTTATGCATTGTCTATGTCTGCTTTCATGCTAAAAGGCCAGAGCTTAGAAGTTTCCATAAAGAACATGTAGCTTACAAAGTCTAGCATATTTGCTATTTGGCCATTTATAGGAAGTTTTCCAACTCCTGGCCTAAACTATCATCAAGGCTATTCAGTCTACTGATTACCTAGAATTGAAAGCCACAACTCTGTATAGATTTGAATCTGATATTTTTCTTTCTTTCTTTGCTATGTCCTTGGTTATGTGATATTAGCTTTTTCACCAATGGAAGTGGGTCACTGTACATCTGAGCAACATTTGGAATCTTTTGGAAAGCACTAAAAACCTCTTACAAATGTTTTACTTTTTGTTATGTCCAATTTCTTTGATTTATAGTCAGCTGTTCAACATCTGGAGAATTCGTTTCCAAGTGTTGTGGTCTCTTTTTTTCTAGGATATATTGTTTGTCAAGTAGTCTGAAAGGAAAATTTGTCATTGTGATAATTTCATATATATATTTTTTGTCAGTCTGTTGTGACTTAGAGTGATTTGAACCAGGCTTTTTACCTATATCTCACTATGTTTTGTAGGAATAGAGATAAATCTATTCCCACTGACCCTATACTAATGAGCTGGACTTAACCAACAAGGAGAGTGTGTGACATAGAGGAAGTGAGAGGCAGGAGGATATAGTGGTATGAACAAGGGATTTAGAATCAAACAGATATAATTGGAATTCCAGCTCTAACATTTGTAAGTTGCGTATTTGGAACAAATTATGTAGCTTCCCAAGCCTCGGTTTCTTCATCTGTAAAACTGAAATTATAGTTCCTACCTTATGGTGGTATTGTAATGATTAAATGGGATAATGTATAAGAGCTTCTTCCCCAGTATTTGGCACAGAGGACATATTCACAACATTTAATTACCCTCCCTTTCTTTACTTCCTCCCACTTCTATCTATCAGTACTATTTAGTTAACCCACTAACATTTTAGAATATAAAAATTCATCATTATTTGGGGATTGTAAATATTATGTGAAATAGTTGTTGGTGTAAAAAGTGGGTTTATCTAATTTGGGAAAATAAATAAATTGACCATCACAAAAGCCCTTTCATTAATCTTGACAAAGCTCAGAATATTCACTTCAGCCAATAGGTGAGTCTGGTTATGAAGCCCACCAGGTCAACCATGAGTCACATTCTGTGCAAATGTTATTTAGAATTGTGTTCCACATGTGTAAATTGAGCTGGGGAATTGAGATGGTATATGTGTTCTTGAAAAAGACTAAAATGTGGGGCTTAATACCTCAGTATTTCAGGTGAGTGTGTTTTTTAATCTAAGTGTCCCAGAATAATTATCTTCTATTTCCATTGGGTCATACATAGCCCTCATGGCTTAATTGATTAGATAATTTTGAATTAAGTATAATTTGAGCTTACTATTTGAGACTTACAAATCACATGGACATTATGACCTTATTAGCTTCATCAGAATCACCATTTTCTTCCACCATAAAAAGCTCATTCATTATGAGTCATTCCTAAGAGAGAGAGAGAGAGAAAGAGGAGGAGAGTGAGAAAGAGGAAGAGAGAGAAAACGATCTGTGCAGGCACTGGCCAGATTCTCATAGCAACTTTTCCTTATTGCTATTCTACTGCAGGATTTGTACTTCCACAGTGATCCACCGACATTTAAACAATTAACTATACTTTGGTGACCTGGGTCTTAGTATAGATGTAGTAAAGGAGCACTTTGTTTAAAAAGCACAAATGAAGCCAGTGCTTATTTAGGTTTGATAAATGTGGCTGTGTGTTCTATGAGTTACATTTGTTATGAGGAATAACATTCAAAAGATGCCTTATTATGTATCCAAACTAAATAACACCAAAAGTTTAACGAATTTTTGCTTATCAATATAAAATAATAAGTAAAATTAAAAGATAAACATGACAACATTTCTAAAATTATATGCCTTTTATGTTTACAATGTTTCCTGAATTATATGTCATTTGCCTCATTTTTGGTACACACTCCTTAAAGTTGTTTTTGG
Source organism: Macaca fascicularis (assembly GCF_037993035.2). Lineage (NCBI taxonomy): Eukaryota > Metazoa > Chordata > Mammalia > Primates > Cercopithecidae > Macaca > Macaca fascicularis. Next base: position 99,209,642 of record NC_088383.1, on the reverse strand, counting down.
TGCAAAGATCCTGTTTAGTTGTGTGTGGACCATCAGAGGTCTTGTGTGACCAGGAGAATGGCTGGGGCCAGTTTTGCAGGTCCCCGCCCTATCAGATACAATAACAGCTGTGAATCTGTTCTTTGAGTGGACTCCACCTTGGCAGCCCTAGGGGGAGCTGCTGGATAGTGAAACTCTCTAAAGAGTGTCAATCAGTATAGAATGGAGAAAGTGGAATTGACAATTGCCTTCTGTCTAGGAAACGTTTGATACCCACCTTCAGCAGGCTTCATTAGTTGTGTAGTACAACCCTTATTTGAGGCTCAATTATACCCCAGAAAATCAGCCAATGCCTTGTCACTGAGGTCAGTGGATAGTATTTCTAGGTTTTTTACAGCAGGTACCCAAACTTCTGGTCTTTAGTAATTATTTTGGACTTCCCACCTCTGCTCTTTTCCCCTGCTTAGTTATTCAGGTATGTCTTATGCTACCTGATGCCACAATGAACTTAGTTGTACCTTGTATCAGTTAAATTGTGCTTCACTTTTCAAAATCCATTAGAGAGTTGCTATTTTGTGGCAGCATTTCTCTGATTGGACCCAGGGGCAAGACAGTGAAATTTCAAGGAGACACAGAGACCAGAGCTGGTTATTTACGAGTACATTATCTCATCTCTGTTTCTGGGTGTGAGGGCGTCTAGAGTAGTTAGGTTTGGCAGGTAGGTAGGTAGCTTAGCTGGGTAATTAGGTACAATTTCACACATCCACACAGTTTATATGTACAGCTGACTGGTAATCAGCTGAGACACTAAAGAGGTAACTGGAGGTTGAACTCAAAAGACAAATTGTATCTTCTTCCTTAAAAAAGTCTTCTAACTACTATCATAACAATCCAGTTAAGCAGAGAAAATATACTATGCTTTCTTCTCTCGGAGATTCATTTATTGTTAAACTATTATTGTGGTTGTTGCAGAGATTTTACAAGGAACAAAGTCACTGCAGATTCATACTATGTTGCAATCCAAATATTTTTTTCCAACGATTCCCTTCAAGTATATATTTATCTGTCTGTAAGTGAATACCCCATCTTGACATGACTTCACAACACATTTCAAGTTTTGTTTTTCCACAGGTCAATGCTAAAACTTTCACAACCAAATGTGAAGTAAGAAATGTAGAATATGAACACACTTATGTGCTAATTTTGAATAATAGGCCAAACTATTATTTATGAACAGTAGAATTATAGTTAAAATTTATTTTTCTTATACTTTTCAAGGCTTTACCAACTTTCAAAATGGCTACTTACTACATTTTAAAATCAAAAAGTATAAATATTATTTATAAGAGGAAATCTAATTATAGACCTGGTATTGCTGTTCTGGAACTCTAAGGAAATTGCTATTTTCCAGAGTGAGGTAGTCCATTACTAATGCAAGCTAAAGAAATGAATCCATGTAAAATAACAGTTTCAAGAAAAACAACTATTTTAGATTTTTCATTGTTTACTAAACTTAAATTTTTCATGCTTTCAGTTGAAATTATTTAATTGCCAAACAGTTTTTGTAGGGTGGAAAAAGTGAGCTTCACAATACATGCCTAATCTAATGGGTTGATGAATAATGTGGGAAGCTATCTCTGTGATGGCTACCAACAATTCTCACCTTCCAGTTTCACATCCTTATGTAATTCCTTCCCTTTGAATGAGGCCTAGACCTGGTAACTCACTTCTAACAAATAAAATATGCAGAAGTGATGCAATGTCGCTTTGAGGTTAAGCTATAATAAGGCTGTAAACTCCTCTCTCCCCCTCTTATTCTTCCCTTCATCTTACTTACTGTTTCTAAGGAAAGTCAATAACCATGTTGTGAGCTCTTCTATGGTGAGGTCCAAGTGATTAGGACCTCATATCTCTGGCCTAAAGCCAATTAAGATTTGAGGTCTGCTAACAGCCACATGAATGAGCTTAGAAGCAGGTTCTAACCCAGCTGAGCTTTGATCTTGAGGCACCCCGTTAAGCCATGCGTGTATTCTTGACCCTTTGAAATTGTAAGATAATAAATACTTGTTTTAGGTCACTAAATTTTAAAGTAATTTGTAACACAGCAATAGGTAACCAATACAAATTGGTATTGGCTGCCTCGAGTAGGGTGCTGCAAAGGATTTTGAGGCTTTGTCTACTTCTTAGGAAAGGAGAGTCCATTAGTTGTGTTTGCCATGGACACAGGACACGAGAAATGGTGGCATGTGTGCTATTCTCTTATATTCATGTTCTAGTGGGATTTGGTTATGATGAACAGAATGGCAGCCAACAGAATGGACTCATTTGGTGGTCCTAGGAAACACCCTAGTATTAATATTACCCATTATTTTGTTGTGAATCATTAATATCATGACTTATGTTAATTGGTCAGATTGATTTTTCTGGGTCATAATCTGGGCTAGTTCCTGAAAAATACTGATTACATGATTCAGGGAGGCAGGCAGAATCTGAGGCAAGACTCTAAGCAGCCAAAACCAGACTTAGGTACTGGTATTTCCTGGAGTGGACCTAAGATACAAATATGAAGAATGAAAAAAGAGGGGAGAGAGAACGAAAGACAATTTTTCAATACTGTATAATTTGCCTAATATCAGCCCCAATTCTGGAAGTCATGATTGCAAAGGAAGTGGCCAAGGAAAGATGTCATTAGCTTATATGTGTTGGCAGAAGAGACGACTCTAAGGAATTGCTGCTTTCCAAATATTGATACCTGCGTATCCCGAGAAGACCTACAAACCCCACGTTCCTCAACACAGGTCCTGGGGCACTGCTGAAATGAGGACACGCAGGCTCCCTTTCTCAGGGAGAATTCTAAGTCTGCAGTTAACAATGGCCTGTGATCCAAAGGATTGAGAAACTTTAACAAAGAAAATTATATTAAAAAACATTTTCTTATTTTTGAGACCTATTTCATAGACAAATAATGTTCAGTCATGCTCCGTTTCATGGGTGGGAGTATGATGTGCACAACCAAATGCCATATTTTTGAAAGTCTGAAAGGAAGTTTTTGTCATTTCTTAGGAATTGAAAGAAGTATGAGTTTTTTGTGAGATACACCTGAGGACTGCTGAGAAAATACTTACATAGATGATGCATGAAAATGCTAAGAAAATGTTTGCGTAGCTGAAGTATGCCTATTTTTCAATGTCTAACTTGAAGACTATACTAGAATTTAAATTACTTTAACAAGATACTTAGAATGTTTCCAAGGGCATTATCTAGAAAGAAAGAAATGTATGTATTTAAAAAATTTAATCCAGATAGATAATTCTTGGTGCTTATTAAGTTATTCATGGTTTCCAAAGAACCAAATGTCATAGGAGCTTGTACATTCTCATATTTAAAGAACATGGGAAATGATAAGAAAATGTTTAAGAAGTTTTAGTGATATTTATGTTCTATCTTCTTATCTTGTTAAACTATGCTGAATTTAAGCATGACCCTAGTGAGGACCCCTCTATGAGATTTTTTTGCCTTGATTGGAATATTCCTTCATTTATTTCTATTAAAATACTCTCATTCATTTGACCTCAGAACTCTTTCCAGATGAGAAAAAAATAATTTTTTTATTTCATTCTCTCATGATCACTTCGGACATCCCTGGAAATCTCTTTGCCACACAAGCCCACTGGGACATGTATATAAATGCGTGAGTGCACACACACACACACATAGGCACACGTGCTAAGAGAAGAACATTTACATGAGACTGAGAAGGGAAATACTAATATTTTCTTTATCTTGGTTCAGGCAAGTGCAGCGGAGAAGGTAAAAAGGACCTGGCGGGTAAATGACCTTTTCATGCTTGTCATGCAAAGAATGAGTTATCCTGAGTCTGCATCTGGGTTTCTGTCTGGGCTCTGATGCATTAATTTCTTCCTCAGGAAGCTGATGCTCCTTTTACTCTTTACTAATAAAAGAGATAGGAAATGCTTCCCCTAAGAGTTTCAAAACATGCTTGATTTCTTTTAAGTCCAAGAAAAACATACTTAGTTACTTGGCTGATGTTTTCTCCAATTGTTTCCTGGACAGAATCTCAGATGCCAACTAGTTTGGATCAAAAGAGAGTGCTTGCCCCTCACTCTGCCTCACTTCTGTCTAATCCTCTTGTCCCTTCACAACAGTTTTGGTTATCTTTCTCTTCACAGCAGAGACTGGATTCAAGCCTGAGTTTCACCTTGAAGTGTTTGCTTGGCAAGAATTAGTGGATGATTATGTTTAAAATATCCAGTTATTTTCTGGTTAGTGTAAACAATCCCATAAGTGGAAAAGCAGGTACATATGCATCCTTGCTCTTGTGTAGTCCTGTGGTTCCTCTGGCTCCAATGGACTGAATATTCCAATCCTGTCCATCCCACCATGTGTACAGATCACGCATTCCACATCTTTCTGACCACAGAACACACTATTTCTGAGTAAGGTCCAAAGAAATTTTATGGATTTTCCATACCACGCAGAGGGGTAAGCCCTGGATTTGCTCTGGTTGGTGTCACCTGAGGAGTGGGTGTATTTCCTGGGGTTATGAACCAGAGTCAGACACTCAGGCCAACCCCTAGGGACACAATTAGATTCAGACGGACATAGACTAACCTCCTACAGTCCAAGGAAAGCAATAAAACTAAAAGAGCAGCTTTTAGTTTTTACTGCAAAAAATTCTGGTCCCAAACTGTACTTACTTGGTTAAGGCCTGTTTGAGTAGATGCAGAAAGAGAGAGAATTTCTTGTGTCCTGTTATTAGGGTCAAAACAAACTGCTTAGTGTGGTGGCTCATGCCTGTAATCCCAGCTACTCAGGAGGCTGAAGCAGGAGGATTCCTTGAGGTCAGGAGTTCAAGACCAGCCTGGCTAACATAGTGAGACCCTGTCTTAATTGATCAATCAATCAATACCAGAATGCCAGGAAGTGAGGCCTGGTGTTTTTTGAAGTTCCTAAGTGCTTCATTTATGTTTCAGCTGACTGAAAACCCAGCTGTGCTGAGATGGAGCCATAAACAAGATAATTACATTAAGACAATAATATGTGTTGCTCATCTCAATTAATATCAATCAACACTATGCAACTGTTTGCTTATCACTCTGCCCCCTTCAAGCTAGAAATTATCCTTTGTACTTCCTTCTGTAAACCCTGAAATCCAATGAATCACCAAATAATATTGGTATCACCTCCAAAATATATCTCAAATAAAGATACCACTCTGCGTCTCCACTGTCACCAATTTCATTTTGTCTACCACCAGCTCTTTCCTTAGGGTATATTTTTGTCAACTCCTTTGAAGATCAGTTGGCTATAGATATGCAGCTTTATTTCTGGGTTTTCTATTCTGTTCCATTTATCTTATGTGTCTATTTTTAGACCAGTACCATGCTGTTTTGGCTACTGTAGCCATTTAGTATAATTTGAGGTCATGTAATGTGATGCTTTCATCTTGGTTCTTTTTGCTTAGGATTGCTTTTGTTATTTAAGCTCTTTTTTAGTTCTATATGATTTTTAGAATTCATAAATTTTTTTCTAATTTTGTGAAAAATTATGTTGGCATTTTGAGAGGAATTGCTTTAATCTGTAGATTGCTTTGGGTAGTATGGCCATTTTAACAATTCTTCAGATCCATGAGCATGGAAGATTTTTCCATTTGTTTGTGTCACCTACAATTTTTTCATAAGTGTTTTGCAGTTTTCACTGTAGATACCTTTCACCTCCTTGGTCAAATATATTCTTGGGATTTTTGGAAATGGGATTTTCCCATTGTAAATGGGATTTTCTTCTTGATTTGGTTCTCACCTTGACCATTATTGATGTATAGAAATGTTACTGATTTTTGTGTGTTGATTTTGTATCCTGAAACTACTAAATTTGTTTATCAAATTTAAGAGTTTTTATTTTGAGAAGTCTCTAGGGTTTTCTATTTATAAGATCATATTGTTAGCTGGGCATGATGGCTCACGCCTGTAATCTCAGCACTTTGGGAGGCCAGGCAGGTGGATCACCTGAGGTCAGGAGTTCAAGACCATCCTCGCCAATATGGTGAAACCCCTTCTCTACTTAAAATAAAAAATTTAGCCAGGCATGGTGGTGGGCACCTGTAAGCCCAGCTACTTCGGAGGCTGGGGCAAGAGAATCACTTGAACCCAAGAAGCAGAGGTTGCAGTGAGCTGAGATCGCACCATTGCACACCAGCCAGGGTGACAGAGTGAGACTCCATTTCGAAGAAAAAACAAAAAAACAAAAAACATATTGTTAATGAATAGAGATAATGTAGATAATGTAGCTTCCTCTTTTCCAATGTGAATGCCTTGTATTTTGTTCTTTTGTCTGATTGCTCTGGCTAGGACTTCCAGTACTATGTGAATGGGAGTGGTGAAAGTGGCACATGGAACATTCTCCAAAATAGGCCGTATGTAAGACCACAAAACACGTATCAATAAATTTTTTAAAAAAGAAATTATATCAAATATTTTCTCAGGCCGTAGCGTAATAAAACTAGAAATCAATACCAAAAGGAACTCTTGAAACTGTGCAAACACATGGATATTAAACAACATTCTCCCAAATGATCTTTTGGTCAAAAATGAAATTAAAATAAAAATTAAAAAATCTTTTGAAATGAGTGAAGTAGAGACACAACATACCAAAACCTGTGGGATACAGCAAAAGCAATGTTAAGAGGAAAGTTTATAAAATTAAATGTATACATAAAAAATAGAAAGATCACGAAGTAACATAATATCACAGGAACTAGAAAAAAACAAGAACAAACCAAATCCAAAGTAGCATAAGGGACATAATAAAGATTAGAGAAGTATTAAATGAAATTGAAACCAAAAAAATTACAAAAGATCAGCAAAATGAAAAGTTGTTTGTTAAAAAGATAAGCAAAATTAATAGACCAGTAGTTAAACAACCAAGAAAAGATTCAAACAAACAAAATGAGAAATAAAAAAGGAGACATTACAATTGATACTACAGAAATACAAAAGATCATGAGAGACTATTATGAACAACTCACAAACTATAAAACCTAGTGGAAATGAATACATTCCTGGAAACCTACAACCTCATAAGATTAACCAGGAAGAAATAGAAATTCTGAACCAAAAAATATTAATAACAAGTAGCAAAATTGAATCAATGATTTAAAAAAATCTACCCCCCATCCCGCACCAACAAAAAGCCCAGGACCAGATGGATTCACAGCCAAATTCTAACAAGTATACAAAGAAGAACTGGTACCAGTCTTTGTAAAACTGTTCCAAAAAATCAAGGAGGAAGGAATCTCTTCTAATTCATTCTACAAAGCCAGTATGACCCTGAACAGTATCACCAAAGCCAGACAAGGATGCAAAAACAGAAAAGTACAGACCAAATATCCCTAATGAACATAGGTGCAGAAATCCTCAATGAAGTATTAGCAAATCAAATCCAACAGTACAGCAAATAGATAATACACCATGAACAGGGGGGATTTTTTCCAGGGTTGCAAAAATGGTTCAACATATGCAAGTCAATGAATACATCACATAAACAGAATTAATGACAAAAACCATATCACCATCATAATAGATGAAAAAAATTCTTTAACAAAATTCGGCATCCCTTCATGATAAAAACCTTCAGCAAATTGGGAATATAATGAACATACCTCAAAATAATAAAGGTCATATATGACAAACCCATACCAACAACATACTGAATGGAGAAAAGTTGAAAGCAATTCCCTAAGAACTGGAACAACACTATCAGCTCTTGTGGTGTTTTCCAATCAGTACTTGCTATCTAGTCTTGCCCCCATCCAGTCCATACAACATTCTAGGATATTCTGAAATGTAAGTCTGATTCTATTACTACTTTGGTTAAAATCCTTAAAAGGTTTCCATTGTTCTTAGGATCAATGTGGGTGCCTGATACACATAATGGCTACTCTGTGAAAGAATGACTGAGCGAATGAACACACTTTGGCTAATCATAATTTGTGATCTAGGTAAATAGCATATGATTTTCTCAGTCTTTGAATAAGGAAAAGTTGATGTGCCCAAAAAAAGACTTTCTGACTCTAAACCACATAAAAGCCACCCAAACACCTTCAAAATTATTATTTGTCTGAATCACTCACAGTTATGAATCACCATTGTGCAAAGTGTACTGCTGTTCGGATAGTGTAACACATTTTTCTGTATGCTGTTGCCCTCTTATTCATATAGTGTGAAGTAAAAGACTGTGTTAATAGTTCATAAACCAATAATCTGTTTAAACGTTTTGGGTAAAAGTACTAAAACATGCTTTTTACTCCTTTTTCCTACTTACTTCTACTGACCTCTTTCCTGCTCTCTAGAGGTAACCTCTTTTATTTCTTCCAGCTAATTTTAAAACTATTTCCTTGACGTTGATAGGCTTACACCTCTATTTCTTGATTTTTAAGAAAATTTACTAGATTAAATCTTGATGTAGTGAGATCTAATATTTAACTCTCATTTTATGACAGCCTCCAATGCACTTTCCTTCTTCCCATTTACTTAATACAAATTATACCAGAAATTTTATTAAATCAATATTTATGGTTACATAATTATAATTATGAAAATACTATTTTCAGATGAGTCACTTAATATATTGTAATCACTTTCCTTTCTTGCCTACCTTCTAGAGTTTATAGTTGCATTTTTTGTATTAGGTTGGTGCAAAAATAATTGCATTTTTTGCCATCGAAATTAATAGTTGTTTTCCATGTTATTATCCACTGCTACTCCCATATTCTCTAAAAGAGTTGGAGACCTCTCCTCACTGTGATCAAATACATGAGTTCGTTTTTCTCCCCTGTTGAAAGCATTATATTTTTGTGCCCAATCTGAAATATCATATTTCTAGGCCTGCTGCACAATTTTCATCCCAGGGATTTCTTCTCCCAGCATTCTAGACATATATTTCAACTCTTGCTTCTTTTTTGTTCTCACCAGGGTTGGATCCCTTGTTTACAGATGCAATACCCTTCCTCTGGAGGAGAACATCCTCCTGCAACTTGCTAAGTGGACCTGCCTGAACGTATATTTATTGTACCCTTAAACGTCAACCGTGGTTCCATGATGGAATTCCAGGCTGAAAATCATTTTCCTCAAAGGTTTGAAGGTATGACTCAATTGTTCTCTAGTTTCCAGTATTCCTAGTGTATCTGATAGTATACTTATTTTTGATTATTTGTAAATGAGCTGATTTTTTTTCCTCTGGGCCTTTTTTTTCAGATCTTTTCTTTGAACCCAGAGTTTTGAAATTTGACAAATATGTGCCATAGTAAGGGTTTCCAGTCACTAAGCTGGGCCTTCAACGAATATCTTCCTTCCAGAAATGTGGGTTCTGAGAGTGTTTTGTATATCATTTCTTTGATATTGTATTAAATACTACCTTCCATATTTCCTAGACTTTCTTTCTGTTATTTGAACTTCCCAGATTGATCTTCTAGTTTTATCTTTTAAAAATATTATTTTCATCTCTTTTCATTTTGTTCTATTTCCTGAGGGAGATGCTTGAGATATTCTCAATCATATCTTCAAATGTGAGTGTGTTCCTGCCCTCACAGGTTTTTAATTTCAGAGAGCTATTTTTGAAATTGTATGATTGTTACTTTTTATAGCACCTTTTCATTTTTCTCTGGAGAACTTAATTATAGATTTGGAGCCATTTCCCACTGCTGTCTGTTTCTATAGCTTCTGAATACCCTTTGTCCATGTTAGAGGCTTTTCACAAATATTTAGTCTGCATACGTGCATCTTAAGAGCTAGGCACATGCATGCATACACACACAAATTTAGTGTGATTGCTGTTGTGTGTATACAGGACTTTTAAAGTGGTGTCACTGCAGAAAGATTAGCTCAGTATCCAGCCATTTTGGAACTCAACTTTGTCTGCTCTGCTCACTGAAATGTTTCCACCTTCTAAAAATTTATCATATTTTTGGTCTATTGTCTCTTCTCTTGTTCTCTTTGTCATTGTTGGTTCACAACTTTTACATTTACTTATTTTCACATAATAGCAATTTTCTGCAAGATATTTTACCTTTTGTATTAAATTATGCATGTAGAGTGTGGTATTTTAAGTTCATACCGTGTAGAAGAGCGCATCTAACAAGGAACTCTTGGTTCTACCTGAAGAGAGGCACCTAGGGTGGGTGCTATGAAAATATTTCATAAAGAAATTGACCCTCAGATAAGACTTGAAAAATAAAGAGGAATTTGCTGGGTAGACAAGAGTCTGAAAAGCATACAAAGAATATGATATAACAAGAACAAAGTCATGAGCCATAACATAGCAGTCTTTTCCATAGACCTTCAAGTTGAAACAGCATGTGCAGGCAGTGGGTGAGCATGAGAAATGAGGCTCTGGAGCGTATCCAGCTCAGGTTAGAGAACTCCTCATATTCCATTCTGAGACCCTGTGCAAAGTACTATGAGTAATAAAAATTAGTGAGACTTCATTGTAGAGGACTGTGTGCTCGCAAACGAGAAGTTCCCGATAAGCCCTGCTCTTGCAAACAAAGCAGGACATTCCTTCTCTGCAAACAAGAAGGATAAAGGAGCCAGCTGTAAACAGTGGGCTCTGGAAACTGGTCAGTGTTTTACTGATCTTGCGAGTCAAGGAAAGGTCAGAGAAGCAACACGTGTCCCGTGACTTGGCAACATTCCACAAACGGCTGGATAAAATAAAGCAGTGTGTGCGGTTCGGGGCGGCCGCCATGTATGTCTTGTCCTGTGTTGTCTTGTGTGTTCATTCCTTTGTTTAGGAAACACGCGGACCCCAACACTTCATTTCTTCTTTCAGCAGCATATGGTGTCGTAGACAAAGAAAGCCATGCAAATAAATAGCAATTATGCTGGGGCTAACCATGTGATTTAAAATGTGTTTCCAAAGAGGAAGATATTGTATATGATTGAGAGAAATAATTTAATGAAGAAAGAAACATTTGTAAAAGTCTCAAATTTAGATAAAGCGAGTATAGGCAAGAACAAATTATGATGGAAAGGAATAAAATGAGAACACATAGGTTGCTGGACACAGATACTGAAGAAGAACAGGCAGTCCAATTTAGTTGGTACCCAGGTAACAAAATAAATCTGATAATGTGGGCTGGGACATCGTGAAGATGGTCTAGGATGCCAGGCTGAGCAATTTTTGCTTACTTCTGTAGCCAGGGGGACCTGTGCACATAGTCAGACCTACTCAAAGGACAAGAGATGTCCCACTACCCATCCATCTCCCTCTTCCTTGCTTCTGCATAATGGCCGTCCTCACACTTTGAGCATGGAAGCATCCTTGAACTACAGTAGTAGTCTTTTAACTTGTTTTCCTTCTTATATCCATTCTCCTTTTCAATTCATTTTTCACCCATTATCCGGTAAGCTTTAAAAATGCAAATTAAATAATCTAATCTTCCTGCTTTTCACAGCTGACCGCGGCACATGGTATGAAATGCAAATTCCTTATCGTGACCTATAGGATCCTAAAATCTCTGGCCGCTGACTGCATCTCAAACTTCATGTCATACCACTTTCCTTTTTACTCCCTATGCTCCAATACAATGCCAAATTGGTCTTCCTTCTGTTTCTATAACATGACAAGCTTACACCTATCTCGTGGCTTTTCTACTTGCTGTTCTCTTTACCTGGGATGCTGTTCTCTTCTCCAATACTTTGCATGGCTGCTTCCCGTGTAGTTTTTAGATATCAGATAAAATGTTATTTTCCCAAAGTGGCTTTCTCTGGCCATTATATTGAAACTACCCTCTACTCCTTCCTCATATGCTATTGCACTAACCTATTTATTTCCTTTGGGGCACTTTTCTTAGTATGCATCCATGTTGTTTAGTTATGTTTATTATTTATTCCTCATCCCACTAGAAATTATCCTCCAAGAAGCCAGAGATGTTGCCTTTCATATTTTCTGCTGTATCCACAATGCCTAGCATAGTGCTTTGCACACATGTACAAAGCATAAAAATGTGAAATAAAGGAATAAATGGACAAATGATTATTTGAAATGTCTCTCCTCATTCTTGTTACATTAACTGCTAGATTATTGAGTGGATTCATAAGAATATTTTGCTTTAACCACAACATATTTTTCATTTTTATTATATATTCTTTCTTATTTCTGTAAATAGTTAATCTGCTATATTGTAAGCTCTATTAGGAAGGAGACCAAGTCTCTATCTTTAAACATTTCACAATTGGTGTTTTATCATAGTAGATGTTCAATAAATATTTTAATGATGTCTGGATGATGAGGAAAGGTATGTAAGGAACTAAGAGACAATTTACTGTGGGATTTTTTTTTTTTTTTTGCATGGAAGGCAGAACACTTGTTTCTAATTATGCATAAATCATTTTACACACTATTATTATTCCTTGTTCTGGCTCTGCTGATAAGTGAGTCTTTGACCTTGGGCACACTGATTGATATTTCTGCATTTGCAGTTTTGTATCTGCAGTGTAGAAGTAATGTTACTTCAAGTGTGGCCTATGGATCAACTGCATCCAGATTCCCTGGAGTGCTCATTAAATACACATTTTCATGGTCTCTATCTGAATTTACACCTGCCCAGCATCTGTTGCACGAGGATGTGGGGATCTGAATTTTTAACAAGATCTTTCAGTTATTCTTATTTATATTGATTTCTGAGAAGCACTGTTGATGGATTGTATTAAATGCTCTTCTGTGATTCTGAATTCTCCTATGTAGCTAAAATAGTGTATCTTGACCATCTGGTGAGAGAAAGAGAGAGCTATATTCTTCAGTTATTGCTCATGTAGATTGCTATTGCAGGAAGTTTCCTAGGAATTCTTGTCAGCTGCTAAACAATGTGCTGTTTTGTGTGAGTAATGGTCTATTCTTTGCATTATATTGTATTAAATTACATTATTTCTCATGCTTTGTGTCTCAGGGAAAAATAAAACTGTGGTATGGTAATTTCTCTTAGGAAATGTTTCTGCTTATATAGATCACATAGTTCATGAGTCAGATTCTTCAAACATAAACTTTTGGGGAATAACCCATGAATTTGGGAAGCTGCATTAAATTCTTCCAGTTATGAGTCCAACTTGGTACAGTGTTGCTGCTTATTTTCCAGCATGATTAAAACAAAAGGATCTGGGTATTCAGTGGTCAGTGAGCACCACTGAAGACCAATTGGGGGCAGAGCGTAACCCCCTATTGAGGCGGAATATGTGATACAAATAATAAACAATAATTGCAAGAAGGGAATAATTTCCCTCTCTCTGGAAAATTTAGGGAAGGTCTTGGAGAGGGAGAAACTGGATGGGCAATTGCTGCCAAGAACATTCTCATGGAAGGAGAGGAGTAAAGAGAGTGCAAACTGAAAGGTGGCACAGGTGCAGAAGTGGGGTAGAAGTGGGAACCAGGGGAGAAATAACCTTTTGCTGGAGGTCCAGCTAAAAAAGAATTAACGTCTGCCTGCTTTCAAGATTCATCATGTTTAGCAGTGTTGTAGAAAATTTTCATAGGCTGAAGATAGAAGTAAAGGTACTCTAAAAAACTTCCACGAGCATTTGAGAAGAGGCTGACTCTGAGAAGCATTTGATAAGAAGGGAATGCTTTTCAGACCAAGACTGGCCAGAAATTTAATGTCTACATGCTGTCTACCCACTTAATGTTTCTCACACACACACACACACACACACACACACACACACACACACAACCCCCACATATGTATAATAGTTTCTGTTAATTAAACCCTTTATGGTAACTTGGTTGATAATTCTTGTCTTATGTTTCTGGAATTTCTGTAAGTGTTGAGAAAGACTGAACAATAGGTCTAAAAATTAATTATATTGGGAAACTCATCAAAACATGCAATTATAAATAAATAATAATTACTAAGAATAACAAAAATGACACTTAATGTTGGTGCCACAATTTTACCATTTATAAATCACTCCTCTCATCCTCAGCATGTATATCATCGCATTTAATCATCACTACAATCTGTTAAGGCAGGTCTTATCTCTCAACACTCAAAGGCATGTAAGTGGTTTGCCCAAAGTAAAAATTCTACTTAGTGGTATAGATGGCTAAGAGAAGTGGTTATTCTTTGCAACAGAGAAGGTCTACACCCAGTTTCCTTTGTGATTTGAAGGTCTTTGGAAGTTTTGAGGTCCTGAATGGCAGGTGGAATCTCTCCTTTTGACCTCTTGGTCCCATTCTCAAAGGTGAAGTGTGAACACTCTAAAGGAGAAACAGGATATAGGAAAAATGTTGGGACTCTGAGCCTGTAAATTATCTGGCACCCAAGAACATCATTAATTGGTGATATGATTTGAATATTTGTCCCCTCTACATCTCATGTTGAAATCCCCAGTGTTGGGGGTGGGCCCTGGTAGGAGGTGATTGGATCATGGGGGAGGATCCCACATGGATGACTTAGTGCCCTCCCCAAGGTAATGAATGAGTTCTCATTCTGATGGTTCACAGGAGAGCTGTTAGTTTAAAGAGCCTAGCACCTTCCTCTCCCTTGTTCCCACTCACTGCCCCTGCTTTGCCTTCTGCCTTGGTTATCAGTTTCCTGATGCTCTCACCAGAAGCCAAGCAGATATTGGTGCCATGAATGTATGGCCTGAAGAACTGTAAGCCAATCTCTTTTTTTAAAATAAATTACCCAGTCTCAGGTATTCCTTTACTGCAACTCAAGAACAGCCTAACACACTTGGGAATGCTGGAATTGGTCAGGGCTTGGTAGATCTCTTTTCAGTCGATAGGGAAATGGATAGCTCTCATGAGCACTGTGTTAACACCCAGACAATGCTTAAATTTGAAGACCAATTTCAGACGACTTTTCCAACAACAATGTGCCTGGACAGATTGTCAGTCTGTAGTCAGATACCAACTGTTTCTGCACTTTGGTACATCACCTGCAAATTTTCCAGTCTGTGTTTTACATAGCACTGAAGCACCCTGGATACTCATGAACCTGAGAATCACAAGATATTTAACAAAAAGTGAGAGCAAGAGTTTAGTTCTGACTTACTCCTATCATGTGCCTGGGGCAGAGCTCGAGTACTCACACTCTAGCAAAGAATGGGGCACATTGTGAACTTCTAGCTGAGGAAAGGGAGAATATTGCTGTCTGAAATATATTTAGAAGGAATATCTTCAGTAACCAGTGAAATGTGTCAAATAAAGACAAGCGGAATGGAACTGCTCCATTGAGAGAGAAGCTAAGTTGTGGATTCTGAAGGTTAACAGCATTTTACAGTGTATTTATGACTTTCAGATTCCAGAAAAATTAAGCCACTTAATGAACACCAGACAACAAATCACAAGAGGAGCCATGAGAAGAATCCTCAGCTAAGAATTCTTCCCTGGTTTCCACTCTGTCTCCTAAGATGAGTGGTTCATCTATGAGCAAAATAGTTCATAGGCACCAGTCTGCCCAGACTACATTTTTTACCAGTTTAGGAAGACACGCTAATTCATGAAAGACTTATACCACTAACCTTTCTACTAAAAGCCTCAATTTATTTTCTTAATGTCTGAGGGCAGAATATAAAGACTTAATAACTACACTGCACTGTAGGAATATATGAGCTGTAAAAATAAATAAATAAAAAACAAAAACAACAACAACAAAAACACTCTTTTTAGTAAATTGTGCATTCTCTCTTTTCAATGTGCCACAGGTCATCTGGATGAAAAAAAAAAATCAGAGCTCCAGAAAGTCATCTATTCCGGAAGCCCATTTTACATGTAAAAACCTAATCACCTCTGCCATAGTGAATATGGGTCTTTTGGCTGAGTATGACCTACAGGGCTTAGACCTCCAAGTGCAGCAACACCCAGCAGGAACAGATGCAGTTCTAAGCAGCCAGATAATCATTTCCTAATGCAAGTGCTGGGAGCTGGAGCCAAGCACATTTCATTTCTTAGTCTCCCTATGGTACAAAGATTGATGAACAGAACATGAGGTTTTCTCAGATAACGTATGCAAGCAACCTGCTTAGAGCAGGTTCTTCTCAAATGTCACCATCTTTCTCTGCTTGGAAAGTGGAGACAAACCATTAATGAGATCACCCAACAGAGACCCACAGTGGAGGACACAAAGCTTGAGGGATTAAAGCCTCCAAGTGGACAGCACACAGAGGATAGTTTAAATACCTCTGATATGTCCTCTTTTACCTTGTTTTTGTTATGATGAATGCATGGGACTTTATCTACACTTACATTTGAAGGAGGCAATGCTTTTAAAAGCACATGAGAAAGTGCCAAGCACATAGAAGCATCACTATAATAACAATTACTATGAGTAAAATTTCGTATGAGTAGAATTAAGGTTAGTCCCATTATTATAATTGCATCAATTATTATTACAGTTACCATGGCTATTGTCATGTTTGTTGAATAAGAGATCACAAGGTAGCACAAGACAGAAGAAGGATAACACACCCAAGGCTAAAATTGATTGGACCTACAGAAATCAGTTCTTCAAACACCAACACCTATATTATTGTTCTTTAAAGAAGAGCTTTGGCAATATAATAGTTTCCCAAGAAAGGCCCATTCAGTGATGGGATTTCTAAAATTATGGCAGCCTGATGCAATAAGCAGATAAATCCTTTCCCATATCCCTCCAATTCTATGATACACTGGCCTATCTCTTTTTTCCTGGCTGTCATCACCTTTATGCCCTGGACCCATTCTCCCAAGCCCTGTAAAGGGAGCATGAGAAGCTCAGGAAGCTTATGTGAAGTATGTGCTAATATATGCTTGTAACTGCAAGTTTGCTGGGAAACAGTGTCGGGTGGTGGTGGAACATGAACTCTCACACACACAGTTTCAGCTCCAAATCAGGAGCTTAGTGACTTTAAGAGGCTTCTGAGGAAATATGAGCTTCAGCTTACTACTATGTAAAAATGGGGATAATAATACCAACTTCTCAAAGATGTTAAGAAAATAAAATAACAAGTGAATGTAGCCAGAGAACCTAGAGCAAAGCAGTAGCTCAACAATGATGTATTTTCCTCTGCTGGTTACCTCTAATCAGCCCTCCGAAACAGCCCCACTTAGGTTAACATCCCCAACTCCTACCTCCTTGTTCTCAATACTATTCATTTCCAACTTACCAATATTCTCCTACTTGAATTTTAAAATGAGGAGAAGGGCTCAAGTTTCCAGCAAGATGGCCAACTAGATGTGGCTGAGAAATGCCTCTTCCATAGAAAGGAACAAAAATATCCATAAACCACCACACTTCAACAGATCTTTTGGGAGAAAACACTGAAAGTCAATAGAGAGGCCATGCAGACACTGCAGTTGAAGAGGGAGGAAGCTGGAAAGCCTGCTCAGCGTCCCCCAAGGATGTCCTCAGTGATCACAATGAGCCTGGCTGACCTGGCTGACGTCAAGCTTCTTCTCCAGTTAAATCCTGAGTTCAGTTGAAAGAGACAATTCCCCAGGACAATAGATTTTTCATGATAAGTTTCTTATGGAACCATACAGCACTTAGAGTTGCAATTTGAGCACTTTATCAACCAGGGGCAAGTATTCACTAATTTCTACCATAGGCCAGGCACTGAGCTGGGTTCTAGGGAGAAAACAAAGATAATTGAGGTCAGTCCTTATGCACTCTCAAGGAGTTTACAGCAGAGGAAAACCATATTACACAACATGAACACTGTAAGGCAGTGAGTGATAGGTGCAGCCAGACAGGGGTGGTAAAGCACTACAGGAAGGTGGAGGAGGGGATCATCTCGATATCAAAGCATGAGTGTCATGGAGTGAGTGTCAGATGACTTTGGAAGCTACATGCACATTTCCAGATGCAGCTTAACAGGTTTACAAACAGCAGCCAGCTGTGATGTTATGGAAGAACATGGCACTAGAACTTAGAATATCTGGGTTCAAATTATATTTCTACCCCTACTTGTCCATGGATTTGGGACAAGTTGCTTATACTATATATGTCACAATTTTCTCATATGTCAAAGGAAGATAAAGCATATCTTGCAGGTTTGTCTTTAGGATAACTTGAGGTGGTATGCTAGATACTATGAGGATGACAGAGAATAAGAATGCTTTTTGTAGAGACTTAAATCCTACACAAACATGAGGTATGATTGTTGTTATGTTACTAAGTTGTAGTTCATTCATCCATGAGATTTATAATGTGTTTCTCCAGAAAATCAATCTCACAGGATATTGTTAGATAATATGCCACTTTCCAATGGCTTCCCAGAAAACTCTTGGGGATATTTGAAACACCAGAAAAGAGCTCTCAGTACAATATTATATTAGACAGGTTACTTAATGGAATTATATAATTAATGTATCAGATACTAGGTGGGGGACTCTTATATTGCCACTGATAACTCATGAGCAAACTCAGGCTGCATAATGTATTTCCCTGACCCTAAACCCTGTTCATTTCTCAATCAAGCATACAGCCTTTTGGATGCTATTACTTCTGTGATCAATATCTCAGTAGTTTCTAGAACTCTATTAAATGTACTGAATCTTGTAAGTAGCCAAAAATTTCCTTTTAGCCAAGTCTCCAGCAAAAGATCATTCCGTCTTCCCTGGCACCTGCACATTTGATCTACTTCAAGTATCAAAGGAAACAGGAATTGTTTACCCCCACCACATGTATTATTATTTACTTACTGTCCTTGACTTACCAATGGAATTTGTACCCTATTCCATGATTATTTTCCTCCTTATCTTTCTCAAGGGAGAGATGTTTCCAGAGTAGTGTTAGAAATAAAATGAGTCCCCTCTTAACCTCCTTGCTTTTAAATCTCCATCAACTATCCCACTCCTCAGGTCACTCCTTGGAGGCTTATTATTTAAGCTGGATAGTTGTCATTTTCTAAATATGAAGAAATGCATGAACAAAAGCATCGTGACCAAACTTTGCTATTTTAATTTATCTGTAATATACAGACTGGAGTAAAAACAACAGCAACTGCGTGCTTGCTCTATAAATGTAGCTTGAGAATAAGTCTTATAGACTCTCCTTTCCAACCAGGTTACTGATCTTAAGCTCCTGCTATGTAGAAAATTTACTGCCACTGCTGCCTGACAGTTACTGTGTTTATGAAGTTTTCTCAGTTTTTATTTCCATACTTTTCCACCCTGGCTGGACTGAGACCAAGAAACATCGTCTGTGATCATGGCCCAGTACTCTAGTCTGTAAGAACAAGCCAGCCCCTTACTCAATTCATGCTTATATTATCTTAACAAACCAGATTCAGAGCCAAAAAATGTAGAGGGGCTAATTATGGCAGATAAAACACAGTCATTGGGTGGAGGTAGGGGACACAGCATTGAAACCAGAGAGATTGAGAGCTGGCATGTCACAAAGCTATTCTTAATAATGATCCAAATGTCAGCTGGGTCATTAATAAGTGACTCAGTGGGAAGTTTTTGCAGTATTAATACTGCCTTCTTCTTTGCTAACAGAACTTTATATTTATTTTGATATCTATCACTACATCAGAGATCTATGTGCTTCTAGGAAATCTGACTACAACCTTAGTTTAGTCAAGGTTTAGTCACTGGGTCTTTAATCAAGACATAGTGGATGGGTCTCGATTAGCCTTAGCCAGCAGTTCTCTAACTCTTTGGACTCAGGAGCTCTTTACAGTCTTAGTAAATTCAGGACCCTAAAGAGCTTCTGTTTTATAGTTTATATCTGTCAACATTTATCATTTTAGAAATTAAAATTAAGAATTTTAAAAATATTTATGTATATATTTATTTTAAAATAAAAATAAACCCATTACATATTAACATAAATAACATTTTCAAGGAAAATGACCAAATTCTTCAAAACAAAATGAACAATAATAGTTAAATGATTTTTGGGGTTCCAAGATGGCCAAATAGGAACAGCTCCAGTCTGCAGCTCCCAGCACAATTAATGCAGAAGACAGGTGATTTCTGTATTTCCAACTGAGGTACCTGGTTCATCTCACTGGGACTGGTTGGACAGTGGGTGCAGCCCATGGAGGGCAAGTCAAAGCAGGGCAGGGCATCGCCTCACCCAGGAAGTGCAAGGGGTTGGAAGATTTCCCTTTCCTAGCCAAGGGAAGCCATGACAGATTGTACCAGGAAAAATGGGACACTCCACCCAAATCCTGCACTTTTCTCAAGGTCTTAGCAACTGGAAGACAAGGAGATTCTCTCCCATGCCTGGCTCAGCAGGTCCCACGCCCACAAAGCCTTGCTCACTGCTAGCGCAGTAGTCTGAGATCAAAATGTGAGGTGGCAGCCTGACTCGGTGAGGGGAATCCGCCATTGCTGAGGCTTGAGTAGGTAAACATATCGGCTGGGAAGCTCAAACTGGGTGGAGCCCACTGCAGCTCAGCAAAGTCTACTGCCTCTATAGACTCCACCTCTGTGAGTAGGGCATAGCTGAACAAAAGGCAGCAGACAACTTCTGCAGACTTAAATGTCCCTGACAGCTCTGAAGAGAGCAGTGGTTCTCCCAGCATGGCATTTGAGCTCTGAGAACAGACAGACTGAGAACAGACAGACTGCCTCCTCAAGTGGGTCCCTGAATCCCGTGCAGCCTAACTGGGAGACACCTCCCAGTAGGGGCCAACAGACACCTCATATAGGCAGGTGCCCCTCTGGGACAAAGCTTCCAGAGGAAGGATCAGGCAGCAATATTTGCTGTTCTGCAGTCTCCACTGGTGATACCCAGGCAAACAGGGTCTGGAGTGAACCTCCAGCAAAATCCAGCAGAACTGTAGCTGAAGGACCTGACTGTTAGAAGGAAAACTAACAAACAGAAAAGAATAGCATCAACATCAACAAAAAGGATATGTACACCAGAACACCATCTGTAGGTTATCAACATCAAAGACCAAAGGTAGATAAAACCACAAAGATGGGGAGAAATCAGAGCAGAAAAGCTGAAAATTCTAAAAACCAGAGCACCTCTTCCCCCTCAAAGGATCACAGCTCCTCGCCAGTAATGGAGCAAAGCTGGATGAAGAATGACTTTGATGAGGTAACAGAAGAAGGCTTCAGAAGGTCAGTAGTAACAAACTTCTCCCAGCTAAAGAAGCATGTTCAAACCCATCAAAAGGAAGCTGAAAACCTTGATAAAAGGTGAGACAAATGGCTAACTAGAATAAACAGTGTAGAGAAGACCTTAAATGACCTAATGGAGCTGAAAACCATGGCATGAGAACTTCATGACACACACACAAGTTTCAATAGCTGACTCGATCAAGTGGAAGAAAGGGTATCAGTGATTGAAGGTCAAATTAATGAAATGAAGTGAGAAGAGAAGTTTAGAGAAAAAAGAGTAAAATGAAACAAACGAAGCCTCCAAGAAATATGGGACTATGTGAAAAGACCAAATCTACATTTGCCCGGTATACCTGAAAGTGATGGGGAGAATAGAAAAAAGTTGGAAAACATTCTTCAGGATTTTATTCAGGAGAACTTCCCTAACCTAGAAAGGCAGGCCAACATTCAAATTCAGGAAATACAGAGCACACCACAAAGATACTCTTTAAGAACAGCAACCCCAAGACACATACCTGTCAGATTCACCAAGGTTGAAATAAAGGAAAAAATGTTAAGGGCAGCCAGAGAGAAAGGTCGGGTTTCCCACAAAGGGAAGCCCATCAGACTAAGAGCAGATCTCTTGGCAGAAACCCTACAAGCCAGAAGAGAGTGGGGGCCAATATTCAATATTCTTAAAGAAAAGAATTTCCAACTGAGAATTTCATATCCAGCCAAAGTAAGCTTCATAAGTGAAGGAGAAATAAAATCCTTTACAGACCAGCAAATACTGAGAGATTTTGTCACCACCAGGCCTGCCTTACAAGAGCTCCTGAAGGAAGCACTAAACATGGAAAGAAACAACTGGTACCAGCCACTGCAAAAACATGCCAAATTGTAAAGACCACTGAGGCTATAAAGAAACTGCACCAATTAACAGCCAAAATAACCAGCTAACATCATAGTGACAGGATCAAATTCACACATAACAATATTAACCTTATATGTAAATGGGATAAATGCCCCAATTAAAAAACACAGCCTGGCAAACTGGATGAAGAGTCAAGACCCATCAGTGTGCTGTATTCAGGAGACCCACCTCACGTGCTGAGACACACATAGACTCAAAATAAAGGTATGGAGGAAGATCTACCAAGCATATGGAAAGAAAAGAAAAAGCAAGGGTTGCAATCCTAGTCCTTGATAAAAGAGGCTTTAAACCAACACAGACCAAAAGAGATAAAGAAGGCCATTACATAATGGCAAAGTGATCAATTCACAAGAAGAGCTAATTATCCTAAATATATGTGTAACCAATACAGGAGCACCCAGATTCATAAAGCAAGTCCTTTGAAACCTACAAAGAGAATTAGACTCCCACACAACAATAATGGGAGACTTTAACACCCCACCATCAAAATTAGATCGAGACAGAAGGTTAACAAGGATATCCAGGACTTGAACTCAGCTCTGCACCAGACAGACCTAATAGACATCTACAGAGCCCTCCACCCCAAATCAACAGAATATACATTCTTCTCAGCACCACATCACACTTATTCTAAAACTGGTCACATAATTGGAAGTAAAGCACTCTTCAGCAAATGAAGAAGAACAGAAATCACAACAAACTGTCTCTCAGACCACAGTGCAATCAAATTAGAACTCAGTATTAAGAAACTCACTCAAAACTGCACAACTACATGGAAACTAAACAACCTGCTCCTGAATGACTACTGGGTACATAACGAAACAAAGGCATAAATAAAGATGTCATTTGAAACCAATGAAAACAAAGACACAGTGTAGCAGAATCTCTGGGACACATGTAAAGCAGTATATAGAGGGAAATTTATAGCACTCAATGCCCACAAGAGAGAGCAGGAATGATCTAAAATCGACACCCTAAGATAAAAATTAAAAGAACTAGAGAAGCAAGAGCAAATAAATTCAAAACCTAGCAGAAGGCAAGAAATCACTAAGATCAGAGCAGAACTGAAAGAGATAGAGACACAAAAACTCTTCGAAAAATCAGTGAATCCAGGAGATGTTTTTTTGAAAAGATTGACAAAATTGATAGACCTCTAGCAAGACTAATGAAGAAAAGAGAGAAAAATCAAATAGACACGATAAAAAATGATAAAGGGGAAATCACCACTGATCCCACAGAAATACAAACTACCATCAGATAATACTATAAACACATTGACACAAATAAACTAGAAAATCTAGAAGAAATGGATAAATTCCTGGACACATACACCCTACCAAGACTAAACCAGGAAGAAGTTGAATCCCTGAATAGACCAATAACAGGCTCTGAAATTGAGGCAATAATTAATAGCCTACCAACCAAAAAAAGTCCAGGACTAGATGGATTCACAGCCAAATTCTACCAGAGGTACAAAGAGGAGCTGGTACTATTCCTTCTGAAACTATTCCAATCAGCTGAAAAGGAAGGACTCTTCCCTAACTCATTTTATGAGGCCAGCATCATCCTGATACCAAAGCCTGTCAGAGACACAACAAATAAAGAGGATTTTAGACCAATATACCTGATGAACATTGATGTGAAAATCCTCAATAAAATACTGGCAAACTGAATCCAGCAGCACATCAAAAAACTTATCCATCATGACCAAATCAGCTTCATCCCTGGGTTGCAAGGTTGGTTCAATATTCACAAATCAATAAACATAACCCATCACACAAACAGAACCAATGACAACAACCACAGGATTATCCCAATAGATTCAGAAAAGGCCTTTGACAAAATTCAACAGCTCTTCATGCTAAAAACTCTCAATAAATTAGGTATCAATGGTATGTATCTCAAAATAATGAGAGCTATTTATGACAAACCCACAGCTAATATCATACTGAATGGGCAAAAACTGGAAGCATTCACTTTGAAAACTGGCACAAGACAAGAATGCCCTCTCTTACCACTCGTATTCAACATAGTGTTGGAAGTTCTGGCCAGGCAATCAAGCAAGAGAAAGAAATAAAGGGTATTCAATTAGGAAAAGAGGAAGTCAAATTGTCCCTGTTTGCAGATGACATGATTCTATATTTAGAAAACCCCATTGTCTCAGCCCAAAATCTCCTTAAGCTGTTAAGCAACTTCAGCAAAGTCTCAGGATACAAAATCAGTGTGCAAAAATCACAAGCATTCCTATAAACCAATAACAGACAAACAGAGAGCCAAATCATGAGTGGACTCCCATTCACAATTGCTAAAACAATAAAATACATAGGAATCCAACTTACAAGGATGTGAAGGACCTCTTCAAGGAGAACTACAAACCATTGTTCAATGTAATAAAAGAAGACACAAACAAATGGAAGAATATTCCATCCTCATGGATAGGAACAATCAATATCATGAAAATGGCCATACTGCCCAAGGTAATTTATAGATTCAATGGCATCCCCATCAAGCTACCAATGAATTTCTTCACAGAATTGGAAAAAAACTACTTCAAAGTTCATATGGAACCAAAAATGAGCGTGCATTGCCAAGAAAGTCTTAAGCAAAAAGAATAAAGCTGGAGGCATCATGCTACCTGACTTCAAACTATACTACAAGGCTACAGTAATCAAAACAGCATGGTACTGGTACCAAAACAGAGATACAGACCAATGGAACAGCACAGAAGTCTCAGAAATAACACCACATGTCTACAACCATCTGATCTTTGACAAACCTGACAACAACAAGAAATGGGGAAAGGATTCCCTATTGAATAAATGGTGCTGGGAAAACTGGCTAGCCATATGTAGAAAGCTGAAACTGGATCCCTTCCTTACAACTTACACAAAGATTAATTCAAGATGGATTAAAGACTTAAATGTTAGACATAAAACCATAAAAACCCTTGAAAAAAAACATAGGCTATACCATTCAGGACATAGACATGGGCAAGGACTTCATGACTAAAATACCAAATGCAATGGCAACAAAAGCCAAAATAGATAAATGAGATCTAATTAAACTAAAGAGCTTTGCATGGCAAAGAAACTACCATCAGAGTGAACAATCAACCTACAGACTGGGAGAAAATTTTGCAATCTACCCATCTGACAAAGGGCTAATATCCAGAATCTACAAAGAACTCAAACAAATTTACAAGGAAAAAAAAAACAAAAACAAAAAACAAACAACCCCATTCAAAAAGTGGGCAAAGGATATGAACAGACACTTTTCAAAAAAAGACATGTATGCAGCTGACACATGAAAAAATGCTCATCATCACTGGTCATCAGAGAAATGCAAATCAAACCCGCAATGAGATATCATCTCACACCACTTAGAATGGCAATCATTAATAAGTTAGGAAACAACAGGTGCTGGAGAGGATGTGGAGAAACAGGAATGCTTTTACACTGTCGGTGGAAGTGTACATTAGTTCAACCATTGTGGAAGACAGTGTGGCGATTTCTCAAGGATCTAGAACTAGAAATACCATTTGACCCAGCAATCCCATTACTGGGTATATACACAAAGGATTATAAATCATGCTACTATAAAGACACGTGCACACGTATGTTTATTGTAGCACTATTCACAATAGCAAAGACTTGGAACCAACCCAGATGTCCATCAATGATAGACTGAATTAAGAAAATGTGGCACATATACACCATGGAATACTATGCAGTCATAAAAAAGATGAGTTCATGTCCTTTGCAGGGGCATGGATGAAGCTGGAAACCCTCATTCTCAGCAAACTATCACAAGGACGGACAACCAAAAGCTGTATGTTCTCACTCATAGGTGGGAATTGAACAATGACAACACTTGGACACAGGACTGGGAACATCACACACTAGTAGGACCTGTCTAGGGGTAGGGGTCTGGGGGAGGGATAGCATTAGGAGGAATACCTAATGTAAATGATGAGTTGATAGGTGCAGCAAACCAACATGGCACATGTATATCTATGTATCCAATCTGCATGTTGTGCATATGTGCCTA
Organism: Macaca fascicularis; assembly: GCF_037993035.2. Taxonomy (NCBI): domain Eukaryota; kingdom Metazoa; phylum Chordata; class Mammalia; order Primates; family Cercopithecidae; genus Macaca; species Macaca fascicularis. Next base: position 99,183,634 of record NC_088383.1, on the reverse strand, counting down.
AAACTAAAAATAATAATAAAGAGCTAAATGATTTTACATTTTCACAAAATCTTTAATATTTGATTCGACTAAAAGACAGCCAGATTTCCATATCAGCTTCTGCATTCAATCTGTTGCAATATGTTGTTTTCATTAAAATGTATGAAGAAAATCTGTCCTTTCACAGATATGTTGTTGGAAAAAGGACCATTTTAATAAATAACCTTTTAATATAATTATAGATATCTCTCTGCTACTCCACTAAAACTTGACAAGTGGTATTTTCTCAAGGGTTAGGTGATGAACTAAAACCATATTAATGGAGTTTTCATCTATTGCATTAAAATCCATCGACCTATGTGTTAAATGAATCTTTTAACCATGCATAACTTTGCAACATTGTGCATTGGTCGTTATAAGAATGTTGGTTCATGGAGTTATGTAACTCTTCCTCAGATGTTAGTATCAAAAGTATTACATTCATTAATATAACCAAGAATCTCATTAAAAAAGTCTTTAGGCATTTGGAAGGTGACAAGCTCATGGTGGCAGAGATAAATTTTTCAGAATTCTAATTTTCCCCTAAAAGTTCAAGTTTTTTCATTGACAACAAATATAGTCAACTATTATCTTGTCTTTTTCTCTTCCTTTCCATTTCTTTTCTTTTATTTTCCTCTTTTCCATCATCTTTATCTTTCTTTCTCTCTCCCCATCTCTTCCTCTTTCTTTCTTTGAAGTGGAGGTTCACTCACTTTATTCATTCTTATGAAAATGTCTGCTGAATAATTATAGTTTATCCATCAGTCTTTTGTTGTCATTATTCAAAAAAGGATATGATATTCCATTAAAAAAATGACTAGTTCAACTTAAAACTCAAACAGTTGCCCAGACAATTATTTGAGACATATTTTATATGCAGCAGAAATGCATCATGGATATATTTCCAATTCCATCACACAGGATATTACAAAGAATTGAATTCAAATATCAATATTTATTAAATTATTGCTTTTTATGGCTTCATCAAAGACATCCTTAAGTAAAATGGTATTCTTTCTTACTCCAAGTGCATGACAAAGGAGAATATGATAACTACTAATACAGTATAGTACATCTGCTTCTAAAAAATTTATTTGTAAATAAATTTTACTGGATCATAGCCAAATTTAGTTCTTTATATATTGCTATAAAAGCAAAGTAGTTGCAGCAGAGATTATATGGCCTACAAATGTCTTTATTAAAATATTGTATTATAGAAATAATTGCCAGCACTTTTCTAACATTAGCATTGTATCGGGTCATCTTCTTTTTTTTTTTTTTTTTTTTTGGTTAATGGAAAATTTCAAAAGATCTCTAAGAATTCAACCCCTTCTTTCTTTTGTGGCTGTTTTAAAATGGTATTTGCTGGTTCAAGCCTGAACATTAATTTCTGTGATTGTCATTTTCAATTATTACTGTTGCTTACACTGAACCCACAACCACCTTAGTTTTTGTTTGTAGCTGACATGACATGACCTTCCAATTCCTATGCAAAATTTTTGTGTCATTTGTTGTTGCATCTTTTCTTATCCAGTCAAAATTTATGTGGCTGAGATTGTGACTACACACACACACACACACACACAGCATTCTGAACTATTGCCAGTTTTGGAGCCAGGAGGCTTGACGGGGAAAACAATCACTTTCATGTCTGGAGACAACTCTCATGCCTCTCCTTTGACTCATGCTAAAATAAAGTAGTTTTATTCCCCATTGCTTTTATACAATCAGTGTGAATAACAACACGGTAAAAGGACAAATACCATGTTAGCATTATTATAAAACTGTTTTGACCTCATAAATTTCCTGAAAGGGCCTATTGATTTTCTAGACACCCACTCACCACACATTGAAAACTGCTATTCTAAGTTCTTATTCTCATTGCCAATTTTGATTTGGGAATGGATATGTGATGTGATGTAATCCTGGCTAGTGAGACCGGAAGGAAAAAAGCATGCTGTGGGGCTTCCGAGGAAGTCGGGAAGTGGGCATCTTCTTTCTGCTGCAACTCTAAGTTTTATCTTGTCTGAATGTTACTTCTGGGAATGCTATGGTCAGATGACCACAAACGAAATCAACTAAAAAATGAAGTAAATGCAGAAGATGGGAGAACAGAGGGAAAAAAACAAGAAACAAAAAAACTGGGACTGGGAACAATGGCTCAAACCTGCAATCCTAGAGCTTTGGGAGGCCGAGGCAGGAAGAGCATTGGAGCCCAGGAGTTTGAGATCAGTCTGGCCAGCATAGCAAGACTTTGTCTCTACTAAAAATAAAAAACTTGACAGGCATGGTGGCATGTGTCTGTGGTCCCAGGTACTCAGGAGTCTGAGGTGAGAAGATTGCTTGAGCCTATGAGGTCAAAGCTGCAGTGAGCCATGATCACACCACTGCATTCCAGCCTGGGCAGCAAAGCAAGACCCTGTCTCAAAAAACATATTAATTAATTATAAAGAAGAAGAAAAAAGAAAATAAAAGACAAAGATAAAAGTACCTGGTTATCGGTGAAATTTTTATGTCACTGATCAAAGCATACCTGGTACTCACTTATTTCTTTGTATTTAATGAGACAATAAATGTCTCTAAGATAATTTGAAATGAAGTTTTATTTTATGTGAATACTTAATAATAAATTAATTCAAACAAGTGTCCCTGTAAGTAATAAGGAGCTTAAAGCAAGATTAGGATGCCCCACAGAGAACAGTATGAAGTGAGATACTGAGGGATGCATAAGCAGAGTAGAATAAAGATTAAGGAGACTACATTATTTGCTTAACTCTGGTTAAGGATGGTCACCAATTACTTGCAGTTTAAAAAACTGAAAACTGAGACCAGGTACACTGGTATATTCCTTATAGTTTTCTAGAAATACATAATTTTTAAACTATAAATAGCTTTTATTACAAAATGTTTCAATGACTCTCAATAAATCCTACTGTAACTTTTATAAGATTCCAAGCAAATGCATTTCTGTAGACACTGATTTATATAGAGATACTCAGGCCAGGGGTTCAAGTAAGCAAAATTTTAAAATCTATTTTCTTTCCTTGAAATATTCTGAGATTGTTATTGCAATATTAATACTTAAATGTGAATTCTTCAGCACATAGTTTGCAAGACCACAGAGTTGCCAAAGATAGGAAGAAGATGCTTTGGTAGTCAGTGAGAAGGGAATAGATTTGGGGTATGATCAGATTGTCCAGACATGAGTTTTACGGGTTGCAAAAGGAGTTATCTCTAAGCATTTAAGAGGCACTATGCCTAGAAAGACGGGAAACAATGTCCTAAATATGGTGCTGGTGTTTCTTTGTTTCCAATTATATAATTATATTAGTCAGAATACAATAGGTTCTGCTTCAGTAACAAATAAACTCCCAAAGGCTCAGTGGTTTAGAATCAATATATCATGTAAAGTCTATTGCAGGTTAGGGGGCACTCCATGACTTCTATTTGGAAAGTTTCCTATACTTTGTAGGTCATTATTTTATAATAAAATATGACTACATTTATTGCTCAAGGAGATAGAAAGATCATAAAGGTGTCACGCTTACTTTAAAATACTTGTCTCTGAAGAGATTCATATCACTTCTTCTTTCATTTGACTAGCTAGAACTAGCACAGGACCCTGCGTAACTGCAAGGTGACTGGGAATTCTAATCTTCCCAGAAAGGAGAGTAGGAAAGAACATATCTGAGCACACGTAATCTCCAGTGCAACATGCCTTTTTGATCACCAAATAATTGTTTAATTATTCTGTGTTCATGAAGAACACACTTAATCACTTCCTCAGGAAGATGTATTAAAATGTCATCCTTGAGCTGCATCCTTTGTGTAGTTCAAGATATCCAGATCATCTAGATAGCTTTCTCCATTATCTCTAGAAGTGACCTGTCTTAGTCTGGTAACCTCTGAATAAAAAAGGTTTATCTTGCTCCCCACCCTTCCAATATACCTCAGTGAGGCAGGGACACGAAACTACAATAAACTTTTCCAGTTAGAAAGGAAAAAAGTAGAAAACCCAGAGTAGTCACTAGTCAGTAGCAGTTCTGAAAATCTTCAGTCTTTCTCCTCACATTTCATTGACTAGGATTAGTCAACAGCCCTGACTGCCTGTGATGATGGCCTGTGAAGCACAGTGTTCCAGTAGGCCCAGAAGGGGGAGAAGAACCAGATAAGAATGCACACCACAGCTCTGTACTAAAGTTACTCAAATTCAAAGCAATATTTTAGTGTAAATCCCAGAACTTGTGTATATGTGATATTAAAATAAGTTATTTTTATATTTTCTGATTATAACAATTAGTATAAATTATTGGTGGATTTTCTCTGCTCATGCCAGAAGCATATGCCTATTGTTCTTATTGGATAACCCAGCTAAGGAGAAGGTACTAAGGAATGTTGGAGGGATGGTATGACATTTATCTATTTCAGCAATTTGACTAAGACCAGTGCCAGGAAGAGGCAGATGACCAAATCATCTGCATCTCACAGAAGTATTTCTTTCACGAACTATGAAGCTAGGCTTGGAACCATCCTTCTCCTTAGAACAGTGTCACTGGGGCATCTTAGACCCTTGTATGAAAAAGTGTGCTTTAGGCTGTGCAAATAAGAATATTTATATAAAAGTGACTTAAAGAGTAGGGGTTTATTAATCTTATGTAACAAAATTTCTGGAGGTTGATGGTTCCAGAGACAGTTCAGCTGCTCAATGATGTCACTGGATTCTCTTCCTTTCTTGCAGATTTGTTACCTTCAGCATTTCAACAATTCCTTTCCTAATGTTACTCTATGGCTAGAGCAGGTCTAGGTGTTGTGTTCTCTGGACAAAATCTAAAAATAAGAAAGAGGAGGTGGCCGGGCAGGATCATTTTCCCAAGTTCCAGCCAAAGCCTGGAAATAACCTAAATGTCCATCAATTGATATATAAATTATGGTTGATTTATATGATAGAATAAGAGATAATGATGGCTATAAGTGAACTACAACTTTATGCATCAACTGAAAGAATTTTACATTATGTTGAGGAAGAGAAGCAAGTCCCAAAAGAAAATGTATAATATGCTTTAATTTGTGTAAAAGTCAAAAACTGGCAACAAAAACTGTGTTAAGGGTTGTCTTAGTCTGTTCCTGCTGCTATAACAAAATATCTTAGACTGGGTAATTTATAACATAATTTATTACTAACAATTCTGGACATTAGGATGTCCAAGATCAAGGGACCATCAGTTTAGATGTCTGGTAAAGGCTCACTGTCTGCTTTCCAGATGGTACCTTCTAGCTGTGTCCTAACATGGCTGAAGGAGCTGGAGAGCTCCCTCCAGCCTCTTTTAGAGGACACTGCTCTTATTTATAGGAGCAGAGTCCTCATGAATAGGATCAAGAGACAGGGTCTTTAGGAGGCCTCCTATAAGAGATAGGGTTTTTAGGAGGCTTCCCACCCTCCTAAAGGCCCTATCTCTTAATAATGTTGCACTGGGGGCTAAGTTTTTACATATGAATTTTGAGGGGACACATATTTGGACTATAGCAAGGTTATACGTGTAGGTGGTTGATATGGTTAAGCATGTGTCCCCACCCAAATCTCATGTTGAATTGTAATTTCCAATGTTGGAGGTGGGGTCTGGTGGGAGGTGATTGGATCATGGAGGTGGTTTCTAATGTTTCAGCACTATCCCCTTCATGCTGTCTCGTGATAGAGTTGTCACATGATCTGGCTGCTGTAAAGTGTGTGGCACCTTCCTCTTCACTGTCTCTTGTCTGCCAGCCATGTGAAGATGTGCCTTCTTTCCATTCACCTTCTGCAATAATTGTAAGTTTCCTGTGGCCTCCTCAGCCATGCCTCCTGTACAGCCCATGGAACTGTGAGTTAATTAAACCTCTTTTCTTCATAAATTACCCAGTCTCAGGTATACCTTTATAGTAGTGTGTGAGAATGGCCTAATACAGTGGTAAAACTAAAACGAGAAGGAAGAAAATATCATAAAATTCAGCACAGTTGTTTTCTCTGAGAGCAATGAAAAGTGGCACAAATCAGGGAGGAGCTACTACAATTCCATGGATGTTTTTATATTTAACCTGAGTAGAGCATAAACTGATTTTTTTATTATTATGCAAACTATACATACATATTATGTATACTCATCTCTATATATGGTATGTTTTAAAATTTTTAAAATAAAAAATGATGAAATCTGCTACTGGCACAGGGAGGAGAAATGACAGTGCATGTGCCATGTGCAGACCAGCACTCTGCAATGTGGACTTCCCAGATAATCAAGGTAGAAAAGTCGCAGAAATTTGGAGAAAAAGTATGTTTAAGGATAAATACAATGTGTTTGAGGGTTCTCTATGATCTATCTCCTAGGAAACCCAAGCTTGGAGGTGGGTTGTCCTGAGTATACCAAGGCCAGAACAGAGAACATTCTCTAATATTTACAGAGGAGCAAAGATAATTTACAGGTTTTGAAGATGTATATTTTGTGTTTATCATAGGATAAAACATTCCCAGTGAGCACTGCTGCAGATACATTAAACTGATTATTTTTTTCTAATGATAGTTGCTGAAGCAGCATATTCATGTTAGGTTTTCAACCAGGATTCCCCAGAATAATTAATCAGTTTGCCAGCAATTCAATTGAGGATTGGAAGGATGCCCAATTTCTTTTCTCTCATACTTTTTCTTCAGGGAAAGGAAATATTGGCAGAAGGTGCCAAGGACAAGCAGAACTTCCCAGATGCCAGATGCCTACTTCTTTTGCTTCTTCCTTTTCTGCCCAGTGACCACAGGTCTTAGATCCTTCTTCAGAGGTTTTAATGTTTTGTCTCTTTCCTCCAGCTACATAGGCTAAGTGAATAAGAAGATGCTGGACAGTTCAGAGGATGCAAAATGGCCAGGCACTTCCCATTTTAAAACCTGGAACTATTCTAATACATGTCCTTTACAGCTGATGTTGCAACCTTAAAGCAGCTATTTTCTTATTTGTTTAAAAAAAGTAGGGCTTTTAATACTGATATTTGAGTTGAAGGAGGGAGAGTACTATTACAAATAAAGTGACCAGATTTGATACACAAGAGTTACAGGTTAGAGATCTGCTGCATGAGCCTCACAGAATTTTACCCATGGGTCTTTGAAGCTAGAGCTCCAAAGCTCCTAAAGCTTCTTGAAAGACTGTTTTGAGCTGGAAATACTGTAGATGATGCCTGATAGGCCATTTTAAGGCATCTGCATGAAAATAGACTAGTTTGTGGGCCCTGAAACAATTTCATGAAATGCTTCATCAATACTGAACTAATTTGGATGTTAAAATACTTCTTTTTTTTTTTTTTTTTTGCATTCCTTTCTCTTTATTTTTTTATTTTTTTTAAATTTATTTATTATTATTATACTTTAAGTTGTAGGGTACATGTGCATAACGTGCAGGTTTGTTACATATGTATACTTGTGCCATGTTGGTGTGCTGCACCCATCAACTCGTCATTTACATCAGGTATAACTCCCAATGCAATCCCTCCCCCCTCCCCCCTCCCCATGATAGGCCCTGGTGTGTGATGTTCCCCTTCCTGAGTCCAAGTGATCTCATTGTTCAGTTCCCACCTATGAGTGAGAACATGCGGTGTTTGGTTTTCTGTTCTTGTGATAGTTTGCTAAGAATGATGGTTTCCAGCTGCATCCATGTCCCTACAAAGGACACAAACTCATCCTTTTTGATGGCTGCATAGTATTCCATGGTGTATATGTGCCACATTTTCTTAATCCAATCTGTCACTGATGGACATTTGGGTTGATTCCAAGTCTTTGCTATTGTGAATAGTGGTGCAATAAACATACGTGTGCATGTGTCTTTATAGCAGCATAATTTATAATCCTTTGGGTATATACCCAGTAATGGGATGGCTGGGTCATATGGTACATCTAGTTCTAGATCCTTGAGGAATCGCCATACTGTTTTCCATAATGGTTGAACTAGTTTACAATCCCACCAACAGTGTAAAAGTGTTCCTATTTCTCCACGTCCTCTCCAGCACCTGTTGTTTCCTGACTTTTTAATGATCGCCATTCTAACTGGTGTGAGATGGTATCTCATTGTGGTTTTGATTTGCATTTCTCTGATGGCCAGTGATGATGAGCATTTTTTCATGTGTCTGTTGGCTGTATGAATGTCTTCTTTTGAGAAATGTCTGTTCATATCCTTTGCCCACTTTTTGATGGGGTTGTTTGTTTTTTTCTTGTAAATTTGTTTGAGTTCTTTGTAGGTTCTGGATATTAGCCCTTTGTCAGATGAGTAGATTGCAAAAATGTTAAAATACTTCTATGCTCAACAGTGAGCAATTGATTCTCAGTACAAATTGGCTGCTACATTGGAAAGAAAAAAAGTAAAACCTCTTTTTTTCTCCCACAAAGAGCTGAATTAGGAAATGAGTGAAGGGCATGTTCAGATCTGAATTATCTGACTCATGTAATCATGGAATCCCAGAGCTGAAGGGGAGCGTGGGCGGATCTCTTACATAGTAATCGTGGGGAGGGGTTAAAAGGTTGTTAAAAAGTCCTGGACCCCATCCTGACTGGCTGAGTCAGGCTCACTGAGCATGGAGGCCAGAAACTTGCATTTTAACAAGCTCTCCAGAGGATTCTGATACAACTGTCATAGAGCATCTCCTAGTCCAACACCTCATTTGCAGGTGAGAATACAGCAGCCAACAATCTTATTCAAAGTAATAACATTGAGCATACTATCTACTAGGTGCAAATATGAGTAAACCACATCCCTAACCCTTTGACTAGCTTCATTGTTTTGTTGGAGAAACTAAAGTACTAAGTACTTTTCTAGCATATTGAACAAAGCACAGTGGAGTAAACAGTTACTTCTGCAGTATGGGAAAGAGGACAAAGGGAAGAAAAAGTAGGAGTCAAAAAAGGCTTCACCAAGGAGGTGACAATTGACATCAGGGTATATGTTCCCCAGTGAGTGCCATATATTTTCTGGATGGATAGCTTGCATGGGAACATCAGTATCCCATTTTGGATAACGTTGATAGATTAGTGTTCCTAGAATATAAGATTCACTCATATAAGTATTGTTAATAATAATAATAGTAACTACCATTGATCAAGTGTGTAGTATGGGCCAGACTTAACATTACATGCTGTATATCATTTTTTTCTTTATAACCACCCTGCAAACTGATACTATTATCCCCATTTTGCAGATGAGCTAATTGTCAGAGAAGTTAAGTGACATGTTCAGGATCATACTGCTAGTCTTGTTTTTTTGTTTTGTTTTGTTTTGTTTTTTGTGTTTTTTGTTTTTCTTTTTTTCCAGAGGCAATGTTGAAATTTCAGAGTGGGATTATAAGAGTGAGGTGAATTACAAAATTTTGAAAAAAAATGCTGAGGATGAAAGAGAACTTTACTAGGTTGGAGTAAAATACCCACCAAGCAACTTTGTTATATTTCATTTGTATTAAGTGGTTTTGACTGGGGAGCTTCAGAGCTGATACACACAAGATGTAACTTACTTGAGTCTCAAGACTGCACATATTTGAACCCCAAATTTCCCATTCTGCCCAGAAAGGACTTTTTTTTTTTTTTTTTTTTTTTTTTTTTTACTCTTCAATGCAATGTAAAATTTAGGTCAGTCATTAATTTATATAACCCAAACTATTTACTAAAATTTTTCCTCTTATCCACTTTCATGGGCCAGACTTGGAAGATAGAGCTGCTTGGGGAAAGGGAGGTGTGTTTAAGGAAGGATATAGTCTGCCCTCTCCAACCACCTCATTGATGAGGGAAGGAGGACACAGACTTTCTCTTACTGATCACCAACATGGTTGCAGTTCCAAGTTAACCGTCCCCTATTACTGGGTTACTGCTACTTTGGGATTTATCCCTAAATAGCTACTGATTCTCCTGTACAGCTCATGTTCGAATGTTGAATAGCTGAGAGCTGTTCACCTGTGGCTCATTGGAGACCTCCTCCAGGTGAGGGCATATTTCTGTGTTCCACATTGGCAAGGGTGGGTCTGCCAAGGCCTAACTTCTTCTTGACTCTCACTCTCCCAGTGGAAAAATCTTCCCTTAGAACCTCTTGCTCTGCCAGGAACCCCTCCTAATGGGATCCAGCTGCTTTGTACAGCATCCATTAGGTCCACAGGAGACTTGAGTATTCTTCTCACACCAAGTGGTGCCAATGCAAGCGGCTCTTGGGATTCCCTTGTAGTCTCACCCTCCATCTCCTGTCATCTTTCTTACCCTTTCAACATCAAATAATCAGTGATGGTGCAAGTTCAGTGACTCAGCAACTTTAAGGCCAGTGACCACTGACCTACCTAGTAGGAGAAAGGCTTGGGCACACTCTTTGAGGAAAAAAGAGGTTTAAGGTCCAGTGTATTCCCTTCTTGCATGGGGAAAGAAAGATGAAAGTAGAGTATATTAATTTGCTATGGCTGCCATAACAAAGTACCCAGACTGGGTGGCTTACACAATGGAAATTTATTTTCTCAAAGCCCTGAAAACTAGAAGTCTAAGATTAAGGTGTCAACAAGTTTGCTTTCTTCTGAGGCCTCTCTCCTTCGCTTGTAGATGACTGTTTTCTCCCTTTGTCTTCACACTTTCCTCTGTACCTGTCTGTGTCCAAATTTCCTCTTCTCATAAGGACACCAGTTATATTGGATTAGGTCCCACCCTAGTGATTTCTTTTTATCTTAATTATCTCTTTAAAGGCCCTATCTCCAAATATACTCACATTCTGAGATACTAGGGATTAGGACTTCACAATTTGAATGAACGGGAGCATATTCAGCCCTTAACAGATAGTCACACCTTCATCATCTCAATCTGAGGACACCCTCTACCCCCAGGCTTCCTTGTATACACCAGATCCAGTAGGATTTTCAGAACCGGTTTAACTTAAATAAATGCTTTTGTCCAGCTCTATTGTGGTATAGCAGGCACAATCTCAGCAGCTTTGCCTCTGAATTTAGAGAGTAAGGCACATAGTTCCTTGTACTTCCAGATAAGGCTAGCCTCTCTAGAAATTCCCACACATTCCAGTTAGAAGTTGGGTGGAGGCTCGCAGCTGCAGAGTCACTCTCCGGAAGCAAAAAGGGACTTTCTTGGTGATACGTCATGTTAGTGTTTTACATTTGTATTCTGCTTCAGAATTTTCAAAGCTCTTTCCCCATTACCTGGGTGGCAGGGAAGGCAGATGTTCTTCCTGTCATTTTGCAAGTGAGTAAAGTAAGCCACTGGACATATTCAGTAATTTTGATATAGGAGTAAAGAAGAAATCACTTAGGCAGATAGAAGGGCATGGAGTCCTCGGTAAGGCTTATCTTTTTAATGAAAAGTGGCCTCAAATCATTTTCTAACAAAGAGCATCCTGCAAACTGGGAGCTTGCATGGGTGAATGCTGGTGGAAACTAAGGACTAGGCATGTTAAAGATGGCAGCTCCATCTTCCCTTCTCTGCCAGCCATATGTACTGTAAAGGAGCAGACAAGATGGTGCCAATCAACTGGAAAGTCCATTTGCATAAGATTATTAGGGTGGAGTGACCAGCCTTTCCCATGTACTATGTAAATGTCATACCTGATCGAATGAGTCCAATGTTAATCAGACACTACCTCCTCAAACTGGACTATAAAACTCGGGGCATTTGCCACCAGCTGGTCTTTACTGCTCAGAGACCCCTCTCTCTATGGAGAAAGCTGTTTCTTTTTCTCTTCTCTTCTATCTATTAAACCTCCACTCCTAAACTCCTCGTGTGTATCTGTGTCCTAAATTTTCCTAGTGCCAGACAAGGAGCCCCAGGGCATATACCTCATTCTACATTGTCTGAGGTATATTCCTTGGAGTTATGCAAATGGGTTTTCCAGTTGATTGGCACCATCAACTGAAACGCTTCAATTTGTCTGAAGAAAAACAGATGCAGGACAGCCTGTCTAGGACTAAGTCTCCTTGATCTGCCCACTCTGAAGTGCTACCTTCATCCCATTTGGGGGCAGAACAGAAGGGAATAGAGGTCGGCAAATTGGTTCACATACCTATATCGAAGCTACTATATTATAAAGAAAATTAAAATTAGTAAACAGACAACTTTGTACAAATGAACTTTTTCCGGTATGTATTACAGTCCACACGGTTTGTGTAAGATTACAAATTGTTTTCTAAACATAGTTTCTAATATGTCACTGAAAGAAAATCATTTTATTACTGTTAAATTGTTCCATTTTTAAAAATGTTGTAATGTCTAATTTCATTAAGAATGTTTTTATCGATAGCCTTTAAAAAAGCTAAGTTGAAAAATGCTAATTATCAGAAAGCTTCATTACTTGCTTTTTTAGGGTAAACTGCCAATATTTGCTCAGAGGTGGGTGTTCCTTTGTTGACCATTTATTCATTCACTTATTTACTGGTCAGTGGCCATGCATTAAGGGATTACTATCTTAAGGCATTGAGTTTTACATCACCTGGGGAGATTTTACATCAGGGTAGAGCTACTAGAGCTACAAGAATATTAGTATCACTGTAGAATAGTTTGTCACACACACACAGCATCACGTTGTTAGGGTTTTTGATCAGATTGTGAAGCAATATTAGTGTTAGAATTTTAAAGATTAATTTTTATCATTTTGCTATAGCCCAGTAGTTCTCTGGAAGGACAGATGCTATAGCTTTGAAAGACACTTTTCCCCAGATTTGGAACCACCATGCCCTGTCTGATCATTGTACCCCATCCTTTTAATTGAAGCCTATAGTTAATTCACCTGGAATCTATTTGTAAGCCAAGAGAATATCAGTGACTGAGGATGGGACCCCAAATCCTGTGCCCACATGCCCCCATACACCAGAATACCTAAGAAGGAGGTCAAGGGAAAAGGCATATCGCCATCTTCACTGTACTGAAGTTACTCACTCAGCTCCCCACTGCTGCTCTTGCCCAGTATCTCACTCCATAGACTCAAGATCCAACCTACTCACACTCTCTCACTTAGCCAACTTGCCTGAATTGACAACTTGACCTCTCCAGTTACATTCTGGAAGGAAGCTTCTTGATCCAACATGTTATAACTAGACTCAGAAGGAATATAGTGACTGAGCATGTTTGTCCCAATAATCTCAGTATTCTCGTGGAGAAGACAGTCTAGAGTTCAACATGAGAATAAAAGTGACACTTTATATTATCAAAAACAAGTAGCGAATTAAAAAGCCTACACAGGAGTGTTTTAGTGTATAGTCTTCTGAGCCATTTAACAGCCTGAGAGGCTTGTGTCTGAAGACATTAAGTTCAAATAAATACAAAGTTGAGAAATTTAAACACCATAATTTTAGAAAGGAGACATATCTGTCTGGCTAGTTGTGTTTCTTCCAATTTTGCTCTATTTTGCATTTCATTTCTTACAGCAGTACAACAACAACAACAAACCCTCTGCAATCTAAGTTTACATTTTAAATTTAAAATGCCAGCAAAATGAAACATTTTCCAATATTTTGTTGGAAATTGAAGTTGGAGACCAATTTTTCCTTATACTTTGAATATATAATTTATTAAAATGCAGAGTTTATACCATAACACCAGAAAACAAGAGATATCATTTTATAAGAATAGCATTGAAATCTTTTCCAGAATTTTTATTTTATTTCTACAGTTTTGAATTTCAAATTGAAATGCAGTCACTGGATATAATGTTGTCACAATGCAAATAATATACAATTAATAGCAAAGAAAATTACTAGCTATAATAATTAAGTAACTGATTTTTGTTTCATGAGGTTGTAAAACTACCAAATCTTGTGAATGCAACATTAAGTTTATTTTGTGGGCATTTACTATATTCATCAATACAATATTTTAATTTGTCAATGAAATGATTTTTGACTTTATGAAAACTTTATGAAAAAAAAACTTTCATAAAAACTTTCATAAAACTTTATGAAAACACCATCATTTTTAGCTAGTCACTGCATGCTGCCTTGTGAAGATTAAATGAGATTCTTTCAAAAATATCTTTGAATATCTACTATGGCACTATTCTTGGAGTTAGGGATAAGCAATGGACAAAACAAACAAAAATTTCTGCCTTCTTGGAATTTAAGTACATTTTATAGCTTATTAGAAGAAGATACATGCTATGGAGAAAAATAAAGCAAGTATGCAGAGGGTCAGGTTGGAGTGCAATTTTAGATGGAATGTATGGGGAAGGCCTCGCTGAGATGGAAAGGAGTTGAACAAAGTAAGAGGACTGAACCATCATGTCGCTGGGGCAAAGGGTATTTCCAGCAGAGGAGCTAGCAGAGCAAAGACTTTCAGACATCACCTGCCTAGTGAACTGAGCTGCTTGTAGAGCTGTCTCTACTGAATGGTCCAAATGAGTGAGGGAGAGTATATGGAGTTGATAGAGAGGAGGCAGCAAATCTAGTGCCTTGAAAGTGAGCAAAAGGACTCTAGGATTTACTCTGAAGGAGATCGGAAGCCTTCAGCTGACTGGAAGCAGATCAGCATCATGACCTGGCTCACGGGTCAGGAAGACTAGGATGCGGGCACCATGGACAGTGCCTGACTCACAGAACTTGCTTAACAGATCCCAAAGAGCAGGTGTCTTTGATATTTCCACCAAAACGAGAGCAGGATTTAAGTGCTGAATCAAGACCCTCTGCATCCAGAATCCCTCAAGAGATCCAGGCAGGGCAGGAGGCAGAGAATGCCAACGGGCAGATGGAGATAATCCACTTTATCTGGTTTTGCCTTGCCTCTTTGTTGTGTGTAGGGGCTGGTTATCACCTTACCCCTATTCATATTATTTCAGTAACTCTGGCATTACTCTACCTGAGTTGAAGAGAGAACACTTTGAAATGATTGTAAATAAATTTTGAGTGAGCACTTTTGTGCTGCCTCCTCCTTGCCAAACTACAGCTGCCCCTCACTGGCCACCTTTTCCAGCTTAAGCATGCTACTCTTCATTCCCAACTAAGGCCCTGGGCACCCTTCTCATCCCTGAAATGCCTCCCCTGCCACTGCTGTCTCATGCTTCCCACTCCTCACCCTTCCACTTCCTTCATGCTTCAATGTAAACATGACCCCTGGAGAGGCACATGCTGATGCCTAAGGTAGGTGTACTCTATGTTCTCTGTGTTCCCTTTTCCTCTTTGTCCACAGACTGTAGTATAATGTACGAAAGCATGTTTATGGATTCTTGTTGTTGTTTCCAATTATTAATTATATATTATAAGCTCTACAAAAATAGAATAATATCCATTTTATTATTAATTCTGTTTACAGAGTGTCTAGCACATTGTAAGTACAGTTGTTCTACAGTATTTGTGGGAGGCTTGGTTCCAGAACCCCACCCCATCTTCCCATACCAAAATCTACTGATGTTCAAGTCCCTGGTATAAAATTATGTAGTATTTGCATATAAACTATGTACATCCTCCAACATACTTTAAATTATCTCTAGATTACTTATAATACCTAATACAATCTAAATGCTTCATAAGTACTTATTATATCATATTGTTTAAGAAATAATGACAAGAAGAGAAATCTGTATATTTTAGCACAGATACAACCATCCTTTTATTTCTCAAATATTTTCCATCTAGTTGGTTGAATCCACAGATGTGGAACTGCTGGATATGATGTAAATACTCTGATAATATTTTATGAAAAGATGAAATAATAAATGAATGAATGAGAGCAGCTTGGAGGGTAGTAAAGCCAGGATTTGTGCCATTGTTTTATTGCCAAACTGCTCCACTAATAGGGAGAGATCCCAAGGCCAAGACAGCATTTCAGGCTCAAGCACAAGACTGACACAGACCAAAGTCTCATATAC
Source organism: Macaca fascicularis (assembly GCF_037993035.2). Taxonomy (NCBI): domain Eukaryota; kingdom Metazoa; phylum Chordata; class Mammalia; order Primates; family Cercopithecidae; genus Macaca; species Macaca fascicularis. The sequence continues at coordinate 99,167,786 of NC_088383.1, read as the reverse complement.
CCCTTGTCTTCCATGTTTCTGAGAATAGCACTCTCTTACATTAACCTACTCTTCCCCTGCCAGTTGAGTGAGCTCCTTCCTTCTATTTGAGGCCACGATGTGCTGTGCTTTTATCATCACACTTATCAAACTCATGTTATTTATATCTTTCAGTGAATTCCTCCAGTATGGCATTATAGGCCTCTCCAGAGCAATGACCTAGTTTAATTTGGCCAAGAATAGATGGTACATGGCACACAGTAGGGGCTCAGTCAATGTTTGGGGAATGAAATGAATTATCTTTTTTATTTTTACTCTGTAGCAGGCATTCTTCAAGGCGCTTTTATTTTTTCCTTTGTTCAGAAATGGTTCCTGAGTTTAACCTAAGCCATTTATATATGCCAGTTTTAATTCTCCCTAGTCTATCACACACTTTGACTGAGTTACATATGTATTGACATTAGGCAAAGATATATTCATATGGGTTTTGTACACCAAAAAAAATCTTGAAATGGCAGCAACTGCCTTTTGACTTTCTTAATATACACAAAGATGGTCACAGAGGAAATGCCAATGACTTATCTTCAATTGAGACTTGATTGCTGCTGAACCCTCTTTTTTTATTACTTTACTTCTTCTCAAAGGAGAAGCCAGGATGAATAAAGTTGGTTAAAAAACTATCAGATGAACAAGAACAAGAGAGGTCATCCATTCAATAAGTTTAATTACCTTTTCAGCTATACTATAGCTACAAGAGGTGCTCCATGAATAGGAGGAAAAACCCCTTAAGATATCTCCAATCTGAAGGTGGAACTTAGATGCCTGCAGATGACACAATGAACTAGCAGGGCAGAGCAAACTAGGAAAAAATAGGCTCTGCCTGTGTGTCATGTAAAACCTCCAAACTTTCTAACAGCCTCCCAGAGTGTTGTAATAAAAGCCACCCATTTTGAACAAGAACAAAAACTGGCACAGTACCGTACCCTGGCTGCTCTGCCACTTCTAGCTTCTGCTTATCAGAGTAAGACTAGCTTTTCAATGATGTTTAAAAAGTAATTATTTTAAAAATAATTACTTAGTTTTCAACTACTTTAATTTAATTAGAAAGACATAATTTGACATAATAGAAATTAAAATATCTAAGAATATTATGCTGACTAGTCTAAAATTATTTCTGATCCACAACATGTGGTAACCAAAACACTTACTCTCTGAGCCATGACAATGAACATGGCTTGAGTATCTCCTTCCAATGAAGGATATGAGATTCTTATCACTATTAGTGGAGGGACCTCCTCCATACTAGGCTAATAGCTGCTTTACCTTGCCTTATCTCAACCAAGATTCGGTAATTGTAATTTAAACCTTAAAAACTAACCCTACAACAATTATTATACTCCTTAATGCTACAATAACTTGTTGTTTAGATAGTGTATGTATTCATATTATAATGAGAAACTAAAGCCCAGAGACATAATTATTATTAAATAGTAGAATCTAAATTCAATGCCAGGTCTCTGCAGTTTTAAACATCTTGTTATTTCTTCATATCAAACTTCCTCTATGATGGATGGATGCATGGATGGATGGATGTACAAAGAAAGCAACTGTGTTTGTATACATGGGTCACAATTGATTAGGTGATAATTTTATTATTACAAACATTTTATTAATACAAACCTTGAAAACTGGTAATATTTCATTTAAGTCAAAATTTGTGCATAGAGGTTTTAATGATGCTAGACCTATTTAGTGGAACTGTTTTCTCATAATGGAAATATATCAGAAAATATGTGTAATCTTCCCACATAGAATATAACATACTGTAAATAATTAAACTTTATTAAAATCAATTGAAATATATTTTGACTATAGCAGCCAATTAGTCTGATCTAACCTAATGGAATCCTCCATGTGTAATTAGTTTCTAGGCTGTCATTTTCTGGTGGTTTTGTCTGTACTGAAAATAAAATTTGCAAATTGAAATTTTCACCCACAAAATGTCAATATTCTTTTTATTCAAAGTAGGAATGCTATTGAAAATGGATGACTTTTATTACAACACTCTGGGAGGCTGTTAGAAAGCTTGGAGGTTTTATATTACACACAGGCAGAGTCTATTTTTTCCTAGTTTGCTCTGCCCTACTAGTTCATTGTGTCATCTGCAGGCATCTGAGTTCCACCTTCAGACTGGATATATCTTAAGGGTTTTTTCTTCCTTTTCATGGAGCACCTCTTGTAGTTATAATATAGCTGAAAAGGCAATTAAACTTATTGAATGGATGACCTCTCTCAAGGATAAGAAAATGTCTTGGCACAAGAACTGGACTATAACATTTAGGAATAAGCGGGCACCTACTCAGAGAAGTAAGTTAGTATAATATGGAAGTTGAAGGACATACTTAAAAGGAAAATACCAGATAAGAGAGATCCAAAGATATATTTTATCTGCAGACATCATTATATCTTGAATTCCAACGCTCTCCTGCCAATTCTTCTCCCTTCTCCATCTACTTAACCAACACATAATGTGGCCACTGGTATAAAACTATATGGCACTTCCAGGCTCCAGGATGAGTGTGGAAGTAAATACTTTCCTGCAAGAAATATTGATTAGAAAAAAATTCAGGGTAATTTCAATGGACCGAAGAAAGGTAAGTGGGCTAGTATGGCTGTTAAAACAATGAAAATAATATATTTTGCTTAGTTTCAGTCCTGATGTTTTTATTTCAAGTCAGAGAGTGCTGAAATTTTAAAATTGCCTCATCTTGCATAACAATAAGAATAACTGGCTGGGCATGGTGGTTCACCCCTAAAATCCCAGCACTTTGAGAGGCCAAGACAGGAGGATAGCTTGAACCCAGGAGTTTGAGGCCAGCACCTGTACTGAATATAAAGAGACCATGTCCCTATACAACAAATAGTTGAGCATTGTGGCATATGCCAGGTCCCAGTCACTTGGGAGGCAGAGGCGGGAGAATCATTTGAGCCCAGGGGTCTGAGGCTTCAGTGAGCTGTGACTGCACCACTACACTCCAGTTTGAGCAACACAGTGAGATCCTGTCTCAAAAAAAAAAAAAAAGAAAAAAACTTTATATTGTATATTCGTTGAGCATATACTATTTCATATGAAATTCACAAAAACCTAACCAGAAAGGGAGAGTGGGTGTAGTTTCCCTATTGTAAGAAGAAAAACACTGAGTTTCAGAGTTGTATAGCTTGCCCAGGCAGGTCTGTGTAATGTAGAAGAAGACTCTGAATCCTAGTTCAGTGCTCTTCCCTCTCCACACTGCTGCTTTCTAAGAGTGATGACTGATCGATTGTCATTAAGCTTGGTGTGAGGAGGCAAAGATTAAGTCACTTTTCCTCTTATGCTTTTCTCTCTGCCTCTCCCTGCCCTGCCTGCCTCCTGCTATTCTGCAGCCTGTTGTTTTCTCTGTATGCCGAAGGAATGAAAAGCAATGTTCAAATTAAACTTTGGTGCTTATTTTAGCTGATTTTGTAGCATTCAACATAATAGTCTGAGAGGCTATTTGTTTATTTCACTATTTTACTGTTATAGAGAATGTTCGGGAAAAATACAGCTCTTCCTAATATAGATAGACATTACTTACCAGTATTTGCAAAATCGAAATGACTCTCATTAAGGCTGTTGAAAATGAAGTGTAAATGGCATTCTATGTGTTATGCTTATTTGACTTTTGCTGCCCAGCCTGGCAAGGAGAAGTTTAGAAAAATTCCCAAACACACTAGGAAAATTGCAGTGAAGAACATGATATTGAGCAGCAAGGAAACAGAAATGTTAAAAGAGGGGGTTGTCCAGAGGGTGTATGCAAGGTTGGCCCTGCCACTGGCTCCTCTAGGCCATGATATCCAATATAGTAGCTAAGCAAGCAGTCTGTTTAAATTTAAAATAAAATTATATTAAAAATCTGATTCCTTAGTCACACTGGCCACAATTCACATTGCTCCATGTAGCTAGTGACTACCACATTGGTCAGAACAAGTACAAAACATCTTATTATTGTGGTAAGTTTTATTGTATTGCCCTGCTCAAATAGATGAGCAAAGTTCCTCATTTCAAAGCTATTTAAATAAGGTAAGAACGATGAACATTCCTAAGGATTCCTTCTGTTTTCCCTCCCTTCCAACTTCCCTTCTTCATTTCCCTATTTCTTTCTTCCTTCCCAGCCTCCTTCCTCCCTCTCTCTCATCTTCCCTTATTTCTCCCCTTCTTTCCCTTGTTCCTGCTTCCTTGTCTTTTAATAAATATTCAGGGAGCAATTGCAGTGAACCTGGAACTGTTCTAATGTAGGGGATACAATGGTGAGCAGGAAAATATATGACTCCCGCCCTCAGACAAGTCACAGTCTAGTAAGGGATTAGACTGTAGTACAAACTACAATGAAAGTTTGCAATTATGACCCAGTGTGACAGGTGCTATGTGAGTCCGAACCTACTTTTGGGAACTGAAGTTTACACAAAGAAGTGAAATCAGAAAACTGACACCTTAAGGATTAGTAGAAGATAACCAGGTGTAGGAGAGACAGAGAGAAGGAAGTAAGAAGAGTGTTTCAGATAAATGGATAGGAAGGAAGAAAGAACAGGATTTACTCCAGAAACAGAGAAATTGAAGATGGCCAGAGGATACTGTGCAAGTAGAAAGAAAGTCTGTTACAGAAATGAGCAGGTGTCAGATAATAAAGGGTCTAAAGCCATCTTAAAGTTTTATATTTCATCCTAATGGCAATGGGAGTGTCCAAAAAATTAACATAGGGTTGTGATTCCATTATATTTGTATTTTTGATAGATCATTTTTTGTTGCATTGTGGGAAATGAATTGTGATTGGCAAGGTCAAAATGCAAGCAAGACCTGAGGCAGAAGAAAACTAATTAGGAGGCTGTTGAGTTATTCCAGATATAGATGTTGGCTGGTGGCAGAGACAAGGCTTATCTAAGTGGACAAAAAGAAAATAACTTTTGTAGATAGAAAAGTAGGATCTGATGATTGAGTGGGAGATGAAGGAGAGAGAGAAGTCAAAGTTGATTTCTGTATTTCTCATTTTAGCAAATAGATTGTGAGGCCATTTACAGAGATGGAGAACACATATGGGGAGGTGGGATTAAGGAAAAGGTGATAGGTTTAGATCTCAATTCAGATTTCATTTTGGAAAGCAACCTTCCCTGACTCCCTTGCCCATGACAGCCCCCAGTTTTATTCCTTCTCATAGCACGTTGCACTTTTTTTCATAGTTCTTACAACAGTTGCAATAGTACATTTATCTGTGGGATCATTTTATTACTTAATTCTCAGGTCTCCATCACTGAACTGCCAGAACCAGGAGGGCAGAGGTTGTGTTTGATTTCACTGACCACTTAATCCCCACATCTAACATATTGTCCATTTGTGACATGATGTGATGAGTTGGAGTACAATATCATAACAGAACCTCTGTTCTTTGGGCTCCACTTCGGGACAAGCAGATACAAACTGATATTCAGCCTTTCTCCTTCTTTTCTTTCTTTCTTTCTTTCTTTCTTTCTTTCTTTCTTTCTTTCTTTCTTTCTTTCTTTCTTTCTTTCTTTCTTTCTTTCTCTCTCTCTCTCTCTTTCTTTCTTTCTTTCTTTCCTTCTTTCTCTCTCTCTCTTTCATCTTTCTTTCTCTGTCCTTCTTTCTCTCTCTGTCTCTGTTTCTTTTTCTCTTTCTTTCTTTCATTCTCTCTCTCTCTCTTTCTTTCTTTTTTTTTTTTTTTTTTTTTGATGGAGTCTCACTCTTCACTCAGGCTGGAGTGCAGTGGCATGATCTCAGCTCACTGCAACCTCCACCTCCCAGGTTCAAGCGATTCTCCTGCCTCAGCCACCCAAGTAGCTGGGACAACAGGTGCCCATCACCACGCCTAGATGATTTTTGTATTTTTAGTAGAGGTGGGGTTTCACCATGTTTACCAGGCTGGTCTTGAACTCCTGACCTCAAATGATCCACCCACCTCAGCCTCCCAAAATGCTGGGATTACAGGCATGAACCACTGTACCTGGCTTCAGCCTTTTATTCCAAGTTTCCGGTCTAACCTTTAGTCTCAGTATGCTCAGTGCCCTGGAAACATGGATCTCAAAAAGGAAAGATCTTCTGTGAGTCACTTTTACATATGAAATTAACTCCTTGAGTTTAATTTCCATTTGCATGTTAACCCTTGGGTATTATTACATTTAAGATTTTACCTTCATTAAAGATAGAGAAAAGTATATTCTTTTAGAAAAGGGCATTTCCCATGGTAATGACATTACACCATGTATTCTGCCTCTTCGTGAAGTAGGTTCATTATAACACACCTTTATGAATGTGAATATGGAAAAATCTGACCTCCACCCACAGCACACACACTGACTCTGTGTGTGTGTTTCTCTCTCTGTCTCTATACACACACGCGCGCGCACACGCTCGTATAAATACCCTGCTATAGTCAGACAAGATCTTAAAGTGGAGAAGACAGACTGAAGAAAAAATATGGCATATAATGCGTGGGTTCTACCATCAGATGGACTTTGTGTTAAATCTCAAATATCTCAATTCTAATTGTAAGATATGTCCATGTTGCTTAAAGAACATAGTCAATAGGTATTTATTAGAAGAATCACTGAATGAACTCAATACCTCAAAAAGATTGTTGGGAAGATAAAATCAGATCATAGAGAAAGTATTTAGCCCATAGCAGGCATTTGATAAATGACTTTCCCTTTATGAACTCCAGTAGCAAAGGATAAACTCCTCCATAAAGGATACACATAAATAATGAGTGGAAGTGAAATGGAACTCAAAAGGGAAAACTGAGCCTAGCTATTAAATATCTTAATGTACCTCAGCTTTTTCACTGAGGTTCTCCAACATCAGTATAAAGCCCCAAAGGACAAAATCTTCAATGATGATTTAGTTCCTATGGATACTGTTATCATTCTCTGCTAAGTTCAGTACAGAACATTTGGCCAGGATTTCTTATTTAGTGAAGTAATTAACATGACCATCCTTTCAAGTGTTGTCGTAGTAGTTACCATGGTTATAAAATGAAAATGCAATCTGAGTAATTCATAATACATAAATATTCCCAGAAAAAAACAAAATGAATACTTTTAGGATAACTGAATCATTTTGGTGATGTCTCAGTGCAACCTGTTACTCACTTGAATGATTCAGACAAAGAGCTCTAATGAGTAAAAGATTAGACTGCATTTGCAACCAAATGTACCAAATACATTCCTAATATGTTAATTAACATTTTCTCCAAATGCAAAAGGAAAACATTCCATCTGAGAAGACAGGTAAGTATTTGATTATAATGAAGACTTATCTGGTTTTTGAAAAAAATCTCTGGAAAGATAAGCAGCAGCAAGATTTAAAAAAGAAAACTCTAAGTTGGTAAGTCATAGACAAGGTCATTTCTGGTAAATAAAGAAATAGATAAAGAAAGAATGGCCAGTTTATACATATTGTTATATATTATAGGCTAGTCTTGAAGATTTAAAGAGTTAAACACAAAACATCCTTTTGAAATGCTTTTAATAAAGTTGAAAAAGAGTTTAAAATATTAATGCCAGAAGATTTCTATTGCATTGTGTGAAAGGACAACCAAAATGTTATCTCAGAAAAAGAAAAATGTAAAAAACAATGGCCCCAAAGATTCACATAGCTGCTTCAGCCCCTTTATCTCCAAGGTACCAAAGCTGCTCCATTTTTCTCTCTAAATGCCTCTCCACTCCACAATCTTCTCTTTTCTGTTCTCACTGACACCACCTTTAGTCAATCTCTCTGTGGCAGACGGAGTCTAAGATGCTCCCCACTTATCACTGCCTCGCGGTATCCATGCCCTTGTGTAATCCTCTCCCTTGGAGTGTGAGTATGCATTATGACTTCCTCCTAACCAACAGAGTGGTAGTATATCACTTCCATAGTTATAGGAAATAAGATTATATTTTCTCTCTTGCTAGGAGACACTTTCTATTGATTCTCTTCCTTGCTGGCTTTGATGAATCAAGCCCCCATGTTGTGAACTGCCCTATGGAGAGGCTCACATGGCAAGGAACTGAGGGTGTGACCTGTGGTCAACAGCCATCAAGGAACTGAAGCCTTCTATCTGACAGCCTACGAGAAACTAAATCCTATACACAACTAATGCCCTTGTAAGTAGATTGTTCCCATCAAGCCTCAGATGAGACTCCAGCTCTGGCTGACACTTTAATTATAGGCTTGTGAGAGACCTGAAGCAGAAGATCCAACTAAGCCATGCCTGGATTCCTGGCCACTAAGTGTTAAAATCATCCATTATATAACAATAGACAATTAATTAGTAATAGATTACTAACATTCCCTCATCACTCGCAACTGCATCAAGGATGCTGCCTTTCTGCCAGCCTATGAATGATATTCTACAACACCCACCCATTCACACTGCAGTAACACTATAACCTCGTTAATACCTCTTTTTATTAATTCTTTTTAGTAGATATTTTTCATTTTGCCTGTATAGTATATGTCTTTCCACTTTCTAGTACTAAAGAGCTTCCTCCCATAAGAGTGGGCAAGGGAACAAAGTGGGTAAAATCTCCATAGCCTTTCCTGCCAAACCTATGGTTAAAGATCGCATCCTTTCACTGACTCCTCTGGTTTAAAATCTCTTATATTCTCTTAATTACCTATGAGATGAAGTTCAAACCCCTAATCCCAGCAGAAAAATCATCTCCCAGTCCAATCTTTCTTTTACTTCATTTCTAGCCACATCTCCCTTCTTCTCCTAATATAAATTCTTGACCAACATGGTTGGTCACCTTCTAGCCTCAGATCAAATGCTTATTTGCATCCCCACGTCTTTGCCATACCCTGTTCATCTCACACTTCTTTATTCCTCCAAAACATACTGACAAGTCAGAAAACATTTTTAAAGCCCTGAAAATTTTAAAAAGTTTTAGCAAATATTACATCTTAGATCTTTTTTCTCCAGTGACTTCCGTTTGAGAAATGATCTGCAAGTTGTATCAGGAGAAGCCCCATAGGGATGCAATAGGCAAGAACCAAAGGATCTGGAAGGTCCCCAGCATTGTGGGTCAGTGTGATACACAGAATTGGAGCGGAACAAAAAAGGATATTTTTTTCTTTTTCTCAAACAACAGACAGGACATTTATATGAAAATGCATTTGTGATTTACATCTCTGCCTATTAGTATTCTGCTTCCTCCCCACTGCCTGCATTGAACCTCATATCATTCATTACTTCATACAGCAAATCCAATCATACTCATCATTTGGTAATGTTAGTGACTTTGCTGACAATTTACCACATGGTCCAGGATGACTAGCTTTGCCACTGTCTTTACCTCTATGCCTCTCTTCTAGCCCCAGTTACCTCACACTTTGCCACCTTCCAAAGCCTGGACTCCCAGCAAGGAGCTCATCCAGTTATGACCTCTTATTTTGCAAGTGCAATCCAGTCCTCCACTCCACATGCACCCTATTGGCTAATCCTAAGCCACGTGTCCTTTCTCAAATTGACAAGGGTTGCAGAGAACAGGAAAGTAATCTAATGCAACATAAGTTGCCCCCAAACCCAAGCCACTTTACACAGGATATGGGATTGTGAGATGATACCTTTTTCCTCTTCATGATTCCAGCTGGGCTGGAATTCTTACATGATAGGTAAGGGGACGTCAGTACACAACTTCATCGATTTTTACTTACACTGACATGATCAGAGTCATCAGGAGATGCTCTGGGTTATTAACGTTTAGGTGGTATCTCAAGAACCCTGGTCCCATTAAGTCTTTTACATGTATGTGATTTTGTTGCCCTTCCTGCATTGTTCTTTGTCTTAAGTGCTCAAAATCCTCCTTGAATTTTCCCTAAGTTGGAACTAACTAAATTGTCTTTAGCTTTGCTGCAATTACTCTTTGCTCATTTGGTGATTCTCTGACTACAAATTCTCTCTCTCTCTCTTTCTCTCTCTCTCTCTCCCTCTTTCTCTCCCTCCCTCTCTCTCTCTATCTGTTTCTGTCTCTCTCTCTCTGTCTCTTTCTATTTACACAGACTCCTCAACTGAATAATGGAGTTACATCCCAATAAACCCATCATAAATTGAAAATATCATTAAGTGGAAAGTGCATATAGTGCTGGCAAAACAGCAGCTAGTTCTTCACTTATGATGGTGTAATTTAGGATTCTTTTACTTTATGTTGGTGTGAAAGTGATATACATTCAGTAGAAACCATAGCCCCATCTTAAGTCATAAGGAGATTCTTAACTTGGTATGAGGCTACATCCTGATAAGCCCATTGTAAAGCTGAAAATCCATAAATCAAACCATTGCTAGTTGAGAGATGCCTGTATATATAAAAAATCTCTCATGATAATCTCATTATAATGCCATTGCTATAATGTGTGGACCCTAAAACCATGGCAAAAAAAAAAAAAGTGGAATATGAGAAGAATAACTTTGGAGCAGCTATTGGAGGAGATTTTGACTCTTTCTTTTAAGATTCCTTCTAGATTTCTGAGTATCTTTAATGTTATAGTTGAAAGACCGTGAACCATTATACCATACTAACTATGCATTAGTTTTCTGTCTCTTACTGGTTCTCTCCAGGGTTTAACAAACCTGCCTGGTTTTTCCTGAGTTTATAAGCTTAATTTCTGATGTTTTTCCTTCCTTGTTTATGAAGATTTACTTCCTGCGAAATTCTTCTGGCTTAACACAATCACCTGCCACCAGGTATCTCACTGTTTCTCTCAGAGTATATTATTATTATATATTGTAAGATTAGTCTCTACTGCTTGTAAATTGATCACTCAGCATAGGCAGTAGCCAGGTAGGTCTTTGTGAGGTAAAGTCATGTAGTTGAGCCCATGAAGAGCCACCGTCCCTGCCACCATGGCTACTTTGTTCATGAGCTCATTGGGCAATCACTGGGAGTTTAGAGAAGGAGCATAGAGAATGCCATTACCTCAGCACCTCCTTCATGGTGAGCACCTCAGGAAGACATTCACAGGAGACAAAGATCATCTATCTACTTCTTCCCCCAAACACTTCAACACCAATTCTTAAATCTTACTGTTATTGACCAAATGGAAAAGCCATCTGTCTTGCCCATGAATTGAGGTAGAGCCCAGGCCTCCCTTATACGCTTCTGACTGACACCAGCAAAAGTAGGCTTTCCTGTGAAACTAATGAAGCTTAAGTTTAAGCACTCCTCATATGCATGGATTCTCCCAAGATCTGGTATCTTTTTCATTTTTACTCGTAAGTTTTATTTGTTTTCTTAAGGAGTGCCCTCCTCTGAATTTGACCATCGTGCACAGTCATGCGTGCATCTTTTTATTAACTCTATTAATTCATTCCAGGTCATAGTTATTAATTCTCCTTGAAGCATAGTGTGGCTGGTGAGGGGTGATAATGTGAGAAAATTCACCTGTTCATGTTTCTGATTTTTGCCTGTAGAACTTGCCCACAACTTGGTCCACCTGAACCTCTTCCTCTTTTTTTTTTTTTTTTTTTTTTTTTTTTTTAAATTTATTTATTATTATTATACTTTAAGTTGTAGGGTACATGTGCATAACGTGCAGGTTTGTTACATATGTATACTTGTGCCATGTTGCTGTACTGCACCCATCAACTCGTTATTTACATCAGGTATAACTCCAATGCAATCCCTCCCCCCTCCCCCCTCCCCATGATAGGCCCCCGTGTGTGATGTTCCCCTTCCTGAGTCTGAGTGATCTCACTGTTCAGTTCCCACCTATGAGTGAGAACATGCGGTGTTTGGTTTTCTGTTCTTGCGATAGTTTGCTAAGAATGATGGATTCCAGCTGCATCCAAGTCCCTACAAAGGACTCAAACTCATCCTTTTTTATGGCTGCATAGTATTCCATGGTGTATATGTGCCACATTTTCTTAATCCAATCTGTCACTGATGGACATTTGGGTTGATTCCAAGTCTTTGCTATTGTGAATAGTGCTGCAATAAACATACGTGTGCATGTGTCTTTATAGCAGCATAATTTATAATCCTTTGGGTATATACCCAGTAATGGGATGGCTGGGTCATATGGTACATCTAGTTCTAGATCCTTGAGGAATCGCCATACTGTTTTCCATAATGGTTGAACTAGTTTACAATCCCACCAACAGTGTAAAAGTGTTCCTATTTCTCCACATCCTCTCCAGCACCTGTTGTTTCCTGACTTTTTAATGATTGCCATTCTAACTGGTGTGAGATGGTATCTCATTGTGGTTTTGATTTGCATTTCTCTGATGGCCAGTGATGATGAGCATTTTTTCATGTGTCTGTTGGCTGTATGAATGTCTTCTTTTGAGAAATGTCTGTTCATGTCCTTTGCCCACGGAAAATTGGCTAGCCATAAGTAGAAAGCTGAAACTGGATCCTTTCCTTACTCCTTATACGAAAATTAATTCAAGATGGATTAGAGACTTAAATGTTAGACCTAATACCATAAAAATCCTAGAGGAAAACCTAGGTAGTACCATTCAGGACATAGGCATGGGCAAAGATTTCATGTCTAAAACACCAAAAGCAACGGCAGCAAAAGCCAAAATTGACAAATGGGATCTCATTAAACTAAAGAGCTTCTGCACAGCAAAAGACACTACCATCAGAGTGAACAGGCAACCTACAGAATGGGAAAAAATTTTTGCAATCTACTCATCTGACAAAGGGCTAATATCCAGAACCTACAAAGAACTCAAACAAATTTACAAGAAAAAAACGAACCTCTTCCTCTTAATGAAAACAAGCTACATGATAAGGTGAATCTGATAATACCATCTATGTGAATGGCAGCTCAGAGCACCAGATATCTTGTGACTAGGCATTTACCTTCTATCAGTACCCAGTAGAAAGTCAAGAGCTGTTTTCCAAACGGAATATAGTTATTTGCTCAAGAGTGCATGGCCTAAGGGTCTGTTCCTGTGTTTTCCAATTGCGGCATATCAAAGTTTAATACAATATTCTAGCCTGCCAGAGATATATCAAGTATCATTTAATCTAGTGAGTCATGAGTGTCAAGGGGCATTGATTATTTCACTGCTGCCTGGAATATGGCCCAGAGAACCTTTTGCTCTGCATCTGTCTCAAAGTTTAAAGTTTTTCAGGTTACTGAGTAAATGGTTCAGAAAAGTATGACCAAATGAAGTATATATTTCTTTCTAAATCAAGAGCTCTACCAAACAGTGGGGTAAGCATGGTTCACGATGTGTAGTGACTTGTCTAATGCTTGAAAGATGATATTTCAGTAACTCCAGAACACTGAACACTGGAACTTCAGAACCTTACCTGAAGTTACAATTCTATATTTTCTTATGAGGTTTAGCTGTCACCCTCTACACACATGTGTCTTATCATGTCTTCCACTGCATTACTGCCTCCTGCTCTGTAGATCCTTTAAAAAAGAAAGATCTCTTCAACACGGTAGAATGGCATTCAACATTATATCTGGTAAAATATCTTGCAGAATAAATTAGGATACTGAGTGAAACATTGAAGTAATCATGAAGCAACACTGCAAAGATATACATAAAGATCAAAATGCTGCTGATGTTTTAGTTTAGAGGGGAAAAAATGCTCATCAACTCAGTGGCTACATATTAGATATCAGGAGCTGTATTGATAGGCTCCAATAAAGAAATAACACAAGGAATAGAAATGTTAATAAGAGTCAGACCTGATTGAGCTTATGATTATCTGTGCTGTGTATGAGGCAATCTAGAGGATTGAATGGGGATGTGATAGAAGTCATCGTCACTCTATCCTTTAGTTTACTGATAATGAATGGTACTAATCTTCTGAGAGTTCCTCCAGGGGAATGCCTAATTGATTCTGATTTAATATTTGACAGAAATCCAGGGATTTCTATTTCCACCAAAATAAAAATAAAAATAAATTCCATGGGCCAAGAACAAAGAGGCAGATTCTGTATTTGATGAGGATTATTGATTCCAACTATATATTTGACGCTATGATCTGAATGTTTGTGTTTTTCCAAAATTCATATGTTGAAATCCTAATCCCAAGGAGAAGATATTAGGAAGAGGGTTGTTGGAAGGTGATTAGGTAGTGAGGGTAGAGCCCTCGTAAATGGGATTGATGCCCTTATAAAAGAGGCCCCAGAGAGCTGCCTTTCCCCCTTTCCAACACGTGAGTACACGGTGAGAAGGTGCCATCTATGAACCTGGAAGAGGGACCTTGCCAGACACCAAATCTGCCTGTGCTCTAATCTGGGACTTCCCAGCTTCCAGAGAGTTGGCAGGATGAAAACCTGAGATCAGATATGTGGACTACGTGCACCCAAAGTCATGGGGAATTCCATCAGCACAGGAGCCTGAAATACCTGAGAATGTAATAATAAATCAATCAGCCAAATAAAGAGAAACATGAGAAACAAATTTGTGTTATTTATAAGCTACCTAGCTTATACTGTTTTGTTATAGCAGCCTGAATGGATTAAGACACTCAAGAACAGGGAAAATAAATATAAGATGGGTTTGATGTCTCATTTTGTTTCGTATGAGGTAGATTAGTGTCAAAACTTGTCACTTGACCTCCATCAACTCCCACTTTGATTTACAGAGCAGAGTAACACTACAAATCTCCTGGAATTAGCTCATAACCAGAGCCTAATAATCTCCAAGAGGTCTGGACATTTCTCTGGACCTAATTTGGGGCTTAATTAGAAAAATAAAAATGGTCGGTGAGATTGTATAAGACAAAGCTACTCCAGGATTTCTATTTTATGTATTTTTGTATTCCTTTCTCTACCTGAGTCAAAATAATTACTGGAATATCACATTAATATTATGTGAACACCTTACATTGTTCAAAATTTCACAAACCAGCTGAGCAAAGAATTAGAACTTTTCTGAGATGTTTGACCAGAATGCTTAATGTAGAATTTCTGGTACACATAATAATATGTTCAGGTTGATTCATCCTCTATCTATTTCAATTTGACTTACAATAAATCTGTTTTATTTTTCACATATATTCTCAAGATACCAGTGGTATAAGTCAGTGTAGTACTGAAGATGTTTGGTGTGTAAGCTTTCTCTTCTTTGACTTGACTTTGCAACTGTCTTTCCAGGACATGCTGAAACCTGGCTGTGGTTTTAAGTTTGAAGACAAAGAAGAAAAAAGTGAACATGAGAAAATTTCGTCCACTTGGTAAGGTAACTCCCTTAGGTAAGGTAAGACAATGTCTTCAAGCCAAAAGAGATGACCTCGTTGACAGGGAGAAGGCTGGCAGTGGGAGGTGAGGATTCAAGTAGTCCAAGTTTTTCCAAACCTCCTGTATATTCTTAGGGGTCACACCAGCCCTACAACAATGGCAGTGAATTCAGCAGACATAATTTCTTGAACCTTGTTGCATCGATAAATAAAATAGAATTTTAGCTTCATCATAAACAATGTTTATATGAGAATTTGGGGAACTGTTATTTGTTATTCGTTTTCTGTAAGCTGTCCAGTAAGGTGATAGACTGGGCATCTCACTCCGTAGTCTTTGACTTCTATGCTATTTTCACTCTTAAATGAAAGTGGCAACTTGATCCCAGAAAGAACTCTCCTCAATGGGCACTTCATTCAAGGTAAACAGAGATGATAATTCAGTTGGCTGATTTATCATTACATTCTGGGATCTTTCAGTCTCCAGTGCTAATGGGATTCTCTATGATTTGGGGCCCACATAGTCCACATATCTAATGTCAGGTTTTCATCCTGCCACTTCTCTGAGAATGTGTTCCCTGTTACCTACTGGCTGATACTGGTTTTGGTATCGGTCGGGGTTCTTGATTATAAACAGCAGAAACTGACCTGACAACAAAAGTAGAAAACAAATTTATTGAAAAGAATTAATCAGAAAGCTGGAGAACCAGTCTTTGAGAGTGTGTTGGAGCTGAAGTAGATCACCTCATACCCAGAAGGAGTCTGGCTACGATGCTGCCAAAAACACTGCCAACACTGTTCATTTGAACCCTCCAGACTGCTGTTGGACATTCTGTCCAATCTCTGTACCAAATATTATCATGGTAGGCCCTCTGTATTTGCATTTCTTCAGGGTCAAAGTCATAGACATGATTATCCAGATAGTTAAGCCCTCCATCATGACTTACGTATCAGGAATTCTGGCAAACGAAAAGGTACTTTGCTGTTGTATAGACATCTCTTACCATCCTCCTATTTCCCATCAAATATAAAGGCTTGCCTCACACAGTATTTGCAGGCTTCATGGCTCCTCCAGTGCCCTTTGGATACCATTTCTGTCCAAGATATGAAAATGTTTAAGGAACATTTTGCCTTATGTTCCCAGATGATACTTAAAGTAATGATGATAACAGAATATCATTTGGTCACCTAGGGCATGAGGAGAGGGCAGCAGAAACCCAGCTCCTGCTTTTTAAAATTATAAGCTCCTCAAGGGCAGAAGTTGCCTTGTGCTGGTATCCTTACTACCTAGTGTCTGGAACATGTAGGCAATCAATACATATTTATTAAACAGAATGATGAATGAATGCTAGTCATGTCCAAGATTATTATCTTTTAAAAATGAGGATTGAGAGTTGTACCCTATTCTGCATCCCCCAAACCACTACAATGGAACCACAGCTTTTAGCTTACTTTCATTAGAGTATCTGCAGTATGGGTTAAAATGGAGATTTCTGGGATTCATGCCTGACCTCAACTGAATCAGATTAATTACAGGTGACACTCAGGAATCTATATATTCAACAAGTACTCCAGGTGAACTTCATGCACAACAAATTTCAAAGCTAATGTTCTTTGTGGGAGTTATTATTACGGATTGGAGTTTTAAAATTTTAGCAATAATCAATGAGGGTGCTGGCAATAAAATTCTGTAAAGCTTCATTAATAAAGTTTTGGTATTCATTTTAATGAATATGTCACTCCTTGAAGACAAGTTTTTCCTACTGTATACTTAGTGTTATGTGGAGGGATGCTAATAACTGAGAAAGGAAGTAAAAACTGTTTTATCTTTTTAAATAGAATATTACTCTCATTTCTTTTTCTTTTTTGCCTGATAATTTTGTTTTATTATACTTTAAGTTCTAGGGTACATGTGCACAATGTGCAGTTTTGATACATAGGTATACATTTGCCATGTTGGTTTGCTGCACCCATCAACTCATCAATTACATTAGGTATTTCTCCTAATGCTATCCCTCCCCGAACTCCCCAGCCCCAGATAAGCCCTGATGTGTGATGTTTCCTGCCCTGTGTCCAAGGGATCTCATTGTTCAATTCCCACCTATGAGTGAGAACATGCAATGTTTGGTTTTCTGTCCTTGTGATAGTTTGCTGAAAATCATGATTTCCAGCTTCATCCGTGTCCCTGCAAAGGACATGAACTCATCCTTTTTTATGGCTGCATAGTATTCCATGGTGTATATGTGCCACATTTTCTTAATTCAATCTATCATTGATGGATATTTGGGTTGGTTCCAAGTCTTTGCTATTGTGAATAGTGCCGCAATAAACGTACGTGTGCATGTGTCTTTATAGTAGCATGATTTATAATCTTTTGGGTATATACCCAGTAATGGGATTGCTGGGTCAAATGGTATTTCTAGTTCTAGATCCTTGAAGAATCACCACACTGCCTTCTACAATAGTTGAACTAATTTACACTCCTACCAACAGTGTAAAAGTGTTCCTATTTCTCCACATCCTCTCCAGTATCTATTGTTTCCTGACTTTTTAATGATTGCCATTCTAACTGGCATGAGATGGTATCTCATTGTGGTTTTGAATTGCATTTCTCTGATGGCCAGTGGTAATGAGCATTTTTTCATGTGTCTGTTGACTGCATAGATGTCTTTTTGAGAAGTGTCTGTTCATATCCTTTGCTCACTTTTTGATGGGGTTGTTTGTTTTTTTTCTGGTAAATTTGTTTGGGTTCTTTGTAGATTCTTGATATTAGCCCTTTGTCAAATGGGTAGATTGCAAAAATTTTCCCCCATTCTGTAGGTTGCCTGTTCATTCTGATGGTAGTTTCTTTTGTCATGTAGAAGCTCTTTAGTTTTATTAGATCTCATTTGTGTATTTTGACTTTTGTTGTCATTGCTTTTGGTGTTTAATCATGAAGTCCTTGCCCGTGCCTATTTCCTGAATGGTATTGCCTAGGTTTTCTTCTAGGGTTTTTATGGTTTTAGGTCTAACATTTAAGTCTTTAATCCATCTTGAATTAATCTTTATGTAACTTGTAAGGAAGGGATCCCGTTTGTTTTCTACATATGGATAGCCAGTTTTCCCAGCACCATTTATTCTCATTTCTTTTGCTTGTTTGGACTATAATCTGGGGCAAAAGAATAGAGACATCAAGTCAAGGGATAAATAAAGTTACTCTGGCTACCTCTCAGCTATTCATGTTATTAAGGTCTCCTCAGTTCAGAATAGGAAGGAAGACAGTTGGCAGCCTTCAGTAAAAACACTGGAGAAGTGTCATTTGGTATGACCAAATTCATAGAGATGGCCACTGGTATAGGACCTCGAAAGCATGGATTGATGTGGAATGTGAAAATAACAAGACTTTCCTATATCTTCTGGAATGGCAATTCTCCTACAAGAATGTTTCAAGTATATTTATTCTTTTTTGATGAAAATAAAAGGAAAAAGCCAATATCATATTTTCATCATATTACTTTCCCAAGTACGGGACACTCTTGGAAGCCCTTGAGCTTCACAGTTCCACAGGGTCATAAGGGTATACCCATTTGCAGAGTTATAAAATAAGGATAATGCATGCGAAGAAGTTTTTTCTAACTTCCCACTAAATGGGGCTGCAACACACAGAGTTAGACTTTGGGAAATACATATATAGAAATAAACAAATACTTAAAAAAAGTGAAATCCGTTGCTACTGTCATTGATTTCAACCCTTTTATGTATAATTAAGAAAAGAGAGTTCCCTCCTCCACCTGTCCTCTTTTTCAACTAGAGATAATCATAGTAAATAATTTGGTTAATATGCTTCCAAATGTTTTCCTATGCTCATACAGACATATCAATCTATACCCCCTTACACTCATGCATATATATGCAAATACATAAACAGGTACATATATTTCTTTTAAAATACAGGCAGTATAAAAGTTTCTCAGCAGATTAAAAGCAGAACTACCATGCGACCCAGTAGTCCCATTACTGGGTATATATCCCAAGGAAATTAATTAGTATATAGAAGAGATATCAGCACTCTCATGTTTATTGTAGCACTATTCACAATAGTCAATATATGAAATCAACAGGTGAATGGATATATCCATCAATGCATTAAAGAAGAAAGAAAATTGGGTTCATATACACAACTGAATACAATTCAGCCATAAAAGGGACATCCTGTTATTTGTGACAACATGGATAAACCTGAAGGACATTATGTTTAGTGAAGTAAGGCAGTCATGGAATGACAAATACTACATGATGTCATTCATATGTGGAATTTTAAAAAGTTGATCTCATAGAAGTAGAAAGTAGAATGGTGGTTGCCAGGGGCTGGGGTGGTTGGTGGGTATTGGGGAGATTTTGGTCAAAGGACACAAAATTTCGGTTAAGTAGGAGGAATAAGTTCAAGAGATCTATTGTACAACATGGTGACTAAAATAAATAATATACTGCATTCTTGAAAAATTCTAAGAGAGTGGATATAAAGTGTTCTCACCATAAAAATGATAACTGTATGAGGTAAAATGTATGTTAATTAGCTAGATTTAGTCATTCCATAACATATATATACTTCAAAACATCATGTTGTACACAGCAAATTCATGCAATTTTATCTGTCCATTAAAAAAAAAAAAGGCAGGTGGGATTATGCTGTGTTATTCTCTAACTTCCATTTCCTCCAACATGCCCTCGCTGCAGTCTGAAGCTTCTGGCAAAGATGAATTTTGGTTGCTTAGCTTTGTCTTTTTTGTGCTCCTGCCACCCAATAGCTCTGGGATCTTATTCCTCTGCAGATCACCTTTATGGGCTACAAGGTTGCTACAGATGATGTGTTTGGCATTGCTGTGTTACCACAGTGCCACCACCAGCTTTTGGTCAGCAGCATTTGGTTTTCTACCTCTTTTGACTTCCCTCCTGTAAGCCACTTGGTCTTACCTTCCCTCTATCACTCCCAACATTACCATGCTCTTTGAACAACACTGTGTCATTGTGGCTGCTGCCCTATTACAGCCTCTGTAGCTGTCGTTCCTCAGTTTCCCAGAAGGCCTGCTGCTTCTGATGGGTGCCTGTCTTTAACAGTGGTGTGGAATGTCAACCTGGCTAGCCAAGCCATCACCAGTGAGGCACCAGGATACTGTCCTCTTCAGCTCACAGCCCATTATGTTTTGCTGTAGTTCTTCTTAGGCATCATCGGGGCTACTATGGTAGAAAGTTGAGAGCTCTGTAATTTCATCAGCCAATAGTCAAAAGGGCTCAGGATCCCATCCAGTCAAATGAAGAACAAACACCTTTGGCTGTAACTAAATATCCATACAGGCAGTTAGCTACAAAGGACTGCAATATTGAAGACTTGGCCCCTGGTATCTTGTGATAAAGTGGAATATGCCAGTGTTTATGGAGTAAGGAACAACCTTCTTTACATTGATAGGCAGAATGAATCTTTCTGTTAAACTTCTAGGAAAATCAAATTATTTGCAAACTTCTCAAAATGCAGCTGTGTTCTATTTGTGTTGAATTACTCTATATTGAAGAAGACAAAAATGAGGCATTTAAAAATATAGGAAATATGTATGAAGGTTCTGTACCTTTGCACTGTGTAATTCCACACAGCTAAAGTTTGCATGTCCTTTGAAATTAAGAGAAAATAACATAACACCTGTTTGCTCTTTCAAGAAAAGCCTTTTCTGGAGTATCCTAAGAGATAAATAGTCCCTAGAGATTAAAACCTCTTAAAGGTAAGATTTGGGTTTACCTTTCAGTTCTGCCATATTAGATCAGAGTTTGTCAGCTTCTTTCTCTGAATTTCAGTTTTTTTATTCAAAAATTGAGTGGGCTGGTTTTATTGGTGTTTGATATTCCCAGAAAACCCATAAAATCTCAGACCCTTCAGCTTCTAATACACATGGTTCTTCTACCTTTGTCTAGAGATTATTAAAACTTTCTCTTATAAAATGTAAATATATTTTTATAGCTGGGACTGTAGAACCAAGTGAATAGATTTAGAGAGAAAGGGGGAAGTATGTGGTCATCAGTCCTACCTGGGATTACAGTTATAACCTACAAAGGGAGTGGATGCTGAAATCATCTTCAAAAGAGAATAATTAGATACCGCCAAAAGCACCCTTGAGAATACCTTAGGAAAACATCGCATCAGAGTCTGACATACTGTCTCTCAGTAAGTTCAGCATGACCAGCTTTCCCTGCAGCAACAGAACATGTTGAGTGCAGATGAAGTGATTGACTTTTGTTTAAAGGCCATGTTTTACGAAAAGTAAAAATCCTTGAATACAAGAATCATACTCAGAGAGGCTAGTTGGCAATGAGTAAAATGTACTTGATAAATAAGACTCCAAAAATACATTCTCACATACATTCTAGGGCTTGCCATCATTGATTGTAGTGGCAGACTCAATAGCCTGAAATAATTAAATGTCTCTTTTCCTCATTTAGTTATTTTTAGTCAGATGTATATAGCTTAATTTATCCAGGAAACGTGTTTTTTCCCACATACTGCTAATACTGGCTTAGTTAAGACCTCATCATCATTTGACTAATTCTTTCAATAACTGTCTTTCTCTGGGTTGTTCCTATTCTCTTCTTTATCCATTAACCATTTGCTTTCCTAAACCACTTTTTCTAAAATGAAAATCTAGTATGCATGAAACCCTTGCAGTGACTCTCATGTCTATTGCAGCTTTTTCCAAAGTGTGTTCTGTGGAATACTAATTAAGGAACATACTTCATAACAGCTAAATGATTTCATGTGTTATTTTTAAAGGCAAAGTTATACCAAATATGTACAGTTTACTTTTAGAAGATTCAAAATTCAGATTAATGTATTAAACGCTATGAGATGTCCCATGTTTCCCACTTACTAATATTTGGCCAGAATGCCTTTATGTTTCCAATAACATTCATTGCATTAAAGAAAAGGCATGTTGGAATTACTAACTTGCAGATGGAATTTAAGTTCCTGAGCATGGAATTACAAGGTCTTCCATGAGCTGTCCCTAGCTTACCTTCAATACTGTCCATGCTGCTCCATCTCAGGGGTGGCGTGCAGGTGAAATAAGAGCCCTGACCTAGGCTTAGGATTCAGGAGGTCCACTGTGTTTTGGAACACCTTCCTTGAAGTTTTCTGTATCCTCCTCATGAAAATCCTGAGACCAGCTGGGATGGAAATACCATCTGGATGAGGCACTTTGATGTCAGATTGAGACCTGTGTGGGCCCTGGCCCATATTTCTTTCCTTCAATGTGCTCTCCAACCCTCTACTTCCCCTATGAGGTTGAACAGGTACCACAAGGAGCTCAAGGACCAGCATGGTACTTCTTTGGGCATAATTGTATGAAGATGAGCCACAAAAAGGATGCTGATGTGTTCATTGTGAGTTACTGCCTTTATGCTAGAAACAGGATGAGTTCGGGGATCTGGGCTACTGACAGTCCATGGATGACACTTGAGCTTGAGCTATATATGTAGACCCCTGTGTTGCCTCTCACCTACCTGTGTCCTGACTGTGATGCTTCATCTGGTCTATAATATCTGAAGGTGGTGGGGTGGAGGCAGATGTTCTTTTCCCTATCAGTCCATCACTGCTGGCATCCCACCTCTTCCACAGGCTCCATGCCACGTGTCAGTTCATTCTCCACAAGTGGCTGCCCTTGTCTGATCAGAAGGCTTTACAATGGCAGCATCAACAGGCCCTGCTGATCCATGTCTCTCTCCATGTGGTGACATTGTGTTTTCCTAGGTCGTCTTGAGCTGGATGAAGGACAAACACTTCTTAGGCAAATGAGACTACTCTTCTTCCCCTGCCTGCCCTCTTTCCTATATTTCCTTTTTGTGGCAGTGTACAGGACACAGGTGTGCAATTTGCATACACAAGTCACATTCTAGGAATGCCGTAGTTATGGCCTAAAGAGTCGAAGAGAATAATGGGAGGAAGATGGGTTGTTCTACCATAATATTCTAAATGATAAATTTATTGTGGCTAAAAAAATTCTTTCACATTTTTTTGCATAAGAGTTACATTTGTAGTTATCATCAAGTAAGCAGAATAAAAGCGTTTAAGAGAGTCATTGGAAGCCAATATTCACAGGCAGCATGAGAATGATGCAGAATCATGAGTAATGATGTAGCCAGTATTAAATAGGTGGCATTAGGGAACATCAGAGGCAAGAAAGCCTGTAGTGTTTCATACAAACAGGTTCTGAAAAGTCATGACACTGTGGAGTTATAACAGTGCTGATACCTTTTTATTGCAGTGGGAAATATGAAATTAACTAGGAATAGTGCATTTGACAATACAAAATAAATCACTATGCTTCGTATGTGTCCGCCAATCTTGTAATACAGTTTTAACCAATGTACTGGTCAGGAGCTCTCAAATATATTTGGTCAATATCCCACATTCTCTAATGGTGGCCTTGCTTACCTTGCTATATTCATCTCTTGCAATTTCCGTGTATACACTTTAATTTCTAGCAATCTCAAATTATTTATTTCATGCTTTTGGCCATAGTATCCTCTTTCTGACAAACTCTTACGCATCCTTTAAGACAGCTCAGGCCTCCCCTGAGACTCCAACTTCTCACAAACAGTTTCCCCTTCCCTCTTTTGATCTCTGTCGGGCTTTCATTATTTCTGCTGCCTTTGGAGGGCTGAAGTTTGTCCTGGGATGATTGCAGGAGGTCATAATCACTCCCTCTTCCCTGGCCCTCCATCGCCCCTCCTAGGGCTAAGCATATGGAAACCCATGAGAGCATAGTTCTGATGTTTTATCATGCCCTTTCTAACAATCTGTGTATTTAGGTAATGGAGAGTTTCCTGCAGGTAAAAATGGTGGCTGAAGCATTCAATTTTCTCTTCTCAAAGGTTTGTGACCCTGGAGAGGTGAAGAATAATTTCCCTACCTCTCGTGAACAGAAGGTTACTAGTGATTTATCATGGCTCTCACTGAAATTACAGATAGCCTGCACATGATTATTTAGCTTGTTTCATCATGCAATGGGAGATGAAATACAAGGGGAATGATTATAGCAACACAACCATTTTGGAAGAAAGTCCCAGAATTCAGTCTTCAATTACAGTTTAAAAAGCTTTCAGGATTCTGTCCTTCTGTTGGGATAAGGGAGCTTCCTTACTGCTCCTGAACCTTGCTTGAGAGGGAAAACCTGACTTCAAAAGTTCTGATTTCCTGCATCATCCTGGCTGCCTGGGTCTTCTTGGCCATAGCCAAGAAGAATGCCATTATTCTGCCTTATTCTGAAAGTACTGACATAAAATCCTTCTGTCATCCCAGGTCCTGATTAACTGCAATCACAAGGAGAATTTCAGGAATTTTTTAGATTACCATGAATTAAAAATTTTGCTCCAGCATGTTTTTTTTTTTTTTGGTTTATATGTTTGTTTGTTTTGGTTTTGATACTCTAAGCATCATTTTACAGCCTTGATGGAGAATTCACTGTTGGAGTTCTCCCTCTCTGAAAACGTAGCTATAGCAAGTCTTCCCTGTCCACTGATACTTAGTCATAAGTTAGTATTATGAGTCCAAGGCACTGTCTGCCACCACACTCTTGTTCTAAGAAATGCTTCATTTCTCCACAGGAATGGTCATCTTCATGACTAGGTGGCTGGGAACACTTGGCATAAGCATTTCTCAGCCTCTGAGGAGTTAAATCTCAGCACCTTATTAATGGCATGTTTGAACCATGAGTCAAAGTTATTTTCTCTGTCCTCTGGCTTAGTTCTTCCTAAAAACTTCCTCAGTTTCTGGTGGAAGAAAGTTTGTACCCATGGATTATATGACTGTTGCACTGAAGTTCTACAGTAACAGCCCAGTCCTTAGTGGAACCTGCCTCCACTGGCACAGCATAGCGGTAACTTAAAGCCATTCCAAGGAGGCATTGATTTCCTCTTGTCATTTTAAAAGGACTCTGAAGTCTTAGGAAAATGAGGATTTATATAGTTCAAATTAAAAACTATCCTCCTTTCAAGTCTGAAATTTT
Organism: Macaca fascicularis; assembly: GCF_037993035.2. Taxonomy (NCBI): domain Eukaryota; kingdom Metazoa; phylum Chordata; class Mammalia; order Primates; family Cercopithecidae; genus Macaca; species Macaca fascicularis. The sequence continues at coordinate 99,142,566 of NC_088383.1, read as the reverse complement.
GCATAATGCTGTGCCAGCATCAGTTCCTAACTTGCATGTTCTCCCCACTGACTTTGTACTTATACTCGAAGAACCATTATGACTCACATCTAATTTAGCCTTACTCCCTTGCATCCTGTGTCCAGTAGTCAGGCAGTCATGGTGAAAATAAGTCCTTGGCACAGAGCTGTGTTGATTTGTTATTCAGAAGCGTCGCTGAGTATTACAACTAAGTACAAAATCACAGGAAAGAAAAGAAATCCTTAAAAAAAACACAAAAAATAACAAAAACCTCTGGCATCTTAATGTGGTCCAGCCTATGCACAGCATTTCACTAAAATAACACACTCTAACAAACGAATATAATTTAAAGAGAAATTCCAGTATTGGTTTAACACCTCAAAATGGCAACTTGTAATCCACAGAAATATTTTTCCTTTTTTCCTTTCCTCAATTCTCCAAGCCTCATCTCTACACAGCTGCTCTCACTGCTTTTTGCTGAATACCCCTACTTTATTCTTACTTTCACCCTTATTCATCGGCTTCTCTTCAACCTTCCCTCCATCTTCCCTCTTTTGGCCACAATACTGCACCAGTGACTGGCTCAAGTGGCTGACCACCGGGACTTCTGGTTCCACTAAAGATCACACCAGGCCACAATAAGCACAGGACTTAGGGGAATTTGTGGGGTCAGGCCCTGTTTGGTTTTAATGTGTTTCCTCCAAAACTCAGATGCTGAAACATAATGGCCAGTGTGCTAGGCCATAAGGACTTGTCCCTCATGAGTAGAATAAAGAGTGTTTTTTGTTTGTTTGTTTGTTTTCAAGAGGGAGTCTTGCTCTGTCACCTGGACTGGAGTGAAGTAGCTTGATCTCGGCTCGCTGCAACCTCCTTCTCCCGGGCTCAAGCAATTCTCCTCCCTCAGCCTCCCAAGTAACTGGGATTACAAGTGCATGCCACCACTCCTGGCTAATTTTTGTATTTTTAGTAGAGATGGGGGTTTTACCATGTTGGCCAGGCTGGTCTCGAACTCCTGACCTCAGGTGATCCACCCGCCTTGGCCCCCCAAAGTGCTGGGATTATAGGCACGAGCTACTGAGCCTGGCCAATAAAGAGTTTTATAAAGGAGACTTCATGCAGCTTTCAGCTAACTTGCTCTTCTGCTCTTCTAATATGTAAGGACATAACATTCGTCTCTTTTGCCTTTCCTGCCTTCTGCAATGAGATGATGCAGCAAGAAGGCCCTCCCAAGATTCCAGTGTCTTGATCATGAACTTCCCAGTCTCCTGAATTGTGAGAAAATACATTTCTGTTCTTTAAAGATTAGCCAAGCCTGGGTGCAGTAGCTCACACCTATAATTTCAGCACTTGAGGAGGCTGAGGTGGGAGGATTGCTTCAGGCTAAGAGTTTGAGGCTAGTGTGGGCAACATAGAGAGACCCCCATCTCTACGAAAATTCAAAAATTTCTGTGTCTAAGGTATTTTGCTATATCAGCATGAGTAGACTAAGACTGACCTCTAGTATTCTCTCTCCATGAATGTAAATAGTCAGAATCCCTTGAGAAATTGGGCCTTTACTCACTTTAAATGGTTTTCTTATTGAAAAATCACATTGGGGCCTTTTTTTTGGGGGGGGGATAGGGTCTCACTCTGTCATCCAGGGTAGACTGCAGTGGTGTGATCATGGCTCACTGCAGCCTCAAATACCTAGGCTCAAGCGATCCTCCCACCTCATCCTCTTGAGTAGGTGGTACCACAGATGCAAGCCACCATGACTGACTAATTTTTAAATTATCAGTATAGATGAGGTCACATGTTGGCTGGTTTGGTATTGAACTCTTGGGTTGAAGCCAACTTCCCACCTTGGCCTCCTGAAGTGCTGGGATTACAGGTATGAGCTACTGTGCCTAGCCACATGGACCAATTTTTGAGAATTATATTCTCTACCAAAACGTGTATCACCAACATATTGGGAGAAGAAATTGTAAACCCAAACTGGAGATTCGGCTGGAGTGCAGGAGTCTGTTAATAGGTCCCAATTTTATCCTGATGCTTACTGACTTCACAGGTTATCATGAGGGTCAAAAGTGTTTCCTCCATAGTCCACAAGAATAATCAAGATTGCATGGAGAAATGTTTAAAAATACAATGAAGAGCTGCAATGGGAGGAACTGCTGCCAAGCAGGAAACCTGCCCAGGAAGTGGAGCAGGTAGGCAGGAAGGTAATGAAAGCACTCTGGGCTTAAATCTCAAAATACCTGCTAGAGAGGGACAGGAGAAAGGCAGCAGAAGCAGATTTGAAGGACACCTGTACATGCTTCTCCTATCTTCAGCAAGATTCATAAAGAAAAAGAGTATTTTTAAAAAAGAAAAGAAAAAACACTGTGGAGTTGCAGTGAGAGGAAGAGGCTATTTAGAGAACATTGTGAAAAGGAGATTGGCCATGAGTTTAAGAACCGGCTCACCTACTTAATCGATAAATGATCTTGGACAAGTTTTTTTCACTCTGTGGTTCAGTTTCCTCATTTGTAGCGGGAAAGCAATCGTGGTGCTTTATTGGGATAGGTACTTCACAGGCATTGAGAACAGCTCTTCAGCCAGAGAGATCTCTGGGGAAGCTCCTAATGGACAGAGACTATGTAGTTCTTATGAGCAAAGTAAAAATAAAATAATCAATAGCTTTGTCTTGTATTAAAAAGATACTTCAACTCTCTGAGAGTTCAAGTAAGAAGAGTTTGAACTGAGAAGTATACATATAAAGTTCTGGCATGGGGATAAGATGAACCCTCAGTCTGGCACATTTCATTTAGAAGTATAGAATGGTTAGCTTTGGTAGAGGAACTAGTCAGAGGAAGGTATGTATCATACCATGAGAAGTCATAGGAAGGGGCCTGCAAATCACATATTCTTCATTCATCCATTCATTCATCAATTCATTCATACATTGAGCATTTACTGAGTATCTACTATCTGTGTTAAGTGCTGGAGTTATATCAACGAACAAAATTCCAACCTATAGTCGGGTAGAGGAGCCAGTCATTTGACAAATAAGTGCATATATAATTTAATTTTAATAAACATGTCTCTGAGAAGCACACTATACACTGAATACATAAAATCAAAACCCTGAGAGTTTACAAAAAGCTTCCCAAAATCTAAGTTGAGATAAAAAAGATGAATAAAAATTGATCAAGTGGATAAAGAAGAAAAGAAAATTCCGGACAAAGAGACAAACATGTGGGAAGACCCTGATCCCAGAGAGAGACTGGTGTCTATGGGAAACTGAAAGTTGATCACATAGTAGATTCAGAGGAGCATGAGCATAAAGGAGAATCATTTCAAATAAAGCTGAAAAAACAGGCAGGAGAAATGTGTGGAAGGGTGAAGGGGTAAGGTCCTAGCAATGGCTGCTGTAAATTCAATAGATAAATAAAAGTTTTGTTTGTAACATTTAGGAGCAAAGGGGCAAAGGTACGAAAATTTCCCAGGACCCTTAAACTAAAGCAAAGGGAACTCAGTCTGCCCTGCTGCATGGCCACATGAGACAGGGACAGAGAGAAAAATCCATGCAAAGAACATCTGTCCAGATGAGTGCGGAGAAGATCCTCAGATTATAAGGAAACAGAATATAGGAAGCTGAAGCTTTCCCTAGAAAGAGAGATGAAAACCATTTTGGCTTTGTGGGAGGAGATTATAGAAAAAACAAAATAAGACAAAACTGAAATACTGCAAGAAAAACAAGGAGAAGCACAGATAGCTGAGGAGTAAAAAGAAATAGTTTTCTGACATTATAAAATTTCTACAGGGGAAGCAGGTCAATTTTCCTCCTCTAAGATTCTTAGAAAATAGAAGGAAAAGCTAAAAGACTGAGAAAAGTAGGTTAGTAGGTCCAGTTTACAAGAATCTTAAAATGCAATAATAAAATGTTAGTGGCTAACATTTTGAATATTTACTGTAGGCAAGGAGAACTATCTATATTATTTTATTTAATCCATCTAGCAACCTGGTACCTAACCCAGTTAGGCATCATGATTGCTTCCCTACTACAAATGAGAAACTGAGCCATAGAGAGGGGAAATATAGCTGTTCAAGATCATTTATATATTAAGTAGATGGGCTGGGACTTAAACTTGTGACTCTAGAGCTTGGTGAATAATACTTTACTGGCTTTCTACATTGCCTTCCCAAGAAAGCAGGAAATTGTATAAAGACAATGGTAGATTGAAGAGCTTCAGATTCGAGAAGAAAGGAATAGTGAAGAGGAGTTAAGAAAAAGCTTGGCAGATATTTATCAATTTGTCACTTGAGGGTCATAGATTATTTCTAGTTGGATGGTCCAGGACACTAAGATGGATGCTTTTAGTGCTAGTATTTTTTAAATACAAAGTTCACACATTCACAAGATCCAATTAGCCCAGGTCTTTCTTCTTTTCTAGCTTAATACACTGCAAAAATGTACCAAGAGCTATGGAAGGGGATTTTTAAAAACCCACCTTTCTTCAGATGGCCTTTTGGAAAGGTGATGAACCCCTGTTATCAGAAAGCCCGACTTTGCATCCTATTGGCCAGTTTTCTCACCAGCTGACCAGAAAGCAGACTGAGTTTTTTAAAAAATAATTTTCTCTTTTATTTTTAATAATAATTATAACATTTTATGACCTTTCTTACAAGCTCCGCTAACTGTAGGGAAAATAAGTTTAGATGATAAACATACAAATAATGTCAAAGTAACATAGGGATGACTAGGGATAAGTTTTGGTGCGTTTCAGTATGCTTATATTTTCTTGTGTGCAATCAACCTTTTTATGTAGTGACATCTATTTGCAGGTAATACTAAGTCTCAGGTACCTAAATCTACAATGGCATTAAAATGTGATTATCTTTATTGATCCAAGGGAAATAGTCTTGATACTGACTTAGTAGTAAATTAGAAAATTGTTCCTTGGTAGTAAATTAGAAAAATAAAAAGCACAAACGAATTTTCAGTTTTTTGATACCCTGATCCACACACAACATGAACGTGGTTGCTGAAGAAAGCTAAAAGTTTAATTTCATGTGAGTTCTTAAGGCAACATATTATTCAGAATTTTCTTATTTCATAATCCCTTACCATTCAGCTGATTCTTTGGATGCCTTTGTTCATTCACTCAGTATGCTGGTGATGCACCAGTAAGCACAGTCCATACCAATGAGACATTAGCAGTCTGAGGGAGGATCTTAATCTCTCTTAAAATAATTAAATACTTCATGGCAATTTTTTTTACTGTTGTACAATGTTTCAGAATTCAGCTCCTAACCAATAATAAGTTATGATTCTATTATTCCTTCAGAAACAAACATCATTTCTAGAAAGGCTGGTAGGTTTCTGCCATAACAAAATGCCCTAAACTGGATGACTCACAGTTGTAGAGACTGGAATTCCAAGATTAAGGTGGCAGCATGGTTGGTGTCTGGTGAGGGCCTTGCAGACAGCCACCTTTTTGCTGTGTCCTCACATGGTGAAGACAGATAAATCTCTCTTTCTTCACCTTCTTGTCCTTCCTAGCTTTATTAAAGTATAATTGACAAACAAAAATTTTGTATACTCAAAGTATACAACATTATAATTCGACATGTGTACATTTTTGCATAATGATTACCACAATCAAATTAATCAACACGTCCATTACCACACATAGTTACACTTTTGGTTTGTCCAAGGGAAGTGAGGACACTTAAGATCTACTCTCTTAGCAAATTTCAAATCAACAATAAAGTATTAACTATAGTCACCATGTTGTATATTGGAACTTATTCATCTTAGAACTGAAAGTTTGTACTCTTCGACCAGACCAACATCTCCTTATTTCCCCCACAGCCCAGAATATGTAAGACCTGAAACTGTGAAACTCCTAGGAGGGGTCAGGCATGCTGGCTCATGCCTGTAGTTCCAGCTACTTGAGAGGCTGAGGCAGGAAGACAACTTGAGCCCAGGAGTTTGATGATGTAACTATGATTGTGATGTTGCTCCACTAAACTCCAGCCTGGGTGACAGGGTAAGACCCTGTCTATCTGGAAAAAAAAAAAAAAAAAAAAAAAGGAGGAGGCAGGGGGATGCTCCTTGTCATTGGCCTTGGCAAGGATTTTTCAGATATCACTCCAAAAACACAGGCAAAAAAGCAAAAAATAAGAATAAACAGATGAGACTACATAAAAGTAAAATGCTTCTTCACAGCAAAGGAAACAATCAACAAAAGGAAAGGCCAACCTACAGAGTGAGAGAAAATATTTGTGAACCATATATGTGATGAAGGTTTAATATCCAAAATATATAAGGAACTCATACATCTCCTTCTCTTCTTTTAAGGCCACAGTCCTGTGGGATTAGGATCCTACCCTATGACTTCATTTAACCTTAATTACCTTCTAAAGACCCTATTTCCAGATAAAGTCACACTGGGAGTTACGCTTTAGGATATGAATTGCAGGGGCACGGGGGGCGGCGGGCATACAATTCAGTCCGTAGCAGTTAAGAACATTATAAAGGCATTTGTCCAAAAATCTTTCAAATCTTATTAATTGGTATTAATACAAATTTGCATTAAAAAGGACTTAAGGTCATCTGGTTTAATTTTCTCTTAAAAACGGAAACTCCTTCTCTAACCAGGGTGCTTCTAAAGAAAATACTTGAGGATTTCTTAATTTCTATGTCTTTATGTTACCTTTTATTCTTCATAAGTAAAAGTAATAATTTAATATATTTTAAAAGTTTTTCACTATATGAAAACACTCAAATCACCTTGCAAGGACTGCCTTTTTAAAACAGTAAGTTTTATAAGGATGTATTTTTTTTTCAGATGTATTTCTCAATTGAGTGAAAAAATATGTGGTATTAAATCTCTGTTCTTTTGCTTCAATTTCCCTTTTACTCCAAGGGACAAAAAACAGGACTGGCTAACTACTTTATTAATGGTGCACTCTCCAGGAACTGCAGTCCCCACAGTGCTGCCATTACAAGTAGTCAGGAAAGGTCACTGTGACTTAAAGTGAGCGCTGCAGGTGAAACAAGCTGGATCCATGAGTCAGTGATGACTCATTCTCAGATCACTCTGCCATGCAAAGCTTAACAGCAGCTGGTATGAAAAACTCCACAGACATGCCAAGTTATTCACAATTGTTTCATTTACATTATTTCCAGTCTTCAAATGCAACAAATGTTTATTATTAGTTTATCGTAAACAGGGACTGCTCTCAGTCAACAAACATTTACTGAGCTCCATCTCTATGTACTGGATGGCACTAGAGATAAAATACAGATAGGATATGCAGTGACTTCTACAGTAATCAGACGGAAACCCCAGAGCCTTGGCCAGTACAGATAAAACCTGGCCTTTTCTTTGACTCCACACCAGCAGAGACCCAGGCACCCACATGTTCTCCTTCATGAATACTCACAGACTTGTTATTACCACCTGCCTCAGCACCATCAAGGCTCAGCTCATGGTGCCATTGATTTCTGCTTCGACTCACCAGAGCAGCCCAGACTCCCAAGTCATCCTTTGTCCCTCAGATTTTTATCCTCCTGTCACTCCCTACAAATAACTCCTAATCCATTGCCCCATCTACTTCAAGCTCTGAAACCCTTCCACTGTAAATTCTGAAAATCAAGATCAATCAGGAGCAAAATCTCCCATATCTTCAGACTATTGTCTGAATGCTTCCTATGCCATCTTACTAAAAACTGGGTCACCCTAAACTCACTGCTTTCTTTGTAGAACCCCTAAGTGGTGGGTATTTTCTCTCTGAAACCCTCTTGCTGCTGGTCCCTAAAGGAGGTTGTTATACTCCTTGCTCCTTATCACCACTTCAGACCATTTTTCTTTCCCATTTCCTGACTTCCCCTTCCCTGCTACTGCTACACACACACAGCTTTACACCACAGGTCATCAAACTAGAACACCGACTGTTCCTTCTAGTTGTGCTCCTCTTCAGATCCCCAAATTAGTCTCTCACTGCCTAAAGCTTTTAACTCCTGGCTCAGTGAACTCTTTCTAATTCTATTATTGCCATCATTTTTGGTGGTTTTTAATATTCATGTCGATGACCCTCTCAATATCTTAATCTCTAAGTTCCTTGACACTCTATCTTTCAAGAATCTATCTCTCAACTCTAGTTTACCCATTTATATCCAAGGTCATACTTTTGGCTTTATTATTACCATAAACTACAAATGTCCAGTTTCATGGTTATGAAGCATTTGTACTCTGATGACCCTCAAATTTTGTCTTCAGCTGCATATCTTCTCTGAACTCAAAAATTATGAACTAATTCATAATTTGCCTACATGCACCTGCTATGCTCATTCACTGCAAGAGTGTGCTAGGCCCAACAGTACTGTATTTAAAGATCAGGAAATCTCAGCTTTATCTCCAACTCTGATACCAACCTTTATATACACGTTGCTGATCCCAATTTCTCTCTGTTCTCTGTAAGAGGATTATATTCCTCCTGCTTCTAACAACAGGCTTGGATATGTGAGTTGGTTTAGTAAAAGAAATATGAACAGAGTGTTTTATGCTAAGTCTTAGCAAAAGCTCTAAGAACCATATGTAGTTCCAGTACTGCTCTTTTTTTCTCTGCCATACAACGGAGAAAGGGCTGCTTCTTCAATCTGGATCCTGGAATCAAGAAGATGTGGGACAGAGTCAAAGGTAGTTTACAACTGCACTTATGTGAGTGGGAAATAAACACTTGTTATTATAACCCACTGAGTTCGGGGTTCATTACACAGCATAATCTAACAGATTTGGACATGTCATAGTTTCCTAATTTATACAATGAGGACAGTAAGGATGTATCTTTCTTGTCTATGTCAGAAAGTTGTTGATGGGATCAATCGAGAAATACGTATGAAAAATGTTTTATAAAATTCTACTATGCTATTAGCATTATTACTGGAACTGGAAATATATGGAATTTCAAGATCTAAAGTTATTCATGCTTCTTTATCCCTGCACACAAGGCTTTCAATGGAAATACAGCATGTGAGATATGCTAAAGTGGACAAATCATGATTTTATTCTTTCTTACTAAAAAAGTAAGGCTGATGTTTAGAATATCAAGAATATTAATGAGACATAGAAAAACTGTACCCTTAAGACTTCATTCCTTCAAGATAATGCCTGCCTACCTCTCTGCCCACACACATTTATTAAATACATCTTACATCTCTTTTCTTTTTTTCTACACTATTGCATTGTGTTGCGTTTACCGAACTTCAAGGTTGTGTTTGAAGTTTTAGAACTCTGAGTTACCTAAGAGGCATCCCAAAGAGCTTATGCCAGTGGGTGTGGGTGGCAGAGGCTGCCCATTGCAGAGTTACTAGGCACAAGATTAAGTGACACGTTATTCTGCCCCCACTTCCCTGCAGAGGAAGGGCATGCCAGTGGGCTGAGAGGAAGTGCTGCATGCTGAGATCAGTGAGCTGGTGTCTGTTGGGGAGGCGTGTATGTCATTTTATTAATCTTCACCTCAACCTTACCATGCTTGTGCCATTATTCCCATTCTGCAAATGAGAAAATTGAGGCTTTGCATGGTGGGGGTTCTTGCATAAGTTGGTAAGAGCCAGAAATGGTTCCTCAACCCAAGGCTTTCTACTCCAAATTTCTAAGATTTTTTCCATCATGTGATTTATCTGGACCTTTCCTTTTGTATCTGGTGTCCTGGACAGTTCAAAGCTAAGTGCCCATTGTGGCCATAGCATTTAAACACCTTTTTTTTTTTTTTTTTTTTTAGCATATAAATAAATCAGGCTTCAACAAGAACCTCTGGATTTTGTTTTGTGTCAGGGGATTTGAGGAGCATGCAGAGAAGGTCAAATAGTAATTATGATTCCACTTAATGTTTCTAAAAAGGAAAAATGAAAGTTTCATTAGATATGAGAGTCTACATTTGTTCACACAGCATAGCTGAAATGAGACTGATAGGAAAATTTAAAAAAAAAACATAAAGAACAGAACTTTCTCTAAGTTTAGCTCTGATAAGTATAGAAAACAAAGCAATTATTAAGAATAGGGTAAAATGACTTCTATAATAGAAGATAGTATTGTTATTATTCCCTGACAGGTATTTATTACTAGTTATTTGTCTCACTGAGGGACTATTCACGTCTTCTCTTCCATTTGGCCTGCGTAGACCAGTAATCCAGGTGGCTGGCCTCAATGGTTTTGATAAATAAAGAAGTCTGAGCCAGCTCGTGCTTGTGCAAATTTGCCTTAAAGTCACCTCAAAGATGGGTTGAGAAGGTTTTGGGCAGATGAGCATCCCCTGAGTAGAAATTCCAGAAGACAGAATGGAAAGGGTTTGAGTAGGATGCTTTTAACTAATGTGAAAATGTCACAGTTTGCCATGAGTTAGCAAATAATTTTATTTCCTGGAAGACAACATGACTCAGTGAAAAAAGTTTTGGAGTAGGAAAAAAATGAGTCCAAATTCAGGCTGTTTCACTTGTTTCCTTCCAGGTCTCGGGCAAGTCACTTCTTTTTTTCCCTCTTATCAGTTAATGCGTGAAAAGTACTGAGAACTTTGGTATACAATAAGCATATAGAAAATGTTAGGTGTTATTGTTATTTGCATAATAGAGCTGTCAACATTTACCTTATAAATGTTAAGAATATTAAATACCTTTTAAATAAAACATCTAATAAAGCACTAAGCCATGTTTAATGCAGTGGATAAGCTATGTCAGTATCTATGGATTATTCGGAGATTCAATAAACCTGTTTTTGTTTTAGGTTGCCCAGGTAATTCTAATACATACAGGTCAGGGAACCACTAACCTAATATACTACCAACTGTATTAGGAAGCATAGCTATTATTATATTTATCTGGCACCTACCATCTTCCAGGGAGAGTGCTAAGTGCCAAAGAAAAAAATTTTAAAACAATAAGAAGTTGTGTCTATCCTCAAGAATTTATCTAGGTGAAAATTACATATTAGAAGATGCTTAAAAATAAAACAATAAAATAATTTATGCACTGTATCATCAGACATTAAATTCTATAAAGACTGATAAAAGTTAGAGGGCTTGTGTACACTGGGCATAGTGGCTCACACCTGTAATCCCAGCACTTTGGGAGGCAGAGGTGGGTGGATCACTTGAGGTCAGGAGTTCAAGATCAGCCTGCTCAACATGGCAAAACCCCGTCTCTGCAAAAAAATACAAAAATTAGCCAGGCATGGTCGCGCATGCCTGTAGTCGCAGCTACTCAGGAGGCTGACGCAGGAGAATTGCTTGAACCCAGGAGGCAGAGGTTGCAGTGAGCCGAGATTGTGTCATTGTAAATTGGGGTGACCTTATCCATTGTCTTATTCCCCCAAAGATTTGTCATCGAATCCTTTTATGCTTTTAAATGAAGGGTTGGTTTAACCACCTCAAAAAATATCCTCCTACCCCCAAGAATAATAATCTCCTTACCTTAAATTCATTCCAATTTAAGATATATTTATTTTCATCTTTTATGTTAATAATGAAAAACATACATCCAAGGAAGCCCAATTACTTAAAGATTGCAATTTCCATTTATACCTCAGAAATTTTTTAGCATTTCATATTTATTATGAGCGTTTATAACAGATATTATTGATGCATAGTGTTATTCTAAAAAGAAAAACTATATTTGATTCATGGTCTTCCTTGGTTTGATAATGAAAGAGAAGCCTTTTAAGTACAGATAAATACAGAATTTTAAACTTAGAACTTACTTGGGGCAGGGAAGCATTCTTACCTCTCCAGTCAGAGGAACTGAATCAATACTAGCTAACAATGAAGTGGCAGATGACTCTCATGGAGTGGTGCCACTTTTTGTAATGATGAACTCTAGTATGTCACCATGAGAGTGAGTGATAGAGAAGTGATGGGGAAAGGAATAGTTAGGCGTGAGCTCACAAACTGAAAAAACATGTTTCGAATGGAATGCTAGCTAAAGTCACCAAAATGAAAGCAAGCATAAGCATAGTAGGTTGGAATAAAAGCCTCTGTTCCTACTTTTGCATGGAAACCAGCACCTTTACAGCCACTTCACTGTTTCCTTTTGTTTTAGTTTTGCCCCAGTATTTTCCACATCCATAAGGGATTGAAAATTTGAACTGCACTATTTCTGAAGGAACAACCTCTGGTTCTCTGGCAAATTCTGACTAACCAGAAATGTGATAGAATAGTAGAGTAATGCTGATGTTGTCTGAGTTTTCAAAAAAGAAGAATCTAATGGATTCTGAAAACTCCTGCTCAGTGAAATTGATGTTGATCTCTGGGGAAAAATATAGAGTAGATGCATTATTAGGAAGTTTATTAGTTCTTGGACTTTCACTTTGCTTTGGCAGGTTTACTTAAATGACTAATTACGGTAGCATCACAGCCAATTCAATGACATTTTCACTCCCAAACAGAAATCTGTTTAATTAGGTGCCTTAACATTAATTGTATCTATTTTTAAAATGTCCCTTAATCTTGCTGGATTTGGATATCTAGGTAATTGTTGTTTCAAAATATTCTTGAATCACGCAGGGTATTAGGCAATGACTCATTAATAAGATTGTCTATATGTTAGAGAAGTCAGTCAAGGGATTTATTGGCCTGAAATTGTAGGGTAATATAAAAGTGAGTAATTGGTTGAATATGATGATTCATTGATTGCCTTTAAAATGCTATCTCATATCTCATATGGCTGTGAGGCATTAGAAAGTGAAATCCTGGTAAGTGGCTCATTTGAAGATATGGAAGCATGCCAATTCCCTGAATATCTTTAGCTTTTTAATGTCCAGATGGGATTAGTGATAACTACTTAAAGGAAGAGCATTCTAAAAATGATAATCCTGCTATTATATTAAAAGACAGAAGGTTTGAGAAAAATGATGACTTGGGGTATACGATAGAAAAGTTGATACCAAAAGTTGCCTACCAAAGGAATACCTAGCATTGATCTCTCAGGTTCCAAACAGCTTACAGAAGGTCTGAGTCTTGGCAAGAATTTAGCTAAGAAAAATTACTGAGCATGATACCCTAAACAGAAAAGCTTGTCATTTTATAGTTGTAGATACTTATCTGTCTTGAGAATTCTTATGGTAATTTATGGACTCCAAGGTTTCCTGGAAAAAAGAGATAATGGTTTCAAATCATTCATGAGATAAAAATTTAAGCAGACATATTCCAATCTCAAAAGTCAAGATAAGGGGATTCTAGGAAGTTGGGGCAGTGGAGGAAGCAGTTTTAAGAACTTCCCAATCCCCATTGACAAAGCAACTATATAACAAAGCAACTATATAACAAAGCTAAGAATATGTGATTTTTTTTAAAAAATGGCCTTCCATCTAAACCCAATGTGCAAGTTTGTGACCAAAATTTATAAAGAACTTCTAGAAATTCAGTGTTAGCATCTCTGAAGGAAGAAGCAGAGAGAAAAAACTGGAGTAACTGAAAAGTGGAGTGACCTGAGAACAAAGAATCTCAAACTCAGGTACTCATCAAAAAGCATGGGATGCTAATTTGAGAATAATGTCTAAAGCTAACAAGGATTTTGACCACTCTGAGAATAGAGAAACATGAGGGGCTCATGGTAAAGTCTAAAGAAATTTGAGTAGTCTCACCTCTGTGAACTCTTGACACTGAGCAGGGATCCATTCAAAGAAAGGGCTCAACATTGAAGAGAAGTTGCTGTGGGTTGAATCACACTTTAACAAGGTGGAGAGAAAGGAAAGAGAAAAGAAAGATAAGAATCTAGAGAGAAACAGAGCTAGAAAACTTCAGAAAGCAAACCACCATATTTTTGCATGCTACATTACAACAGAAAAGGGAATTCTGTTAAATTATAAAAGCTATTACATCTCCTAAAAATCCAGAAAAACTAACTAAAAATAGAATTGTTTAATAGAAAGTATTTAAACCAAGTCCCATAAAAAACTACTATAAGAAAAAAGGGAATAAAAAGCAAAATAACATTCCCATAGATAATGAAAGCAAACCAAATAGGCAAAACATAAAATACATTAAAACTGTTACCTAGTACTTCAAAGCAAACTAAAAGATATTAGTAAAATGATATGACTATATTAGTAAAATGATATGACTTGTAGAGCAATATACACCTGAATTTTAAAATACCCAAAAATTCGAAATTAAGAATAAGGAATAAAACAAAAGAAAAAAATCATTTTAAAAATTAATACTGGACTAAAAATATACCATAATTAAAAAGCACACCAAATAAGAATGGAAATAGAGTATAAAAGGAAGAAGATTTATAAAGAAAGAAAAAAAAATTTAAAAATTAAGGGAAAGTAATCGATATTAAAGACAGACAAGAGAATCCAACATACAAATAAAAGACAACCTTAAAGTAAACGTCAAAGCAACAGAAAAGAATAAATACTAAAAGTTAAAATTCAAAAAAACTTTCCGAATTAGATATAAAAGAGTTGTAACCACAATCAGAAAGAGCATGCTGTGTATTTGAAAACATCAACCTACAGCAACCAACAGCAAAACAAATTTTAATATGGGCTTTAAAGACAAAAATAAGATTATTATTAGGCTTTTAGAAAACAATGATTTTTACCAGAACACAATCTATTAATTTATTTTAAAGTTCGAGGAAAAATTTTATACCTTGCAAAACTCACTTTTGGGTATACATGGTATACCTGTTGTCAACATGCAAGAATTAGGGTATATTGTTGCTATATTGCTTATCTGAGGAATTAAACAAATTTCAGACAATCAATGTGAATGAAATAAACTGATGGTGAGCATCAATTATATACTTATAGATAAAAAATAGAATGTAGTATATATTGGCTGTATCTTCTTACAATGCAAGTAATATACAACACACAAAAAATGGAGGAAAATGAGAAGAGTGAAAAACGCTTCTATATTCCAATCCCTTTTATCTTGCTCTACTTTTTCTTTTCTTTTTTCTGTAGCATGTATCAATTATGTATTTATTATGTGTATTATTTATTGTTTGGTTCAACAACTAGAATGTGAGATTCAGGAGCACAAGAATCTTTATAACACAGTGATGTAGCCCAAACATCTAGAACACGTAGACGTCACTCAAAATGTGACTGATGGATAAATAGTTGAATTGCATTAACCTTTAATAATGACAACATTATCTATTTAAGCAGTTTGGGATATCTCAACATAAACACTACCTGTTCATACAGTAAAGAAATATATTTCCAATCTCATTTGAAAGGTGTTGAAAATATTTTCACTGGACTTAATTGTATGCACTTTCTTCTAAGTCCAAAGGGAACCAGGCTATGTAGATGCTTCTTCAGTGTCATTAGAGTATAATTAAAAGAATATTCAAGTAAGTTAAATTAACTCTTAGATTTTAGATTATTATTTTTGGAGGTCAAAAACACATAGTGTAAATCAATTATAAATACTTTTGTAGAACAATGAAAATAAATATATTAATACTTCTCTAGTCTCTTTTTCTTTATTAAAATTTTTTATTTTATTTTAGATTCAGGGGGTACCTAGGCAGGTTCGTTGTATGGGTATATTGCATAATGGTAAGGTTTGGACGTTTAATGTACCTATCACTCAAATAGTGAACATTGTACTTAATGAGTAACTTTTCAATCCTCACTCTTCTCCCCCAGCTATTTTGGGTTTCCCAGTGTTTATTATTTCTCTCTATGTGTCCATATGGACCCATTGTTTAGCTCCTACTTGTGAGAACATGAAGTATTTGATTTTATGTTTCTGAGTTATTTCACTTGGGATAATGGCCTTCAGTTCCATCCATGTTGCTGCAAAGAACATGATTTCATTTTTTATGACTGCATAGTATTCCATGGTGCACATATGCCATATTTTCTTTACCCAGTCAACTGTTGATGGACACTAAGGTTGATTCCATGACTTTTCTATTTGGTATACAACAAACATGTGACTGTAGGTGTCTTTTTTATATCATGATTTATTTTGCTTTGTATAGATACTGAGTAGTGGAAATCCTGGGTGGAATAGTGGTTCTATTTTAAGTTCTTTGAGAAATCTCCATACTGTTTTCGAAAGAGCCTGAAAAAGTTTACATTCCTACTGACAGTGTATAAGTGTTCCCTTTTCTTTGCATCCATATCAACATCTGTTGTTTTTGACATTTTAATAATAGTCATTCTGACTGGTATAAGATGGTATATCATTGTGGTTTTAATTTGTATTTCTCTAATGATTAGAGATGTTGAACATTTTTTCTTGTTTGTTGGCTGCTTATATATCTTCTTTTGAGGAATGTCTGTTCTTGTCTTTTGCCCGCTTTTTAATGGGGTTGTTTGTTTTCTTCTTGTCGAGTTGTTTGAGTTTTTGGTAGATTCTGGATATTAGTCTTTTGTCAGAGGCATAATTTGCAAATATTCTCTCCCATTATGTAGGTTGCCTGTTTGCTATTTTAATTGTTTCTTTTGTTGTGCAAATATACTTCTCTATTTCATGTTGTTTTCAGAAAATGTTCTTTAAAACACTGCTCCCTAAAGGATGCTTTTTGCAAAAGAGTGAAAAAGATTTTTTAAAATTGGTATTGCTAAAAGTTCTTCGTTTTTATAACCTAGTTTTAAGGATATGCTGTTTTGTAAAGTGTGCTCCCAGTAAAAAGATAATTTATGCACTTGAATCAAAAAAAGAATTTATTACAGTGTTTAAAACCGTACTTTTATTATAAGAATGTAAAAGAAGTGTCTCATTTCCCATTTAAAAAATGTAAATACTTTTCCCACACAAGCACATTTTACATGTTTAAATGAAGACCTATAGAGGATATTTGTCAAATTTTTTGGCCACCAAACATCAGAACCTCTGAGCCAAATATCTTTAATTCATTCCTCCAGACATAATCTCTATCCTTCCCCACCTGTTATCTGTGCTGGCAGTCTTGCCATATGGAATGTATTAACGGGTTCAAATTCCTCGAGTTCTGTTTAGGTTCTGCAAGGGAGGAGTCTTGGCAGGAGATCAAATGAGGTATGGGAGTGAGATGACTCTTTTTTTTCTTTTCTTTTTCTTTTCCTTTTTTTTTTTTTTTTTTTTTTTTTTGAGACGGAGTCTCGCTTTGTCACCCAGCCTGGAGTGCAATGGCCCGGTCTTGACTTACTGCAACCTCCGCCACCTGGTTTCAAGCGATTCCTGCCTCAGCCTCTGGAGGAACTGGGATTACAGGCGCCTGCCACCATGCCTGACTGATTTTTGTATTTTTTTTAATTAAATACTGGGTTTCACCATGTTGGCCAGGCTGGTCTCGAACTGCTGACTTCGTGATCCGCCCGCCTCAGCCTCCCAAAGTGCTGGGATTACAGGCGTGAACCACTGCTCGCAGCCACCTCTTTCAGCTGTCTCCTTGAAAGATTGTCTTGAGTTGGCTGCCTTCAATCAATTCTTGGTCAGTGCTTCTCTCAAGGCTGCTATCAAGATAGCTGAAGTGGTATTATATTTTATTGGTTAAATCTGTATATCCTGTTATAATTTTATTTTAATGCTCACTGGAGTTAGCCATAGTTTCATATTTCTGCCCCTTTGCTCACTTTTCTATTGGATTATTCAGTTGTGTAATTTCCCGAAATATTTAGAATAACAATCCTTTTTGGTTGTATGCATTGCAAATAGCATATTTCAGTCTCTAACTTGCCTTTTAAGCTCATTTTTTGGTCCTTTGGTTCTATATGTTTTGTGCAGCAACTACAGCCTGACAAAAATTTAATTTTAATGTCAAAAATTACCAGTCTTTTCCTTATGGTTTGTCCTTTTTTGTGTGTTTTACTTAAATTCTTCCTTTCTATTCATGTGTAAAAATAGTTTCATATATTTTCTTCTCAAATTATTACATTTTTGTTTTTGACATTTGGAACTTTAAATATTTCTTTATTCAACAAAACCTTCAAGTCTGCAGAAGCAGCAATGAAGAAAATGGATCAAACTTCACCTTGTTGTTTTTCATAGTACTATCTTGAAATCATCTACTATAATGGGCATCATATTGAATTTTAGGTGACATGGGGTTTAGAATTTAAAAATTCAGACGAAATTCTAATCTGCCACTTACTCATTCTGTGTCTTTGACTGAATTCTATAATCTCGGTAAACCTCACATTTATTTATCTATAAAACTGAGATAATGATAAACTTTCTCACTAGATTGTCATGAAAAGTTCTTGCCATTATGCTTTATGAACTGTACAATTAAAAACATTTTAATTAATATTTTAGTCAATTTTTCTATTAAAAATACTTACCAGTAAGTATGTTTTCCTTTCATAAACAAATATTTATTGATCAATTTCTATCTGCCAATTTCATGCATAAAAATCTCTACTCTCTTACTAAGATAAATTTTAGATCCAAGTTATAGGTGAAGAGAAGAAAGGTAATAATCATTTTTCTACTTCAAAATTGCCACAAATGAAAAATTTATTTTGTGTCTACATCAGATTAAATAGCTGAATAAAAAACATAAAAATTAGTGATTATCCAGTTTTATCTAGTTTTTAAGGTAGATACCTGTTTCATTGTCTACAAAATTTTATCCAATTGTCTATCTTGCTGCCAATTACCATGTAAGACCCTTGGGCATAGACAGTGTACTGCCACTTTTTGTGTGCCATTTAACCATACGGTTAAATCAGTCCACTCTGGTTTATAAGATACCTGAAACGCCTGGGTCCTCAGCTAGGTCAACCAGTCATTTTGGCTGCCATATCAATTGATTCAGATTAGCTGAGATACAATTCCATGAACTCTGTGGTGCACATATGTTGTTATAACTGAAAACATCAGCTGTCAAGTGGTCTACTCTGGTCATTCAGCTCTAGATGAGAAAGCATATACAAATCAGCCAGTTCACATTGTCACCATGGTGACTGTTCCACTAAATGGAAATCCTGACAAATGCAGGTCATAAGGTTGTGTGTTGCTTTAAAAGCATGAGTAATAAAACATATATTTATATAACAGATTTGGTCTCACTGGGAGTTATGTCCCTGATGTGTGGCCGGATGTTTTATATCACTCTCTTTTCCTTACACAGAAAGTTTACTACACAGACACTTATTTTTTTCTGAATATTTGCATACATACTTTGCTCCAGAGCAATTTAAATTGATCTCACATAGTTGTTCGTGTTGAGAGAGAATCTCTGAAACATATCAACCAAATCTCTGAAATACTGTTACACGATAGTTAGCACTTTCTAAATAGTCATTAAAGAGGTTATGTATAAGAAATATAAAAAGAAACAGCTCAGTATTAAAAAAAAAGCTCAGATCATCATACTGAATATCATCAGCAGAAATAATTCTAATAATAAACATAAGTTAAGACAGTTTTGATATTTTATTATTAATAATTTTCTGAATTTTCATAACATTTACTATTTACATCTTTACATACATGCATCTTTATATCTTTGATTCCTGTAAAAATTTGATGATATATTTAAAGCAAAGTATCTAGTTTCTCTCTAGTTTGCAGTTAATAGAATTTCCCTGCATATTACTCAGGATAGGTTTGGTTATGCTATAGTATCAAATAATCCTAAAATTGCGATTGTTTAATAAAAATGATCTATTTCTAGTTTGTGTTAAATGTCTATCTTGAGTCGTCAGAGCCTCTGCTCCAGGTTGTCTTCACAAAGAGAAGCAGATTGCTAGAGGCTTCACTTTCTGGAGCATGGCAGAGGTCAGGGAAAAGCAAATTATACAATTCAAAGTGAAAGGCTCACATTTAATCAGCCAAAGCAAATTACAGAACCTGTCTAATTCCAAGCAAGTTAGGGACGACAGTCCTACTGTATGCCCAGAAGGAGGAAAATCAGAACTACCACATGAACAGCACTCACCTTACGTAACCTGTTAGAGAGATACCAGGAGTAAAGCGAGAATTGTTACTACCTATGCTGTTCTCACCATTCTGCCTGATGCTATAAACCAAAATCCCACTCCTGCCTAAACTGTTGGAGTGATAAGGCAAATATCCTTGATATGAGTATTTAATTTAGTGAAACAGGAGGGAAATTGGTGTAATAATAATTCAAATATGACAGGAACATATGTGAATTGCAAATTCTTGGGTGGGGGTTGAATTTGAAATTAATCTTGAACTGCTGGTAGATTTGGAGAGGTAGAGCTGGAGAAGGGCTGGTGATAAATTATATTTCAGGTGATGCTGATAAGGAGAAAGGAGAAGAAAATTGTTATGCAAAGAAGTAACTGCAGACTTGCATTTAATTTATGTGAATTCAATTATAAGAAACCTAGGGGTGTGAGAGAAAAATATGAAAGTATGGAGAGAAAGAGAGAGAGAGAGAGACTGTGAGAGAGATAAGTTAAGCAGATGGGTGCATTCCTGTCACACTAAATGAGCCATACATCCTGGTGAGAATGTGAGATGAGATACTCGAATCTGTTCTTCCACTCTTTATTCTCAGTCACCTCCTATCTCTCAACGGACATTGTATGAGTATCACAAAAAATTTGGCATGATATAATGTTTAACACATATTTTTTCCACAATCTGATCCTGAAGCCTAAGCCAGCTACTTTATAACTTGCTCAACTGAAGCAATACTTTTTTCAGTCTAAAGAATAAACTAGCTATGTTGAACTTGTGTGTTTATTCATCAACTGGAGATATTCTTTACTAATCTCCAAAACATTGTTTTTAAAGTGATTTCTAAGGGTAATTTGACTATCTGTGATGTTCAACTTATGTTTTGGCTTCAGAACCTAATTCCCATAGAGACTATGAATTCATAACTACACTGCATGAGACACTGCTTTCCAAAAGTGGGGTTGGAGAAAATATTAGGATTTATATTTTTATATTTTTAACTTCAAATACTTTATATTTTTATAAAATTTAAAATATTTTATGTTTTAATATAAAATTTTATATTTTTATTTAAACATTTTTATTTTTATTTTAAATTTTTAACTTATTCTTTTAAATAGGTATGACCCTTTATTCCTTGCCTTCTGTGTTCTGTGAGGCACACAGTTTGCCCATAGTTTGAAATTATACTTGGTCGAAGCCCTCTGGTCACTAAAGTCTGATATAATAGTAAGATATTTCTGTTTACCTGTCTACCAGTGTTAACCAGATTATGTGATACATAAAGAAGTGTCAGCATTATAGAAAGAGAAAATACCACATGTTTAGCTCTACTTGTAAATAATGTGTACACATGGAAGGAGATTGTGGAATGATGGAGCAATTGGGGGTCAGAGGAGTGAGGAGATGAGAGGGGAGTGAATGATAGGAGGTTGCTTGGTGGACACAATGTGCATTGCTCCAGTGGTGGGTGCACTAAGACCTGACTTCACTGCAATGCAGTATATCAGTGTAGTAAAATTGCACTTGTATGCTATAAATATATACAAATAAAAAATATTTTTAAAGTATCAGCATTATTTAAAAATGAAAAATAAAACCTGTACCCTGTAGAGTCATTTCTAACTACACTCAAATATCTCTTCAGTATTGAGGCAGTCTATGAGAGAAGAAAGAAACGGGACAGACCTACTTATTAGCCCAAGTTTTTTCACTTTCCAACTTATAATCTTAGGCAATTGCATAACCTCTTTGATTCTCCGTCTTAATTACAAAAATGAGACTATCTAACTGTCAGGATTGAAAGAAATTGTGCCAGTCACCATACTGATGCCTAGTACAAATAAGAACAAATAGGAGATAGCTATATTATTAAATTATAAAATAATCTAATGTATTCTGTCAACCTAAATAACAAAGAGAGAGAGGCTCTCTAAGAGAAAATGATGTTTATTTGGGAATAGGGCATTGCAATGGAAATACACATGCCATAGTAAGCTATGTGCATATTCAGAGAGATAGGAAAGCAAAGACTTTTAAAGGAAAAATAAGGAAGATTACATAATTGTCTTGAGATAGTTATCCTGGGCTAGGAGGTTCACTAACAAGGGTGGCGCCAGTCCAAGGTTGGACAGGCAGTTTCTGAGCTGGTGCCCTTGCAGAAATATTTGTTTATGTGTGTGTAAGGTTGTGATGTGGCCTTTGTACAACATTGTGCTTTTTGCAGACTCTTTTGTGATAGTTCATGTTTCTAGGCATTTGTGCATGAGAATGTTCTCTACATGGCCTTCTCCAGCTCTATTTGTCAGGTTTTTTTTGTTTGTTTGTTTTCACCTAACACAAACGACTTCATTTTAATTCTGACAACTTTCACACTTCTCTATAGAGTTGTCCTGAACTCTTACTCTCAAGACAAGAACTAGTAGTACCCAGCGCTGTTTCCACACAGAAACAGGAGGCTAGTATTGTTAACATATGCTTCTCAGTGGAGCTCACTGCTTTGGGTTCTCACTCAGATTCTTGTAGAACCGAGCCACGGTAGGATGAATTTTCCCATAAGATGTTACAATTGCATAGTGTGTCCTTTGAACAGGCCCACTTCTTCAAAGTTACATTTTATGTTGATAAATGTAAAATTTTTAAACAGCCAATGCACTTGTCTCACTGTACCATACAATTTCTAACTGACAAGGTATTCTTCCTGCAGGTTGTGGTAGCTGGTAAGTTTAGAGCACATTCACCTAAATGAGGAATTTATCATTTCTATTTTTTAAATTACTAAAATATGTAAATATTTTCACTCTAATATTTTCATAGCTCCAATAGTTTTTGCCACTTTTCAGGGTACTCTTTAAGAGAAAAGGTTCATAAAATAAGTCACCTTTAATTATAATTCTTGAGAATATTTCCGAATTTATGTGCTAAAAACAATACGCCTTCTCAATTACATCACATTCCAGTTCGAAATACAATTTATACACAAATTTATCTATTTTCATAGAAGCTCTATTAAAATAACTTTCTTACAAAGTAAAATATCAAAAGTAAAATGACTGGAAATTAAAGGTAAATCTTGTATATTATTTGAATTCTCATTAAAAACAAGTTCAGCTTCTCTCTTTCTTTCGTGGGATAAACTTCAATATCTTTCCCTTTGCAAGTTTTGTTTTCAGTAATTCCCATTTGCTGAAAGCTTCGAAGTCTGACATTTTGTGGCAGTTCATTTGTTGAGTAGTTTAACTGAAGATTCCCAAATAATTTTGAATAAGGTATACCAAAATGTACCAAATTTACAATCAAATACTGTAACATTTTTAAATTTGCAAAATTTATCAAAAAATTATGAAAGAAGTTTTTCCTGTCATAAGGCATTTAGATAGACTTTTAAAGTAGATCTTCTAATGTGCAATATTTAAAAAATCCTTTTGGTGATTGGGAATAGAGGGTGAAATTGTGTGTTATTTTGAGGAAATTTATATTGTATTTATCATTGGCTTCATCACAAAATTATTTAGCTTGATTACTCTAACTGTGTGTGTGTGGGTGAATTAGAACAATATGCAAATTATAAAAATAATAGATATTGCTCTAATTGTATTGTATACCTATACATTATATAATTATATAAATTACAAATTACTAATAAAATATTCACAACTTCTATTTCTATTGATAGGTAATCAGTTTGTTCAAATAGACATGTAAATTACACCTGCACCACAACAAATTCCAAGTATATTGAATTAAGAACTTTATATTATTCAGTAAGTAATCAATTAATATTAATCTGACAAATTTATTAACGTTATTTTTATCATGATGCTAACCCACCAAAAGATATTTTTTGGATAATTGTTACAAAACAGTTTTATATTTAACAGTTTAATTTTTAATTGAATTTATAATTGTATGATAATGTCAGATGTTTAAATTTTGGCAGAAGACATTTTTTAAAGTTTACTTTGATTCCAAGAATTCTATTAAAAATTTAATCATTATTTAAATTAACTGAGTTTTATATTTGAAGTATGGGATATACTGATTTAATCCTCACATCATTTAACCGTTTAAAAAATGATTCTTCCCCTAAAAGAGCCAATATAGTAAAAAATATTACTGTGATTTTCTTAAATATTTAAGAAGACTTGGATTTGAAAATGAGCAAAATTAAGTTAAACAATGTTATTTGGTCTAACTGAACAGTCATGTTTCACTGAACAGTCATGTTTCACAGTGGACAGCCGCTCATGATAAATCACCATGTTCAGGGGTAGCCTCCTCAACATTCCTCCTAAGAGTTAAGGTTGATGCCAGTGCTTCTTCAGCAGATATGTCGCTTCTGTCTATCATTCACTTGGTAATTTTGCTATGTCACTGTGGTATTGAGTAAATGTCAACAAGCATTTTACACATGATAATTATCACCTCTCTTGAGAGACAAAAACAAAACTCAGTTCTTAATTTTTTATGAAACCTATACTTTCTTTTCCATTTGGCTCATGTTGCCAAAAGAGTTTATTGTAAAATAAATGGGAATAGACAAAAAATAACTAAGTGTAGATTTATACCATATACTAAGTGATAAAATGCTATAACAATGCCAGGCTACTCTTTAGACACTCTATGGCAGAGCTGCTCAGCTTCTATTCACTGAAGTTTCACGTACAGTCATGCACTCAAGGATGACATTTCCATTAGTGATGAGCCTTGTGTATGATGGCATTCCCATAAAATTTTATTACCATATTTTTACTATAGGTTTTCTATGTTTATATATACAAATACTTGCACTATGTTATAATTGCTGACAGTAATCAGTACAGTAACATGTTGTACAGGTTTGTAGCCCAGGAGATATAGCCTACACCATGTAACATAGGTGTGTAGAAGGCTATACCATCTAGGTTTGTGTAAGTATGCTTTACCATGTTTGCACAATGATAAAATCACCTGACAACACACATCTCAGAACTTAGCCCTGTCATTAAGCAAGGCATGACTGGGGTTCTAACTTACAGCTCCCTTTGTTTTCTGTTAACCTTGACAACTGGTGGCCTGGTCTCTTCATACCTTTTTTTTTCTTTTTTTTTTTTTTTTTGAGATGGAGTCTTGCACTGTTGCCTGGGCTGGAGTGCAATGGCATTATCTTGGCTCACTGCAACCTCCGCCTGCCAGGTTCAAGTGATTCTCCTTGCCTCAGCCTCCTGAGTGGCGGGGATTACAGGTGCCCGCCACCATGCCCGGCTAATTTTTTTGCATATTTAGTAGAAACAGGGTTTCATTATGTTGGCCAGGCTGGTCTCAGACACCTGACCTCGTGATCCGCCCACCTTGGCCTCCCAAAGTGCTGGGATTACAGGTGTGAGCCACCACGCCCGGCTTCTTCACACTTCTTGACCTTGACACATGATATGACCACGACTGCCTGACAGGGGCATCTGCATCCCTTATTTCTTTCACCACAACTAGAAGGAGTTAGCTACCCCAGCTGCTAGTAAGTATCTGAGAGTACTTTCTTTCACTGATGAAGGGCCTACACACATTATATCTGGAAAGGTGAGAGAAAATAGCTGGTACTGAGTCCAGCATACCCAGTGGGAACTTCTGGATACTCATAAGGTATATCTTTTAAAATGTAAGTGTAGCTACAATACTCTCCCTTCAGTTTAAACTGTTTAATATATTTAGTAAGAGTAAAAATAACTTTTACATTAGGATTCAAATACAAAATTTTAAAAATTGATGATTTCTTGTAGATGCATTAAGATGCTGACTCCTACCTTGTCAA
Organism: Macaca fascicularis; assembly: GCF_037993035.2. Classification (NCBI taxonomy): domain Eukaryota; kingdom Metazoa; phylum Chordata; class Mammalia; order Primates; family Cercopithecidae; genus Macaca; species Macaca fascicularis. The sequence continues at coordinate 99,116,930 of NC_088383.1, read as the reverse complement.
TCTATTGTTAGAAACTCTTTTCTGCCCTATATAACTAACAATAGTGGTTCAGTAAAATTTCTGAACTCTGATCATTGACAAATCTTTAACATTATAATTTCTAGAAGTATTTAAATTCTCCTTGCTTTTGCCAAGTGATTAGCCACTTTTTCACCACTAAATTTTTTGACCTAATCTCTCAGTTTAGGAACGTTTTGCTAAAGGCTGTCTTACTCATAGTGACTCTACATCTATTTTGAATAAATTACCATTGCCTATTAGTCTCTCCTAAGCTCTCACCACTTTTACATCCTTCCTCAGTCCAACTTTTCAGTTGTTTCATTTTCACCTCTCCAAATATGCTCACATTTCTTATTTCTCTTAAATGTAAAAGGTAAAGCCAGAAATCAAAAACCAAATCATTATTGAAAATATATCCCAGTGATCTCTTACTAGTTTTAAAACATGCTCTATGCTTAATTCTCTTTTTTTGGCTTATTTAAATGTAGAGGATTTATTTATCCTTAGCGTTTTCTTCCAGTGCCAGCTAAATTTGATTAAATGTTTACCTTTATTTTCATTGAACTTGATTCTATGTTTGATGGATAATTTAGGATCAGATATGTTCACCTGTGGTATTAGTGCAAATTGATAATCCTACCCAACTTTGTATTTTAAAATTTAATATATAAGATGACATATAACCTTAAGTGATACATTTCTCCAGTGCTCGTCAAAACCACTGTGAGTATATACATAAACTTTGATCACTATTGCTTAAACCCTCAGACTATTATACACAGAGGATGTAATCCAAGTCTCAAAATGAAGATTCTCTTGGTTCTTATTCTTTGAGAAGAACAAAAAAGAAAATTAAACTGTTGTGATGTGACTTACATTTAGATGCTTTGTGCATAGGTTTCCCAAGACACATGGCTATTAACAAACACATTTTACTCCTTCTCAGTTAAGCACATTTAAATATCTTATTAAGAAAGATTGTCAAGTTTTCGAAAGTATAAACAGATCAATATTTTTAAGTAAGTAAATTTAAATGAGGATTTTTGTAGAATTTTTATGGGACAAATAGACAGAATAATCTAGTTAATTCACAATTTGAATCTTTCCAAAGACCCTCAAAACTTAAAACACAAGTGATTTATATCTTAAGACGTGGTTTGGTAAGTCTGAGATGAATAGTACCATATCAAGGAAAACTGCGTCACAGAAAAGATATCTTTTTTTATTATTATTATTTTCTGAAGTTTTTGGGGTTTTTTTTTGAGTAATATATTTGGGAAAGGTGGTAAAAAACTTGAAAATGGTCTGGTCAATACCCTAAAATGAGAAGCAATGGTGATTATAAGCCGGCAATATGCTGCATGGTATAGTGCAGAAGGGCAACAGGGCAGCAGGGCTATGTGGCAGATGCCATGTAGGGAACTTACCCCACCTCTCTAAGTCTTGTTTCCCACATCAGTAAGATGATAATAATCATCATCATAGAGTCAGTGTCACTGTTAGGAATTATGATTTGTGTAGTGCACAAAGGTCATTAAAATTTTTAAGCAGAGGCAAAGAAAATAAAAAAAGAAGAAAAACCTCAGGTGAGTGCTTAATTGGGTGAGATGCCAAAACATCAGGCATAAACAAGGACTGCTGTCGGCAAACAAGGCTGGGTCTGCTATGAGTAGCTAAATGTGCCTGCTTTTCCGAAGCATCCTGTTTGGGGAGTTTTGTTTTTGGTTTTGGTTTGGATTTTGGATTATTGCTTGTTTGTTTTTCATTTTTGCTTCTTCTCTATGATCCATTTTTGGTCTTTTATACTTTTATTTTTGGTCTTTTTTACTGGATAATTTCCTCTTATGCCTCCACTGAGCTGACACATCAGAGAAGTGTCCCACTGGACAACTCTAAAGGATGGTAGGTCTGGGTGAGCTCTGCTCTAGTATTTAGGGAGAAATAGACCTTTCCTTCTTGGAGAATCATGGTTAGATGTTGAGAAGCAAGATTAGGGTAAGGACCAAGGGTAGAGAAGGAAAAGGCTCTAGACCTGCTTGTGAACCTAGACTTCAATAGAAAGGAGAAAGGAAGTTACGAGGTCAAGGGCTTCTATTTGAGAGTTTGCAGTCAAAGCCCCCTAGATTTAGGGGTTCCAAATAAGAGTCTGAGGATGGGGCCCTGCATTAATGACAGGTGTGCCATCAGGAGGCCTCCTGTACATCTTTCTCATGAGCTTACAGCGGTGAGAGTTTCACGGTAACCACTCATATCCATTGTTTTTTGTTTTGTTTTGTTTTGTTTTCCCACGAAAGCCTATCTTCCCTTCACATGGCTGAAAAGAATGACACATGTGGTATTAATTCAAATCCAGGACCCTGGAATCATAGTGTCATAAGATAAAAAGAGAAATAATTAAACAATGAATCTTTTCTCAGTCCTAGAGCAAGGGCTGGCACTAGGAAGCAATTTAATAAAGAATCTGCTTTATATACCCTCCTGCCTTTCTCATGTTTTTTCCAGCTCACAGAGCCTTTCACTTGAGGTCCTCAGGCAGCCTGTGTCATCATGATGTCCTAAAATACTGTGACAGTATGACATCCCATTCCAGCCTCCGCTACTTTCCAAAGGTGCACAAATTCCTAACTTCCTACCTCCCACCTCCACGCCAAATCCCAAGGTTTCCTTTCGAGTTGGACTCAGCCAGGAGTATCAAGAAAAGCAGCCGATTAAATCAATTCACAGAATGATTTGAATGACTGATCTTTTACACACCCCCATATATTTGCATTTTTGGAAGAGGAAGCTTGTTAACTCAAATAAATCTATCATCGGTGAAATTTTTAGGCAACTTATCAAAGAGAAGAGAAAAAAAATTAAGCTTTGACAGGAAAAGAGACTTAGAGAAGAGCTGAGAAACCAAACTCAATTTTGTCTGGCTACCAGATTCCCAAATATGGTATTACTCTGGTCTCACAATATTCCTCAACATATAAAGGTTGATAACAATGGCCATCATGCAGCAATCCAAATGAAAGTGAACAGTTTGTGTGTGTCTGTGTATGTGTAAGGGAAGCAGGTTTGATGGTATGAACAACAGAAATGGGTTACTTTTAGATTGGGGTTTGCCCATCATTGATGCCTTGTGGTTAAAAATAAAAATGATTCTAGCATTTACATGAAAAGTCTTAAATGTGAAATAAACATTTTCTTCTGATTGGCTAATTATGGCATCAGTCAGTGATTCATGGCACAAGGCAACCCTTAGGCAATTGTATTTGTTAATCTTTGCTGAGCAACAAGCTATCTCAAAACATTATTACTTAAATCAATAATCTAGTATACTTTCATGATTCTGTAGATCGATAATTTGGGATGGGCTCAGCTGCAAGGTTCTTATGCTAATTTTACCTGGACTTACCCATGGGGCAGCAATTGAATGAGGGTTGGATGGTTTAAGATGGCCTTACTCAACATATTTTGCAGTATGTGGGCTTCGGGCTGAACACTTCAATTTTCCTCCACTGCACTGCTCCATCAGGCTAGCTTGGACTTGTTCACATGACAGCAGTATCCCAAGAGGGCAAAAATGGAAGCTGTAAGGCTTCCTGTGTGGCCAAGGCTCAGAATGCACAGTGTCACCTTCTCACTTCTTCATAAGTTTGTTTAATAGCGTTGCTGTCTCAACATCCATTTTCAGCCTGATGTAAGTTCTTTGAAATCCTGTCATATCCTGTCACTTTTGGCCTAGTTAGAACTTTCCCTTTCTGTGTGGTTATTTGTGGTATGGCCTGCTTGTTCCCCATCCCACTAACCTAAAACCCAACACAGTCCACAGCTGCTAACCACAATAAAACCTAATGGTCAACACTTGTCCTGTAAATAAGTTCCTCCTATTTGCATGTGTTTTCTTTAGCCAATCCACAATCCACCCTTGGGAAAGCTTAAGGGATAATGCCCATGGATCTTAATAAAGGCATAGTCTCACAGGTCCTCTCTTTCACCTCTCTCTCTCTTTTCCACTACCCACTGGTTGAGATCTCTGCTGCCTCCAGATGTCCTGTCAGCCTCCTGTTGGCCCTCCTAACCTCTGTAGGACCTGTATGTAAGTGACAAATTTCTTCTGCTTCCTGCATTTTGTTTTACTTCCTTATTGTGTCTCACTTGACACACACATCCAAACCTAACTTCCCCCTGGTCAGGGTTTTCCTGGAGTGTGGCTTGTGGCTACTCTCAAAAGAGAGACCTTGAGACCAAATTAAAAGAAGTTAAACTTTATTACATTGTATTGGTTAAAACAAGTAACAAAGCAAAAGTCAGAATCAAGTGATAGGGAAATAGCTCCACCTCTTGATGGGAACTGCTGCAAAAAGCCAGTGAAGACAGGAGTAGCTCAAAAGGTTTTCAATAATTTTCTATCTGGAGTGTTCTTTTTTGCTTTCCCACTTCCTTAGTGCAATGAGATCCTCTTTTTATTTGTAGAAGAGTCACATGGGGAGAGCTCATGTTCCAATTATAAACTAGGCTTAGGAGAACTGAGATGTTAGGTTGTTCATTATTCTATTTTAGGTAAAATGAACATAGCTAGACTTCATAGTTTTTAGAACATTTCAAGAATGACATGTAATCTGTTTTTTCCAATAAACGGTCTCTAGTGACACTCTTTGGAAGAACTATAATCATTAGAACGTTCATTGCCTCCTAAAATTTTTATTTTAAATTGTTTAAGCAGATGTGCTAAGATGTTTGCTTCATACATTTCACAAATATTGGCTTCTTTAAGTGATGTGTTTAGCTTGTCCCTTGGGATATAGATTTATGTTTCTTACATAAATCTCCTATAAAGCCTTGAAGGCAATTTTTTCTTGTGGAACATTTTATTTCAATTTCTTAGGCTAAAAAGAAAAGTATTTAGGGGACCGTTTTATTACTGTTTGTAATGAGAACTTTTATGAGAGGCATTGATTTCTTGCAGAAAGCTTGTTTCTGGTTCATGAAAGAATATAATAGAATTATGTGCTGAAAAGTTAATCTGGGTGTACTGAGATAAATCTCTGCAAGTCACAAATACTTGCTATGTCTGTAAAATCAGATGATCAGAAACTGGGTCTAAACCACTATGGCACTCTAGCGAAACCAACAATTTTGTAACATGGCAAATAGCTATTCCAAATCTCACCTTGCAGACAACAGAGGTGGTAGATATCTGGGGTATAGGGAATGTGATATGAAAATAGAAGGAAGAAGCCCTTGGACAGAAAAGTGGAACCTTACACATTGGTGTTGACCTCATTTTCATTTCCATCCACTTTTGTGCTTTCTAAAATTCAGTCTCTGAGATAAAAGCTCTGATTAGAGATGTGGCAGCTCTTATTCCCATAAAGCAAAATGTAAGACTATCATCTAGTCTTCAAGAATCTTTCACTCTTCATCTCCTGCTGTTTCTATCCCAAATATGCTTGATTTTCCCTGGAATCTCCAGTGCCTGTCCTGTTTCTCAGTAGCAATAAAGACCTCTATATTACCCTATCGAAGGAGCAGTTGATATCACCTGTCACTCTCTCCTTTCTAGAATATCTTCTCTTGGTTTCTGTGATGCGATCTTTACAGGACCTTTACTCTCAGACTCCTTTGCTAATTCAGTACACCTGCTTGAACTCTTAATGCTGATATTCTCTAAGCTCACTCCTGGAATTTCTGTCTTGTCTATCTACACTGTTTTGCTACTCAGTCTTATTCATTCCCATGATGTTAAACATCATATACGGCTTTACTTTTCAGTGTTTACCTTTGGCCTTGACATGATGCCACCATTATTTTGGAACAGCCAACTCTCTACTTGCAATTTTCACTTGAAGTCTAATAGGCATCTCAAAGTTACCGTGATAAAAGCAGAACTATGAACTTTGACTCCAACCTACACCTCTCTCTACTTTTTCCAATTCAAGACAGTATCACCACCCTCCCAGTTTACTCAAACCAAAACTAAAGGTTCCTTTTTAAAAAAAAAAAAAATTTAAAGTTAAGCTAAGCTGATAGCAAACCCTCCTTACTTTATCTCCAACATATATTCAGAATCCATCCATGCTTTCTACCTCAACTATTTCTCCCCTAGTGCAATCAGTTCTCATCCCTTGCCTGAACTACTAAATTAACCTTCTCACCTTACTCCATGATTGTAATTTTTGTTATTTGTGTTTTAATTCATTACAAGAGAACTTTTAAACATACTCTAAACTAATGAGAATATTACAATGAGTCCCCATGAAAACCACATCTAGTTTCAATAATTCATACCATTTTTCCAATCTTGTTTCGTCATACCTCCCTCTTTTCTCTCCCCCAATCAATGAAGCATTTTAAAAAGAAATAACACACATCATTTAATTTCACTATAAATATTCAGTATATATCAGTAGTGGATAGTGATTTATGTTTTTAATATAACTATAGTACCACTATACACCTAACAAAAATAACAATTCTCTTACATCATTTAATGTTCAAACCACTTTCAAATTTCCCAGATTGTGTCAAAAATGTCTTTTTATAGTTATTTTGTTTGAATAAGAATCCAAACAAGGTCCACAGCTTGTACATGCCTCTTGGGTCACTTTTAATCTATAATATTCTCCTTTATTTCATGCTGTTCATTTGTTAAAGAACCCAGTTTATTTGTTCTGTAGTGTGACCCACATTCTCAATTGGTTGGTTGCATTTTTATAGTTCTTTGAATATATTTCTCTTTCCACAATTTCTCTTTAGATTGTTAGTTAGATTTAGAAGCTTGGTTTAATTCATGTCCAATTTTATTTTGACAAAAATAGCTTCACTTTATAGGTGATGTGCTGTGTACTTCCTATTGTGTCATATCAGGCATATCTAGTGTCTGGTTGTCCCACTTTTAAGTGATAGTGAGAATAATTTGTGGGTTCCAGTGATGTCAATTGCTCCATTCATTATACAATTCCAAAACAACTTTTTGCTAAAATGTCCTAGGAGCCATTGATAACCACTACCTATATCTGTTATTTCAGTATAAAATTTAAAAAAATGATTTAAAAAATTCTGTCATTCTGCTTGCATATTTGGCTGAAATTCCTCTATTAAAAAACTATTTAGTTATCTTGAAAGCCACTTTACACAGAAAAATAATGATGAACATTTAATCTTTGCCATTCACCAATTTTTACAATAATAAACCAGTGCATTAGAAAATTCCAACAATAGCAAAATGTTTTAATTGTTTAATTTCATTATTATTATTAATTTGTATATGTTTCATATGTGTCAGCCCATAAAATCTTCTTTAAACTGTCCTCCCCATTACAAATTTTAACCTTATAAATATATTCATTACACTGCAGTCAGTGTGATCTTTGAAAAACTCCAATCCCATCATGTCTATATGTCATTTAACACTCTCCAGTGCTTCCCCATTACAATTAAAACAACTCTCAAATTCCTCATTCTAAAAAGGGGTATGTATCATGGTCCTGCCTGTCTTTCTGACTATACTTTGTACAATTCTTCCCCTTAACACAGATGCCATTTTGTTTCTTAGATACCTGTCATTTAGGGACTTTCCCTCTATCAGCTATGCCATTATTTTTGATTTTTGCATCTGTACTTCTTGTTATGTAGGTCTCAATCCTATGACACTGAGTTATTTTCCATCAGGTCACCCATCTGTTTTATTCTTGGTGTAGACTAGTTGATATTTTCTCACTAATTTATTACTTCTTATTTTTATCTTTCTCCCTCCTCTATACTTTAAGTCTTATTGAAAGCAAGAGTCTTGTCTGTCTTGTCCACCACTGAATCTTTGGAGCCAAACACAGAGTAGGCATTCACTACATATTTATTGAGTAAATGGCTGCTTGAATGCATGAAGGGCCACTCAATTTAAGGCTGAATCTCCCCAGAGAAAAGGGCCCTTGAGATGTACACATACATTACCAGTGACTTCTTGGTGTAAGAGAAACATGAATAGAAACATTAAAAATCAACACGATTTACTTTAAAATATTTTTATTATTATTATACTTTAAGTTCTAGGGTACATGTGCACAACGTGCAGGTTTGTTACATATGTATACATGTGCCATGTTGGTGTGCTGCACCCATTAACTCGTCATTTACATTAGGTATATCTCCTAATGCTATCCCTTCCCTCCCCCCCTACAATAGGACCTGGTGTGTGATGTTCCCCTTCCTGTGTCCAAGTGATCTCATTGTTCAATTCCCAACTATGAGTGAGAACATGTGGTGTTTGGTTTTCTGTTCTTGTGATAGTTTGCTGAGAATGATGGTTTCCAGCTGCATCCATGTCCCTGCAAAGGACACAAACTCATCGTTTTTTATGGCTGCATAGTATTCCATGGTGTATATGTGCCACATTTTCTTAATCCAGCCTGTCACTGATGGACATATGGGTTGATTCCAAGTCTTTGCCATTGTGAATAGTGCCACAGTAAACATATGTGTGCACATGTCTTTATAGCAGCATGACTTATAATCCTTTGGTTATATCCCCAGTAATGGGATGGCTGGGTCAAATGGTATTTCTACTTCTAGATCCTTGAGGAATCGCCACACTGTTTTCCACTATGGTTGAACTAGTTTACAGTCCCACCAACAGTGTAAAAGTGTTCCTATTTCTCCACATCCTCTCCAGCACCTGTTGCTTCCTGATTTTTTAGTGACTGCCATTCTAACTGGTGTGAGATGGTATCTCATTGTGGTTTTCATTTGCATTTCTCTGATGGCGAGTCATGATGAGCATTTTTTCATGTGTCTGTTGGCTATATGAATGTCTTCTTTTGAGAAGTGTCTGTTCAAAATCAATGAATCCAGGAGCTGGTTTTTTGAAAAGATCAACAAAATTGATAGACCACTAGCAAGACTAATGAAGAAAAGAGAGAAGAATCAAATAGATGCAACAAAAAATATTTTAAAATCTTTTATAACAAAAGTGTACGTCTTAATATTAATAGAGATTTGTTTTAAATGTTACAGTTTGAAATTTTCTTATTCAAGTTACAATTTGCCTGACTTTTAATTTTTGGTGGGTGATTGATTCCAAATATTAACAATTTCCTTTTATCAAAATACATCAGAAAACAATGTGAAAAGAAGTAACAAACTAGAAGATATTTACAATACACATACTTGATAAAGCAGTAGCATTCCAAATATATAAGTAATTCCTGGAAATCAATTATTTAAAGTAAAACAGGCAAAAAGGTAAATTAAGAACAGGTATTTCACAGAGAAATAAACATGAATGATGAACCAATATATAAATAGTTGTTGAATCTCATTAGTAATTAAGAAATGTAAATTAAGACCACAATAACTATAATTTTGCAATATCTTGGCAAATATTTAGTAGTTTGTCAATATCAATATTAGTGAATACATGAATCAAAGGGAACCCATAAGCAATTGTTTGTGAGTGTGCACATTGATATACCAACTATATAAAACAACCAGGCATTATCTAGAAAAGTAGAAAATGTACACAGTCTCTTACACAAACATTTCATTCGTATTTGTATACCTTAGAGAATCTGTTGACTATTGTCACTATGAGTCATGCACAAGAATATCCACAGCAACTTGTTTGTAATTGAGAAAAAGATAAAACTCAAAAATGCCCACTGAAAACAAAATAGATAATAGAATATATGTATAGAAGAAAGAATAAATGAATTACAGCTATTCACAATAACATGGATAAATCTCAAAACCACAATATTGAGGAAAAAAGGCAAGTCTCAGAAGACTAGAAAAAGTATGTATTTTTATAAAGTTCAAGGCAAGCAAACCAAACAGTGTATTGCTTAGGGATGTAAACATAAATAGTAAGATAATTTTTAAGCAAAGGGATTCAGGACTGCAATTAATTCTGGATGATTAGAAGAGGTAGGGAGGACACAGGTGGACTCAATTACACTAGTAAAAATTTAAGCAAGGTGGTGAATTTGTAGATTTTCATTTTGTTATTTTACTTCAAAATGTATATTTGTTCATTTCTGTTGCCAGCAGTGGATAAACAGGATGATTAGGACTACAGACTCTGTCCAAAATGTACAAAACCTCTGATTTAAGTTATTGGAGAATTATCAAGGAAGTAAGAATTTTCAGGCCATGAACTGTAAAAATAGGGAAACCAAGAAAAGTATTTAGGCACTTACAATATCACTTACCTGCTGGGTAATTACGGATTCTGAAAGCAAAAGTAGTGAATAAAAAACCGGAAAATCTGAGCAGAGTTTTCATTAGTCTTATGAAGCTAGATGAGAAAAGAAAAAGTTCAGGAATCATGAAGGAGAAAGATCCCTGGCTAATATTCCACATTTCAAAATGAGATTCTGATGGGCTACATTCCCCTTATCTGTGTTTTCACTTTCTACAGTTTTAGTTACTCACAGTTAACCATGGTCAGAAAATATTAAATGGAAAATTCCAGAAATAAAGATATTCATAAACAAATAAACATTTATAACCTTCAAATTGTGCGCCATTCTGAGTATTGTTATAATTGCGCTATGTTATTATTAGTTATTGATAATATCTTACTGTACCTAATTTATAAATTAAATGTTATCATAGGAATGTATATGCAGGAAAACATTCACGTATATATAGGGCCCAGTACTATCCATGGTTTCAGGCATTCACTAGGGGTCCTGAGACATATCCTCTGTGGGGATCCACTGTAATTTATAATGTACAGCAGATAGACAAACTCTCATGTGGACCAAAAGCCCTATTTAAAAGATTTAAATCCCAGATTTGGCTCCAATTTTTCTCTAGCTTAGCTGTCTACAAGAAGAAAAATAAATTATTTCTTAAGGAAAATAATATCATATGTAACTTCAAGTTATTGCTACAATTTTTGACATGCAATGTTCAGCACCTAGTCAAAAATAGTGAGTTTTACACGTACACAAAATTGACCAGAAACCAAAGGACAATAAATATTAGAACTAGACCCACCCAAAATACACATATTAAAATCATAAAGCATACACTTCATAAAAACACAGAACTATACTTAATATGTTCAAAGAATTAAATAGTAAGTGGAGAATTTCAAAAGAAAACTGAACATTAAAATAATAAATAAATAAATAGCATATAACTAAATAAAAATACAGATACAAATTTAGAGCTCATAGGATGTGTTTAACAGTATATTGGACTCAGAAAAAAGAGTTAGTAAATTGGAAGATATGACTGAAAAATTACCTAGCCTGAAGTACGATAAGAAAAAAGTTTAGGAAATATAGAAGTGAGTTTAAAGGGCATATGATGCACAGAGAGAAGTTGTCGCAACGAGTCAATTGGGGCTTCAGAAAGATAATAGAGGAAGGCAGAATAAATATTTAAAGAGATATTGATGAATAACCTCAAAACTCACAAAAGCTATCAGTTAACAGATTCAGTAGGTGCTATGAACCTCAATAGGCTTTCAAATGAGAAATGACCAAAAGATGTTTACCTAATTGCAGTATAGGAAAAGTGCAGAAAATTAAAGACATACAAATTCTCTTTAAAGCAGCCAGGAAAACAACAGAACGTATTGCCTACAAAGAAGCAATAAGAAGAGTGATGTGAACAGAAACAATGAAAGCCAAAAGATAGTAGAATATCTTCAAAATAGAGAGCAATAATATCTGCCACTCTAGAATTCTATATCAGCAAATATATCTTTTAAAATACAAGATATTTGAAGAAATTTTTAGACAAGCAGGACCATGGAGTTTTTATAATCAATACCATACTAAAAACATTAAACATATTATTCAAGCATAACACTATTTATCCCCAATTTGAGCAAAGTTATGCCAGAAGAAATAAAGACCAAAGAAATGGGTAAATATGTAGTGAAAACAAAAAGAATATTGACTATAAATATAATAATAAAATATCTTGTGGGGTTTAATATTTAGAATTAGATTGCATGCAATAATAGCACACAAGCTGGTAGGTAGCTGAGTCAAAGGAATTAAATAGTTCTATGATCCTTGTATTTTCTGGAAGATGATAAAATTACTGATTTTATGAAACCTTAATAAATCAAGAACATATGTCAAAATCTCCATAGTAACCACCTAAAAATGGTAAAAAAAAAATAATAATAAGCTAAGAAAGTGAGCATAATAGAAATAGAAAAATTATCAAAAATAAAGCAATAGGGAAAATAAAATAAAACTTAAAGCACAAGAGATAAATAAAAAGTGAATATTAAGATAATAGGCTTACTAAGCCCAAACACAATAAATGAGGAATAAATATTCCACTTAAAAAATAATGATTATCAGTTGCTATACTGATATGACAAATTTACTTTACAGCATAAACTAGTATTAGAAATAACAGTGATATTTAACAATGAAAGGTCAAATACTAGGAAAGTATAACAATTAAAAATTTTTGCACTTAATAATTTGGGCTCAATATCTATGAAACAAAAATTGATAGAAAAAATAGATGAATGAACAATCACTATGTAATTTTGAAAAATTGTTCTCAGTAAGTGGTAGCACAAGTGGAAAAAAAACAATAAAGATAGAAATTTAGCAACTTATTAACAAATTTATCAAATTAACATGTAAACTTTATACCACACAAAGAATGTTCATACTTTTCAAGTTTATAGAGTATTACCAAGGTTGACCATATGTTGGACCATAAAGTAAGTCTCAATACATTTCAAAGAATTCATATGATATAGATCCACACAGATTGAAATTACACAGGTTTTGGTCAGATATTCTGTGACCACAGTAAAATTCAGCTAAAAATAGGTAACAAAAGATAATTGAAGAACTTCAAAATGTTAGAAAATTATTCGACACACATTTAAATAACCCTTTGGTCAAAGAAGAAAACTGATGGTCAAAAATGTTCGAACTGATAGTAATGAAAATACCAAGTATCAAAATGTGTGGAATGCAACTGAGACCATGTACAAAGGAACAGTTTTATCCTTAGATGTATATATTCAAAACTAAGAAACACTGAAAACCAGCTATCTATGCACCATCTTGAGAATTTAGAAAACTAGTAAATTAAACCCAGAGAGACTAAAGTAAGTAAATAATAATAACAATAGAAATTTATTTGTTAAGTGTAGGAATAGTTGTAAATCCTGTTTAAAGAAATACGAAACAGATATACAATAGGAAAAACAAAGCTGAAAGTTGTATCTTTAAAACTTAGACTGAAATAATTGATAAAACTCCTGGCAAGCCTGACCAAGAACAAAAAAGATAAGACATAAATGGTCAGTTTAGGAATCATAAAAAGAACAGCACAATAGTTCATAAAAACATTGCAAAGATACTAACAGGAACACTTAGGCAGCTATAAAAAACTTGAATTTGAAACTATAGATAAAATAGAGACTGGAGGAAACAGAATATGTAAGTAGTCATATATCCATTAAAAGAATTGAGTCTCTTATGAAAGAAAATCTTCTTTGTGAAAACAACTAGCCCAGATGACTTTGTGGATGGATTCTACTAAATATATATGAAACAAGCACAATCTTGCCTGAACTATTTCAGAAAATAGAAAAATAGATAATACTTCTCACCTCACTATTTAATGTTTAAAACCAAAAGGTAAAAGAATGAATAAAATTTTACAAGACTTCATGGATACAAAATATTGAGAGCTTGATTTAAGACTATTTACCATACTAGGGTCTCCTGGACACAGAAAAAAAGAGTAAGTTTGGCTAATCGGTTAGTGGCCTCAGTAACATCTTAAAGCTGGAAAAGGCCAATGGAGCATAATTTGTTCACCAATTTCAAGGTTAGACTGGAGACCTGAGACATAACTCTGTACAAATGTTGATTCTGTGATACTGCTCGGTGCCTGCTTCTGTGAAAAAGCTTCTAAAAACACAAATCTGAACTTTAGATGACGTTAAATTCTGGCCTATTTCTTAAATAGACTGTTGAAGCTTTCCCTGTTAACACGCCATTGCATTTGTCACTGAGATAAGAACCAAGTTTCATCACATAATCACACAGAAAAAGCTTCAACATTAATAGGGGAGAAAAGTAGAAACGGAGGTCAATGGATTGCTTTTATAAGTGCTGTTCTGAATGCAATGGTTTTCTGGTTCCAAGACGATGTCTGAGTGAATAACTAACAGAGGTGGTCTAATGACCTCTCCAAATCCTATTCCTAATGCTGTTTTTGGCAACCGACCAACTTTTTAGCATTCAGTTATTTCAACAGCTGATTTTTAAAAAGCAATAAAAAATGATTGAGTGATAACTTGGGCTACCAGATTTCGATTTTGAAATACAGAAATAGGGGAGGCAACAGTCCGAAATGGGGAATGCGGTGAAGCATGGACTTCGAGAGGAAGGAGGTCACCTGCCGCATATCTAACAAAGGCAAGGGTTGAGAATACAGCCAGATCTTAGGAAAGAGGCAGTGGGGGAAGGAAGCCTCTTTTAGAAATCCGAATGCACACTTAAGAATTTCACTTATTTAAACATTTATTCTGCTCATAGGAGAGCTTTAGGGATATAAGCTCATGTTTGATATACAAATCTAAAACTCATTGTTACCCTGTATAAAATCATATTAAAAATTTGAATAGATTAGCCTTCCTTCAGCAAGTGTCCTGAAAAAAGAATGAGTTGACACACTAAAAACATGAGTTATTTTATTGATAAACAAAATGCATTTTATTTATGAATAAATATTAATCAGTGTTAATAAAACATTAATTTTGATTACTAATTATGTATTTATTAGTAAATAAATAAAATAGAGTTATTAATAGATAAAATTAAAGCTTCCAGAAATGTTGATTCTATGTCTTTTCTATCTAAAATATACATATTATTTATACCAGAATCTATATAGAAAGACAAAAGCATATAGGATTCATTATCCCTTGAAAGCTCAATGAGCTGATGCTCAGAGAAGCTAAGTTTTACAGTTTGCAAATCAACAAGCTAGAATTCAACCTCAGGATTGTTTGATTCCCTAGCCTGCTCATGTGACCTCTGAAATCTTACTATTGCAAGTGACCCTCCTCCCCTGCCAAAAAAAAAGTTTGTAGAGAAGCTTTCTTTTTCTTTTGAATAAGTACAAAAAAAAATTGTAGGCTAGTGATAAGATGTGCCCACTTATGTGTGGGCTAGCTGTCCTGTTATATGTCAGCATGTGACTTAACTCCGTGACCATTTCACACCTCAGTATCTCTATCAGTATAATTTGTGTAGCAATATCACCTAACTTAAATAGATTAGAAGAAATTATCCATGTGACATACTAAATGGCACCATAAAATCACACAAAGTATAGGCTGTCATGTCACTATTGACATAGCAAAAAGCATTGGCTGTTATGTCATGTATTTGAGCACCTACTTTCTTCAGGACAATGTTCTTAACCAAACAAAGATGACAAAGGCTTCCAGTTCCCAAGGAGTTGATTACCTAGTGGAGAAAAATTATAAATAAATTATTAGAAGGAATATAATAAAAAGTGTGCATATACGTGAAAGAGAAAAAGACTCAAAACATAATTAGTTGTATTAGTTTTCATATTTACCCAAAAAGACTTTCCAGAGATGAGTGCCTTTCCATCCTGAAAAGTGACATGTGGAATCTAAATAAAGCAGCCCTTTCAGGGCATATGTGCTGTTGCCTGCTTCAAATGCATTTTCTTGGAATGGTTCATATATAGATGAAGTCACTGCTTCTATTAAAATCCCTCAAAGTCCTTTCCCTATTATCAGGTAGCATTTAAACACATTTTTGCTATTTATTTTACTGCTTATTTGTAGAGAGCAGAATGTCAGGGTATTATTAGGTGCAAATCCTGTATTTCCCAGACACAGTTCTTGAGAATCTAGTAGCAAAAGCAGGATAGTTTTATTCCCCAATTCAGTGTCATACAGAGGCAGGGGCAAGCATGTGATATGACTCCTCACAGCCAAGGCCTGACTTTGATAGAAAAGTCAATGGCCACTCTAAAGTGGTAAAAACCAGCCTTAGAGAAGAGAAGCCACCCTCTTCAACCTGGAGGGCATGTGACTACTGGCAGTTAGGGAGTGTCTGTCCTCCAGGTTTGTACTGGAAGACGCCGCGTGGCAAGTTGCGGCAGTGCTTTGCACGTGCGCTTTATTACTCCGGGCAGCCCTGATCTAGACTCTAGTTGGAGGGGCCTGATAAATAAGCCAATCCTGGCCCTTGAGTGGATCATTTGCACTGAATCATCTGCTCTGGCTTTTCACATTGATCAAAGTCACTAATTGTTGGCCCATCTGTATTTCCTTTTGAGCGAAGTCTCTGTTTGAGACAAATCTTGAACCAAGGAAGAGGAACTGCCCCCAGTAGACTGGGATCAGGAGCCAGAAGGAAGTGGCACCTTCCTCAGCTGTGGAAATGCCTCCATAGTTAGCCTGAAATAAAACATCACAATTTGAGGCTAATTAAATGTGGCATGTCAGCAAGGTCATGTTACTACAAATGCTACCATGACTCACACTTTGAAGAAGGAATTTTAAGAAGAAATCTAAACTTCAGGTCCAATTTAATAAAAATTTTCAATATCCAAAACCTGTCCATCTGAGCCTTTAGGAAGACATTTTCCTTGACTTTTACACATCTATAGAATCTGAGATTCTTTTTACATATATTTTATGACACTTATGCAAAATAAAAATACAGAAAAAGTATAAAGAAGAAAACTAAAGTTATCCATAATTCTCCTCCGCAGAGAGAATCACATTTTGGAGTTGCAGACTTAGATAGTTTTGAAAAACAAACAAACAAAAGTCAATTTATATAAAGAAACCATGTGATAGCATGACTTTCTGCTTCACTTCCACTGGAATAACAATCAAATAAGAATTGCCAAAAGTTCATAACATTTTGGAGGAGGAGGGGACTAACACTTTGAAGGATTAAAAAGTTAAAAATAATCAAGTCTCAAGAAATACATTAAACATTTTAATTTATATTTTCCTTCTATTTTTTTTTCTCCGCTAGGAGGCCAAAATGCTTTCTGCTAATTGCTAGCATTGACTGGGCAGGCATAGGATCAGGCCAGTACCCGATCTGTAGACACTCATTTCCTTTCTGTGTCAAAAATGACCTTTCTTCTCTAAAAGGGCATCCTTTAATATCTAGTCATTGTAGCTGCACCAACTGAAATAAAGAAATGTGCCTCACTGCCTCCCCTCTGAAAAAATCAGCAGACAAGATGTGAGTGGATTTTTAATAACATTTGAGAAAAAACTGTGAGAAGAAATGGCTTCAAGTAAACATCAAGGAAAACATTCTTCTCCTTATCTTAGGAATAGGCTATATTTATACATTTCTGCCTGGACTTATGAATGCTCTGCCTGTATTTTTTAAGGCATGGTTATAGAAAATCTCTTGGGTTATAGCAATACAAACTATATAAAAACTATATAACTCCAAGATATAATAATGATCGATCTAATTTTCACAGATAAACCCCAAAGTTCAGGTAACTATGTTTCCTGAGGTACAGGTATTATAGTGTGTGTCTAAAGAGTCCTATCAATTCTTAAAGAGATTATTGATCATGAAATCACATAGATTTCAACGTTTCAATGGTTTGAAGTGTAGATATGTCATGGCATGGTAAAAATAATGTGGTAGACTATGGATAGTACACTATGTCTGGGAAATGCTAGATTCTATAGGTTTGTTTGCTGTACAACTGTTCAGTGCCTTTAATATACTAACTTATATTTTGACTCTCCAATAAGAACAGTCTTGGCCACAACACCTTTTCTTTATAAATATTATCCTTGGACCATTTGTCTGTGATAAAAGCCCAATTTTTATCTTTAAATTCATAATGAATGGACACTTTTTAAAGTACAATAAAAATTAGTAGAAAAATGAAATAATAAAACAAATACTCCAAAGCTCAAACCCACAATGTTTATGAGATTCTACAGATGGAGGATCACCTTGTAAAATTGAGTTGAACATTTCTCAATGCCTGCTCTTAAGTTCTGCATTAAACTTGTCATGAACAGAACTGAACTGTCTGCACATAGGCACTGAACCACACTTTAAGGAAAACTATTCTAGATCACACTCAGGCCCCCTGTTTGACAGGTGAGGAAACTGTGGCACAGAATGACAAAGTGACCAGTCCAAGTACACACAGCAATGGAGAGGAACAGCCATTACTAATGTCCAAACTCCAAACTAAAATAGGAATTCTCTCTAATAATTTTTGTGTTTGAAAATAACCTCTGGGAAGACAAAGTCTAATGCTTCTTGTCATGCTATCAATAATTGTTAGCATGATTCTTGTCTGTAGTACATACTCAAATATTAAATGGTGGCATAAATAAATGTCCAAGTGAATGACTGAACCACTACTCCTATTAACTGCTTGTCTTCATATTGATTGATTAATTTGTAATTTTCTTCAATTGGTTTATCTGTGCACATTGAGGTTCTTATGCCCTGGCCTTTCTAACAGTATCTCCTTTTATAATTTTTATACATCTGTTATAAGACAATTTTAGGTGGAGAAAAATGTCAAGCTGAAATCCATAACATGGAAACTGAACGAAAAATTCTAAAAGGAAGGGCCAAATGGGATATACAAGGTAAGACAGGTAGATCATAGGCTCAACTATTGTGTTTGCATATTTTAGATCTTTCAAAACTAAATCACTATTAAGGAAAGAATTAAACTCTCCCCTCCAACCAGGTGGCTGCTTCTAGATAACAGCAACAGACAGAAACAGCTTTCTAAAAGGAGAGCTGTTTCCTAAGAGTTAGAAGTCTTGTCAAAGGAATAATTAACACTTCTTCATAAATTGAAAGGAACTCTCTCACTCTTCTTTCCCCCAAATTAGTGTATTTGTAAGAAAGGTTGCCCAAGGGGGGAAAAAATCTTGTTTGTCTAAGAAATACAAATATTTCCATGGGCTTTATTACTTAAATTAAGAGCAAGAGGGGAGTTGAGTTGAAAAACGAAAGACTGCATAGAAATGCCTTCATGTTCTAACTATCACACTTCTCTCTGCCTTTAGCACTAATAACTTAAGGGACACAATCCCAACCAAGGCTCCTGATAAACAGTTGCTTTTCTTACAGCACTGCCTCCTCCCAAAATGTAACCCAGGGAGTTCTGCAGCGTCCTATGCAGCACTGACCAGACAAAAGGCATGCAAATTCTCCTGAAATAAGGAACCTCCAATGTATCAGTGAGGAAATAACTGTTTTGCATAGTCCCACAGTTTATAAAATTGCATGGAAAAGCTTTTCCGTCTGCAAGGGTAAATATTTTCTTCAACCGTGGTTAAAACTTATTTTAGAAGATAAATGATGTCACCGTGGACTTGCTGTTGGGTTGAAGCCTTAACATTGCTTTTCTCTAGCACTTCTTTCATCTCTCCTGACTTTTCTCTCTCCAGCTTTTTCTTCTCCATTTTAGCCACTAGTCTAAAGCCTAGGGGTCCAGGAATCCTATGAAGATGATAGCAAATAATCCCAAATTTACTGGTAAAAGTTAAGAGATGATCTACTCTTGGAGAGCACACTGGAAACAAAGTTGCTGTTAGATATAAATTGTCCTCTCAGTATTTCAACTATGAAATAAATGTTGTAGGCTTAAAGATTTCTGAAGTTCCCTCCTAGCTCTGAAAGATCACAGCTCAGTGGGGTACAGTATATCCCACTTATTCATAAGCCAAGCTTTCTGGAACACAGTACGAAACATAAACGGGAGAAATCAACTCTAAGAAACAAACAAATAACCAATGTAATTTTTCCAAAGTCACTATTTTAAACCTGGGCATTTTTGTATTTTAACTCTTTTTCTCAACTAACGTTAAATTTCTAAAAAGTAGGCTGATTTTTTAAATCACTCTCTATGTTCCAGGCACTCAACTTATTGTATTTAATTCTCCCAGTTCTATGAAGGAGGTATTTTACAAGTGAAGAAACTGATACTCAGAGAGGTGTTTTAATCAAGATCATTTATAGGTAATGTAAGCAAGATGACATCTACCTTGTACTGGCAAGCTTAGATTCAAAACCAGTAGAATGTGATATTAAATCAAAATATCTGTTTTTTTATTATAAACACAGTGTCAATATATAAATTTGGGGAAATACTAAAAAGAAGAAAGTAGAATTTAAATTTCTCTCACAATTTATAGATAATTACTATTAACATTTAGATTTAGATACGTTTCCTTCTAGATATAAACATGATTATACCTAGTGCATGTTTCAATAAAAATGCTGCTTCTAATCTTCCCCTACATAAGAGTAGTTCCTTGAGTTTGTTCATTTTTCAGTATCAAAATAGAAAGAATAATCTGGCAGGAAAACAACAAAGAAAATAATTAATGATGGACACATTGATAGCAGAATAAATGATATCTATCATCATGAAATCAAAGAAGGATAAAGGAAAGGATAAAAGGCAGAAATAATTTACAATTTTATCATTGCACAGAAATGCCATTCTCATATGTATCGATGTTCCAGAATCATCAAGCAGAGGATACAAAAAATTGTGTTCTTTTTGAAAAAAGATAAATTTCAAGGACTTTATAGAACAGCTGAGATTTAGGAGGAAAATAATTACTTAAAGGTATCAGCTTTAGGTAATCTGCAGCATTCTTCTTCATTGTCCTCTTTATCCTCTAACAAAAGTGACAATTTTTCCAATGGCCTTGAACAGGGTCCTTAGTTTGGAGAAGGTCCTTATTTTATCTCTTGCCACATCACCTATCTATAGTCCACACTGGGACAGGCCTTTGAAAGTAAACACAAAAGCAGCTTGGAAAAACAGCAACCATTCTTGAAGGAAGTAGTGATGGTGGAAACTTATGATTTAACTAGTTTCTAGACATTTTTAATTGATTTAAACAGACAGCTAGACCATTTCTTTCTAATTCATGCTCCAGAGAAAATATAATTTTCTACCTTGAAATGCCACCTGGAAACTGATAGAAATTTACATCCAATGGCCTGGGCCCCAAAATACTTTTTTTTTAACAGCCAGTCTCTGGAATTTCAGTTTGAAGAATCAAGCTATTAATCCTTGGTAAATATTAACTTAGTAAGGTCAGTTGATATGTCTGAACTGCAGCATTGAAACAAATTTCTTTGGACAGTTAGCAAATCCTCCATAACAAACCAAGTCCTTTGACCTTGCAGACCCTTGTGCAAATATTATATATTGGCTTCCCTGAAGCTCCAATGCCCTAAGGAAATGTACAGATCAACAGTGGGGCTCATAAGTGTCTCAAATATAGAACTACTTCTTACTTCTTACAACAGATTTGGTCTTAAAATTTAGTCATAATTTGAAAATTATACAAAATTCTATATAAAATTAGGAAAAGGCAAATCACTTATCAGTTGCCATTAACATTCCCAAAAGAATCACTTTATAAGAACAACTAATTCTTCTGTGATGTAAATAATCACTTCTGCTCTTTTATTTTTTAAAAACAAATTAATGTGTGTATATGCTGGTTTTGTTTAGAGGACACTGGACTTTCATTATCAGTCATATTTTAGCTAACTTCTAGAGGAAGTTGTATTTCAATAAATTTTACTAAAAATTCTGCTTTTGAAAATACTAGCAGAAAGGCTAGTGATAGGAGCATCTGGGTCACGAGGTTTATCCCATTCCTACTGCTCCATAAGTTTTCGTTTTCATTTGTGAAGCTTTCTCTCCTTAAACTGAACCTGACACTATGAAATTACCCATAGCCTTCAAGGAGCAGCACCTTTAAATCACCATCTATAAATAGTAGAACCTGAAAGAGAACTTAGAAATGAGGAAGTTTCACTCATGGTTGTATGAAATCGGCAACTGAGTTCCAGGGTGGTTAAAATAAAGTGTTCATATTTGCACAAGAAATTATCAGAAGAGCCCCAATTAAATCTACATTTCTGATGCTAAAAAGTTTTTTATTTCTAACATAAAATGCTGTCTCCTCTGCAGCATTTAAATCTCTGTAATCTATATCCATAGCCATGTCTACATCGGTAGATCACAAATACAATTTAAAGTGTCAGAGTCAAATGTCAATTCATTTCTTTTGTTTGAGTGTGTTTTCTAGGCTCATTGGAGATAAAATTTTTTAAAACATCTTCAAAAACTTTTTATTCCTGTTCATACAATTGAGAATTCATTCTTGCAAAGGATGTTCACATTCTATGTACTTTCTAAACATAGAGATGCCTAAAATGAAGATTGGCTGAACTTTTAAATATAATGAAGATCTTGCAGTTGAAAATATTCTCCAACCAAATGACTTCAATCTGCTTTGTGCTTCTGAGATCTGGATCTAAGGGAAATTTTTCAAAGATAAGCATGAGACTGAAAGGAAAAACAGTCTCCTATCATCTACCTTCAGTTTTAGTGTCACAAATGTTTGAAAAGCTTCCCTGGAACATGCGCTGTTCTATCTCTTCTCACTAGGGTTGAAACGAGGCTTCTAACCTCAGCTTTATTATTTCTCAGCATGGCAAGTTAAGTAACACCATCTTTTCAGAATGAGAGGTACCCTAGCAACAAATCGGGTAGCAAGAAAGTGGGCCTGGTAACAAGCATTATGTAAAGAATTGGTTGTCAAACTTGGCTGTTCATTGGAATAACTTAGGGAGCTTTAAAAGTACTAGCTGCTCATGGAGTGCAAATATTCAGTGATGTTATGGACATTTTTATGAATATGTTTTTAAAATCCCTATGTTTATTAAATTCTGTTTGATTAGTTAATATGTTAATCTATGTTCCTTGTATGACTCCTTTCTGATCTTGTGGAATAGCATTTCATTTCATTTACCTAAATCTTGATGCATAGATAGTCCTTGATTATTCGGCATGGATTTCCTCTGCCACAATATTTCTCAACCCTGCACATGAGAATTATTTTGGGAGATTAGGAGGAAAAAATATACCTGGTCCCCAGTTCACAAAAATTTTGAGCTAATTGTTCTGGGATTGAACCAGGGTCTCAGTATGTTTTTAAAGTTTGTTGTAGTAGCTGGCCTCCAAGCTGATACCCAAATGAACCCCAGCTATTGGTACTGCACCGTTTTTGGCTCCTCCACTTCCGTGTTGTACCAGGGCTCTCCATGTAATCAATGAAGTAGTACAGAAGTGATAATATGTTTAAGTTGTAAAAGACACTTCAGTGTTCATTTTAATTGTTCTCTCTCTTTCTCAGATAATTTGCTTTGAGGAAGCCAATTGCCATGTCATGAGCAGCTCTATGAGAGGTCCATGTGATAAGGAACTAAGGCCTCTTGTCACCAGCCTTGTGAGTGAGCTTGCAAGTGGATTCTGGATGATTGCAGCCCTGTTCTACATCTTGGTTGCAACTTCATGAGAGATCTGAGCCAGAATCATCTAGCTAAACTTCTCCCAGATTCCTGGCCCTCAGAAATTCTGTGGCAAAACAAATGCCTATTGTTTCGAGGTGCTAAGTTTTAGGGTTTTGTTTTGTTTTGTTTTTGTTTTTTGTTTGTTTGGTTGGTTTTTTGTTTTTTTGAGACAAAGTCTCACTCTGTCACCCAGGCTGGAGTACAATGGCACAATCTCAGTTCACTGCAACCTCCGGCTCCTGGGTTCAAGCAATTCTCCTTTCTCAGCCTCCCCAGTAGCTGGGATTACAGGTGTGAACCACCACACCCAGCTAGTTTTTTGTATTTTTAATAGAGGCAGAGTTTCACCATCTTGACCAGGCTGGTCTCGAACTCCTGACCTCAAGTGATCCACCCACCTCAGCCTCCCAAAGTGCTGGGATTACAGGCGTGAGCTACTGCACCCAGCCTAGAGTAATTTTTTTATACAAGCATAGATCACTAATACACTCATGTGGTCCTAATTAGTAGCCAGGTTTAAGCCAGAAAAACTATTGAGGTTTCTAGATTACTTGTTCTTATTGGTACTAATTTAATTCCATTATGATGAGAGAATACACTGCACTGTACTAGCCCAGCAAATGGTCTACATTGTTGAAATCACAATGTTCACTTGAAAAGAATGTCTAGTTTGCATTTATTGTGTGTAATATACTGTAAATGTCAATTAGATCATTCTGGTCAATATTCAACATTATTTTTCAGATATTATGTCTTTACTTATTTCTGCCTAGTTGTTTTATCAATTTCTGAGAGAATTTTTAAAATCTCCAACTATGATAATGGATTTATATATTTCTCTCTTTTATTCTGTCAATTTTTGCTTCATATGTTTTGAAACCTTTTAGATGCATGACGATTTATGATTGTTATGTCTTTCTTATTAATTCAACGTTTTACCTATGAAATATCCAAATATCACTCTTTGTCTCTGGTAGAACTCTGTAGTATCTACAATATTTTGATTCATTAGCCTTCTCATGCTTATTATTTGCATGATATGTCTTTTTTCATCCTTTTATTCTCAATTTTCTGTGTCTTTATATTTAAGACATATCTCCAGTTTACAGTTATTGTCTGGGGGATAATTTATCTTGTCATAACTGCTGTACCATTACTGAGCATAAAACCCCCATCTTTTATTTTTATTTTACTACTTTTCTGTTTTAAGCAGAGCTTAGTTTATTTGGAATATTTTCAAGTTTAATTGTGCTCTTTGTTGTTTTTATTGTCACTCACTCATGATGGCTTGTTTTATACTGCACCATTTATTTTATAATTTTCAATTATATCCTTATACTCCATTAGAATTTTGTTGTTGTTGTTTGTTCGTTTTAATGTTTATTTTTAGTTCTGCAGTACATGTGCAGAATGTGCCAGTTTATTACATAGGTAGACGTGTACCATGGTGGTTTGCTGCGCTTATCAACACATCACCTAGGTATTAAGCCCAGCATGGATTAACTATTTTTCCTGATACTCTCCTCCCCACATTACCTCCCAACAGGCCCCAATGTGTGTTGTTCCCCTCCCTGGGTCCAAGTGATCTCATCGTTCAGCTCCCACTTATAAGTGAGAACATGCAGGGTTTGGTTTTCTGTTCTTGCATTAGTTTGCTGATGATGATGATTTCCAGCTTCATCAATATCCCTGCAAAGGACGTGATCTCATTCCTTTCTATGGCTAAATAGTATTTCATGTTGTATATGTACTACATTTTCTTTATCCAGTCTATCATTGACGGGCATTTGAGTTGATTGCATGTCTTTGCTATTGTGAATAGTGCTGCAATGAATATATACATACATGTATCTTTGAAATAGAATGATTTGTATTCCTTTGGGTATATACCCAGTAATGGGATTGTTGGGTCAAATGGTATTTCTGGTTCTAGACCTTTGAGGAATTGCCACACCATCTTCCACAATGGCTGGACTAATTTACATTCACACTAACAGTGTAAAAGCATTCCTATTTCTCCCTAGTCTTGCCAGAATCTGTTGTTGCTTGACTTTTAATAATGCTCATTCTAACGGCCTGAGATGGTATCTCATTGTGGTTTTGATTTGTATTTCTCTAATGATCAATGATGTTGAGCTTTTTTCATGTTTGTTGGCTGCATGAATGTCTTCTTTTGAGAGGTATCTGTTCGTGTCCTTTGCCCACTTTTTAATGGGGCTGTTTATTCTTTTTCTTGTAAATTTGTTTGAGTTCCTTATAGATTCTGGATATTAGACCTTTGTCAGATGGATAGATTGCAAAGATTTTGTCCCACTCTGTAGGTTGCCTGTTCACTGTTATGATAGTTTTTGTTTGTTTGTTTTGTTTTGTTTTTTGCTGTTATTAATCATGAAGTCTTTGCCTGTGCCTATGTCCTGAATGGCATTGCCTAGATTTTCTTCTAAGGTTTTTATAGTTTTGGGTTTTACATTTAAGTCTTTAATCTATCTTGAGTTAATTTTTGTATAAGGTGTGAGGAAGGGATCCAGTTTCAATTTTCTGCAAATGGATAGTCAGTTCTCTCAGCACCATCTATTAAATAGGAAATCCTTTCCTCATTGCTTGTTTTTGTCAGGTTTGTCAAAGTTCAGATGCTTGCAGATGTGCAATCTTATTTCTGAGTTCTCTATTCTGTTCCAGTGTTCTATGTGTCTGTTTTTGTACCAGCACCATGCTGCTTTGGTTACTGTAGACTTATAGAATAGTTTGAAGTCTGTTAGTTTGACACCCATTAGGTGATGCCTCCAGCTTTGTTCTTTTTGCTTAGTATTGTCTTGGCTATACAGGTTCCTTTTTGGTCCCATATAAATTTTAAAATGATTTTTTTTTAATTCTATGAAGAATGTCAGTGGTAGTTTAATGGGAATAGCATTGAATCTATAAATTACTTTGGTCAGTATGGCCATTTTCATGATATTGATTTTTCCTATCCATGAGCATTCAATACTTTTCTATTTGTTTGGGTCCTCACTGGTTTCCTTGAACAGAGGTTTGCAGTTCTTCTTGAAGAGATCCTTCACTTCCCTTGTTAACTGTATTCCTAGATATTTTATTATCTTTGTAGGAATTGTGAATGGGAGTTCATTTGTAATTTGGCTCTCTGCTTGCCTTTTGTTATAAAAGAATGCCTGTGACTTCTGCACATTGATTTTGTATCCTGAGACTTTGCCGAAGTTCTTTACCAGCTTAAGAAGCTTTTGAGCTGAGACGATTGGGTTTTCTAGATATAGCATACGTCATCTACAAATGAAGACATTTTGGCTTCCTCCCTTCCTATTTGAATACACTTTATTTCTTTCTCTTGCCTGATTGCCCTGGCCAGAACTTCCAATACTATGTTAAATAGGAGTGTTAAGAGAGGGCATCCTTGTCTTGTGCCGGTTTTCAAGAGGGATGCTTCTTCAATCAGAATTACTGTATAAAATTGTGGGTGGCCTGTGTTGAGGGTTTGATCCCCAAAAATGGTTTGCATTTCATTATTCCAAGTTTCTTGGGTTCCTATTATCCTTGAACACTTTAATTTCTTAGTTTCTTGACCCCAGAGAAAGGATCAGTTTGAACCCTACATCCATTGAGGACAGGTCTATAATTGCAAAAAAAATTTATCTACTAAAGCCTATGCTGAAATAGAAGAGTGTTATGTCATCTGCCTTTACAACACATAGCTGTTTTTAAATTTTCATTTTCACTAATAATTTAGTCCTTTGCAACTTTATTCAGGAGTCTCAGTAACAATCTAACTCTACTTTAGTCAACTGTGTACCTAATTTCAAGAGACCTAAGTTTAAGAACTCATAAATAATGGCCTGGAAGCAATAAGTGACACACTAGGCAAATTTCATGGGATAGAACAATGTGGCACAGAGTCTGGAAAAGAATAAAATCTGAGTAAGAACAATCTACTTTGCCCCTCTATTGAAAAATTGACAATAATTCTTTACTGGGGAAGAATTGTAAATTAGTCTAAGGACTCCTAAAATAATCTTTAAAAATGCCATATCTAAACATATGTTACAAACTTGTTATGGTCTAAAAGAATATTTTGAAACATGCTGTCTTAGCCTGCTTTATGTTGCTATAAAAGAGTATCTGAAACTGGGTAGTTTATAAAGAAAAGAGATTTATTTAGCTCACAGTTCTCCATGCTGAGAAAAACTCAAGGTGTAGCCCTGGCTTCTGGCAAGGGCTTTTGTGCTTTGTCACAACATGGTGAAGAAGATCAAAAAGGAAGCAGATATGTCTGAAAAGAGGAAAACCCGAGGGGCATCCTGGCTTTATAACAACCCACTCTGGCAGGAACTAATCCATTCCTGAAAGAACTAATCCAGTCTTGTGAGAGCAAGAACCAACTCACTACCTAGAGAACATCACCAAGCCATTCATGAGGGATCCTCCCCCATGACCCAAACATCTCCCACTAGGCTTTACCTCCCAACACTGCCACATTGGGGATCTAATTTCAACATAAGTTTTGGTAGAGACATTCAAAACATACCCTAACCATACCACATGCTCAACAAATCTTTTTGCCACCTTCTTAAAGTTCTGAGTTTAAGAATCCTCATTAGTTGTTTTTCTAGAAGGAAAAACATCCTTGGTTCTTGTGCTTATAGAGGTCAAATCAGGCAGAGTCCTTTTTTAGCAAATTTTATCTAAGCAAAGGTTATTTCTTGCATGGTGCACAGAGTATCACACATTGCACAGGGAAATGGGGTCCATTCTTCCATGGACCCTTGAATACAGTAGCTGTTTAAGCACTTAGTTGGCCATGCTACCAAGAGTTCAACTCAACCATGAAGACACACTAGTCAATTACAACACAGGAAAGGCAGTGTCTTTTGTTACTGTGGTAAACTATGTGTAACATAAAATATACCATTTTAACCATTTTTAAGTGTGGAGTTCAATGATATTAAGCACATTCACATTCTTGCACAACCATCACAACCACTTGTCTCCAGAACTTTCATCTTCCCAAACTGAAACTCTATACCCATTAAACAATAACTCCACATTCCTCCCTCCCTCTACCCCTGGCAGCCACCATTCTACTTCCTATCTCTGTGAATTTGACCTCTAGGTACATCATATAAGTGGAATGACACAATATGTGCCCTTCTGTGACTAACTTATTTCACTTAGCACATGTCTTCAAGGTTCATTTATGTTATAGTGTGTGTCAGAATTGTCTTGATTTTTATTATGGAGAAAGGCACATATAAAAACTTATCCTCTTAATAATTTTAAGTGTACATTACAATATTGTTAACTATATGTATACTGTTTATTATGCAATAGATTTTTAGAACTTTTATAACTTCATGGCTGAAACTCCATACACATTGAACCACTTCCTATTATCCCATCAACCCCTGGCAATCACATTCTACTTTCTGCCTCTATGAGTTTAATTGCTTTAGATATTTCATATAAGTGGAATAATGCCCTATTTGTTTTGTGTGATTGGCTTGTTTCACTTTGCATAATGTTTTAAAGTTTAATTCATGTAGCAACATATGACAGGATTTTCTTCT
Organism: Macaca fascicularis; assembly: GCF_037993035.2. Classification (NCBI taxonomy): domain Eukaryota; kingdom Metazoa; phylum Chordata; class Mammalia; order Primates; family Cercopithecidae; genus Macaca; species Macaca fascicularis. The sequence goes on along the minus strand of NC_088383.1, from coordinate 99,087,982 downwards.
TTTTGGAAACTGAATAATATTAGGCAGTTTGTTTTGGGAATCAAAAGAAAGTTAACTCATTTGAGGATGGGCCTATGACTACAAGATTTCTTTCTTATACAGTACATGCTGAAGATAATTTTTTTCTCCACTTCATCTTTTTCTATATTGCATTTTTCACAAATATGAACTTTTTATTAAAAAGTAAATTATAATAATAATCATTAAATACGTCATAGGCTATGTGTGCAAGGCAACACATTGTCTCAGTTAACCCTTACAATCGTACAATGCAGTAGGCATTGCTATTATCATTTCTGTTTTAGAAATGAGGGTATTGATGTTCAAAGACATTAAGTAGCTATGCTGAGGCCAAGATCCCAAGCTAATGAGATGGGGAGCTGAGGTTATTTGATATTCTTCAGGCTGTGCACATCTTAATTTGCTAGTTCTGCAGCTATTCTCCATCAAGAATATGTTTATTGTTCATATCATGATTTTCTTGGCTCTTTCTAGCTTTCCCTGACTTACTACCATACTTTGATTTGGGTATTCACAACTCTTCTTAAATCTTCCTTCAGTCTTTTAATTATTTCATATCCCTCTCTCAGTAGTAGAATTATAAAAATATTGCACCACAATTCAGTTTGAGGTATAAGAATTAAATCATAAGAAAAAAAAATCATAGCCCTATGTGAAAAATGCCCTGTGGGGTTAGTAACAGCTGGTTGAACAAAGAAGCAGCTACACTAAAAAAGGTTTTTAAAGAGTATTTTTAGTTCCTTTGGATTTTCATCTTCCTTTTGGAGCTTTAGCATTAGTTGTACTCCATACCATATGTTAAGATAGTTTATATTTTGCAGTTGAGTTCCCAACTTAAGACAATTCTAAAAGTTCCCAGAGTCCTCCTTGATGGAAAATGGCAAATTATAAAACCAAAGAACGGATTTATATCTTCTATGACACCAAAGACCAAGTTCTGATACTCATATACATGGCCTACAGAGAGTCTGATGAGTAAAGGCCCCTGTGCACTATCTGGTAACAGAGTTCATCCAGAATCATTGACACTTTGTATAAAGGATCAAGTTAACTACTGAACTATATTGGTCACTAGGATGATCCTAATGGTGAAATTCAGCTGTCCTTTGAAATCGTTCCTAATTATTATTACTATCATCATTTGTTGCAATATGTGATTTCATTTAATATGCCTAAAAACTTGATGAACTTAGAATGCCTATTTTACATATTAGCAAATTGAGTCTCAGAGAGATAAAGTATCTTATAGAAGCTTACAAAACTTCTACATAGCAGAGCTGGAATTTAAAACCAATGCTTTCTTATTTCAAAACTTTTTCTCTTAACTTCAGAGTCTACATAACTAAGCTATCTTTTTTGATGCTTCTGGAAGTTTCTTTATATTCAAATTAAGACATGTGGAAAAGAAGATACTTCTTGGTGTCAGAGACTTCCTGTTTCTCCGTAATATTCATTTTTCTCTTATTCTCTGTTAATAAATTTCTAATTTTTAGCTGGACATATTGATGTCCTACCATAAAACCATATTTCACAGATTTCATTGGTGATAAATGTGGCATTACAATTAAGTTCTATCTAGAAAGATTTAAATAGATGTTATGAGTTACTTCTGGGAAGTCCTCTTAAAAGATAGGGAATACAACTCTTTTCTTCCTTCCTCATTACATTTTTGTTCTTAAGGAGTGAAGAAAATACCTAGAACATCAGCAGCCATATTTGTCTCTAAAAAGGAGTTTCTTGCCATAGGGATGATGGGGCAGTGAGCTGGAAGGAACCTTCCTGACGACACCAAGGAAGCACCATAATAACCATAGACTGCTTAACCTATACTTCTTTTTATACAAAAAGAATTACATTTCTCTCTTTAAGCTGTTTACATTTAAGTTATTTCAGTTATTGCCATTAAATCCACTCTTAATACATTCTTATCTATCTAAAAAATTTCATATCTACAGTTTGCAGGGTAAAACTTAAATATGTATCTTGCAATCATGCAGATAAAAGCAGCATACTAAGGATTACAAGACAGATAGGTATAAAATACCTGGGTATTTGAGGACATTATTGAGATAGTAAGTTAACTATTTCTAGAGTTACCCTACTTTGGAATTGATTATGTGAGATAATAAATCTCTTTTTTAAAAACCAGTTAAGTTAGGGCAATCTGTAATTTGTAGAAGAATAGATTCTCTATGCTACGTTACTACAGCCATAGAATAAAATTCAAACTTCTTACTCATATCTACATACCCTCTATGAGCTGGCTCCTGCCTATCTTTCAAATGTCACTTGCCCATGATGAGCACACTTATCTTGTCTGTTGTTTTCCGTATTTCTGGCATCTAGAACAGTGCTTGACACATAGCAGTTGCTCAGTAAATATTTGTTGAGTATGTTAGTGAAGGAGTAGTGTCTCCTAGAAGTGAATATTTTGCTGTGTTTCCTTTGACTGGCATCAATCACTCTGCTCTTTCTTCCCATATAAACCCTTAAATCTGAAAGAATCAATTCTAAATTTTATTAAAATTGTTAATGTATTATTTCTGTACTCTCTAGCACTCTCTCTTCTCTTCTCTGTCCCTTCAATTTTCCCATCATTCTTAAATACAAACAGTGATCATATCAATCTAGTGAGCTTGGGACATTAATAGGCAGCTGGTGGAGTTAGATGAGAGCTATTTTAAATGTTCTTTAGACCTATAATTAAAACTCTATGTCACAAATCCTTTATCTTTACAAATCCAGAAAAATAAAATTCAAAACCTCAGAGAATTCCTTCTTTTAAGCTAAAAATATGTTCCCATCTGTGTGAAACTGAAAAGCAATCAGTGCCTCCAGCTGTAAAAATAGAGATCGTCCCTTTACTATTGATCCTCACAGCCTGGTAAAGCCGGGGACAAGAATATGGCTTCCCAGACACTATTATATGACTCGAGTGCCTCATTTTTGCTTGAATGTGATTACAAAACTGTTTCATTGATTTTATAAGCTCTGATAAGAAAATCAAGCCTCACACATTTCTGTAAGCCATAGTTATTGCTACTGAGACAGCATTTCTTCATTCTCTAGAGCTAAGAACTACCAATGTAATGAAGAAATGCTTCTTCCCTCTACCACCCTCAATGTCTTTAGGTAACTAAGCCTACTACTCCCTAACCCTAGTCCACAGAGGTTGTGCAATTATAGATAAATTATCTTAAAACACCCCCAAAATAATGATGCCATATGGATACAGAAAATTTTCATATTAATGCCCGTGTCCTCCTTTGTCAGAGAACTGCTTTGCAAATTATATGTATTAAAAGGTTATGTAAGCCCTTTGCAGTCATTATCTCCCATACAATTACATTTTTTAAAAAGATGGACATTTTAATTCTATCTTATAAAATTATTATTAATAATTGTACTTTGTTTCTGTTTTTCTCTCCAGATCTACATTCCACCCTTCTCCTTCCCATTCCATATCACAGGAAGCTGGTATCTATAGACTGCATCAGTGAACTTCCATACCGTCTGACTTCCAGTTAAGTTTGGCCAAAAGGAGTCATTGGAATGAGATCATAGGGTAGGAAGAAAGAGAAGTTGGATATTTTTTCCTCTCACTCATCCTTGTCAGATCTAATGGGGTTCTTGTTCTCTCCTATTACACTAAAGGTAGCAGCAGTTTACCTAGGTTGCTAATCTCAGGAGTTTTATATCCAATGTTGATTTTCCTTAACCCTCCTGTAACTTTAAATATAATATCTTCCTGAAACTCCCCATTTGCTATCTGTCTCCTGTTAGGACATGACAGGTAGACCAATCCAGGGTCTCAAAGGAAAGTGGTTAGTGGCAGAGATAGACTGATATTCAACCTGTGAGCTTATTCATAAGACACAACTTTTTTTCCTTTTCCTTTTTTTTTTTCTGTACTGGGTAACCGCATTTTGTGCCATTATGCAAATAGACTAAATAGTTTAATGCCACCCTTTCTTAAACAGTATATTGCCTTCCTTAGGAGTTCAGCAATGATTATGTCATGCTCATCACAATATGTTGCTCCAATAGCAGCCAAACAGTCACACTCCTTCCACATGTCTGCTAATACTTTGACCATCTGTAGAGCCATGCATGGTGTAGGACACAAGCAATAGACTTGGCTTCTGAGGGCTCACATTCTGGTTCTAGACCTATCATTTTCCAGCTGTAAGTCACTGAGACTCTGAGACTCAGAATCCATACAATGGGGATAACATTGCTAAGTCTTGCCTAACTTTTTCAAAAATAATTTCAACTTTTATTTTAGATTCAGAGGGTACATGTACAGGTCTGTCACATGGGAACACTGCATGATGCTGAGGTTTGTGGTATGGATGATCCTGTCACTCAAGGCAGTGAGCACAGCACCCAATTGGCAGTCCCTCAGTCCTTAAGCCCTCCCTCCCTTTCTCCCTTCCTCCTTCTGCAGTCCTCATTGTTCATTGCTCCCATCTTTATGTTTGCGTGTACTCAGTGTTTAGCAGTGGTATAGTCACATCTAGAAAATAATATGCTTGGTGGGATACATATAGAGCTGCCGTTGCATGGGAAGAGAGGATTGGAACCATATGGGACATTGACTGATCTAATACAAGGTATGAAGGGGTAGAGAGATAAGGTCTATAACTCCCAACTGCTTTTTAATAAACAAATAGTGAAATCAGACATCAGACCATCTCTGCTACATGGAGATCTATGTCTTAGTCACTCAAACCCTTACCACATACCTGTTTGCACTTCTGAATCTGTTAGAAGGAATTTTGTTTTCCGTGTGTTTATAAACCTGTAAAAATAAGCAAACATCTATTTTGAATGTCCTCAGCAAAAGGCAGCAGCATTCAGATTATCTATATTTCCTTTTATTCCTGGAATTTTGAAACAGGCTCACAAAGTTCTGCCCTGCTGAGCATGTGTACTTTGAGAATCCATTTCCGGTGTTTGCATTACAGCATTGATTCATCACATTAAAGGAAAAGAAAAAAAGAGAAAGAGAGCTTGGGGGAAGGAGGGAAGGAAAGAAGGAAGGAAAGAAGGAAGGAAGGAAGGAAGGAAGGAAGGAAGGAAGGAAGGAAGGAAGGAAGGAAGGAAGGAAGGAGGGAGGGAGGGAAAGAAGGAAGAAAAAAAGGAGGGAGGGAGGGAGGGAGGGAAGGCGAGGGAGGGAGGGAAGGGGAGGGAAGGAAAAATAGGAAAGAGAGGGAGGGAGAGAGAAGAAGAGAGAGAAGAAGGAAGAAGCCTTATTGCACCACCATTTACAAGGGATGTCTGAATGATGTATAAAGCATGGATGACCTGACTATTTCCAGAAGCACATGTTTGGAGCACAAAAGAAAAACTGGAAGCTCATTAACTGAAGGAAATTAAATCTTTATTTTAAAATTTCTAAAATTGTTTAACACTCGTTACCTACTGGACTTAATAATATTAAGGGATCACTTATGAGACTCAATAGCAGGCACCCATCCATTTCCTATTTTTATTTCCATATTTCAGTTAAACACTTTGCATGTAAGCTCTATAAATAACGGAGTCGGTACAATTTAGGTACCAGAAATGGATGCTTAATTTCCCATTAAATTAGAAACCAAAGCAATGTAATTTGGACTGTGCTTTGCTGGCCAGAAATAAGCAGAATCCAGGGAGATTACAAACACATTTTGCTAGATGCTGAAAGACTTGCCCATAGTTCTAAGAGGAAATGTTGACATATATTGTCCAGAAATGTAATGAATGTTAAATTAAAGCTGTGTGACTTCTCACATCAGCATAACAATAAGACTGCGTAGGAATGTTTCTGAAGTTTGTAGGTCTTAGATACTGAGGAACTATATGGTGGAAATAAGAGCATAACTTCTAGATTTTGAATCACTCAGATTTTCATCTGAGACTTTTACTGAATACCTTTGAGCTGAATACCTTTGGGCAGATCACTTACATTATCTGAGTTTCAGGTTCTTCCTCTGTCAGATAGGCATAATAATGTCAACCTCACAAATTGATTGTTAGGATTGAATGGAAATAAAGCACTTAACACATAGCCTTAACCCTTAATACATCATACTCAATCATCACTTGTATTTCTTGCTTTGAAGGACATCTTTACCTTTAATATTGCATAACTCTAAGACTCAACAAGCTGTAATATAGAGAAATATCCTGTCAAAAGATATTTTGTTGCATGGTTCTTTTTTTTCTTGCATTAGAGTCATATTTACTGATTTGTCCCAACCTTTGAACTCAGAACTCATACTGCAGGACCAGTTCTTATGCTGAGCATGGAGCAAGGACTGAACAGCTGGCTCAGAATGAAATAAAAAGCAAGCTGCCTTCTAATTCTGATACCCTATATTTGTTACTTGAGACTTTGTGTAGGTAACCACATATCCTTTCCTGAGCTTCTGACATCTTTCTGCCCAGAATCACTTCTTGATTTCCTGATTCCTGTATTTATAAAGATATTACCTTTTTCTTTCTCTGCCTACCTCCCATTAAAGAAGATAGTAGGCTTATAATCAATACATCCAGTCCTACGTAACACTAGTCAGAAAGCGGAAAGAAAAAGTTGTCTTCCAGGTTTTGGTGTCAAAAAATACAAACTTATCCAGGTGACTCTGAGAGAACATTTCAATCAGAGAGTAGTAAATATTTTCTTTATTTCATCACATTAGAGATTTTTAAAAAGCAAGATGGATGGGAGATCCCAAGAGAAAACCAGATCTGAAAGGGCCATGGCAACTGGAATGAGGAGCTGACTATAAGAAGCCACCACAAGAAGCATTGCTTGAACACCAAGATGGAAGTCAGAGCTGAATCATGAGCAGCAGATGATCACACTTCATTCAAGGATGCTCCATCCATTACACCCAGCCAGGGGCATGATGCTAATTATCCTTCCTGTAGGCCTGCTCATCCTCGTGCCAACACCTGAGCATGCATCTTTCCAGTAGAGATGACAACGGTCTCCACTAAGGCTTTCAGCACTCCCCATGAGAGTTTGTGTAAAACCATTGTATTAGTTTTCTATGGCTTCTGTAACAAATTACCACAAACTTAGTGGCTTAAAACAGCACAAATTGCAGCTCTGGAGGTCAGAAGTCCTAAAATCAAGGTAGGGCTGGATTCCCTCTGGAAGCACTAGAGAAGGATCTGTTTCCTTGCCTTTTCCAGCTTCCAGAGGCCACCCACCCACCCACTTTCCTCAGCTTATGGCCCCACATCACTTTGACCTCTGCTTCTGTCATCACCTCTTTATCTCTGACTTTGACCCTCTGCCCTCGCTCTTGTGAGGACCCATGTGAAAACACTAAGCCCATGTGGATAGTCCAGGAAAATCTTCCTATCCCAAGATCTTTAATCATCTCAGCCAGGTTTCTTTTACCATTTAATGTAACAAATTCACAGATACTGCGAATTAGTGTGGGTACCTTTGGGGGTTGGGCATCATTCATCCTACTGCATCCATATTCCAAGATGATGTGAAACTAGAACTTTGTTTCTCTCATCTACTGCTTTGCTAGTTACTTCCTCATAATTTTGATTCTCAGCATCTGATTTAGACTTTAGCTCTATCTTGTGTTGGGCCACCATCCTGGGTAACTGAATTGCCACTTTGAAAATCCGACACGAGGGCCTCTCCTTTCATTAGCGTGCAGAGCCCCAGGGATGTTAGTCTCCACTTCAGTCAGTCACCTTGTTGTTCACACCACAGGCCTTGTCATCACCCCCAAAAACATCTCTAAATCAACTCACTTGTAGTAATTGACTTTTAAAATCATAACCTCCATCCATCCATTTCTTTTGTACTCCTAATCCCATGATTCTCTGTTATTTTACATTAGAGAGACCGCCACATTTATTTTTTATCTTTTCTCTTTTACTCACTTCTCTAGGTCTCATCCGATCTTACTTACTTCCCCTGTCTGTCAGAGCCTCATGGATATTCCATTCAACAACTCTCTCACCTGCACCCTAAACTACATAGTTCCCTTGTGCTACTGCACCCATTTAGTACAACCCTCAGCTTTTTGATATCAGCATTGCGATACATCTCTATCCCCCTCAGGCTACTGAGGGAATTTGCATACTGAGGCGAAGCCCACCCAATATTTTCCCTATTTTTTCTTAGTCTTCTCCTACCTCTGATCCCCTCAAAAATAATTTTAAACTTTCACCAGTCTCCTCAAAAATCCTCATCCAACCTAACCCTCTTCACTCGTGAAAGATGACAGTATGACTTCACTGATCTATTTCAAACTCATCTTGCTCCACAACAAGACTTCATCCATTGTCTAACCGACTTTCTTGCCTCCAGATTCAGAGGATGGGAATTGTCTCTACCTATAGCTGAACAAAGCCTCCTCAGTGTGATCATGATAGCAGTCCCTCTCATCTCTTCTAGGATTGTTCTCTACTAGTTATCCCTTATCTTTCCTATGTTTTCACCATTATCATCTCTACTGCCTCCTTTCTCTCCTCCTATAAACATATTGAAGTCTCATAAAAAACATTGAGTGGAAATGAGATCAAGTTTGAAGATGTTGATCTTGCTGTGCCTGCAGAACATTTAACTTGAGATATGCAGCAGGCTACAGTTTAATAATTTTTAAAAATCTTTTCATTTTTAGTTCCACTGTGGACACCACTTTTCTTACCTTTTCTTACATATTTTTATTTCATTTGTGCTCCCAGTCTTCCTTCAAACTGTTACAATCTGTTGGCTTCCCTTTTTTAAAAAAATGAGAGGACACTCTTCAGTCATTATCTTAGTGGATTTTTTAAAATTTTTCTTTCACTTTATGGAAAACTCTTTGCTTTTTGGAAACTCTTTTCCTGTACTTCCTCTTATATCAGATTTTCCATTCTCTCTTATCTTATCCTTCGGATTATACTTTCTCAGTCTCCTTAATTGATGTTCCTTCATCTGACTGACACATTACTGTTTGTACTGCCAATTGTGCCACTGACTCACGAATCACTACTTCTAGCCCTCCCTTGGTTTCAGGTCTTATTGAACAAATTCCTTCTAGACTTATATAGGCGGCTGTCCCATAGACACATGCCACTCAACACATCCAAACTTGAGCTCTACATCTTTGCTTCCAAGTTTGGTTTCCTTCGTGTATTTTTTATCTCTATTCTAGGTGCCATCATTCTTTTTATCCAAGGCAGACACTCTGGTTATATCATGATCACTTCGATCAACTTTATTCTCTCTCCCCACTTATAATTATTCATACACGTTCACTAATTTTATTATGTATGTGTAGGTGTGTATTTAAACACATCAGCTCCATCTCTGGCACTTTACTTCTACCATCACTGATTTGTCAAGACTCACTGACTTGTGAGTCACTGTCACAGCCTTCTAACTGTTACATTTTGCAGAGACTGTGACATCTCCACTCCACTTGCCATAGTGTAGAGAGAGTCATCTATCTAGAATACAAATCTGCCCTTGTCATTACAGATTTCAAATGTTTTCCTTGTCATGACAATCTCCCAAAAGCTGTCTATCACCTCACAAAGGCCGATCTCCTTGGCATGACATCTGAAGGTTTCCCATGACATAGCCATTACCTATCTCAGCAGATTCTTCTCTGCCACTCTTTGTTTGGTAATAGATCAAATTACTTACTCTTCCCCTAAGACACTATTTTGTTTCCTGTGTCATGTCTTTCCTCTTCTATTCCTTCTGACTGGAATTTCTTTCACTTTTTGCTGAAGCTAACTCCCAAAATAACAATGATATGAACATTGCAAACTTTTTCTTTTTAATTGCTGCTTTATGCCAGGCCCTGTGCTACCTTCTTTACGGGAATTATATTTAATTTGCTATTATTAGGCTCATTTCACAGATAAGAACAGTGAGCCTCACAGAAGTTAAGAAAATTGTCCAAGTTTTATAACTGGAAAAGCTGAATTTCAAACACAAGTTTTTCTGATGCTAAAGTCCATGTTGTTAAGCTCTGCACCAAGCAGACTATGTTCATTTCTGTGCAGTTCAGCAGCTTGTTCAAAACTCAGGCTCAATAAACTTTGCTCTAAATAGCAGATGGATGGAATACAGCATTTGTGTTGATAGGTAAGTGCTTTGCTGGTTCTGTCATGACTTCTATCTGCAGGTGCACTATTTCATTGACCTTGTTGGAAAGAAGAGGTGGACTCAGTTCTATGCAATGGCTTATACACATTCTCTCCCTACAGCTTGCACCCTGCTGTCATTGTCATTGGGCTTCCTGAGACTAGGAGGTATCAATGTCCTTTGTAAAGAATCAGTGTTAGGCTGCAGATGAATGGGCATTTCATTGTCATTACTTGTCCATATTTTTAAACAATTATTCAGCAAACCTCTGTGGGTGGTCAACTTTGCAAGCTATGTCTTTACTCTGCCCTCACATGTGAATGCTAATGTGGCTGGGTGTAGAACCCTAAATTTAAACTCTCTTTCTCTCAGTACTCTGAAATTATTCTTCTATTGTCTCCTAGTCTCTCAATCTATCGGGAGTAGACACTAGAATACGCAGCAGGTATTACCTCTTGAGGGTAATCTCTTTCTGTTTGAATATCTGCAAGTTTACCAATATGTCTGTCTATCTATCTATCTATCTATCATCTACCTATCTCTAATTTGTGTGTGTTTACCTCATTCATCCCACTTTGGTACTTGGTAAGACTTCTTAATCTGTGACTTTTTCCAGCTTGAAAAAATAACTATATATTAAAAATGACTCCCCATACCTTCATTTTTCTACTGTCTATGCTATTGGAACTCCTTTTAGATGGATATTGAATCTCTGAAATAATTTTCTACCTCTCAGTTTTCTCCACATTCTTTTCCCATTTTGTCTATTTGCATAGCCTTATAGAAGACTAACATTGCATATTTTCCAGAGGAAAAATTTTGTTTGTAGCCGTGACTCCAGACCGTATACATTTTTGGAAATTATGTTTCTAATTTGCAAGCATGCTACCTTAGTCTTTGATAGCTTCCTTTTCATGGCAGTACAGTATTACACTATGCTACCATATATTTTTCACTCTGGGGGATAAAATTATTTGTAATTTCCTTGCTATTTGTTAAATTATCTCTATTTCTTCTTTTATCAGTTCTGTTTGTTGAATTAAATCCTTCCCTTTTATTCTGTTTTTACCTCTTCAACTGTCTGGTGATTCTTCTAGTCTATATGCATTAATTAATTTAGGACATAGTTGATTAGAAGAAGTCTGTGTTTATTTCCTCAGTGTTTGAGTAGGTCTGTTTTCCCCATAGTTTTATTGCCCTTACATAGTAGTCTATGGGAAAGGCTTTGTATAAAGTGGAAGAAAGTCTGACTCCATTCAAGGGACAGCAAGTGTTGAGCACAAGGTCAAGTTTGGGATACCTTCAACTTTCTAAGTAAAAAGGACTTTGCTCTCTAGTATAAAGAATTCTGGAATACTTTTGCCTTGGATAAGGCTGTAGTTTTTAAATATAATCTCTCTCTGTCTGTTTAGACATCAGGGGTTAGTTACTGTGAGCTCTTTCAGGCTGCTATCTGAGATCCTAATATTCAGAGTATGTCCTCTCAGTTAGTATGAGGATTAGAACTAAGGATAAATACTGCTCACAAGGAGTCCAACTTTCTTTTTGTTTAAAAAAACAGCCAATCAAATAACTAAGCTTACATGACCCTTTGGCATTATCTGTGTTATTCATTCTCAGAGTTGCACTTTGTTTTTTACAGAACTTTTTTCCTATCCAATATCCTCATTTAATCATCTCAACAATCCAGTAATGTTAGTAGATCAAGAATTATTATTCACATTTTGTCAAAAAGAACTGAAGAACAAAGAGGTAAATAACTCATCCAAAGCTGTTGAGGTGGAAAAGGACCAGTTTTCAAATTCTTTGACCAAGATTTTTATTTTTTTTTTCCCCCACGAACTCTGGAGAAGCTGGAAAGAGCAGTACCTTACTTAAAATGTAATATGATATAAACAGTTCTGACACCCTGTATTTGCTAAGAGAAAGAAATTGAATCCAAGTGATCTGAGTGATCTCTTCGCAGCTTTTCTTTAGAAGATATAGCTTGGTTTGGAACAAGGTTGGAATACAAAGGAGGATGAAAGAAAGAGAAATGAGCTTCTAAATTGGAATCTCTCAGATTTCCAGAAATATGCATAATGACAATTTGCAAAGAACATAAAATTGCAATGTGTGTAGTTGCAATTTTAACTTCCAAGCATTTGTCAATTTTAAAACACAGCTATTTCAATGACATACGAAGACTGTCACTGCTCATGCATAAATTGATTTGCAGCTTTGATTTGGCTAAAGGTTTTCAGAAAAACACAAATGTTTTGAATTACACAGTTTGGTAAATTAAAGGAATTTTGAATATGTTTCTGAAGTATCTTGCCCATGCCAAACTAGATGGACCATTGAGGAAAAAAGAGTTGGGTTAATAATTACAGTAAAGATAGTTGGAACATTATTTTTATAATTATGATAATATATATAACAAAATTTACCATTTTAACCATTTTAAGTACACAATTCAGTGGTATTAATTACATCTGCAATGCTGTGCAACTATCACTACTTATCTACTTTCAAAACTTCCCAATTATCTTAAACAGAAACTCTGTAATCATTAAGCAATAACTCCCATTCTCCTCCCTCGAGCCTTTGGTAATCTCTAATCTGCTTTCTGCCTCTAAATTTGCCTATTCAAGATACATAACATAAATGGAAACGTACAATATTAGTCCTTTTGTGTATGGCTTATTTCACTTAGCATAATGTTTTCAAAGTCTATACACGTTATGACATGTATCAGAACATTCCTTTTCATGACAGAATAATATACTATCATATATATATTCCACATTTTGTTTATCCATTCACCTGTTGATTCTTTGTTCCCACCTTTTGTCTATTCTGACTACCTTCAATTAACCTTGGTGTACAAGTGTGTTTGAGTTTCCATTTTCAATTCTTTCATGTATATAATTATGAGTGTAATTGTGTGGTCATATGGTAATTTTATGTTGAGCCTTTTGAGGGATCATCAAACCATTTTTTCACTGAGGCTGCACGATTTTTCATTCCCACAAGAGAGATCAGAATTCCAATTTCCTCCACATCTTCACCAATATCAGTTATTTTATTTCTTAAAAAATTATAACCATCCTACTATGCATAAAGTAGTATCCTTACTGTGGTTTTGATTTGTATCTCCCTATTCACTAATGATGTTGAACATCATTTTATGTGTTTTTTGGCCATTTATGCTTTTTATGTGCTTATTGGCCATTATGTCTTCTTTGGAGAAATGCCTATACAAGGTTGTTTGCCCATTTTTAAATTGGGTTACTTTTCTACTTGTTGCTGGGTTGCAGGGATTTTTTGTTTTTTTAATATATCATGGATATGAAGCTCCTATCAGGTAAATGATTTGCAAATATTTTCTCCCATTTTGTAGATTATCTTTTCACTTTCCTGATGATGTCCATTGATGCACAAAACTTTTTAAGTTTTTGAAGTACATTTTATTTACTTTTTCTTTTGTTACCTGTGCTTTTGGTGTTATAGTCAAGAATTCGTTGTCAAACCCAAGGTGATGAAGATTTATCCCTGTTTTCTTCTAAGACTTTTATGATTTTAGCTCTCATATTTAGGTCACAGATCAATTTTAAGTTAGTTTTTGTATATGGTGAGAAGAAGGGGTCGAACTTTATTCTTTTGCATGTGAAAATCCAGTTGTATCAAAACGATTTGTTAAAGGGACTATTCTTTCCCTCATTGAATGAACTTGACATTTGTGAAAGTCAATTAGCCATAGGTATTTAGATTTATTTCTGGTCTCTCAATTCTACTTCATTGGTCTATATTTCTATCCTTATTCCAGTACTACACTGTTTTGAGTACAGTCATAACATTTTTCATTGCAATGATAGAAATCCAATTCAAACCATTAGATTAAATCAAATGAAATTGCTGTTTTTGTAGGTCCAAATTAGGAAATATTGGCAATTTTATGTAATTTACCTAAATTGCTAAAGCAAAGAGGAAGAAAGACAATGAAATTTACTGACTTCTAGAACTTTTGACTGTCAATTGCAATTGGATCATAGTCTCAAATGACTTAGGGCTCTATCACTCAGGTCTGCATGGTGTGGCTAGGACATGCTACAGACTACCCAAATTTATACCATTTAAGTTTAACAACACCAAAAGAAATCGAAAGCTCTCTCTTTTTGCCAGCGAAGAGCTTATATTGGTCTTGCTCAGTCATGCACTGACCTATGAACCAAACTCTGTGACTAGAGGATAGATCCCAGTGATTGTCAAGACTAAGTTTGTGTGGTCAAATTTGTGACTGCTGAGTCAAGGTAGTATGTGATTAGAAATTTCTCCGGATTCAAGTGGAATGGGTATTGAGAAGGGAATAGTTATCCCAAAAGAAAGAAAGAAAATTACCCGGAAAAATGTGGGAAACAATTCTTGGCAGAAAGAAAATAACTGAGGCCCATTACAAGTGGTCTTTGGGCCACCTTAGGTAATATAGCATGGCTTTGGGAGCTGGAAAACAGCAGCAGGTATTTGATGACATTTTTCAAAAAGTTAGATGGCATTTACTTGTTGACTAAACTCTATAATTCAGTTAAGCAGTTGTCAGTAGTTGGAAGTTACTCACTTTTTCACTCAATGTAGCAAAGAGACAAATTTTTACCTTTGATGGGATTACAATTTGTTGGGATATTTAAGACTGACCACAAGAATCCGTTATATCACAACACAAGGCAGTAGCGTGAATTATCCCTGGAAAATGAAGACCTGTCAACACAGGCCCTGAGAGGTGGGCCTCAAAAGGAACTAGGACAGTTTATTAGAAAGTGCATAGTTGTGGAAGAAGGTAGCTTAAAACAAGTTTTGAAATGCATATACATAGAGCAGTGTGCAAACTCCCTTCTACTACTTCTATATTAATCAAAGAAAATATCTTTTTACACATCCAGTCCCCATATATGGAGTGAGGAATCTGCAACAATCACTATTCCTCTTCTTACAAAGACACACTGACCCAGAAAAAGCTAATTGATAGCATTATTTGAACAACAAAGGGAGAAACATTAAAATACAGTGTTTGTACGTGTTGAGTTTTGTGCTGTTATTTTTTGTACAAAACAACCCAGCAACGTATAGGACATTAAAGGGTTCACCAACACTCAACAAATCTGAGGACCTATTTTCCTAAAGACATGGTCAAATCCCATATATTTGCATATAGGCTCACACCACTTTGCTTTTGAGATAATTCATTATTTTTGAGTTTAGAAAGGTTAAACTTACTGAGTGCCATTTAAGTTAGTAACAACCAACCTTTAAGGAGATAATAGAGAAACAGTATATAAAACCTACCAAAGGGTCTTCTAAAATTTAGACATTCAGACTCATGAGATTTTCACAGATCACATGGGAGCAGTCAGAATAATATAGTTTAGGAAATATAGTTTGTCAATAGGCAGCATCAAACATTTGTCTTCTGTAGGGACACCCAATTCTGTATAAACTCTCCAAATTTAGGTCTAATCTCTGACTGCACTGCATGGGCAAATTTTAAGAAGCACATTTAAGTTTCAAAGGTTTGAACTGAAATTTGAACTAAAACACAACCAGAAAATGATCCTCAATCTCGAAATAAAAGACAATCAACCAAGACCATTTCTGATAAAACACAAATGATGGGATTAGCAGTCACAGATTTTTAAAGCAGCTATTATAACTAAACTCAGCCATAAAGAAAACTATACTTAAAATGAATGAAAAGATGGAAAATATTATCAAAAATATAAAAACTATTTACAAAATAGCAAAAGGGAAATTTTAGATCTAAAAAAATAACATCTAAAATAAACATTTCACTGGATGGGCTTAATAGTGAAAGGGAGATGACAGGGAAAAAAGTCAGTGAACTTGAAGATTGATCATACAAGTTACCCAATACAAAGAACAGAGAGAATGCATCAAAATAAAATAAACAAAATCAAGGTGACCTAAGGGACAATATTGAAAGCTATATCTGACATTTAACTGGAGTTTCAGAAGGAAAAAAAAAGAATGGGACAGAAAGATATTGGAAAAAATAAGGAATGACAAACATGTCCTTAAATTTGGTGAAAGTCATAAAGTTACAGATAGAAGATGCTCAAAAAAATCCAGTTTGTCAGTTAACGTGCAGGCAGGAGATAGATATGACACCAGTAGTTTGAACAGGGAAAACTTACTATAAATAACTATTCATTTTAAGAAGGTGGTTAACACTAAAATTGGTTAAAAAAAAAAAAAAGACTCAAGGTAAGAAGGAGCAACTACTGAAGACTAAGGGGAAGTAAATTAGAAGGGAACTTGAAAGGAGACCCCCTACTCCCACTCCCCACTGCCAGAAGTTGAGATCCAGCTGTCTAAGGAAAGGATGCAGCTCATATAAGAATATACAGACAGCTTGCCAGTATCAAAGAAACTTGCTAAAAAACGTGTACTGCATCAGAATGGCCGTAGTAAGAAACTTGGTGGAGGGTGCAGGGCTCACTTCTATCATGAAGACCACCATTACAACGATGGAGAAACTTACCAGAAGGTGACGTTTATAGCTGAAATACAGGAAAATACTACTGCTGGAAAGTTGAGAAGTTTTCCACAAGAAAGAACCACAGATAAATGAAAGCTGCTGCTATGATGCCAGAGAAATGTACAGAAAGAGATGAGCTAAGCTGGACTGCAAAGGCTACCTTTCTCAATTCTACCAGACCCCACATGCCGATCTGCTTGCTGTTGGACAGAAAATAGCGCAATCCAAGATCGAAGGAGAGCTTCTTCCTTCTGCTCTGGCCTTGCAGCAACCCTTCAGAATTATCCATTGACAAAACCTGAATATCATGCCAGCCAGCAAAGGAAAAATGTCCAGAGCTTTAATATCACAATGTAGGGCGAAGAAGAATATGTAGCTGAGAAGCAATGAAGTGACTACTAACACAGCAGAACAAATATAAAGAAAACCACTCCTGGCTAATTATTGCCACACTGCTAAAAAGTAAAGATAAAGATTGTGAGCAACTGAATCAAAAAGATATTGTTACATATCAGGGAACAACTATTGTAATTAGCATGGACTTCTCATCATAAATTACAAAGGCCAGAGCTAATTAAACAATATCTTTGAAATGCAGAATGAAAATACTGCAAACATGGAATTTCATACCCATGAAAACTATCCTTCAAAATTAAAGGTAAAAGAAAGACATTTTCAGACAAAATTACACACTTTGTCACCACCAAATCTGCACAATAGGGAACACTAAATGAAGTTCTTTAGGCTGAAGGGAAATGACATCAGACAAAAACTTTGATCTTCAGAAAGGAATGAAGATACTCAAAATGGTAAATATATAATAAAATGTAAAAGACTACTTTTCTAATTATTTGTAAATACATATGACTGTTGTAAGGAAAAAATTATAACATTGTCTCATGGGATTGATCATGTATATATGTAATATGTATGGTGATAAATAATGAATCAAAGAATAGGGGTAGATGGTAAATGGACCTATCCAACTGTGAGTTTTGTACATTTGGGTGTGTGTGTGTGTGTGTGTGTGTGTGTGTGTGTGTGTGTTTGAAATTGTACAATGTAAACTCCAGATTGGCTGTAAAATTTATATGTATATGATATGGTTTGACTGTGTCCCCACCCAAATCTCATCTTGAATTGTAGCTCCCAAAATCCCCATGTGTTGTATGAGGGACCCAGTGGGAGGTAATTGAATCATGGCCACAGGTTGTTCCCATGTTGTTCTCAAGATAGTGAATATGTCTCATGAGAACTGATGGTTTTATAAAGGGCAGTTCCCCTGCACATGCTCCCTTGCCTGCCACCATGTGAGATGTGCCTTTGCTCCTCCATTGCCTTCCACCATGATTGTGAGGCCTCCTCAACCATGTGGAACTGTGAATCCATTAAACATATTGTCTTTCTCTCTTTACTTATTATTTATTATTTAATATTTTTTTTTCTGTAGGTTATTGAGAAACAGTTAGTATTGGGTTACATGAGTAAGTTCTTTGGAGATGATTTGTGAGATTTTGGTGTACCCATCACCTGAGAAGTATACACTGCACCCATTTGTGGTCTTTTATTCCTCATCCCCTTCCCACCCTTTCCCCCGAGCCCCCAAAGCCCACTGTGTCTTTATTATGCCTTTGCATCCTCATAACTTAGCTTCCACATTTGAGTGAGAACACATGATATTTGGTTTTTCATTGCTGAGCTACATCACTTAGAATAATAGTATCTAATCTCATTCAGGTCGCTATGAATGCCATTAATTCATTTCTTTTTAGGGATAGGTAGTATTCCATCATATATATATACACATATATATACACACACACACACACAGGGTATGCATACATAGATATATATAGATAGATATATATATACACACACCCTATGTGTGCATATATCAGGGAACAATATACCCTAGTTTATATACCCTATATATATACACACACACACAGGGTATACATACACACGTTATGTGTGTATGTATATATATATACACACACACACATATATGTATATGTGTATATACATATATATACACATATACATATATATCTGTGTGTGTGTGTGTGTGTGTGTGTATACAGAGAGGCTCACACCACTTTGTGGTATATATATATATGTATACCACAGTTTCTTTATCCACTCGTTGATTGATGGGCATTTGGGTTGGTTCCACGGTTTTTCAATTGCAAATTGTGCTTCTATAAACATGCATGTGCGAGTGTCTTTTTCCACATAATGACTTCTTTTACTCTGGGCAGGTACCCAGTAGTGGGATTGCTGGATCAAATGGCAGTACTACTTTTAGTTCTTTAAGGATTCTCCACACTGTTTCGCATAGTGGTTGTGCTAGTTTACATTCCCACCAGCAGGGTAGAAGTGTTCCCTGTTGACTGCATCCATGCCAATATCTTTTATTTTTTTGATTTTTTGATTATGGCCATTCTTACAGAAGTAAGGTGGTATCACATTGCAGTTTTGATTTGCATTTCACTGATTATTAGTGATGCTGAGCATTTTTTCATATGTTTGGTGGCCATTTGTATATCCTCTTTTGAGAATTGTCTGTTCATGTCATTAGTCCACTTTTTGATGGGGTTGTTTGTTTTTTTCTTTATAATTTGAGTTAATTGTAGATTCTGGATATTAGTTTTTTGTCAGATGCATAGAATGTGAAGATTTTCTCCCACTCTGTGGGTTGTCTGTTTACTCTGATGACAGTTTCTTTTGGTGTTCTAAAGCTCTTTAGTTTAATTAAGTCCCAGCTATTTATCTTTGTTTTTATTGCGTTTGCTTTTGTGTTCTTGGTCATGAAATCCTTGCCTAAGCCAACATCTAGAAGGGTTTTTCCAACGTTGTCTTCTAGAATTTTTATAGTTTCAGGTTGCAGATTTAAATTCTTGATCCATCTTGAGTTGATTTTTGTATAAGGTGAGAGATGAGGATCCAGTTTCATTCTCCTGCATGTGGCTTGCCAATTATCCCATCATCATTTGTTTAATAGAGTGTCCTTTCCCCACTTTATGTTTTTGTTTGCTCTGTCTGATCTTCTATTGAAGATCAGTTGGTTTAAGTATTATGGTTTATTTCTGGGTTCTCTATTCTGTTCCATTAGTCTATGTGCCTATTTTTATGCCAGTACCGTGCTGTCTTGGTGACTACGGCCTTATTGTATAGTTTGAAATCAGGTAATGTGGTGCCTACAGATTTGTTCTTTTTGCTTAGACTTGCTTTGGCTATGCAGGCTCTTTTTTGGTTCCATATGAATTTTAGGATTGTTTTTTCTAATTCTGTGAAGAATGATGGTGGTATTCTGATGGGAATTGCATTGAATTTGTAGATTGCTTTTGGTAGTATGGTCGTTTTCACAGCACTGGTTCTACCTATCCATGAGTATGGGATGTGTTTCCACTTGTTTGTGTCATCTGTGATTTCTTTCAGCCATGTTTTGTAGTTTTCCTTATAGAGGTCTTTCACCTCTTTGATTAGGTATACTCCTAAGTTATTTATTTTTTTGCAGCTATTGTAAAAGGGGTTGAATTCTTGATTTGCTCCTCAGCTTGGTCACTGTTTTTGTAGAGAAGAGCTACTTATTTGTGTACATTTATTTTTTTATCCAGAAACTTTACTGAATTCTTTTATCAGTTCTAGGAGCTTTCTGGAGAAGTCTTTAGGGTTTTCTAGGTAAACAATCATATCATCAGAGACAGAGCCAGCTTTACTTCGTCTTTACCAATTTGAAGCCCTTTCTTTCTTTCTCTTGTCTGGTTGCTCTGTCTAGGACTTCCAGTACTATGTTGAAAAGGAGTGGTGAGAGTGACCATTTTTGTTTTGTTCCAGTTCTCAGAGGGAATACTTCCAACTTTTCCCCCATTCAGTATTATGTTGGCTGTGGGTTTGTTGTTGATGACTTTTAATACATTGAAGTATGTCCCTTTTATGCCAATTTTGCTGAGATCTTTGATCACAAAGGGATGCTGGATTTTGTCTAATGCTTTTACTGCATCTATTTAGATGATCATGTGATTTTTGTTTTTGATTCGATTTATGTGGTATATCACATCTATTGTCCTGTATATGTTAAACCATCCCTGCATTCCTAGTATAAAACCCACTTGATCATGATGTATTATCTTTTTGATATATTGTTGGATTTGGTTAGCTAGTGTTTTGTTAAGAAATTTAGCATCTATCTTCATCAGTGATATTGGTATGTAGTTTTCTTTTTTGGTTATGTCATTTCCTGGTTTTGGTATTAGGGTGATACTGGCTTCATAGAATGATGTAGGGAGGGTTCTCTCTTTTTCTGTCTTGTGGAATAGTGTCAATAGAATTGGTGCCACTTCTTCTTTGAGTGTCTGGCAGATTTTTGCTGTGAATCTATCTGGTCCTGGACTTTTTTTGTTGGTAACTTTTTATTACTATTTCAATCTCACTGCTCGTTAATGGTCTGTTCAGAGTATCTAATTCTTTCTGATTTAAGATAGGAAGGCTGTATCTTCCTAGGAATTTATCCATCTTCTCTAGGTTTTCTAGTTTATGCACATAAAAGTGTTCATAGTAGCCTTGAATGATCTTTTGTATTTCTGTGGTGTCAGTTGTAGTATCTATCATTTTGTTTCTAATTCAGAATATTTGGATTTTTTCTCTTCTTTTCTTGGTTATTCTTACTAATGGTCCATCAATTTTATTTATCTTTTCAAAGAACAAGCTTTTTGTTTCATTTATCTTTTGTATTTTTTTGTTTCAATTTCATTTAGTTCTGCTCTGATCTTGGTTATTTCCCTTCTTCTGCTGGGTTTAGATTTGGTTTATTCTTGTTTTATAGTTCCTTGAGTTGTGACCTTAGATTGTCTCTCTGTGCTTTTTCAGACTTTTTGATGTAGGCATTTGGGGTTTCAAGTTTCCTCTTAGCACTGGCTTTGCTGTATCCCAGAGGTTTTGATGTGATGTGTCACTATTGTCATTCAATTCAAAGGATTTTTTAATTTCTATCTTGATTTCATTTTTGACCCAGTGATCATTCAGGAGCAGGTTATTTAATTTCCATGTATTTGCATGGTTTTGAAGATTCCTTTCGAAGTCGATTTCCAGTTTATTCCACTGTGGTCTGAGACAGTGCTTGATATTTCAATTTTCTTGAATTTATTGAGGCTCATTTTGTGGCCTATCATATGGTCTATCTTGGAGAGAGTTTCATGGACTGTTGAATAGAATGTATATTCTGTGGTTGTTGGGTAGAATGTTCTGTAAATACCTGTTAAGTCCATTTGTTCCAGGATATACTTTAAATCCATTTTTTCTTTGTTGACTTTCTGTCTTGATGACCTGTCTAGTGCTGTCAGTGGAGTACTGAAGTCCTCCACTACTATTGTGTTGCTGTCTATCTTATTTCTTAGGTCTATTAGTAATTGTTTCATAAATTCGGGAGCTCCAGTGTTAGGTTCATATATATTTAGGATTGTAATATTTTCCTGTTGGACAAGGCCTTTTATAATTTTATAATGACACTCTTTGTCTTTTTTAACTGCTGTTACTTTAAAGTTTGCTTTGTCTAATGTGAGAATAGCTCCCTCTGCTCGTTTTTGGTGTCCATTTGCATGAAATGTCTTTTTCCATCCATTTACCTTATTTGTGTCTTCCTCATGTGTTAGGTGTGTCTCTTGAAGGCAACAGATTGTTCGTTGGTGAATTCTTATCCATCCTTCAATTCTGTATCTTTTAAGTGAGCATTTAGGTCATTTACATCCAATGTTAGTATTGAGATGGGAGGTACCATTCCATTTATTGTGCTATTAGTTGCCCAATATACCTTTTTTATTGTATTTTTGTTTCTTAGGTCCTGTGAGATTTATGTTTTAAAGAGATTCTGTTTTGATGGGTTCCCAGGATTTGTTTCAAGATTTAGAGCTCCTTTTTTGCAGTTCTTGTAGTGCTGGCTTGGTAATGGTGAATTCTCTCAGCATTTGTTTGTCTGAAAAAGACTGTATATTTCCTTCACTTACGAAGCTTAGTTTTGCTGGGTATGAAATTCTCAGCTGTTTTGTTTGAGGGGGCTGAAGATAGGGCCCCAATCTCTTCTGTCTTGTAGGGTTTCTGCTGATAAATCTGATGTTAATTTGTAAGGTTTTTCTTTATAGGTTACCTGGTGTTTTTTGTCTCACAGCACTTAAGATTCTTTCCTTTGTCTTAACTTTAGATAACCTAATGACAATGTACCTCAGTGATGATCTTTTTGTGATTAATTTCCCAGGTGTTCTTTGAGCTTCTTGTATTTGGATGTCTAGTTCTCTAGGATGGCTGAGGAAGTTTTCCTTGATTATCCCCCCATATATATTTTCCAAAGTTTTATATTTTTCTTCTTCCTCAGGAACACCAATTATTCTTAGGTTTGGTTGTTTAAAATGATCTCAGACTTCTTGGAGGCTTTGTTCATATTTTCTTATTCCTTTTTTCTTTGTCATTTGTTGGATTGGGTTAATTCAAAAATCTTGTCTTCAAGCTCTGAAGTCCTTTCTTCTGCTTGTTCCATTCTATTTCTGAGACTTTCCGGAGCAATTTGCATTTCTATACATGCATCCATTTTTTCCTGAAGTTTTGCTTTTTATGTATGCTATCTATTTTATTGAATATTTCTCCCTTAAGTTCTTGTATCATTTTCTTATTTCCTTACATTGGGCTTTGCCTTTCTCTGGTGCCTCCCTGGTTAGCTTAATAACTAACCTTCTGAATTCTTTTTCAGATAGATCAGGGATTTCTTGGTTTTGATCCATTGTTGGAGAGCTAGTATGATTTTTGGGGGGTGTTAAATAATCTTGTTTTGTCATATTGCCAGGGTTGGTTTTCTGGTTCCTTCACATTTGGGTAGGCTCTGTCAGAGGGAAGGTCTAGGGCTCAAGGCTGTTGTTCAGTTTCTCTTGACCCATGGGGTGTTTCCTCTGAGGTAGTACTCTCCCTCTTTTCCTAGGGAAGTGGCTTCCTGAAAGTCAAGCTGTAGTGATTGTTATCTCTCTTCTGGATCTAGTCACCCAGCAAGTCCACCAGACTCCAGGCTGGTAGTAGGGGTTGTCTGCACAGAGTCCTGTGATGTGAACCATCTGTGGGTCTCTCAGTCATGGATACCAGCACCTGCTCCAGTGGAGGTAGCAGGGGGGTGAAATGGACTCCGTGAGGGTCCTCAGCTTTGGTTGATTAATGCACTATATTTGTGCTGGTTGGCTTCCTGCTGTGAGGTAGTGCTTTCAAGAGAGCATCAGCTGTGGTAGTATGGAGTGGAACAGGTGGCAGCAGGCCTAAACCTCTTTTTTTAAAATAAATTACTCAGTCTTGAGTATCTCTTCATAGCAATGTGAAAATGAACTAATAGGGTGTATGTTGTAATCCGTAGAACAACCACTAAAAATAGTAGTTTAGCCAAAGAGCCAATACATAAATTATAACTAAAATATGATAAATATTTAGTACTTAGGCAATGAATGGAGATAAGAGAAAGAGAAAACAGAAGGGATAAATAAAAAAGTAATAAAATGGCAGACCTAAATCTTACCATATGAATAATTCATCAAATGTTAATGAATGAAGCACTCCCAGTTAAAGGGCAGAGATTATCAGGGGGATAAGAAAGCAAGACCCAATCAACTTAATGCTGTCCTCAAGAGATACACTTGAAATATAAAGACACAAATAACTTGAAAGTAAAAAGTTGTAAAAAATATATATACCACAAAAACATAAGTCATTAAAAATGAGGGCATAAAACTACTAATAGAAAGCATAGAGAAAATGCTTGACGACATCGGTCTGGACAAGTAGTTTTTGGATAGGACTTCAAAGGCACAGGCAACACAAGCAAAAATAGACAAATGGGATTACATCAAACTAAAAAGCTTCTGCACAGAAACAGGAACAATCAACAGAGTGAAAAAATCAACCTACAGAATTGGGAGAAAATATTTGCACACTATACATCTGACAATGGATTAGTATCCAAGATTTATAAGAAACTCAAACAACTTAATAGCAAAAGCAAATAACCCAGTTTAAAAGTGAGCAAAAGATTTGAATAAACATTTCTCAAAAGAAAATACGCAAATGACCAACAGGTATTGAAAAAATGTTAAACATCACTAATCATCAGGGAAATGCAAATCAAAACCACAATGAAATATCACCTCACCCCAGTTAGAATGGTTATTATCCAAAACACAAAAGATAGTAAGTGTTGACAAGGATGTAGAGAAAAGGAAACCTTTATACACTATGGGTGAGAATAAAAATTAGTACAGCCATTATGGAAAACAGTTTGGAGGTTTCTAAAAAAATTAAAAATAAAACTACTATATGGTCCTGTAATCCCACTACTGAGTGTATGTCCAAAAGAGAGGAAATCAGTATGCCAAAGAGATATCTGTACTCCAATGTTTATTGCAGCATTATTTCCAATAGCTGAGATGTGGAATCAACCCAAACATCTACTAGTAGATGAATGGATAACGAAAATGTGCTTTATATATACACAGTAGAATACTATTCAGCCACACAAAATAATAAAATCCTGCCATTTGTGACAATATGGATGAACCTAGAGGACATTATGTTAAGTGAAATAGGCCAGGCACAGAAAGATAAATACTGCATATTCTCACTCATATGTGGAATCTAAAAAAGTTGATCTCATGGAAGTAGAGAGTCAAATAGTGGTTACCAGAGGCTGAGGTGGTCGGGAGGATTCGGGAAGAGGTTAGTCACAGGATGCATAATTACAGTTACATGGGGGAATAAACTTTAAGAGATCTATTGTACAGTAAACTGATTATAGTAAATTACAATATATTATATTCTTGAAAAATGTGAAGAGTGGATGTTAAATGCTCACCACAAAATTGTAACTATGTGAGGAATGCATTTCTTTGCTAGCTAGGTTTACACATTCTACAATGTATATGTACTTCAAAACATGATATGGTTTTACACATGATCAAAACATACAATATTATCTGTCAATTAAAAAAAGAAAAGCTAGGTTACATGAAGCAAAAATTGTAATAATTAAAAGGAAAAAGATAATTCAATCACCATAGTTAGAAATTTCAGTACTCCGTTGATAAAACAACTAGACAAAAACATCAGTAAAAACAGACAATTTGAACAACAGTATCAACTATCTTGATCTAACAGTTATGGAACACTAGACCCAACATCTGCATTATACACATTTATTTCAAAACCGCATGGCACATTCACCAAGATGAATCACAGGGAATAAAACAAATCTCATCATCAGAGGATGGTGGTGAATGAGTGGACGAGTGACTTTGTTCAGGTAGATGTGTTTCTAAAACCCATTATGAGTGGAGCATTGTCTAGGAAATTACAAGGGAAGGTGATGACTCAGGTTTTCCCTCAAAGGTGGCATAATATAGTGAGATTGGGCCAAGATATTGGTGGATACATAAGTGCCAGTGGCCCAAAAATGAACTTGCC
The DNA here is from genome assembly GCF_037993035.2 of Macaca fascicularis. Classification (NCBI taxonomy): domain Eukaryota; kingdom Metazoa; phylum Chordata; class Mammalia; order Primates; family Cercopithecidae; genus Macaca; species Macaca fascicularis. Next base: position 99,061,853 of record NC_088383.1, on the reverse strand, counting down.
TGATCCACAGGAGCTTTATTCAGGACTGCATGCAGCATATATGGAATAAATATTTTTAGAAAACACATTAAAATTGTCTCAAGTCGTTTATTTACAGTGCCAGAAATTACAGATAGCTGGATTTGTTTACTCCTTTTCAGGAAAATAGGAACTTGATAATATTTATCTTCAAGGTTTCAGGTCCGAGGGCAGGGAAATTGTGAAAAACAGGAATGTTTTCTTCCTGTCCTTTACCCTCTGAGACAATGTGATTCAATAGAAATATAATGAAAACCACAAAGACAAGCCACATATACAATATGTAATTTTAAATTTTCAATTTAAATGTAGTATCTACATTGAAGGAAATACAAAGAAACAAGAGAAATTGATTTTATTTTAGCAATACACTTTATTTAAGCTAATGTTTTTAAAAATATTACTTCAACATGCAATAATTATAAAATCCATAATTGAGATAATTGGCATTTTTTATGTTGCCTTAATGAAATATGATGTATTTGGGGGAGGGTGTATGTTTTACAGTCCATCTTAATTTGGACTAACCGCATTCAAGTGCTCAAAAGTCACACATGGTTAGTGGCTGCCATATTAGACAGCATGGCTCTAGTAAGTAACAGAGAGGGAAAAAAAAAGAAAAAAACACTATTTGTTTTTCTCTACTCCATCTTCTATGCTGTTAGAACCTACCTTTGAGCTAAGATGATCCATGCCCTGTCCACCCTCTAACAACACAGATGTTGCTGATTATACCAACAGGGCCAGGAAAGGAGCATAAGCCCAGGTTAAGCCAGAGGAAATAAGAAGAGTCTTTTTGCTGCCTTAGAAAACCTCTGTCTTGATCTCTCCTGTCTTGTCACCATGTCAAGAACCCTTGAGTATGAATTGCAGAGAGTGTAAATTAAAATACATAAAAATTGTTAAAGCAATATAATTATTAAGAACATGGCTCTGGGAGTAAACAAACCTGTGTTTCAATGCTGGCTCTGCCACCACTAGCTTTAAGACCTTGAAAAAGTGATGTAATTGCTCTGAGCTTCCATTTCTTTATGTGTAAAATAAGAATTACAATATCTATTTTGTAGGATTGTTGTAAAATCCTACAGGGATATGTTACACAGATGTAAAATGCCTGGTGGAGTATATAGCACACAGACACTCAATGATTGCCAATGCTGTTGTTGTTTTGGTTGTTGTTAGTGCTCAGAGAAGAGATTTGTTAAATAAGCACACTCCATAAAATGTATACCCTAGAATTTTTTGTAAAATTTTTCTGACAGTGATATTAGCATAGCTGATATAGAAAATTCGATGTAATAACATTTCCAGTGATAATCTCAAAAATGATATCCAAATGAGAACAGACCTACACACATAGATATAGCTTATGTCAAAATCCTAACATTTTAAACAATATCAGAAAGCCCTTCCAATTATGCAAAACTTTTCACTTCTGTTTTTAATTTTAAGGGTAATTCTCGTAGTAACTTCCATACACTGCTGCAAATGGTACACAAACATTTCCAAAGAATTTTGTAATATGTTGCAAAGACATTATACGAAATTTAGCAGAAATGCTGCAAGTCATACTGAAGACAAGTCTTTCATGGAGAACTAAAATTGTACTTAGCCAGAAATTGTAAATTTGAAAAACATATATATATATATATAAAATATATATAATATATAAATAGTATATATTTATACTATTTATAAATTACCTATAAATTATATATATATTTATTATATATAAATAATATAATTTATACATATTATTGAGTGCTCCGAGGGGGGAGAAGGTATTGTTAACAAATCCTTCTGAAAAAATAACTAAATTATTGAGATTAAGCAATAACTCAACAAATCAGAGGAAAATGATGAAATGGGAATGACAGAATGAGACCGGGAACAATTTTTTCTGTGCTGTGAGATTAGAACTTGCTCAGCTATTACCATCTGTTGATTATAACACTGAGTTCTTGTTATTTTATAACAAAACATTTGCTCTGGGGAAAGGTTGAACCCCTAAGGCCTGGGGCTGGGGCGAGTTTAAATAGATTGCAAATAGCTGCTTACAAGCTAAGTTCAGGCCGCAATGAGGAACAGGCCAGGATTTCAGCACTTTTTGGTGGAAGTAACCCACAATTTGCCAGAGGGTTTTGTGGGATGCTTAACATTAAAGTTTTTCTGAGTCTATTTTGTGCTACTGTAACAGAATATCTGAGACTGGATGATTTATAAAGAAGAAAAATGTATTTCTCACAGTTCTGGAGGACGAGAAATCAAAGATCAAGATGCCGGCATCTGGAGAAGGCCTTCCAGCTGTGTCCTTACAGCAGAAGGAAGAAGGGTAAAAGAGCAATTTCATGGTCATAAGCCCTTTTCATAGCAGACTTAATCCACTCATGAACTAAACACTTCCCAAAAGGCCCACCTGTGAATACTGTAGTTGCACTGGGAATTAAGTTTCCAGCACATGCATTTTGGGGAACACGTTCAGTCCATAGCAAAGCATTAACCTATTAGAAATTTTAGCAGCTCTGAGATTTCGAGAGCCTGTAACATACTATACTCATTGTGATTTTCCAAGATTCAAAAAATGTATCAGTGTTTCCCAAACATAGGAGACCACAATGCTCGTGTTTCTTGGAGCATTTAAAAAAGCAGACTACTGTTTCATAGACACATTTTTGAGATTCATGGCTACTGTCAGATGAAGAGACATAGCCTAAAGTCTGTCTCATAAACTGCCTCATAATCTCCGCTCCACCTCTTCCCATACCAGTACACATCAGATGTAGTTTTATGATGAATTATATATAAATTTACCAAATGATTTGTTCCTAAAATTTAGCTGCAATGCTTTTTAAAATTTAGCTGCAATGCTTTTTATGACATATTTGTCACTTATTGTTGTGTAACAAATTACCTCAAAATTTCACAGTTTAAAACAACAGACACTAATTATCTCACATTTTCTGTCAATCGGGAATCTGGGCGCCACTTAGTTGGGTGTTTCTGACTCAAGCTCTTTCATAAGATGCAGTCAAGATGTTAGGCAGAGCTGTAGTCTCATCTGGATGAGATCACTGAGAACAGTCAATTTGTGTACAAGCTCATTCTCATGACTGTTGACAGGCCTTGGTCACTCACCCCATGGGCCTCTCCACAGGGCTGCCCTGCAATATGGCAGCTGGCTTCCCCCAAGGCAAGTGACCCAGAGCTATGAGAGAGAGCACACTCTTCCATATTCTATTCATTAGAAGCAAGGCAATAATTCCAGCCACCCCAAAGAAGAAGAGATTGCCTAAGGCCAGGAACACCAGGAAGCAAGGATCATTGGGACCCATCTCACAGGTTGCCTAATACATATGTCCCAAGGATTTCATATAAATCCTACCTTTTAGTCACTATCTAAATAAGCCAAGCTCATTACTACATTGTACACATTATCCCTAATTCTAACAATAACTCTACACAGATAATTATTATCAGTGTTTTTTTTAGCAAAATAAATGAGGATCTGAGAGTTTAAGTAACTTTCCAGTGATCACACAGCTTATATAGGAACAAAATTTGAAATAACTTATCTGCCAACTAGTTCCATGACTTTTCAACCATGTCTGTACTATTTGAGATATGTGTCACTGAATTTATTATTCTAAAGGTATATTAGAATGCTGTACTTGTCAAGCACTGAAATGCAAAAGAAATCATAAAACTGAAAGTAACATAAAGTGTCAAAAAAGAGACTAAATATTTATATTATTCTGTTCACTGAAATCTTGCCTTCAGATGAAAATTCATTATTGATGGTGCTTTAATAAAGATATATTTTAATTCAAATTCCTGAGCAATATAAAGTAAATAAGCATTTTTGAAGTAATAATTCTGCAAATAGAGAAATTTTATATTACCAGAATGTAACTGGGCCCAGGTTTGGTTGTTTGCCACTTGAAAGCCAGACATGACAGGCAAGGACTGGCGGACAGAAAAGTGGGTTTAATCAGAGAGCCAGCAAACCAAGAAGATGGTAAGTTCTCATTTTAAAGTACTGTCTTAAATTTTAAAATTTACCATAGGGTTTTTAAAGGGAAACTTGACATGGGTGACACAAGGAGTTGTGCAGGGTGCAGGGTCTGTGTCTCTTCATTCTGATAGTTTTCTTGGCATCAGGAAGTCTGGTTGGCATTATCTTGACTTTGGCCTGCTGGTGGTGGACTCATTGTTCACAGCTCTCCCAAAGTAGGTGGATTCCACAACAGGGTTTCTGTGCCTAGGTTGTTGCAAGATTAGCCTCTGGGATTTCTTATACAAGAGTATAATTAGGTAAGTATGCATTGCCAGAGGGGAGTGTTTAGAGAGGGAAGGAATGAAGAGGTGAGAGGGGAGGAAACGAAGAAAAATAATGTGGATAATTAAAACATATTTTTTAAACTGAGGTTCCTGGTTACAACAGAAAAAAGGAAAATGCCTAAAGATTCTGCTAATTTGAACAATATATATGCATATAGCTTTGTTTAAAGCATATAGTACATAAGATTCAGGGTCAAAATTCCTATCAAATATTCTTTGTCAGAGAATCGGGAATTCAGTTTTCATTGGAATCAGTGTAGAGCAGAAAAGTAACATTGTGTTTATCCTATTAGCTTTTCTCTGTACTATGTCTGATTGTAAAGAACAGAAATAAATAAATACTATCCAGGAACAGAGAGTGAATTAAAAGCATCAGGGAAATGTGTTTTCCTGTGATCACAATTGGATGTCACCAGGGCTAAAATTGCATTCCATAAGGATGAGATCAGTGATGGGTGAGACAGAACATGTCTCCCAGCTTTCTACAGATTGTAATCTAATTTACATAGATTACAGCTATGTACTACAAATCTAAATTAACTCAAAGTTTTCTGAAATAACCAGAAGTTGGGGTGGTGGAAGAATGAAGTGACAGAGCATATAGGATCTTTAGGGCAGTGAAAATACTCTGTATACTTTAATGATGGATATGGGTCATTGCACATTTGTCCAATACCATAGAATGTGTAACATCAAAAGTGCACTCTAATGTAAAGTATGGGCACTTTGGGTTCATCACCAATAACAAATGTTTCACTCTGGTGGGGGATGTTGATAATAAAAGAGGTTATGCCTGTGTGGGCAGACACTACATGGGAAATCTCTGTATCTTCTCTATTTTCTGTGAACCTAAAACTGCTTTAAAAATAGTCTTTGAAAATAATACTAATAACCAGGAAAGAATGTGTCAGGAGTTGCAAAGAGAGTCAATATTATTTAGCTTAAGTTCATTAAAAAAATCCACACCTGACACAATTGATTTTCTTATCTTAATTAATTTTAGTTAATGATTTTAAAAGACACTAAATGCTACTGCCGACAAACTCAAGGTTTGGAAGAGGCCAAATCAAAACTAGTAAACAAATTAATTTTGATTTATTTACCCTTTGCCCATCTCCCTATCACTCCTGCCACTCTTACAAACTGCTACTCTTATAAACTGCCACTCCTTTCACCCCAGCCACTCTTACAAAGTGATGTCCTGGAACTTACATTGTCTACTTCTTTCTGGTTCCAGCAAAAATCGACCTATTCTAAGGCCCATCTTCTCAGGCTTGCTCTCTGCTAAGACATTAAGACACACTTTTAAGCAAAGGAGATCTCACTTGCTAATAGTATAATAGAAATGTTTTTCTGCTTGCACAATCCCTTGTAAAATAGACCTTAGTTATTTTGCAGTTGAGTAATGATATGGTTTGATTGTGTGTCCCCACCCAAATCTCATCTCAAATTGTAATCCCCATAATCCCCATGTGTCAAGGGTGGGTCCTGGTGGGAGGTGACTGGATCATGCGGGCAGTTTCCTCCATGCTGTTCTCATGATAGTGAGTGAGTTCTCATGAGATCTGATGGTTCTATAAGTGTTTGAGAGTTCCTCCTTCATGTGCTCTCTCACCTGCCACTCTGTAAGATGTGTCTGCCTCCCCTTCGGCCATGATTGTAAGCTTCCTGAGGCCTCCCCAGCCATACGGAACTGTGCGTCAGTTAAAACTTTTTTCTTTATAAATTACTCAGTCTCGAGCAGTTATTTATAGCAATGTGAGAATGGACTCATACAAGTAAAGTAACATTAGTAACATTTGGGTAAACAATGGCAATCCCAAAATGTTCCCCTCACAAGACTTGTACAGAAGCCAATGATTTGATACTGAAATTTTTATCTGAGAATGAAGTGCTCCACCAGGGTATTAAGAAGGGAAAGAGGGGAAGGAGGTAGTCAGGGACAAAGTCCTGACCAGGTTTAAAATGAGCAGTAATACTCTCTGTTCTGTTACAACATAATTGTTGTTGATAGATGCCACCTAGATAGTATCATATTTATTACAAATTACATTGTAAAAATAATAGTTTCATTGGGGAAAAAGAGATTAGAGCTAAGGAAATATTAACTTTCAATGATAATTTGATTTTTCCTAGAAAAAATTTAAGTAATATTTTTAAGAATACAAGGATACATTGTTATTTAAAGCTAAAGATAATAATATGATGACAAAATTTGAGTAGAACAAACCTAATTAAAATAAAAAAAATTGGAATAGTGCAAAATATTGGCAAAATGTATTGATTTTCTAAATTATCAAAATAAGCCACACCACAGAACTCAACTTCCAATGTGAATTAAAGAAAATGATTCCAAGTGAGCAGCCACCCCAAAATAAAGCAGCTTTCTGTTACTAGATCACATGCATGCCACAGTATGACCCCATTGAGCGTCTAAATATATTATTAAAAAGGTTTCCTCTTTTCTCTGCTACACTGAGAGAAGGCTTAGAAAGGCCCCATGTCATCCTTGGGAAAGCTTCTTCTCATTGAGGCAAAGGTTCCTTCCCTCCCACAAAGGGGTGGAAATTTAAGAACTCTCTAGAGATTAAGTATTCTCACATTGTCAGGGAAATGAACGTAAAGAGACATTGGAGAGTTAACAAGATGAGCTACCCCACCCTTGAGAGACAGTTCCCTACAAAGGGAAAAGGAGAGTGGTTTCAGTCCATAAGGGGCAGGTGCCTGACATACCTCTAATACTGCAGTCCTAATGTGTATTCCACTGCAGTGGAATGGCAGTTGCTGGGTCTGAAGGACTCAAGCACTAACAGCTGCAACCTGGAGAAACAAGATAAGAATGCCTTTGGTGGTGCAAGGTGCTGAGGGATTGGAGTCATCCATCTTGCCTCAAAGAGTTCTGACCACCTCACCTCACAGGATAGGATGAATGTCCAGCTGTGATGCTATAGGGTAGCCAGAAGTAGTGGCAGTAGCCAGATTATATTTTAGCCCTTCCCTTTCCCATCCCACAATTGGATGGGGAAGTTGGATAGATCTCATCCCTCATGGGTTCAATACATTTTCTAGGTTTTTTTTGACCATTCAAAGGAAAGTGACACGAAAAGAGAGAGAGAGAGAGAGAGACTAGATCTAACACCATACTGTGGTATCAAAGCTTGAGTTTGATTTCATTTATAAAATAAAAGAAACATCACTGAAATTGAACCCTAGTTATGTATAGCAATTAATAATATTGCAAATACAACCTTTTTTTTATACTTACATTTTTCTATTTGCAGTATAATCTGAACAGCAATCATTTGTTAGGTTGATATATTCCACATGGAAAACACATCTCCACTTCAGTTATCACATTTTAGCTAATTTGTATTATTAAGATGCCTGTGAAGGCCCCCCAGTCAAATATCCTCAGGAACACACTTATAGTTGAACAGGTTGGGTGTATTACTTGTTGCAGTGAGAATGTACACCATAGAGTGTCTCAGGAAGAGGGTGTTAGAAAGAATTTACTATAAGATTTGGGGTTGTGTTAAGTGACTTAGGGAGGATTTAAAGATGTGAGGCTTTGCTCTGGATTAAATCCTCTTAGAAAGTTAGGGTAATTTTAGTTCTTTACCTTAATTAATCTTACCTAGAAAGAGGGACGACTAGACCAAGGCAAAGCAGTAATTCGTTAAAAGGGGAAAAAAAAAAAAAGCAGCAGTCACTCCTATTGTCAAGATAGAGAGATACTTGGTCATTTGTGTGGTTTGGATAGTGTTGGATTTTGCTCTATGTTCGGGCATGATTACAGAGTGGCCTTGTTTTTGTCTTAGTTGATCATGTTCACAGTAGCTTTGTCTGATGTTGCTGTTCTGTGAAGTTGTTTAACCGGAGAACACCAAGACATATCTGTAAAGGCCAGGCAGCTCATAGTAACATCAAGGCCTAGATAAAAATGTCCAAACAGCTCCTCAAGGCTTTTCTTTGTCTCAAGTCTGTATAAACACTATGTCAACTTCTAATCCCAAGTGTAAGAACTGGGTGATACATACAAGAGAAAATCAGGAGTCAGGAATGAGTAATGAATTGAATATAAACTCTAAACAGGAGTTGGTAAAAAATAAGGGGATGGTGTTATGGGCTGAATTATGTCCCCCTCAAAAAAAGATATGTTGAAGTTCTAAACTCCAGGATCTCTCAAAATATGACCTTATTTATAGGGTCACTGATGATATAATTAAGAAAGTTAAAATGAGGCAGACTGGAGGAAGATGGGCTCCTAATTTAATAAGACTAGCATCCTTATAAGAAAATGACCACTTGAAGAGAGACACATGGAAATGATGCCATGTGATGATGAAAGCAGAGACTGGAGTTAGGCAGCTGCAAGCCATAAAACACCAAGGATTGATGGCAATAGCAAAATCTAGGAAAAGGAAGAAAGCATTTCCTCACAGGTTTCATAGTGTAGTTCTACCAATACCATGATTTAAAACTTCTAACCTCCAGAACTATGAGACAGTAAAGTCCTTTTGTTTTAAGTCATCCAATGTGTGGTGCTGTGCTGTAGCAGCTCTAGGAAACTGATAGAGATGGGCTGGAATAACTCCTGATAATAATATTGTTTCATTGAATGAGACACTCTATTGAGTGGCCTCAGGTCTAGCTAGTCTAAGACGTCAGAGTCAGCAATGATCTCATTCTAAGATTTTGGAAAAAGTTACTATTTCAGTCTTTTGTGAACACACATTGGCTCGATGTTCCTCTCCTAGGTTTACTTGAATCATTTCATTTAACAAACTGCCTAATGAATGTCAGGCTTAAGATTGGTTTCCATACTTGGAAAACCTGAGACCGGGAATAGGGAATAGCAGAACTGAGAGTATAATGACATCTCTGCTTCCCTGTTCTCTCTCTCTAACTGACCTCCTCTATGTGCAGACTGAAAGTATACCCAGACTTCCCTGCTCCCCTGGCTCATCAACCCATCACATCTGCTGGCAGAGACAACATCAGTATTCCTAGCTAACTTAAATTCCTCTGCATCCAGCTAACCTCACTGCAGGTCCTGTTTGATTTTATGTCTATGTTACTACACCAGGTCTCCTGCCTCTTAAAAACTTAAATTCCTCTGCATCAAGCTAACCTCACTGCAGGTCCTGTTTGATTTTATGTCTATGTTACTACACCAGGTCTCCTGACTCTTCCCTTCACTTACGCTACTTTGTATCCCAAGTGATTTCTTCATAACTGAAGTTTCCTGGAACCCAGTAAAATGTCTTGTACATATACACTCACAATAATGAAAGCTTCTACAGGGACAAGATTTTATGATCAATATGTAGATTGCAAGCAATGAAAATAAGACTTACAGTACTTAGTGACTAGCCTAAAGTAATAAAATTAGGAAGGAATGTAGCTTAGACGTAAATCCAGACATCCAAGGCATCATCCAAAAGGCTGAGGAATTGTGAGTGGACTTTCCTATTGCCTACAGCTGAATCTGAACCAAGCACCACCACTTCTTCTTAGTGATCCCCTGCCTTATAGGGAAAGCTACTCTCAGAGTAATCTAGTTCCAAGCTTTGGTCTCTCTAAATTGACCTTCCACACAGCTGACCAATTCCTGAATTTCTTATACTAAAAACAAGATGATGGAACTAACATAAATTGAACTCAACTTTTTTTTATATATATACTTTAAGTTCTAGGGTACATGAAAAAATAAATAAATAAATAAATTGAACTCATCTGTCATGACCTCCACCTTTTGACAGGAAACTCATAAACATATATTTTGTTAAGCTGGAGCTCTGAAAATAATATAAAGCCCACAGAGTTGGAACTTACTCGTGTGGTCTATTTGTATGAGTTTGAGTTGAATTCCTCACTTACTTATGCTCTCACTATAATAAACCATATGTAGTTCATGCAACATGATGTAGGTGGTATTTCTATTTCAATTTTCCCTACATTCTTGTCCCCTTTCTTTTGGTAACAAATCTCACCCTATTTGCCAAATTGATGACACATGATGCAGGCAGGGCTAATTAGTATTATTCACTCCATGAATGTAGTTCAAAAGTTGGACTTTTGACCCAAAACGGAACAGTAAAACTTTTTTCATGGCATTTTTAAAATTGTAGCCAAGATGGAGGAACTTATTTTCTCTTTGATTGAAAAGCCATCATTATAGGAATCTGGGGCAGCTGGTGGCCATATTCCCTGCATGGGGATCTCAGAGAATGAAGCCAATAGATCCAGAGGAAGACAGACGACGGAGCATTCTGATGATACTAGAACCTGAGTCCAGCCATACTTTCCCTTCTTGAGCCTTGATTGTACAGTTTTTCTTTGAATTACATTAACAACTTCAGTAAATTTCTGCATTTGCATCCTATTGTTGCTGTTAAAATTGCCCAAAACTTCATGGTTTAAAACGCAAATTTATTACCTTACATTTCTAGAAGTCAGAAATCCAAAATATGTGTCACTGGGCTAAAATCCAGGTGTCAGCAGGCTTCTGTTCCTTTCTGGAGGCTCTTGGGGAGAATCTGCTTTCCTATCATTTCCAGCTTCTAGAATATTGCCAGCATTCCTTGGCTCATGAACCCCTTCTATCTTCATAACCATCAACAGTGGTTGGTCGAGTCTCTCACAATTTTGTCTCTCTGGTTGCGATGCTTCTGCTTCCTTCTTCTCCAAGTAAAAACTCTGGTGATTTTGCCGAATCCTCCTGGATGATCCAGGATCATGTCTTTATTTTAATTAAGGTCAATTGATTAGCAACTTTATTCCACTGACAACTTTAATTCCCCTTTGCTGTGTAGCATAACATAGTCACAAGCTTAGGAAATTAGAACGTGGACACTTTGATGTGGCCATTATTTTGTCTACCATGATTTCCAGTAAAAATCCCCTTTACTCAAATCAGCTTTTCTGGTTGTTGTCAGTTTCTATTAAGAAATATGAACAACAAACATGCTGTGCTATCTTGTGCTTTTCCCCTGCTTACGATGTTCTTCTTGGAATACCTTGGATATGCCTAATAATCCTCAGGAACCTATTCAACTTAACTTCCTCAGTTTGTATTTTTTTTTTTTTTTGGCTTCTCCAGGTAGAAAGAATAATTCACTTTTTCTTTCAGTCATCACACATTGTTTGCATTCACTATGCTCTATTAAAATTATTACCTTATCAATATCTCCCTTTCAGGAGTATATGATTTATTTCTTGTGACAGAGGCTGTGGATTATCTCCACTATATCTCCAATGTCCAACACATGAAAACTTACTTAGTTCTTAATAATGTTTGTTGATTAATGAATTTTCTGTGGTGTGGTACCTGGTATCCATTTAAGGCCAGCATTTTTCTCATTTGATTAGAAAAAATAAAATAGCTGCAATATTAGACACTAGATTTGCAAATATTTTGTTATGCCCAGACAAATATTTTATATATTCATTAAACAACCATTTCCCCCACTAAGACTTTACCTTAGTGCACAATAAGATTAGTCTGTCTTATATTGGTGACTGTGCTACTGATCAAATGGCAAATGGCTAATCTGATCTAGTCATTTAAATGATTAAAAGAACTACAAGGCATGCAGGGTTGTTAAGATAACAGCATCAGGTCACTTGGTGATCAATTCTGATTTAGTAATTAACCATTATGGTGGCCGAGAAAACCAAATTGACAAATATAGAACTCAATTGATTATGTTGAGGAGCAGAAATGAGGTTATAGGATAAAGGCCAACTCTTTTCTGTTCTTGTCTCAGTTCCACGGGCATGAAAATGCTCCATAATGAAAACAACATGAAGACCTTTACGTACAAATGCAAATAGGCAAGTGTGTTCTGGACCAGTGTAACTAAAACAAAATGAGTTGTGTCTTAAAAAATAGAAAAACTCCTGTGTACATGGTAGATAAATATTATCTGTAGCCACTTGTGAGATAGATTCAGTTGAGTTTCATGCAATTCATCAAAATAAATAATTGAAATAAATAATTTCAAACACACTTAAAAAAAGAAAGTCTATTTCAATCATTAATAGTGGACATCCTAGTTAGTGTTGACTTTAGCAATTTAGAATACTAGCTACAGGATTATAAAACCTGGATCTGTTGTGACAGGGTGAGCGATATTTTAAAGGCAACTTCTAAAAAATAATGTATCTTCAAGGATCTAACACCCAGTGATCTGTCATGCCATCAAAAAATAAGTTTCAGTTGTCTGGATGATTTATATTCCAGGAGTATTCTGGGTTAAAATAAAAAAGATATCTATTTTGTTGGGAGGCAAAATGATATTATTCTTGGAAGAGCTGTCCAAGGGCATCCAGGTGTCATTGGCTGCAGATCATCAGGTGTGGCTGGGACCCTTTCCCAGAGCATGAAAGAATAGAATTCCTATTCCCTCTGGCTCCAGAACATTGGTAGTGCACTGCACACAGATTTGGACAGCAAGATCTTCTGTGAATGTCTAAGAGAGACAATCTATTCAAATACTATTTTTTTCAGTGAATCTTTTTAGAGCCAGCTCATAACTATTCATATCTTTAAAGAATGTAAGAATCAATTGTTTAAACAGTGCAGTCATTCTTTATGAAAAATTAGTTGAGGTGGAAACAACAGGAAAGAAAAATATTCAATCATGTTCCTATCATACTCATCTTAAAAACCAAGCCAAAGTCAGAGGGAGGGGATCTTGATCAGGCAGTTTCCTCTAGTTTTAACAAGTGTGAACATTGTAATACTGCTGTGTACGGGGACTATATTTTATCCTATGTTACAAATAACCCAAGGAAATGCTAGTTGATCACAGGATAAGACATTCCACTTAAAATTAGGTCAATATAAGCAAGCACTGCTGCCATGTTGAACTGCTCCAAGAATGGCATTGACAATGTAATCTATATGAATGGCCCGCCTTGCATTGTGCAATGCATGATCTGCACAGATGACCTTTAAGGAAATTACAAATGCATGGTTTAAATTATGAAAAGACTGCAATCAAATAACCTTCAAATGATATATCACTATAAAATCCACTATATGATATGTGTATATACATTTATGTCAATATATTTATGTATCCATATCTCTATGTCTATCTATATTTACTTGTATGTTTCTTCACCCATGTTTTACAAGTTGTGTATCCTTGGGCAACTTTTTGAACCTCTCTATGCCTTCATCTATAAAATGGGGACAATAATAAGAGTGTCAACCTCATAGTAATCTAATTAATTTAGTTAACTTTAGTAAAGCACGAAGTAGGCATTGTATATCCATGTACACATTTCTGCTTATCTTTAGAGAAGAGCTCTGGAAGAATAATCAGGAAGTTTGTATCAGTGTTTACCTCTGGGGAAGGGAATAGTGAAATGGAGTAACGGATAGGAGGGAAAAATGTGTTTCATTGTCTACATTTTTGTATTGTTTGAATTGTTCTCCTTTTGGTCAAATTTCTTCAAATGCTTTTCAAACAGTAACAAAACTAAGTCAAAAATCGATAAGGTATGCTTTTGGTGTCCCCCTTTGAAATGTGGTACCCTTTCTCCCACTTGGCCTCTCACCCTCTCTACCTGCAGTCTATGAGTCTACAGGCAGAACTAGAACTCTGAGCAGCCCTTCAACCATCATTTTTACTTATCATGTTACCACAAATGATTGCAAAGCTCCTGTCCTATACCTTAGCCCCTCCAAGCCTAAGATGTTAGCTAATTAATGCAACAAACTGATCTACCCTGCGGCTTCAGAGGGAGGAAACTGGAGAGCTGTCCCATGATTTCACATGGATATTTCATCCAGGGCTTCCTGGAAACAATGCTCCTAATTGTTTCGTCTGACCTACTAATGTCCCAAATAACAAAGATTTCAGACGCGATCATGCACATTCAGGGCGGTATGGCCATAGACTAAAATAACAAAGATTTCAAGGCAATAGTCCAATGAGCAGAATCATTTAATGCTCTGAGCAAGTGTTAGCAAATTACTATTAACTGTGCTGAAAAATCATTCAAACATATCTGATATGTTTTAAATGTTCAGCAAAGAAAAAAAAATGTTTCCTTTCTGAATAAGCTATGAAGGAGCAGTTCTGCCAGAAGCCACTTAAACAATTGCAGGATCTGCAGTCACAAAAATTCTACGGTACTGTAAAGACTCGTAGAACAGACAAGGCAGCTAAGAATTGTGATTGAATAACCAACTGTAAGGTCCCTGAACAAGACTTGGAAGGAATTTGATTCTGACTGGAAAGTACACATGTTGCAGAGGCTGCTGACATGTTTTCTTGATGTGTTATAACCATGAGGATAAAAATAATTGGAAACAAGAAGTAGCACCAATCAATGTGCTATTTTGTATGTATGTATAATACATATTTTATATGTATTATATTTAGTTATCATGATAATGTTTTAAAAAGATACCTTGTTTTCTACATGGGGAAACTTAAATTTGAAGGAGTTAAATCATCTTTTCCAAAGTCACACATTTAGTAAACCGTGTGACTCTGAACACAAGTAATCTTATTCTAGAGCTCATTCTCTTGTCTACTAGTGAAGGACCTTAAGCTTGTGATGAACATGGAAATGTGCTGCTTGTTTCCTCTTTAAAGCATCTCCTTAAGGGAAAGTCTTCTACCCCAGTTGTTGAATGTGCTGTAGGCAAACAGCCTTCAACATCAGGCTTTCAGAAATTACCTTAGCTAAAGTGAGTGGCTTCACCCAAGGTTGTGTCCTTTTTGGGTAAATCTACTCTACGACAGATGGAAGCAGGGTTATGAAGACCCAGCTATTTCTTCCCCAAAGAGGAAAACTGATGAACTCTTTCATCTCTAAAGCATGATGCAGAGCCTGCATTACATCTGAACCTCCCACTCTGCCCAATCAATCCTGCTTTCCCCCACCTCACTTCCTGCCACAGGGGCTGATTCTCCTCAATAAACACCCTACATGCTAAGTGCCAGGCATGATTCTGTTTCCTGAAGAACCCAATCTTCTATAAGGCAATATGCTTAATCTCTCTAAAAAAGTAGCTCAGGATTGGCAATACAGAGATTATTTTTCCACAGTAAGAATTAGTGGCTATTTTCTATGGTTCTCAAGTCAAACTAGATAATTATCTGGGAGTTTCTGAACAATATAATTATTTGCAAGCTTTTAAGATATTGATGCCAGGGCCCCATTTCAGATTATTTGAATCATAATCTCTGGTGGAATCACTGAATTCCTTGAATATTGCACTTATGCAATATTCAAAAGTACTGTAACCCATAGTAGAGACAGCTAACTGTGCATTAAAAATTCATGTTTTTGGGGCCGGGCGCGGTGGCTCATGCCTGTAATCCCAGCACTTTGGGAGGCCAAGGCAGGCAGATCATGAGGTCAGGAGATGGAGACCATCCTGGCTAACACGGTGAAACCCAGTCTCTACTAAAAATACAAAAAATTAGCAAGGCGTGGTGGCGGGTGCCTGTAGTCCCAGCTACTCTGGAGGCTGAGGCAGGAGAATGGTGTGAACCCGGGAGGCGGAGCTTGCAGTGAGCCAAGATGGTGCCACTGCACTCCAGCCTGGGAGACAGAGCAAGACTCTGTCTCACAAAACAAAACAAAACAAACAAACAAACAAAAATCATGTGTTCCTGTCATGCAAAATAACTGCCCAGCCAGTGACTACACTTCTCAGATTTGGTTGTATCTAAATAGGCCAGGAGGCGAATGATCATCAATGGAAGGGGAGCAGAAGTGACGTATATCTCTTCTGGCAGAAGTTGATTAAGGCGTCAGTGTGCCTTTTCCATTCATTCTTCCTTCAGGCTGGTTAGATGAAGAAGCACTTAAACCTCTAGAGCAGCAATCTCCAATCCCCTATGACAAACCTCTACCAGTTTACAGCCTGTTAGGAACGGGCCTGCACAGCAGGAGGTGAGCTGTGGGTGAATGAGAGAAGCTTCATCTGTATTTACAGCCTCTTTCTATCGCTATCATTACCACCTGAGCTCCACCTTCTGTCAGATCAGTGGCGGCATTATATTCTCATAGGAACACAAACTGTATTGTGAACTGTATGCCAGAGATTTAGGTTGTGTGCTTCTTACCAGAATCTAATGCGTGATAATCTGTCACTGTCTGCCATCACCCCCAGATGGGACCATTTAGTTGCAGGAAAACAAGCTCAGGGCTCCCACTGATTCTACATTATGGTGAGTTGTACAATTATTTCGTTGTGTATTACAATGTAATAATAATGGAAATAAAGTGCACAATAAATGTAATGCGCTTGAATCATCCCGAAACCATCCCTCACCCCTGGTCTGTGGAAAAACTGTCTTCCATGAAACCAGTCCCTGGTGCCAAAAAGTTCAGGGACTGCTGCCCTAGAGGATGGAAAAGGGATAAGATAGAGCTCCAATTCCTGAAGCACTGCATGAGGGAAAGTGAATTACCATCCAGAATACTTTCATTGGACAGATATATGAGGGGGAAATCACTTCTATTATGTTAAGCCACTTTACTTCAGGGAGTTAGGTTATAGGAACCAGCATTACTCTAATACATGAAACCCCAAGTTTTGACTCCAGCATTAAGTTGCCTCTTGGCACCTAAGCTACTACAAGTATGTACTTCAGTCTTGAAAATGGTATGGAATCTCAAGTATGTTCTATGTGACATTATTTCTGCAAATGTTTTGAGAAAAAAAGGAATTCTATATACAAATAAATTTGGGCAATGTTGTATACCACAGTAGTATATTAACCTCTCTGAGAAACTGCAGTTTAATTTTGTTTAATATGGAACTCCCATAGAACAAATCTACTTTATAAAATTCCAAATTAGACTTTCAAACTTTTAGACTTTCAAGCCAGATTTTTTTCAGTGATGGCCACGTAACAGCTTCCTGAAAAATATGCCAAGATTTGCTTTTCCATCAGAATAATATAGAAAATCGAATTTTTATTCTATGTTGACTAATTTCAAATTACTTTTAACCTTATATATTTAAAATATTGTTTACTATAAAGAATACCAAATAGAATAGTGAAGTATACAATATAATAAGCTCTAGTTTCAACAATTGCAACTCTTGGATAATCTTATTTTATATATTTCTCTACCTGTTTTATCCAAACCATCAGGTTATTCTGAAGAAAATATCAAATATTATATTATTTTACTTGTAAAATTTTTAGCAAGAATCTCTAAAATTCTTTTAAATCTGTAAGACTGTTTTAATCAGATTTATTGAAGTATAATTCACATGCAGTAAAATTTGCCCTTTTGATGGTTTGTTCCATCTTTTGAGCCATTATACATCATGTAAGCATCATTAAAATTAGGACATACAACATTTCCATCATTCCAAAAAAATCCCTTATGCCCCTTAGTACTTAATCTTCCTCCTGCTCCAGCACAACTGATCTGTTTTCTCTCCCAGAGTAGTTTTACCTTTCTAGAATGCCATGTGAATAGAATCATACAGCAGTCTTTTGAATCTGGCTTCTTTCACCTAGCACGATGCTTTTGAGATTCATTCATGCTGTTGCATGTATCAATAGCTTATCCCTTTTAATTGTTGTGTGGGAATCCAGTTTTATGGGTGTATCACAGTTTGTATATCTATTTGTCAGTTGAAGAACTGGATTGTTTTTAGTTTTTGGTAATTACAAAAAAAATCCAGTATAAACATTTGTATTTGATGTTTTGTATGAACATAATTTTCATTGATCTTGGGTAAATACCAAAGAGCAGGATTGACAGGTCTTATGATAAGTGTGTGTTTAACTTTCTAAAGAACTAACTAACTATTTTCCAAAGTGGATGGATCATTTTTTGCCTTCAACTAGTAATGTAAGAGAGCTCCAGGACAGTTTTTAAAGACATAACCACAATGTCATTATTACATACAAAAATAATTTGTAATATTTAACTATTTATTTTTTAGTGCTCATATTTTTCTGTTTTCCTTGACTTTTTTTCTTTTTTTGACATTTTCCCTGCTTTCTTTGAGCTTAATCTTTTATCTATCTGATTTGGATGTTCAATTCATATTTCGGTATTTCTCATCTTTGTAAGTATTTAAGAGTTTTCTGTAACCACTTCTTTTATCATGTATAATAACCTTATAGGGGTGCTGAGTCATTTGGTCATTGGTGTCTTTGTTTATGTTGGATTTTCCTAGACCAACAGTGATGTCAGAGATTGGCTATTGTATTTAATGTCTTGGTTTAAGAGTGCCTTCTTCTATGGCTACCGTGATGCTCAGTTTCTTTAAGGATTTGTTTGTGTGTATGTGTTTTCTTCTGAATCACTGTTTGTTTGTTTTTTTTTTTGATTTTTGTTTTTTGTTTTCTTTTCATGTGATATTGTGGCTCTTATCTTCAGCAGCTTCCTTTCCCTTTACCTCCAAGCCACCCAGAGATACTTCCATGTTCCATGATACATTCTTTTCCCTCAGAAATGAAGCCCTCCCATGAAAGCCACCTCAGTTGCTGCTCACTTTCTAACCCTCTTTCCTCAGGCTCACCAGTTGCCAGGGCTCTTATCTGCCAGGTTACTGAAACTCCACATCATATTTACCTATTCAGAGAGGGACTCAGTCTTTTTGGGGATGAACATCGATTGATCAAATTAGTGTCACACTGACACTAAGACTCCACCGCCCTCTCTTCAGTTCCACCCAATTTCCCGATTCTAAGCTCTTTTAAAATTCTCGAGCAGACTCCATCTACATGTAAATTACGTTTTTAGTAATTTTTCTCCTACTAAAGTTGAAATTATGAGCTATGAGAAATTTTATTTCCTTTTTTGTATCCTATATTCATTTTCAAAAGAGAGATGCAAATTTAGGCAGTCTCTATTACCCTCTCCAAAGCCTAGAAGTCTCTTTCCAGCTTGTGTTTAACCCCATGCAAGATCTGTGCTTGCTTGCTTTATTCACTAAAATATGCTTTGTGCCTAGCACCATGCTTAGCTTAGGGTCATCGTAGTAGAAATAATGCAACATAGATAAGAAAAATTGAGAAGATCAAATTGATTTAGCCCAATACACACAGCTGCTAAATAACTAAAATTCAAATGCAGGCACAATTCCTCCCCTAAGCAAGCAATATATATTTGTTGAATGAATGAATGAATGATGCCTTTTAAACTGAGAAGACATTTCTTGTAATACCATCTGATAGTAAAGTTATTCAGTGTGTGTCCTGGTGCATTTGAAATTCTAGAAGCCAAAATCTTTAAGATATTCTCTCCTAAACATCAAAATAGGCCAGGGTTGAAGAAAGACGATAGTCCCAAAAGAATCCACAACACGTGAAAGCCACATATGACGTTGGAGATATTTGCTTAACTTTGTGACATTTGGAAACCTAGCTACACCAACAGTAAGTAGAAAAATACCTATACTGAAACCACTCATAGGAGCTCAACTAACTGCTTGGACCACAGTCTCTGCAATTTCTTTTCTTCACACCAGGGTAGGCAATTGTGAAAAACAGCACCTTCATGGGAGAATTCTGAGAAAACATTCCCAGTTCTTAGAATGGTAATCTGTGAAAAAATATTGGAAAATGACTGAAGTAGAAACGATGTAAATTGTGGTTCTAAACAGAAATTTTTTGAAGTGCCAATTATTTCTTAGATTTCACTTTACACAGAAACTCAGCCACAGTTCAGTACCTCTCTGACAGTTCCAAAGTTGTTTTGGATGAAACATTTTATATGCAGACAGAAGGACTTAAAAATAAAATTCTGAAACTACGTCATTTTTTAAGAAACAACCAACAGATATTAAGTATATTTGCTAAAAGTTGAAAAGTCTGTGGTAGGCCTCACCTCATGAAGAGCTGGCTACTACTAAGCTTGAGAGTCCATCCAAAAGGGAGATTTTAATTATAATCAATGGACAATTCAGTTATACGAAAATATGAGAGGGTAAAAAGATAGCCGTATATTCAGCTCAAGATGAGTTAAGGAGAACTGGGCAACCACCTACTATTTCTCCTGATAATAAGATATGATAAGAAGATTATATATCTAATATTGTTAAGACAAAAAACATTCATGGAAATCAATAAGAAAAATATTAGATAAATTGGCAACTGACATAAGGAGATAATTCAAAAATCATACACTATGATGAGTAATCTCAGAAGATTAGGCAAATTTCCATATCACGAGAAATGCAAAATAAAATAAAATGATTAATACATATTTACTAACAAATATGTAGTTAGATATTCTATATTAACAAAAAATATTTTAAAGGTTTTTCAAATTAGCAATATGCAAAAATAAAACCCATAATAGGCCATGTGAAACCATTATTTTCATGTATTGCTGGGGATAGCAATTTGGCAATGTAGTATACTATTTCTTATAAATATCTTTTCTATTTGTCCTAGTAATTCCAATTCTGTGGATTTATCCCAACAAAATAAATCAAAGAATGTAAAAATATGTAACAGAGAAGTTAACAGGGGCATTATTTAGAACAGCAAAAAAGCTAATGTCATGAAAGAAATAAATACATAAACTGTGGTACATTCACATAAATAATTTACAGTCCCTGAAAATAATATTTATGAAGTAATTTTAATATAACATTAGAAAATCCAACTATGTTAAATAAACAAATAAAACACATAGAAAAAAAGTGAATATAAACATAGAAAACTTATTAGTTATTTGTTAGATTAGAACCATGTATGTTTTTCTTTCTGTCCAAATTTCTGTACTTCTAACTTTCTATAATAAACTCTACTACTATTATGATTGGGAAAAAGCAAAATTAATTTTTAATGCTGCATCCATTATTGCTCTAAAATTGCTGAAAGAGAAATACAAACTCAACATAAAGGCAAAATTGTATACATTGGTTTTCTAAATCCTAAACTCTTGTTTGTCTTTTTTTCTTGTCTCCAGCAGCAGACTCACTGCTGATATTCAGATAATTGGCCATTATCTGATCACAGCTTTTGTGGTTGGACACCACTCTAGTAGTAACTGAGCTGTGACTGGTTAGTTCCATCAATCTGATCAAAACCACAGTTGGATCTCTACATAAGCTTATCTCCTTGGTTCTTTTCCCTAATGACCAATTCTGCAGCTCTGATGAGGGATCAAGCAGAAGATTATCAGCTACTATTACTGCCACCACTACCCCATACATTACCTTGTGGATCAGATGGCATTTCATAAAGAAATTAAAGTGTAAAGAAATTAAATAATGTTCTTAACATACATAGTAGCATATCTGAGACATGAACTATATCCATTGATTCTGAAGACCTTATTCTTTTTTTTTTTTTTTTTTTTTTTGAGACGGAGTCTCGCTCTGTGGCCCAGGCTGGAGTGTAGTGGCCGGATCTCAGCTCACTGCAAGCTCCGCCTCCCGGGTTCACGCCATTCTCCTGCCTCAGCCTCCCGAGTAGCTGGGACTACAGGCGCCGCCACCTCGCCCGGCTAGTTTTTTGCATTTTTTAGTAGAGACGGGGTTTCACCGTATTGGCCAGGATGGTCTCGATCTTCTGACCTCGTGATCCGCCCGTCTCGGCCTCCCAAAGTGCTGGGATTACAGGCTTGAGCCACCGCGCCCGGCCTGAAGACCTTATTCTTAATCTCTAGATGAATGTAATCAACCTTAAAGTAAACTGTAATCATTGCCATATATTGAGTCTATATTATGGAAGACATTGCTCTGTGCTTTGTGTAAATTATCTCAATTAACCTTTGCAAAAACCCTGGAGATATTCTTTATCCTCTTCCTTAGATGAATGTTGGCCAGTAATGAAGAAACAAACAAATCCTAAAATTTCAAGGCCTTAACACAAACCAGGTTTGTTATCTTACAGTCTGGTGTCAGTCCCATGTGGGTCAAGTGACTCTCCTGTGCCACTCTTCTACAGAAGGTGATTCAGGGTTCTCTACTTCCACCATCTAGCAACCCCAGTTCTGCAGGAGAGACGACAATGAGCTGAAGATCTCAGGGCAGATTTTAGGAGCCATTAAGTGTTCATATCCTATCAGCGAGAACTTCTCACACAGCCTCTCCCTAATCGTAAGTGGGGTGAGGAAATTTGGAGATGCATGTAAATGTTTCTTGGATATTTGGTGAGCAGAAAACAAGCTCTGCCACAAAAAGTGAGATTCAGCAAAATGAAGTGACCCACTGGGTCAGCAAAATGAAGTGACCCACTGGGTCGCAAAACAGTAGAGCCCATATCTCTAGCCATCACCATCTGAGATCTATGTGATCTGAGATCCTTAGCCTCCAGCCACACAGCCTGAATAGATATTGGGCTAGATATGAATTTCAGAATGTTAGCCCACAAAGGCCGTTATTTTCAAACTAACTCCAGATCCCTGCCAAGTATCTCAGTTTGACACTATCCTCTTTCTTTCTCCTTTCAAATACTATGGTACCTTGTTTCCAAATATCCATCCCCTTCCACGTAAGAAGAGTATATAACACCAACCTCCCTGAACATGAGTCATGGAGCTTCTGTGTTAGTGGCTAAAATTTCCTCAGACTAGTGGAATACTTGGTCATGTTAAAAGAGCAACTTTGGCCAAATTAAATTTAAGAGTTTAACTGTGCAAAAAATGATTCACCAATTGAGCAGCCTCCCGAGCCAGAGTAGGCTCAGAGGCTCCAGGGCAACCACATGGTGGAACAAGATTTATGGACAGAAAAAGGAAAGTGATGTACAGAAAACAGAAGTTTTGAGAGGTACAGGAACAGCCAGATTGGTTACAGCTTGGTATTTGCCTTATTTGAATATGGTTTGAACATTTGGCCCCTTTGGCAAAAACTCGATGATTGGCACAAGAGTAGGCTACAATCTGTTTACACTTCCATTTAGGCTATAGTTCACGATGTACAGAGGAACTTTTAGGCTGAACTTAAAAATATGTAAGGAGGCGGCTTTGTATTAAACTTCATTTAACAGTCATATGACTTGCTTTTTTCAACGGAATGTAAGCAGTTGTGACATATGCCATATCTGAGGAGAATCTTTAAAGCTGGTTTTATGTTTAAATACTGCCTCTTGTATATCCTTTTCCACAAGAACGCTTTGTTCCAAATAGGGGCTTCTTCTTAAGCTTGGATCTTGAAGTAAAGACCTGTTGAAGCAGAGCTATAGTTCACTGGCAGCTCACATAAAATGTGCAAGAGAAATAACTTTTATGGTTGGAAACCACTGAGATTTGGAGGTCATTAGTCACCGCGGCAAATTACTTCTCATTTTTCCACAGTTGATAGCTCTTTCTCGGGCATCTCAATCAGCATTTGAGTCTTGGGCTATACTCTTGAGAATTTGAAATACCAATTATTTGCCAATTCTTTAGGAGGAGGATTTATTGGATGATGATGACGTCAGCCAGGTTTGATTATTCCTTAACAAACCTGAAATCCTGTTGATTACATCTTAATTAAATACTTTCCCTGTATGTAATTGCTTGATTAAATTCTCAGAGTTTTATCATGGCTTACTATATTTAGCTTGCACTTTCTCAAGATTTGATCATCTATTGAAGTGTCATCCCCCATTCCTTGTTCATATACTCTGCCATTCTCATTTTAGAAATTTTGATTCCAAGAATATGTTCCACAATCCATCCTCGCTCGTAGTTGTCAAGGCATGCAAATAAGCAAAATCTTATGTTCATTTTATAAAGGGAAGCCAGGTAATTTCAGCCCAGCCAGCTCTGCATTTGCACAATCTGCACTTTACTTTTATGAAAAGAAAATAAGTGAGCAGGAAACATGTCAATAGTGGGTATTCATTTTATAAAACATCTTCTAGGGTACAAACTCGGGTAACTAAAGACTCAATGTAAATAGTTTATCTACTATCTTTCTTATAGTGCATAGGGAAGGCTGATATTTAAACTGATTAGATTCTATGCATTTTGATGTCAATAAAAATAGTACATTCATTTGTTTATAAAAAAATGTTTAGAATGACTTCTATGTCTGTCACTGTGCTAGACATTAGGGGTGTAACAGAGAGAAAGACTTACACACCATCATGAAGGCCCTTACAGATTTTGGAATATAGATTGGGAAACAGGAAATTGTAGGTCAAAATGTACATGCTGGGATAAGGAGTGTATAGGCAGACATAGGATCAAGAAGGAGATGTATCAGTTGGGTTGGAGCTCAGAGACGTGTGAGAAAGGAAGGAAGTGTTCCTGGATGAACCCATCATGGTACTGCAACCTGAAGCATGATCATGAATTAGTTGTGTATTGGGATAGAAAGTGTGGAACAGAAAGACAATGACCCCAGTAAGGGGGCAGCAAGTGCAGAGGCTTGGAGGCAAGGAAATACATAGAGGATTCTGGGATCTGAAAGTCATTATTCTAACTAGAGAGTAGATCAAAGGTGAAAAGACAGGTATGTGGATAATGGGGTTGAAACATAGAGGGGACAAATTATATATGACACTGAAAATTAAATATGATCCAGACAATACTTAATGAATTTTGAACTTTATCCTGCAAGAAATAGAAAAGCATTGGTATGTTTTAAGCAGAGAAATAAATATATGAGATTTTATTTTCAATAATCACTCAGATTTCAGAAGGAAGAATGAATTAGAGACAATCCTGGTGACTGGGTAGAAAAATGATGCATTAAGCTAGTCAAGAGACAAGAGTGACTGGAACCACAGTAATGACATCAGGGATGGAGAGAAGCAGGGCTGACTCCACAAATATTCCAAAGATAAATTTTTACAAGCCTTGGTACCCAAATAATCAATAAGGTACTAGATGGAGTTTGAGCCACATGAAGATTCTGAAATTCATCATGCCTGTAAAAGAAAAGCTTAAATTATTTATTTTATTTTATTTTAAGTTCTGGGATACATGTGCAGGACATGCAGTTTTGTTATATAGGTAAATGTGTTGGTTTGCTGCACCTATCAATCCATCACCTAGGTATTAAGTCCTGCATATAGTAGCTATTTATCCTAATGGTTTCCCTGCCTGTCCCCCACCACACACAGGCCCCAGTGTGCATTGTTCCCCTCCATGTGTCCATGTGTTCTCATTGTTTAGCTCCCACTTATAAGTGAGAACATGCAGTGTTTGGTTTCCTGTTACGGTGTTAGTTTGCTGAAGATAATGGCTTCCAGCTCCATCCATGTCCCTGCAAAGGACATGATCCCATTCCTCCCTATGGCTGCATAGTATTCCATGGTGTATATATACCACATTTTCTTTATCTAGTCTATCATCGATGGGCATTTGGGTTGATTCCATGTCTTTGTTATTGTGAATAGTTAAATTATGTTTTATATAGTGCATGTGATTTTGCTTAATTTCTGGAAGTGGATAATGTAATTATCAGTTAACTTGAATGATCAAATAACCAGTAGTGTTCCTCCTTAACTATTGTGACTCAATGAGAGTTCACTGTATATGTGTGAGCTGAACAGTAATATTTTCAACAAATGGAAATTCATGAAGTGAAATTCTTGTGGGAGATCACTTGCAAATAAATTAACTTAAAAGATCTATTTACATTCTAATACCACTGATTAACAAGAAATATTTATCATGGGAGAAGGAGGAGAGAAGAGAAAAAATTCTGCTAATTAAGCCAACTGAACATTTATTCCCAGTAGTTAATAGAATAGAATCCATGGACTAACTTCACAAATACATACTAAAAATATGCAAAGTGCATTGTAAGTGCTCAATAGATGTGACATTAAAATAAGCCTGGTTAATATTCTACATGGATTTATACGTTTCTAAAGCTGTGCAAATACAACCAGCCTAAATCAGCACTTTTCAAAGTTTAATGATCACACTTTGAGTAGCAAGGACCTAAAGAACATGTTAGTAGATGAATCTCCTTTAGACACGTCCGTGGGTAGAAAAATTGATATTAATAATATCTTTTTCTGTTCACCTTACATTACTGGACTCTAAGTTAGCAGCAAGGCTGAAAGAGTCTACTGTGTTTTATGCATGAAGTTCACTGCACAAGCCCGGCCTCATTTAACAGATTGGGAAAATGATTTTAGAAGTTAAAGGCGATTTTCATGCTATTCATTTTTAGCTTTTTCCACATGTATGCAGTTACGCCTATGCAGGAGTAATCACTGTTCACTCAATTGTATTTTGAAGATGGTAATATGCAAAAGTCATTGCCAGGATAAGAATAAAATATCAATTGCTTTCTTTGTTCATTCTCTAACAGCGTCATCTTGTAGACAGAATTACAGGCCTAATAAAACACTCAGAAACTGAAGATGAAATTCATGCATCCTTGAATTGATCTTGATCATTTCTGCACAATTCATCAATCAAGGAAAGGATAAAAAGATGGCTGGCTTTGTGGGCCTGCAATTTGCTAGCTGTTTAGGATGCCTGATTTTCACATTCAAATTGCTGCTATATTTTCAATCATTAAAAAAAAAAAAAAAGGCCGGGCACAGTGGCTCATGCCTGTCATCCCAGCACTTTGGGAGGCCGAGGCAGGTGGATCACGAGGTCAAGAGATTGAGACCATCCTGGCTAACATGGTGAAACCCCATCTCTACTAAAAATACAAAAAAATTAGCCGGGTGTGGCGGCAGGCGCCTGTAGTCCCAGCTACTCAGGAGGCTGAGGCAGAAGAATGGTGGAAACTTGGGAGGCGGAGCTTTCAGTGTCGTGTCACTGCACTCCAGCCTGGGCAACAGAGAGAGACTCCATCTCAATAATAATATAATAATAATAATAATAATAATAAAAGACTTTTTAAGATATAATGCCTCTGGCCTGCATTGTATGGTAGAGGGATTTTTTTTTTTTTTTTGCACTGTTTAGGATGACAGAATTATACTGAAGGCTTATAAACACATTCAAGGAAGTAAATAGTTTTTGTTCCTTGAATGTTAGTCATGCACGGAGTTATTCTTTAAATCCCCTTTAGAAGTGAATCAAAAATTCTAAACAGTAATTTTGGCCATCTAGTAGATTATTTCTTTAAGATTCAACTATTTTAAGTCATAGGTGTGAGGTTTAACATATAGTACACAGTCAGTCTTTTGAGTTGTGTGTCAGAAAATTCATCAAAATTAAGGACATCTCCCTTACCATGCAACTGCTTTGATTCCTATAATGACTAAGGGAAAAGTTTTCCTAACTCTGTATTTCCTAGTCAAGACATTGCAACGAAGCATTGAAATGCTCACGCTTCTTCCAAGACTCAATAATTGCTTGATTTTTACTTTTCTAAGGTCTGACCAGTCCTGGATTTTTGACTACAATATTTCACTTAGCATTAGGAACAGACTGAGGGATTTGCCCATTCCTCAAAGTCAAACTTCATTAAGCAAGACTGGCTAACTCTTTCTAACGGGGAAGGTGCTCTGTCTCCTTTGATTAACCCCAAATTGGGCAGAATTCATGTTTCAAACCCAGAAACTTCTGAAAATAAGAGGGATAGGGGAAGAAACTACTAACAAACAGAACAGGCAGGAACCAGGCTCTCTTGGGCAAACTGGAACATTTAAACACCTCCATCTGAATCGACAACCAATCATCAACTGTTGTATCATTTGTGACACCAAAGGATAAGTTCTCCTCACTATTCTCTAACTAAATGGAAGATACAGTAAGTGTTAAAATACATGATATTCCTATATAGATGTAAGGGCAAATTTATTGCGATTGCTTCTTATAATTTCCTTCATTTCAAGCACAGTGAAGAACAAATAGGCTATAGATCACAAAGGTAATCTTCCATTAACTTTGTGTAATTTGGCTTTAGGTAAAAACTCGGGCATTAGATAATTAGAAAAATGTTCGAAGTACAGGTATTCTGTGTCGTCAATTCTGCACTTTTTCTTTAAAAATCAATTGGCAATAAAAAGAAAGAGGTTGATGTCTTCTAAAAATTAAGGCACTCAACCAAGGCTTCTGTTTGTGTGTAGGCCAGTCCACCTTCTCCTAACTGGTACTCCTAACTGGTAGGAGTTATTCACACAGAAGTATTATTTAGTTCAGTAAAGAGTTTTAAGTTAGCACCAACAGAGAATAAATGACTATTCAAGGCTCACAGTTCCAAAACCAGAGTATGTTCACAATGATGATTACAGCCCATGCAATTTCAAAATGAGAATCACCAATCTCCCTTAGATTCGTCATAGAAAAAGCTTACTGATGAACACACAAAACTATGTAATTTAGAGAGATATGGTTTTCCAGTAAATACTCTGAAATAACTGCATTGTAAAATATACTAAATGGCCCAGGCCTACAGAGTTGGTAGCATAACTCAATGACATCTGCAAGAATATCTGACAGAAATAGTGATTTCAGATTTGAATAATTGATCTCAGGGAATTCTTTCTGTTGACTTTCTTTAGAGAATAGGGTAGAATTGTTTGTTTAATTTCTGACAATAAAACTATATTATTAATATAAAGGAAACCAAATGTTTCTCTTCCATATTATGGGATTATCAATTTTTGTTATCCCCAAGTGGCTTCAAATCATTAAGAAATAGTTAAAAATGAAGAGAGGCCTGAAAAATAGCTATCTCCCTTTTCTCGAAATTATTAGCTGATCTGTCAGGGGATACTTTCTGATTGTTTTTCTTAAAACCACATTAAGATTCACCTGAAACAAATGGCCTCATCTAGATTAGCTGTCAGCTCTGCATTTACTTGCATTATCTCCAGAACACAAGCTGTTACTTGGTAGATTCACTCAAACAATGAATTATTTCAGGAAGGAAAGAAAATTAGTCAACCTGGTTAAGGAAAATGAATAATTGTTTGAAATGACCAGGAAACAAAGTGGTAACAAATAATCCAGAAGTTCCATGTGCAAAGGGCTCCTATATTTAATAGCTCCATGAATAAAAGTGCCTCATTGCTATAAATACCAAGAAACAATGATTTAATATAGCTGCAATTCTGTTTGTAAATAGCTAGAAACTTGTTTTCATAAGATAAATGTTTTACTTGAGTTTGAGAGGTCATTTTTTTTTTAATTTTAAGGAATATTTACCATTATACATTCTCAGACCTATGTGTCTCCACATCATATAAAACTGTGGTATTAATATGTGTATGTGGTTAGGAGAAAAAGAGTGACATAGAACTTAGTGGAACCATCCCTGGAGGCTAGCATTCAGAAACTAGGTATAATATGGGCCATAGTAAAAAAAAAAAAAAAAACAAACAAACAAAAAAAAAAAAACTGTGGGTTGTCACTCAACAATAGGTGTAAAATCAATTTATAGAGTAATTATAACCATTTTAAAAAATTGAATGCAGTAGAAACTATCCATTTCACATGTAGTAAGAACAGTAAAGGTAAGTGTTTTTTTCAGCTTATGCAAATGAATAGGTATATGGACACTGGTTATAACATCAAATATTATTCTTTCTGTAGGATACATTAATAAATGTTTGAGCTCCCTGATTTAGAGAAGCATATGGTCATATGATATGACAGATATAGAGATGAAGAGTGTGATAAAGTCCTTTCCCCCTAAATCTTTTGTTACATGTATGATTCAGGTAACCATTAAAGTGATTTTTGCCAATAAAATCTCAAGTGCAAATAAAGGGTAAAATTCTAATATGATATGATGTAATAGAAAGTGGGGGGTGTCACATTATAGAAAGAAATCAGAAGTCTGGATGTGTGACACTATGGATGGATGAATGCTGATAGTAAATTGATTATGAATTGGTTCATTCTTCTCATTTATCAAAGATGTGATGCAGCTACTTACTGGAACTTACATGCTATATTAGTTTTCTAAGATTCCCAGTTTGTGGTACAAACTGGGAAGCTTGAAACAATGTAAGATAATTGCCTCACAGTTCTGGAGGCAAGAAGTCCAAAATCAAGTTGTGGGCAGGGAGGAGCTCCCTGTGAAACCTGCAGGGGAGAATCTCTTCTCTTGCAGCATCTAGGGTTTAGTGGCAATCCTTTGAGTTCCTTGGTTTGTAAATACATTATTACAATCTCTGCCTTCATCTTCACCAACCACTTTCCCTCTGCATGCCTCTGTCTTCACATGGCATTCTCCTCTCTTATAAGCACATAAGTCATATTAGATTAGAGTCTATGCTACTCACATATGACCTCATCTTAGCTAATTATATCAACAATGACCCTATTTCCAAATATGTAAAATTCTGTGGTACTGAGGGGCAGGGCTTCAACGTATATTTTAAGAGGACACAATTCCACCCATAATACATGCCAATACTAAAGATGTTGGGTCACTAGCAATTATCTGTTCCTCTTCCCTTTCCTTTCTTCCTAGGAAACCCCAAGTACCAGAACACAGACAACTGCTCTGATTTGCTCTCCCCCAAGATAAACTATTTTTTAATTAAATTGTCTGTTACTCTTAGATTTAAACGGTTGTTCCTGATGTCAACTATCAAGCTACCACTCATCCAGATGATCATTCTAACCACACTTCATCTGCTTACACATGTTAACCTGGGAAGAGAAGCTGGGACTTACTCTATGGCAGTACTCCTCAAGTATGGTCTGTGGACCAGTGGTGGGACTGGTTCCCTTGGCCATAAATTCCAGTGATAGAAAATTAATTCCCCTGATAGAATGTTAAATGATTTGTTTCTTCACAAGCTCCATGTTCTCTCTCCCCTAGGTAATAGGAATGAGTGGAGACATTATTCCACAGGAGCTCTTCTTTTACCTAAATGTGTTGTGGTGTCGATTTGATATAAGAGGTAGAAGTTTCCCAGTTAGGTTTGAGTCTAAGCCACATTTTCTAATCCAGTTTAACCAGATATTTACGTTGGGATTTCAGGCATTTCCCCATATTAATAAGGCCCAGTTATCCAATGTTTATGTATTTACCTTTTTTAGTAAGGGCAATAGAAGAGATTTTTATATTAAAGACAGAGACAAAGCATACTAGTATGTAGAATGCCCTGTAGCTCTTCTGTTCAGGATAGAAAATGTATCTGAGTCCCCCTTGCCATGTTATTCCCTGACCAGGCTCATGACCATTTGTGGGGACACAGTACCAGTTGATAGCATCTTCCAGAGAAGAAAACCAATGAGCAAATGCTGTTTCAGCAGTAGGCTGAGTCAACTAGGCATATTCAACATGCACTATCTGCGATGAGCCTGTCTTCTTGCTTGGTCTATAACTATAAACTCTGTCTCTTACATGGAAACCCTGCTGACCAGGCCTCCATCACTTCTTACTACAGCTTCTGCCCTTGTTCCCCAAGTGCAGGCTGCATCTTTATCAACAGCTCATAGGTCTTCCCAGGACCTGCCCTAGTGGCTTATGGGAAAGCACTATGTCGTTTAGTAAGAAACTTAGAAATCAATTTATGTCTTTTAATTATATGACATGGGTGAATGGAGGAATAGTGGATACCACTATGAACCACCTCTGAATAAGCACACAGAATAATAAATATACACAAACACATATATATATTTACATACACATATATACACACACACACACATACATATCGTATTAGCGTTCTCTAGAGGGACAGAACTAACGCAATATACACACACACACACACACACATATATATATGAGTTTATTAAGTATTAACTCACATGATCAAAAGGTCTCACAATAGGCTGTCTCCAGGCTGTGAAGCAAGGAGAGGCAGTCTGGGTTCCAGAACTGAAGAACTTGGAGTCCAATGTTTGAGGGCAGGAAGCATTCATCACAGGAGAAAAATGTAGGCTGGGAGTCTAGGCCAGTCTCTCTTTTCACACTTTTTTGCCTGCTCATATTCTAGCCGTGCTGGCAGCTGATTAGATTGTACCCACCCAGATTAAGGGTGGGTCTGCCTTTCCCAGCCCACTGACTTAAATGTTAATCTCTTTTGGCAACACCCTCACAAACA
Organism: Macaca fascicularis; assembly: GCF_037993035.2. Lineage (NCBI taxonomy): Eukaryota > Metazoa > Chordata > Mammalia > Primates > Cercopithecidae > Macaca > Macaca fascicularis. Next base: position 99,029,619 of record NC_088383.1, on the reverse strand, counting down.
CACCTAGGATCAATACTTTGTATTCTTCAATCCAATCAAGTTAACACTCAGTATTAACATATATATATATAAGCATTCACCTCCTGGGCTCAAGTGATCTTCCTGCCTCAGCCTCCCAAGTAGCTAAGGACTCCAGGTGCATGCCACTGCATGCGGCTAAATTTTTGTTTCTTTTCTTGTAGAGATAAGGTATTTTTTTGTTCCACAGACTGGTATTAAACTCCTGGCTTCAAGCAATTCTCCTGCTTGGCCTCCCAAAGTGCTAAAATTACAGGCATGAACCACCACGCCCAGCCCAGATTTTTAAATTTTTAGCTGACAAAGTATTTTGAAATTTTATTTTGAAAGAAATAAAACTGACAGTATGCCAAAATAAATATAGCTGCTGTATAAATTGCAGGCATTCTGTGAAATGTATTCTAGGAAAAAGGGAAAACAAATAATGATGTGTGTTAGAAATATTAAGTCAAGAATCAAATAGAAGGCAAGGGGAAAGTTTCAGAAAATGAAATGACCTATCTCTATTTCTTCCCCACCCCATAAACATATGTAATGTTCTGCTATGAGTGTGTGTGTGTGGGGGGGGGGGTGGTGGTATGTGTAACACAAAACTGGCTTTTTGCTCCCAATTATCACAATACTCTCAGCCGTGCCTCATTCCCCAACTATTTCTGGTTTTATGTTACACAGGTAGTGCCAACCAATTCTGTTCCTACTGACATCATTGCTCATTATCCAGAATCATTTTAACCCTAAAAAGGAAAAAATATCCTTTATTGAATGCTATTAAAGAATAATCTTTTAAAAAATATAAATTATGACTCATATAAATATAAAAAGAACATGTCAAAAATTGGCATGTTAATGAGGAAACAATAAAGGTGTTCGAACTGTTTCAATAAAGGTGTGATTTATATAGAGATTTATATTCTGTACTGAAAAGGAATCATTTGCACAGCAAAGAAAAGAAAATATTCCCATTACCATCAATTTTCTACAAGTTAATGTCTGTCTACAGAGTTGGATCATAGTCTAGCAAAGAAAAAAGTGCACATCTCTAAAGGACAGACAACTCCCAAGACTCTACTTCAGAGCATTCCAGTGAAAGAATGTCCAGTAGTCTCTTTTGCCTATTCCAAAGTCTTAAATATTTCCTATGTGTAATAATACATGTAGATAGATTAGATAGATAGATAGATAGATAGATAGATAGATAGATAGATAGATAGATAGATAAGTAGATAGATAGATTGATTGATTTTGGGGGGGTGTTAGAGACTCTCTAACTTTAAAAAAGAGACGGTTGATGGAATTCCATCTTCCACTATTTATTAGAACAAACAGTTGGTAAAGTCAGGTCTCAAATAGCTGTGCAAGCTCCAAGGACTCCATATACATCTCGTTCATGAATAAGGCTCAGAGCTCCCATAAAGGGCCCTTCTCTGCCAACTTGAAAGCCAATCAAAATCAGAGCTGTTTCTCAGGGATTACTTTCCAATATTTGTACATCAGAAAAAGGGATGACTTTTTATTGCCTTGTTGACATCTGAGTCTCACTGGAGGAATTTAGGTATATATTTTTTAACAAGTTGCTCTGTTTTGCTTGTAAATAGGTTGAATAATTAAAAATCCTAAATATTTTTGTAGGTTAGGCCTCAATGATCACCACAAGATATATCTAATTCATCTGCTATAATAACACATTTTAAATCAAAGCATGTTAAATTCTTTTTATTCTTCTTTTTCTAAGGAAAAGTCAAAGGCATTTTCATATCCCTTAGAAAGTTTGCCATTTTCTCATTCCTCTCACACATCTTAAATGCTTGAGATAAGTGTGCCTCCAGTGAGCTAAGACAGTAGACAGTTTTGTTTTGGTTCAGTTTTATCCAAAATTATAGAATGTAACATTAGTTGTATATTTGGGAAGGTAATAATTAGTCTAGGCAAAAGAAAGGCTGAAATTTAGAAACCTTAGTTGGTCCTGGAAATGAAACATATGGTAATGATCAGAAATCCATCTTAACCTTGAGCAACACTGAAAAGCACAAAGATATGGATTAACCACAGAAAGGTCTAGTTCTGCCTGGCACTAGTTCATTTCTGATTATGCCTACATTCCAGATGGATGATAGTGACCACTAGACCTCCGTATCACTTTTCATAAACATCCACTCAATATTATCTTCGGGGGAAAAATTGTTTGGGTTCTTTCTTTTGCATGGGCTGCCTCCTAAATTCAAGTCAAGTCATTTCAGATGCTATGTTAAAACAGCACAGTGGTACGATGATTTACTATCATGATTTGTAACACAGAGGTAATTATTACCTCTGTGTTACAAATTATCTCTGTGCTAAGGAACTCTACTTCTAGTTTATTTAATTCAGCATAGCTGAATCTTCTTTGAAAGCCATAAAATGAATTTTGACCCAAAGCAACAAAATACCCTGGAGATATGCTTGTGAAATTGGTCCACATTCCAAGAAATGAGAAGTGATGTCTACAGGAGAGTGGTAAACAGTATTTAATATGAGAGTAAGCATTCAGTTTTCCATCTAGTTAAAGGTAGAAAGAGTTACGTGGAATTTTAGTATCTTTTTTAAAAGGGGTTTATGAAATATTTATTTTCATTGTCAGATTCTGGCTGCTTCTATAATGGAAGTAATCAGTGTTATTTGTTAGAAAATAGCATTTGTGATGATAAATGTCTTTTCAGATGCCTAAAATTTATCTGCTTCTCCGCAGTTACAAATCCATCTCAATTTATTGCTTTATGTGATTTAAAAAATATAATTAAGTGTGATGTTAGTGTATCCTAGTTTGACTCTCTTGTATTTGATCTATGGAATGCCATTTACTTTTCTGGAACTGGTTATAAATTAGGCATAAGCACCTTTTTCTGGAGTCACAGAAACTTTGAAACCCTTGTATTTGATTAGTAGTAAACGACAAGTTATATTTCACTAACTGTACTGACTATTAAAAGAAAAAGTCAGTGAGTCTATTTCACACTTTTATATGCACAGAGGTTCTGTGAACTGGCCCACAAATGTGATTACAATTCCCAGCCTACATTTCCATGTGAAGCAATAGTGCAGATAGATATGCACAGTCATACTCTTAACCTGGGCCCTCCCTATGTACAGAACACCTCTGTGAAACCCACGTCGAGTGTCAATAAAAGCATTTGCAAGGGGTTCAGGTGCTAGTAAATCTAGAATTTGTTATATCCCTCACAAAAATGCAGGAATTCTAGACCCCCTAGTACACACATACCACACATTGATAATATCACTCAGAGAGCAGAAGTCAGAGAATGTGCAGAGCAGGAGAGGAAGGCTATTGCTGATGTAACTGGTGGTTATGGCTTGCTTACTATAGAGCATGTGTTGAAAGAGGACCAATATTCCTCATGTTCTTAAACCAAAGAATACTATAAAAGTTGAATTTAGGAAAGCCAGTGAAGCTCTCTACTGAAAGCATGTACTTTGAACAACCACAGAAGGTGAGAATTCTCTATAGAATAAACCTAATCAAAATGAAATATCCCTCTTGACACAAAGAAACATGAGAAATAGAATGAGTTGGGTGGGACAGGGACCAATGAATAATGAAGGCCATAAATGACATGGAAAGATGAGGACACATGAGAGAGGGTCAGAGGTATTTCTGCCAATCCTTGGGGAAGAGAGATGGAAAGTTAACATTAGAACCACATTATACAGTGCATGTAATTTGCTAGATTAACTATATGAAATACTGCATATAGCTCATACCCTCAGAGGCATGAGCTCTGCAAACCCTATTATTCTGGTTGTCAGTGGAAGATCCACAAGTGACTGCAGTCAAAGTTATAGTTCCCAATGCAAAGAGGTGATTTGGAGTACGTATGCTCCCACGAGTAATTGGTAAAGTGATGGTCAGCACAGAAGAATACTGGCACAGCTCATTCAAATAAACATCATTATTTTGACTAATTATTTGACCATACACAGTGGAAATCAAGATATGAAGAGAAGTTGATATGATTTGACTCTGTGTCCCCACCCAAATCTCATCTGGAATTTTAATCCCCACATATGGAGAGAGGCACCTGGCAGGAGGTGATTGATTCATAGGGGCAGTTTTCCCCATGCTGTTCTCGTGATAGTGAGGGAGTTCTCATGAGAGCTGATGGTTTTAAGTGTGGCACTTCCTCACTATTTCACTCACTCTTTCACTCACTCTCTCCTGCCGCCATGTAAGACATACTTTGCTTCCTCTTCACCTTCTGCCATGATTGTTAAGTTTCCTGAGGTCTCCTGAGGTATGTAACTGTGAGTCAATTAAACATCTTTTGTTTATATATTACTCAGTCTCGGGTAGTATTTTTATAGCAGTGTGAGAAAACAAAGATAGGAGGAATATTTCTTAAAATTTAGCAGGATGTGAGTACTAATAATTTATTTTTATTAAGAAGTGGTGAATTAATCCGGCTTGACTTATTACATCAACAACTTGTTCTTGGTACATCCAAGTGCAGGCTTTCACAAAAATGTGAAATTAGGAGAGGGAAACAAACAAAACAAACAAGAATGCTCTCCTTTTCCCTTTAATCCTGGGAAACCTCAAGGGAAAACATTTCATGTTACACAAATGCTATGAAGTTACAGATCTTATACAGATGGTTCTTTCTGCTGAAACTAAAGAAATTGCCTGCAATCTTCAAAGATGCCCTCTGAAATACCTGTCTCTCTCTTGTATTTGTCTTGCAATTTCATCTCCATTATTTGGGGGAAATTTTCATTCTAAAGTTATAACAAATAGGCCCACAAAGCATAGTAGCAAGTGAGAGTCTTAGAGTTTCTCTTTAGTGGACACTGATGATTTCCCTAACCTTCTCTGTGCATCCGTCTTCTGCTTGCTTTGCTACTAAATGCTCCTACATCAGAAGATTACTCTGGAGGGAGGAAAGTGCCTGGACCAGTCACAGACTGACTTATGAGAGAGCACAGAATGTTAGCTTCTTTGCCCCAGAGCAAAATCTAAATCTGAGGCTTCATTGCAAAATGTGCCCTTGCCTGGTTTCCTGTCCGTCCCTAGCCTGCTTCCCTACTCCTTTACTGGTTTCGCCTGAGAGCATTTCCATCTTAATCACTTGCACTCAGGTCCTTGGACCAGGATCTACTTCTGGGAGAACACTACCTGGGGCAGAGTTAGAAAACTCCAATTTGAAACCCAGTTAGACTTGCCAGCTGTGAAGCCTTGAAGTCTTTGATTTAACTTCTAGACATATCAGTTTTTGTCTGTAAAAACTTCATCTCTTTTCTTTGTTTGCAGGACCATTGTGAACAAGAAAGGAGCTGATGTATGTGAAATACTTAGCATGGGCCCCTGTTGTGCAGCAGGCACTCAATAAATGTTAGTTGAATGTGAATATTTACTGGCATGTCTTGGCTTCTACTATTTAAAATTGACAGTATCATTTTTAGGGTTTTTTTTTTTTCACTTCCCACCAGCTGGTGTGCTAGATTCATATTTATTTCTCAGAATTTGTATGTCTTTTTCATGAGTTACTCAGCTCTTGTTCCCTTGTTTTCTCACTGTGTTTAGCAGATTTCAATAGAAGACAAGATTCTACAATCGCAGTCCAGCAGCTTTGACCTCCACATGGGGCTGGATTATATAAATGGTTCTTATCATTCAACTCATGTAGAACTATAAGTTAAGAAATAAACTAAAGAAATCCCAAGGTTTATTTTGCCCCAACAAAATGGCAGCTATCTGCCTATGCAAAGTATAAGGAAAATTTGAACAATTTGATCTCAGAAAATGAGGACTCAGAAAAATGAAAGTGCTGAATTTTTCTTTAATTTTCTCTAACTCATTACCTTTATAGACCCGGTCTTTAAAAATTATTTGTACAGTGCAGTCACTGATGCCCTGAAACTATCTCTCACCTTTGTTCTGAGGAATGGAAAAAAAACAAAAAACAAAACAAAAAAAAAACGCTCTTCCCTAATTCTGGACTTAGCTTGTGTTATAAATTTGGAGCTCTGATAGCTAAAATATACTCTGAACTTTTCTTCGGGAAATATAAAAGATCCATTTTCCACTTTTTAAGGAGATGCATCTAACATAAAATATGGGTTTTTGGACAATCCTCAGTGATTTATGATCCTTTAGCAAGTTGCCAAGCCTCATTTGCATGATTATCTTTCCCATTTTTCCTGGAATAGCTGGGGAGAAAAATCAAAAGAAATAATTATTTAATATTCTCAAGTCGTATAATTTGGAAGGGCTTAAGACATCCTAACAGCTTTCAAATGTCACCATCCTTGAAATAATAATGTATTATGAGTATGGGTTTTTAGAATATGTAGAGCTTGATGGCATTGATTTTTCAATTTTATTGTAAACACTCTTCCCTTTATGAATGTTATTAGCATGCATTATTTAAATATTGTTTTTATTTACCTTCAGTTGTTGACAACATAAAAAGCAAAGGTTTATGAGCATAAAATTGCATTGAAATTGTTATACAAGCAGTAAGAAATAATGTTCCCTGTTGAAAAGATAAAAACCATACATCTCAAAAAAACTATCACAAGGCCAACTTACAATGGCTAAGTGGTCTTGCCTTCAGTGATGAGACACAGAACAAATTATATAAAACAAGCATTTGAGGATTGGTCATTATTTTCCTGACTTACCTCAATGTTGCACATAGCACACAATTGATGGAGAGTCTGATTTGATCATTTTTCTCCACTGTTCAGGCAAATTGCCAAATATCTTTATGGGCAAAAGGTAGTCTTCTGTGACTAAGATCTTCGCATCTAGTCCTCATCACCTTGGCCTTTAGCCATGTTAATCTTTTCCAAATCTCTTAAGGAGGCAGGGAACTGAGCAATGATGTAAGGGGATTGTGATGTTGTCCAGAGTCAGGATGGATAGTGTGGAGGTAGAAGGGCCTGATTTGGTGAAAACTACAGTTTCAAATCTTCAGGAAGCACTACAGAAATCTGTGGCCTCTTAGAAGAGCAATTGCATATGCCATTTTATTGGGAATTGAGGAGAAATGACCAATATGTCAGTGGTGAGTGAAATCTGGTTATTGTCCTTCCATGTGGTTTTGTTTGTTGTAGTGAGGATGGCATTATTTGGAGAATGCGCCTAGTCTTCAGAATTCAAACAGACCAGAGAATTTCTTTAAAGATTAAATCAGAAAAACATGTGAAGCTTCAGCAGGTTAATAAGTACTTTGAACTCAGCAATTATACACATTGATGTAGCTGATTTTCCTTGCTTAGCCAGCTTTATTGAATGGACTTTGCAGTACTGGTATGGAAAATGAAGTGGTCATCCAGAATCAAGTCTTGAATATACATCATTTTAACTTCTTTAGATATGTAATGAACAGCAAGCTAAACTAGGTGCTTTCACATATGTGACCTTACATGACCTTCTTAAACTTAGGAGGAGAGGATGAAGAGGATAATGTCACTGTTTACTACAGCAATTAGTAACAACTAATCGTTTTTGAGAACAGACTTTGCCATACACTAATTGCATATTTCACGGTATTTTCTCGGTGTTCCTAATACACACACACGTATGCACATGCATACGCACACACCTATCCTAAATAGGTACTATTATTATCTCTAATTTAAGGACAAGAAAATTGAAGATCAGGTAGGTCCAGCAACCTTCCCAGGTTAACACAGCTAGTAAGTCCTAAAACAGGTAATCAAAAAGAATATACAGACTAACATCTGTGCAAAGTCTATACTGCCTGCCCACTTATATGTGGGAGGACTATCAGCCTCATCTGAAGGTGTAATTATGTTTTAGAGCTAGTCAGAGCATCTATATCAGGTTTGCTTCACTATCAGGATCTCCTACCAGTAGAATATGCACTGAGCCAAAACACATGCATGCTAGACAGATGACTGGAGTGTAAGCACAGACCAGATTACATTTCACAGTACAGTCTACAAACATTAGGAAGCTACAAATTCAGATAAAAATTTGGATAGATTTCTAAAGGTTTGATGTAAAATTGTCCAATATCATAGTAACTAGAAGACTCCAGCTATGAAAAGGAGGTGGTAACAAACTGCTGAAGAGGAAATCACTTTCCTATAAAAGTGAACTGTGGACAAAGGATAGTCTAATGAGTGAAGTAAAATGGTTCTCAAAATCTCTTGTCCACTCATTATCAAAGAGCTTAGTTTCTCCTTGAGAGAAACATAAACACTTTTGTCTGAAGAAGATATTTAAATGCTTATAGGATCCTCTTTCATATGCCATTCTTTGTAGATTTTCTTTATTGCAGGGATCTTGTCAAGAATGAAGTTGATTTAATTTCTATTATGAAGATCATGAGTTCTACCACAGATATTTCCACATTCCTCTAGTGGTACATGGTCAATCAAATGAGAATCACTGGGTTAAAGAAATAGCACTCAGAGTTAGGAGTCATTCTAGCTCTTGTACAAGCTAGCTTCCTAGCCTTAAGGAAACCTCTTTTCCTCTCTGCTCATTAATTTTGTCATTTTTCAAGGAAATACTTGGGTAAATTATATGACCTGCAATGTCCTTTCCAGTTTTAAATATTCCTGTAGGTCTTTGGGATATCTTTACTAGAAATGTGCCCATCAAAGTAAAAGCTCTTTGAAAGGTCCAAATCGGTATTTCATAGGTGTTAAAACTTGCAACTATGGCCAGTGGAGACATAACTGCTCTGTGATGGACTGAATATTTGTCTGTCCCCACCAAATTCAGATATTGAAATCTTAACTCCAAATTGATAGAATTAGAAGGCAGAGACTTGAAGAGGTAATTAGGTCATGGAGGTGGAGCCATCATGACTGGGACTAGTGCTCTTGGAAAAGGAACTCCAGAAAGCTCTCTCTCCTCTTTCTACCATGTGAGAATACACCGAGATGTTCATCTGTAACATGGAAGAGTGCCCTCACCAGTACGCAACCACACTGGCATCCTATTATCAAACGTCCAGCCTACAGAACTGTGAAGAACAAACTTTTGTTGTTTATAAGCCACCCAGTCTATGTTACTTTGTTATAGTAGCCTGAACTAGGACATGATCCTTCCTTCTGTAGAGGAAACTGCAGTAGAGTTTATCAAGATTGAGTCTTTGATGTAGAATTGGCATATTCCAGCAACTGAAACCACAAACAGAGGTGGAAGAGCATGTTGTGGTCCATTTTTTGTTATTATATAGCAGAATGCCACAGACTTGGTAATTTATAAACAATAGAAGTGAGACAGCCAGGTGAGAAGGGCTCCCTGGCAAAGCCTCTTACCAATCTGCTCACTGGGAAGAATGCAAACTGTGGTGGAGCCACAGAAGTTCGCACGCTTTGCAGTGGGGAGGAGCCTGGCTCCTCCTCTTCTTGGGTGGAAACTGGGATTCAAACTGTGAGACAGGAAGCAAACTAGTAGGGACTCGGCTTTGCAGAGGGTCCCTGTTTCCCCTTTTTCCCCTTTGCACCCAATAAAACCCTGCCTTACTCACCCCTCAAATTGTCTGTGGGCCTAAATTTTCATGGCCTTGTGGCAAGGACCCCCATCTTTAGTTGAACTAAGGAAAAGTCCTGGAACAGAGGTTTATTTGGCTCAGTGTTCTACAGGCTAGGAAGTCCAAGAGTTAGGGTCCACATCTGGTGAGGGCCTTCTGGTTGTGTCACTACATGGTGGAAGGCATCACATGGTGAGAAAGCCCGCAAAGAGAGAGGGTTGGTAAGGGAGCCAAACTTACCTTTATTTTCAGAACCCACTCCCTCAAAACTAACCCACTTTTGCGGTAATAACACTAATTTATTCATGAGGGCAGAGCCCTCATCACCTAATCACCACTTGAAAGGTCTTACCTCTTGGCCTGGTGGAGTGGCTCACACCTGTAATCCCAGCACTTTGGGAGGCCGAGGTGGGCGGATCACAAGGTCAAGAGTTCGAGACCAGCCCTGGACAACATGGCAAAACCCCGTTCTCTACTAAAAATGCAAAAATTAGCCTGATGTGGTGGTGCATGTCTGTAATCCCAGCTACTCAGGAGGCTGAAGCAGGAGAATCACTTGAACCTAGGAGGTGGAGGTTGCAGTGAGCTGAGATCATGCCATTGCACTCCAGCCTGGGCAACAAGAGCAAGACTCCATCTCAAAAAAAAAAAAAAAGTATCACTTCTCAACATTTCCATTGGGGATGAAGTTTTCAACATACAGTCCTTAGGGGACATTCAAACCATAAAAGGGCAGAAATCAAGTTGAGGTTGAGGAAGAAAAGGTGAAGAAAGAAGAGGGACTAAGTGGGAATAAAAGATGAGGGGTAATTGGAAGGAAGGGAAGGGGAAGAGGAAAATAAAGGGGGTGGAGGAGGGAGGGGAAGAAAGAAGGGGAAGAAAAAAAACAAGAATAGGAGGATGAAGAGTGAAGAAAATGAGAGAAGAAAAGAGGAGTGGGAAAACATAAAGAAATTGAAAGAAAAAGCAGGTAAAGAAGAGGAAGAAATAAAGTCAGGAGAGTACATCTGTACTCAAGGTCCTGGCATTTGGAGAATCTGAAGTGGAATTCCAGGGAACCATAGGAAGCTCCTGTCTGGACCTCCAGCGGCTAGCCCTACCTTGAAGGTGAGCTCACATTTCTTAGCCAGCCCTGAGAGGCAAATCACCCAACACACAATAAATGAATGCTCAATCAATGCAATAAAATACATGTGCAAGAGAAATAAATTATACAAATTCACTATAGACTAACATTCAACAAATATTCATGATAACTTCTTGTATGCCAGATACTCTTCTAGGGATTGTCACACACTCTACCCCATTTAAGCAAAGGTTTCTATTCACTTCACCCCACACACTTTGGGATAAATGGTCAGAAGGAAGGATTCCCCACTGTCTTCCCCTCATTCTCTGGCTGGTGGCTAGCTCCCAAATTGATTAACACAGGGACCTATTTTAATCTAGAAATTTTTACAACTCGTGGATTCTAAATTCTATGCATATCCTTTGTTATTTACGGTAACTTAAGTTTCTGTAACAGATGACACAATATAAGTGTATTTCTTCTTCAGGGGACAGCCCAAGACTGGCATTGGGTGGGCACCTTCCATTCATGTGATTCATGAGCATTGGCTCATCTTATTTTACATCTTCAGCACAATGTTTCCAAGCACATTACAGAAGGGGAAAGGGAAAGTGGAAGAGGTGCACCTGCTTCTTCACAACAATGGTCTAGAAACTTGTGGATATCTTTGCAAATATCTTTACTGCTCATATTTCACTGGCAAAAACAAGTCATATGTCCATACGTAAAGCTGGTAGAAGGGTTAGATCTGAGACTTATTGCTGAGAAATGGCTATCAGTCTCTTCGTAATAATTACTCTGCTTGGTGTGGAAGGGCATGAATCTTGGCAGACAGCTGACCACCTCTTCCACAGTCCTCTTGAGTAAGGAAAGGCAATGATTCTTAATCTGGCGTTCAGGCTCTACCAAAGCATAAACATGGAAAGCTAATTTTACTTGTGAGGTATTATTTTCTATGAAAAGAAACAAATATTCTATATTATAGTGTATAATTTACATACATTTTTAAACTGAAACATGAGATTCCAAGAAAATAATATGTTTCAATTATCACTCACACACACACACTCACACACACAGGCACACACATATTCACACAGAACATCAATCATCCTGTGCTATAAGTGGAAAGTTTTGAGGAATTCTTAAACAATTGTTTAAAAACATAGGTCTTAAACCTTAGCAGTCTTTCCTTTTCTCCTGTTAAGTATTTGTTTACTTCCTTTAATAATATAATTTTGCAATGGATCTTAGAACTAAAAGATTCCCTGACCCCTTTTCTCTTCCCCTATCAAAGAGATAGCTCAAACTTTAGAGACCATAGTAGAAGTTCAATGCGTTATTTGCCCCAAAGTAGGTGAATTACTGAAGGAAGACATAGGAACAAGCTTCACTGAACTTCTTTCTCCATTGCCAGAGGTTCCTGGTGATTCTCTTCTCCTCGTCTAAAAGTGGACAAATGTCATAGAGAGAGGAATAAATTAGCAATGCAAAATCTCATGGTGTTGCATGAAATTAATTTTTAGTCCAGATTAATGTCCTATGCAGAGGTAGAAGAGGAAATGAAAGTTGATGGGGGTAGATAAAATATAAAAGAATAGACTTGATAGGTGACAAGGATGAAGCTTGGGGTGGCCCCCATGTGGAGGATAGGCAACTTCTCTGGCGGAGGTCACACAGAGACAGGTGGGAACTGAGGACCCCAGTGAGCCTCCTTTTTCTTCTCACCAGCTGCATACAAGTATGGCATTGCAGCCTCTAGCCTCAAGAGAGTATGTTGAGTTCCTGCCTCACAAGTGAATTTACTCACCTGTAAAACTTGGACTGCGCAACACCAGCCCTGAAAACAAAATGTTCTCAAGATAGAAAAATAGTTTTCAAAGGTGGCCTAATTCATCTTTCCATATCACAAGAGAAGGTGTTTGTAATAATCTGTAGTATGAAGCAGCAATACATTGTGAAGACGCTCCCACTTTACAGAAAACATATAAAAAGCTTTCTGGTTCTATAGCTTGGGAAGCCTGATGAAAATCCCGCCTCTAACTCTTCTTCTTTATAGCCTCTCTTGAAAGAGAGGAAATGATGAAAGAAACCTACATATGCTCTGAGTAGAGGAAGAAGATGAACCCAGAGAGGTCCTGTATCCCTCTTCCTGAGAGGAGACAGTATCAGATGCCATAACAGAGTTTAATGGTGGTGGAAGGTATTCAAACACAGAGAGGACTGCAGAAAGGCACCAGATGTCCCTGTGGCCTCACAGGGGACAGCCAGGTTGCTGATGGTTGTGGTGCAATAAACGTGCCCAGGAAAGGGTGACTGCAGGGGGCAAAGTGAGGACTCCAGGGCAATGGGCCAGGCTGGTGTCTTGTCATCAGAGAGGTGCCTGAGCTTCCAGGAAAACACTGCCTGTGTCGAGAATACAACACAATTAGATCCCATTTGTCAATTTTTGTTTTTGTTCCAATTGTTTTTGGCATCTTCATCGTGAAATCTTTGCCCACACCTATGTCCTTAATGATATTGCCTAGGTTGCCTTCGAGGTTTTTATACTTTTGGGCTTTACATTTACGTCTTCAATCCATCTTAATTTTTGTATATGGTGTAAGGAAGGAGTCTAGTTTCAATCTTCTTCAATTGGCTATCCAGTTATCCCAGGACCATTTGTTGAATAGGGAATCCTTTTCTCATTGCTTTTGTCAGCTTTGTCGAAGATCAGATAGTTGGAAGTGTACAGCCATACTGGTGAGTTCTCTATTCTGTTCCATTGGTCTCTGTGTCTATTCTTGTACCAGTACCATGATGTTTTGGCCACTATAGCCCTGTAGTATAGTTTGAAGTTGGGTAGTGTGATGCCTCCAGCTTTATTCTTTTTGCTTAGCATTGCCTTGGCTATTTGGGCTCGCTTTTGGTTCCATGTGAATTTTAAAATAATTTTTTACAATTCTGTGAAGAATCCCAATGGCACTTTAATAGGAATAGCATTGAATCTATAAATTGCTTTGGGCATGGCCTTTTTAATAATATTGATTTTTCTTTTCCGTGAGCATGGAATGTTTTGCCATTTGTTTGTGTTGTCTCTGATTCCTTTGAGCAGTGTTTTGTGGTCTCCTTTTAGAGAACTTTCACCTCCCTAGATATCTGTATTCCTAGGTATTTTATTCTTTTTGAGGCACTTGTGAATGGGAGTTCATTACTGATTTGGCTCTTGGATTGCCTGTTGTTGGTGTATAGGAATGCTAGTGATTTTAACACATTTATTTTGTATCCTGAGACTGCTGAGGTTGTTTATCAGCTTAAGAGCATTTTGGGCTGAGATTACGGGGTTTCTTAGATATAGGATCATGCCATCTGCAAACAGGGATAGTTTGACTTTCTCTCTTCTTATTTGGATGTCCTTTACTTCGTTCTCTTGCCTGATTGTGCTGGTCAGGACTTCCAATACAATGTTTTTTGTTTTTTGTTTTTTTTTTATTTATTTATTATTATTATACTTTAAGTTCTAGGGTACATGTGCATAACGTGCAGGTTTGTTACATATGTATACTTGTGCCATGTTGGTGTGCTGCACCCATCAACTCGTCAGCACCCATCAACTCGTCATTTACATCAGGTATAACTCCCAATGCAATCCCTCCCCCCTCCCCCTTCCCCATGATAGGCCCCGGTGTGTGATGTTCCCCTTCCCGAGTCCAAGTGATCTCATTGTTCAGTTCCCACCTATGAGTGAAAACATGCGGTGTTTGGTTTTCTGTTCTAGTGATAGTTTGCTAAGAATGATGGTTTCCAGCTGCATCCATGTCCCTACAAAGGACACAAACTCATCCTTTTTGATGGCTGCATAGTATTCCATGGTATATATGTCCCACATTTTCTTAATCCAATCTGTCACTGATGGACATTTGGGTTGATTCCAAGTCTTTGCTATTGTGAATAGTGCCGCAATAAACATACGTGTGCATGTGTCTTTATAGCAGCATGATTTATAATCCTTTGGGTATATACCCAGTAATGGGATGGCTGGGTCATATGGTACATCTAGTTGTAGATCCTTGAGGAATCGCCATACTGTTTTCCATAATGGTTGAACTAGTTTACAATCCCACCAACAGTGTAAAAGTGTTCCTATTTCTCCACATCCTCTCCAGCACCTGTTGTTTCCTGACTTTTTAATGATCGCCATTCTAACTGGTGTGAGATGGTATCTCATTGTGGTTTTGATTTGCATTTCTCTGATGGCCAGTGATGATGAGCATTTTTTCATGTGTCTGTTGGCTGTATGAATGTCTTCTTTTGAGAAATGTCTGTTCATATCCTTTGCCCACTTTTTGATGGGGTTGTTTGTTTTTTTCTTGTAAATTTGTTTGAGTTCTTTGTAGGTTCTGGATATTAGCCCTTTGTCAGATGAGTAGATTGCAAAAATTTTCTCCCATTCTGTAGGTTGCCTGTTCACTCTGATGGTAGTTTCTTTTGCTGTGCAGAAGCTCTTTAGTTTAATTAGATCCCATTTGTCAATTTTGGCTTTTGCTGCCATTGCTTTTGGTGTTTTAGACATGAAGTCTTTGCCCATGCCTATGTCCTGAATGGTACTACCTAGGTTTTCCTCTAGGATTTTTATGGTATTAGGTCTAACATTTAAGTCTCTAATCCATCTTGAATTAATTTTCGCATAAGGAGTAAGGAAAGGATCCAGTTTCAGCTTTCTACTTATGGCTAGCCAATTTTCCCAGCACCATTTATTAAATAGGGAATCCTTCCCCCATTTCTTGTTTCTCTCAGGTTTGTCAAAGATCAGATGGCTGTAGATGTGTGGTATTATTTCTGAGGACTCTGTTCTGTTCCATTGGTCAAACCAAAAGAAAAAAGCCAATACAATGTTAAATAGGAGTGATAAGAGAGAGAATTCTTGTCTTGTGCTGGTTTTCAAGGGAAGTGCTTCCAGCTTTTGCCTCTTCAGTTTGATGTTGGCTGTGGGCTTGTCATAGATGGCTGTTATTATTTTGATATATATTCCTTCAATATCTAGTTTATTGAGAGTTTTTAACATAAAGAGATGTTGAATTTTATCAAATCCTTTCTGCATCTATTGAGATAATCAAGTTTTTGTCTTTAGCTCTGTTTATGTGTTGAATTATCTTTATTGATTAGCATATGTTGAATCAGCCTTGTATCCCAGGTATAAAGCCTACTTGATCATGTGTACTAGCTTTTTGATGTGCTGCTGAATTCTGTTGACCAGTATTTTGTTGTGGATTTTTGCATCAAAATTCATCAAGGATATTGCCTTGAAGTTTTCTGTTTTTGTTGTATCTCTGCCAGGTTTTCGTATCAGGATGATGTTAATGTCATAGACTGAATTAGGGAGGAGTCCCTCCTCCACAATTTTTTGGAATAGTTTTACTAGGAATGCTACCAACTCTTCTTTGGACATCTGGTAGAGCTTCTGCACAGAAAAAGAAACTATCAACAGAGTAAAGTAAGTGGGAGCTAAATAATGAGAATGCAGGACACAGAGGTGAACAATACACACTGGGACCTATTGGAGGGTGGAGGGTGGGCAGAGAGAGAGGATCAAGAAAAATAACAAAGACATACTAGGCTTAATACCTGGGTGATTAAATAATCTGTACAACAAACGCACATGACACAAATTTACCCATGTAACCTGCACATGTACCCATAAACTTAAAATAAAGGTTTTTAAAAGGGGAATACAACACAAGTTTCACCAGCTGCATATATCACATAGGAGATGATCACTCAGTAACACTGAAGGGCAAGGACATCTCAACCGCAAGTCACTAAGAACTACATGAAAAAGACCCATGCACCCAACAGCTGCCTGTGTCTTCAAAAAAATATGCAAGATTTGCTAGATTACATTTTGAAGAGGGAGACGATCAGGGATGAAAACTTGAAAGCCAAACCTGGTAAGGAGATGAACTGTAAATACAAAAGAGACAGAACTAAAGGGGAAGAAAATGTTTAATCCTAGCAGAGACTAAGAAACAACGAATTATCAAGGTTAAGTCTCTTCCCACAAATCCCAGCCCCTTTAAAAGGAAACACTTCGGATTCAGAAAACTACCACATATATATATGTAAGCAGATACATAAATGTGTTACTTACCATAATGTATATAGATATAAATTATATAATATCTATTATATATTATCTTAATAAATATAAGTTAAATATTATAATTATACATTACCTTAACATATAATATACTATATATGCATATTATATATATTATATAAGTATATATAATACATGTTATATTGCCTATATAATATTACTTACATATTATCATAATATGAAATGATATATAATAGGTAATATTAAATAGATAATACAACATGTATGATATATGTATATATACACATTTATGTATATACATATGTATACATACATACACATATAAGTATAAAGCCTATGTATATGTGTATATATATACATGAATGTACTATATATATGAATGTATACACATAAATGTACATACTACATGTATGCACATACACATAAATATGTAAATAGTGTATGTATATATGTGTACAAATATACACATACATGTATATAGTCTACATACGTGTATATAAACATATATAGTATATGTATAAATACACAAATGTATATAGTATGTGTATACATAAATGTTCATATATGCATAGTATATGTGTACAAATATGTGTACATGCATACACATATATGTATATGGTATATGTATACATGCACGTACATATATGCATATATGTTTACGTATACATGCATACGCATAAATGTATATATGTATAAGTATACACATATACATGTATGTATACAGACACAAACATGTATGTATATATACATATGCTTATATAAACACATGTATATATGTATCTGCATACATACAGGTATGCATGCATGCATGCACACACATGTTTACACAAATATGCATGCTCATGTGCATAGACATATATGTACATATGAATGCATGTATGAAAATTTATGTATCTGTATCCATACACATATATATGTGTGAATATACAAACACATAAATGTATATTTGTGTACTATGTATATGTGCAACAATACATGTAAATATATATCTGTATCCATGCATACACATAAACGTATGTATGTAAATGTTTAAACACATACATGTCTATTTGCACATACATACACATATATATAAAAACATATATGTGTGAATGTTTACACATACATATATACGTATACACATATATAGGCATACACACACGCGTGTACATACATACACACATATGCATATTTTTAAACATAAATACATTTATGTGACTATATGCTTACGTATACATGCACATATATGTATACACATATACACATATATACATACACTTATATGTGTATACTGTATGCATAGATGCATACACAAATATGTGTATATTTGTATGTATATGTATACGTATATTTACAAATACATACTCATAGGTGTATATGTAGGCACATGTGTATATATGTATACTTATACATATACATATGTGAGTATACATGTATGTATATATGTGTACAGGCATATATATGCATATATGCCTACGTATAAAGCACACATCTCTATATGTATATATACATAGACATGTGTATATATGTTTGCATGCTTATGCATATCTGTGTATATATACATATGCGTATATGTATATAAACTTACATATGTATGCATATGTGTGTATGCATAAACTGTGTGTATATATATAGGCTTATATACACATATATGTATATATGTTTATATACACATGTGCATATGTATATTTATACATACACAAATGTGTATTTGTATGCATATACACACATGTGTGTAGGTGTACATGAACATATAAGCATGTATGTATACACATACACACCCATTTGTTTATGTGTATATGCATAGGTACGCACACATATGTGCATGCATGCATACATACACATATATCACTATGCATATATGCATGTATACACACATACACACATATATGTATATTCATATGTATGCCTACATACAAACATACATATATACATGTATGCATACATACACATATGCGTACATGTATATATATACACGAACAGATTTGTGTATTTGTGGTCATGCATACACATATGTGCATATATCTATATATATGCTATATATATATATTCAATGGTATGTGTGTGTATGTGTGTGTGTGTGTGTGTATATATACCATATATGTATACACCATATATATATACACACCACATTTTCTGTATTCATTCATCTGTTCATGAATATGTCTATTCCATATTCTTGCTATTATGAATAGTGCTGCAATGAACATCCCACTTTTTAATGGGATTATTTCTTCTTTTACTGTTGAGTTGTTTCAGTTCCTTGCATATTCTGGATATTAGTTCCCTGTCAGATAAATAATTTGCAAATAATTTCTTTCATTCAACATGTTATTTCTTCACTCTGTTGATTGTTTCCTTTGCTGTGCAGAAGCTTTTTAGTTTAATATAGTCCCATTTGTCTATTTTTGTTTTAGTTGTCTGTGCTTTTGAGGCATTAGTCATAAAACCTTTGCCTGATCCAAGGTCCTTTAGTGTTATCCCTATGTTTTCTTCTAGTAGTTTTATAGTTTGGGGTCTTACATTAGGTCTTTAATTTATTTTGAGTTGAGTTTTGTATATGATGACAGATAGGGGTCTAGCTTCATTCTTCCATATATGGATATCCAGTTGAAAAAATATTTTTAAGCCAAAGTTGAAAGCCAAAAACATCTTCACACCGACTGCAAGAATTTACCATGCCCAAGTAAAAAGATTTAATCTAAATAGAAAAATTAAGGTGATTATCTAGAAAATAGACACTCAAACTTTGCACTCCCCAATTCCACAACTGTTTGGAGAACATTGCAGTATTTTTCTCTATATATCTCTTCCTTCTTAAACTCTATTTTATTTTGTTACCAAAAATTGATAAGCCTTCAGGAAATTTTGCGTTTCTACATTGACTATAAACAATGGGATTTTAAAATATGTATAAAAACAAAAGTGTAAAAGTGGGTTTAGTAAAATGGAAGAGGCAATAAACTTTTATACTAATGGTGTTAACTACAATCAAGTGCCCCCACCCCCGCCAATTTCTTTGTAAAGGAGGAATAAATTTCATGCAGTAACAACTTGAAACTTTTAAGACTTACACAAGAAGTATAACAAAATATTTTTACAAATATAAAATAAAAATTTATAAGGGTTGTCTCCCCCTACAAAATACCCATTATAAAATTTAATATTACAAACAAAAGCATTTGCACACACAAAAAATAAAACAGCAATTGAAATTTTTCAAAACAAAGCAATTTAAATAAACTAAAGGAAATGACGACCCCAGAAATGAACTTCTGTCTTGACCCATTGACTTACAAGGACAAGGTTAAATAAAATAAAGCTCACAAATGGCACATTAATCTTGAATTGGTTGTTGGTTTGGATTATATGTTTGCTTTTGTGAAATGTCATTTTCCCCAGGCACCAGATAAGTTATCAGTTCCAAAGCTGCAACTGTGCCCATACTGATAGTGCATGGCAGGAGAATTTTGAGTTACTACATCTGTAAAATTGCCCCTATTCTTTCATATTACTCAGGGGCTTAATTTTACTCAAGTAGATTATCTATCATTAATCTTCCTGCTCTAGGAGTGTACTATATTGTGATTCAAATGTTATAGTGAGCCTTTTCTAAGGAGAAAACTGCTTCTCTTTACATATTTCAACCTTATCATCTTGTCTGAAGGGTAATTTAGTTTCCTGCCTGTCTAAAGTGATCCATCAGATTATGAACTGTTGACATTCTGTGCTGTCAAGTTATTCAAACCAAGCTAATAATGAGGTCAGCTTGCCAATGTGGAAGCGTCAATTGACTGCTTGACAATTCTCTTCAATAAGCCCTCAAATGATCAATGTACTTTCCCACGAGAAAATCTATAAAAATATCTTGTCGGTTGTATGGATCTCTTGTGGCCATACGGACATGCGGGTAGGATGGAGAGCGTTAACTTTGCACTTGAAATTCCTCACACTCTACTGCACAGATTGTAGGCAACCATCCAGGATCCTACAAGCAACTGTGCGCCTAAATTCCCTTAAGATCTGTAAGCCTACAAAAGTTGTTTTTTCCAAAGTTGCCTCTCGTACTTTTCTATTGCCACTTTGTCCTTGTGTCCCCCAGTATTCTTGGCTAAGAAAATAAGTACTTATGGCTGAAGCAATAA
Source organism: Macaca fascicularis (assembly GCF_037993035.2). Classification (NCBI taxonomy): domain Eukaryota; kingdom Metazoa; phylum Chordata; class Mammalia; order Primates; family Cercopithecidae; genus Macaca; species Macaca fascicularis. Next base: position 99,008,805 of record NC_088383.1, on the reverse strand, counting down.
AGACATGTAGCCTCATAACAACACAGAAAAGAAGTCAGAGACAGATAACAGAATATTTTAGATCTGTCCAATAAGAATGTTCTATGCAAATTCTCTTACCTTCAAATTTCAGGATGAAGAGGGACTTCAAGAGTCATGTGATCTGCCTGGAAAACAATACCCAAATCTCCTCAGTAATTCCAGCTTACTAGGTGTGCCTGGCCTTGAATCACTCAAAAGCTCAGTTTCACCAAAGACATTCCATTCTTGAGTCTTTTCTTGCTGTCAGGAGACAATTTTTCAAGGAACCCAGGTGCTCTAGGCATCACCAGCCTCTTGAGAGTGCAACAGTCATCATATCAATTTAAAAAACTGTTCTGAGGACTCTCCGTTGCTCTTTAGTCAGAAATACTCCAACCCAGAGAGGAAAGATGACCTTCCCAAATATTTCTGAGAATCCTCCAAAGTACTTGCACCTATAATCCACATGTTTCTTAGGTCCCAGGAACTATGGGTCCTAGATAAGGCCACTTTCCCTCTAGACATCCTCAGGTCAGTGGGTTGAAGAGCCAATGATGTCACGCTTATACACCAAACTACTACAGAACCATCTTGCACATCACTACACTCTCATTCTCTGTGTCTGGTAAGGAGAATCATGACTTTGTGTCTCAGGAGTACCTCTTTCAGAGGAAGTTCGTCTTGCAAAACCATTGAGATCTTGGTGAAACAGTTCTTTATTTTATCCCACAGCTCTTTCCTGTCCATGACCTGCAAGTACCCCCAAGGACTAGAGGGCTGGATGTGGTTTTGAAGAACATCAGGCACTGTAAAAAACCAACAAGAATTTGTTTCTGGCATAACTACAAGGGGCATCCATGCAGACTGTGGAAGGGCTGTTGATGGACACCAGGGAATGGAATGCCTGTGTAGCACATGTTACATCGCCCTGTTACTTATCCAGGATGTGTCAGGAAAATGTTTGCACAAAGTTGCGTAGTGTGAAAGCTGAAGCTGCTGATTGGCAAAGAAGCTGAGTCACCGAAGGAGGATAATCCCAGGCAGTACAGAATGAGCTCAGCTGAGGTTGTGCAATGGGCTATGAATGATGATGAAGTTTTGGATCACCTCTGGTTCTGACACAGTCTGTTCTTGGTGTTCAGTTGGGCAAAACCCAAACTCTTTTCCTCCAGATAGCTCGCATCACAAAGGGACAGTGAGGGCCTGGAGAAGCAAACTCTGAGACAGGCTTCCTTCCAAGGAAAGGAAGACAACTCATGGTGGTAGTGGGTCCCTCAAAGAGATCACAAGAGACTTCCCCAGTAACTTTCTTCCTAAGCATGTTTGAAAATACTTGCATTTGTAAGAGCAACTGCAGCAGATTTTTGTTGTTCTGTGTGTAGTAAGTACATTTCACCCTGTACCTGTAACCAGAGCACTTTCAACTTCTAGGCCCTGATATTCATTTTGCCCACACTTATGGGTGCCTCTGTCTGTGTGTGTGTGTGTGCCTGTGTGTGTTTTCTGCTCAGTTTTCCTTCTAGTAAAGAATTTCAAGACCCTTCCACATTCTGACCTCTCTGCAAAGCTTTCTCTATTTTAGCCAATTTCTCATTCTGATGTTTTTAAGAATCTCCATGTGACTATTTAAGAGAATATGAATTAGGCAAGTGAAGTTTTCTTCTTGCTTTTAGGATTCTCTTATTTTAATACCTAATCAGTCCGTAAGTGTTTGTTTGGCACTGACTTGCATGTGATAAACCTTATAGGCAACACGAAGAAATATAAGATGTGGTTCCTGCCTTTAAAAAACCTACATGCTACTTAGAATAAATGTTTAGAACCAATATAAGGAAATGTGATTAGGTGTCTAGGACTTATTAGAAATGATGCCTCAGAAAAGATTGGGTGCTTTCAGGGTGGTATGCTGCAGACAAAAATAGATACTTGCACTCATATGTTTACAGTAGCACAATTTGCAATTGCAAAAAAACAGAACCAGCCCAAATGTCCATCAATCAACAAGTGGATTTAAAAAAACTATGATTGATATATCTATATCTATATCTATCTATCTATCTATCTATCTATCTATCTATCTATCTATCTATCTGTCATGGAATACTACTAAACCATAAAAAGGAATGAAATAACAGCATTTGCAGCAACCTGGATGGGGTTGGACACTATTATTCTAAGTGAAGTAACTCAGGAATGGAAAACCAAACATCATATATTCTCACTCATAAGTGGGAACTAAGCTATGAGGATGCAAAGACATAAGAAGGATACAATGGACTTTGAGGACTCGGGGGTTGTAGAGGGAAGGATGGGAGGGGAGTGGGGGATAAAATACTACAAACTGGGTACAGTGTACACTTCTCAGGTGATGGATGCACCAAAATACCAGAAATTACCACTAAAGAACTTATTTATGTAACCAAACACCACCTGCTCACCAAAAACCTATGGGAATAAAAAAAATGATGCCTCAAACAGGGTTTCAAAAAAGCTAGAGTTTACCATGGTTTTTTGGAGGGATCATAAACATTTCAACAAAGAAGTAGGGCTTGTGTTCAAACATAAAAGTTAGCTGTGAGTTTGTCCAATCATGTAGAACAACGCAACTTGAAGAACCAATTAATTTTGGAAATTGGGTAACGTAAGAAGATGCCAAGTCAATCATGTGTAAGGCAGTGAGTACCTGATCCAGCATGGTGGCAAAAGGCAGAGTGGATGAACAGATCCTGGGTCTGTTCCCTTCAGACCCACACCTTGCCCTTCCTCCCTCCTCCTCTCTCACTTTGTTTTACAGGCTCTTGTGTCATTGGCTTCGGGCTGTTTGACTGGCAGAAGGCTTGGCAGGTGATTGGAAGGTAAAAGAAAGAAATAACTCATTCTTTTTCCTCAGCTTTGTGTCTTTGGCATTGTTAGAAATAGCTTTGTTCGTTCCAGAGCTCTCTCTCCCGACAAGTAGGCCTTCAGTGAGTTCTGCTTTCTGACTGGTGGCTCCAATCCCTGGGCTACAGTACCCCAGCTCCCCCCTCTATCCCCAGCCCAACGTTGTGTATGGTTGGTAGAAGCTTCTTGCTGTTGCTAATCTTTAAGTGGTCTTACTGATCCCTATGTAACTGCATAGCTTAATCACTGGTGATACCAATTCACTCTGTTAAATTTTAAACATTTACATTATTTTCTTTTCTGGTTGGATCCAATCTTATGTAGATCATCCAAGATTATTCTCTATAGATGGATAGAAAACTTCATGAGGAAGAGTTAATAGAACTTGCTCTTTGATTTTACATAGGAGTTGAAGACCATAACTAATAATATATGACTCCTTATCTTTGTAATCAATCAGTTTTTCAGTGCCAGAAAATTAATTCAGAAGATAGAGCAGTAAGTGAGAAATGAATACTGCTGTGCACTTTTCACCAAGAAGGTGGTGTGGTATTGGGCAAGTCACTATCATAGGCCATCCAACCAAATCTTCGAGCAGATTGATTTTTTTTGAAATATCATAGTTGATGAGACTACAAATGATTTAAGTAATGTAACAAAAACATCTGGGTTTCAAAGATTAAGACTAACAAAACCAAAAGAATGGGAATGAAGAGATAGGGAATAAGAAACAAGGGAGAAAAAGAAGAAACCTGGAAGTGCTGAAAATGGTTATATCTAGACTAGAGGTTGCCCAACCATGGCCAGCAGGCCAAATGTGATGGATATTTGAACAAAGCCACATTCATTTGTGTACGCATTGTCTGTCTGCTTTTGAGCTATAGTAACCAGATCTCATGGGAACTCACTCACTGTCACAAGAACAGTACTAAATGTTCTAAATGGTACTAAATGTACTAAATGGTACTAAATCATTCCTGAGAAGTCTGCTCCCATGATTGAATCAGCTCCCACCAGTCCCCACCTCGATCATTGGAGATGACGTTTCAACCTGAAATTCGGACAGGGACATTATCCAAATTATGTCACTTATCATTGTCTTGTTTTTCTTTTCTTTTCTTTTTTTTGAAACCGAGTCTCATTCACTCTGCCTTCCAAAGTGCTCTGATTATAGGCGTGAGTCAGTGCTCCTGGTCACTTATCACAGTCTTGAAGCCCTTGACTACATCTTTCAGATCCTCACAGCTGGCCATGTGCTGATATTCAGATCTCAGCATAGTTGTCTCCTACTCAAAGAAGCCATCCCTAATAATCCCAGCTAAAGTACCATCCTCCCTACTCATTCTGTGTTAATTCACCCTGCTTTATTTTCTTCATTGCTCTCTTGGCCTTCTAAAATTATCTTGTTTATTTGTATACTTACTCTCACCGAAACAGACACCTTGTCTCTCAAGTTTATGGTTGCATTCTCAATGTCTAAAACAATTCCTAGCCCTTAAGTTCTCTACATGAGTTTGTTAAATAAATGAATTAGTGACTGAATGACTAATTCATTTGAATATTGCTTCAGCCAGACTTCAGACTCTTAGAGGTCAAAGATCATACAATTACTATATCCTTAGGACATTATATCATAAAAGATGGTGTTTCATTCTAGAAATATGCAAAATATAATTGAATTAGCTTAAACACTCTCATAAGGCATTCTTATGCGATGACAGATATTGATAATACTGAGCTTTACAGGTTTTGAACATTTCAGGTGATGGTTATGGTTCCAACTTGCTGAAAAGGATAATTATTTTTGCCTTCAGACTACAATAAACATTTGCAAATATCCCCATTTATTTATACTACTATACATTCATCCATAGGTAAAACCTACAAATTCACTCAATTGGTAAGAAAAAAAATTGCAAACCTAGCATCTTCAAAAGTGGTGACTTTCAGAACTAGTCACGGAGTTAGATGTCTGACACTATTGCAATGAAACAAAATAAGAAAAGGGTCTATTTATATTTTAGTTCTTTCTTTGATGACATTAATCATATGTGCTTTTGTTAGTTCAAGCTTGGTTCAAGTTGAATAGGGAATAGAGTAGACAGCTGAATGTCAATCTTTTACTTTTAAGATAATTTACCTACCAAAGAAAGAGAAAAATCAGTATTTGCAGGTGCAAATTCATTCAAACTCAAGTCAGCTACCCAAAATCTAAGTAGTTATAAGTAAAGATGCTATGCTTGAAGTTCAGACCCTAGCTATTGAAACAAATTACTAGTGAAGGAAGAAATTGATTCTAATTCTGTAAGAGAAGGGACCTTAGAAAAAGCCTATCTTACATCCCACACATACATGTGTCCAGATCTGAGGCAGTTATGTGCCAGCACTTGCAGTTCGAGAGTGGGTAAATGTGTCATCTGGGGAGGCAGCTGGCAGGCCTGGTGGGGCACAGTCATTTTGCAGGTCATGGCATTCCAGCATCTGCTCCCTAGCTTTGCAGATCCAGAAAATAGAAAGTGTCAGTGCGCTTGTAGTTGATTAATCCCTGGGAATTTACAGGAGACCAATGTACAAAGCAGAGTGCCAATTTTGCAATTTACTCTAAGAAATGTAATTGCCAAGTGGTCCAAAATGTTTATGTCAGCAGGAGAACGCAGCCTTGCAATGACATGAGAGGGTAGATCATAATCAGGAGTTTGCGGAGTGAGCCCAGACTCGGAGCAGGAGGAGGAAGCTGGATGACCTTAAAAACCAGTGCCATTAGGCCTGACACATCCATTTCCAAATTGAGATTTACTTGCCAAGAAAGCAGGACACTTGAATTTACTGGCCGGTGCTGGAAACACACTGACAATTCTTGCTCACTAGCTTACTTTTTGCAGATTCCTTGCCAGACACCCATGCATCCTCTCTTCACCTACATTAATACCATTGAATAGAATATGTGTTTCTTTTACAGTCAATGAGGTCTCATTATTAAGAGTAATGAGCTAATATTTATTGAGTGGAAATAAGAGCTAGATGCATGCTAACCACTCTATGGGCAATTTTGTTATAATGCTTGTTTTGAAAACAGAAACTTGTTCAAGAACGAAATGATATATTAGGGAACAACTTGAACATAATGTGGATTTGTTTGCTTATGCACAGTTTTTTTCTTCAAGAAACACCAATTGAATACAGAAAATGACACTCAGATGAAGCAAACTGCTTAAGAATATACAAAATATATGCAGGAACACACTTTGAACATCTACCAGCTGCCTCAGTTCACCACATATATGATGAGTCACATTGTCCACACCCAGTGTTAAAACTTTTTAGCCAATTTCAGATAGCACTCCATCTATCATGCCACAATGACTCACAAGCTGCAAATCTATTGACACCCAGTTGCACAAGCAAACTTTGAATCTTTTTTGAAGTAAAGGATCGTATTTATTGTACTATGTATGTATTTCCTAACCATTTAACACACATAAAACAGCACCACCATTTCATTAAAGTCCTATCATCTCTTTGCATGTGTCACTGATGTTTGAGTGTTTGCCTCTAATCCCACTTTTCTCATAAGCCTCTGTTTTTTTGTGTGATTTTGCATAGCATGGTGATTTTTAGGAAGGCATATGCTGTGTTCTAGCAGAAATAATTGTACCTTATTGTCTAGGATAATTCTTACAACAACTATCATTTTTCATGTGAGGAAAATGAGATTCAAAGAAGTTGAGTAATTTGCCCAAGAACAACATCTAGTAAGTGGTTAAGCAAAGATTCAAGCTATCTTCTGTGACATACTATGAAAACCTTGGGTCCCTGATTTGATATAGGAACCAGCCTGTGTTTTGAGGTGGATTTCACCAAGAGCTAACAATAGCTCTCATGTATTTAGAGGCAATGTAGTGAGGTAGTTAGGAGTATGCCTTCTGGAGTCCTGGTACCTGGGTTCAGATCCTGGCTCTGCTGCCTGTGACCTGTGTGACAATGGGCAAGTTACCTAACGTGGCCTATTGTTGCAAAGTGACCCCAAGAATCTCCTTTGTTATAACCCTGCCTTTTGCAATATGATTTGCTATTGAGAGACAGATTTTATTTCCTCATGCCTTAAATCTGGGCTGGCTTTGTGACCTGATGTGATGAACAAAGTATGGCAGAACCAACAGTGATCCACCCCCAAGGTTAGGCCTCAGAAGCCCTGAAATGCTTCACTTGTTCTCCTGGAATGCTGTCACCACCATAAGGACAAGGCCAGATTACTCTGCAAGGGAATTAAAGATCACATGGCCCAGTCACCCCTTCCCAGGTGAGGAGTCAATGACCAGGAATGTGAATGAGGCCATTACAGACTCCCCAGCCCGCAGTGAGCCAATTGCTAATTGCAGACACATAAGTGGCGCCAACCAAGATCAGTCAAACCAGGTCCAGATTAACAGAATTATTATTTTACATTGCTAGATCTGTGAGTTATTTGTTGCATGGAGAAAAGGCCAGGTGATACATTTAACTTCTCTGTACATTAACTATCCAAACTGTGCAATGGAAAAAGTAACAGAGTTGTGAGGAGCAAATGAGTTAAATATATGGAATACTTAAAATAATACCTTAGGTGTTAAGCTCTGTTCTGATTGTCTGGTGCTCTACAAACAAAAATGATGGATAAAACAATAATAATTTTTTATTATTATTATTTCTCAAGATTCTGAGAGTTGACAGGGCTCAGTTAGGTAGTTCATGCTTGGAATCTCTTATACAGTTGCAGGCAGACAATGGCTAGGGCTGGGATCTTCTTCAGGGTTTCTTTACTCATATGGTACCTGGACAAGAAGACTCAAATGTTGAAGGCTGGTGACTGGACCAACTGGAACTCAGACATCTCTCTCTCTCTCTTTCTCTCTCTCTCTCTTTCTCCCCCTTCCCCCACCTCCCTCACTCCCTCATCTCTATAAAAGATAATTTGAGTTACTATACTCCCCCCCTACTTGCCAGGTGAAGGTTCTCAAAGTGTGTTCCCCACAAGAAACAGGCATAAGCTGGGTGGGTTTTTAGATCCTAGACTCAAATGCCATGCAGTGTCACTTTGACACATTCTGTTCACCAAGGCAGTCACAAGGTCAGGGCAAAGTGTGAAGGGAAGAGATGTCCACTCCATGTCTTCATGGGAACTGTGTTAAAGAATCTGTAGATGTATTTTAATACCACTATGATATCTCTATACATGCATCCATAATTACATCATTCTCACAGCAACCAAACAAGGTTAGTTACAATAGTATGTCCATTTTCAAAACGAGGAAACGTTGCCTGGGAGAGAATAAATAATTTGCCAATGATCACAAAACTGATCATTCTCAGAGCCTTCACTCCACCCAAGATGTTCTGAGTCAAAAGTCTATATTTCCAACTTGTATGGGATACTACTAATCTTACTCATTATGTGTAGGTGTCACCACCAACACACCTAGAGAGCATAATAACTTCTGAACTGGGAGATACTCAATTATCACTCCCACATGTGACACTGGATGCGCTCACATACACACAAGTAACTGATTAACCCTGTTGTTCTGAACTCTTGTTGCAAGCCTGAACTCCACTGTTATAAAAATGATTAGTTTATTGGAAAGATGAAGAAGAATGGGGTGATGAATAAAAATTGAGAGTTCCCTCTCCCACAGAGGCTCAAGTAGCTCTTGACTACATGGTCTAATCCTTTTTGGACTCCTTAGACTTATTCTTATTATACCTTCTGAGTATGGGAAAGTGTGGAGAAAGATCTGCAAAATTATTGGTTCACTCCAGATGGAGAGATTAATAATTTAAAGGCAAAGAAAATGTAAAAGGAAGGGCAAAGTTAAAAAGAAGCAGCCTGGTGTAGGTAAAATGACCATATATTTTTGCATCTATATAATACTTAATGGTTTAAAAATCAAGTGTACATGCATTATTTTACCTAATCTTGACAGCAAAAAAAAGAGGAGGGGATATTTTATTCAACATCTGTGAATGGAAGAGGGAAAAATCTCTTTCCCATAGGTACAGAAATAGGAGCCATAGAACTGGGTCTGCAACTTGGCCATTGAGTCCAAGCCCTGATCCCTGTCCACCACATGCAGAATGGTGTGGGGATTCTCAGTCTAGTTTTGTTGGATATACTGTTTGACTTGTTTATGGCTGAGTTTCCACATACTCTGAGGGGGTTGTTTTAAATGACTTTTAAGGTCCTTTCTCTATCTGATGTAACATAATATGTGTATCAGTCTGTTTTCAAGCTGCTGATAAAGACATATCTGAGAGTGGGCAGTTTACAAAAGAAAGAGGTTTATTGGACTTACAGTTTCACGTAACTGGGGAGGCCTCATAATCATGGTGGAAGGTGAAAGGTATGTCTCACATGGCAAAAGACAAGAGAAGAGAGCATGTGCAGGGAAACTCCCCTTATATAATCATCAGATCTCATGAGATTTATTCACTATCACAAGAAAAGCACAGGAAAGACCTGCCCCCCATGATTTAATTACCTCCCACTGGGTCCCTCCCACAACACGTGGGAATTCAAGATGAGATTTGCATGGGGACATAGCCAAACTATATCAATATGTCATGAAAAAGTGTCACAGCTTGCATGAAGATGAAGCTCTGATGTCAACAAAAGATCAAAATTACCCTTAAAGTTCTCTAAGGAGGATATCATACTGGAAACTGATATATATCACTCATTAAGAACAGTTTTCCTCTTTGTGTTTTTCTCTGTTGGTGAGTTCCTTTAGTTGAGTCTCAGATGAAGTCAATGACTTTGGTTAAGGATCTCCCTGAATCACATTCAGCAGAAAGACATGCTCAGTCTGGAAACTGAGACCAACAAAAGGGGCAATTTATTCATCCTTCCATGTAACTAACAGTCACAACCTCAATAGAATGGCTGACAGATAAAAACTACAGTGTAAATTGCTATTTAGCATTGGGTTATTGAATATTTGTTGGTTTGCTGTTTTTGGCTTTTGTTTGTTTTCTTTTTTCTCTTTTATTTTCCTGGGTTGGAGGAGGGCTGGATTCATAGGGATCACTCTACTAAGCATGATTCAATGCTATTGTTCAGTAAAAAAGATAGCAAGTTAAGAGCCACAGTTGAAGACAGGAAGAAAAATCACAAAACTATACACATGACAGAGCATATGAACTGAATCAGAAAGACCTAGATTAAAAACCAGACTCCTCTCATTCATTGTTAATCTTAGAATTGGAATCTGTAAAATGGAAACAATAAGCATGGAGCTGTAAGGAGAAGTGAATGATATAATATGCAAAAAGTACTTAACACAGAACCCAGCACACAGTAAGCACTAAGAGAACCTCACTTACAATAATGACTTTTGTATTATCCCCAAAGGGAAAGAATTTGGCAGAAAGACATGACTTAGCCACAAGTAAAAAATAATATATAGGCTATAAATGAAGCCAAGGAATGTACAAAAATGTGTTCTTCCATCAAAAGAAATTCCATGCTTTACCCTTCAGATGAGGAAAGCAAAGATTTCTGTGAGTGGGTATTTTGAGTAGATGACACCTGAACATGTGTTGCTGATGTCTTATCCTACCTAAGTCCCATTCTGCATTATCCCCAAAGCAAAACAGCTAAAATGAGCACCCTGGAATAGCCTGAAGAGTACATACAATGACACCCCTGCCGCAAGCTAAAGGCAAGAACAGAACTTGGTTTAACCACTGTATTAGTTAGGAGCCGCAGTCTCATGAGTGAAGAAGCCTAGGGCAAACATTCAAAGGTTGAGGTTCTTTGAGATAAATCTCCCCTGAAAAGTTTTTTTTTGGGGGGGGGAGGGGCCATGTGTTAGCGAGAGAGCTGGTTTCCTGGCCTCTTGGGAACTCCAGTGGGTAGGGGAAGCTACACGTTTGAGGCAAATTATACCCTAAACCGTTTTTCTTATTCTTATCCAAACTCATTCAGGAAAAGAATAGGCTGCAGAAGAGAGTAACAGGAGAAGAAATCTGTGCTTTCTCATTCAGATGAGCAACCTATTAGGATCCAGTCTGTTGAATATTGTATGTGCCTGGGTTATGAAGATCAGATGACATATGGAGCAGGTGCAGGGGATATTATATTTATCTTAAAAGAAATGGGCAATGGCAGTGTTAATAAGGTTGGGTAAAAATGAATTGTTATTCCTGGGGGAAAAAAAGAAGAGAATTGTTAAATTCTGGAAAACAAAAGATGCTGTCCCCTGATTCTGAGGGGTGGAAGGTTGTGGAAAGGTGTAGAAGGGCCAGGCGCAGTGGCTCACGTCTGTAATCTGGCACTTTGGGAGGCCGAGGTGGGTGGATCATTTGAGGTCAGGAGTTCAAGACCAACCCGGCCAAAATGGTGAAGCCCTATTTCTACTAAAATTACAAAAATTAGCCAGGCATGGTGACACATGCCTGTAGTCCCAGCTACTTGGGAGACTGAGGCAGGAGAATAGCTTGAACCCAGAAGGCAGAGGTTTCAGTGAGCCAAGATTGCATGACTGTACTCCAGCCTGGGTGACACAGTGAGACTCTGTTCCCCCACCCCCAAAAAATGTGGGTGTGGAAATAGCTCATCGGAAGTAGAAATAATCTAACACATGAGATCCTTTTCAAAGTTAAGGCTCCTAAGTTTGGGCTTGGGGTCCATGACTACTAAAAGTAACTATTTAATATATTAAAATAGTCACTCTCAGTTCTGCACTTGTGTTATTCATAAACATTCATTAAATTTCAGGAAATGGCCTTTGCAACATGTGATAAGCAATTGAGTTATTCACAAATGTAACTACTCTGCAACCAGGTGTGAGGATTGCCCTTCCCTATCCTCTTAGATGTGGCCTCATGACTTGCTTTTCTTAATGAACAGAAGTAATAAGTGTCACTTTCTGGCAGAAACTTTGAGTTGGTTTGTGACTTGCTACATCTTCTTTCCTTGCTTTGGTAATTATAGAAAAAAGTATCAAGATGGATCCTGTACCATCCCGAGTCCCTAAATAGTTACAATAACCAGGACACACCTGCTGACTTGAGATGGATATGCAATGTGAACAACAATACATTCATTATGTTGAGCCATTAACATTCGGATGATTTCATATCATCTTTTTAGTTTAACCTTGCCTAATCTGACTAACCCAGAAGTTGGTACTGTGAGTGAGGTAGTCCCTAATAAAGCCCTAAAACATGGAAGCTCATGTCAAAATAAATTCTCCATAAGCCTATTTTCTGAGTGGCCAAGATGAACAGAACATGTAGCATGAGAAGGAATAAATGTTTCCAGATTATGCTGCTAAGATTTTTGGATTATTTATTAACATAGCATGGACTTGCCCTATGTTGATTAATATATTATGCTTTGAAATATTAAAGAAGAAAACTGTACTCATTCTTGGGTTAAATAAACACAGAGAGAGAGACATGTATTCACTGTTGATTGGTGCATAATAAACCACTCAATATTAATAGAAAGGGCTACATAGGAGCCCTTAGGAGTACTGGAAATATCCTACAACTGATCAGGGAAGTAGTTACATACATGTACATACAGCCATGTGTCTAAGTCATGTGGGCACACATTCTGAGAAATGCATCATTAGTCTATTTTGACGTTTTATGAACACTGAGTATGTATGGACACAAAGAAGGGAATAACAGACACTGGAGCCTACTTGAATATGGAGGGAGGGAGAAGTGTGTGGATCAAAAAACTACCTATCGGATACTATACTAATTACTTGGCTTGTGGAACAATCTTTACACCAAACCCTTAACACATGGCAATTTACCTGTATAACAAACCTGCACATGTGCCCTTTTAACCTAAAAGTTAAAGAAAAAAAAAAAGAAAGAAAGAAGAGAAAATATCAATATATTCAAAATTGATGGTCATATGGGCCATATTTCCTGGCAATAATGTAATAAACATAATCAATAAGAAAACGGATTGTGAAAAAAGTCTACCTAAAATGAATGCATGTGTTAGATATTCAAGAATCCCTAGCATTAAACAGCTTTACTATTTATCAAAATTCCATTTCATAGATAAATATATTTGCTTCTGCTCATTATCTCCTAAAGGAAGCAGCATCCGTATCCTCCCTATTTCACAGTTGTGAGATTGCACCTAGGATTCACAGTTTAGGCAAGACTAGTGTGACTCATACACAGAAAAGAAAACTCAAGTTCACTAAATTTTACTTTCTCCTGCAAAGGTTTTCAGATGGGTCAGAATTGCCGAACCCCTTGAGTTTCTGATGACCATGTTTCAAAATCATTATTTTCAGTAACCAAGTCTAAATTTAGCTGGTGACTTTTTATAGTATCATTAAAAAAATGAATCTCATAATATTACTGAATAACTAAATTACTGAATACTCAAGCACAACTACCTAAATCTTACCTTTAGCCACAGACTTTTCAAAACCATGACCTCATTTATGCCTTTAAGTGACAATTTGGTTCACACAGAGGCCCAGGTAACATCTAAGCAATAATATTATTCTCAGTGCTTGTCATCTTTTCATTTACCTCATTATCAAGTTCTATTCTAGTGTCAATGCCAGTTTTCTCTTTCTCTGTTTCTTCCACATTCCTCTTTGGAAACCTTTTTATTAAAAGTGTTCTCCAAAGTGTGGAGAGGAAGCAGGATGACTTTAAGCCCTTTAAACCACTTAAGGAATTCCCCTCCACACTTCTTGCTTTCAGAAAGGAGTCCTCAAATCTAAAAGGATAGCTTTAAAGCTTTACAAATAGCTGGCTACCATGACCCTTTTCATTTAGTTTGCCTCAATTTTCAAGTGCACTTTTCTCTACTTTTAGACCAAAAGCAACACACTGTCTCTACTGCTTTCATTTCTTACTTTTATTTTATTTCATTTTACTTTCTACCTCTCTTATTTTTTATTTTCACTAAACCTTTTTGTTAAGCACACTTCTCTGTTCTACATTCATATCCTCAAGAAATAAAGAAGTAACTGGGGAAAAGAAGGATGAGGAGAAAAAGGAAAAAAGAGAATAAGGAAAAGTAATTATTGTGATAAATAATTTAGAGTAAATAGGAACCTTAAGAAAAGTGAATAATAAGGTTTTGAATGGATTTTAGTGTATGCAATTGGAAGAGAACATAAAGAAAAAAGAATCACAATGAGAGTAAATAGAGCAGAATAAAATAATAAAATGGAGTTAGGATCCACTTGGTGGTGTGATCATCAACTAAGTTTATAAATTGTTACTATTGGGCAAACTGCTGGGCTTGGGAAACATTGTCAAGAGAAAATGCTTATTCTGAAAATAAATTTAAAAGTAATCCCATTTACAAGAGCCACACATGAAACTGAATTCCTAGGAATTCAGTTAACCAAAGAAATGAAAACTCTCTCTAATGAAAACAAACATTGATGAAAAAAGTTGAAGAGAACACCAAAAAACAATCATATTCCATGTTCATGAACTGGAAGAAGTAATATTACTAAAATGTCCATTTTACCCAAAAGCAATCTACAGATTCGATGCAATCCCTTCAAAATACTAATGATATTCTTCGCATAATAGGATAAATGATCCTAAAATTTATATGAAATCACAGAAGGCCCAGAATAGCCAAAAGTGTCCTAAGCAAAAGGAACAAAACTGGAGGAATCACATTACCTGACTTCAAATTATACTACAGAGCTATAGTAAACAAAACAGCATGGTACTAGCATAAAAACAGACACATAGACCAAAGGAACAGAATAGAAAACCCAGAAGTGAATCCACACACCTACAGTGAACTCATTTTTGAGAAAGGTGCCAAGAATATACACTGGGGAAAAGAAAATCATCAATAACTGGTGCTGAGAAAACTGGATATCTATATGCAGAACAATACAACTAGACCCCTATCTCTTGCCATCTTCAAAAATCAAATCAAAAGTAATTAAAGAATTAAATCTAAGACCTCAAACTGTGAAACTACTACCAGAAAATATTGGGGAAAATCTCCAGGACATTGGTCTGGGAAAAATTTCTTCAGTAATATAACACCTCACAAGCCCAGGCAACCAAAGCAAAAATGGGCAGATAGGATCAATAAAGTTAAAAAGCTTCTGCACAGAGAAGGATACAATAAACAAAGTGAAGAGACAGCTCACAGAATGGGAGAAAAGATTTGAAAACTACCCATCTGACAAGGGATTAATACCCAGAATACATAAGGAGCTCAAACAATCTACAGGAAAAAAATGTAATAATCCAATCAAAAAATGGGCTAAAGATTTGAACAGACATTTATCAAAAGAAGACATAGAAATAGCAAACAGGCATATGAAAAGGGCCTCAACATCACTGATCATAAGAGAAATGCAAATCAAAACTACAATAAGATACTATCTCACCCCAGTTAAAATGGCCTATATCCAAAAGACAGGCAATAACAAATGCTGGTGAAGATGTAGAGAGAAGGAAACCCTCACAAACTGTTCCTGGGAATGTAAATTAGTACATCCACTATGGAGAACAGTTTGGAGATTCTTCAAAAAACTAAAAATTGAACTACCATATCATCCATCAGTCTGACTGCTGGGTATGTGCCCAAAAGAAAGGAAATCCATACATTGAAGAGATATCTGCAGCTCTGTGTCTGTTACAGTACTGTTCATAATAGTTAAGATTTGGAAGCAATGTAAGTGCCCATCAACAGATGAATGGAACAACAGAAGTGGTACATATACACAATGGAGTACTATTCAGCCAAAAAAAATTAAAATGAAATCCAGTCATTTGTAACAACATGGATGGAACTGGAGACCATTATGTTAAGTGAAATAAGTCAAGTACAGAAAGACAAACTGTTGGGAACAGGCCTCCCAAAATCTGGCCATAAACTGGCCCCAAAACTGGCCATAAACAAAGTATCCCCAGCACTGTGACATGTCCATGATGGCCATAACTTCCACACTGGAAGGTTGTGGGTTTACCGGAAAGAAGGCAAGGAACACCTGGCCCGCCCAGGGCAGAAAACCACTTAAAGTTGTTCTTAAACCACAAACAATAGCATGAGCAATCTGTGCCTTAAGGTCATGCTCCTGCTGCAGATAACTAACCCAACCCATCCCTTTATTTTGGCCCATGCCTTGGTTTCCCATAAGGGATACTTTTAGTTAATCTAATATCTATAGAGACAATGCTAATGACTGGCTTGCTGTTAATAAATATGTGAGTAAATCTCTGATTGGGGCTGTCAGCTCTGAAGGCTGTGAGACCCCTGATTTCCCACTTCACACCTCTATATTTCTACGTATGTGTCTTTAATTCCTCTAGCACCACTGGATTAGAGTCTCCCCAACCGAGCTGGTCTCAGCAAGTGGTATCCATCATGGGGGCTCAAATCCTGGTCAAAGGGTCGCCAGAGTGACGGTTGGAGAACACGGAACCAGCTGGAGGACAGCCAAGTACTCTTAAAGCAATCCCCATGGTGAGTAAGAAGGGGAGCTCAGAAGCATCAGGATAACAATGGGACAAGTGTGGGGTCTGGTTCATTCCACCTTGGAACTTTTTCACACTGATGATGAGGTGGAAGAAGAGTATAACAAAGTAACAGAAGAGGTGACAGAGCAGGTTTATTTGCCAGCTAAAGCTAAAGTGACAGAGGAGGGAGAGGTTCATCCCTACCCTTCTGCACCCCCTCATTATATTTTGAAGAAAAAGATTCTCCAGATCTTTCTTTTCTGGAGGACACTGGGCAAAAAGTAGTTGCCCCAGTGACTGTTCAAGCAGTACCTTGAGCAACCGCTCTTAGTTCTATTCAAGCAGGAATTCAGCAAGCTAGATGAGAGGGTGATTTAGAGGCTTGGCAGTTCCCTGATAGAATACACCCCCCAGATCAACAGGGAAATATTACAGCTATATTTGAGCCTTTTTCTTTTAAATTACTCAAAGAATTTTAACAAGTTATAAATCAGTATGGACCAGGTTCTCCTTTTGTAATGGGACTGTTAAAGAATGTTGCTGTTTCCAGTTGGATAATTCCTACTGACTGGGGTGCTCTTACTTGAGCTTGTCTAACTCCTGCTCAGTTCTTACAATTTAAAACTTGGTGGGCAGATGAAGCTTCCATTCAGGCTGCTCGCAATGCCCAGACCCAATCTCAAATTAATATAACTGCAGACCAACTTTTGGGGGTTGGCAGCTGGGCTGGTTTAGATGCACAAGTGGTCACGCAGGATGATGCCATAGAACAGCTTACAGGAGTGTGTATTAGAGCTTGGGAAAAAATCACTTCATGTGGAGAACAATACCCTTCCTTTAGTGCTATAAAACAAGGACCAAAAGAACCATATGTGGATTTTATCGCTCGGTTACAGGAGTATCTTAAAAAGGTAATTGCAGATTTGGCTGCTCAGGATATAGTGTTGCAGTTATTAGCTTTCGACAATGCTAATCCCGATTATCAGGCTGCTCTGCGACCTATCAGAAGGAAAGGTTGATTATATCAAGGCCTGTGATGGTATCGGAGGTAATCTGCATAACGCTACTCTGCTAGCACAGGCAATGGCAGGACTAAGAGTGGATAAAGGAAATAACTCCATTTCCTGGAGCTTGTTTTAACTGTGTGGTCATACTAATAAAGAATGTAGAAAAAATCAGTGAGTCAGGCTGCCAGATAGGGGACAAAAGAAAATTGCTGAGCCCAAAATATGTCCAAAATGTAAAAAAGGAAAACTTTGGGCTAATCAGTGTCACTCTAAGTTTGATAAAGATGGGAACCCGATTTTGGGAAAAGTCATGAGGTGCCTGTCCAGGGCTCCATTCTAAACTGAGACATTTCCAGCTCAGGCCATTGCTTCACCCCCGTACAATGTCTGTCCCTCACCACAGCCTGTAGTGCCACAGTAGATTTATGCTGCACAAAAGCTGTGAGCCTTCTGCCTGGGGAACCCCCACAAAAGATCCCAACAGTAGTCTGGGGACCCTTGCCAGCAGGGACAATAGGATTACTTTTAGGAAAGTCTAGGTTAAGTTTAAAAGGGATATAAATACATACAGGAGTCATTGATTAAGATTACAATGGAGAAATTCAAATTGTTCCTATAATTGAGGCATACCACCCTCAAAAACCTATTTGTAAACAAAATTGAACCTGGCCAGAAAATATGAATGTACTTGTTTAGGAAGATTGCATTGCAGAACAGGCAGAGGTGCTGCACAACGATTCCCATGGAATCATTGTTAATTGGTCCCCTAAGGGGATGTTTAGCTTAAATTACACCCCTAAGTCTGCATGCCATGGCCACATTATGTTCAGCTGATCTGAGCAAAATGGTCAGATGGTCTAAATGATAAAAAGTATGGCAAGAGTTCCTATTATCTGGAACCATGGCGGTATAGTGGCACCTCAACCTCAAATGATATGGCCCACTATAGGAGCTAAACACAAGGATTTGTGGAAACTACTAATAGTTCTTAATAAGATCAAAATTTGGGAAAGAATAAAAAAGCCTCCAGAAGGACACTCTACTAACTTGTTTATGAATATTACAAAATTAAAAGAACAAATATTTAAAGCATCCCAGGCACACCTGACCTTAATGCCAGGAACTGTAGTGCTTGGAGGAGCTGCAGACAGATTAGCAGCTAGTAACCCATTAAAATGGATAAAAACACTTGAAAGCTCTGTGATTTCAATGATGATTGTGCTTTTAGTCTGTGTTGTTTGTCTTTGTGTAGTCTGCAGATGTGGATCCTGACTCCTGCAAGAAGTATCTCACCGTGACAAAGCTGCCTTTGCTTTTATCAATTTGCAAATCAAAGAAGGGGGACATGTTGGGAACAGGCCCCCCTCCCAAAATCTGGCCATAAACTGGCCCCAAAACTGGCCATAAACAAAATATCTGCAGCACTGTGACATGTTCATGGTGGCCGTAATGCCCACACTGGAAGGTTGTGAGTTTACCAGAAAGAGGGCAAGAATTGGTTCTCTCATTCTGGTGACTCCTTACCTGGTTGTGGCAGAGCCCCCAGAACAGTTATCCCCTTCCTGCAACCCCATTCTCTGCAAAGGTGGACCACGGACAGAAACATCACCAATTTGGTCCCCTCTTCAGCAGACACATACTTGAAGTGTAACAAGGGAAAGGACCGATGTCATTGTGTGTTATTCAAAAGTCCATGTTTAGGATTGCAGGATGATCTGGCTGCGACATCTGTTACCCCATTGATTCGGCTGATCTGGCTGGGTTGATCTGGCAGATCCAACTGGCTGGGCGAGTGACCCCTTCCTCCCTCACCATGCCATGTTGTCCCTCACGAAGCTGTGGACTCAGTGGAAGAAGTCGATCATCCCTGATAGAGGAGGACTGGTTTTTGGTCAAAGGAATACTAGTAGCTGTACTACCCTGCTAGAACCTCCAAACAAGCTCTCAAAAATCCATGTTTAACTTGATTTTTCTACCGTATACCTCATCTTTTTTAAAACTTAAACAATTTGACAACACTTAGCCCTCACACTTTTTTTTTGAGATAGTCTCACTCTGTTGTGAAGTGACTGAAGTGCAGTGATACAATCTTGGTTCGCTGCAACCTCTGCCTCCTGGGTTCAAGTGATTCTCCTGCCTCAGCCTCCTGAGTAGCTGGGATTACAGCCATGCACCACCACTCCCAGTTAACTTTTATATTTTTAGTAGAGAAGAGGTTTTGTCATGTGGTCAGGCTGGTCTCAAATTCCTGACCTCAGGTGATCCACCCACCTCAGCTTCCTAAAGTGCTGAGATTACAGGTGTGAGCCACCGCACCCAGGCAGCCCTCTTGCTTTTTAAACAACCATGTGAAAAGTCACAACAGAATGTTAATGTACAGGTTGAAGAAACCTGCTCCCACCAAGAGAAGACAATTCTGCACTAGTAACAGCACAGTCCTGTCTGGGTTTGCCTGGAGTGAAAGACATTTATGAATTAACGGCCAAAAGCAACAGAGGTATTACAGATAAGAATGAGAAAAGCATAAATAGTTAACTAGCTTGAGTCAATCATTTAATAATGTACACTTATGTGTGAACATTACTTGGCACACCATAAGTGTATACAAGTTTTATTTATCAATTAAGGAAAAAATAAGAAATAACAGATGAAATCTTGTATGCTCTGTTATGCCAGAATAGAAGAATGGTTACAGTTCAAATGAGCAGTTCAAAGTATGGTTTTCAAAACAATCCTTCACAATTCATAAAAACACTTAGGAATCCTTTCCCAACGAATTATTTTTATATACATACAATTCACCCTCTTGCCTAAGTAGAACTATTTAACTATTCATCCACAAAATTGCCTAGCAGTCTTATGAGTGGATGTATCCAAATAAGTCATTGAATCCTGAAATTTGCAAACCTGACTATGCACCAAAGTCATCTGTGGAATTTTTTTAAACTTCAATTTCCACCTCCATCTACCCTTTATTTTTTTAACAAATTCCATATGTGATTAGGATGTACATCCAGGCTTGAGAATTACTGGTGCAGTCCATATCTTACCAGATTGTTCATCTTTGATCGTGAGAAATTGAAACTCCAGAAGTGCAGATGCTTACAGTAAGAGTCATCTTCTTACTTACCATTTAAGCTTTCGTTTTAAGAACACAGAGGCTCTCCCTGATGGTTACAAGTTGCTGAGACCATTTTGTGGGTGTGAAGTACATTACTAGAGTAGTTACACGTAGGCTGTGGGGGTTTATTTTGTATGATAGTAAAACTATGAATCAGAAGCACCAAATCTTTCAACCACTCCTTAAATAAAAAATATTGGGTAAATTTCACTTTTTAAAAATGGTATTAATTTTTTCAGATGAGTTGGGGACCATCTGATAAAATTTAGCATCTATAGTGAGAGTCAAAAATGTAAGTATTTTCCCGCAGAACATGTTGAATTTAACTTTCTGAGAGTAGTGAGTTATTAAAACTCTGGCCCTTGGCAGGGAGAGAGAAAGTGGAGATTCTTCTCCACTAAGGAGGGGAGAAACATAGCAGGAAATGCACAGGCAGGAGAACAATTCACGTACATCTCAGACAGAACTTGTCAATCCCCTGACCCTTGTTTGCTTCCTTCTTTCCACATTAAAGTCATTGCCCAATCACATCACTCTTTCCCACTGCAATGCCTTTGAACAGATTGTTTCCCTGTTCCTTGGCAAACTACTTGACTTTTAAGACCCAGGTAGAATGTTTTGTCTTCTGTGTGGGGGTTTATTCTGTTCTCCTGGTCTTTCTTTTTCCCCTCAAAACCTCTACTGAGCTCATAAAACATTTGCTGTGTAACCATTTGGTTCCATCTCAGCCTTCCCATTGACTATCAATTACGTGAGAATATGTCTGTATTTCCAATTCCTAGCACAGTGCCTGGCACCCAGAAAATGCTGAATAAATTACTCATTGAATAAATAAGAATTTTTTAAATTGAATTTCCATTTCACTAGACCTAATTTGCTCTAATTGCCTTAAAAAGTGGCAACCAGAGAGGGAGAGCTAAGTGTCCCCTTGGTGTCCATGATACCATAATAAATCTGCTGACCTTTTGAAATAAGAGACCTAAGTCTCTCTCTGGCATCTGCATTCAGTAACTTGCCAACAGACTTTTGTGACTGAGTTGCTGTGGTGTGGATCCAAGAACAGAGAGAGAGGAAGCCTGGAATGAAAAATCCAGGAGTGTGTTACCAGGTGGGCCAAATGACAAGTTTCAAAATCCAAGCATGTCAGCTGTAGTCCGAGAGTAAACATTGGTCCTGCCTCAAGATCAAGAAGAAGGCTGGGGTCAAAGTTTGGGGACATAGCCATTGATCTCAGGAGAGAAACTATATAGGGCACAGAATACTGGAAAGAATGGTCTAGTATTCTTAGGGCCAAGAGACTAAAATAGCCAGAACTCTTTTGTTAGAAGTGCTAAAATCCCATAACAAATGTAATACAAAAGAAGATGTGGAGGAATACATGTTTTTTCCTTTAGGAACCGAAAGTCCCCAGTGAGTGTTTTTATAATTTATCATACTGTCTCTTTTCCCCACTAGACTGAGTCCTTCAATAAACCCACTTCAGCTAATTCCTCATTCCATCTCCAAGATAGAGAATGGATGCATAAGTAACCCAGCACATTGTTTGACACTTAGTTTATAATAACCTTAGTTCTGCTATCACACTGACCTCTAAGAATGAAGACGCCTCTAGCTTATATCCTCTAAGTCCTAGAGCTAAAGACTAGATTTTAACCCAATGTGTTTTATCAACTTCAGGTTATTTCTAGGAGTTCCTTGATTCTGTCAGTTTAAGACATTTTTCTCCTAAATCTGTATGCTGACTAGAATGTCATAGATTGTAGAAATGAACAGATATGGAGAGAATAGGGAAAAAAAGCACAGAAAGGCTCTACTTTTTTCTGAATGATGATATATTCAAGCAATATTTTATCTAGCGTCTGAGAAAGTAAAAGCTTATTCAATTATACTACAGTTTTGAAAGGAAATCGGCTGCTGTTCAGACTGCTCATTTCTCCAGACAAGCTTCGATGTGCTGGCTGCTGTTTGCTGCAGCAGCTCTGATACAGTGCAAGATTTCTAAGTGGCAGAATGATATCAGCATTTTGCAGAAGTTGCCTACACTTTTATTGAACAAAAAAAAAAAAAAAAAAGCTATCTGGTGAGATTGAGCAGCAACTGTATAGGCAGGAAATGCCCTAGCAATCAAAGAACCGGAAAGTCTCCACTTTATCAAATTGACTTACACAGTAGAGAATGAAAATTCCTTCTTTTCTCCCAAAATTAAATATCATTAAATGGGCACTATAAAATATCATTACTTCCCTTTCTTGCTTTTTATTGGTGCTAGTCAAGACATAAGGTTATTCTTGACAGTCAATGAACATCTCCTGTAGCATTTCTTCAAAAGGAGAATATCAAATTCTTAGTTATCTCCTCATTCATTCCATGTGTTTAATCCATTGATTAGTATTTTATGGCAGATATTGGATATGGAAAGATGAATAGGTCACAGTACTGAACTTCAGGGGGCTGAAAGTCTACTAAGAGAAAATAGACCAAATAAAGAGCCAGCATATACTATCATGAGTGCAACGATAAAGATTTTACAATGTAATGTGGTATCACAGAGGAAGAAATCTCTACCTTTGCCTGGGTGGGGAGATGGGATTGGGAAGGGCTAGTCTTGTTGAGAAATTATCATGGGAAATTCACCTGCAGTGCATTGGGAATTTTGGAGGCACTCACTTTCTGGGGCTTCCTAAGGTCAATATATTTCTATTCAAATAGTAAATTAGTAGAATAGTTGGTTGTGTAATACAAACTATTCATGATTCTGGTGAAATGAAGATCTTCAATTTATTCATTTAGCATGAACTATACCAACAGTATGGACAAACTAGGCCCAAGAAATAAATTACTAATTTAATTCACACAAAAGCAAGGTGCCTTAACCCAGTCACTATAGAAATTGTTTCTCCAGACTTTAATCACCTTAATTCCAGGTTTGCTCCCCTTCGAGGACCTAGTCAAAATGGCAAAGAAGATTTAGCAACAATGGTGTAAGCCCTGATGCAGTTAAGTTGGTGAGCATTAAGGCACAACAACAGTAGGAAACTTGGACACGAAAATCAGGGCATCAGGCATACAAATGGATGAGAATAATACTCTTTGGAAAATTATAAAATTGGTACACCTGAAGGATGGATGATATGACTTGTTTTCCATTATAGCCGGAAGTATATGACTGTTTAATCTTTGATCCAGATCATTACGACTGGATTGCATGCATAATGGAAGCAGGGAGAGTCCACTGGCCTCATTTACAGAAATTAAGGATGTTTTGGAGTTCTTCAGGATGCTAGTACAGGGATGAAGATGGGAGAGTTATTTTCTTACTGGAGCTTCCTAGATTTTCTTTTCTGACTCTGATTTGCTTCTCAGTTCCAATCTACTGAAAAGAATTTTAAGAGTCACTACCCAGTGTCCATACCAAAGTGATTCATATATATGAAGTAGATCATAAAACAACATTTCGGAAGAAGTAATTCCAAGTCCTGGATTTTCCCCATTATCTAAGTAGCTATCACAAAAGATACTCAAGAACATTTTTAATTTTAAAAAACTTGCATTAAAAAATTAACACAACCATATAGCACTGTGAGGAAGTATATGTTTTAAAGACGTAAGATGTTATAAAATCAGAAAGCATTAAGATGTTGAAAACTACACAATCTTTATATTCTGAAGAAATCTAATTCCTACTAAAACAAAGATTCCGATTATGCCCAGGAAGGCTGGGAGACTCTGAGTCATCCCAACATGGTAATATGTGGACAAATGGACAATTTTATTATATAAGCACATGTTCATTGTAGAAAAAGTAGAGAATATCAAGAAGAAAGCAATAAAAAGAGAGTACCTAATCCCAAAACCAATTAGATAACCATTAGTAACATTTTAAAGTGTACTGTCTAGATGTTTTCATATGCTTTAATTGTAAAAATAAGGGAAAAGGAATTCTACTCTATATAATTTTATAACCTGTTTTCATTAACTTGACAGCAACTTCAAGTCTAATGACATGGCATTGTAGACAATTATTTATGATTTATTTAACCCTATTGTTGGATTTCTGGATTTCTTTCCACTTTATCTCTGTAATAAACACTTCGACAATGAACATGCTTGTAGGTTAATCTTTGTACACATCCTAACTTTTATTATGATAGATTTTTAGAATGGAATTGAGGAGCCAAGGATAGGAACATTTTTTAAATTTGTCAAAATAGTTCCAAATTTCCATACAGAAATTTTGTATCTGCAAAGTGTGAGACTGCTCGTATCTATAGTGTGGTTATTTTGTACTGATGGAAACATTTTTCTCTTAATTTATGTCACTCATATCACCACACATTCCAATAACCACTGAAGGATTCTTGGATGGTCCAAGAATATGGTTGAGAATAAAGTTCATTTCCCTAGAAACCTTTCTTTTTCCTGACTAGTTACATATGGCTATCATACAATCCTTTTCAGATTTCCCCCAATCAGTTTTCAATGATTTAACACAGTTTAGAATATTTCAATTATGGACCGGGTGTGGTGGCTCACACCTGTAATCCCAGCACTTTGGGAGGCCGAGGCAGGTGGATCACTTGAGGCCAGGAGTTTGAAACCAGTCTGGCCAACATGGTGAAACCCCATCTCTACCAAAAATACAAAAATTAGGTGGGCGTGGTGGTGCATGCCTGTAATCCCAGCTACTCGGGAGGCTGAGATAGGAGAATCACTTGAACCCGGAAGGTAAAGGCTGCAGTGAGCAGAGATCATGCCACTGCACTCCAGCCTGCGTGACAGAGCAAGACTCCGTCTCAAAAAAAAATCACTTTGGATTGTCCTTGCAATTGGCTACAATTTATGCTAAATCTTTGGAATATATCTTGATCAGAAAAATTTATACTGAGAACCAAATCTGAATGATTTAGCATTTAAGTATCAACAGTCACACACTTCACTATTCAAATTACATAAGAATTTGGTTTAGGGAAGAGATGCTTCAAAACACTTTTGTTTCTCTTTAAAGCTAGCACTTGAGCATGTTTAAACGGTCATTTCATTAAAATCAATTAAATTGTTAATTTCCCTAGCCACAGAAGAAAATGTTAAGAGGAAAAGTCGATTTTCCATCAGTGCAGAAAATGATTGCAGTGCCATTTTTAACAACCAATTACAGCAGTTGTCCTCTGTAATACCTGGGCTGCAGTCTCCAACTGGATTTCTTCTGCTTCTTTTTCTTCCTTTCTTTTGATTTTTTTTTTTGTTTAGAGTAAAAAAGAAGAAATTATAACAGGCAATTCTGTCTAAGAAAAGAAAAGGATTTAAAAAGAGAGGGCTTCATTTCAAATCTTCCACAGGACACCATGGAAAGCTCCCAAGCACTTGAAAAGAAAATCTCACTCCACAGACAAAAATAAGGATAAAAATTTTCTTTGGATACGGCTAAGACAGGGGATGGGGGGGTGAGAAAATCACGGTGCATTTTTAAAGCATGGATTTTGCAAGCTGCTTGCCCTCAAAGACGTATAACTTTTAAGAATTGAGGTGAATTCAGCAGGTGGAGATCTTGTCACCTACTTTATATTTTTTCATGATCTTTTAGTTATGGTAACACCTGGTGTCTGACCTCGATGTACACAACTTCTACCATTCTGGCTATTTGATGAGACACTTGTTCATCAAAGCACATTCCATGCCAAAAGCTAAGGATGCAGCTAACCCGATCCTGGAGTGAACTGAAAGAAGGAGACTGCACAGCCGTGGGTATTACAGACAATTTAACTTAGACTTGGATCTCTGAGTTTCCAGTTGTTGAATCATTCTGTAAACAACTTTACAAATCACAAATGTATTTTGAGTGTTTTCTCTTTACTCAAAGGCATTCTCCACTCTCAAAATTTCACAGGTCCCAATTTCAACTTAAAGTCATACTTTAAATTATAGCCTATCAAATTATTAATTTATAAATCTTCCGGAGAAAAAAAGTACCTAAGACCTATCAGAGACATAACACAATTCAGGATCTTTATAAAAACACCTTTTAAAATTTAGTATAAAGACAAAATAAAATAAGCCCTTTTCATTTTCAAACTGTCCATTAAAGTAAATTATAAAAATAAATAACAAATGCAAACCATTTTTTTCCTCAATGAATCAGCAATTTTTCATCTGCAAAACTGCCTTTACTTCTTTGGTAGCAAAACCAAGGTGATAACAACAACAAAAAAAAGAACAAAAAAGAAAACAAACAAAAAACTTATTGTTTTGTTTCTCACAACTACAAACAAAAACTACTTTTGATCTGTTTGCCAATTTGCCTGCAATTTGGTAAAGATATTCAATACCACTTAAAAGAGAAAGTGGTTTGTCACAGAGATAACAGTAACAGTCATCATACCTTAGGTATATTCACATTGTATAAAGCTTTTTATTAGCAATTTAAGCTAATAACAGTTCTGTAAAGCATTCTTTTTTCCCATTTTATGAGTAAACAAACTCAAAGGTATTCAATTATTGTCTAGAATGTGGCAGGGTCAGATATGAACTCAGATATGGCTCTAAAATATGTTACGGCTGATGTGTCACAAAAATGATGCCGCCAAGCTGTCTGTCATTTCCTGATTTCTGCGTGGTGGCTTTCACATTCTTCCAAAAATGAAGATGCAGTTTAGAAACTGCCCAATCCTTCCTTTTTAACCGTTTGTCTATTTGTGCATCATTTATTCATAAATACTTAATATATGATTCCTGCATTCGGCACTGAGAATCAAGATAACTAATTATATCATCATGACATCTAAGATCTCAGGTGAGAAAAATATAAAGATTTTTTAAGTTCTTAAAAGAGCCGGATAAATGTATGTGATGTCAAAAGGTACACTGTGCTTTAGGAGCCCAGAAGAAAGCATAAACAAAGAGACAGAAAAATCTTCCCTGGGGAAACCCCAGTTGTGCTGGGTTTTGGAGGATCGATAAGAGTTCACCAGTATTTTCATATTCCATTTCTTGCCTTTTAATAATTCAGTAGGCAAATAGACAAGTAAAATATATCTTTCACAAGTTATTCTTTATATAAAATTATAAATAGTTTTAATTGAGTTTCCTTTGGTTATTCAAAGGAATGGAATAAAGACAACTTGCTCCAGAGAAAACTCTTTAGCATTTATCAGTATCAGTGGATAGTCAGGGAAAGAAGAGGGCACTTCCTTCCTTTAGAGAATGCTGGGGTCCCTGAGTCTGAGTCAGAGTTTTGGGGGTTTATTGTTTTTGATTTGTTTGTGGCTCCTTATAAGCACAGTTTGTTTTCCTCAATATTAGAGTTAGGACTAAGGAATGCATGATATCAAGAAGAGATAAGAAATGTATGGGTTACTTAACATAGTTGTATTTTGCTCTTTATGTTTCTTTTGCTCTACTCACCATTTGCATAATGTTTCTTGTTATATAAAGAAAAAGTCTTTTTATGGATCTGCTAAATGTGAACTGCAAAAGATAAAGAGATGGTGTCTTTTTCAAGTCCTCCATGCTTTGTGGTGGGCTTTGCGTTGTAGGTACATCATCATTGTAGGTTGATTCAACAGGAGATCCCAATCCAAGCACCCTCCTTTCAGATTTCATTTTCATTCTCAGACAAACTTACTCACTCTGCCACCTATTGGCAGGAGAAACATCCTCTGGGTGAGCTAATTCTAAGCACTCCAACCTCAACTTGGATGAAAATTTGTCACCAAAAAAAAACGGATAGCACCGTACATTATCTTTTCTACTACATGCATTATAAGTTAGGAGAAGAAAATGCTGATGACTAGCTAATTCTGACAAAGCTTATATGGTAAAGAAGGTTAAAATCATGGCAAAGGTGAGTTTTGAGTTTAAGGAATTAACATAGATTCCATTGTGCATCATACTGATAGTACTGTATTGAGCATCCTGACCTTGATGTATCCTTCAGAACATGATTCAGCCTCTGAGTCTTAATTTTCTTCTAGTTCAAAAAGGAACAAGAATATCTTCATTGCCCAACTCACAATGAGTTTAGGAGACAAATAAGATAATAGACATGTGGCCACAGAATGATTCATCTGGATGGATTTTCCCCTTTAATCTTCCTCACCTTTCTCCATCTGCCCTCTTGAAAAAAAATCCTTTTGAACAGCTATTCTATTCATTTCTCTCATTTTTTAGAGGAGACAACAGAGTCCCAGACATGTAGTGATGATCCATGAGATGTGAATGAACTTGAAGAGACAAATCACAGATTTGTCCCTAATGCCTAGAACTAAGAAGTAGCTTAAAAGAAACACAGCAGAACAACTGCAGCCTCTCACATTTTTTTTTTTACCTTTGTTATGGCTCTCAACATATTCTGAGCAATGATATGTGTGGTGTGTGTGTAACTGTGTCTCATATTCTACACAATGCATAATACAGAGTAGTCTCTTTATGAATGTTAAATGGGTGAGGTGGTTAATAAAACAACCTTACAGTGCAATACATCTACTATACAGATGGGTGGATTGAGGCCCCAGAAGCCTCAGTGATTCATCTAGCATAAGAAGTAAATCAGAACTTGGGCTACAAGACACTTTGATGTTCTGATTATAGGCTTCTTTCATTTATCTCCATTGCTCTCCTGTTCCACTGGGAACTCCAGATTGCCAAAGTCCTAAAGCAGATTGACCTCTTCTGGTACCCTAAATTCTAGAGACTGTGATTCCTTTTCCTCCATAACTCAAGTGAGTGATGGGTGTCTCTGTTGGAATGAGAAGGGGCAGCAAGAGGGGGAAGTGGTAGGTATCACCCTGTATAATAGAAAATGGGAAGACATTAAGCACAGATACTAGCCAAACCTGCAAACAGCTGAAGACAGTGGGCTTGGTGTATTTGGGACCAAACACAGCAAACATGATGACATATGCAGGGCAGTGACCATGACAATCTTTGGTCTAGATAAATTCCAGCTCTGGAAAGGCAACACACTTGAACAGGAATTATTTGAAACAGTGCAGGTGTTTTACTGCAGCATATTCTACCACAGGAAAGATAGTTTCAGGAGTATCTCTTTTTAAGTATGGCCATATCACTTGTGTAAAATAAATGACTTTACCATATGTATAGTGCTGGCGAGTGCTCAGGGGCCCTTGGCTAGCTTTATTTCTGAAAGTAGTCTGTCCTAATGTACATGCAAAGAAGCCCCAAACCTAATGCATTATTGGAAGTGGAGTAAATCCACCATTAACAATGATTATAAGGATCACTTTGGTCATTGCTTATACATCTCATTGAACACAAATTATAATACTAACTATAGCAATAAATAGCATTGTGCTAAGTAGTCCATGCTTCATTTAATCATCGCAAAAACCCTATGTAATTAATTTGTATTGCAAATGAAGAACTGAGGTTCAGAGAGGTCAAGGGACTTGCCTGGAGTTGTACAGGTGGTAAGTGGGAGAGACAAGCACTGAATTCAAGCACAGTCACTAAGTCCTCACTCACCCTTACCAACAGTCTATTAAATACAGTCTTAAGTTTCTGTTACATGTACACTTGATTTATTCCTTCTAGTAGACTGCAAGCTCTTAGAAACCAAGAATCAAGTCTTACTCTGTTCCCTAAAATTATCTGTCACGATACTCTGCGGGAATATATCCTAAAATAGCAGGATGGCCGAAACCTGAGGTTTAGCAAATTGATAGAGAGGTAGACAGACAGGCAGACAGACAGATGGAAACATACAACTATTTGAAGAAAGGACCATCAGAGGAGGGTGAGAATCAGTGGACTATCAGGGGGAAGAAAAACGGAGCATCTCAAATTTAATACTTGAGCTCTGATTTTGTTTCAGCCAACTCTAGTAATAAGATATGTCCTTGCAGAGAAATGGCTAATATCTCTCCTGATTTACACATAAAGGCATTTATTGTTCTTCTCACCTCTGTAAAGCAGGATAAGATCAACAGGATTAGTGGCATTATATTGCGCTCTCCACCGAGTTTAATGTCATTTCAGGCTGTTAAAAATTTATAGAAACAAATAAGAGAGTCCAATATCAGTTGAAGCTCTAATCCCCTAGAAGTGAAGAATAGCTTTCAGGCTGCCATTTCTTTTGGAAATATAAACCCAGGTGATTACAGTTTGCAGATGACACTAACCTTCCTCTTGAGCCATAACTGTGGAAACACTGGCCAGACAAATGTGAAAGAGTGTCTAAAGACACTGGAATGCACAGATCAGTTCCATTTCTTCGTTAAATCTTTAAGCGTATAAGGCAAGGAGTACAAGGGTGACAGTAAGATGAGCCGTCCTCCCCAAAGGTGAAAGAGGCTTGGAGATAAAGAAGGTAAATCTGCCGTATAAATATGAAGGGACAAAATCGTCCCACAAGAGTGGATAGGCAAAGTCCCTTGAGGAGGCACAGTGGTTTCTAGGCCACCAATACTTATTCATGCACCTATTCATCTACGCTTTCATAAATTTAAAAGACAAAACGTCTATCATGAAAGAGATTCATTAGCAATAGGAGCCTAGAAAACCATGTTTTTCTCAGATAAATGGTCACAATATTCCACCTAGGGAGTAGAAGCTCAATCCCAAAGACCCCAACCTGTCTGCTCCCCATGGCAATTCAACACGATCGTGGAAAGAGATACATCAGGACCTCTCCACCATGTGATTCTTCTGATTCTCTTTCCTTATCATAAATCAGAGAACCTAAGACTCAAAGAATCCATTCAAAAATGCACATTATTTTATATACAACTAAAGAAGAAAAAACAAGCTGCAATTATACTACACTGTATCCTTCTTATAAGAGAGACTTTTAAAATATTACAGTAAAGTGCTTATTTAGGCTTTGTTTTCTATAATTTCCTTTCACCTGTCCCTGCAAAATCTACTCCCCACCTTTTTCCATATGGCTTTCTGGCCCAGAAGCCTGCCTTAGAAGAGCTACCTCTGTAGTCAAAGTGTGGCCCTCAGACCCCTGGCCCTCCACC
This sequence comes from Macaca fascicularis, assembly GCF_037993035.2. NCBI lineage: Eukaryota > Metazoa > Chordata > Mammalia > Primates > Cercopithecidae > Macaca > Macaca fascicularis. The sequence continues at coordinate 98,977,357 of NC_088383.1, read as the reverse complement.
AGACTTTTCCAGGAGGTACACAAGGTCAAAACTATCTTTATAATAATATGAATATATTATTCGTCTTTTCTGCTGCGATGGCATTTGTATTGATGGTATGAAAGCAAAGGTGAATAATGCCTGTCTACTGTCGCCTTAGCAGGCATCAAGGCAGGGACACTAAACTATGCTAGCAGTCATTATGTTTTTCACTCACCAAGCACTCTCAATTATTTAAAAAATCAATTTTCATTTAAGGATGTCTGTGATAAAAGCAGCAAGCACAATATTCATTTTATTCCACTTAAACCTTGGAGTTCCTCTTTTTAATATTCCATCTTACAAAATGGAGATATGAGCCAGGCACAGTAGCATGCACCTGTAGTCCCAGCTCCTCAGAAGGCTGAGACAGGAGGATCACTTGATCTCAGGAGTTTGAGAGGCTGTAAGTGCACTACTATGGGTTGTGAATAGTCACAGCACTTCAACCTGGGCAATACAGCAAGACCCCATCTCTAAAAAGAAGTAATGGTTTATCAAAATGTGAGCATGCATGAAGCACTTCTACTGCATACCAAAGCATGAGTGTTGCCTGCCAGAAAAGCACATACAGGATTGTTTGGGCTGCAAGTTAAACTACCTGCTTTTCTCATGAAACATCATATGGAAAGAAGATAGCAGACAAACGATGGTATTCAAAATTAGGTATTTGACAGATATCGTCTCAAAAATAATGCAAGTGAGCCTGTTACTTCAAGAAAAACAAGTGATTGTATTAGTATTTGTTGCCAATGATAAAATTTGAGCTTTCAAGTAAACATCAGATTATCAGATTTTTTTTAACTTTTTTTTGGTCTTTTTTTTTTATATATATACTTTAAGTTCTAGGGTACATGTGCACAATGTGCAGGTTTGTTACATATGTATACTTGTGCCATGTTGGTGTGCTGCACCCATCAACTCATCAGCACCCATCAACTCGTCATTTACATCAGGTATAACTCCCAATGCTATCCCTCCCCCCTTTTTTTTAAACTTTTGTCTGCTACAATGACGTTACAACTTCCCAGAGCTTAAAGATTCTTCAGATGAGATCAGTAGTGATAGAAACAGATGTGGTTATTTTTAATATTGTCATATATGTCAATATGCGGTAAATGTGCATAATTCACTAAACCTATATTTGTTAAATAACCAAAGCTTGAAGCTAGAAAATCATGCACAAGTAAAAGGTACATTCAACATACAAGATAGACCAATGGATTTTAATGTAACCAAGTACAAAAAAAATGTGGTGATATAATTTCAGATTCCATACTGTCCCAACCTTTAAGAAACAACTTGTTAAGTTGTGGTGTATTATTTAAAAAGAACATTCATACTTACGTAAAAAGGTACTCCAAATACCCCTTACTTCTCCAACCACATGTATGAGGACAGATGTTCTTCATACACTTCAACCAAAACAATATATCACAATACTTGGAATGCACGAGACAATGTGAGAATCCAGTTGTCTTTAATTAAGCTGAACATTAAGGTGACTCTCAAAAATATAAAACAATGCTACTCTACTCACTATTTTTGAAATAAATAGCTATTTTGTTGAGATATGTCATTTTTGTTAATATGCTATGGGTTTTCTATTATTTTTCATTGAATTAATTATTTTCATTTCTTAGGTTTCATTTCCAGTGTAGTAAATATCAGTAGATATTAGTCAAGCAAACAAAAGTTATTTGGGATTATCAATAATTTTTAAGAGTGTAAAAGAATCCTATGACCAAAAGTTTGAGAGTTAATGGATTATGTACTCTAACTTCTGACTTCCAACTGAGTTTGACCAATGGAGAGCCTCAGTAAGAGATCAGAGACTGAGAGAGAGAAAAGGAGATGGGGCTATTTATTCTCCCAGCTCCCAGACCAAGGGGTCACATGCACCAGTTCTAGCCCTCTTCCTCTTATACTTACCACCCTAGACCTTGTCTCACAACTCTCTCCTTCTGGCTGCTAGTAGTATCTTCCCTCTTCCACCTAGCAGTGGCAAAGGCTTTGCTGTTACCAGTCCCAGCTCACAGCACTTCCTCTATGTTTCTCTCCTACATGCGTAGTTTCCTCTTGGCTCCTAAATGATAGAGACTGATTTAAGCATATTTATCTTGTATACATACAAACTGAAAAATATTAGTGAAATTCAAAATATTTCTAAAGTTTCTTCACAATATAAACCCAATTCTTCCTAGCCACTTTTTGCCTGAGAGTCACTAACGTTCTTTTCCATCTCCTGAGTCATCATGATCATAGTAAGTTCACATTTCCTTACAAAAGTAGTTTTATTGAGACATAATTCACATGTCCTACAATACACCCATTTAAAG